>NC_140580.1:293467941-294717941 GCF_964204655.1 Triturus cristatus
GATAGAGGGCTTTGTGCGTAATACAGGCAATTTTATAGGAGGATCTGCCTTCGATGGGGAGCCATTTGAGGGCAGGTGAGATGTGGTCAAAACGTTTACAGTTTGTTGTTAAGTCTGGCTGCGAGGTTGAGGATGGATTTGATGGGGGCAAGGTGGATTTTGAGAGTACCAGAGAGAAGGGCATTTCCGTAGTCGATTTTAGATAGGACAAGAGATTGGATAACTAATTTGAAGTCTTCAGCTGGAATAGAAGGTTTGATTTTTTTGAGATGACGGAGTGTGAAAAGTGCACTTTTTGCTGAGTTCTTTACATGGGAATTTAGCGCGAGTTTATTGTTGATGGCGATGCCGAGTGATTTGACAGATTCGGCGGGGTTGAGAGAGCAGTTTAGGGCATTAAGGTCAGTGATCCAAGTTTGAATGGGGAGAGGGTTGTTTTTGGGAGAGAAGAGGATGATCTCAGTTTTGTTAGGGTTCAGTTTGAGATGGTTGTTGTAGAACCAGGTTTGGATCTTGGTTAGTGCAGTGTTAAGGTGCAGGATATCAGAATGGGATTTTATTTTATAGTACAGTTTGGTGTCGTCAGCGTACAGGTGATAGCTGATTCTGACTTGTTTAAGTACGAGGGTAAGGAGTTCCATAAAGAGGTTGAAAAGGGCGGGAGAGAGGATGGATCCATGGGGGACATCTAGGGAGACAGATGTTGGGCTAGAGAGGCAGTTTTGAATTTTAATTTGTTGGGATCTATGTTGGAAGTAGGAGGAGAACCAGTTAAGGACAGTGCCATTAAGGCGGAAGCAATCTTTGAGTGCATTGAGTAAGGTTGGGTCGTTAACTGTATCAAATGCAGCAGTGAGGTCAAGAAGGATGAGTAGGTAGGTCTCGCACTTGTCCAGGGCAAGGTGGATGTCATCGACTATGTTGAGCAGTGCAGTTTCAGTGCTGCAACCTTTGCGGAAGCCCGATTGAAGGGAGTCAAGAAGGCTGAACGTGTCAATGTGTTTGTCCAGTTGAAGTAGGACGCATTTTTCAAGGGCTTTGGAGAGGAGGTGGAGGTTGGAGATAGGGTGGAGGTTGTTAAGGTCAGCCTTGGGGTTTTTGGGGATGGGAGTGATTTGTCAGAGTTGAAAGGAGATGGGAACATTCCCTGTTGAGAGGGAGGCGTTAATGATGTTGGTCCAGTAGGGGACAATGACGTATTTGAGATCTTGGATGAGTGCGGAAGGGAGAGGGTCTTTGGTGTAGGAGGATGGTTTGAGTTTGGATAGGATGTTGAAGACTTCCAGTTCAGAAACGGAGTGGAAATTATGCCATGAGGCATTATTTTTAAGCGGTGGGATAGTGAGGAGGGGTACAGGAGGGGTATGCGATGGGAGGAGGAGTGAGGGAGTCAGGGGTGGTTTCAAGGGGAGGGGTGGAAAAGGTGTAGTATCCAGGGGATGTTGAGGGGTGAGCGAGGGTTGAGTTTCAAGGAAAGCACGATCAATTGTGGCAATTTTTTCAGTGAAAAAGTTAGCAATTTCTTCACATTTATTAGTGGAGGCCACCGGGTTGAGGGGTGCAGGGGAGGTTTGATGTCTAATAATGTTGAACAGTTCCCTAGGTCTGTTTTTGGCACGGGAGAGTTTCAGACGAAAGAAAGATGCTTTTTCTGGAAAGATGTGTTTTTTTGTAAGAGGATCTTGCAATTCTAAGGAGAGCAAGATGAGATGGGGAAGGGTGTTACCTCCATGTTCTTTCAGCCAATTTAAGTGAGCGTCTTTCTTTATTAAGGTCTAAGGTAAACCATGATTTAGAGGGGGCATTTTTTAGCATTTTAATTTTCAGAGGGGCAAGTTGGTCTAAAACCACAGAGACAGTTTTGTTGAAGTGCTCAGTGAGTTCATTTGCATTTGACGTGGGGGGGTGAGACGGAGTTGGGTTTGGAGTTTATGTTCCAGTGCGCTGGAGGGGGGTGGGGGGGGGGGGGATTTGCTTAAGATCTCTGGTCACAATTGTGGTTTTATTGTTTTTTACAGGGGCGGGTGGGGCTGGAGGGGAGATCGTGAACAGAATGAGATGGTGGTCAGACCAGTCGATGGGGATGATGTTGGATAGGGATGCCAAATCAGGGTTGGAGATGATGGCGTCTAGAATAGCTCCTTTGGCGGGAGTAGGGGAGTGGCAAAGTTGCTTGAGGTCGCTAATCAAGAAGATTATTGAGAAGGTTGATTGTAGGATCATCAGGTTCATTCCAGTGGAGGTTAGTATCTCCTAGGAAGAGATTTTTGGAGTTGGAGAGTAGCGATTTAGTTAGAAGGTCCGATAGTTCTTCGGCAAAGGGAAGGGGTTCACCAGGAGGGTGATAGATGTTATGAAGTCATATTGGGGGGGAACTTTTCATTTTAAGTTTGGCTCCTAAGTATTCAAAGGTTGTGTAGTCAGTGTTACTGATTGGGGAGAGTTGTAGTTCTTCTTTAAAAATGATTGCTAGACCACCCCCTATTTTTTCAGGTCTGTCTTTTCTGAGAATAGAATAGCCGGGGGGAAAGAAGGTCAAGGATGGGTGTAGAGTGGTCTTTGAGCCAGGTTTCTGTGAGGAAGGCGATGTCCATATCTTCGTTAAGAATGGTTTCTGAAATTTCTGTCGCATGCCGGACAGCCGAGCAGCAGTTCACGAGCATGCAGGTAAGGGGTTTAGGGTTGGTGTTAGGAGCAGGGCGTAGTTGAATGGCGGTGAGTTGAGGGGGGTGGGTCTGGGGGAGCTAGGAGAGCTGGGGATTCTGCTAGTCCCCATGATAACAGGAATATTGGAGTGAGGGGAGGAAAGATCTTTAAGTGGGGGTTTGTTAAGGTAGGCGTGTCAGAGGTCGGGCGGAATAGGTACTCGAGGTTCGAAGGGGTCTGTGAGAGCGGGTGAGGAGAGGCATTGTTAACCAAAGCTTGGGATACAAGCGTTTTCGAGGGCTAGCACATGGGGTAGCGGGCCAAGAGGGGCGGGTTCTGGGTTTGTAGGATTTGAACCAATTGAAATATTCTCTGAGTAGGGTAAGTTCAGTAACCAGGGTTGTAGTCCAAGTTACGAAGTGTCTGGTTGAGGTTGGTGAGGAGGGAAGTGGTAGTGGCTGGAATGGAGGAGGAGTTAGAGACAGAGTGGCTAGGGTGAGAAGGTTGATAGCTTGGAGAGGGCGGTTCACCAGGAGGGGTTGACGTGGGTAGTTCCGGGCTTGAAGGAGTGGGGGAGGCCACGGGAGGGGAGGGAGGTGTGGGCCGGTGTTGGGAGGGAGGGATGGATGTGATGTATGATGGTCTGGCGGGGAGTGAGGGGGAAAGGGAGAGAGGTTAGAGGAGAGTGTGAGGGATAAGAGGAGATGTGGTAACAACGTAATGGGTGGAAGTGTAGCTTGTGGCAAATTTTGAGAGCCCTCCCTACCCCAAGGCTTTCCAAGCACAAGCTCCACACAGACCACAGTACCAACATAAAGTTGTAACTCTCTAATTATGTAAAAATAGCTTTCAGAAAGATTAATTCAAATTTCTATTTAATACACATATAGTGAGAGGAGGTTAATTGGGCACCTATACCCTTCTGCAATCTTTCCGAATACTGGAATTGGAAAAAATGTACTCCGGGAACCCATAAATTGGGGGCCAACGTGTAGCAGCGGAGAGGGGTAGAGCTTGTGCTTGGAAAGCCTTGGGGTAGGGAGGGCTCTCAAAATTTGCCACCGTTGCTCAATACCGCTCCTGCACTTTGACAGGCAATAGCGAAACGCTACCGTCCCGCCCGCCGCTAACCATCCTTCACCTAACAGATGCCCTGACTGGAATGCCGCTGATAAGGTCTCCCTGTTTATACTTACATTGGTAGGGTCTGGGACACCGGCTTCCGTCGATACCGTGAAATCATCCTCCTTATAACTCACTGCAGCATGATCCCTCGGCTCCAGTGTAGACTTTCCGCCTTAGCATAGACACTATTTATTCTGGACCATTGACGTTCACTCCCTGGATTCAGGCTCTCTAAACAAAAGTAAGGACGTGTTCCACTTAGTTACATAGTCCACGTAATGCAGCTACCTGGTGTCCTATACTATTACCAAAGTTTACACATTGGGACCTCCTCCAGTACTGCCGCTGGATTACAAAAACGGAATGTATATAACAAGAGGTGCATCGAAGCATTGGAGTCTGCGAGGATGAGTGCTTCGAGGAACTGCACCGGCACAGTCCCGTAATTAAGATTGAATCCGTGATTTCTTGCGGTTCTTTTAACGAACAGTCTTTTGTCGAGTAACTATGGTATTAGTAACTCGCAGTACCAGAGCTGTGTCCCAAGTGAAAATCCTACTCAATCACGCGGAAGGATAAACATTCAACTTTTGGTGAGAAATATGCGCTAACCTAAGGTATTGCGTGCGTGCGGACACTTGCCATACAATTGGCTGGGCGAACTTTTATCAGCTGTTTATTGGCTAAAGGAAGCTCGCCATGTCGATGATTGGCTGGAAAGCTTGGTCAACTTTTTATTGGCTCTCGGGTCAGGATTCCACCCAGACAGATTGGGGGAAAGCATGTCAGCTCCTTAGCTTCTGTGCCAGATAGAGCACGTGTCGCAGTGTGTTTAGCTGCTAAACGTTCCCGCCTTCTATAGGTGGCCGTGCTCCACCGGTACAAGTCAAGAGATTATTACACTTTACTGAGTGAGTGACTGTTCTGCTAAGCAATATGCGGCCCTGGATTCAGAAAACGTCTCCGCCTGACCGAGCCAGTGACCAGTTCTGAGGCCACACGCGAAACACCAGTGACTCGTGTGAACGAAGTTTCAGGTACTGGACTCTTAACCAAGGCAAGCTTGATCTTATTAAACCTAAACTCAGCTTTTCGGTGTGACCCGTCGCCTGAGAGCCACACGGCCCGTACCTTCGTCATGTGGGCGTCATTCTCAACTGCGCTCCCTCACTCCGCCTTGTCGTCTGCTCCTTCTTTGCACGTCCTGTTGTATCCGGTACCACTACTGCTCCTAGTATTGCTATTCTCGCAAGCGGACCTCTATTGCGTCTTGTCTTTTTACTAAAAAACGAATGCGTGTATCCTTTTGTCATTTACTGTCATTGGGGTTCACCAGTTTATGAGCACAATTGTCTGTCCCCGTCTCTGAGACACTTCATATTAGAAGATTACGACTGTAACCCGCGAGATTTCCAAGGCCTGCAAGGTATTCCGCTTCTCTTCTCCAGTCTCTGATTATTTCCCCGGGCACCCTCTCTCACAGTCTCTGCACACGGCTGTCGATCCAGCTGTCAAGAGCGTCTCTGCGACGCCTTCCTGTCGTCTTGACTACCGATGTACGCACATTGTGTGCGTCAGCCGGAAGTAACTGGAGAAATGACGATATTTAAAGGCGACTGCTGCCAAAAATGCAGTACAACTGGTGTCAGGTTGTACCACTTTCAGTTTCTTGCGATTTGCTGGAATAACACATACGGAACATAAAAATAAGGTTTTAAAAAAAGCTACTTTTCACAATGCTTGCTCCTGACATTGTTTTTGCTTATTTACTGTATGGCCCACACGCAACAAATATTAACAACAATTACTCTAGCAATTATTAGCTAAGACCGATAGTTATGTGCTCAGTGTGCTAATATATATATAGAGCAAACATACATTTGTAGAAGGTGTAAGTGAGGTGTCCCTGTTTATTGTGCCGCATTTGGCGCAATCGTAGTTGGTGTCTCAGAGTGAACCGGGTTGCATGAAGATTAGCACATATTATCGATGCACATCAGTACCAGGCTATATTTACACATGTTAGTATATTATGTTAAATCGATTTGCTTTGCCAATGTTTTGTTTTCTCAATGAGGCGCATCCGTGCAAAGGTGGCAGTTCAGTACTTGTTGTTCGTAGTCGTACAGTGGTCACAATTGGGGTCTAAGCTATTGTTCCTCGCTTGCTAGCAACTTACTGCTGCTATTGTCGTACATACCTATCACGGTGACAGCTGTGGTCACTGTCCAGTCCGTCTGTGGTAGCTGTTGCTGTGCTAGCAGGTGAGATTTCTCCTGTGCTCCCTGCTGCGTTTGCAGCTGTAGGATTCTGTTCCCTGCTGCATTTATAATGTTGTCTGTGGGGTCGCATGAGAGGAATGTTTGTGGAGAATGTGGTGTGGATTTAAATGTGACAGCTAATGGGAGGAGTGGCATCAACTTAGACGCGAGAACGTGAGCAGTATCTTCCTCCAAATAAATCTACAGGCTCACCTGCTTTACTGAATTGTTTGGATTTTAACAGCTGCTGGGGTTCTTGCTGTTATGACTGCTTTGGCCCTTGCAGTGCTTGCAGCTGTTGCAACTGTGGTGAAAGTTGTTGACCCTACCCTTGTGGCATCTCCCGTCTTTTCAGTAGTGGCACATGCTCGGTTTGCAGCTTTGGTGGAATCTGTTGTCGCAGAAGTTAGAAGAGGTTTCTTCTGTGCTTAAAGGCGTTGTTGCTTTTGTGATGGTGGCTCTGGGTATAACTGTGGTAGAAACTACTGTTGCTGCTGTGAAGATATCTTGGTTAATGCTGTACTTTCATCTTCAGTTATAGATGGTGATTGTTCCTCTGGTCCTTGACGTGGTGGGAAGAGTGGTCACTGCTGTGCTCCTTTTTAGGTTTAGTCTGAAGCAGCACATCCGCTGTCGCTTTCAAGACATTTAGTTTACTTACATGGGACTTAAAGCCCCTGCATTTCTTACATTGGTTGACGTCGTCACTAATTGACTTGGTTCTCTTTGGATAGTGTGTTGGCTTCACTTTCTCTTCTTGTGTTTGGCCCTCCCCTGAATCTTGGCCCAAGTACTTCTTCCTTGCCAAGCGTCCTTCCATTGCTCTCGCTTGCAGAGCTACATTTTTGTTGTTGTGGAAGCACTCCATAAGAGTGCATGTGTTTGTTCTTGCTGACCAACATGATGCTGTACCCTCCTCCCGCTGTCCGTCTTGTTGCTTGGCTCCTCCACCCCACTCCTCGTCCGTGTTATTGCTCTCTCTCCCCAGTCCCTTCAATAAACAATAAAGTGCCTTTTACCCCACAAACTCTCTGTCCCTGTTGCCCACCCATCTAGTTGAGCATGTTTGTGGACCAGCGAGATCACTGCGAGGCTTGTGCTACCCCCCCTCCCCCCTAGGTTTTGGGATTCAAATGCTTTCTAGTAAGTACCAGCCTCACCCAGAGCCTTCGAAAGAGGAATGCTCTTGAAAGTCAGAGCAATAAGTAAAGGCCTTTAAATTCTGTAATTAACTCGTCCCATTTGCCAGTGATTCAGCAACTGGGCCAAATGTCAGGCTGCTTTATTCTTATTACTGTTTACTTTTCCTTCACTGACTGCAAAGTGAGAAGAGTTTTTGAAGTGAATTTTGTGTCAATGTTGGACTTTTTTTTGTAATACCCAACAAAATGTAAATACCTATAAATTAACTGTATGCATTCAGCAGTTATGAAAGCATCAATAAAACACTTTCCCCTCAATTCTGAAGTACACTGGAAAGACGTTTTAAAAGGATCAAAACAACTCAAGACACTTACTTGGTGATGCATACATTCTAAATATTCACAGAAACCCTATTTCCACGCATTATCATTTGTGTGCTATATAGTTTTATCAATAAAACTACGTCTGTTCAAATTTAGTGGCCATTCCAATAGATAATGTGCTGTTTGTAAATGACATTGCGCTATCACGCGATGTTTTAGTTGCATTCAAAAATCGACCCTCCTCATGTCCATCAAAGATAGGTGGGTTGCGAATGTTTTTTGTTCTAAAAAGTGGGTCAGGGTTCTAAACAGTTTGTAAACCACTTATTTAGACATGTGCAGTCTCCTAGTTAATGTTTCATACATCCACGTTAAGTCAACATCTCCCACTCCAAATCTACACTCTAATAAACTGATGGATCGAGGCCTCTCGTGTTTCATCAAACCAAGTAATCTCCACTACGACTCCAACCCCATAACCCTTTATTCCAGAGTACAGTTCTGACCATTAACCAACACATCATGACGAACAGCCTGAGGGTCTGCATCCACTATTTAAACGCAAAAGAGGACACTGTTCCTACGGCCAGGCGCAAAATGTCACCCAGGCCCAAAAAGAAAGAAAAAAGAGAAAGAAGAGTGAAAAAAGATCCTAGGTGAAGGACCCACTCAGCTAATGGAAGACCACTCTTTGTCCTCTGATGCCCTCACACACCCCGAAAGGTGTCATGCTTCATCATTGGGCAGTGCTCCTCGTAGGGCCGGCGCTGCAATCCCCTACGGGCCCCCCGAAGGGTCACTTTATCGGAGATCTTTTGAGGACTGCCGGATGTTGCATGCGGGTGTGTGGTGAGTGGGTCCTCAGTGGAGGGTGAAAACAGTGCGTGCAATTGTGTAAAAAGGTTAAGAAAGGGATCATCATGCAGCCAATGTAGAACAGATGTACCCTTAGCAGAGTCTAACTGCTTAATAAAATATTCCCCTGGTGATAGACTTTGCCCAGGTGTCTTAGGTCATAGGTCGACATGTTTCGCGCTTCTGTCGCCATAACGGTCGTATGCGCTTCTTCAGGACCAGAACTAAAATGAAGGTGCACGTGAAAAATAAAAGTAAACATAAAAAAAAAAAAAAAAACCATAAAAACATATTAAGTACGGCGGCTCAGCCGTTGGTCTGCATCCACTATACCAGTACTTCAAAACAAGCTGTAGCAAAGCACAATGGTCTCACCTATGCGAGGTATTGGCTTTGTCAATGATTTTTTTAGCCATGTTGTACAGAAGTGTCAGTGCTGTGCAGCATGAAAGGTAAAAAAACAGGGCTAAAGTGAATTTTTTTTGTTTTTAATTTTCAGCTATCCAGCACAGCAGCCTCACTACTGTACAACATGGCTACAAAAAATTGACAAAACCAATACATCGAGTAGGCGTTACAATTCCCATATTTCTGCCTCAAAACCAGGTGTAGCTCAGGAGTGTATTATGTAACGAATATAGCTGTTGCCACTTCATTCCAGTACTTATGATTTGGGAAGATGAGCATTCACAAAGCATGCGTTGCTGAAGAATGCTGGTCTATGATGAGAAGTGGAAATACGATATGATCAGAGTGGCTGCTCAAATTGGAGTCCTGTAGAGAAGCATAGTCTGCAGTAACCAGGAAACTGCACTTTAGTTGGCCTTTGGGGATGGCAATTTCAACTCTCAACTAACTTTAAATAAGGGCGAGGGGGTCAGGCATTTATGTGATGTACAGAAAGGTTTCTGCTTCATGGAGTCCGACTGTCAGAATTGGAAACATTTTTTGCTTATGGCCAGAAGCTCGAGTACACTGTTGGCAGATAGCAAAGCTGGTTACTAATACCTCACCAAACCACATAAGAGTTTTTGCTCAGTTATTCCAGTATGGTACTGATGCTCCAGTACTTATGTCAAGGCCATGATTTGACTCAAGATTGGGGTAAATTGTCTTTGAGCACTGGAGTAATAAGTGTTTAGAGAGGCAGTCCTCATGCATATGCCATTTACCAGTGTTTGAAGAGAAAACAGACTCTGTGCTGGAATGATTTACGCCAAGCAGGGCGCCCACATGCTCTGACAGTTACCCTCACACACAAAATAGTTCGACCCCCATGCTACCAGGGGGGCTATGGGAGACTACATTAAGGCAGACCACGGTGGCCACCACAAATGCCTCCTCAATAGCAGAAGTATTTAGTCAGGCCAGCAGCAAGGGCAGGGCCATTGGGAGTCACCAGCAGTAGTCTTCTTCCTCTTGGACCCATCAACCATAAAATAACTTGACAATTGCCAGTTTAAATTTGCTTCTGGAGGCTGGGTTTCTGTAAAAGTAAAGGGCAACGAGCGCAAGCTGGTGAGCCAGCAAATTAGTCTTCTTAAGAGGGTTTCCAAATTTATCCAGGGAAGGTGTAAGCCCAGAAAACTCATAAAGATCTTGAATGAGGAGTGTAAGCTTGAGAAAAGGAGCAGTAGACTTCCCTGTCAGAGGGCAGGTAGGTCTTCAGGTACTTACTGATCCTCCTATGCGGCAAGGGTTGCCTCCCACTATTTGACTTGTGCTACCTCAACACATTCAATATGAGTGTTTGCACACACTATACAACATTAGGTACAAGACAGACTGGTCTCTGGGTGTAGTTCCACAATGTTTATTACTTTCACATCTTGATTAGGTGCCAAAGGAAATACTTAAGATTTGCTGTAGGAGGGGGTCACTTTCACTTTGCAGTCCTGCTATTTTGTCCCAGAACTCTCCCTAACAACGTATGGTAACTTAAACTCCTCAGCAAGCAGTTCAATTTCCAAAACTCCACATCCAGGAACCTTCAGCACAATACTCTGGGAGGTCGAAGTCCACACTCTAGTCAGACGAATTAAATGGGACGCTTTAGGTGCTGACACGGTGGGCACTTGGCTCATGGGAACAACTCCAAATTTTACTCACAATTCTCCCACAGACTACCATTACTGGTGGGACAACGCCATTGCCAAATTACGAGACTTTTTAACAGGCCCTGAAGCTCACCACAGACGCCCCAGGCCTCACCCGCAGTGGATTTTTGACCCAGTGTTAGCCATCCAAAGAAGATCCCTAAGGAGGGCTGTGCGCCTGCACAAATCGAAAGGCACAGAGCTTTCTGCTAAAAATATGGCTTCACTGTGCAAAGCTTATAAAAATCAACATGGGAAACCAAGAAAAAAAAGAACAGAATAACTGGCAAAAATATTTGCCCTGTTAAAGGAAAAAAACCTGACCCACTTCTGGAACCACATAAACAAGCTTCGTTCCTCCAATAAGAGCAGGGGTAACGCGGTCCGTGAAGAAGTCTGGTCCCAGTATGTGATTCAACAATACTGCAGTGATACTCTGGATTCTGAGGAGGGTGAAATTAGAGATCCTGCCGATACTACGCAGATAGAAACCCACGAGCTGTCTACTCCGGCCGAGGTCTGCAAGTATTTGAAAAACGACGGCGGTCCAATGGCCTTCCATCTGCGGTATTCAAATGTGCGCTGGAAGATTGGGCTAAGTTATTAGTCTCTTTATACAACTACGCGTTTACTACCCATCGGTTACCAGACTCATGGAAAGGCTCGATCTTATGCCCAATTTTTAAGAAAGGAGACCCCTCCCTTCCAGCTAATTACCAACTCATTGCCCTATTAGATCTTGAGGCTAAGGTATATGCTCGGTGTCTTCTCAGGTCGCTAGAAAAATGGGTAGCGGAAAACAACGTTCTACCATACTTTCAAACTGGGTTTCGATCCTCGGCCTCCACAATAGACAATATTACTACTTTAGCTATCCTGAGTCATCAAGCAGCGCAAAAAAATCATCTCCCCCTCTATTGCTGCTTTATAGACTACAGCGCTGCCTTTGACAAAGTGTCTCGTAACACCTTATGGAGGAAACAGGACAAATGGGAGATCCCTCAGAGTTTGCTAGGAGCCCTCATCTCCTTGCATAAGAACACATCAGAACTGGCCCAACGGCAGTCTCTGCAAAAATTCCAACCTCAGATGGCTTAACCTCTTGCGTGCTCATGGCGAGCTCAGCTCGTCATGAATCACAGTGCAACTGTGCTCATGACGAGCTGGGCTCGTCATAACTGCCGCGGCCTGCCCACGCGTGATTAATTCCCCGCCTGTGCGGGAGAATTCATCAGTGGGCGGGGTCGTGACGAGCTCTGCTTGTCATGAGCACAGCTCCACTGTGAGTCATGACGAGCTGAGCTCGTCACGAGCACAGCGCCGCTGAGCCTTGCGCCGCAGGGGAATTACCCCCGCAGGCAAGGGGTTAAAGCAAGGATGCGTTCTTGCTCCACTCTTTACACCGCCGATCTGGGGAGATTCCTGGAGAAAGGAGTCTCCTTCCGCCAAAACTGGGCTTTGCAACAAGGAACCTGCATATTCTGCAATACGCTGATGATATCGTTATAATGGACCAGGCAAAATCTGGCCTCCAAAGTGCCTTGAGCACGCTCCACAAATATAATACTGCTAACGTTCTAAAAATTAATCAGGATAAGACCAAGGTCTTGATCTTCGGCTGTGGCAAGAAAAAGAAAACTTTAACTTGGAACATTGGGCCCTCAAAGATCAAAACAACATCAAAATACTATTACTTGGGGGTTTGGTTTAGCAAGTCTTCCAGATCATCAGTCCACTTGGCCGCCTTAAAAAAGAGAGCTGGAGCAATACCGTACAGCCTGACCCGACTCAATCAGTCCCTGAGTAGTCCTTCTGCCGAACCCATTCTGAAGGTGATTAAAGCCACTCTTCTCCCCGCCTTAAGTTATGGTCATCAGGCCTTTCCTGGCACATGCTCGGCCAGTCTTGACCACGCCCAGTTTTCCATTTATAAAAAAAATCTTTCATCTCCTGAATTACATCCACAGGGCAAGAGTACGACTGGAGCTGGGCCTCCAAAGACAATCTATTTTTTGTGAGGCTGATACCCTGAAATATTTTATAAGGTCATTAAAAGCCGCAGACAACACCCTTAAAGCCCGGTTAAAAGAAACTCTTGCCAGCTCTGGGAATCCGTGGAACCGTCAAATTGTAAAAGCCATAAGAACGCTACACATCGACGAATCATTACTAACCACAGACTCTATTCCATACACAGTCTGGAAAAGGGCTATCAACAAGCAGGTTAGACAAATTTCCTACCAGATGGACATCCAGATCCTAAAAACAACAACTATCCTGCTTCCCTTGAATAACTGATACTTGCCTGTGGTACCTCAATTTTACCTCCTGGAAAGTCTGAACGCCGTGACCCGAAGGAATATAATGTTCATGCGTCTCTTAGGTTTGCGCTCCACTGCCTTCAACTGATGGGCTCCATCAAGTGAGGAGGTGGCCTGCAGACTGTGCAACTACAGGTCTGAATCATGGTTGCATCTTCTGTGCTGTTGTCCCGCCCTTGGCGCTCCCAGAAGACTTCTTTTAAAACCTTTATATTTAAAAAGGGGCACCAGTACATGTTGGGAGGCATCGGTCCTCTGCTTTACTTCCCTAGAGATTCAAGAGCTTGCAAGGGCAGCAGAATATGTGAGACTCTTGGACAATCTGTTTTTACCCCCTTCTATCCCCGCCCTTCCAGTTCCTCCCCCCCCCCCCCCCCCCCCAAAAAAAAAACTTATCACAGACTTTTTTTGCCCCCTGTCCTAGTATCCCTGTACCAAATTATTTTATCCTTGGCTCTGGAAACCAGTCATATGATTATAATAGTAACTACAAAACTGCCTCGCCAGTAATCTGTATATGAACTTAAATTTGATGTTTTTTTTGTTTCGGCTTTTAACGTGGTAACAGCGCTATGATGACATTTTACTGCAATGGTTTTAATTAACTGTGCTAATTTAATAAACTAAAAACTAAAACTACTCTGGGAATCCTCCAGCAACAGGACATGCTCAGCGAATTTGTACTAGCCATGCTGCAAAGCGCATAATATGTCATTTTATAGAGCTCGGCCATGAAGTACAGTGTTAGAATCTTTGTCTCCGTCTAGAACACACGCGATGCACTCTCAAAGTAATAATGCACTTAGCTCAGAGCACTACCAATATGAAATTGCATCTATTCAGTCCAAGAATAAGCACACTACCACCGATGTGTATTTAAAAGCATCCCTTCTGTTTAAATGCCTGCATTTGAAAGTCAGTACAACTTTTGCCTCCTGTTTGTATCCGTTTCTCTGTTTTTAACAATTTTTAAGAAAGGAGACCCCTCCCTTCCAGCTAATTACCAACTCATTGCCCTATTAGATCTTGAGGCTAAGGTATATGCTCGGTGTCTTCTCAGGTCGCTAGAAAAATGGGTAGCGGAAAACAACGTTCTACCATACTTTCAAACTGGGTTTCGATCCTCGGCCTCCACAATAGACAATATTACTACTTTAGCTATCCTGAGTCATCAAGCAGCGCAAAAAAATCATCTCCCCCTCTATTGCTGCTTTATAGACTACAGCGCTGCCTTTGACAAAGTGTCTCGTAACACCTTATGGAGGAAACAGGACAAATGGGAGATCCCTCAGAGTTTGCTAGGAGCCCTCATCTCCTTGCATAAGAACACATCAGAACTGGCCCAACGGCAGTCTCTGCAAAAATTCCAACCTCAGATGGCTTAACCTCTTGCGTGCTCATGGCGAGCTCAGCTCGTCATGAATCACAGTGCAACTGTGCTCATGACGAGCTGGGCTCGTCATAACTGCCGCGGCCTGCCCACGCGTGATTAATTCCCCGCCTGTGCGGGAGAATTCATCAGTGGGAGGGGTCGTGACGAGCTCTGCTTGTCATGAGCACAGCTCCACTGTGAGTCATGACGAGCTGAGCTCGTCACGAGCACAGCGCCGCTGAGCCTTGCGCCGCAGGGGAATTACCCCCGCAGGCAAGGGGTTAAAGCAAGGATGCGTTCTTGCTCCACTCTTTACACCGCCGATCTGGGGAGATTCCTGGAGAAAGGAGTCTCCTTCCGCCAAAACTGGGCTTTGCAAAAAGGAACCTGCATATTCTGCAATACGCTGATGATATCGTTATAATGGACCAGGCAAAATCTGGCCTCCAAAGTGCCTTGAGCACGCTCCACAAATATAATACTGCTAACGTTCTAAAAATTAATCAGGATAAGACCAAGGTCTTGATCTTCGGCTGTGGCAAGAAAAAGAAAACTTTAACTTGGAACATTGGGCCCTCAAAGATCAAAACAACATCAAAATACTATTACTTGGGGGTTTGGTTTAGCAAGTCTTCCAGATCATCAGTCCACTTGGCCGCCTTAAAAAAGAGAGCTGGAGCAATACCGTACAGCCTGACCCGACTCAATCAGTCCCTGAGTAGTCCTTCTGCCGAACCCATTCTGAAGGTGATTAAAGCCACTCTTCTCCCCGCCTTAAGTTATGGTCATCAGGCCTTTCCTGGCACATGCTCGGCCAGTCTTGACCACGCCCAGTTTTCCATTTATAAAAAAAATCTTTCATCTCCTGAATTACATCCACAGGGCAAGAGTACGACTGGAGCTGGGCCTCCAAAGACAATCTATTTTTTGTGAGGCTGATACCCTGAAATATTTTATAAGGTCATTAAAAACCGCAGACAACACCCTTAAAGCCCGGTTAAAAGAAACTCTTGCCAGCTCTGGGAATCCGTGGAACCGTCAAATTGTAAAAGCCATAAGAACGCTACACATCGACGAATCATTACTAACCACAGACTCTATTCCATACACAGTCTGGAAAAGGGCTATCAACAAGCAGGTTAGACAAATTTCCTACCAGATGGACATCCAGATCCTAAAAACAACAACTATCCTGCTTCCCTTGAATAACTGATACTTGCCTGTGGTACCTCAATTTTACCTCCTGGAAAGTCTGAACGCCGTGACCCGAAGGAATATAATGTTCATGCGTCTCTTAGGTTTGCGCTCCACTGCCTTCAACTGATGGGCTCCATCAAGTGAGGAGGTGGCCTGCAGACTGTGCAACTACAGGTCTGAATCATGGTTGCATCTTCTGTGCTGTTGTCCCGCCCTTGGCGCTCCCAGAAGACTTCTTTTAAAACCTTTATATTTAAAAAGGGGCACCAGTACATGTTGGGAGGCATCGGTCCTCTGCTTTACTTCCCTAGAGATTCAAGAGCTTGCAAGGGCAGCAGAATATGTGAGACTCTTGGACAATCTGTTTTTACCCCCTTCTATCCCCGCCCTTCCAGTTCCTCCCCCCCCCCCCCCCCCCCCCAAAAAAAAACTTATCACAGACTTTTTTTGCCCCCTGTCCTAGTATCCCTGTACCAAATTATTTTATCCTTGGCTCTGGAAACCAGTCATATGATTATAATAGTAACTACAAAACTGCCTCGCCAGTAATCTGTATATGAACTTAAATTTGATGTTTTTTTTGTTTCGGCTTTTAACGTGGTAACAGCGCTATGATGACATTTTACTGCAATGGTTTTAATTAACTGTGCTAATTTAATAAACTAAAAACTAAAACTACTCTGGGAATCCTCCAGCAACAGGACATGCTCAGCGAATTTGTACTAGCCATGCTGCAAAGCGCATAATATGTCATTTTATAGAGCTCGGCCATGAAGTACAGTGTTAGAATCTTTGTCTCCGTCTAGAACACACGCGATGCACTCTCAAAGTAATAATGCACTTAGCTCAGAGCACTACCAATATGAAATTGCATCTATTCAGTCCAAGAATAAGCACACTACCACCGATGTGTATTTAAAAGCATCCCTTCTGTTTAAATGCCTGCATTTGAAAGTCAGTACAACTTTTGCCTCCTGTTTGTATCCGTTTCTCTGTTTTGCGTCGTTGTGTTTCCGGTTCTACAACGCGTCCCCACTTTACATGCTTCCACTTGTAGGGATGTACACATCTGGACCTTTGTAAGACAGCAGCCAATATCAAGACTTTCAGGGCATCAAGGATTCTCTTTAGTCCTAGACCGATATCACCCTTTGTAAATAACATTAAACAGCTGTCTTACTGGGTGCTTGACATTAACAGGCCCGATACACCAGCTCCTCTCAGTTTTTGAGTTGTTACCATCAATACAATGGATTTATTATAATTTAAAATAATCATTTTATCTAAAGTTAACATTCATAGTTTTGACTTATATGAATAAGTATTTCATGCCTAGACCGACAGTATTTCAGGAACTTGTACTTTAGGAATTTTCCATGAACGCAAAAACAAAAGAATAGATTACGTTTCCAGAATCCAGCAAAACATGCTGCCTCAGAATTTATGCATAAACCATATCACAATCAGTTTATGCATCATTTACTAAATCCGAGTCCTATTAACAGTCCTTCCTAGGAACACTGTTAATATCGCTGTCTGCCTTTAAAATGCCTCCCAATAAAGGTGTAATTTCCTGGATGACTTTTATCCTTCTTGTCTTACCCTTCAATCTTTTTTTGTGTCATTAATAGTTTTAATGAGAAACATGCCAGATCATTTATGTAACCATTTCTGCCACAGAGTTTTTTTCCCCCCCGAGGCCTAAACTGACCAGTGCTACATTCTCCTCCTTTCCTCTTGTTTTTTATATTAATTTACCTTCCTGGCCCATTTATCAAAGCTGTCTAACCACCACCCTTAGAAAATGGCCAGAAAGAAACTCCAATAGTATGTTTTTAAAATTATTATTTTAAAGATGGCAAGATTGTGCACCCTTGCAAGATATGACACACATGCCTGCTTTTGTGGTAACAGGCATGCAAAATATCAAGTGTTCTGTATCCATAAGTAGTTTTCGCTCCAGCACTTAGGTGAGGCGTGTACCCACGGTTGGCAATTGGAGCAAATCTGTTGACTACAGGTAGTGGAGGGACCATAAATGTAACTTTGTTTTTGGGGATAGATTAGGTAGATGGAACTATATCTATTGTATAACTGGGATCATTCTCAGATGGGGTTGCTTTAACCCTTCACAATAATATCCACTTGGAGTGCACTATCCTGTTCTGCATTTTGTCACTCCAGCAACCACTCCTGTGTTTGTGGCACCTTATCGCAGAGTGGGATAGAAACCACTGTTCTGCTGTGCAACAGGACCTGCTCTAAGTCTCAATTTAAGCTTCACGTTTTAGCTTCACATCTTTTTCTAATGGTGACGTTTTATATGTTTTACACTTATACAATAATGTACCGAGAAGCTCTTCTACATGTAGTTAGTTTCTCAGTAAGCATTATTATCATGCTGTTCGTACCCTCTTTTCAAGGCTAGGCACATGGAACGCAATGCCCTTGCATTTGGTTATACGATTGGAGACCGATGTAAGGATCCAGACAAACCATGGCATCAGCTCTGCACCTTTGACTTAGTGCATTTCGAACAGTGCTTTTATTATAAAAACAGCATCCGCATTACATTTGGCAGAGGAGCACTTATGCAGGGATTGTTTTGGAATGTGTTGCACTGTGACTGAGATGAAGCCGTGCACACTCTAACCCTTATCCTGATAAGGACGATAGCCTGCTCTATATCAGATCAGCTTCCTAACACAACTCACTCTAGTATGGTGGGTTCGGCTATCCCTATGGATCTGGCAGATGGTGGTCTCTATTATAGGTAGTAATAGATAGGAGTATAATCATATAGTAATGTTATAATGGTTGAACTGTTTATCTTTTTCACCATTCTTGTAATGCTGTTACAATGCTTTGCTTCTTCTGCCTAATAATTGCAGCGCACTCTTTCTATATAAGAATACGATTGTTTCAATAAATGTTTGAAAAGCCAATTTGTTTCTTTCTTGTGTTTACCTTGGGCATGCAAAAGTAAACAATGATAGGTTAGATCTGTTTCCACGATTTCCTTGGGGAATAAGAGTGGTCATGTTTGAGGATGCTGATACCATCTGGTACCCTGGTAAGTTTAGGGATTCAGATAGGGCACAATGAGCTAGCTAGGAATTATGCCAACAATTCCAGATGATATACTTGAACAGAGTTCCCATATTCTGGCATTTTTTTTGTCTGGGTACAATGCCCTACTTAATTCTTAGGAACCGAATAACACCACATAGTTCATATGCAGGAGTGGGTTGAGCAATTTTCCTTCAAACACTCACTAACCTTAGTAGGTCAACCTTACTAAATTAAACAAAGCCACCTTAGAAACACAGAAATAATTAATGGGCTCCCTGCTAGTATACAGGTGTACCTTTGAAGTGTCACTTCCCCAATCCTGCTTGAGAGTGAGTCTCTATTTGGCTACCAAGCTACTTGGTCTAAGGTGCCTAGGGAATGGACTTGAATTTAAGTTAGAACTTCCCCCGGTATTTTGCCCACCCACAGAGATTCTAATCCTATCTTATCATACATTATGTCCACTTTCTTTCTTAATCATTGCCCTCTTAAGATGCCCTAGGGCGTTCATTGTGCTGTATAAGTATTAACTGATCACGTATTCAAGTTTATTAGAGATATTGGGGGCCGGGCAGTGCTCAGGGAACTGACTCCATTGTCTCGGAGTATCAGGCAGCTGTCCATCTATTGGATGCCTTTAGAGTTTCCACAGGCAATGGGAATGAACTCCAGCTTCCAGCTCTCATTTGCCTCTGCACACTCTAGCAGGCAAACCTTAGCAATCCACTGATTCACTTGAGCAGTTAGAAAGTCTCAGACACGCAGACGTTCTGACCCTTCCAGACACTCTCTAGCTCTTGTCTCCATGTAGCTTCAGGCTGAGTAGCTGTTATCCCATCCTATACGGTATAACTACACTACTGCATCCATCAGGACTAGCGAGAGACATGGAGAGTACTTGCCACTACACCAATTGCCCATCAGAGCATGCCTGCACATACAATACATATGCAATATTCAGCTAACATTTATCTTGTACAAATGAGCCTCGTATTTAATTGACATGTCTGACGTCCTTTATTCTTTCACTTTTATTTTAGGCTGCCACTCTATGGACAGAAGAATGGAATTGGGCACGAAGCATATCACCATTGATGACGTTGTGCAGTATCGATTCTTTCTGCTGTCTCTAGAGCCTAGCAACCCCAAGGCTCACAAAGAAGTCCTTCAGCAGTATGTGGAGAGGATATTAGCTCGATTTGCGCCTCTATTGATGTCTTATATATGGCAAAATCAAAGCTTCAACCTTAAATATTTAGATACCTCAGGTAAGGCCGCCAATAAATGTGATGTGGAGGTAAACATTGTTTGAATTCTTCTCTCTTTTTTTTGAGCTGGCTAAGTTTATAAGAAGGTATATAAAGAGTGAAAGGCAGCCTTGTTCCCTTATAACCACGAATCATGTAGCAAATTGGGAACAAACCCCTTGCTCCTTCACTTCTACTGTTTTAGTTATTCTTGACCATTTGTATAACCATATGTAAAGTTGAAAGCAAAGGGCTTTCGGCGCGACGCTCAGTGGCCGTAATTGCTGTATGATCTCTTTTTAATCCTTTTTGTATGTATTTTTTAAACCCTATGTACTGTATGATCCTGTTTATAATTTTAATTGACTAATAAACTATTATCCATTCTACACATGGGGGAATAAACATATGTAAATGCTCTAAAACAAACATGTGGGTTTCTTTGAAAACTTACAGCTGGACACAGCCACTGATGAAAGAACTAGAGTACAACAGAAATAGTTTGAACTGCTTAGCATAATCGGAAGAAATGAAATGATAACATTTAACTAAATTATTTCTAGAAGTGAAGGTACTGATGGACTTGTCCTTCTCTTCTTGCCAACCATGTTGTCTTTTCTCAGCTCGAGGGAGCTGGCTTTCCACGAGCTGCACTGAGCATTATCTTGGGCTTAGGGGGTTGCCAAAGGAGCAACTCGATTTGACAAGCAAAGGTAAACTTAACTGGGACATTTCTAAACAAAACTCACCTGACATAGAGCTGCCGTAGAACCATGAACACTGTTCTTCCTCCTGACTTAGCATTTCTGTGTGTCTCCAAAGATGCAACAGTGCTTATGGTTCCTGCTGAGCTGAAGTAGGGACTAAGATAAATTGATGGTGCAAGGTCTCAAGTTGAGGCAAGTAGGAGTCCAGGATATGAGGGCTGTCAGAAGAAAAGGTGAATGATAAAATGGGGCAGATGAGCTGCAGAATACGGAAGAAGCTGCGAAGAAGTGCAATAGTTTGCTTTACTGGAGATAAAATAGGTGAGTTCGGACAAGGCCTATCTTGATTGAATCCCCTGGCCCTACTGAGGAGGCAGCTGTGAATGTGACCGAACAAGCCAACAACTGGAGCTGATAAGAGATAGAGTGCTCCAGAACTGCGGGTCCTGGAAAGCACAAACAAGAAGGTAAAGTTTGGAACTGAGGAATAAGGTTCTGGCCACGAATGATCCAGAAGCACCCATTACGTAGAGATCTCTTCCAGCCCTCTTCCCTCAAAGGAGCAGACTGTCGGCACATTTCGCGCCACCTTGGGTATCCTACTTTGAAACAATCCCCTTTCGTAAAAGTTCAGTGGAAGTTTAGAGAGTGGCGAGGAGGGTGATTGAACAGGGGGGTGACAATTAGACCTGACACTTCTGGCACGAGTCATGATTCTGTCACCTATGAACGGCGGGGAGCATTACCAAACAAGGGTTCAGGCCAGATTAGCCTCAACAGAGCTAAGAGTGAGACACCCTTCTTGTGTTGTTTGTACAGTAAATCATCATACATCTACAATCTGAGGGATCTCAGTGCACTTAACTATGTTAGCCAAGGAGGTGATACTGTCACTTACATTGTAAGTGGGCACCTGTGTAGTGCACCTAAACATTGGCTTACTGTCACACGATATTCAATCACAACAAAAAACCTCTCCTAGCTAATATGGTGTGGGACATCTCATAGGGGCAGGCCTTCTTCAGGCAGTTTACCTATCTACCACTGGTACCATCAGAAACATTAGACCCATTTCCTTCCCTTCCATCGTAATAGGCTATTTAGCTATGGTTGCACCCCTTCTGCTGGGACTTCTCATGTGGCATTGGTATATCGTACCTAAGGTGGCCATCCAGTACATGGGCTTAGTGGACAGCTTCCCATTTCCCCTAGAAGTCCCCATCCTGCTGTGTGACATTGGCAAGACAGTTTTACCAAGACACGTCTTGCCTGCTCTAATCACTAGTTCAAGAAGAGGTGGGTCATACACATTGAAATTGTGGCAGGGTTGAAAAACTAAACATGGAAGAAAGCCTGAGATGGGAGGCAGACAGTTCCCATGCACTCATGTACACTAAAGAAAGTATTACCATATTTGCATTTATAGGACTTTAACACAAGGCTCCATTGTGCTAGGAAACCTATAAATGCAAGAATAGAGACACTAACCCACTCTGCTTATGAGATAGACACGGGGCCTGATTCTCAAACGTATAATAGAAGCATTTCCTAATTTAGAACTGAGCCCTTTCTCCCACTACCTGCAGTAAAAGTTAGTCAGGACACAGTCAGTCTGTCTCCCTCTTTTGAGTACCCCTCCGAGAGACGCACTCTAGAATACAGAGCGACCAGCTCCTCAGGCAGATGTAGTATGCAGCAAAAGTTGCATACAACACAGTGCCAAATAAGTGTCTTATAAAAGTCACTTCGCTGTATAATAAATATTAAAAACAATAGTACATTTAGTTGAACTTTTTCTTCAGTAGCATATCTATTAGTCATAGGCTGCAGATAAGATTTCACGACTGTTAGTCTACAGTTGCCTGTATTGCTCTATGCACGCACTGCTTTCAGAAACAGCGTTGAAGTTGCTTATTTTTGTATTACTCTACTCTTAAAAATAAAATATTTCACTCAAACAACTGTTTTTTTTTCCTTCTGACAAAAAACGAAATCTGCTGTGTTTAGTGCCCTCTACCATGTAGTTATGGTGAGGCCAGTTCTTTGTATGATTGTCAATCTCCCTGGTAGATGGTGACGGCCGAGAATTCACTGAACATGTAATAATATGATATTGCATGCACAGCCTGTTTACAATGTGTTGAGGTCAATTTACATAGAGCGCCTTAAACCTGACCGTTTTTTCTTGTTTTCCATTTGAAGGCGACATCCCTGGACACATAGGAGGCATGACCAATTTTGGTGATAATGTTGAAGATGAATGGTTCATTGTTTATCTTGTACAGCAAATCACAAAGGAATTTCCTGAACTGGCAGCAAGGTGCAGTATATCACTTCAGATATGTGTATTTTTTATGTAATACTTAAGGGAGGAAAAGGGATAATGGCTTGCTACATCACCTTGCTATCCTGACATTTATACATACCAAAAAACGATATAGCTAACAGAAATATGGTAGAAGTGATTTTTCACCCGCATATTTTTTGTGGCATGCCTCATCATTTAGTCCTTTTTCATGTAGCCATACTACAGGAGGCTAAAGTGCATTACTATATAATACTAAGAAAAAAGAGTCACTTCTGAAACCACACCATGCTTGTTGGTCACATGCAGCTGCAGATATCGGGTCACTGTAGCACATGGTGAAATAAATAGCCCGAAGATCTAAAGTAAGATGGGAAAGGCGTTAGAAAGTATTCTGTTATAGAGGAACGCATTTTGCATGATTGATTGGTGTGAAAGAGCTAATGGCTGCAGACCGAATGTGTGTAAGAGCTAATGGTTGCAGACCGAATTTAAATGGGAATGCAACCTCCAGGCTAAAGCAACATTACTTATTTTATAAATGTAAAAGGCCCCCTAACCGGCAAGCATTTTTAGCACTCGCGCTAAGGTGTGCTGTATATGCATAGAGGACTGACCGTATGTGGGTCCTCACAAATTGTCGAGTACATTAATAGATTTGTAGGCTTGCATATCTGGTCCTGGGGGGGAGCGGGCCTGTTTTAAGTCACATATTATTGTGGAGGTCGCGTCCACCGTTTCACCTAAATGGGGTCCTCAGGAGCAGGCTGGCACCCCATCGGTCAGTCCTCTATGCATATACAGCACTCCTTAGCGCAAGTGCTAAAAATGCTTTACACGGGGTATCTATTTTTACCACTCACTTTTTCACGTCACCCACCTTTGTTCTGAGCGGTCCTGAAGAAAGCCCCAATAAATTTTTTAGAGGGCTGAAACATGTTGACTACCATAGGGTAATAATAAGCTACACATAGTATCTTTAACCCATTACCCACTCTCCTGTTTTTAAACATACCCGAGATCACCAGGAATAAAGTAGCGGGCAGAATTCTGGAGGTATTTTTACATTTCCCCCACTTCATCACACTCGCCCACACCTCAACCTGCTCCACTGCAAACAGGTGTCGTAGCACAGCTGGGTAGCATTCGGCTACCCGGCTGGGACCCGATGATGAAGCATGACACCAACTAGGTTGGTGTGTGAGGGTTTTCTTAACAAACCTATGAGGTGCTAGACACTCTAGTATCAGACAGTCATTCATCTTGGCCGTCTTCTTTGGTTATAAAATACTTCTAGGGACAAGGACGGCCGTCCAACTGTCCTAGCTCTCTATACTTTGGTTCTTTGTTCTATCTAATTTCTTCCCATTCATGGCTATCCTCCCTTTAACTACATTGTGCTTGTGTAAGACCATAAATTTTGTCTTGTCTACATTAACCACCAGGTCGTGATCTTGGCAAAACCCCTCGAATCGCCTAAGTGCCCTTTCTAGCCCTGCCTGTGTCTTAGAAATGATCAGGGTGTCGTCGGCAAACATAAGTAACAGTATTTTGGTGCCAGCAAGGGATGGGGCATCTGTCGAGTATGTAAGAAAATAATTTACGACCCCGTTAATAAATAATGAAAATAAAGTTGGGGCTAAAACGCACCCTTGCCGCACCCCTTTGGAAACCGGAAATCGTGGGGTTACATCTCCCTGGGTACCCCATCGGACTTGTGCGAAGTTGTCCTCGTGCAATCGCACTACCATAGATAAAAGTTCTGCTGGCGTCCCTAGGTGGTTCAATACTTCCCATAGCTTCTTACGCGCTACCATATTAAAAGCTGACTTAAGGTCAACAAAGGCTGCATAGATGATGCCACCTGCTATTAGAACAATGCGCCAATAAATTAATATGAACCGGAAAACTTGGTCAACGGTACTTATATGAGAACTAAATCATGCCTGGAGGGGGGATAATATATCTTTGGTTTCAATCCACACGTGTACCCTGCTCAGCACTAGCCTTGCGGTGATCTTTTATATGGAATCAATAAGGCTGATCGGCCTGTAATTGCTGGGGCAGGAACGACCTCCTTTTTACGTCTCGCCTGAGCGAACGATTATAGAGCTGCTCTGGCGAGAGTTTTAGTAAGCGGGTTTTGGAAGTGCTAACCTAGTGGCTTTTTTCAGGCCTCCAGCTTGCGTTCGCGATGGCGTGCACGCGCACAGCTGCTATCCTGGTTTCTAGCATTCCTCGCATGGCCGGCTTTCCTCCCCCTCTCTCACCCGCTCCTCCCCCTCCCTTACTGCACGGAAGAGTTTTGTGAGATGCTAAGAAGGGAACAGACAACAGGCGCCACTGGGCTCGAAGCCAGACAGAGCCATTCGGCTTGATTAATGGCTTGGCATTTGCAAGTGTTACAAGTACACAAACCACGGGCGCCAGGAGAGAACAAGCAATACCAGACATCCTCCTTAATTTAAGTTGCAACTGTGGTGCAATTCCGTTTTAACACAAAATCTTTATGCAGGAAAAGCTTCCCATTTTTAGGTCTCGCTGATTATATCAAAAGTAAAGAAATAGATGTTTTTTTCTATTTCTTTACTTTTGGTATAATCTCGGCACACGTGCTTTACTTTTAATATTATAATTAAAGCACGGGTGCCGCGATTATACCAAAAGTAAAGAAATAAAAAAACATCAATTTCTTTACTTTTGATATAATAGCGGGACCCGCGCTATACTTTTAACATTAAAAGTAAAGCGTCGGTGCCGTGATGCTTGTTTATAATCTTTTGTATTTTGCAAAGACTATATCCTGTCCTTCAAAAGACTCGGCGCTCCTTATTTACTTTAGCACCAGTTTGCATTCAAGATCAAACAATGAAGACTTCCCCTACTTTCATGATAATGAACTGCAAAGAGCTCACTAATACTCTAATACCTCTGTCAGGGATTTGATGCTTCCGCCCACCCTGTGTAAAACATTGGCTGTATATCAGACCTGTGTTTCCCGAGTCCACTCCTCCCCAAAGGGCTGGCCTTCAGTGGGTCGGACTTCACTCATGTCTACAAAGATATGCACGTTGGGCACAAAGTTTATTCTAACACGAATCTAACATACTGAATGTGACCCAGAGAAACAACAACATTTACCTCTATTAAGAGAGCCCAGAGCAACACGTAAATGGCTACAACAAGATGACTAATTCAAATTTCAGAAAGTGTGTGTAAAATCCTTGATGTTCTATCTTACTTGAAAGGTGATACCTCAAGGTACCTTGCATTCAGTTCAGTTCAGAGCAGCAGCATCATTGTCCCTACTGCCAGCACTTCCCGCTGAGATGAATGGTTTAAATGATGAACCACCAGGCTGCTGTGAGGCCATTAACAAATAGTTCTGTACACTGTGAAACACCTACAATAGTACCACAGCCTCAAGCCTTCCAATAAGCCTTCCCAGTCAGCCTTCATTGGATAGGTGGGAGAAAGACCAAGGTGTGCCAGTCCTCCATACTAAAGATCTCAGATGTATGCCGAGCCCTTTGTTAAATAAACATACATGTGACACCAGAGCACTAGGGCTAAGCTGTAGTTGATGTAAAAAGAGCATCCTCAGAGCAGCAACACCCATTGAATGCACACATGGCCAGCTTTCCAGGGCGAGGTTTCCTGTATAATGTAGATCTCAAGACGAGCTCTGCTAACTATGGAGAAGCAGGCAAAACTAACAAGCATTTGCATAGCCAATAGGTCTCGCTTTTGGGGCCTTGTAAGTATTTAGTTATGCAGCACAATATCCTTGGTGCAACAACATCAACTGTTGCATGGCTAAACACTTATAAGGTCCCAAAGGCGAGACCTATTGGCTATGCCAATGCTTGTTTATAGATGGGAAGGATTTCGGCACCACGCCAAGATTCTGGGATGGGGGTCCATTTTCAATAGCGTCTGCTAACCAAAGTATATACCATACCCAGTTCTCTTTATCATGAACAAACAGGTCTGTAGGAATACGATCTAAACCTGGTGCTCTCCCCTTGGGTACTGCCTTCAAAGCCTTTTCCACCTCTTCTTGGGCAAATAACAAAGGCTGTGTAGCCTTGGGGATATGAAAATAGGTATCGTCACCATCTTTGGCGGCAAATTGCTCCTCAAAAAAGGAGACCCACGTGGCCGGTGCGACATGATTTTGCGCCTTTTGCCCTGACCCAGCATTCCCCCATTAAACCAAATTCCAAAATGTCTGCATATTGTTTCCCTTACTAGCCTGGAGGAGCTCTAGCCACCTATGCTTGTCCCAATCCCTTTTTGCTGCTACTAGGGTGGTCTTGTAAAAAGTTTGTGCGGTTCTTATTCTCGCCATGTCTTTTGGTTTAATGGCTAAGGATAGCTGCCTATAAGCCTCTCCACAGCCTTTATTATACCACCTATCCTGCCTAACTAGGACTTTGTCAGTTGGTTTACCTGTTTTAATAAAAAAGGAATTGATTTTTGCAAACAAATCATCATGAGCTTTGCCGATAGTGGCGTTACATTTCTCTTGTGCTGTCATATTACAAAAATCTACTAGCGTGCTCTCCACAGCTGCTTTCATTTGTGTAAGGGATTTTACATTAGTTACAATCCTATCCCATTTCACCCTCCTCAGGTCGTTGCATAATAGGACTTCCACGGTTTCACTCTCAGATGTTGTTCGCAGAAACGTTTTAGAACCTGGGGACAGCATCGATAGCACAAGCGGGTTATGGTCACTTTCGTTACGCTCACATACCACCATATCTATAAGGACTGACCATTGTTCGAGGTTGATGAGAATGTAGTATATGCGGCTACTTCTCAAACCGTTACTATATGTGGGGGAGCCCAACCTATCAGAGGGCGTTCTTCCATTTGTAGCCCTGAGGCCCGCTCCAAGCATAATGCTTTTAGTTGTAAAGCAGCCTCAGTCCATTTTCTTATTGGTGGCAACTCTAGTGAGGGGATGCTCCATTGGGCATCTTCCTCCTCACTGAGATTGCCATCCTCCCTATCAAGGGGTTCGAAGGTGGTATTAAAGTCTCCTACAATCACCACTTTACTTGCACCTTTAAGGTCTCCTAGAAGTTGATCTAATTTTGTAATTGTGGTAGATTGCCTTCCTCCAGCAAGCCCTCTCGCATACACATTTATCAGTATTAAGTGACGCGTATGGTTTAAACTTAGGGAGATGGCCATAATATCGGGGCTGTCAACGTGGACTTCCTCAGTTTTGTAACATATACACTGTTTCTCCCAAATAGTAAGACCTCCAGAGGGTCTGCCCTTCTGCCCCGCTGTTGCCGGTTTAAAAAAGTTTAAATAACCTACACGAAAAATCGGATTTAGTGACCACGTTTCTTGGAAGGCACAGATATCATGTTATCTATAAAATCTATCCAATCCATGGATGATGTTTTAGTGTGCAAGCCTGCAATGTTCCATGTTACGAAAATCAACTGGTCGTGGATCTGTGAGGGGAAGCAGCCAGCAGGGATATTTAATGCGCCACTTTCCACTACCGTCATCTGTTAGACTGAATTATCACAGGGACTAAAATCATCTTGGGCCTTCCTCCTACACTCTCTCTTGGGCAGCACTTCACTAACCAGCCCGCTCCTATTACAGTGAGTATATATTTACCAATCATTTCCTGCTGTTACCTCTGGGTGTGAAACTGTCATTTGGCTTGTTAGGGAAGTCCGCTTCCTTTGGCTTCAATCTATATTTGACAGGCTAGATCCCTCACTGGCTAATAAACTGGGGGCTGTTAAGTTTTGCATTGTCGGTGGAATTGGCAGATTATACTTCATGTTTATTTGTGTTATAATCGGGTTTGATGTCCTGATCTCAAAGGCCACCAAATTGTCCACCATATCTGGGGAAGCCAGGGTAAGGCGGACATAATTTAAATTGGAGCCTTCTAACTAGCACCTTTTAGCCGAGGATATGTCCTCCCTTATGACAGATCTACATTTACGCACCTGTCTAAGCCAATGAATACATTTATTGATCAAAGTAGATTCGTCCTCCTTTGCTGAACTAAGGGATAGTTTTGGCACGCTAGTTAAAAATATCTGGCTCCTCGTGGTTCGAGTAGTTCCTTTGCCCCGTTTACTGCAATCATTGGTTGTTTCTATCCCAGAGGGATAGTCCCTACCTGCTCCCCCATTCTGTCATTGGAAACCCTGCTTCGTTATCATACCATTTGGAACTAAGGCCTGTGTGGGGTTCATGACTGTGTGGTGTTTTTGATTGTCATTATTGGTTATCAAATGGTCTGTGGCGGAGTTACTTTTTGGTCTTTCCCTACTTCCCGGGCTAACCCTTTTGGGTATACTCTCAAGTCTTTGCAGAATCATAGGGGGTCTGTTTGTATCTACAGGAATCGTGTAGGTAAAGAGCTATAACAAGTGGATGAATATACATAATAATATATATCCAATGTAAATCATGAATGTAACCACTAAAGTGCCGATCATATAGACAAAAACTTTATATACGCTTATGATTAGAAAAATACTTTTATTTCTTCATTTGATATTCTTTTTTGTGTATTTATTATTCAATCTTAGTTTGATATGGCGTATAACAATTAAATATATGACAATATTTACAAGTCAACAAACAAAAGTACAATAAAGTTAATTCAGTAACAAAAGAAAAAAGGGGGGAATACAGAAAAATGTGATATCGTGAAAACAGATAACAAAAAAACTAAATAGACATGTGAATAATAAAAACAATGCGGTAGATGAGAACTACGCGCGTTTCGGCATAACTGCCTTCATCAGGAAAACCGTCTATTGTACTGAAACTGAAAAAAATATAAACAACATGTAAGAGAGTGGTTACATTCTAATGTTTTATATACATGTGCACCGTAATTTTAAACACTTTAAATACAATGCTTACGGAAAAAATATAACTGAATAGTTTGAAACAGGACAAAAAAGATACAAAATGATATATTAAGCATTCGAATAGACACCTCTAATTAATCATTCCTATTTGATGGCTGGTGAAAAGATTGCATGACCAACTGAGGGCAGAGCGTGCCTCATCTTTAGAACATTCCATTAGTTATATACATATATACAATCTCCTTATCATCATTTAATCATTATTCACACTACTATAATACAGTGATCCTATCTATACAAAGGCTAATTATTTAAATAAACTGAGAGAACACAAGTATTCAGAAAAAGTCAAAATAAGGACATTTTTAGAAAAACAGTAGAATAATAAAGAATAAGTATTCAGAAGAAAAATCAAACAAATAAAAAACAGTCAAATCCGATAGCCTTATATAGCTAAAGTACCCATCAATACATCACATATTGCTACGAATGGAAGGGGTAAGAAAAGGCTACTTCACTTACTGAATAACAAAAATTAGGAAGCTGAATTATCTTGGATTTGGTTGGGCGTCAATTATATGACTGAAGGCAATGTTTGCGCAGTCAAAGACGATATGATTCACTGGTTCTCTCTAGGCAAATGAGATATACAATATATATAATTGGGTAAATAGATTTATACAGCTATATTCATTTTATCAAGCCCAAATATACAAGTACCTAGAAGAACCTCCTACTATACTCACTTAAATTTGATTTGAATACGATGATCTGTAACAAGACGCTCCAAGAATAGAAGTGTGTACGTATCTACCCGGATCAGCTATCAAAATGAGTGCCAATTCCACTAACAGCAAGAACTATAAAAAAGAAAGGTCGAAAGAGGTAACCATATTGTTGTAGTTGACCCCATAAGTATTATCCATGGGTAGACAGTCACCTATTAGCAGTGGTATATTGTGCCGATATCTACTTACTAGAGATTAATCGGTATCCTTCCTTATGCAATTCTGGATGAGAACAGAGCTGACCGAAAAACGTCTTATCGACATAAACTCATTCAAAGGTCCAAAATGTAGGAAATCACCAAGGTATTTCCTAAATATACCTAAAATAACAATAATAAAAAGAAAAAGTGGGGGGTCTTAAAAATAGCTCTAGCGATAAAGTTCTGCTAGTAACAAAAGCCGTAGTGACATACCTGATACTCGCTCAAAATGATAGTATAACTGGCTCCAATGACTAAACTGCAGACAACGCTGTCAACTCTTGTTTTAGCGTTTCACCATCTATATACCAGACGATTAACGCGCCAAAAATCTCATTGGTTCAGCTAATCAGGAACAGGTAGCGATACTACGAGATACAGGTAGCGATACTACGAGTTAAAAACAAACATAGAAGACGGACCATAGCCTTGAGTATCTAATCTCATATATTCAAGATGGCGCTGCCCATTATGCATCCCGAGAGTCGATTAGAAGAGGGACAAACAGTCCCAATATTGAGTTACGAAAATAGATAGCAAACAAAACCGTAACAGGCACCATTAGTCAGGGTGCATAATGCTGTGGGTCTCAATACATACCGATGTAAATGATGTATATCTCCAAATCAATAAAATTATGTATACTAAGTAAAGAGATGTTTAAACATACATCAATCCTACATCTACGAGCGCCATCTTGGAAAGGGACAGAATATCAAACAGATGGCATTACTCATGTATTGGTCCATGGAAGGCAGGACAAAGGGTCCCTATATTGAACGTCGAAAGTTAAATAAGGGGGCAAGATCTACTAACACAGTGTTATTTACCCACCTACAAGAATGAAATATTCAACTCTACGTTTATCAGTATAGAGAGGATTTGTACTAAGGCTAGAATTAGACAATCGCCTGATCCAGGGTATTTCCAAATTCAAGCCCTTTTTAACAGTATCCAGACTAAAAATCCAAAAGACTTCATGTTTCTTTCTTATTTTATCAGAGTTTTTGCCTTCTTTACCAAGGATTTTTTCCAGAATAAACCATTGTATATTATCTTCAGTATGGTTGTTTTCCAGAAAATGTGAAACCATGGGAGAAGCCATTTTTTTGGTCCTAATAGCGGACCTAAGTTCAGTGAGTCTGATGTTAAGAGACCTAGATGTTTCACCCACATATCCTTTGTTACAAGGACATATTAGTAAGTAAATGATGTTTTTTGACTTACAGTTACTGATACCCCTCGATACAATTGTTTTGTCCATTAAAAACAAGTTGTTTTGTTTCAATAGCTAAAGGGCAGACTTTACATGTTCCGCACTTGAAGTTACCCTCTATGGGGAGCATGCCTTCAATACTTCTCTGTATTGGCTCTTTTTGTGTAGGCATGCGAGATCTGACAATGTGATCCTTGAGATTTCTGTTTTTACGATAAGCAAAAAGAGGTTTCTGTACACAATCTATCTTGGTTCTATTCACATTTAGAAGGTGCCAATTAGAACAGATAATCTGTCGAATTTGTTCGTTCATAAGTGAATGACAAGTAACAAAAACTAGATTTGCTTCCTGTTTTTGTTTGGTGCCTTGTAGTAGGTGTTGACGATCATAAAACCTCGCTCGTTTGTACGACTCTCTAACGAGTCTATGAGGATAGCCCCTATCAAGAAACTTCTTTTTCATAGTTATGGATCTTTTATCAAAATCTTCCAACTTAGTACAGTTCCGCCTCAGGCGCAGAAACTGGCCGAAAGGGATACTGTTTTTTTTGTTTCATGGGGTGGAAGCTTTCATAGTGCAATAAGGTGTTGCGAGCAGTAGTTTTTGTGAACAGGTCGACATATAGCTGGCCAAATTCGAGTTTGATGAATATATCCAAGAACTCAATTTGGAAATTGCTTATATGGGATGTGAATTTTAGATTCAAATCACAAAGGTTCAACCACTTGATGAATTCCTAAAGATTGTCTTCATTATCATCCCATATAAACACAATATCGTCTATATACCGTGACCAGTGTAGTACGGATTCAAAGAATGGTGCCATCTCGTTAAAAATGAATCTTTGTTCGAAGTGAGCCATATAGATGTTTGCTACCGTATCAACAGGAATGTCTTGCAGTTGTGTTTTCGTTAACTCTGTTAACTTTCCAATTATACTTTTAAGTGAGGTAACTTCCTCTCTAAGTTTGATGGTTTGGGCTTTTAAGTTCGTCAACTGACTGGCAAGCAAATCTGAACACATGGTCTTACACGAACAGAGGAGGGTGGCATCATGTGTTGCATTTGCAGTCCCTACTGTGTGTGCTACATCAGGGCCTTCGTCATTCAACGAGGTTAATACTGCAGACCTGTAGGAACATTCTATTACAGGTTCAAAATGGCTGGTGCTTAAGCCGTCCGTGCTTGTAGCTATGGGTCGAAAGTTTCTATTGCGTTCTACTTCGTCACCCACTGTTGGTCCCTTAGGGTGCACTTTTTTCTTAAACATATCTGGTACATAAAGGGGTGGGTTTCCACATTGGGCGCTGGTACTCAAGGTTGGTAGCTCAGCTGTCATGCTGCATACCAGACCCGAAGGAGTTGAAGTTGTTAATATCACCTCACACTCCTTGACCAAGTCATCGATGCGGGCTATAACTCGATTACTGTTTTGCAGCATTGACCGCTTTCCCATCTTTTTGAGCTTCTTGCCTTTCCTTATTGGTCCTTCCCCCGGGACATCAGTTGCCTTCCTTTTGCCCATTTCTCCCTTATACAACACTTACTAATGGATGGGGGCAATAGTGAAACACCAATAGGTTAGATTTGAGGCTTTAAAGAGCACCTTGGGGCTATAGCCGTCTGACCTGTAACCAGATTTCAGGGGGCTGGCCCTGCCCAGTCTCTTCCTGTCGATGACTGGCAAGGTCGGACACCCCCCTTGGCTAGGGCTTCGCCCGCGAGCGGCCCGTGCTGCGGTGGCATTTTGCGTTTTTTGTGCGCGTCGGCGATGGTATGCTCCTCCCTCCCAAGAGTGCAGTGGATCCTGGGACTAGCAGTCCCCCCAGCAGCCAGGCAACAGCGAGCAGTGGGCAGTGTAGACAGGCACGTCCTATCATCTTGGGTGGCATTTATTTCTTCCAGAAACAAACCTTCAGAGCCGGGAATTGTTTCTGAAAAACGAAAAGGAGACTTCGTGTTGGGGGACAGAGTTCCTACTTTCATACTCAGAAAATGATTTCTTATACAGACACTTCATTAATGTCTAACTATCAATAATACTATACTACTGATCAAGCAATTTTACTTTTACTGTGAGACAAGAGTTACTGAACCAGTTTGCAAACAACTCCACATTCTAAATAGATGTAATTAGGCTGAAAAAGAAGATACAACTAGATGAATGCTACCTCAGTAAACCAGGGTTTTGCAAAATGCTAAAGAGCAGCCCTCGTGTTTCAATTAGGATTGGTTACAGTGACCAGTTATTGCCTTCAAAAACGAATACGTAATTAAGATCAATATTCCATAAAGCAATAAATACTTAAAAACCCTCAGTACCCGATACACATAGCTATTCGTATAACATGTACAATTTTTATAAAGCGTACTCTGCTGAGAGAGGGCTCAAAAGATTTTTTTTTTTTTAAATTGCCTTTATTGGCATTTAGAATGAGAATACAAACAAGATTAGGGATTGGAAATCCAGCAGATTGTAATAGGTTATATGCTTGTACATCCGCCAATCGGGGAAAAAAAATTGAGTGGAAAAAAAGACACAGCATTGGAAGGGAAAGTAAAAAAGTGGGAGGGGGGAATAAAAGAAACCAGGGGGAAAGCAGAGCAAAGAAAATAATATAATTGGGCATCCCATATTACACAGATATCAAAAGTAAATAGCACGGTTGTACAACTAAATCAAGGGGATAGAAGCAGCCACTCTTAGGAACTGTAACTGTTTATTGGCTTTTCGTAAAAATCTGAAAACTTGGCTTTTATAGTTATCTGCTGAGGACACCGTTATTTGCATCTAACCCCTCGGGGTAGCTGCGCGCATTAGAAGTCTGTCAAATAAATAATAAATACGCCATTGCCGATCTTCGCCCTTGGACGGGCTGAGCAAAACTGACCAAAATAGGACCAATTGCAAACCCCTAAATTTGAATACAGTGACACAACATAGTTCAGCAGGATTGTAGTCATAGCGGGGGTATTAGTTTGGGTTAGAATTTGGGGAAGTTTGTTGTATGTGGTTGTCAAGGAGTAGATTCCTGTGTGCGGATGTATGATAGGAACTGTTCCCAGATATCTTTGGGCTGGGATGACGGGGGCATCTCCTCCCAGTAAGAAGCCAGCTGTTCCTGACAATGGGACGCATCTTGTATCCAAGATTCAATTTTGGGCGCCGGCTTTCGCCCTCAGTGTATAGCAACACGGCGTTTCGCCAGCAATAGAAGCATGGCCACCAAGCGGCAACTTTCTGACGGGAAGTCCTGCACATAGCCCAAAAAGCATGTTAGCGGTGTGTGTGATATTATGTGCCCTAAAATCTGCTCAAGAGTGTGGAGTACAGACAGTATAAAAGCAGCATCGGGATTGGTTTACGTGAATGCTATGTCTGAATCTCAGTCGAGATGTGAAAGGAGCGTGGGTGGTGCGGGAAGCGCGGGCTGTGGAGCAGATCCGCGTGGGCATAGTTCATTGAAATTGAGCGGAGGCGGTAAGAGAGTGGAGGTGCAGCAGCCACGTACAGAAAGGACACTCACTGCAATCAAGCCTTGGCCATGGGCCAGAATAATACTGTTCCAAAGGGCTTCAATTAGGTGAGAAGACTGTGATCAGGGATGTGCTGGAGGGAAACCGAAGAAGAACCTGAACAAGCATGTGGCCCTGCAAGTAAGACTGACCATTGTCAAGGAGGTATCAGTAAGAAAAGGGCAATTATTTCATGTGTTGCAAGTGGCAGACGCAACATTGCAGACGATGATCCCAGAGGCGCACCTTGAAGCAGATTTATGGAGCAAAGGTGATTCCATCCAGTTCCCACAGCAGCCACTGAGATATTAGCTCGCCATGAAAATCACAGACCACCTCTCCTTTTTTAAATATGCGTAATTCAACGGCCTTCCTTCTTCGTCAACAACAGAGACTCCACTCCACCGTTGATGACTCAGACATGAGTTAAATTGTTTATCACCAGTTGGAGATGTGCTTTCTGTCATCGGTTTCCAATTCTGGATTAGCTCTGCAACTTCTGGTACATCATTACATTGCATTTTATTAAAAAACTTTAGTACACATTTTTCTCTTGGTTGCCTTTGCGGGAACTGTTCTGTGATTTAAAGAAACTAAATAAATTGATATCAGTTTCTAAAAAAAAGTGTGGAGTACAGTCTACCATTAGTTCCCTATCACAGGGCAGGCCCATGCCAGATGTATTAAGGTGGCTTGTGGAGCCATGTGTCTCCTGCAGTACGCATCCGGTGTGAGCCCCATTTGTTGCAGTTGAGCCCGTGTATGGTATAACTGGTGTAGAAATTTAAAACGGATAAGCCGCAATCTATAATTAGAAGAGAGAGCAGCCATTTGTAGGCAACAGTATGTTCGAGGCATATGAGCTACAGATCACACACTTAGGATAGTAGATTGCCATCTGGTGTTGGGCTCGGATGCTTGCAGGTTGTTGTTGTCTTCGGAAGAAGTCTTTGGTCACGAGATAGGTGACTCCTCCCTTGGACTACAGTGCGCATGGGCATCCACTCCATCCTCAGATTGTTTTTTTCCGCCATTGGGTTCGGATGTAACTTTTCCACTCCGGTTGAAAATCTCAAATACAAGCTTTTCGAAGCGAAAAAACTTCTAACAACTACATCGAAGCACCTTCACTCGACATCGAATTCATCGGCTCGATTCCGGACGTCGACGCGGGCTGCTGGGCCTATCCACGCCGTGAGGCCTACAGCTCATGGAAAGGACGCCGTTTAAAAAAGGCCCCCAGTGTGGAGCAAAATTTCCGCACAGTGACCGTCACAAAGTCTGCAACCTGTGCCTATCACCGGAACACGACGAAGCCAGCTGTCCAGCCTGCGCAGCATTTCGATCCAAAAAGACCATTCGGGATTGAAGAGCTTGATGCCATATCATGGCACACAAACCAGCCCCGGAACGAAGAAAACATGTTTGATGAGGGTCCCGATGTCCCGGAAGAAGATTCAGAGGAACTTTAAATCATCTCAGAAGCAGACGACTCAGACGACCCCATTACTCCTGGGCAACGCGTGAGTACCACTGCCCCTGCCTCAACCCCTCCAAAACCAAAGGCATTGGTCAAGACTTCGCCAGCTGGCCTCAGTCGAGACCGAAAACACCCTTCAGAAGCCCCGCCTCCGGGCTCGGATCCGAAGACACATAAGCCTTCCGGTGGCTCGGGCCCGAGTAAGCCGCATGTAATTGTACCCCCGGCACCTTTGGCACCGAAGACAAAGGACCCCTCGGCACCGAAATCGGATCCGACACCCTCGGCACCGAAAACATCGAGGCCCATAGATAAACCGGCACCGAAACTTCTCAAGCCGAAGGACTTCAATTCGGCTTCGAAACCTTCATCGGCACCAAAACCACCGGCTAAGGACTATAATACACCTCCTAAAGCCAAAGACTCGACCGATCAACCAAAACATCGATCGGAACCGAAAAAATCGGCACCAAAATCTGTTCCTGAAGAACAGGAACTTTTCCATCCAGATCCAACACAAAAAAGGATCTATATTAATCCAAAGACTGGACATGTCACTGCAGTTCCATGTAAGAAACGGAAACTGGACACAACACCTGCCCCAGTTCCTATAACAAAGAAGGACTCAGCAACATCACCTATTCCTCCTTCCTCTCCCATACGGCCTTATACCCCACCCCCTCTGCCTACACCACCCTTACCATCTCCATCACATACACCACCTCCACAAGATGATGATGATGACCTAGGGGGAGGGGGTGATCCTAATGATCCGTTCACGGATCCAGATACCGCACCATTGGCCGATTGGGCATACCCTCTACCAGATATGCCTGACCCTGCACCATATCCCTCCAAACCATCACCTCCAGATGATCACCTGGGGTTTGGACTACTAGTAAACAGGGCAGCACTTAACCATGGCGTCACCATGCACTCCGATGCACCCAAGAAAGATTTCCTCTTAGACACGTTTGAACAGTCTCAGAAAACAGTAAAAATTCTACCTATGATTAAAGGTGTCACAAAACACGCCACAGAAGTATTTAAAGACCCCGTCCGTGCCAGGGTGCTTAACCCAAGAATTGAGAAAAAATATAGACCTGCCCCAGAAGATCCTTGTTACATCAAAGGACAGCTCCCTCTGGATTCTTTAGTCGTTTCCAACGCAAGGAAATGCGCCAACTCCCAAACCACGGGAGATACACCACCCCCTGACAAAATTCCAAACCCAACACTCTCTTCCAGCAAGAGTGTTCATGCAACTCATAGGCATGATTGCGTCATGCATCTTCATTGTGCCTTATGCAAGACTGCAAATGCGTCCCTTGCAAGAGTGTCTAGCACGTTTGTGGGATCAGGCTCACGGACAACTAACAGATCTGGTGTTGGTGGACAGCCGCTCACATCGCTCTCTAAAATGGTGGAACACTATAAACCTGTCCAAAGGGCGGCCGTTCCTCAAAGCCTCTTCCACAAATAGTGCTAACAACGGACGCATCACTCACAGGATGGGGAGCCCATCTCCTAGGACACACCACTCAGGGCAAATGGACCACTCAACAGAAAGTGCTCCATATCAATTACCTAGAACTACTGGCAATATTCCTAGCACTAAAATCATTCCAAATACATCTCCAGAACAAGACTGTCCTCATCCGTACAGACAACATGACAGCCATGTATTATATACAAAAACAAGGAGGCACACATTCTCTCCAGCTGTCCCAGCTCGCACAGAACATTTGGAGATGGGCTGTTCCCCAGAACATATACCTACTTGCAGAACACCTTCCAGGGATTCACAATCAGATTGCTGACCTGTTAAGTCGACAGACTCAACAGATCCACGAATGGGAATTACACCCACAAGTCCTACTCCCCATTTTCCAACAATGGGTCCAACCAGACATAGATCTGTACGCCACACACGAAAACGCAAAATGCCCAACCTTCGCTGCTAGGTTTCCCCACCCCCAGTCGAAGGGAAATGCGAAATGGATGAACTGATCAGGCAGATTTGCGTACGCTTTTCCGCCTCTCCCACTCATTCCATTCGTGGTACGCAAGCTCCGGCAACAGTGTCTCAAACTGAGCCTAGTAGCTCCCACATGGGCACGCCAGCCCTGGTTCACAACGCTGCTGGAACTCTCTTTAGTTCCACACCAAAAACTGCGCCTCTCCCCGTCCTTATTAACCCAGAACCATGGAGAAATCGGACACCCAGATCCAGGTCAACTGAATCTAGCGATCTGGCTCCTGAAGTCCTAGAGTTTGGTTACCTCAACCTACTACCAGACTGCATGAATATTATAAAAGAGGCCAGACGACCTGCCACTAGAGCCTGCTACGCTGAAAAATCGAAAAGATTTGCCATTTACTGCACTAACAATGATATACGCCCACTGGATGCATCCATCCAGAACATCATTTGCTACTTACTACTCTTGCAAAGATGTAATTTAGCGTACTCATCCATACGTCTCCACCTAGCAGCATTAGCAGCCTACTTACAAAATCGACAACACTTGTCACTATTTAGAGAACCTGCGATTACAGCCTTCATGGAAGGCCTTAAGAGAATTATTCCGCCCAGATTACCACCCTCCCCAGTGTGGAATCTAAACATTGTTCTTACAAGGCTCATGGGACCCCCATTTGAACCTATGCATAAATGCAAACTGCAGTTCCTCACATGGAAAGTGGCTTTCCTTATTGCTATCACATCCCTTAGAAGGGTAAGTGAAATCCAGGCTTTAACCATACAAGAACCATTCCTACAATTACACCGCAGCAAAGTGGTTCTTTGGACAAATCCAAAATTCCTGCCAAAAGTCATATCTCCGTTCCATCTTAACCAATCAGTTGAGCTACCAGTCTTCTTCCCAAATCCGGACTCGGTAGCTGAAAGAGCTCTTCATACCTTAGACGTTAAAAGAGCCCTGCTTTACTACATTGACAGAACCAAATCATTCCGCAAAACCAAACAATTGTTTGTTGCTTTCTCTCCACCACATACAGGCAACCCCATTTCCAAATCCGGGATAGCCAGGTGGATAGTTAAATGTATTCAAATATGCTACCACAAAGCTAAACGCACACTATCAGTTCCCCCTAGAGCGCATTCCTCACGCAAAATAGGGGCTTCCATGGCATTCTTAGGAAACATTCCCTTAGAAGATATTTGTAAGGCAGCCACATGGTCTACAACACACACCTTCACTAAACACTACTGTGTTGACGTGCAAGCAAAACAACAAGCTTCTGTAGGTCAGGCTGTCCTTAAGACCTTATTTCAAACTGCTGCAACCGATACAGGTGACCACCGCTAGGGGAGACACTGCTATATAATCTATCCTAAGTGTGTGATCTGCAGCTCATATGCCTCGAACGGAATATGCTACTTAACAGTATGCATCTGTTCTTGGCATGTAGAGCTGCAGAGCCACACACCTCCCCGGAACCTGTATCTGTTCCAGCATCGTCTTACTTAGACATTACACATGGACATCTCCCTCTTTTTACAAACTCCATCATTTCCCATCATGGCGAAAAACAATCTGAGGATGGAGTGGATGCCCATGCGCACTGTAGTCCAAGGGAGGAGTCACCTATCTCGTGACCAAAGACTTCTTCCGAACACAACAACAACCTGCAAGCATCCGAGCCCAACACCAGATGGCGATCTACTATCCTAAGTGTGTGGCTCTGCAGCTCTACATGCCAAGAACAGATGCATACTGGTAAGTAGCATATTCCTTCCTTTGCTTCTCTGTTTTATAGGGGAGTCCATGTCTCGTTCCCAGGTTATGCGAACAGGGGGGCAGTGTCTTGCATAATATTGTATAATCTGGTGATTAGTTTACGAGGTAAGGGTGTAGTCCGAATATGTTCAAGCGCATGCAGCTGTGGCGGTGGTTCTGGGAATGTGGCATAAAGTGTCCAGCATGTGGCGCGCAGCTGATGGTAGAGCATAGCATCCAGTACAGTGGTTTCGAAGGCGCCATCAGGGGCGAATGGAGGAATAAAATGGCCTTACGGGTATAGGTCTGTAAAGATAAATAAATGCCTCAGATGCGCACGCATTCTGTTGCATGTAACTTGTAGTGTGTGCAATAGTGGGTTCCGAGCTAGTGGAATGGATGGAGCACATAGAACAGCAAGATCAGCACAACGGCGCATGCCATCCCACCCGCATCGCAAGCACTCCACTGTGTCGATCATTCTGTGTGGAGATTTGTAACACTGGTAAAGTGCAGTAGTTAACGGCCAACAGGAGGCGACGTCCGTCTCCACTGGCGTGTGGGGCTGATAGCTTATTGGGCACAGCCAACAGTGTAGCTATTGGGCCTGAGCGCAAAGTGCGTGAAGGTGCAAGTTGGATGCACCTAGGCCCCCTTGACAGAATTGGGGCATAAATATTTCCCAAGCTATACAGGGTTGCTTGCCAGCTCCGGCAAGGGATATAAGGTTGGAGCACAGGCGCTTGAAAGAAGAAGCAGTGCGGGGCGTGGCCACACACATGGCTGGGTAGCTGTGCCGATCGGCAGCTCCGTCAGCCCCAAATTAATCCTTCCTATAATCCTGCCCTTCTAAAGCCATCAAACAACTTTGAGGGGTGTTCCATGTCTCCCGACCTACAGTGGCCGCAATAGAGGGGCCGAGAGGAGATCCTGAACAGGAGAGAGCCTCCGAAAGCTGTCGGGCGAAAACGGATGGCGGTGGCCTATGAGAGCTAAGTGCCGCCGAGTGGAGAGACTTCCAACGCGGTGAGCGGAGGTGGACTACCGGTGTGCGATCCTTAACTCCCCTGAAACTAGATGCCAGCTGAGGTGCAGTGGAGCGGACTACCAAACCGGCCACTGGGACCCAAGAAGTTGAGGTGAGCCTGACCGCGGTCATCTCCCGGGCCCGGGTTGGACAGAGAACATGTGGCCTACAAGGAGATCGACCGATTGAGTGTTGAAAGAGGGAGGTACCTCGCCAGCCCCAGAGAGGGGCAGCGAGGCATTGTGGGGCCTCTAGCTGCCGCAGTAACTTCATCTGCCGTGCCAACTGACTCCAGTCACTGACCCCGCTGCCGAGAGAAACCCCATCCCAACGAGCAGGTGAGGTGGACTGTACGGCTGCGGAGCGTCCTGGCAGAAACAATTACACAAAGGGCCGGAGCCGTGTGCTAAGCACCCATCCCCTTGCCGGAGCGAGCCACAGCTGGAGTAGGCGACAAAGCGTGCCGCAATAGGGGAGAAGCTAGGATAACCCTTCCAGGGACGCCCCCTCCCATCTTCTTGGCAGTTATACCCAGGGCTAAGAGGGTTGCACACACCCCCGGGAAGCTGAGATGTGACTCAAGAGACACAGGTGACCACTAATACCACCCACGGGATAGCTCTATTGGAAAGCCATAGGCAAGGCCTCAGCCCTACTAAGAGGACAATAGTACACCTAACGGAGAGAGCTGAGACACTAATACATTGAAGGGCAGGCCAGAGCCACTCTTGCGCAGTGGGACTCCCCTGGACGGCGACCTGAGAGCACAAGCCACAGAGGGGAAGACAAACGTGTTGTGGTTAAGGGCATTAGTCTCCTCAAACAAGGGCAAAACAAGCAAATACTACCCACCACTCACATGGACGAGGCCCAATAGAAAGTCACATAGCAATTAGCTGGTGACGCGAACCGCACCTAACGCAATGGTGAGAGATAAAGACCCCAAACTGACAAAACAGGGGAAGATGGACCGATATGCAAAAGTGATACCCCCAACAACCGAAGTGGAGGGAGAGGACATACTCCTGCCGGACAACGCAGCCATACTACAAGCTTTACATGCTTCTTGGGAGGCTCTGCAGGGGAAGATGCAAAAGGAAGTAACTGGGCTGGCGGCCTTGCTGAAAGAGGTGGCCTGGAGGGTAGGTGACACAGAAAACAGTGCCCGTAGGAACAACGTCTGCTTCATTGGATTTCCGGAGGGGGTGGAGTGGGCAGGCCAGTGACCGTTTTTAATGACGTGTCTCAAAGATTCCCTTCCGAGTGCGCAGTTTTCACCCTGTTTTATAATTGAGCAAGCCCACAGGATGCCAAGTTTCCAGCCGCAGCCTGGTGCCCCCGAGACCCTTCATTGACCGCTTCCGAAACTTTCAGGGAAAAATCAAACATGCCAACGCACTGACAATGGTGTTCCCTGACTTTTCCCGTCAAGTGCACAAGCAACGACAAAGCTTTGATGCAGTTAAGGCAAAATTGAGAACTCTTGAGATCCAATATATGCTGCTCTTTCTGGCAAAACTTAAAGTGATCTTCCTGGGAACCTCACAATTTTTCCAGATCCCAGAGGAGACATTGGCATGGATTGAGGGGCACCCCCCAAGACATCGATTGGAACCGACGGAGACACCCCATGCAGGCATACCAGAGAGGTCGAGTTCTGGGAGGCCCAGAGGGAAAAGACTCAGTTGCTCAACAGCGTCACGCGTGCCTACATGGGAACACCTTTTCACTTCAAATGGACCGCAGACAAGAAGACACAGAATTCGGAGTCAGAGGAAGAAACCTCATGAGGGAACATTGGGCAGAAACAACAGAGAATCTGAGTTCGAGTAGCCTCCGAGCCATCGGAAAGAGAGTATTCGGCTGATGCGGATAGCGATCACCCACTCCTTAGAGACATTCACCAGATAGAAGATCCGGGCCCGGGCTCGGCAGTCCTAGAGCTCCAGCAGCAGCAACAATCCAAAAGTGGCGAAGAAGGCTTAGATGCAGGGGCTAGATGGCCACTGAGAGACAGTAAGACACTACTATGGGCCCACTAGACACTATAACGTTCAGCCCAAGAGGCTGTGGGACCAAGAGTGGACACATAATACATGATTTTTAGTTGATTGTTTTGGGGGAGGGAGATAGACCTCTTAAGCTTTACCTGTGCTACAGTTTTCATGTTGATGAGTTTGAGGTTGGCATGGGTAGTGAAAGAGTGTAGGGTGGGGCGGTTCATGTTTAAAGATGAGAGATATCAAGAAAAACGTTGGGGACCTGGGATGTTGTTTTTAAAAAATGATTAAAAGTATACCGAGAGTAGGGGCAGGGCGGGGAGCTGCTGTAACCGTGACGGAACACATCAGAATAGTCATGAAAAACATATATATCCATACTGGGTGAGGGAAATTACACAATACTGACATGGAACCACAACAGGCTAGGAAACAAAATTAAAAGAGGCTGGTAACTAGATATCTTAAAAGACTTAAACCCGATATTGTCTTCTTACAAGAGACGCACTTGATGGGCACACATTGCTCTTTCCTGGGAAGGGGACCATACACCACACTTGCGCATGCGGGATTCTCCACTGGATCGAGAGGGGTGGCCATACTAATTAAAACAATCACCCCCCTTTCATTCTACCAACACATGGACAGATCCAAATGTTACGTTTGTGGCGGTACAGGGGAACGAAGAGAGCTCATGTTGATTAGTGTTTATGCACCCGCACGGTTACAACGACAGACACTAGACAAAGTAGCGAGGATACTCCTGGAGTTAAGACCCTCCACGCACATTATAGGTGGTGACTTTAATGATGTCACAAATCCACATATGGTTCGTACGCATGAAAACCCTGGGGTGCGAGGTCCTTCTCACTTGGCCCAATTCCAGGACACACTTGGTCTGATTGACCTCTGGCGCCGGCATCATCTAACTGATCACTCTTACTCCTACTTTTCGGGTGCCCACAGGGTATTCTCTAGACTGGACTACCACTTTGCCCCGGCAGGAGAGGTGGAGACAGTAGAATAGAGTATTTGGCGAGGGGCATATCCGATCACTTACCTCTCTGACTGACAGTGGGAGGGAGAACAAGTGGACGCAGATAGGAGTGGAGACTAAATACCTGGGCCTTACAGGAGGAGAAAGATTGCCAACAAAATACGGACTGACTCGGAACTGTATTTTAACTTGGTAACATCACCGGTCACTCTATGGGAAGCGTGTAAGACTGTGGTACGGGATAGGGCACAAAACATAGCCCACAACAAGAGAAAAGAGACTCGAGAGATTGAGACTTTGGAGCTTAGGCTGCTGGAATTGGAGAGACATAGGCCCCGATGCTGATCAGTATACGCTCTACCAGATGGAGATAACACGGGGGAATACAGGATACTGGAAAACAAAGAAGTGAAAGCCCAACTTCAGGCCACTCAACACCGATTATACGAGGCGGGCGATAGAGCGGGGAAGCTCTTGGTCTGGGTTAGTAAAAAAGAGAGAGAGGTGAGATGGGTGGCCGTCATACATGAACCGATCGAGGCCTACACTACACCCCAAAGTATATAGGATGCCTTTGCCTGGTACTACACAGAGCTATACAGAGACAGGCCACTAGCGGACAGCACCCAAATTAGCAGTTACTTGGAGGCAATAGATTCTCCCACACTCTCTCGGGTGGACCGAGACCTGCTAGAGAAAGAGCTGACCCTGGAGGAAGTGATGGACGCCATTGGTAGACAGAAATCGGGGAAGACTCCAGGCCAGTCTACTAAGTTTACTAAGATACATGATCCCATATCAACAAGGGTCAGCAGAGATTTAGACCATAAATACATTCTAAGAGTTAGGAGTTCTTTAAGGTTTCGGACATTCTAGCTATTACAGGTTCTTTTTAATATGTTTAAAATACGTGTGTTTGAGATTGAAGCAGACAGGTATCAATCAGCAATCTGTCTGGGCTTTTCTCCACATTTAAACAGAGCGGTGCCTCCTTCTCCGAGTAGTCAGCCGGGTGAGGTGAGGCTTTACTCCCACACAAAGCTGGGTGAGTTTTTTTGCTATTTTTCTACCACTATTTTGATATACAAATTGTATCTCCAAACATCGTTTTGAGTTTGTCTGAATATCAAGGCACGGCTAACTTTAGACCGGCCATTTTGCAACTGATGGTTTTGTTTTGATGTGCATGAGGTTTGATATATGTATTTTATTTCCAGGAATGAAGACATTGTCCTCACGCTCAATGCTAGAGCTGTTCTGGTAGGGTGGCACACGCCACACACATATCCCACATTCAATTGATTTGCATGGGTTTAGTTATTATTGTTTTTTCACTTTATGAGATTACTTTAAGCAGTAGCTTTTTTTCAATTTCAAGGTCCTGAAGAAAGCCGGGTCAAATTGACCGCTCCGGCTGAAACATGTCGACCATACTTCTCACACACGAACCAAAAATTAGCCTGTAAAATTCATACCAGACTATAGGTTCTTTTAGATATGAAATTTGATCAATCTACATTAAATTCATTTTTGATCAAATATTCATTTTTAACCTCACATCACTCTCTTAGCACTGCACTTTACAGGAGCCCTCGACTATTTGGGTCCATACCCCTGCAGGAGTTTATTTTCCTTCCGGGTTTCACTAGCCTGTATACCTGAGCGATCTGCCATCTCGGGCTCAGACAGTGATTCCTTGGAGTTCCAGATGACGATGCTCCGCCAGTAAGGGTGGGCTGATGGACTCCTTTCTCCCGCAGGGGTGCCTCAACTATTCGCAGGTTCTCGTACACACCTTCACATTAACCGTCAGTTGGCTATTTCTGTTTTGAATGGACTGTACTTCTTCTTTTTGTTCTATACAGTCTACTGGGCCCCCACCTTTTAAATATGTTCGTAGCGGCGTTGGAAGAGGGGACACTCCCACCTGATCTGCGTACTGCTACGGTAGTAGTGATCCATAAACCAGGGAAACCCCCAACAGAAATGCGGGTCCTACTGGCCCATATTATTACTTAACGTAGAGACGAAGATCCTGGCTATTATACTGGCTGCGCACCTCCTGATGGTCATCACATCCCTCATACACTGGGACAAATCTGGCTTCATGCCAAAATGACCCACACGCCTTAATCTTCGCCGACTTGCCAACTGGATGGACAGGGTGAAGCACAGGGCCAGCCAACATGTTTTCCTTCCCCCTCGACGCCGAGAAGGCATTCAACACAGTGCACTGGCCATTTATGAGACCAACACTGTCGAGGTTCAGATGTGGGCCGGTCTTTATAGCCTTGGTAACGCTACTCTACACTAATCTCGAGGCCGGAGGTCCAGTTAATGGGGCGACCTCTGCGAACTTTCCTGTGCGAAGGGGTACCAGACAGGGATGTCTCCTATCCCCACTACTGTTCGCTCTAGTGCTAGAGCCACTGGCCTGTGTGTTTAGATCTCACTCAGAAATTTGTGGTTTTAAGGACCAAGGCGGGGGGGTTTGGGCGACGAACGGATTTCGCTCTACTCTGATAACATCCTTTTATATGTCACTGACCCAATCAGGACGCTTCCAACAGTCCTACAGATTTTCGGAGAATATGGGTGACATGCAGGATACTGCATTACCTGGGACAAATCTAGCCTTTATTTGGTAGGGAGACCCATTGACAGTCGAGAGATCACGGGGTGCTTCCAGGTGGCTCAAGAACGGTTCCGCTACCTAGGCCTTTATATCACCACCAATGAGGTTGTGAACCTAATGCAGAATATCACGGGTTCTAACAGAACTTTATGAAGCTATAAGGAGATGGAGGCGACTTCCACCGAGGATAATGGGCCGGGCCGCCATGTATAAGATGGTCATGCTCCCAAAGTTGTTGTACATATTACAAAACACATATAGCAACATACCTGAGACCATCTGTACAACAATAAAAAACTAGTTACTTACCTGTACACTATGGTTCTCCAGTATTATCTTTCATAGATTCACATGCTTGTATCTTCCCCGTCATCATGGTGGGAGTCTCACGGTAACAGAATGTCCACAGCAGTATAAGAAAAACTGCATAGCAAAATCCCATAGGGAATCATCTTATTTGGTAACCAAATCTCATCATTATGTGGTCCAAGACTCAGCCAATCGGCTGCTAGCCCTGCCCTCACACTCCCCAGCAGAGCCTTCCTGCCTCAGATTTCCAGCCCCGAGTGCGAGACTAAATTACATCTAGAGACAATGAGGTTCTGCCTGAGAAATGGGGAGGTGGGCGGGCCGCATGTGAATCTATGAAAGACAATACTGGAGAACCGTAGTGTACAGGTAAGTAACTAGTTTTTTCTCCAGTATTGAATCTTTCATAGATTCACATGCTTGTATCAGAATAGTAAGCAGTAGTTATCCCAAACTGCATTTCCAGGCTAGAACCCCAATAACCGCGGGCTCTGCTCATTTGTATAGATTGTTAACATACATTGCAGTATTTGAAACATTTGTGTCAATAGACATATATTTGTACATTCAATCATCGTCATAATTCATGATAAATACCTTAATGAAATAGGTGCCGTAGAACTGCTTGTCCCACTGCTGCATCCTTTCTCCACGCTGCGTCCAGACAATAATGTCTAGTAAAGGTGTGCGCATTCTTCCATGTCGCAGCTCTACAAATGTCTGGCAGTGGCACCCCTGCAAATAGAGCCGTAGAAGTTGCCATCCTCCTTGTGGAGTGCACACGTACTTTAGATTGTAAAGGTTTACCAGCTTTGCTATGACACAAGGATATTGCTGACGATATCCACCTCGAGATACTAGACCTAGAAAGTGCCACCCCTCTCCTGGGACCGGCAAAGGCTACGAAAAGCTGATTTGTCTTTCTGAATGATTGGATCTTGTCGATATAGAATTTGAGACATCGTTTGATGTCTAAAGAGTGCAACGCTCTTTCTGCCGCTGTTGACGGGTCTTTAAAAAATGTAGGCAAAACTACTGGTTCATTCAGATGAAAGCTGGAGGGGACTTTAGGAATACATTTGGGATTCGTCCTTAGAATCACTCTATCCTGCCTGAATTGTAGGAATGGTTCTGCAATTGAGAAAGCTTGAATCTCACTGACCCTTCTTGCCGATGTGAGCGCTAACAATAACGCTGTCTTCCATGAGACAAATTGTAATTCCGCCTTATGGATTGGCTCAAAGGGCGGTTTTATTAACTGTGTAAGAACTGTATTCAGCTGCCAAGGAACAACTGGTCTTTGAACAGGAGGGAACATTTTGAAGAGCCCTCTGAGGAATTCCTTAATAACTCTTTGGGACCAAAGAGAGGGTCGGTCAGGAACTCTTGTGTACCTTGAAATAGCGGCTAGGTGCACTTTTATGGACATATGAGAGAGTCCAGATTTGGCCAATGTCAGTAGATATGGGAGAATCTGATCAGATGAGACCCTAAATGGATGCAAATCGTTAGATGCACACCACTGACAGAACCTTTTCCATTTCGCCGCATGTGTTTTGTTTGTGGAGACTGCCCGGGATCGTGATGGAATGTCTCTGCAGTTCTGAGGGATCTTTAACAGGTGGAATTCATGCTCGTGAGGTTCCATGATGACAAGCTGAGCTATTTCAAATTTGGATGCAGTATCTGTCCGTTGTTCATAGTTATCAGATCCTGCACTAATGGGAGAACCACGCTTGTCTCGGCCACGCTGGTGCAATCAGAATCAGATGGCACGGCTCTGATTTCATTTTCCTTAAGACTTTCAATATTAGAGGAAAGGGGGGAAAGGCATACGCAAACATTCCTGTCCAGCACATCTGTAGCGCATTGCCCCACGATCCCTTCTGCGGAAACCTGCTTGCAAAGTTTTTGCATTTCGAATTGTGGCGGTCCGCGAATAAGTCTAGCCTTGGCGTGCCCCATACCTTGAAAACTTTGGAAAGGTGCTTCCGATGTAGTTCCCACTCGTGAGAGATTTCGGGAGATCTGCTCAGAATATCCGCTCTTGTGTTGTCCACTCCTGCAACATGTTGCACTTGAAGCGAGATGTTGTGAGCTAGAAGCCATTTCCAAATGTCTTGTGTTTCCTTTGACAGAAGTTTCGACTTTGTGCCCCCTTGTTTTAGCAGGTAAAACATAGACGTTGAGCTGTCCGTCTTCACCAGAACCGTAGATCCGCGAATTCTGGGAAGAAAAGCCTTGAGTCCCAAGAACACGGCCCTCAGCTCTAGCAAGTTGATGTGGAGCTGCGTTTTGGACTTTGACCAGTGGCCCTGAATTTCGAGCTCCTGGAGATGCGCTCCCCAACCTTGAAGAGAAGCATCCGTCATCATCACGAAATTGTAGGTCTGTGATTCGAAAGTCAGTCCTTCCGCCAAATGATCCCTGATCTTCCACCATGACAGGGCGTCTCTGATCTGAGGAGTGATTACTATTCGATCCTCGAAGGATCCCTGCGACTGAAGCCATTGCTCGTCTAGCAGTTCTTGCATAGGCCTCATGCGGAACCTGCATTTTGGGAGTAGGGGGATACAAGAGGACATCATTCCCAACAATGACTTGTAGATCCTTACTGAAACTGACTTTTTTATTTGCAATTGTGTTGACAACCGTATGATCTTTCGAATACGCTCCTCTGACGGGCAAGCCTTGGCCTCCTCCGTGCAGATTAGAGCACCCAGAAATTGAAGGGACTGCGCTGGTCTGAGATGTGATTTCTCTAGGTTGACTCTGAGACCTAGCTGATTGAAAAGCTCCATGCAAACGTGAAGGGAGCTGTGGGTGTCTCTGAACGAACTTCCTTTGATAAGCCAATCGTCCAGATAAGGGAAAATCTGGTGACCTTGGAGTCTTAGGTGGGCCGCAATTGGCGCCATACACTTTGTAAAGATTCTCGGTGCCGACTTTAGTCCGAAAGGTAAGACTTTGAATTGGTAATGACGCCCCGCCACCATGAAGCGTAGACATTTTCTGTGTTTTACGTGGATTGGGAAGTGAAAATAAGCATCTAAGAGGTCCAGGGATGCCAAATAATCTCCTCTGCCAATCAGGAGAAGAATTTCCTGCAGGGATAACATTTGATTTCTTTTGAATGAATTTGTTGAGACCTCAGGAAAATGCGAGTAATAGCCTTTCCCGCGTTGAAGCCGCGGAACTTCTTCTATCGCCTCCTTTTGTAATAACGCTATCACTTCTGCCTTGAGGGCTGATAGATGTTCTTGTCTCCTGTGTATAGGAGGCTGAATTGGAGGCTTTTCTACGAACTCCAGAGTATGGCCATGTTGTATTACATCTAAAACCCATCTGTCCGTTGTTATTGACAGCCAAGCTGGGTAAAATGAAGTCAGGTAATGCGTGCTGCTTCTCGGACAAGTGGCGGATGTGTTGAAGAAGTCATTGTCGTCTATTGGATTGCTGCGACTTCCCTCTCGCAGATGATCTTCCCCTGGACTGTTGCTGATAGTTATTTGAGGATCGAAATTGTTGATTGCTCGAGTACTGACGATATCCCTGCTGCTGGTATGGCTGATATCTGTTCGATTGGAACGAGGATCTTTGTGTAAATTGTCCTCGGGATCCTCTCCTCCGAAAGGACTGAAACCTGCCCTGTTGAAGAGATCCCAGCGCCCGCGCTGTATCTGTGTCAGTTTTGATGCTTTGGAGGGCCTCATCGACATGCTTTCCGAACGGGTTCTCTCCTTCAAATGGCATGTCCACTATTTTGGCCTGTACCTCCGGTCTGAACGAGGTGGCCTTCAACCATCCTTGACTTCGCAGAGCTACTGCACCTGCCATTTGTCGAAAAGCCACTGAGGAAAAATCCATAGCGATGTCTATGGATTCAGATGCTGCCCTAGCCCCATCCTGTAGAATAGCAGCCGCTTCTTCTTTTTTATCCTCTGGAAGATGGGAGAGCAAGGGTGCTATATCGCTCCACATCTGCCTGTTGAATCTGCTGATGAGGGCTAATGCATTAGAAGCCTTTATGGAAGACGCTGCCATCACCGCAAAGCGCTTCCCTGCGCCATCCATTCGCCTTCCGTCTTTGTCCGGTGGAACCACTGTTGTTGAAACCGGATTTTTTGAGTTTCTTTGGGCGGCCTGCGTCACCACAGAGTCTGGTCGAGGATGACCAATCAAACAGGCTGGAGACGATTCTGGAGCTCTATATTTCTTGTCTTAAAGTCATAGAGAAAACATTCGGCTTCCTTAACTGGAAGCGGAAGGTCAAAGCGCTTTGATGCTTTCTCCACGATATCATGAAACCCTCCTATATCTTGCGGCGGAGAGTGCGCGGGTGTTGGAGATGGCGACGGCGTAGTTGGGAGAATATATTGGTCCCATTCATCGACAACCTGCTTATCTTGAAGGAGTTCTCCTTCTTCCAGTTGATCGGCGTCACGGTCTTCCAAGTCCTCTCTGATTGTCATAATCGGTGGAGATCGTATCTTCTGAGTGGAAGTTTTGGGAGAAGAATGAGGTGGTCGTACCTGTGTCGGCTTCTCCACCGTCTGTGGCGCTTGAGAGTTAGCTTCCGGGAAACGCCGATAGTAGTCGTTTATCATCAGCCGCAAGTCAGTCACCAAGGAAACCGGCATGGAAATAGAGTCCTCTCTAGAAGTATGTTGAGGCTCTTCCTCTTCCTCGTAGTCATAAGACTGCTGAAAAGATTCATATCTCCGTGAATCTCTCGGAGGGCGATCCTGAAATGAGAAGACTTCTTGAACCTCATGAAATTCTTCCTCATCCGTTTCCTGACTCTTAATGCGAAGTTGGGAGGGACTATAAGCCACTCCTGAAGACTCCTCATCATCTGACTGTAAGTCTAGTAGATTTGATGGAGGAAGCGGAGACATTTTTGTCCATGTTGTAAAATCTGTAGACTTAGTCTGCTTCGTCGCCGAGCCCGTCGACGACGCCATAGACTTCAATGTTATTTTCTTTACTTTAGGAGATTTAAAAGTTCCCGTCGACGGGGCTTCCGTCGACGGGGATCTCGTCGACGGGGAAAGCTGTATTATCGTCGACACCGTAGTCGTCGACGACGAAGTCTTCGTCGACGAAGGTAATGTGGCCGTCGACAGGATCGTCAACGGGCTTTTCTTCGACGACGAGGTTTTAGTCGCCGTCGATGCCGCTGTCGTCGTCGATATGGTAGTCGTCGACGGAGTCGTCGTCGACGTAGTCGTCGACGGTTTCAAAGCAATAACAGCCGGCGACGCCCCAATTTTCGTCGACGGGGCTGAGGAAACTTCTCTTGACTCTTTAGATTTTTTAAGAGGAGTATGAGGTAATGAAGACGCAGGGGCCCCTTTGTCTTTTGCTTTTTCAGCTCTGAAATATCTTCCGAAGTTGAAGATTTTCTCTTCTTTGAAGACTTAGATTCCTCCTCGGAGTCAGATTCTGAAGTGACCTTCTTTTTCTGAAGCCATAGCAGAAGACGTGCCTCCCTGCCACGTAGGGTTTTCGCAGAAAAGGTTCTGCAATGTTTACAGTCTTTAGGCACATGTTTTGGGTGCAAGCAATATAAGCAGTCCTTATGTGGGTCCTAAGAAAACAATCTAGGCTTTCCACAGGATCTGCAGGGCCTGAAAAGCCTCTTCTTAGAGCTTTCAGCCATACTGAACAAGAAAAAATGAAGCACAGTACCTCAAACCAGCAAAGAGAAGGAAATTTTAGATGAACCAGAGGTCAAAAGTTCACACAGGAACAAAACTGAGCAAGGCTCAGGGAGACTCCTCCTCACACGAAGGCGGTTGGAAATCTGAGGCAGGAAGGCTCTGCTGGGAGTGTGAGGGCAGGGCTAGCAGCCGATTGGCTGAGTCTTGGACCACATAATGATGAGATTTGGTTACCAAATAAGATGATTCCCTATGGGATTTTGCTATGCAGTTTTTCTTATACTGCTGTGGTCATTCTGTTACCGTGATACTCCCACCATGACGACGGGGAAGATACAAGCATGTGAATCTATGAAAGATTCAATACTGGAGAAATAATGATTTGCGTACACTTCTGTGGGACGGGACCCACCTAAGAGTGGCACTACAGACACTTCAGCACAATCAGTATAATGGGGGCATGCACTACCCAACTTAAGAGCCTACTACAGGGCGGCCCACCTAGTGGTAATTAATGAATGGGGATACACAGCAGGAGATCACCCCACTTACGTGCTGGAACGGCTTCAATTTAGACATCGTACACCCCTCCACTACTTGTATGGGGGCAAGGGTACTAGCCGACAGAGGGCAATAGCAGTCTGGAAGGGAGCAGAGAGGCAAATGAAGTGGGACACAAGACTTTCGAGGGAAACCACCCTGTGGAAGGGAGCAACCAGAGATTGGTAAGCTCCAGGGTTTTAGACAGTGGGACATGATCGGAAATCTCTAAACTGGGAGATATCCTAGAAGTAGACACCCTCGCCTCCTTTGCCACACTGCAGACCACATACCAACTAAATGACACCCAAAGCTATGCAAATCTCAGGCTGAAGCCTGCATGGAGGGCTGAAGGATTGGTCACAATAGATATCTCTGAATTTGCCCCCCCCTCGAAGGCAGGCTCTTGTAAGAGGAGATCCCCAATAAAGCCATTTCATGGACATACAAAACATTATTTAATAACATCTCCTACAAATTGGGACCACTTAGGGCCAAGTGGGAGAACATCACAGGACCACTACAGGATATCGACTGGGAGGTGGCCCTGATGCACCCGAGAGAGGTGGCCATAAAACAAAGGCTATGTCTAATACAATTTATGATCCTTCATAGAGTATATTTTGACAGTGCATGTCTACACATCATGGGAAGAGCAGGCACACCCAACTGCCTACTCTGTAAGGCTCTGCATGGCACATACATTCATACACTCTGGGAATGTAGCCGTATAAAATCATATTAGATCAAGATATTGGGGGAACTGAATGGAATACTTGTAGCACAGCTTGAACTTGAGGCTAGGTAGATCTTGTTTGGTATCCCCACTGAAATAGACCTGCCACGCAGCAAACATTTACTATGCAACTTAGGGTTAATGGTGGCCAAAAGGGACATTACCCAATATTGGGGTGCCCCAGACCGCCCACACTCACTGAATGGAAAGCCAGCATGGATCTCTACATGGTAGCGGAAAGAGTGACATATAAGGCTAGAGGATGCCCCCAAACATTTAAGAAGATCTGGACCCCCTGGTTGAATTACTATGGGTTAAAAGTGGGAGATGAGGAGGAAGCAACAAACTCAACACGGCGAGGCCCAGTGAAAAAGAGAAGATAGGCCCCCCCCCCTTCTCCCCGACTTGCCCTCACTGTATAAATGTGACCCTCATTGACTGTAGCACCATGATGGCCAAACCAACTGTGATCTCTGTCAGTATCATTGCTGTTCTGTTCTGCTGTCTATGTACTTTTGTAGTGTCATACATCTTTTCATACAACTTGTGTATCCAAGGGATTTGCTTAATTGGTGTTAATGAAAACAGTTTTAAAAAAAGACTTTTTTATTTCTACTAAATACAAATAGAAATTTGGGTAATATTATCATCTAGGCTATCGCCCCATGTCCCAGTAGAGAGAGGGAAAGCCTGCTCCATGTTAGGATTTTCTCTTCAAGGAAGGGCATGGTCTTACTATAATTTTTTTTGATAATCAAGTTTATTGGTATTTTGAGAACAAATCACAGAAAAAATAATGGCAGCACGTTCAGACATGGTAAAGAGGTAAATTACATTGGGAAGAAGGACGACTAAGACTCGTACAACACTTTGGAAATGAGTAGAGCACCTGCAGGCAACCATTCTTTCACAGGACCTGGTCGTGTCCCTCACGTCACCAAGTTGAACCACTTGCCCCATATCTTACCAAAAAGCTCGGGACAGCCCCAGCCTCGAAGAGGGGTTCCTCCTGAGTTCCGCACCAATCCACTCCCGTCTCCATTTCCGCATAGTAGGTGGCTTGGGCTGAGACCATAGCGCCGCTATGTCGCGTTTCGCCACAGCCGTTCCGAGGAAGCGCTTAACGGCCCGGGAACCATCAAGGCCGTCGAACACTCCCAGGATCAAGCGTAACGGGTCGTGGGGAACCTCTCAACCCAAGGTCTGTGTGAGCTCCAGCTCTACCCCCGCCCAGAATGGTGCAAGAGCGGGGCACTGCCATGTCATGTGGTAGAAGTCTGCAGGAGCGTGGTTACAGCACGCACAGGGCGGGGACGGCCGCATAGGGTGCTGTAGAGGTGTGCAGGGGTGAGGTATGCCGTGTGGAGGTAGTAAAGTTGGACAAGACGCAGCTTGGAGGAGATCTTCAGGGTCATGGGAGCCATAAGGGCATCCATCCAATCCGCGTCCTCCAGGGGGCCCAGCCAACCCTCCAAGCGGGCTCGCAGCAGGTCCAGGGAAGCGGGGCCATTGTTCACCAGGGAGCGGTAAATCCACGACACCCCCCCTCTGCCCAGGTTCCCCATCATCACTTGGGCTTCCAGGGGGCTGAATTCCGGGAGGGATGTGGGAGATGGAATGTTGTGTTCGGAGGGCATGCCGTAGCTGTAAGTACTTGTAAAATTGGGAGGAGTGGAGGGAGTGGCGCTGCTGTAAATCTGCAAAAGATCGAATGTGGTCCCCCACCCATACGTCCCCCAGCAACGAAATCCCGATGAGGTCCCATCGGCGGAAGTTCTCGAGTGACGAGACCTCTTCCAGCCAAACACCACTCGACAGAGGCGTCTGTCTGGTGAGCTTCCGATCACAATTCGTGTGGCGTAAGGCTGAGCGCCAGGCCATAAGTACCGTTCGAGTGATGGAGGGGAGGGCCCGTTGCAGGGGGGTCCCATAAAGGAAGGCTTGGAGCTGTGTGAAATCCATTGACCGGAGTTCCACCCGGTACGCTGGGTCGGACCAGCCGCCTGCGAACCAGTCATGGATCACAATGAATTTTGTGGCCAGGTAGTATAGGTGGAGATTGGTTATCCCCATGCCCCATCATAGGGAGGTATGCAGCAGTGCGCCAAAGACAATCTTGACCTCCCGCCACCCCACAGGAACTGGGTAAGGGCACTGTCTACTTCCCGGAACCAACCCCCCGGGAGATGAAGGGTGATATTTTGTAAAATGTATAAAAAACGGGCTAATACCATCATTTTAAAAAGAGCGCTCCTGCCAAGGGGATTGAGGGGGAGGGACTGCCATTTCATGAGGTCCGCCTTGGCCTTAGTGATCAGGGGCATGATGTTCAGGGCCCATTCGATGTCTTAACCGATTGCCTGCGCAGGGGGATGTTCGTCTGCCAATCGAAGCACGCCCGGGATGGATGCAAGGGAACCAATGTGGACTTAGCCGGGTGGAGCCGGAGGCCAGAGACCCGTTCGAAGGCCAGGAGGGCGTCCAAGCACCTCGGACCTGAGCTCTCTGGGTCCGCCAGGAAGAGGAGGACGTCGTCGACATACAAGGCGATCTTATCGATCTGGTATGGGTCCTAAGCCCAGCCTCGTATGAGGGGATCCTGACAGACAAGGGAGGCCAGAGGCTCCATTGCTAAAGCAAATAAAAGCGGCGAGAGCGGACATCCCTGACGAGTGTCTCTCCGAAAGGGAAACTTCTCTGAAAGCACGCTGTTAATGAGGACCCTTGCCATGGGGTTGGAGTATAGGACCTGGATACGGTGCCGGAACGGGGAGCCGAAACCCATCCTCTCCAACACGTCCCCAAGGCAGTTCCTGTCCACCGTATCGAATGCCTTTTCAAAATTGACGAGAAGCAGAGCGAGATACGGGGTGAGGTGGTGACGGTGTGCCAGGGCAAGGTGGAGACGACGGATGCAGTGCCGGGTGCCCCGGTCAGGCATAAAGCCACACTGATCCGGGTGAACCAAATCCTGTGTGGGCGGAGTCACTGGGCCACGGCAGTGGGGTCAATTTTTACCTCTGTGTTTATGAGGGAGATGGGGCGGTAGTCCGCACAGGCAAGGGAGGGCGGCTGCGTCTTTGGAAGGACCACAATCGTGACCACATCGGTCTCGGGTGGGAAGGACCCCGTGTCTACTACCTGTTTGAACAGCTCCATTAAATGCGGGACCAGTGTGTCACGATAAATCGCGTAGTATTCTTGGGGGTACCCGTCGGGCCCAGGTATTTTGTCGGAGCGCAACGGTGTAATGGCCCCGTGTATCTCCTCCTGGATGAGGGGGAAGATCAAGCATCTCTGAGACCGTTTGGGAGAGGCAGGGTAAATGAATCCCGGTTTCAGCTAGCAAGTCAACCAGGGTGGTCCGGGGAGGTCGAGCCGCATAAAGGGCCGCATAATAGCCCGCGAAAGTTCGGGCGATAGCATGGGAGGTGGCGTGGTGAGACCTCCGGGATAATGCGGTTGGCTTTGGAGTAAGACACTAAGTTGTGAAGTAATTTACAGTTTTTATCGCCCCAGCCATACACGCGTGCCACAGAGGATTGCCAAAGCATTTTAGCGGCCTCCAGTGAGATCTGGCAGATCTCTTCTCGGATCAGTTTAAGCTGACGCTCGGAATCATCGCTGCCCGTACCCGCCAGGGCCCCCTCCAACTGTGCTGCCTGGGCCTCCAGCTGTATGATTCGAGTGGTCCGTTCCACGCGTTTCGCGTGCACCAAACCTCTAGCCACCCCACGCATGGTGGCCTTGCCTGCCTCCCATAACGACCCAGACGAGGAGACCGAGCCCGTATTTGTAAAAAAATAATGCCTCAGTTCCTGCCCGAGGGATTCAACAAGTTCCGCGTCCTACAGGAACCAGGCGATCATCCGCCATGCCGTACGGGTACCATTAGGGGGGTTCCCAAGACTGGGGGAGACGAGGGAATGATCTGAGATGCCTCTGGGCAAGATAGAGGCCCAGGACATCAGTTGACAGTCTGGGGCAGGCAATAGAAACAGATCAATGCGAGAGTGGGAATGGTGGGCTGCCGATGTATGAGTGTATTGTTTTCTGCGGGGTTCCTTTCGGGGGTTCCAGAAGGAGCACCTGTTTTGTTGTACGAGGGTTGCAAATGGCGTTGAAGTCCCCCCCCCCCCCCCCCCATGACTGTCCGACCGTGAGTAAAGGAGGAGACGAGTGTGAAACGGCAAAGGGCAGAGGCCATGGTGGCGGGGGGGGGGAATGTAAGTGCACAGGAGATTAACTGGATGTCCCTCGATCCTACCCGTTAGGGCCACGTACCGGCCAAGCGTATCCGTCTCGGCCTGCACCAGGGTAAAGGGAAGTTCCCTCCGGAGCAGTATGGCAACCCCCCGAGAACCCCGCGCAAAACCTGAATGCCATACCCTGTCAAACCCATACCAGGCGAGGAAATTGCATTGGGTGCCTATAAGGTGTGTTTCTTGTAGGAACAAGACATCTGGCTTATGTCGCTGGGCGCTACGGAGAGCAGCAGTGCGCTTTATGCGGTCTAAGAGGCCATTGACGTTCCACGAGAGGATGTGGAGGGGTCTATGCAGAGTGGACGTCATTGGGGTGGAAGGTGCGCGGAGGAGGCAATGCAGGCGTAGATCGGCCCGGGTCCCAAGGGAAGTAACGTTTCCTGGCTAGTGTCTTTGGGTAAAGGTTGTGCATTTTGGTGACTCATGTCGTCGTACATGAGCAAGAAAAACAAAAAACAGCGGCCCGTAGGTGGCTAAAAACAACAAACAATCGGGAGACAACGGTCTACCCACCCTCGCTCGCCCCCCAACTCCCCCCACCCTATACTTCTGAAGACGAAGCATCTGTCACCCTGAAAAGGAAAACATTCAAAACAACAACCCACTAGTAAGTCTTACAGCTAAGCTAAAACGGTTAGCCAAATATGAACGTGGCAGAGGAGGACCCCCATCCATAGAGCCGGATAAGAGATACGTCAACTGCTGCAATTACTTTTAAGCTAATATGCATCAAGAAGTACATTTAAAATTCGGGAGATGGAATAGGAAACAGTTCACCAAGCCGTGGTTACAGTGAAGATGAATTGCACCTACTATAGAGGATGTCAAACATTCTTAAGTGCAGGTGCCATATTGGGAACTAGGTAGAAAGATCGTGCCTGGGCCGCAGTTCAAGCTCCCCCATCATCTCCGGATTTAAGAAGCGCAGGGCTCCTAGACAGGTCTGAGTTAGAGAGGGAGGGGCGCAAGGCCCCGGAGGGGTCCGGGATACGACTCAAATTAATCAGAGAGTTAGTAGGGCTGGGAATGAGGTCTGAGTTAGAGAGGGAGGGCGCAGAAACGGCACACCCGGAGAGCGGGCTTCCTCCCCCCCCCCCCCCGACGGTCTTTTTTCTTACTTGCCCTAGTCTGCCGTCTCTGGGGTTTAGGTAAGGTTGGGTGGGGCTGTGGGGGGGCCCACCGGGACGGGGAGGGGGTCGGCTGATTCGGGGGGATGGTCTTCCATGAGCCAGGTCCATGCCGCTTGTGGGGTATCGAAGAGGAATGTCTTGTCCTGAAAGACCACCCTGAGCCTGGCCGGGAAGAGAAGACCGTATCTAAGACCCAGGTTGCAGAGCTTCTGCTTGACCTCGTCATAGGTTCGACGCTGTGCCTGAACCTCCCTGGTGTAGTCTGGGAAGACCATGATTTTGTTGTTTTGGAACATCAGAGGGCCCTGGTCCCTAGCCGCCCTGAGGATGGCGTCCCGATCCCGGAAATTGAGAACCCTCAGGATGATGGGTCTGGCAGGAGCCCCGTGGGGAGGCCTGGGGGCCAGGTAGCGATGTGCCCGCTCAACGACGAACCAGGGTGAAAGGGACTCCTTGGGCATCTATGAACACACGCAGTCCTCCACGAATGTGTCCGCGTGACCTTTCTCCGTTCCTTCGGGAAAGCCTATGAGGCGCAGATTGTTTCTTCGCGACCTGTTTTCGGCGTCTTCCGCCCGCCGGTGGAGTTCCGAGGTCTGGGTCTGGAGACGAGCCACCTGCGTTTTAAGCTGGCCATTGCCGTCCTCCACCGTGGAGATACGGGATTCAGCCTCTGTGATTCGTGCCGTTGCATTGCGCAGGTCTTGGCGGATAAGAGCCACATCTACCCTCACCTCGCCAACCTTGGTCTCGACGGAGGCCTGTGAGGCACCTATCGCCTGAAGGATGGTGGAGAGATCATTCCCGGTGGGGGCAGGGGCCTTGGAAGCCCCACCTCCAGGATCCCGATCTGTCATGGTGAATCGATCCATTGTGGTTTGGGCTGGAGGAGCAGGGTTCTGCAGGGTGCGATTCCTTCCCATCGCCACCAAGGAAAGATTCGGCCTCGGCTCGGGCAGGGGGAGAACACAGCGGTCCTGCAGAGGAGAGGGGGGTCCCCGGTCACCCAGGCCATCAATGCTCAGGTCCGGGCACCCTAGTCCACCCCCTCGAGCCCGCCGTGGAGAGGAAGATGGATTCAATGTCTCAGGGCCAGTGTCGGGTCCGCGTGGAGCACTCCAGTGGAAGGCCGCAGGGCCGGGCAATCAGTATCTACAGCGACAAGTCCGCCACTCGGACCCCCAGTCTGGCAGAGATGGCCTCCCACCCCGTTGGGTAGCTTGAAGCGGATAGGGGTAAGAGAGGGGCCCAGTTCTGTGGTGGGTCCGCCGCCACCACCAGCCAGCCAGAATAGGGTTCCCCCAACTGCCCCCAGGGAGGGACCCCCCAACGAGGGATAAGGCGTAGGAATCGGGAAGAGTAGGCAGCGAGGGACGGGAAGGGGGGGCGGAGGCGCCGACTATAGCCCCCAGCGCCGCCACCCGACTTGGTGGCCGATCGCCACTCCCCACCCCACCCAGCGGTGGACCGGCGGCAGATGCGACAAGGGGTTCTTGCTCGTCCCCGGGCCCAGTCGCCCTGTCAGCAACAGGGAAGCTGTTGTATCCTCGGAGGCTAGGTGGAGGGACGGATCGAGTCCAAAGCAGCCCATCACCGGGAGGTCCGTGGCTGACAGTAGGGGATGGTCCAGAGGAACAGGCCCAGAACTGTGGGTGGGAGTCAGGAGAACAATGAACGTGGGGGGGGCAGGGACAACCAGTCCGCCCCCTCGCCCTGCCACCCGACAAGATGGCCGGTCCCCCACCCCAGGCCCCTCTCACCGGTACAGCGGCGCCACTCCACCCGGCAGTCTCCATGGTCCCCGAGGCGGCTGCCACAGCTCCCACGTCGACGTGGGCCAGTGGGGAGGGCCCGAACTCAGGACGCCCAGTGAGGGTGGTCTTGAGGAACAGGCCTAGGCAGGAAAGGGATGAAGGTTGAGGGTGGGGGGGCGGGGTACCAGGCCGCCTCCCGCCCTGCCACCCGACAAGATGGCCTGTCTCAGGACGTCCAGGCCGGTTCACGTGCCCAGAACAGCTGCAGAGGCCCCACCGAGGGGTCGCGGGGCCCACCACTCCCCAGGCTGCTCCAAGAGGGCCCAGATGCGGCGCCCCAGCCACGTCCAGAGGGTGTCGCTGCCCGACCACGGCGGGGGCTGTGGCTGTCTTTCAGGCTCCACATGTGTCTCCCTCTGGTGACGCTCTGGTCATTGCCACATTGTCCTTTCCCCCTATGCAACGCCCCTCCAGGCAGTGGCGCTTAAGAGATACACTTTTACAACATCCAGATGTGTCACACAAATCCAGCAGGCCATTGAAGATTACCTCCTCCACAACGACACCCCAGAAACACGCACAGAAACACTTTGAGAGGCACTTAAAGCGGTGATTTGAGGTGAGCTCATCGCGGTATCAGCCACAAATAACACTTGCCGAAGGAAGAAGAGGGAGGACCTATCCCAGCGGAGCCGGAAATTAGAGCAGATGAATCAGAGGACGGGGGCACCCAGAGTATGGCATCAGCTTGGAGCAGTGCGAGACCAACTGGCTGCCATTGACCAAGACCATGCAGAATAAGCTGCCCTTCGGCTGCACCTCTCCTTTTATATAGGAGGAGACAAATGCGGGCGCCTACTCGTGCACAAACTACGGGAGAGCAGACAGACACAAGGGGTCCAAGAGATACAAGATCCAACTGGGAAGCTGGTGTCGGATGACGCTGCAATTGTAGGGGTCTTCCGGGAGTTCTACACACATCTTTATTCAGGCCAGACATTGGATAGCGCAGACGGAGACCGCTATTCAGCAAAGGCGCAGCCCACCGCACTGACCCCAGAGCAGGCTGAGCACCTAGAGAATGATATTCGAGTAGAGGAGGTCATCGCTGCAATTTTGCGGTTAAAATTGGCCAAATGCCCTAGATCAGATGGATACACGGTGGCCTTTTATAAAACATTCTGCCCGGTGTTAGCCCTCCTAACTGACTTGGCTTTATAAAACATTTTCAACTCCGGGTACAATACCGACCTCAATGCTAGAAGCCACAATTATAGTTATCCCCAAACCAGGGAAGGACAAAACTAGATGTGGCTCATTTCGCCCCATTTCCCTATTAAACATTGATTTGAAATTATATACAGGGATATTGGCTCATAGATTAAGCACATATATGCCCGGCTTGGTCGACCCCGACCAAGTGGGCTTTATACCCCAACGGCAGACCAGCGATAATGCTAAGTGGGTTCTGCATATCATCGAGAAAGCCACGAGGAACTCTCAAGAGTAAATGCTCTTGACTATAGATTCTGAAAAGGCTTTTGACAGGGTCCACTGGCCGTACCTCGAACAGGTGTTAACGCTCTACGGCCTTGGGGAAAAAATTAAGGCCCGGATCCTGAACTGTTACCGCCTCCCCACAGCGACTGTCAGAATCAATGGGCATACATTTCCCATAGGTAGGGTTACAAGGTAGGGATGTCCCCTTTTACCCTTACTCTTTGAATTGTACATAGAGCCACTGGTGCAAAGAGTGAGGACGAGCCCACGCATTGCTGGGGTTCCGTTCGGAGGCGACGTCCACACTATCAGCCTTTACGCTGACGACGTCATGGCGACATTGACCCTGATTCTTCCCTAGGATCCTTCCTTATAGAGCTGGACTCCTTTGCGAGGGCCTCAGTGTTTAGGGTGAATATAGAAAAATCCGTTGCACTCAACCTCTGTCTCCCATCTCGTGCGGTTGAAAGTTTACAAGCTCAACATCCCATACAATGGTCAAACAACACTGTCTCCTACTTAGGAATTCAATTGGCACCCACTCTACAGGCTGCGGTCGCTGTTAACTATCGCAACCTGCACAACCAAATCTACTGCAACATTCAAAGGAATCAATAATAATGCCTAGCGTTGAGGGCTTCCAACTGGTGTGCACAGGACAGGATTATTGTTATATCAATTCAATGTTATTAATCCAATCAATCGCGCTCAACCTTCTGTAGCCCACCGCTGCAGGACCACCTCCAATGAAAAATACCACAATGAAGGGAGCGCCGTATTCAGTAATCAGTATTTGCAAATGCAAATTTGTTCCCAACTGATTCAATCAAAAAGACAGATTTCCTCGATTCCACAGATCCACAATTTATTGCACGTCACTTTAGGATAGTGTTTCCACAACGATTATGACAGTTCATCAATATTAATTGACCAGCTTGTAGCATTTTATCAACAGAAGTTCCTAATAATTTCAGCCAACGCGTTTCGTCCAACATAGGACGTCATCAGGGCTATAGTTCAGTGTCCTTTCTGTGTAACTTCTACCTATCACGCAAAAGGTTCTGATTTTTATTTTTATTTATTCTTCTAAAATAACGGCCATACCACCCTGTGGTGCTTGGAGACAAAATGACGGCAAGAGGTAGTGTTTTAAGGGTTTTTATTTCAGTCAGTCCGTTTTTTTTTGGGGGGGGGGGGGGGGGGGGGATATGAGACGTCTGCTTCCGAGCTTGCCAGTGCACGGGTCCAGGAGTCATTGTGTCCTCTTTGGATCTTCACGCTCCGTGGTTCGGGGAATAAAAAGAAAACCAAACGGAGAAGGAAAAGTAAAGCTGGGTCCTGCGAAGGAAGCAGTTCATAAAGGGAAGGAAATGGGGGACGTAAGACCCGAGTACCGCCACCAGTGAATCACACGCCGTGCTTTTCAATCCTGACTAGTCGGATTGAGTGTCAGCGCGTTTCTTTACTTTGGTTTCTTGCCGCTAGGTACCGTCCCGCCGCCGCTGCCCTTAAGTCAAAAGGAAGAGACACGATCACATACCTCTTGAAGCCACGCTCCTCCAGGAACGTGGCTGGCGTGGTCGCAGTGCTAAATTGGGTTCAGCTCTCTCTTTCCGCTGGGGGAATTCTGCACCGGGACGTCTAGGTTCTCCGTTACCCCTTCTGCAGCTTCAGGTGAGGGGTCACTCAGCTCCGGAGACGCGCTCGTTGTGTTAACGCCGGTTCCTTTCACTTCCTCCTCCGAACGCCTCCAGTCGCTGATAGGTGCATGTGACCAGGTCACATGTGGCGGCCCAGGAGTTTGGTGCTCCAGATTGTTAAAGGCACAGTGCACGTCGTGGTATGTGACATCAGCAGCAGACTGGAAATAGAGAAGAGGGGAAACATGAAGGGGGAACAAGTCTGAATCGTCCCCTCACTGTGGGTCATGAGCAGACCCCTTGTCACACACCCCTACCCCAGACAGTTCCCGATCGGGGGACAGGGGAATCCGAGAGAGGAAGTCTGCATTCCCATTAGTGGCACCCCAACGGTGGCGGACCTCAAAAGAAAAGGGCTGCAAAGAGAGTGTGGCGACTGGTCAGGGATAGACAGGACTCGAAGTGCAGGTACAATAGGTTTTATTGAACGATAGTTTTTCTTTCTAATAGTCTCGAATTTCTTGGGATCCGTGATGAGGGATTTCCTGTTTTTCTCTCGTTGTGGTTTCTCTCCCTTTCCCGTCTGCTTCAGGCTTTCGTGGGCGTCAGTAGGTTGGATCGTCAATGGTTCTCCCCACTCGGACAGGATAGGGTCCCAGAAAGGAAAGAAAGGAAAAGGATCTGTCAGGAGAGTTACCGCTCTTTGGGGATTACCCTAAACCCAGGACCGGGTGTGAGGAGCTGCCTTAATAGTGTGTCAACGTGCCACTCAATTCGTGATACACCTCAGTGGGGGGGGGGGTTTGTAGTGGAGGTAGTGCAGTCTTACGTTCAGGGAAGGGGTTTAGGGGAGCACGGGTCACACAGGGGGATTGTTCGTTCTCTCCCCTCTGCCCATCCACCCCGCCACACGCTCCCGTACCTGTTCGAGCCACACTCCTCCCCTGGGAGTGTGGCGGGGCGCTTCGCGGTGTCCTGAGCCTCCTGGCTTTCTCCGTCCGTCTTCTCTCCTCTCCCCTCCGTCGTTCTCCGGACCGGATCTCTCCTCCCTTCCACGGGTCGCCTCTTCCAGGTCGCTTCGCTCTTCACTTCTGCCGCTTTCCTCCTCGCCTCCTTTCTCACCGCTCGCCTCCTCGCCTCTTCGCTGTTCGTCTCCTAAGCTCCTCCGGGGATCGCCGTCCGTCCTGTGCTGACTCTCCTTTCCTTTTGATGTCTCTCGCGTCATGACATCACTCCTGGGCGTGTACCAGCTGTCATCGTGATTCCACTTAAAGGGCCCAGCGTCGTCGGTCTCTAGATGGCTTCCCATGTCAGGTGACGGAAACCATTCTCTCTGCTGGGGGGGACAAGAGGGCGTTAGTTCGGATCGGGCACCCACCAGTCCCTTACACAACTGGGTCCCACGGCCCCTGTTCCGTCACACACCTCCCCCCCCCTGGATTCTCCCGTTCGGGGAGAGGCGAGTATCGTGAGAGAAAGTCGGCATTGTTATTGTCCCTCCCCTTACGGTGTTGCACCACAAAGGTAAAAGGTTGTAAAGACAGGAACCAACGAAGAATTCTCTGGTTCTGGCTTTTGTTTCTGTACATCCATTTCAAGGGTGCGTGGTCTGTGTACAGGACAAAAGGTTTACCTTCAAGGTAGTAACGCAGTTTTTCAATAGCCCATTTGATGGCCAGGCATTCGCGCTCAATTGTGGGATACTTGACTTCCCGGGGAAACAACTTTCGACTTACGTATAGCAAGGGGTGTTCCAGCCCATCCACCCCAATCTGTGAGAGGACCGCCCCGATCCCTGTATTGGAGGCGTCGGTGGCTACGATAAATGGCTTGTTGAAGTCAGGGGAAATTAGAACAGGGGTTGTAGTTATGGCCGCTTTTAGGTCCTGGAAGGCCCTCAAAGCACTCTCACTAGGGTGTGTAATCCTGCTGATTGGGCTGTTTTTCTGGAGAAGATCGGTCAGTGGGGAGGCTATTTCGGCAAACTGGGGTATGAACCGCCGGTAGTATCCTATAAGACCTAGGAACCCTCTAAGCTGTTTTTTGGTGGCCGGAAAGGGAGTTTCTGTAATTGCTTTAAATTTTTCGATTTGGGGGCTATAACGCCATTTCCCAGAACATACCCCAGATATTTGACCCTATGAAAGGCTGCTTTCGATTTCTTGGCGTTTGATGTGTAGGCCAGCTTGTCTAAGGGCACTCAGTATGGTCGTCAGATGATGTTGATGCTGTTCCCAGGTTGTGCTGTATACCACAATATCGTCTAGGTAGGCTGAACTAAAGGATATATATGGTTGGAGAACCGCATTCATTAACCGTTGAAAGGTGGCCGGGGCCCCATGGAGGCCGAACGGTAACACAGTAAATTCAAACAAACCTTGATCTGTTGCGAATGCGGTTTTCTTTCGATCAGCTTCTTTCAGTGGCACTTGCCAGTAGCCTTTTGTGAGATCGAAGGTCGTGATGTAGCTGGCATCCCCTATCCTCTCTATGAGTTCGTCCACCCTTGGTATCGGGTACGCGTCGAACGTGGATATCTCGTTTAGCGCGCGGAAATCCATACAGAAGCGCGTGGGCCCGTCCGGCTTCGGTATCATCACAATGGGTGACGTCCACTCGCTGGTGGAGGGCCTAATAACTCCCGAGTTGTAACATGTCGGTGACTTCTTTCCGTATGGCCTCTCTCCTGGCCGCCGGGATTCTGTAGGGTTTTTGCCTGACGATCTTTCCGGGGATGGTGTGGATTTCATGTTCTATCAGCTGAGTCCTCCCAGGTTTATTGGAGAACAACTCCTCAAAAGGTTTCAAGGTTTCCGCCAGGTCCTGCTGCTGGGATGTGGAGAGGTCGGGATTGACCACTAGTTCGAGAACCATCGATTCCTTAGGGGAGGGCGTAGGCACTAAAAAATGGGCTGGTCTGGGTGGGGGTCCAATCCATTTTTTAAGCAGGTTTATGTGATAGTTGTGCGTTTTGGAGTTCGTCAGTCGTATCCCATATGTAGTGTTGCCCATTACTTTCTCTACTTGAAAGGGGCCCTGCCATTCTTTCGTGAATTTGCTACTGGTGGAGGGAAGCAAGATCAATGCCCAGTCTCCCTTCTGTAGTCTTCGTAACTTGGTTCCTTGATCATAGTATCGTTTTTGTTTTTCTTGGCTTCTCTCCATCGTGGCGTGGGCCATCTGTCTTAGTTTCCCTATCTTGGACTTCAGTTGGGTCGTGTAATCGAGTAGAGTACAATGGTCCTGTCTCTCTTCAGTTTCCCATGCGTCCTTCGTCATTTCCAATAACGATCTGGGCTGCCGTCTGTATAAGAGTTCGAACGCCGAACATCCTAGGCTGCTCTGTACTTGGGATCGTAGAACATACAATGCCAAAGGAAGTAGTTTGTCCCATTCTCGGCCCTCCACGGCCAACATTTTCTTCAATGTGTTCTTCAGGGTGCGGTTGTATCTCTCGACTAATCCATCGGTTTGAGGATGGTACACCGAGGTCCTCAACTGGTGGATGTCCAGGGTGTGGCATACCTCCTTTATCAGGCGTGAAGTGAACGGAGTGCCCTGGTCCGTTATAACTTCCTTGGGAAACCCCACTCGTGAAAATAGCTCTGAGTTTGTCAGCCACGTTTTTGGTGTTAGGTTTCTGAATGGGGTAGGCTTCAACAAAGCGGGTGGCATAATCCACTATCACGAGAGCGTGTAGATGTCCTTTCCGAGTCCGGGGAAGTGGTCCAATTAAATCCATTCCCACCCTTTCAAACGGGACTCCTATGATGGGTAACGGGTGTAGAGGAGCCGGGGAAGGCCGATGGGAGTTCTTCTTCTGGCAGGTTTCGCAAGATTGACAATGTTGTTCAATGTCCCTATAGATTCCTGGCCAATAAAAGTGCCGTAAGATACTTGAGGCGGTTTTCTCCTTGCCCGCATGCCCTGCCGTTAAATGAGTGTGGGAAAAAAACAGGACCTGCTCCCTAAACGGCTGAGGGACCAACAATTGTAGGGGCTCATCCTTCTTCCCTTCCCTATATAACAGGTCGTTCTTGATAAGAAACCGGGGGAATACTTCCTCCGTTCTGGTCTGATTCTGATGGGCTTGTTCCCATGCGTTAAAAAGGGTTCGGTCGTTGGCCTGGGTGAAACGAAAACTTCGGTCGATAATCCAGGGGTCTGTGGCCATCAGAGCCGGAGCGAGTATTTTCCTTTCTTCCTTCTGTTCCCTTAACTCCTCCCTGAACAGTGACAGGAACCCGGGATTGTCCACCCCAAGAATGACGTCCTCGGGTAATGTGTCCACCACCCCAACTTTAACTACCTGAGTAGGATGGTTGTGTGGTGTAATCGGGACTCGGGCCAAGGGGTAGGGCTTGACGTCTCCATGTATGCATCGGATTTGGACAGTGTGGTGTTGCATGTATTGGTTGGGAAGTACTAGGGCCCTCCTCACCACTGACTGTCTACAGCCGGAGTCTAACAGGGCTTTTACCATGGTATGATTTATAGTTACACGTACATAATAGGAAGGTCCAAATTCTGCGGAATACAGCACGGCCTTTGGCAGATATCCGACCTCCATGGGTTCTTCATGTCTCTTCCTAGGACAAAGGCGGGCGATATGTCCCCATTCTCCGCAATCGTAACACTGGGGCCCCCGTGTAGCCCCTAAGTCCACTTTTCCCGGCTTGGGGCGTACAATCTCAGGGAAACTTTTGACTTTCTTTTCCGCCCGATTTGGCAGACCTGTTTTGTGGGGTTTCTCATACTCCAGGGCGGTGTGTCGGGGTTGGGCCCTACTGAACTGGGTAGCCATTTCGATTGTTTGGGCTACCGTTAAGTTGGGATGTTGTCTCAGCCACCGCTGAGTCCCGTAAGGCAAGGCTTCTAGAAATTGTTCCAAACAAATTCGGGACATTATCTCTTCTTTGGAACTTGAGTCCGGTTGCAACCATTTTTCCGCGGCCATTTTGAGGCGAAAATATAAAGTCTTTGGGTTCTCCCCTGCCATTCCTCTCTCTTTTCGGAACCGTACCCTATATGCCTCTGCGTCTAGTCCTAGGTGCTCAAGGATAACTTCTTTTATCACGGAGTAGGGAGTGGTCCCTGTTGGGTTGGCGGCTTGGTAGGCTGCCTGGGCTTCAGTCGACAGCAGGGGTGCCAAGAAGAAGGGCCACTTGTCCTCGGACCATCCACATGCTCGGGCCGCCCTTTCAAAGTTTGTCAAAAAGGCGTCCGGGTCTTCTCCCGGGATGTACTTTTGCAGGGTGATTCCTGAGGGATGAGGACTGTGGGGTCTCGTGAGGGGTACCCCTGTCACGACGGGGCCTTTTTGTAGGGCTTCCAATTGGGCCGCCATGGTGTTGTGAAATGCCTCCCGGTCAGCCTGGGCGGAGGTCATTTGACGTTCCACGGCCCATCCGAGTTTTTCCTGACATTGCACCAAGTGTTGGATGAGGGCCTCCATCTTGTAGCAGCTGGAGTGAGATAGAATAGATCCCACTTCTTTTTTTTTTTTTTTTTTTTTTTTTTTAAACCGTTTATTGCAGTTTATAGAAGTTACAGGTATGGGCCTACAACCACACGGCCGGCCGCTAGAGCATCAAAAGCATATTACATACATACAGCAAAAAGCGTTCTCAGCGGTGCACAGTAGGAAGACAGGAGTGATCAATGGTGCAGGCCTCACAGCTCCATGCCCACAGTACGGTTCCATTTTCTTAACGCAAAACAACATAAACGAACCACAACCGCAAGGCAACCCTCGATCCAAAGTGACAACACGTGCTCCATAAGTGGGGGATCCAAACCAGCAGCAAAATTCTGAAGAGGGGGACGGGAGTAGATCAGGGACTGGGGGACCGCGCGCCCGCGGCCAAGGGAGGGGCGCCATCTAGGGAGACGGAGCCGGCGAGGCCGCCGGTAGCAGCGGCGGCTCACAAATACCCCCGCGGTAGGCGTTCCAGGGGCCCCAGAGTTTCATCCACGCCCCAGGCTTACCCCTCGCCACATACACCACCTTTTCACGAAACATACACCAATCCATATGCTCTTTCCAGGCCGACACCGCAGGGGGCCTCTGGGATCCCCACAATTGGGCAATATCACGCTTGGCTATCATGTATCCCAGAGTCACCCACCGCGCCTGCGGGACCGAGTAGTCATTTGGTTCCCAGACATTCAGCAAGCATCTCCTCGCTTCAGGCAGCAGCGCGACACGCGTAACCATTCGTAGAACCTCATGCACACCACGCCAGAATCGCTCCACCTTCGGGCACTCCCACAGTATATGCATGAAAGTCGCCAACGCACCACAGCCACGCTTACACATTCCATCACCGGCAAAACCCATACGTAAAAGCCTTGGCCCCGTCACGTAGACCCGGTGAAGGATCTTGAGCTGGACGAAACGAAGGCGAGCCGGGATGGCCACCTCTTTCGGAGAGGCCACCGCGGAGATCCAATCCTCGTCGTCCAGCTCCAGCCCGTCGGCAACCCAAGCCTCGCGGAGACTAGTCAGCAGACACGATCTATCGTTAATCAATTTTTTGTATATGAGGGAGATCGTGCTGTCCGGGACATGGCCATCTAGCACTCTGTCCTCCAGGGGGGAAGACTCCGGAATGGATGCAACATCCGGGAAGACGGAGCCCAGCGCATGGCGGACCTGTAGGTACCGAAAGTACTCACTGCCCTGCAGCTGAAACTCCGCCTGCAGCGTCTCAAAAGTTTTGAATCCCCCCCTCGTCCAGAGATCTCCCACCGTGCTGATTCCGATCGTGTCCCACTTCTCGAAGCCCTTCGACGTCCACAGGGAGCCCAACCTCTCAGATGCATACAGCGGAGACGCTCGGGTCAAACGGTCCTTCCACCCCATAGCTGCATTAGCCGCGTGCCAGACACGCACCATGACACGCGTCGGTCCCGTCAAACGGGAGTCGGGCGCGCCAGAGTAGAGCGCTCGATTATAATCGCCACCGGGCAGAAGCGTCCTGTCCATCTCAAATGCCGGGTTCAAGGCGGGCCCGTAAAGGCCATGATTAATTGCAGCTAGTTGGGAGGCCCAGTAGTACCCTTTGATGTCCGGGAGGGCAACCCCTCCATCGTACCACGGGAGCGTCAATTTAGCCAGAGCAATACGCGGCCTCCCGTCCCAGAACAGGCGCCGCTGGAGGCCCTCCACCTCGCGAAAGTAGCGTGCCGGGACCAGGTCCATGGTATTCTGGAGGGCGTAGAGGAAGCGCGGCAGGGACATCATTTTAAATAAGGCCGCTCGGCCGAGCGGCGAGAGCGGCAGACGCCGCCAGCGCACCACGTCCTCCCTCAGACGCTGGAGGGGGGGCAGCAAGTTCCGCTCATAGCGGGCCTCCGGGTCAAGAGTGATATATATACCCAGGTACCGGAAACCCTGGGAGGCAATCTGGATCGGACAGTCCCGTGGCAAGACCGGGGCCTCCCCGGAGAGCACATAGACACAGGATTTCGCCCAGTTGATGACCAGGCCTGAGTTGCGACCGAAGGAGCGCAAAACATCAACCAGGACGATCAGTGACTTGCGCGGGGAGGCGAGATACAAAAGGATATCGTCAGCATAGAGGGACACGCGGTCCTCATGCTCGGGGGTCCAGCGGAGACCACGGATAGAAGGGTGCCACCGCAACCACTCCGCCAGGGGCTCCATGGCCAGGGCGAACAGGAGAGGCGACAGGGGACAACCCTGTCGCGTGCCCCGCCCCAGCGCGAATGGGGCAGATACTCGCCCGTTCATCACCACCTGCGCCAACGGGCCCGAATATAGCAATTTGACCCAGCTGACGAAACCCGGGCCGAACCCAAACTTCGCCAGCATCGCCCAAATATATGGCCATTCGAGCGTATCAAACGCCATGGTGGCGTCCAAGGACGCCAAGATGGCCGGCTCCCGCACAAATGGGACACGCGCGAGCACCCCGTGTAAGCGCCGCAGATTAAGCGCCGTGTTGCGGTGTGGTATAAAGCCCGATTGGTCTTGGTGGACCAAATCGCCCACCACGCCAACCAACCGGTTGGCCAACACCTTGGCGAGGATTTTGGGCTCCGCGTTCAGAAGCGAAATCGGCCTATAGGATGTGACCCGCTCACGGGGCTTCCCCTCCTTATGGATCACCACAATTGTAGCCAGACGCTGGTCCGGCGGGAGGGAGCCCTGCGAGTGGGCCGCAAGGAACATCGCGCGCAGGTGGGGCGCCAACACATCCGGGCGTAGCTTGTATAGCTCAATGGGAATACCATTGGGGCCCATGGCCTTGCCGGATGCAACCGAGCGAATAGCCGAGGCAATTTCGTCCGAGGTGGGCGGGGCATCCAGCGAATCCCTGTCCTCCACCGTAAGGGAGGGCAGTGCGATGTCCCGAAGCAAGGCATGGGAATCTTCCTCCGAGCAGGGAGAAACCGGGGAGTAGACTTCGCGGAAATAATCCGCGAAGCAGGAGACAATGGCTTCCGGCTCAGTGACGCACACACCATCCACGCTCTCAATCAAAGGCACCACGCGGCTCGCTCTTTCCCTCTTGTCCAACCACGCAATCAATTTGCCAGCCTTGTCACCCACATCATACAATCGCCCCTGCTGCTCTCTACTGAGGCCCCTGGCCGCCTCCGTGACGAGGGCCCGATAGGCCGCCTGCTTTAAGTGCAAAACATGCAACTTGGCGTCTGTTACCCCGCTCCCCAGGTCACCCTCCAGTTCTGCAATCTCGGCCTCAACCCGGGTCACCTCCTCCCGCTCGCGCCGCCGGGCATTGGAAATAAAGGAGAGGGCCTCCCCTCTAAGAACCACCTTGAAAGCCTCCCACAGGGAGATGGCAGACGGGACCGACCCCACATTCTCATCGAAATAGCGCTGTAAGGATTTGATCAAGTCGGCACGAATGGTGGGGTCGCGCAAATACCATGCATTGATCGGGGCCACTCTGCCATCCCCCCTCGGGAAGACATCGAAATGCAACAACAATGGGGAGTGGTCTGAGATACCCCGTGCCAAATGGCGCACCTCCCCCACCCTCCCTGCCTGGGCCGCCGGGACAAGGATGTAATCAAGCCGCGAGAGGCTACCATGGGCCCCCGAGTGGAAGGTGTACTGTTGCAATACGGGATGCTTTAAGCGCCAGCAATCCACCAGGCCCAGCGTGTCTAAAAGGCCGGGCAGCCACGCCTGTGCCCGGGGGAGGTCCCTAGGGGGATGGCGATCCATAGACCCAGAGGCAACCGCGTTAAAGTCCCCTCCAACCACCAACAGGCCACCCGGAAGGTCCAGAAGGAGGCGCCCCAGGTCCGCAAATGTAGTGGCTTGTAACCCAGGCGGGACGTACACTGATATAAAGATAAACACTCTACCCTCCATTCGTCCCACCAGAACAGTGTAACGTCCCCTCTCATCATGGCGCACCTCGTCAATCTCCAACGGGAGCGAGTTCTTGACCATAATACCCACCCCCCGCGAGCCCGAAGTGAAGCCGGAGTGGGCCGCCAAACGATATCCCCGCCGATTCATTGCATGAAAGGTGTTACCTATAAGGTGTGTCTCCTGCAGGAAGACAACATCTGGAGAAATACGTTTTAAATACTGCAGGACCACACCACGCTTAATCCTATCCCCCAGGCCGTTAACATTCCATGACAACACAATCAAATCCCTACCCCCCATCATACGTCAAAACAATCGGTCGCCCCCCACCGAGCATCTTAAAAACAACAAAACAGTTGCGGGTTTGCCTTGCGGTGCTAACAAACAACACACCCCCCCCACCCCCCGGTCCCAACAGAACTCCCCCCTCCCTGCACCCCTGCATGAGCCCAGACAGCCCCCCCAAAGTGCAGTGTGCCTGTCGCCCCATAGCTAAGTACTAACTAGTCCCCCCGAGGAGGAGGGAAGCCCCCAGCAGACCCCACCCGACCTCCCTGGGAGGGGAACATACGAAAGCAATATATGGTAAAGGAACAATATCCAGAGCAAGGCCTATACAGTCACCCCTCAATTCTGATCCGGCGGGCCCTCTCCGCCAGCCGCGCCCCCCCCACCCCGATCTCCAGGCAAAGTATCTAACCAGTCCCCAGCCACCTCGGGCCGGTCGAAGAAGTGCGTACGGCCATCCACCTCCACCCTCAGCTTAGCCGGAAAGAGCATTGAGTACTTGAGGTTTAGGTCCCTTAGGCGACGTTTAATACCAAGAAAGCTCTGTCGCTGCTTCTGGACCGCCGGAGTAAAGTCTGGGTAGAAGTGTACATCCATGTTGTCCAGCCTGACCGGTCCCTGTTGCCTGGAGGTCTGGAGGATGGCGTCCCTGTCCCTGAAATTAAAAATCCGGGCAATAATAGGCCGCGGCGGTGCACCGGTCTTAGGGCGGCCCCCAGGGACCCGGTGGGCACGCTCCACCGCAAAAAGCTTACTCAGCCCCCGGGGCTGGAGATGGGTCAGGATCAGTTCTTCCACGAAGAGATCTGCCGCCTCCGCCTCTCGGCCCTCCGGCACACCAATAATGCGAACATTGTTCCTCCGGGCCCGACCCTCGGAATCCTCCAGTCGCCGGTCCATCAGGGCGCTCGCCTGGCCAAGCCGGCGCACCTCCTTCTGGAGGGCCACCACGTCCGTAGTGAGGCCCGTTGTGGTGTGGGCCAGGGAGTCAACTCGGTCGTTCGTTTTTGACAAGTCTGCCCTCACAAGGCCCACATCCACCAGGACCGAGTCAATTTTTTGCGCCAAGGTATCGAAACGCTGGTCCACTGAGGCCTTCATCTCTGCGATGGCGCCCATGACGTCCCGGAGGGTCAGATCCACCGGTTGGGCAGGCGCCTCCGTCGGGCCCACCAGGGATGACCGCGATGTCTCCGGAGAACCCTTCTGGAGCGTATAGCGATCCATACTATTGGCCTGGTGCGCCGTGCCACGGCGGGTTGTCTTCATCTTCGCCCGGTCGCCATCTTGTTTGGTGGACATGCTGGCCCTTCCACCGTCGTGCCAAGATCTCCAAACGGGCCGCCACACCAAATCACGGGTGTCAGGGGGGGGGGCGGGGGCGACCACCGGGCCGCGGGTCAACCCACCGCCGGCGGGTCAGCCGGGCACCTGGACAAGGCAACACCACCGCACCCCGCTCCGCAGCCCGACCCCGCCAGAGGCAAGGAGGGCGCAAAAGCGAAAGTGAAAGTGCGGGGTACGCGAGTCGCCCAGCCCCGCTCGCCGCTGTTATTCACTTCGTCCCCGGATCGCCCCACTACTCCAATCCGGGGGGCCGGCGAGGAGAAGGCCGCAACCTTCAATCGATGCTCCCACCGGTGTTCGGGGTCCGATTCGAGCCCAAAAAACGGGTGGCGCCTCAGCTCGGGTTCACCGACACAGTCCCCTCAACAAGGACAGGATATCGCCAGGATTAATTCAGGAGGTCGCGGAGGTCCTCGGGAGCCTCGCACCTACGCGGCCATCTTGGTTGCGCGCTAGGCTCCTCCTCTAGATCCCACTTCTGACACCAGTTGTGGCGACTGGTCAGGGATAGACAGGACTCGAAGTGCAGGTACAATAGGTTTTATTGAACGATAGTTTTTCTTTCTAATAGTCTCTAATTTCTTGGGATCCGTGACGAGGGATTTCCTGTTTTTCTCTCGTTGTGGTTTCTCTCCCTTTCCCGTCTGCTTCAGGCTTTCGTGGGCGTCAGTAGGTTGGATCGTCAATGGTTCTCCCCACTCGGACAGGATAGGGTCCCAGAAAGGAAAGAAAGGAAAAGGATCTGTCAGGAGAGTTACCGCTCTTTGGGGATTACCCTAAACCCAGGACCGGGTGTGAGGAGCTGCCTTAATAGTGTGTCAACGTGCCACTCAATTCGTGATACACCTCAGTGGGGGGGTTTGTAGTGGAGGTAGTGCAGTCTTACGTTCAGGGAAGGGGTTTAGGGGAGCACGGGTCACACAGGGGGATTGTTCGTTCTCTCCCCTCTGCCCATCCACCCCGCCACACGCTCCCGTACCTGTTCGAGCCACACTCCTCCCCTGGGAGTGTGGCGGGGCGCTTCGCGGTGTCCTGCGCCTCCTGGCTTTCTCCGTCCGTCTTCTCTCCTCTCCCCTCCGTCGTCCTCCGGACCGGATCTCTCCTCCCTTCCACGGGTCGCCTCTTCCAGGTCGCTTCGCTCTTCACTTCCGCCGCTTTCCTCCTCGCCTCCTTTCTCACCGCTCGCCTCCTCGCCTCTTCGCTGTTCGTCTCCTAAGCTCCTCCGGGGATCGCCGTCTGTCCTGTGCTGACTCTCCTTTCCTTTTGACGTCTCTCGCGTCATGACATCACTCCTGGGCGTGTACCAGCTGTCATCGGGATTCCACTTAAAGGGCCCAGCGTCGTCCGTCTCTAGATGGCTTCCCATGTCAGGTGACGGAAACCATTCTCTCTGCTGGGGGGGGACAAGAGGGCGTAAGTTCGGATCGGGCACCCACCAGTCCCTTACACAACTGGGTCCCACGACCCCTGTTCCGTCACACAGAGGAACCACCGTAATACCCTGGGATTGTTCCTCTTATTACGGCTCATCCAGAGCAAAGGAGCGTGGTCCGTGTACAGAAGGAAATGAGAGCCCTCCAGATAGTAGCGGAGCTTTTCCACAGCCCACTTGATGGCAAGACACTCCTTCTCGATGACCGGGTACCAGCATTCCCCAGGAAACAGTTTATGGCTGATAAACAGCACCGGATGTTCAACGCCATCATCGGACTCCTGGGACAACACAGCACCCACACTGTTGTCAGAGGCATCCGTCTGGAGAATGAAACGAGCAGAAACGTCTGGGGATCTCAGGATAAGACCAGAGGTAATGGCGGCATTTAGATCCAGAAAAGCCTGTTTGGCCAAAGGGGAAGGGTTCAGGAGGTCTCGGGGCTTCACCTGATTTCGAAGGAGGTCTGTCAAGGGGCTAGCAATTTCCGAATATCTAGGGACGAACCTCCTATAGTAGCCTAGTAACCCAAGGAAGGCCCTGACCTCTTTCTTAGTGGAGGGGAAGGGTGTGTTGATGATTGCCTTGATTGTTTTTGTCTTGTGGTTCAATAACCCCATTTCCCAAGAGATAGCCTAGGTATCTAACTTTTTGAAAGCCCACCCTGGACTTTTTGGCGTTGATGTGAAGTCCTGCCAGTTCCAACGCCCGAAACACCTGTTGACAGTGGTGTACATGAAGGTCCCAACTGTGACTGTAGATGACGATGTGAGCTGATGAATACTCCTGGTGGTCTGCTAGCACTGTGTTCATGAGTCTTTGGAAGGTAGCAGGGGTTAGACGGTAAATTTGTAAAGAACCATCGGCGTAGAAAAAGCCGTCTTCTCTTGGTCTTGGGCTTTGAGGAGCACCTGCCAATAATCCTTAGTGAGGTCGAGGGTGGTTATGTATTGGGCATCTCCGAGCTTCTCTATAAGTTCGTCAACTCGGGGTAAAGGGTAGGAGTCAAACTTAGAGATGCTGTTAACGGCCCGAAAATCAATGCAAAACCGGACAGAGCCATCCAGATTTGGTACAAGGACTATCGGAGACAACCATTCACTTTGGGAGGGTTTTATTACTCCCATCTCCAGCATACTCTCAACCTCCTTTTTAATGGCCTCTCTCCGTGCTGCGGGTATTCGATAGGGCCTTTGTTTGACGTCTTCCCGGGGAGAGTGGAAATAGTGTGTTCTACCAATGTTGTTTTCCCGGAAAGATAGGAAAACAAAGAAGCAAAGGGTAACAAAGCAGCGTATAAGGACTTCTTTTGGGTACTAGATAAGGCGTTGTTTACAATTAACTGTTCTAAGGTGCAGTTGTTTTTTTCAGAGGGGGCGGTGATCTGAACATTCTGAGGAATGAGTCCCAACCATTTCTTTATAAGGTTGATATGATACATCTGGGATTTTTTTGCAGTGAACTGTATCACATAAGTGGTCAATCCGACTTTCTTTACTATGCGGAAAGGACCCTTCCATTCGGATCGGACCTTGGACAGACTGGATGGTAGGAGGACCATTACCCAGTCACCTACGGCGAGCTGTCGCCATTTTCTTCCTATATTATGTAGTATTTGTTGTTTGGTTTGAGGTTTTCCAGATTCGCCTCTGCGAAGTCTTTCAGTTTATAGATGCAGATGTAATCTAGAAAAGACCGGGTTTCCTCTTGTTTTTCTTGTTCCCAGGCCTCTATGGTGATTTCCAATAAGTGTCGAGGCCGTCTCCCATAAAGTAGTTTGAATGGTGAACAGCCTAAACTAGTTTGCACCTGGCTTCGTACTACTAAAAGAGCCAGAGGAAGGAGCATGTCCCATTCGCGGCCCTCAACACTAAGCATGTTTTTTAAGGGAAAGCTTCAGAGTGGCATTGTAGCACTCGCAGAGACCAGCAGTGTGAAGGTGATATACCGAGGCCCTGATGTGGGAAATCTTAAGCGATTTACAAATTTGCTTCATTAAGCGTGAAACAAAAGACATGTCTGTTAAAATTTCCTTAGGGAACCCCACACGTGAGAACAATTCTAGGAGTTTGTCACTAATTGTGGTGGTGGTTGTGGGGGCACGCAAAGGTAAGGCCTCGGGATACCGGGTGGCATAGTCAACTATGACTAGTGCGTATTGATTGCCTTTTCTAGTGCGAGGGAAGGGGCCTATAAGGTCCATTCCTACGTGTTCTAAAGGTCTTCCGATAATTGGAAGAGGCTGAAGGGGAACCGCAGGCGGTCTGTCGGGTTTTCTTACGTTGACAGACCTCACACTCCTGGCAGTATTTTGTGATACTGGAATAGATACTCGGCCAATAAAAGTGTTGTAACACCATCTCTGTAGTTTTTTGTGCCCCTCAGTGTCCTGCAAGCAAGTGTGTGGGGGCAAAAAACAGGATCTGTTTCCTGAACGTTTGGGGTACTAGGAGTTGGGGTGAGTCCCCGGGTTTCCCTGTCCTATATAAATGGAAAAGAGGAAAGACTGGCTGGGGTAACAAGGCTGACTGACTTGCGTGAGACCAAGCAGCTTGGAGGGTTGGATCATGCTCTTGGTTGTATTTAAAGCTGCGGTCAGAGAGCCAGGGGGCTTGGGTTAGGAAGGAAGGCTGTTCTTGTGGTTGAGGTTTAGAAGGTTGTACGGTCACCCTCAGGAGGTGTAAAAACAAAGGGTTATCTAATCCCAGGATCAGCTGTTCTGGCAAGTCGGGTAACACTCCTAGTTTGCCCTGGATAGTCCTACCTCTCGAGAGAGAAATAGGGAGGGACACTACTGGATAGGTACGGACATCCCCATGAACACACCGTATGGGCATCCATTAGTCTGTCAGGAGAGCAGAGGGGCTTATCAGGGACTCGAGAACAACCGATTGTCGGCAACCGTAATCCAACAATGCTTTTACCTCTCTCCCTTCTATCTTGACACTTGCGTAGAAGCAAGGCCCCTTCTCTTTGGTGAAAAAAACAGTAGACGGAATACAGCTAGCGTCCATGGGTTCATCTGGTGGTTTCTTGAGGGGGCAGAAGCGGGCGATGTGGCCCCACTCCCCACAGTCAAAATACTGGGGACCTTTGTTGGAGAGAGGATCAGGCCGGAGTCGAGCCCGAGGAGGCTCGGATGACTGTTTTACCGGCTTTCTTTCGACCTTATGCGGAGTTATGGTGGTCCTGTTTAGGGTGCTTTCTCCCGGTAAAGCATGGGGTTGGGCTCTTGCCAACGTTGTGGCATAGTCACGGCCTCCTCGACAGTAAGGCGTGGATGCTGTTTCAACCAGCGCTGTGTGGGATAGGGTAACGCCTCTAAGTACTGCTCGAGGTAAATGAGCTCCATTATTTCCTCTTTGGTGTGTTCGAGAGGTCTAAGCCACTTATCGGCAGCGGCTTTTAGCCTGAAATACAGGGTTTTTGGGTTCTCCCCTGGTGTTCCTCTTTCTTTTCTAAATTGTATCTGATACGCTTCTGGATCCATTCCGAGATGATCTAGAATGACTCGTTTTATCACGTGTAGGGAGTGTTTCCTGTGGGGTTGGCCACTTGATACGCAGCCTCCGCTTCTCCAGTTAGGAGGGGTGCTAAGAAGAAAGGCCACTTGTCTTCTGGCCAGGAACAGGCACGTGCAGCCCTTTCAAAATTCAAAAGATAGGCATCCGGGTCCTCACCAGGAAGGAGCTTCTGTAGCACCATATTAGGGCCACTGGATTGGACCCTGGGGTTTAGATGTGACTGATCAGTTGCCACCTTCTGGATAGGTGCATGTGACCAGGTCACATGTCGCAGTCCAGGATTTTGGTGCTCCAGATCGTTAAAGGCACAGTGCACGTCGCGGTATCTGACATCAGCAGCAGAAATCGAGGAGAGGGTAACATGAGTGGGAAACAAGTCCGAATCGTCAACTCTCTGTGGGTCATGGGCAGACCCCTCGTCACACACCCTGAAAGCACCTGATCTTGTGATTGGACTGCAAATAAATAAGATGCTTTTACAAGACCACTGTAATAGCTGTTTACAGGGAAATCGTTGTTGAATTTGGATGCGGATATATGTAAGAACTGCTGATTGGGAATTTAGTAGGCACGGATGACCTAATGAAATACAGTGCTCGTGACATTTTGGAAACCATTATTTTAGAAGAATAAATCAAAATAAAAATCTGAACCTTTTGCGTGAAAGGAAGAAGTTACACAGAAAGAACACTGAACTATAGCCCTGATTACGTCCTACGGTGGACGAAACGCGTTGGCTGAATTTATTAGGAACTTCTGTTGATGAACTGCTACAAGCTTGTCAATTAATATTGATGAACTCTCATAATCATTGTGAAAACACTATCCTAAAGTGACGTGCAATAAATTGTGGATCTGTGGAATCAAGGAAATCTGTCTTTTTGATTGAATCAGTTGGGAACAAGTTTGCATTTGCAAATACTGATTACTGAATACGGCGCTCCCTTCATTGTGGTATTTAACATTCAACGGTAGAAACACTATCCAATCTCATGGCTAGGGAGAGTATTCGCAATTAAAATGACTGTCCTCCCCAAAATACTGTATTTGTTTCAAATACTTCCTTTGCGGCTTCCTCCCGGTCTGATCTGCAAGTTGCAGGCAGAGATCCTGCAATTTATCTGTCAAGATCGAAAACCGCGAATGGAAAAAGCTATTCGCTTTCTACCGCCCAGCAAGGGAGGGTTGGGGATCCCTGACCTTCAACTATACTACTACGCAGCACAATTGAGACCACTTGTGGAATGGAGCCGAACCGAATCTGAGAAGCACTGGTTGTTTCAAGATTGGGGTGGCAGGCACATCTCTCCAAAAGGTTTATTTTCTTAAAAACCAAATAGGAGTACCTGTCCCCTATAACTCACACAATAATGGTGGCATGGGACCCGACTAGCACCAAACACAACTTAACTACCTTTCCTTCCCTCCTAACCCCACTCTTCGGCAACCCAGAATTCGGACCAGGGGTGAGTGAGTCTACTTTTGTGCAATGGCGCAACTCGGAGTGCCATGCCCTTGGACATCGTTTTTACATAAAAGGAGTGCTCTCCTTTCAGCAGGTCAAGTCAGATTACGGGATATCCGAATCGGAGAGGCTCCAATATTTGCAACTCCGACCCTGGGCACTACAAACACAAAATAGACCCCATGCACAGAGACACCTTACACAATACAAAAAGTGGCTTATAACCAGGGCTTCTGATAAGAAACTGATCTCCGATCTATACATGACACTTAATTCACGACACAAACGCGCATACAACGCGAGCTGTTATTGGGAGGGAATTGAGCAACAAGGAATGGGAGGGAATATACTACAGAGCAAGACATAGAGCGAGTAACACGGGGCTGACAGAAACCCTGACGAAAGTGGTTACGTATTGGTACTACACACCAGTGCGAATACATTAGGTTGATCCTAAGCAAAGTTCAGACTGCTAGCGAGGAGCAAGGTACGCTGGTACATATCCTGTGGTTATACAAGCACCTACAACAGTACTGGACTCAGATACTGAACGAGATTGATATGCACCTGGATACTCATCTACCCAGATTCCCAGCTTACCGTGTTCTTAGGGGTGCCAAACCCACGTACATATCCCTTAAAGTCTAGAAGAGGGTGTCAGATTGAACTAGCCCTGGGAACAGCTATAAAAACATCCTCATTCACTGGAGGATCCCCCCAGATTCCTACACATACAGGTTGGCTTCAACATTTATGGCATATACTGGGGATGGAGAAAATAACACTCATGTTGTCCGGAAAGGGCTCGGCCTTTGGGAAATTATGGCAGCCTTTCTTGTCACTACTTACACCTGAATTCCGCAAACTTACGTGCCCTAAATACCTACGCCTACTATGTTTGCCAGAGACTGGTGCCTCTACCGCTCCAGACAAAGACTAACCGGCACTATCACAATTTCAAGACTCTGAAGGATATCATACAACATGGTGAATGGAGGGTGGGGGGAGGTATGGGGAGGGGGGGAGGGAATTGTGCCCTTTTGACTTCTGTATGGGTATTACAAATACAGGGCTGTATATAGCCTAAGATGATGCAAAGTCTTTCTTTGGCGTTGTTTGATTGTTTCCATAAAAATTGCAATAAGAAGATTTAAACCTAATTGCTTTGAGGACGCCCGCCTGTTTTGCAATGCACATTCCCCACATCACAGCCTTAAAGGCTTCCCACAGAACAGAAGGGGAGGAGACAGAGCATTTGTTGAGTTAAAAAAATTCAAGTATGTCCGCGTGTACCTCAGCACGAAAAACAGAATCACGAAAGTCACCACGTGGAAGCCGCCAAGTGAATGCATGTGATCTAGTCAACCAAAAGGGGAATTCAATTAGGACAGGGGCGTGGTCTGATAAGGTTCTGGCTTGATGGGAGACCTCAGTTGTCCATGTGAGTGCATCACGGGAAATGAGCCAGTAGTTTAAACGGGACTATGTGCTGGATGTGAAATATGTACCCTCCATAGTTCGCCCATGGTTGTGTCACCAGACATCTACAAGGAAATTATCCGTCATTTGGGGGAGAATGTAGCCTAACGGCTAGGGCGGTCTATCTCAAATCTGGGGTACCAGGTTCAAGTCTCGGAAATGACGCTCAACATCCTGTGATTCTGGGCAAATCACGTAATCTCCCCGTGCCTAACAAAAATGAATGTGTCCTTGTGTAACACTACTGGTGCTCATGTAAAGTGCTCTGATACCTGATACCCTCTGGTCAAGTTCGGGCTATATAAAACTATGAAAAAAATAAAATAAGGGCATGCAGTTGTGCAGCGGCGCTGGGATTGGGCGGTGGGATGTACCGTAGCGATCTAGTGCTTGATCTAGTATGACATGAAGTGACCCCCCCCCCCCTCATATTATCGCACCTGGATCCATGTTGGCGCCACACGGCCGCAAAGAAATCTGGGCTGTTATGATTTGGACCATAAACTGAATTAAGTATAACTATAGTGAACCACCCGTCTCTATCATTTATAGTGTGGGTCAAGTGCCATGGTATGGCCCTACGTAGCAAGATGGCAGTCTCTTGTGCCTAATTAGAGTATAGGACTGCATGTGTGTCTGTGCACCAACCAGGTTTCAGGCGAGAGGCTGTTGAAGAAGTGAGACGTAATTCTTGAAGAAAGTGTATATCCATACGATGTCCTGTTATGTAGGCATGGACTAGCCTCGCTTTGCGCTGGTTATTAAGTCCCTTCATGTTCCAGGTAAGGCACCTAATTGTAGTGGTCATGGTGGTGTGTGAGTAGAGATAAAAAAATAGATGTCAGACCTCAGTCATTTATGGTGAAGCAGATGCCAGATGGGAGAGAATGTGGCTTCCTGGAGTACAGAAGACGTGTTGATTTATCAGGTTTGTATGGGATATGCTGCCCAAATGAAACAACATTGTCAGATGCCGTGCAGAAGCTCTGCTGGAAGGAAAAGCAGTAAAAGACAAACTCAAATATTAACTTGATAACCCACACTCACCCACTTCCGCTCCCAAACATAGCCGAATTCAAAGAACCACCCCCTTCCCTGAACCCATTCCCTCGTAGAACATCATGTGTTGGAGTCATCCTTGGAGGCGGACTCGAGCAAGGCAAACTGCCCAATCTTAACAAGACTGGATGGTCTAGGGGCAGATGTGCCCCATGAGCTGTACCAATGGCATGTCGGTGATGGAATAGAGGCACCCGGTGCATCAGTTAGACCGATACACCAGCATGGGATCTCCAGTGAAGAGAACATCCAGACGCGTTGTAGGCTGGTGAAGAGAAGGCTGAAGTATTAGTCAATCAGTCCGAAAGGTGCCATTCTGCTCGATGTCATCCATGTTTCCTTCTTCCCTAGCATGTGGGATTATTATGAGTTTGGCAAATTTACGAGCTGCCTTCGTATCTGTGAAATGATGCAGTTCACTGCTTTGTGTGATGCATAGTTTGGCGGGATATAGAAGGGCCTAGGTAACATTTAGTTTTTGCAGTAGCTTTTTGGTGCGGAGAAATTCTCTGCCTGCTGCCTGTACGGAAGGTGTAAAATCCAGGTAGAACAACAGCGTGTTACCTTGGAAATGTATGTCCCTCTGTTCTCGGGCTTGACATAGGACTGCATCTTGGTCCTTATAGTTGAGCAAGTGGGCCGCTAATAGGTCTTGAGTTGGTCCCAGTGGGGCGGTCTGGGCGCCAGAGTGCGGTGGGCTCTTTCCTCAATAAATACTGGTGAGAGAAAGTGCCCAAAGAGTTCACAAAGCATGGCCTCCACGGTATCCTTTTTTAAAAATCTATATTTGTGAATTATGAAATGCCAATAATTTGGATATTATTGCGCCTCGATCTCACCTCCAAGTCTTCGTTCTCCGCTTTTGTGAGTTCCAGTACCTTATCCATGAGCAGGAGTTGTTCACTTGAAGTGACCTGTCTGTCCTCCGCCTCAGAGACCCTGGTTTCTAGGTTGTCTATTCTGTCTTTATGTTGATCAACCTTCTTCATGCGGTAGAGGCAATTCGCCATAAGGTCTAGTTTGCCATTGATGGTGTGCAGACTGGATTTGACACTAGAATTTCCTTCAGATCGTCATTGCATCCGTCTGCACCCCCTTGGTTGTCAGATAAGTCGTCTTGTGCAGGGTCTCGGCTCGCTTGTCTGGCGTGTTTCTGGCTTTCCCCCTCCCTCCCTCCTCCATCCATGTCCTTCTTGTGGCTTGTTTTTATTTCTCTCCCTCACCTCCCAACCCCTCCAACACTGCTTGACTGCCCCTCCGAGAGATCTCTGTTTATATATTTATAATTTAAATTGCTAGATCCTGGGCAGGAGATTAAATGCTTTGCTAAGAATTGAAGAATGTTGAGCTGACGCCCAGGCTCAAACACAGGTCTCCAGCTCTCAAGTCGGCAGCTGTGACCACTGAACCACTACCTCTCCCTCCGAGGGCAGCATAATGACAAACATTTGCAATGCAATAGGTCTCCCATTTGCGAGAGTTTAAGCTATTGGCATTGTAAATGACAATGCCTTTTATTTATGTTTTAAAAATGAACACATAAATAAAAGGCATTGTCCTTTATAATGCCAATAGCTCAAACTCTCGTAAATATGAGACCTATTCCATTGCAATGCTTGTTTATTTAGGGAAGGGGATGTGAGTTTTAATGTTTGAATGTCTTATGACAATCATAAATATTTGTCTCTTCTTGTCTTTATATATATTTGATTTTCAACACATACAAATTGTATTATAAGGACACTAGTCCAGTAAATAAATGACTAGGTAAATAGAACGAAATTAATGGACATAAAGTATTTTTGCCGTTTGGTATCACCTGGGGGAAGAGCCGTTGAACTGCCCACCACCGCTGGGGGACCACAATCCCCATAACTCTGTTACCACCTGGAGTACCAAAATCGCGCTTAAAAGCATGCCGCATCCCCCGCTGCATTTGGGACACTTCTTGCTGTTTGGAATCTGCTGGGGGAGAGCCCTGGAACTGCCAACTACTGCTGGAGGACCATAATCCCCATAACTCACTGCTACCACCTCTCTGCTACTACCTGGAGCACCAGAACTGTGCTTAAAAGTGGGATGCACCTGGGCCAATGGCGGGCCTGTCTGTGCCAATCTGCAGCCGGACAAGGCTGGGCTGGGCCGCCTCCCTTAAAGCTGTCCTCTGGAATTTGGGTGATTGTGTTTTCATTAATTTTTTCTAGCAGTTTACTCACACTGACTAAACTGCTGCCTAGTCTGACTTCAGTTGGCCTTCCCTAATTTCCACTTGCATACAACACAGGCACTTACTGAAAATAGGGCAGCTGCCACATGCCTGTTTTTCTTCTTTTTTAATTTCTTTTCTTTTTTTACAGTTTTATATAGCACGAACTTGAACCAAAGGTATCAGAGCACTTTACATGAGCACCAGTTGCGTTACAGAGAGACACATTAATTTTCAGTAGGCAAGAGGAGATTAAGTGATTTGCCCAGAATCACAGGATGTGGAGCATTCCTGCCTAGACTTGAACCTGGTTCCCCAGCTTCAAGGTCGACCTCTTCCTTTTGCAAGTGGTGCTTTTTATAGTTCAGGACAAATGGGCAAGCAAAAGTGTGCTGGAGGGCCCCAGGCTGTCCCTTCACCCCCTAAAACTACATAATTAGATTGGATGCTACAGAGGGCGGGAAGGGTTGTATCAACAGAAATCGAACTGACTGAGAGAAGATTGTCCCTGGGTGCAGGGGCGACTTCCCATTTACTAGTCAGCCCATGCGACTCAGTTGCTGCCATTGGTACCCCAGAGGCTGTCACTAGCTTGAGCAATGGGGCTTTTGACTAATTGTCTAGCGTACCTAATGGGGTACTCTCACCTATTGCATGCCCTGCTGAGTGCCAACAAAAAACCTAAGAGGATGGTACGGAATAAACACCAGGCGCCCAAGCCGAAACCTTATCCAATACCAGTGTTGTGGCGCAGCTCCAAGGGACATCTGCTGGAAGGGGCTTTGTTACTCAATCAAGATGGATGGCTCAACTAGTGGAGGAGTTAGTGGACAGAGTCAAGGGTATCTTGTGCACTGAACTTACAGCAATACTGGTGCCACAGTTGAGCAAATTGACCCCCCCCCCCCCCCCCCCCCCCAACTGGCTTGTGAGAAACGAAAATTGTCCTGTCTCAGTGGCTTATAATATACAGTTCACATGCAGGGTGGGGTGGATTGGGCCAGGTGAATTGCCCAGATGACTGTGTAATTGTTAATTTGAAAGGACTGCATATGGTACATGAGTTATTTGATGGTGCGCATAAACAGGAAGGGGAGTCGAAAATTGCCATTTGACCCTTGGGTTATTTTTATAAACCTAATCTCTTTGTTAGACACACCCACTCTTTGCTGCTGTCACAATACCAGCCTAGTGCAAATCCATCTTTGAATGGCCCACAATGTTTTAGGGGAATTTATAGCATTCCTTTCTCCAATCGTTTTGAAGTACTGGAGGAAGTTGACTTAACGTCTTGACTAAAGGGGGCATAAAGCGTACTCCCCCTTTCGAAGGGACATGGAAAGGCTGTCCTATTGTTGTGCTTTGCAAAATGGGGGAGGGAGCAAGGTAAATTGCCCCAATCCGATCTTTAAAAATAGAGCTAAAATCAACCAACATATGGTGCCTCATTTTAATCCCCAATTAGGTAGTATCTGAAACTTCTATTTGATAGCGACTTGCCCTAAACCAGGCCCTGTGGATTGCGGGTTGGAGTTTTAGTTGGTCCACCATTAACTTTGGATGAGTCTAATACTAAGAAACCTAGCAACTCTTGTGGAAATGGGAAGCCCACATCCAGGGACCACTTCTTGGACCCAGTTATTTATACTTTGAAAGATACAGCAAATTGAGAAGGGGTTATGGAGAGGCTATGAGTTATTTAATCCTGTCCCCCATTTAGGGTCCTTTTGTGGAATGTTGCTGGCTTAGGGTCCAAATTAGATTGTGTGGACTGGGGTCTATTTATTAACTAGTTCGACCGTTGCCATTTACAAGAAACCTGGGTAATTACGAAAGTGCAACGGACAGGCTTCAAAGGAGGCGGCAGCTAGGGGAAGGGGTATACCCCCCCGGGGGTTGATGACTTGGGTCAGCACTCCGCTTGGCTGTATAGCATCGAATGGCATCTTATGTGTAAAGCACTAATTTCTATCTAAGCTCTTTTTTTTAAATGTCTATAACATTTACTAAAGACCTACGGGTAACAGACAGGAATCAACAACGATCGAATTGCTCACTTCCCACACTGCAACTCTGCCTGGAGGTAGCCGATAAAGTAGTGGGCGGTGACTTTAATTGTCAATTCGAGCAGTTGGATACCAGCGTTAATTATCTAGCGCAGGATGACGATAGGCTCTGATCTACTCCATTCACCCCATAAATAAGTGGTCTCCTCTGCCCTACAAATAAATGCCCTGACCTTAAAACAGTGCTTGCCTGCATGTAATGGGGGAACCCCATCAGACAGGGAAGGGAGGCATACTTTCAATTGGACCCAAAGTACTAGTCTAATAGACTAGGTACTAGTTGAAGTTAGACTTTGGTCCTACCTTACAGTCAATGGCGATTACATTAAGGCATGATAGCGATCATAATGCCCTCGTACTTGATATGGCTCTTCCCGTTAGTAGGGAAGACAGTCACCAGACTAGAACCCTTTAATGGTTGGCACCTAATGGCTAGGGCAGTCGACCTCAAACATGGAGAACTGGGTTTGAGTTTCGGCAAGGACGTGCAACATCCTGTGATTCTGGGCAAACAGAAATGAATGTGTCCTCATGTGATGCAACTGGTGCTCGTGTAAAGCACTCAGATACCCGATGCCCGATACCTTCGGGTCAAGTTTGCGCCATATAAAACTCTGTTTAAAAAAAATAGGCGTAGAATTAGATGGAGCACAATAGCCCGCTCACAGGAATCAGTTAAGTCCATTTATAAATTGGTAGAGAGGAGTCTTGGGGACTTGACTAATCTAGACCTCCTTATGAACCAGGAAGCATCAATAGCCAGGATTGGGAAGATTCATAATCCAATTGTTTAAAGGTCTGAGAAACTTCTTTTATGTAGAAGCTAAATATGTGGGAGCCAGAATAAACCCTTCTTGTGGTTCAGTAGTTATTGTAGAGATGCCAAGCTTGCATTAATTAGATTAAGCAACGAGATAGATGTGTAATCCAAGCTAAAAGAGAGGCCTATAAAAAAGGCTGTTAGTAATGCTAAGAAGGAATGGGATCAAGGGAGATGGGAGGCCTTACTAGTTGCCGCTAGAGAAAGCAATAATTCCGCATTCTGGAATCTAGTAGTCGTTGGGGGGGGGAAAAAAAGAGGGCTATGTTATCATTGAAATGAAAATTGCTGCAGGTGTCTGGAGTGCGAATTTCTCAAGCCTTTATTTCCTGGTGTCAGGAGATCGTGTCTCACCAATATCAGTGCAGATTCTCCCCGTGACATTCCCAGGGGAAGGGTCCTCAAGGGAACTGTACTCCATCATTACAAGGAAGGAAGTGATCTCAGCCATTAAGAAGATTGTTCCTCACAAAGGCCCTGGTATTGATAAGAAACTGGCGACTTGGTACTGGCTAAGAGTGATGTTTGGGGCCCATATTTTGCACTATTGTTTAACCGTATTATGAAAGGGATGCCTCTTTCTGTATCCTGGGCCAGGGCCAAAATTATTCCCATCAATATAAAGGTTCCCCTGTGTTGCCAACCAATTACAGGCTCACTAGTCTTATTGACATCATGCAAACATTGTTTAGCACAGGTATCCTAGAAAGTTTGCTAGAGTGGATGGAGGCCAATGATATTCTAAGTTCCTTGCAAACAAGTTTTACTAATTGTACATCCACTGATGATCAAGTTTTCAGGCTGCAGGTACTATACTGGAAAACTGTTGTTCTTGAGGTTGGTAGACTGTATATGGTGTATGTAAATTCAAGATCTGCTTTTGACGTAGTCCCCAGAAAAGTTTTGTGGCATGTATTGTCTGACTTGCGAGTTCCAACTTATCTTCGTATAGCTATTGAAAGACTTTATGATCAGAACTTTGCACAAGTTACATGTGGCTGGCTAGGAGAAGTGACGGAACCATTCCCAGTTAATAGAGGTGTCAGATAGGGCTGTATCCTTGTCCCAACACTCTTTACATTGTATGTTAACGATATGGTTGCCCTTTTGAATGTGTGTTAACAAAGGTCCTAGGCTAGCTAATATGAAGGTCTCTGCACTAAATTTTGCGGAAGACACCCTCCTATTGTCCAAGTCACACATGGGTTTTCAGAGGATATTGGATGATTTCAGCAGTTTTTGCACACAGATGGGTTTGGAAAATTGTTGGAAAACAAAATATATGGCATTTAATCCATGTCACACAAAGCGATCCAACCCCACTGTGAATGGGACTCAATTAGAACTGGTAACAAATATTTGAATATCTTGGGATTACCCTTAATAAGCGGATGGACTGGTTAGCACACATTGCCAAACGAAGACTTAAATTGGAGCAACATATTGGTGGGCTGCTGTAGGTTCATTGGGGACCATTCTGCAAACCTCTTTCTCCGGCAACACAAAATTAACCACTTACCAAGCATTGGACTCGACTCTTTACGGTGCAGGTCTTTGGGGACATAAGGCTGCCAGTAGCAGTAGCAGAAAATTATTTCTGAGGAAGTTTTTGTGACTCCTGGTCGATACCCCTCTACTCCCTTAGGCCAGTTTCTGAAGGGATTGCTATTAGAACAATATTGTACTGGAGAAGAGCCTGGGCAACCCCCAAGCTGCTCTCCTATTGCAGAGTGTTAGAAGAGATACTTGGTATGCCAGGGCAGGCGATCACCCATGGATAAAACATGTCGGAGACACTTTCAGAAGCATGGGGAAAGAAAGGCTCTGGGAAGAACCCAGGGGGTGGTATCTTAATTAACATAATGGACCTTCAAAGGAGTTTTGAAAACTTTAAATCAGGTCGCCTTATGACCAGTTCAACCATGGGCACCTTGACTAATACCTTCCTGCAGCTAAAGGACTTTTATAAATCCGAGTAGTTTGTAGACGATATTGAAATCAGCTTGGCTAGGAAGCTTTATGTGCAATTCAGAGTTGGGATTTTACCACGGTGTACATACCAACAAATGGGACCACTCTGATAGATTAGTAGGTCGGGACTGCCTGTCCCGTGGACTAGTCTCAGAATCAGTGATTCATCCCCTTCTCTTCTGCCCAAAATATAGCAAGGCTCAAAATGTCTCATTCCAATTTGTAGGATATTAGGTACTACTCCGCATATGGAGACCTATAGGATACCAGCCAGAAAATAGTATTTGCTGTTTTAAGATATTTACTTGCAATGTGGCGAATTAGGCAACAACATATCCCCTACCAGTTACTGGAAGGACTGTAGAGGCTGAGCTGCCACAATGTTATATTACCTGGTACTTATGGTTAAAGCTGCATCTTATGTTTGAGATGATAAACATTAATTAATTACTGAAGTTTATGTAGTGTCTTGCCACTTTAGCAGGTTAATAATATGTGTAATGCTGAAGAAGTTTTACCAATTTGTAATTACATTTTACTGTATCTATATGACGGCTGGCTATTTTTATCCAATTTTTTTCTTACTATTACTTACAAAGAATGAGCATGTTTTTAAGTAATAATTTGTACTGTTTTAGTGTTTTCAATGTATTTATTTTCGTGTTCTTTTATGGCACATTTCCGTAAAAAAGAGTATTGATGATGATGTTTATTCTTGGATACCAATTTGAGTCAATCATCCTACATACAAAACGTGCATAACTCGTACTTTTTTATTGTTTAGTATTGAAGACAATGATGGGGAGTTTTTGTTGATTGAAGCTGCAGATGTTCTCCCTAAGTGGCTGGAGCCAGAAAATAGTACCAATAGGGTAAGTGACAGTCCATATCTTTTCTCTGTGAGTTTTCAGTATTTATATTCAGCATTACCCCCACATAGAGTTTAAAAGAAGCTTACATTTCCATCTGCTGGGACGAGAAGGCAAAGAATGACTAATGAGCATAATTAAATCAAAACTGTAAATATTAGAAATTTATTAATCTTTTATTGTAAAACATACCTGTGTATCTGGGTTGTTTGCAATGTGGCAAACAGATGCTGCTGCATGGTAGATAAACTGTAAATATATTCACACACTTTGATTTGTGTTAGCCATTTAACCTGCCCATTACCAATATGTATTGTTATTGTTCTCATGTACAACATTTCAATTTAAAATGTTATTGCTCACTATAAATATATAAATGGATAAATATTAAGCAAACTAAAACATACCATTACATAGTTAGACAAAGATAAATGATCAAAACTTAAAATGGCTTATTATGAGTTTTGGTATGGACCGTATTCTTCACTGAAGGAATTATTTTGGCGGAAGCGTGCTTCCAAGTCCTCATAATTGACCCAGATCACCTCTAATACTTTTTCCATATTGAGACATTTGCTATTGAGGGCCTGCATATCATCTTCAACAGTAGATATTCACTGCTTCTTTATCTAGCTTGGTTGCCATGTAATCCATCCTGAGATTTAAGGCGTCAATCTTGTCATCAATTCATTGCAAACTTTGCTGCATCGCTTGCAGTGTGACTTCTAGAGAGGCAGGAGGGGAAGTATGCAAGTCCTGTTCTGTATCTGATGAGACGTGGAGATGCACTGAGCAATGTGACTCAAAAGTGAGTTTTGATTGCTGCTTTCGCTTTTGCCCATGGTGAGCGTGTCACACCTACTGTTACTTAAACAGTATCGGGGGTTAGCCACATGTTCCACAGATGCAGGTCATCAGGGCTTCTCAATGCTAGGTCAAGCCCCCTCACTACCAAAGTGCATATTGCGCACTCTATGTTCGCCAGCAGTTATTTGATAAGCCAGTGGGCAAGTTCACAGTCAAGTAGGGGGATGTGCCTAGAGTATTACCCCTTGGGGTCTCAACGAATCTTCGTCGTTAAGATGCAGACGGGCCGTGTGCTACCATTCATTCCTCTCAGTGTGGGGGCAGGGGCGCCTCTAAGAGCCGATCCCATCAGTTTTGCTCTTCAGAATTCTGCTAGGGTCACCTGCATCCCACGAGTAGCCTTCGCTGCTCTCAACTCCCTTTAGCCTGTGGCAGTCGGGGCCTGCAGCGTCTCTGTCAATCTGCAGTGTCTGTCCCACTGGGCCGCTGCATGTCGCAGTCCTCTGCTGAGCTCAGCGGAAGTTGCACAGCAGAGGGGGGCAACAGAGTGCAAGGTCACAGTGCTCGGCAGCCGGCTCCCGCTGTATGTCTATAACCCAGGCAAGACAACACAGCAGCTGCAGCCCTCCTCCCAGTCCCCGTTACCTCTCCGGGAATTGTACAATTCCTCCAGCGGGTTTGGTGCATCGTGTGCCCTCTCCGCTCAGCATCATCCCTTGAAGTTTCCCCCACAACTGGGCCTCACAGTAATGCAAGGCTTCACTAGGGCCCAACAGGCGCCCCAGACTACGGTATCTCGTCTCTCAAGGTTCAACCAGTCGCAGCAGCACTCTTGCCACCACTGCAAAGTTGGCTTTCCCCTGTGGCAGCAGCGGCACCCTCAGTGCCCGGCTCCGCAGCAAGGACAGCCAGGCAGCCGTATGCTCCACTCAGTGGTCTCTGGTCGCGGCCATGTTGTATTGACCGATATCACACCACGAGGGCAGTCTCGAAGTGCTCCCAGCCCTGTACGCCATCCAGGTGCTGCTACTGGGTACACCAGTTCTCACCACCATCCAGGCATGGCTTGCTCCTCTTTAGGTCGAGCATTCGAAACCTCTTGTATATACTTTAGTATATACTTATATTTGTATGTACTTTGTGAGCCCTGGAGAGGAGCCCTAGGGCTTGTCTGCGTCAGCTTAGCGACTTTTTTTTCTGTTCAACTGCCTCTATTTAACTGTCTTGTTAGAAAACGACAAGTAGAGGTCAGTAAAATACCAGAATTGCTTTTTACTGAGGGACTTTTTATTTTTTATTTTTCTGGCAACTGTCTCTATTTAACTTTCTTGATAGAAAACGACCAGCAGAGGTCAGTAAAATACCAGAATTACTTTAGCACGCTCTAGATTCCAGTCCATAGAAATTGTTTCCACAAGCACCCGTAGACAATAATATTTTTTTCAAATCTTGTATTTTCAGTGATATGACCACTGAAGGCCCTGAATTTATATTAAAAACAGAGCTTTGGACTATACCATTTCCCGCTGTAAGGCAATATTTCTCTCCATGTGTTCCCATACCTGGCGTGTCATGCATTTTGGTGCTTACTTTCCCTCCATATTAAAGAACAGTAGATGTTGCAGCACCCAGGCTAATGTGCTGCATAGCTAAATACAAATAAGGTCCCAAAGGCGATACCGATTGCATTGCACATGCTTGTTTTCGAAACAGATGGCAGTTGATGGTGCGTATATTAGTTGGATGTTGATGCCTGATGGCAGAGCAGCACTAAAGTGCAACCATCGTAACGTGGGCTCTCTAGCGCCCCCGGATACAGGGTCATAAAATAATATTTAACTCAAAAATATTTTTACTAATTTATTATAAAGATTAACAAACATTTTTTAATGTTCCCTATACTTTAGTATAGGGAGACTCCACATTCAGGGTGGAGATTCCCCATGATAAAGTAGAAGGGAAAGGAAAAACAAAATTAACTTAAAAGAGTAAAAATATTTTTAATGTTATTTATTAATGTAAATTAGGTTCTTTTAAATGTAGAACAAAATACAAAAAATTTTAACTTTTGAATTAACTGATGCCGGGTGTGGTGGCTTAGTGGACTAATGTGTCCATTGTAGCGGACTGTGTTTGACCTCATGGTCACAGATTCAAATCCCGGCAGGCCCACTCAGCCTTTTATTCTTCTGCATTCAATAAAAGGAGTACCATTGAGTTGGGTAACAATAAACATCTGTTATTCAACACCTAGATACCCTTCTTGGTTATCTTTTGCTTTACAAATACATATGTTAAGTTATATTCATGTTATGGTAATTAGCTCTTCATGTTATGGTAATTAGCTCTTTAATTTAAATGTATTTACTGAAATAAAAAAATATTTTCTGAAGTTTAAATAAAATTCCAAACAGTAAAAAAATAACGTTTTTTATTATGCATTAGTAAAAGTGTTGTGTAAAGTAATTAAAGTAATTTAATTATATTTTAATAAAAACTAATATTACATTAACTTATTCTAAAAAGGTTGTATGTGTGTTAATTAGATAATGTCTTATTTTTGAATTTTGTTTTAACATTAAGTCATATTGAATTTTACATTATTTCCTATTGGGTTTATTTTTAGTACCTACCTCCACTATTGTCTTTGGAAGGATGTTGCAGTAGCAGTGGTTAGCCAAGCGTGGTGCTGGGCCTAACTCCAGCTCTGAGCTGGAGTAATTTACTACTGTTTTGGGTCTCTTTTTTTGCCATAGTAATTATAGAAGTGCAGTTTGTGAATAGTAATGGCCTCACTCATTTGTGGGTGGGTGCATGCCCTTTCCTAAACTCCTCCCCAAAGGCATGTAAAGCCTACCTTACTCCCCCGTAAACCCCTCCCATTTATTAGTAAGTACGCCTTTTTTCCAGCCATTCCACTCGTCCCTCCTGTATTAACTACTAAGTAGAAAACGTGCATGTGTGAGGATCTCACCTTAGAAAAGATAGGAGAGGTGGAGAATAACACTCATAGGTTTGAACATAGCATCCTGTAGAGCTTTAGTAGTACTGTTGCTGTACTACTGAAAGTACAACAAAATTCAGTTTATAAATAGGCCCAAATTATCAGTATGATTAGAAGGCCACACTGATTTTTTTATTTAATAAAAAAATAAAATGTATTGACACTATTAACTGGTAGCTAAAATACTTCTGCTTCATCAGGTTTTCTTCCACTGTGGGGAGTTATGCATCATTCCCATGCTCCAAGGTGCTGGAGAAGTATGTGGTTTACAGATCACCAGTCCAACAATCACTCAAGCTTTATCATTGTTATCTGCGCACCCAGGGAAGCTGTTGGCTGCCGAATCCATACGCAGAGCAGTGAATAAACGGTTCAGCGGGTGAGTATCTTTCAGAGTTATCCGTTGATTTATGTCTTTGGGACAGGAGAATTGCATTGCGCAGCTTAACCATGAACAAATAGGGCAGAAATTGGTTTCAGATGTGAATATAAACTTCAGGGTAATTCACAAAAACATTTTTATTCTCAAAAACTCTAAAAATAAATCTTGAACTTACCCAAAATGTAAAAGAATTGTGATTGGTATGGAATAGAAACAAATCCGCCCACTGCTTAATACTGGGTTACAGTGACGGGGAAGTGGAGCACCAGATTCACTACAAATGTTTTCAGGTGGTTGTATATTACACTCCATTGTACTTCGTCATCCTAGTGCTACAATTTAGTCACACCCACTACACTTCCTACCACTACATGGCCCAGATATGTAAAATATTATGTTCGAGGCATATGAGCTGCAGATTATACACTGTGCATAGATCGCCATCTGGTGTTGGGCCCGGATGTTTGCAGTTTGTTTTTCCTCTTGGAAAGTCTTTGGAAGTCACGAGGTCGGAGACTCCTCCTTTGGTTCGTATTGCGCATGGGCTTCGGCTCCATCCTCAGATTGTGTTTTTTCCGCCATCGGGCTCGGATGTAATACTTCGCGCTCCGGTTCCGAACTTTTCCAGTTCAACGATCGACGCAAAATCCTCGCTCATCGAGATTCTTCAGATAATAAATCATCTTAATCACCTTCTCTTCGACACTTTTCCGATTCCGGTCGTCGACGGCGGCCTTCGGGCCTATCCCGGCTCCGGTCTCGGCTGATGGAAAGAACTCCCTTCAAGAAGTGCCCTCGATGTGGGTCCAAATTCCCCCACACCGATCTTCATCAGGTGTGCAACCTCTGCCTCTCCCCTGAACACGAGGCTCGAGACTGTCCCGCCTGCAAGTCTTTTAGATCGAAAAAGACTATTCGAGATCGAAGGGCCAGACGCAACATGGCGCACTCCTCGACCTCCGCTCCAGTCGACATCTTCGGGGACGATGTCGAAGCTCCGGGACAGCAGAACATCGAAGAAGATGACGACGACCTCGTCAGTGCTTCCGAGGCCGACGACTCAGATGTGGAGGACATCACCCCGGCGCAGAGGGTCGTGAGTACTATACCCCCTCCCACACCCGCGCCGATACCCAAAAAGGCTTCGGTCACGCCTTCGCCTTCGAGCCTAGGCAAGACCAAGGACACTGCTTCTAACACCCCACCTTCGGGCCCGGTAAAGAAGCCTCATAAGCCTTCCGGCAGCTCGGGCTCGAGCCAGCCTACCAGCGGTCCCGAAAAACACCCGTCGGCACCGAAGAAAAAATCGGCCTCCACCTCCACACCAAGCTCAGCACCAAAGCCCTCAGTGTCGAAACCCGGCCTCTCGGTGCCGACCAAACATCAGAAGGCCCTCGGCGCCGACACTCCCGTGCCGAAGCCTCTCTCGGCACCGAACAAAAAATCGGAGGTCCCGAAAAAGCACGGCACAGACAAGCCTAAAAAGCTGTCTGCCCCGAAAACCTCGGCGCCGACCGAACAACCAGTGTCGCAAGAACTATTCACCCCGGATCTTCTGCAAAAGACACTTACCAAGGATCCAAAAACTGGACATTTGACACTGTCTTCAAAGAAGAGACATTTGGCCAAACCAGCTCCACCTCCACCTCCAAAGAGGAAGGACACTGCTACCTCCCCTTTCAGAGTGCCTTCCCCACCTCCTCCACCCTCTCCACCTCCGCCCCCTCCACCTTCTCCACCCCTGCCTCATCACTCTCCGACCCTGTCTCCAGACCATGATGATCAAGGGGACCCTTACTACGATCCAGCAGATGTGCCACAAGACCCCACCCCTACTGGATCCCCAGACCCATGGAATGATTATAACAATCCAGACATCCCAGATGTCCCACAGGATGACCTTTATTCATCTAGGCCATCCCCACCAGAAGACTCGTTAGGTTTTCACCACCTACTACAGAGGGCGGCACATTATCACGGGGTAGAGCTACATACTGACCCAGTAGAGGAAGACTTTCTCCTAGACACCTTCGATACTGCACATAGGTCCACTGCTATACTACCTATGTTAAAAGGAGTAATCAAACATGCACCAGAGTTTTTTAAAGACCCAGTCAGGGCTAGGGTCCTAAACCCACGTATAGAGAAAAAATATAAAGCTGCCCCCACAGATCCTGCATACATTAAAGGCCCTGCACCACTGGATTCCTTAGTGGTATCTACAGCTAGGAAGAGATCAAATTCTCAGGCGTCAGGCGAAGCACCACCACCTGACAAAGAGTCCAAGCTCCTAGACGCGTCAGGGAAGCGCACTGCGTCACAAGCTGCCAATATATGGCGTATCGCCAACACTCGAGCGCTATTGGCCAGATACGACAGAGCGCATTATGATGAGTTAGAAACCATCATGCACCATCTCCCTGAAAAATACAGAAATAGGGCTAATGAATTGATTCAAGAGGGAAAAGCTATAACTAATACCTCTATACGCTGTGCCCTAGATGCGGCAGATACAGCCTCCAGGGCCATAAACACCAGTGTCCTCCTTCGTTGCCACGCCTGGCTAAGAGTTTCAGGCTTTAAACCTGAGGTGCAAGCCTCCATATTGGAACAGCCCATTTGATCAACAACATTTATTTGGTCCAAAAGTTGATGAAGCTCTTGAGAAGATGAAGAAAGACTCTGATATGGTGAAATCCATGGGAGCCCTACAGTCACACACTCCGAGACGCTCCTTTCGCCGCTCTTCCTTTCGGGGTACGGGTAGAGGCTACTCCTCAGATAGCGCATCCACGTCCTACAAATCCCCTCCTCAGTCTACCTTCACAAGGGGTTATCAAAGAGGCGGCTTCAGAGGAAATAATAATAAAGGCAGAGGCAAGACAAATACCGCCCGCTCTGCCACACCGCCTACCCAATGACTTTCCCCTGCTCCCTCCAGACCATTCCACTCCGGTCGGGGGCAGAATACAACATTTCCTTCACGTCTGGGAGACCATCACCTCAGACAGATGGGTGACCTAAATTATTCATTCAGGGTACTGCCTAGAATTAACATCTACCCCCCCAAACATTCCACCCAGGCAACGCCCAATGTCACAAGAACATGCCACGTTATTAAAACAGGAAGTAATCTCCCTCATCAGACCTCTAAACATTTACATACATTCAGACCATTTTCACATGGTAACCCTTCAACAGGTTCTTCCACTCCTCTCCCACAACGACTTTCTCACCACACTGGACTTGAAAGACGCATACTTTCACATTCCAGTACACCATGCTCACAGAAAGTACCTCAGGTTTGTAGTGGACGGGCAACACTACCAGTTCAAAGTGCTCCCGTTCGGGGTCACAACAGCACCAAGGGTATTCACAAAGTGCCTAGCAGTAGTGGCGGCACACCTCAGAAGACAACACATTCACGTCTTCCCATATTTGGACGACTGGCTAATAAAAGCCACGTCCTACGACCAATGTGTGCACCACACCACTGCTACAATCCAACTACTTCACCAGCTAGGTTTCACGGTGAACCACCAAAAGTCCCACCTGGTACCATCACACACAAAACAATACCTCGGTGCCACCATAGACACCTCAGAAGCCATAGCCTATCCCAATCCTTCCAGGATTGCAAACATACAGGCTCTGCGTCAAAAATTCATACTTCAACACTCTCTCCCAGCAAGAGTGTTTATGCAACGTATAGGGATGATGGCCTCTTTCATTTTCATAGTGCCTCATGCAAGACTCCAGATGCGTCCACTCCAAGTGTGCTTAGCGCGCCAGTGGAACCAGGCCCAGGGGCAACTGACAGATCTGGTGTTGGTGGACGGTCGCACCCATCGCTCTCTGCAGTGGTGCAACACCACAAACCTTTCCAAAGGTCGACCGTTCTTGGACCCGGTTCCACAAATAACCCTAACAACAGATGCATCGCTCTCCGGCTGGGGAGCTCATCTGTTACATCTCACAGTGCAGGGCACATGGACCCCGCAACAGAAGTTACTCCACATCAACCATTTGGAGTTACTGGCAATCTTTCTAGCCCTAAAATCCTTCCAGACGCAGATTTCAGGCAAGGCAGTCCTCATTCGCACAGACAACATGACTGCCATGTACTACATTTAAAAACAGGGGGGCACACACTCTCCACATCTCTCTCAATTAGCACAGAGCATATGGAGATGGGCAATTCCGCAGAAAATTTTTCTCCTGGCCCAACACGTCCCAGGAATCCAAAACACCATGGCAGATCTGCTCAGCAGACAAACGCAACAGATCCACGAATGGGAACTTCACCCACAGGTTCTTCACCCCTTCTTTCAGAACTGGGGGCATCCACATATAGACCTATTCGCCACCCACGAAAACAAAAAATGCCCAAGCTTCGCCGCCAGATATCCACAACCATTGTCCAAAGGCAATGCGATATGGATGAACTGGTCAGACAAATTTGCATACGCTTTTCCACCTCTCCCACTAATTCCGTTAGTGGTGCGAAAGCTACAACAGCATTCCCTCACGCTCATCCTGGTAGCTCCAACATGGGCCAGACAACCGTGGTACACCACACTACTGGAACTCTCGGTAGTACCACACCAAAAGTTACACCTCTCACCATGCCTCCTAACCCAGAACCATGGAGAGATCAGGCACCCGGACCCAGCTCAGCTCAACCTTGCGATCTGGCTCCTGAGGTCCTAGAATTCGGATACCTTAACCTTCCCCCTGATTGCATGAATATTATCAGAGAAGCTAGATGCCCTACTACTAGGGCATGCTATGCTGCAAAGTGGAAAAGATTTGTTGTTTACTGCCATATCCACACAATCAACCCTCTAAATGTGTCCATACAGCACATCATATGTGACTTGCTCCATCTACAGGGGTGTAACCTAGCATATACATCCATTCGGTTACACCTCGCAGCAATTGCTGCTTACTTACAAAACAGGCAGCACCTATCGCTTTTTAGGGTGCCTGCCATCAAAGCGTTTATGGAAGGCCTCAAAAGAGTAATTCCACCCAGAGTACCACCCTCACCTGTCTGGAACTTGAATATAGTTCTCACAAGGCTAATGGGACCGCCTTTTGAACCATTACATAAATGTGGCCTGCAATTTCTCACATGGAAAACAGCTTTTCTAGTGGCCATCACTTCCCTTAGAAGGGTTAGTGAAATACAAGCACTCACTATACAGGAACCTTTTCTCCAAATGCATCAGAACAAGGTTGTACTCCGGAGCCAACCCAAAATTCCTACCCAAAGTCATTTCTCCCTTCCATCTCAACCAGTCGGTAGAATTACCAGTCTTTTTCTCACCACCTCAAACCGTTGCGGAAAGGGCTTTACACACACTTGATGTTAAAAGGGCCTTACTTTACTACATCCAACCTTTCAGAAAAACCAAACAGCTATTTGTCTCTTTCTCTCCACCACATAAAGGCAACCCTATTTCTAAATCAGGGATAGCTAGGTGGATTGTAAAATGCATACAGATTTGCTACCACAAGGCAAAACGAACGCTATCTGTTTCCCCTAAAGCCCACTCTACAAGGAAGATAGGGGCTTCTATGGCTTTTCTAGGGAACATACCATTAGATGACATCTGCAAAGCAGCGACATGGTCAAAACCGCACACTTTCACAAAACATTACTGTGTAGATGTGCAAACCAAGCAACAAGCTAGTGTTGGCCAGGCTGTACTAAAAACACTGTTCCAAACAACTGCAACGGATGCCGGTGGTCGCCGCTAGGGTTGGGTACTGCTATATAGTCTATGCACAGTGTATAATCTGCTGCTCATATGCCTCGAACGGAATATGCTACTTACCAGTATGCATCTGTTCTTGGCATGTAGAGCTGCAGATCTATACACGCCCACCCGCCTCCCCGGCTACCTGTATCCGTTCCAGTCTATCTTATTTAGATACAACACACATGGGTTTCTTTACTGTTACTACTACGCTCCATCTTTCCCTGCTGGCGAAAAACAATCTGAGGATGGAGCCGAAGCCCATGCACAATACGATCCAAAGGAGGAGTCACCGACCTCGTGACTTCCAAAGACTTTCCAAGAGGAAAAACAAACTGCAAACATCCGGACCCAACACCAGATGGCGATCTATGCACAGTGTATAGATCTGCAGCTCTACATGCCAAGAACAGGTGCATACTGGTAAGTAGCATATTCCTTTTACCTGGGAGACTTTGTTCTCTCTTTTTTAGTCATCCATTGGGTTCCAATGTCCCAAGCACATTGAGCTAGACAGAACAGGCCGGGAGCACATGTTTTAAGGCATGGGCAAAGGGGGGGCTCTGCCAGGGCTCCAGTCTTTTAGGGGGGCCCTGATCGATCCGGCTCTATTCTACACACAATCCTGCCCCGATGGCCTTGAATGATTCTTAAACATAGATTGTTTTAAATACTGCTTTCTTTTAATTTATTTTTAATACAGGTGATTTGTGGGAGTCTTTTACAGACATTATGCAGAGAAATGTTGTGCTTATGTTGTTCAACACCATGCAACATCCATAAAAAGAATCCTTTTACAGATCGAAACGGGACCTAACCTAGGAGAAATGGCAGTGGTTAACAGAGATTATTTACAATAATATTAGTGAGCTGCTTCTATATTACAATATAAAAAACACACATCACTATCCCTGAATATTAGATGTAAACACATATCGAATTTGGGCCAGTGTGCCCAGCAGTGTCAGTGATCTAGCCAAAGAGGACATGAAAAGCTGAAATTGGATCATAAATTCAAAGCTGTTCCAAACAGTGGCCCCAAAATACGTTTGGCCCAGGGCCCCAAAATCCTTAAGTTGCCTCTGGCTGGGAGGCAACCGTCATCTGATGTAACTACAAGAGCTCACTGCTATACCTTCAGGGAACAGATTGTCGATGCTGCGTTGAAGAAAGGAGATATCATGGTGGAGGATGCCAAAATCCAAATTGTTCAAGACCTCTCTGTAATAACTTTGCAGAAGAGACAAGACTTTAAACCACTGATGGATTTTTTACTAAAATTAAAATCAGATATCGCTGGGAGCACTCTGTTCTGTCTCATGTTCATGTGGGAAGGCAAAATGAGATTCATGCTCCTGTGCAGAAGTGAAGGAACCACTGTGGATATACTAAAGCGGGAGAATCCGAAGCAGCCGCAGAGACATACGATTAGCTAAATGAATGATCCACCAAACGACCACTTGAGAGGATAGGTTGAAGATTGAGAGAACTGAAACCTCTCGGAGGACACTGAGAAGAAGAGGAGAGACATCATCAGCAGCCTTAGGTAAACCAAAAAAAGGCCCGTTGAGACTGAGACTGAGTACAATTAGTAGAGCAGGGTACAGCCCTGATCTAGACCTAGCAGCTTTGGTATCCAGATGTACCCTGAATGATGGGAAAGACACTAGAGGTTGGGCAAGCACAGATGGACAGGCATCCAATGAGCCTGATCAATATTTAATCAAGACAATGCTGGAACAGATTTAGCAACAGATTGGTAATGCTAAGACTCATCACTGATGATACTGAGCGCCAGAGGAGGGATTGAATTAAAAAACTTTTTTCAGCCATTAAGTGAACCACTAGGATTGAAGGTCCCTTGGTAGATGAGATGCTCACACCTCCCAGGCACTACACCCGACCCAAAACAAGCAGCAAAAAACTTCTTTCAGTGGATCACAGATTGCACCGACACTATTTTCCCACTAAGACAGCCAAGTCCAAAGGACCCACCAAAAGAGCCAGCTGGTTCTCTGAAAAACTGCATTCTGCCAAGTGCAACTGCCGACAACTAGAAGAGAAGTGGCGCATTGACAAAAAGGCAGAAGACCGCACCGCCTTCAGGACAGCACTCAACCAGTAGCACTGCCTACTGACAGAAACTAAGAAGAATGCCCTAATAGACCTCCTCAAAGCTGCCAGCACAAACCACAGTAAGGAACTCTTCGCCATCACAAAAGAGTTCTCCAATCCCGCCGCCACCGAGAATGACATCACATCCTCCCAGGAACTGTGCGACAATCTTGTTGACTTCTTCCATGACAAGATCTCGGCTCTCTATGAAAACTTTAAACACCAACGCTCTGCCACAGAGAGTATCGGCCTGCTCACACACTGGAACACTAGCCCCGAACATCTGCTCACCCATGGGACCTCCTCTGCATGCAAGACCCATCTCCATCATGAACTCCATGCACTCTGGAGCACCCACGGACCCCTGCCCCCACCACGTCTTCACCTTGGAACCAAAACACTCAGTGATAAGCTCAGGAAATTCCTGAACACTTCCATTAACTCTGCCTCCTTCCCTGAGGACTGGAAAATATGCCAAAGTGAAACCCCTCCTGAAAAAACACCCGCCAACCCAGTGGAACAGAAAAACTACTAGCCCTTCTCACTTCTCCCACATCCAGTAAAGGTCCTCAAGAAAGCAATCAACCAGCAACTCATCCAGCATCGTACCTCCTGGACCCCTCGCAGGCCTGATTCTGAGCTGACCACACCACCAAGAACACCCTGATCACAGCCAATGATGCCATCTGGGTCCTCCTGGACCTCAGAGAAACAGCTGCCCTCATCCTCCTGGACCTCTCGGCCACTTTTGACACCAGCTCCCATCATATCCTGATAAACAGACTCCACATCACTGAGAACCAAGGAGACACCCTGAAATGGATTGCCTCTTACCTCACCGGTAGAATCCGGAGAATCCATCTCTGACAGTACATCTCGGAGTCCAAGATCATCTGCGGGGTACCCCAAGGAACATCTCTGTGCCACCCTCTTCAACACCTGCATGACACCCCCCCCCCCCCCCAGCTGACACCGTCAGATCACACTGATTCCACATCATCTCCTAAGCTGACGAGACCCAGCACATCATCTCACTGTCCAAAGACCCATCCACCACTAGAAGAAACTTCCACAGATGCATGATGAACATTGCTGACTGGATCAAGGACAACTGCCTCAAACTCAACATGGACAAGACGGAAGTCCTCATCTTCAGGAACACCCCACCATGGAGTGACGCATGGTGGCCTGTGGAACTCAGCCCACCCCACACGGACAGACCACACCTGCAACCTCTCCGTCATCCTGGACAGCAAGCGATCTATGAAGAAACAAGTCAACACAGTCTCATCCGCCTGCTGCCACACCCTTTGCATGCTACGCTAGATCTTCAGTCACCACCAGAAGTACCGTCACTCAGGCTCTCATCACCAACAGACTGGAGTACAGAAACACACACTACGCTGGATTCGCTGCCCGCTTCCTGAGGAGACTCCTGACAATTCATAACTTAGCGGCTAGACTCCTCCTAACCTCTCTAGAAGGACCCACCTCAAGAAATTACGCTGGCTCCCGAGCTAGAAGAAATGCCAGTTCAATATGCTGGCCCACAGTTACAAGGCCCTGCACAATGAGAGACCAGCATACATCAACAAATGCCTCACCTTCCACCAACCGACCAGACACCTTCGATTTGCTTCCCTTTAGCTCACAGACATCCCATGGATCCACCAAACCAACAGAGGAGAACGCTCCTTCTGGCACCTGGCAGCCATGGCTTGGAGCAAACTTCCCCTGCACCTTAGAACCACACCATCGATCCAACAATTCAGGAGAGAACTCAAGACCTGAAGGAACAACCCACCTCGCAGCAGCCAACATCTTCAGCGCCCTAGACCCTCATGGATGATTTGCCTTGCTCTACAAACGTCTGATTGATTGATTGAGATCATGTAAAATAATTACCCACTCTGAGAAAGAGCCCTGTGTCAACTGCTAATGTTTTTGGGTTTTTAAAAAAAATAAATCTTATTTTGCCAATGGAGAAAAAAACAATGGTATCAACAGACAGGGAAACATGAGGGCAAATAAGCAGACACCAATCATAAATACATTGCGGATACAATAATAACAATAACATTTTTACATAAATAGTAAAAAAAAAAAAAATAGTAATAACAGAAATAATAATAGTAAATAATATAGATATAAGAAGAGGATATAAGTAAAAAAAAAAATACATTTTGTAGCACACAGCCGGCAATATAACACATCCAGCTAGCGACTTGCAGATTAAGGTGTTAACAATACACCAATATTTGATTAGTCCCAGTGAAGGCTAGACCAAGTGCGTTCAAATTTAGCACAAGAGGAGGTGCCCCTGGCTTTGGCGAGCGCCAATTCCATCTCATAGACCCCCCTCAGTATCATCCGCATCTCCGTGAGTGTCGGGCATTTCGTCTCAATCCAAACCCTTGCAATACCAAGACGACAACAGGCCATAATAATGGAAAAAAGAGCGTTAGATATTAGGCCGGAGTCGTCTATTAAACCCATGAGTATCTCTTTCTCAGAAATAACGATATTCCTACCTGCCAGTTTACACAGTTCCTCAGTTACCTGAACCCAGTATGTGTTCAATTTCGGGCATGTAATAAACATGTGTCAACTGCTAATTTAAAGTGCTCTCACTTAAAATTTGGGGGGCTAAACTCTCCCAACAATAGACGACCACTTTGCAACATGTTTAGAAAAAAGCCCTTGATCTCGTTAGTACGAGTAATAGGAAATATCCCATGCAATACTGGGCGTCAGCACCTACTAGGACAGTGACAATTTTTTCAAAGAACATGCTGGCAGGCGGGAAGGTTACTATGCGTAGAGATACAGAGGGGGAAGATTCCTGAAGATACAGAATTGGGGGCACAGTTCAAGTGTATATATATATATATATATATATATATATATATATATATATATATATATATGATAGTGGGTGGAAGTTAAATTTAGCCTGTACAGGGGAAATGTTGGGGGACACATGCCAGGGACATTCTCTAAGGATTACAACGTCTCTTGGCCCAGTGTGAACTCGAGATGCATGACACACTGTGCACCCAAATAACAGGGACCATTCTATGATCGATCATACCCTAAAGTCCCACCCGTTAACTGCGCAGAATCTAAGTTGCAACTATCTCTGATATTTATCAGAGTTGGACCATGTCCCTATCAAAATTACCTGGAGAACCAAGCCTCTTGCTTCCTCTCTCACCATGCCACTCTCCCTGGAACCTACTGGCTAATGTCCCTGGGCATATTTAGGCACTGGATGATAACACAGGAAGTAGCCCAGTCAATTTGGGGTTTTCTTTTACAATAAAGAATGTGATGCCCCAGGGGTGATGAGGTGGGATGCCTTTGAGGTGACAATTAGAAGGGAGGCAATGACTGCTGCAAAGCGATGGAGATCAGGCTGGTAAAGGACAATTTGGTTTTGGAATTAGCCACCCTAGAAAAGCTTCATTAGCACAACCCGTTCATTAGAACCCATAGGAATGCAGCTACTCTGAGGGGTCAATTAAGCATCCTACAAACGAATCGGGCCGAGAAGTCACTTCTGAAGTTGGGGTATACATTTTATGAAAAGGGGAGTAAGTTAGGCATGCTCCGACCCTAGACTGCTAGGAGATATACAAGAAAGATAAGGAGACCTAATGGGACCTTTGCGACTACATGGGTTGGCATGAAGATTTTTATTAGGGTCCTAGCAAATAGACTGGCACTGCTCCTTCCAGGCTTGATTGATGCTGATAAGGTAGGGTTTGTAACGGACAAACAGGGTAGTGACAACATCAGGAGAGTTGCTATCTCATGGAGAAGGTTACCGTCAAGAAAATTAATGTGATCCTTTTCTGCCTTAATGCCAAAAAAGTATTAGTTCGGCTCAGCTAGCAACACGTAGAATCTCTCCTGGTTAGATTAAATTTTGTCCCTGGAGTAACAGGCTGGATTTTAGTCAACTACAAACTTCACCAACCAAGGATTAGAGTTAACGGAGTCCCCCACAACCATTCTCTGTACAGAGGGTCACAAGACTGGGCTGCCGTGTCACCGCTCCTATTTTACTTGACTTGAGAGCCCGTGGCTAGTGCCCTTAGATGATCTGAAAGAGTCAGAGGTATTACATTCGGAAGCCAGTAGTAGACTGTTTGCATGTTTGCGGTTGGTGTCCTGTTGACACTCTCAGATCTTGAGATCTCCCTCGAAGCAAAGGGTGTAATTTTGACTGACTTTGAGGAAGTCTGTGGCTTTAAGGTCAACCAGTGAAAGTAGAGATTTTGAACCCAACGCTGCAGAGGGAGGGCATGAATCGGGTATGGTAGTTTGCCCTTTTCGTTGGACCACCCTCCACTCCGATACTTAGGTCGGAACTTCACTAAGGCGGTAGAACCTTGATATGGGGCTAATTAGATGAACCTAAAAAAGCTAATTAAGTCTGATCTCCTTAGATGGAACATCTTATAAAACCCTGGATGAGGTAGGTTTCAAGTGCTCATCATTAATATCCTCCCACTGGTTCTGTATCTCATTTAAGTCTCTTCCGGTCCCAAACCCTGAGAGAGTGCTTGAGTCCTTTCAGCGAGGTATAACTAGCTTCATGTGAGCAGGAAAAGGGTCCAGGGTTGTAAGTAAGCTTTTGGAATATCTGAGCATAGGTCCCTTCTGGAAAGAACTTCTGAATCCTATTAAGGCAATTTTATTCGGAGGGATGTGCCTGCTGATCCAGGAGTAGTGTTGTTGGCCTTCAGGGAAACATTTTGAATTCCTCACACATAGCGATTTGAAACTTTTATGGCACTTACTGGGAATGGTTAGAATTCTAATAGCTGCCTTCTGGGAAAACATCACCGAACCCAGTTTGGCACACTTGTTCGGAGAGCTGAAAAGACTTTGGCTCCTGAAACACTGACTCACGACCTGAGCCATATGAAAAAGGAATTTGCAGCCTTACGATCCCTGTTGAGTGAGTACTTATCCAGACTTGACCATCAACATTTAGCTCCACCTAAGCTAAGGGCCTTGTGATTGTTTATGTAACATGTTGACATCTGTATCACAACTGCTGTGCTATGTGTGTTTTGTAGAGAGATGTTTGCTGAGAGCCACCCATGAGTGGACAATATATGCAACTGTGTATCTGAGAGGAGGGCAAAAGTCGCACTTGTGTGGGTTACAGGGGAGGGTATGGTATTTTCTTGTTGATGACATGTTTTACTATCCTGTTGGAATATCAATACAAAGATTTCAGTGTAATTGAGGATTTGGATTTTAAGTGAAATTGTGATGTAGTAACTTTTAGCTTCAAATGGTTATAAAATTGTGACTGATTTAGGTGACATTTACTCTGGAGATTGGCAAAGGACATCGGCAAAGCTCTAGAGCGCAGGTCTTTCAGTCAGAATATCCCACACGAAATCCAGCTGTTGTAGAGCTTTCTGTAACCATTAATCTTCAAGTTTAAAACATTTTTTAGGGATGCAAGATTAGATTTTCCAGGTCGGCTGTCTAATTTACAACATAATTGTACAAGGACCCTTGCCATGTCCATATAGTCCTATTGATCTTTCAAGTAGATGAAAACCAGTTGGTAATTTCTTTTATAGTTCAGACCAACTCTCCCAACCCCTAATTCTTTCACTCCCGAATGCTCAGTGCTGCGAAGCAGGTTTTATGACACCTTCAGCACTTTGCTGTAAGACCCCTGAACAGTAGCATTACATCTGCACCAATAAAATGATTCCCCACTGTGTTTGTGGTAGGCACATTACTTGGGGTCTGTTCATCTTCTCAGAATTTGCATTCTGGATAGTTCTCATCAGAACTTATTGTATAGGCATCACATATTCTAACTTTTCTTTAATATGGGGAAATTGCAATTGTATTGAAGATACTACCTCATTTTGCAGTAATGTCTCAAGCTTTACACAATTGAGTATTGTTTGGATTATGTGTCCAGACCAGAGGACAGCATTTTGATTTTCTCTGCCTTGAGCTAACTGTTTAATACATTTGTGTGTCGGCAACTATCAAACAAGATCCTTCCGAGCCCATAGCCAAGACAGTCCAATGATAGCCTCTCCTATGCACATCACGGCCTCTTTCTTTGCTGCTGATGCAAACGATGAGTATCTAGACATGTTCGTGTGTTTTATTGGTGAGAGTTTTACTTTGTGGCACTGCTTGTGGTGTGTGGTTTGCTGAACTGACTTCACTTTACTGCAGTTATTTCATTTGGGAAGCTCCTGGCGTCGTAATGGCCTTTGAGGCACACCTTTCCTTTGAACGTTTTGCATGAAACAGCATTTTTCCAATTGAACTACCCCATTTAAAAAATCTCTGTCCTCTGTGATTCCGGTACTAATCCATAGACAAGTCAAAGATGCAACATTTTACAATTTAATTTCTCTCAAGATTTTAATTTTGTGTTCCAGATACCCTGAGAAAATTCAAAAGTCCTTGCACCATGCTCACTGCTACCTTCCAGTAGGCATTGCAGCCATATTGAAACAACACCCTAAGTTAATAGCTGCAGCAGTGCAGGCCTTTTACCTGAGAGATCCCATTGATTTACAGTGCTGTCGCACCTTCAAAATATTTCCTCCAGAACCACGAGTGCTGACGACGGTAAGAATCTTCATCTTCTTTCACTCATGCTGTGCAGAAGCAGTTTACTTGCATATCAAACCAAACAGTACTGTTGCTTTCATTTGTTTAAAATCATTCATACTTTGTGACTTCCATGTTAGGAATCATTACTGTATGATTCCTTCATTTCATAATAATCTTGGCAGTGAACATTTGGTTTACAAATGTCAGTTTGGTGACATCTGAAATCATTTAGAGACATCAATCTGGCTATTTGACTCATATTTCTGTGGATTGACACTGCCCACCAACACAGCAGCCTCTGTCCAGCTAGAACTCGTTGACTTATTTTTATGTTTGAAGTCGGAGGCATGGTTTAGCCCTCAGAAATACTTCAACCAGGTTTGTTCTGGTCAAAGATTTTACTTTCTGACTTTAGTCATTTAAGCCATTATCTACCACATTATCTACTCTCCAGAATCCCTCAGAGGCACTTTGAAGCTCACAGGGTGCTAGTCAGAGGCCAAACAGCAGGGTTTAGTCCAGGTCCAGTTGCCACTGATCGACTGGGCAATTGAGGGAATAGGCCTCTTGTAGCTTGTGTCCCTGTAGATTTAACAGGAGGTCAGTCTTATAATCATTTTAATCCTCTTCCTTGTTTTGGGTACGAGAGAGATCAGGTTGAGTCCTATAGGACTTGTCTCAGGTCACTCACAGGTTCAGTCCACTTCTGATCTTCCTTAGGTCCTGGAGTATTCTGAAGTGGGTGCATGGAGGTGTCACATTTATTTCTGGCACAAGCTAGTGGGAGGGAATGATTCCTAGACATGCCTCAACGAATGGAGTAAAATTCACAGGGCCAACCCTACCCACTTTGGACATTCTCAAGCTGGTGAAAGTATTTGGCCACACTAAATTTGAGCTCTGAGGGTGTGTGTGTGGGGGGGGGGCATATATAGTAATCCTAGTGTCCTCCCACATCTAACTAATTCCAGTTGGGGCAGTGACTGTACCTACAATAAACCCAGAGACAGAAGTCTAGTAAAACAAAAGTAGGGTTTTGCCAGCCAGTCATCATCGGGGGAGAGGAGTGGAAACGTCTAGGAGGACGGCGAGGGGCGCACCTTGAGGCAAGTGTGACTACAGGGGTCCCTTTTACCCTCTTCCCATGGGACAATGCGGACCCTTCCTTGTGGTTTAAAAAATACAGTTCAGTTAGTGGATGACACAGGTCACCCTACACAGTGGTAACATCTACCGGATTTGGTAAGATAGCCCTAGTTTTTTCGTCCTAATGAATGCCACGGACCCTTTGGGCCACAATGGCAGAAACATGTTGACGACAATTGTAGTGACGGGGTACTAGTTCCCCCAATCCCCACATTTTAGCTTTCAATACCAAGTAAATACCCAGCGAATAAATGTATTTTGGTTTTTACTTTGGTGTTTAAGAATCAGTTTCCCACGGGCCTCCACTTAGATTTTAGAAGCGCCTCCCTGTCTCCAGGTGTAGGTCTGCTTCTACCAAACACAGTTTCTAAAGAGCGAGGACTGCCAATGATGAAGCATGACACCTTGTGGTGTGTGAGGACAGTCCTTTACATTTTTGAGCTGCCCAGCACCCCACTAACTAGTGCTTAGTGCTTGTCAGTTTTCAGTCACTAGTCTCAAACAACTATTCATTCAGGGTAGCTTCTTTGTGTGTGCTTTGTCAGCAACCAGTCAGTTGTTACACAAGAATTATTTTGGCATCCTATGCCCCCAAGTGTTATATGTAAATCCAGCAGACCTATCAAGCAGAATTTGATATTCAAGCAGGATTTTACACTGTATTGTCAAAAAGAGTGCTAATAGCCCCACCCCGCATATTTGATGAGGCTCAGAGGACTCCTCTCTGCCCATTCAGGTCAGCCTATTGTTTGCTCCTGGGAGTCACTTGACACCCTTTTTTACACCTATTCAAAGGCTAATTTCTGTATGGCAGAAGTGGGAGAACAAATGCAAATGTAGCCTCCAGCAACTTCAGGCAGGGAAAAAGAAAATTTCCAAAAGTTACTTTTTCCTACAAAACAACCGGCTTCACCATTGAATTGGATTTTTTATAACTATTAAAAATGGTTTTATAATTACTTTATAATTATTTTTCTAGCTAGTTCCATTCCTGAGATAAATTATTAGAACTTTTAATCTGTTCTCTGATTTTCTTCATAGGGCAGCTGGGCCTGGCATAATGAAAAATAGCTTTTTGTTGCTATTCACTGCAAGGACAAGTTAACATTACATTTCTACATGTCCTACTTTTAAATACTGTGTACCCTGCCTTGAGGGCGACATAGCCTCTACATAATGGTGACTTATAATTATTTAAAAGTCAGATTTCGACGAGTCACAGGGATTTATTTTCACACTCCGATTTCAATTTTTACACTGCTACAATTAATCTACAATGATAGGCCTGAAGCAATGTTTTACACTGTCTCTGTAGTGGAGAGCACAATAGGTTCTGTAGTCCACTAATGACATTTAGCTTGCAGTCCTTGGGTACATTTTGTACCATATACTAGGGACTTATTTGTTTAATTGAATATGCCAATTAGGAATATGCCAGTTCAACCATGTTTAAAGCACGGGCACTTTACCACTGGTTAGCAGGGTTAAAGTGCCCAGTCTTATAAAGCCATAAAAAAAATAGGGTCCAGGAAAAGGTGAAAAATCCTAGTTGACCACACATAGGCAGATTTCCTTCAACTTATTCCTGGAATTTGTGAAGAGCTGTGAGGGGGTGAGTAAACTAAACTGGCCCAGAATAATATACATCATCACCTAACCACCCCCGCCCCCTCCTCGTGGCCTAGTACCCATTAGTCAAAAGCATAGTGTTACTGATTAAATGTTTACTAAAAGCAAAGTATAGGCAGCTTGCCTCTGCCTCTGTCCCTATTGACAGAAGAAGTTTGACAATTTGACAAAGTTAGCTAAAAAAATAATTATCTTTTGTGTTGCTCTTTGGGAGTCAAGAGGATGGCTCTAATGTATCCTTTTGAAATAAGTGTCACACAGGCAACCAGGAGCATTACTTTATGGCAATGGTAGCACACTTTTGCGTAGAGGGAGTGTACTTTAACCTGATCATGATGGAACTGGAAGGATTTGGATGTGGGTGGAGCCAAGAAGCAGGTAGAGGCAATCTTTGACAAGGCTTCCCATTTCCACTTTGGAAAGTTGAAAAATGGTTCATTGTGGAACAGATTTAGCTGTAGGTCAGAGTAAATTGATGAAAGTGTTGAAAAAGATAGGTTGAGATGGTACAGGAATTCTGGTATGATTTGTCCAGGGAATCCACCCAATCATCAGTAGATCATTGTCAACACTCACTGCTTCCAGGACAAGTGGTGCTTAAATCGAGGAAGACAAGGAGAAGGCTGCTGTTGGAGAATTCCTGACTGCCTGGAGAGGAATTGAGAACTGTTCCATCACTGCCTTCACAGTCCTTTTTCCTTCATTTATTTATTTGTTTAGCAGTTTCACAGAGCTCCAGGTCCCAACAGGAATTTAAGTGCGTGACATAGAACAATAAACTGAGTACATTAAAGCGTTTTTAAAAATGGTGCGCTTTCAGAATGCTGTGGGGAGAAAACGGAAGCAGGGATAAAGTGAGGGAGAGGTGGAATATCAAGAAGCCTGTATCAGTGTCTGGCTTCTGCTCTTGGGTTGGCTTCAGCCTGGCATCTAAAATAGAACCGATTCAGAGCTTAAGAGCTTAGGGTCCAAGGTCTCCGAAGTAGGTTAGGCGTAGGTGAGGTTTCATAACTTTTATGAAGTATAGGAAGTCAAGTGCTTATCTCAAGTGCAGAGGTAAAGTGTTCCATGCACTTGGAGCTGAACCTGAGAAGGATTGTTCAGAACTAGAGAGTAGATGAATTTTGGTATTTACAGGTACAAAGACGGTTTGTTTCGGGATTCTCTTATGCCTTTTTCAACAAGCACTAAATTAGCTAGGTAATTAAGTTTGTGTTGATGAAATGCCTTGCAAGTGAGGCACGTTTTAAACTTTCAGCCACATCTCACCAATAAAAACGTGATCTCCTCTGGCTCCCTCTCGAGGCCATTCTAGCGATAAAAAATGATGAGACAAGAAGATTGGGGTTACATGTGTATACAAAGTAGGAAGATTGCACCCATTTATCAGGAAGCATCAAGAAGGTACCTGTTAGGTGTCAGAGGAGACTCAGGACATCCATAAGAGGCACAGAACCAACCTGATTTATGTTTCTTTCACCACCTTCTGCAAAGGCCTCAGTGTACAATATATTGACCGTCTTATCAGTTTCCGTAAGGGATGTTACAACATTAAACATCCCTTTCAGGGCTCTCCAAAGCAGTTATCTTTGAGACACATCAGCACGCAATGCCATCATAGTGTCCTGGAGCCAACAATTGACATTTTTCTTACACTAGCAATGAAAAAATCTGAAACAACTTGTTAACTTAATAAATAGAGAACTTATTAAAGGTTTTGCTTTTGTCAGATCATTACGATGTTTACTCAAGCTAACTTGGTTAACTGTCAGGAGGAACCCCTATTACGTTCTATACTTCAACTCAGCATAGGCTGTTTTACCTTGACTGCGCAGTAGCTGTTACTGTGCTGCAGTTTACTACTTGAAATGTTTTGGATGGAAACTGTTCACACTTACATACTCTGCCGCCTCTTGAATTTAGAACTGGGATATGTTACCCGCTAAAAGACACGTCTTTCTCTTCTCTCCTGCATGTGAAATCCATGATCACTGTATCCGCTTTTTGCTGAGTAGGATATGCGTTGACCCAGGCAACTACATCGTACTTGTTGTAATGATAAATAAACATTTTTAAAAAATGAATCCATTGATTTGACAACTTGTCAAGAGGAAGCAGTCCTGAAACATTTTCTGCAAAACCATAGCGTAGCAAATGTGGCCTAGTTTGTTTCCTTGATTAAGCTATTATAGCATATTAGCGATTATAGCTTATGAAAGGTATCAAAAAGGTATACCTCCAGTCAGATCTTCTTGCTCGTGTGAAAGTGTAAGTGAATTCCTTTCAAGGTTCAGGGTCCCTGTTCCATGACCCCTCTTTAATTCCATGCACTAGTTGCCTCTCGTATACCTTTTTTGGTTGCTGTTACCTCATCCCTCGAAGTAAGCAAAACGCAAATGTTGAATTTGCCTGCGCCCTATTCAGCCTTCCAACAAAATTAAGTTAGCTAGGAGAACCTGCCTGTCCCTCATGTAAAAAGTAGTTTTCAATTTCCACAGAATCACAATGAATTCCTCTTCCACTTTTTTTCAAACCCCATTATTTCCTACTGAGAGATCACTCCATGCTTTGGATGTGAGAAGGGTTTTACTTTCTAGATAAAAATCACAGGGCATCAAAAAAAGTAATTGTAACTATCAAAACGTACTAAACCGTAGCAAGATTGAATACTTTGTATTTAATAGTTTGCATGTAGGGAGCCAATAAACCTTCCCAAGAGACACAAGACTTGTCCTCAAAGAAAAAAACAGCGCTTACAGTCGTACTGAGAAAGGTTCCAATTTCAGACATGTGAAAACCAGCCAACAGAAGATCTAATTACACCTTTACTATTGACTATTTTTTCAATTCAGACTCCAGGGCAGACCTCCAAGAGGGCCAGTCTTCGTTGCTAATTATTTTTGGTTAATTTATTCTATAAGTATTTTTTAAAATGTTTTTATCGTTGTTAACAGACACTTTTCCTGGAGATGTGCTGGCTATTATGTTCAGTGTTTATGACTAGCAACGAAGCCTCCATGATGGAGAAGGAGAGGTTGTTTATTCGTAATCGTAGTCTGGAACCACTGTTATCTTCATTGAAGTCGTAGACTCCCCTCACCCACCATCTCTCTATTAGATTCATGCAAACCTGCCATCTTGAAACCATTTTTCATCCTGTGTGGGGCACGGTTTCCAGGACGTCGAAGCCTGAACTGGTATGGGAGCACAGGGGAGGGGCATGACTGGCAGAGCGGGTTGGCCACTCTTTCCCATTTCTACAAAAGGTAAAGGGTATTGAAGCATGCTGCTGAGTAGAAATGTCCAGGTCACTTGATACTCGCCATGTGATACATTCTCTTTACCGAGTGACTGTGAGCAGAGTGCCAATATATCGAACACAGTGGCTCCTTTCAAGTAGGTAGGTATGTTCAACTTCCTTTATGTTCAGGATCCTGCTGCTCCATAAACATGAACAGACCATGTCAGTACAGGCATTGTGGTGCAAACAACGCACTGTCTACATTAAGAGTACAGTATGGAATGGGGGCTGTATTGGTGACACTGCAAGACCAGTCTCCCTATGGTAATATTCCAGGAAGAAGGGAATTCTGTGCCTGAGTCGTAAATACACTTTATTTCTGGATGTCCCTTTAACAATGACCAAAAACAAACCGCGAGCATTGACTAGACACATCGGCAACATTGTCACAAGTGAAAACCATCAATAGAAAACAAGGCAACAATGACGCTGCACTATTACTAAAAGCACCGCATGTAGTGACATGCAATGAATTCATATACGTGCAAAAGTACACTTTGAGTGATCGCACATATTGAATACGCTGCAGCTTTAATCAGTGAACGCCTGCAATTAGAGGAGTTGTATGGAAAACTTCTTTTGTCTTTCAACCATACAGGGCAAAGAGGGACTATACACCAAAAAGAGAGTCAAACCCAGTCTTGGTCCTGAGGAGTCCCCAAAATCACGAGGTTCGAAACACTTCGACCTCTACTCATTTGGGAGTTGTTGGACATAGCAACTATACAAAGGCAACCCAGAAAAAGTAAAATTAGGGGACTGGTCTTTGTTAAAATGAATTAGTTGTTATAACCCCTTCACATGCTATAATTTCCGTAGTCTAGACAACTGAGTTACAACTGCAGACTCCTCCTGTTTAAAATTTATGACTGGTATATTGTATTGTATGTGTAATGTAAAATGTTTACGTGTGTAAAAAAAAATTTATTTTATTTTTTAATGTTTTTGTGGACCAAATAACTCATACAACTTTTGGCAATATTATCCAATGTCTATGATTTGTTAATGCAAAATTAATTCACGCAAATTAATGTTTAAGCTACTGTATTTATCAAAAAACGAGGTCAGCTAATTAAATGTATTGATCTGCAAAGAATGAATAACAGTGTTGGCTAAATAATTATTAGTCAAGGTTTTTTGTTGTCATATTTAAAAGTGGTCTAACCTTGCTGATCAAACAGACCCAACCCCTTTGTACAGACTTTTAGAAGGCATTTTCCTGCACTTAGCCCTTTTGTGCCTGTAGCCGGTCTTGGGTCACATGACTGGGTGTAGCAGACAGTTAGACTTTATGAATTCCTCCCAGACAGCCACACAATAGAGGGATTAGGTGTGCCTGAATAGGTCATCTGCTGACAGGATGTGGCGCGAAGCTGTAGACAGCCTCACTTACAACTGAATGGCCTGTGCTCTGCCTTCAAACTAAGGGCTTAACTACTGCACATTGTTACTGCATCCAGCTTGGAGTCTGAGCAGGGAAGGCTGGGAATTCCATGCAGGTTTAAAACCACCGTCTTGAAGCTTCTCCCACCTTCAAGAACTAGGACTCCATGGTATTAAAAGAGAACCTCAGACACCAACTCTATAGTACACTTCTGGACCTGTTGATACTCTGTTAGGAAGAAGGACTGCTGTGCTGCTATAAGGACTGTCACACAGCTGGACTGCTGCTCTGAATGAACTACTGCCATGCTGTGTTGGCCTGCTGTCCTCTTGCCTTGGGAGGAAGAACTGGACCTGCAACCTCATCTTGAACACAGGACCCCAGAGTGACTCCAAGAGCTTGTCTGGTGGTCTCCTGATCTGAGCCTCGGGGACAAAAAAGGCTTCCCAACCCACTCCTGGATCCAGCTGCAGTGAATTCCTCTCCCCAAATGGTGCCCGTCAGGTCCTGGACCCTTGCTGTGGCTCAGCGAGCCTAAATAAAGCTTTTGGGCTATACACAGTCACTAACAGGCCTGTTCACACCGAGACCAGGCCATGCGCACTGAAAATCAGCACAAAGCGCTGTCAACCCATCTCTTCGCACTACAGTATTGACCGCTCACGGGGGACCGCCAACACAAAGCTAAAGCCCGCCTGTCTGCGACACCCAGCCTGCTCTTCGTTTATCCTCGCCAGCTTTCTGCAGTGCTCTCCTTGTTCCTCACTGCCCTCTCCAATGCAAACAGGACTCTTGGTAGAAAACTTTAGATGGTGAACCTTCAGCAGGACTAACTTGGGACTGTAGCCGACTTGCGCTCCATCACGGTCAGCCTGAACTTGTGACTTTGACCTGGTCCTGCGCGACCAGATAGCCGCAGTTGGCTCTTTGTGCTTTGTAGGTGGATTTTTGTTGTTTTGGTCTTGTTTCCTTTATTAAATTCTGCTCTACTTTTCTAACTTGGGGTGGGATCTTTTTGTGAATTGTTTTCACTGTTTGAAGTGGTGCACGAATACTTTACATATTTCTTCTAAGTTAAGCCTGACTGCTCTGTACCAAGCTACCAGAGGGTTGAGCACAGATTAATTTAGGGGTTGCATGTGCCTTACCCTAACAAGTATATTGGTTGCTGCTTAACCAGGTCTCAAACCCCCGTCAACCAACAACCCAATTTCTCACAGATTCCAAAAAGGCCCTCCATTTATCTAGTAAAATGAAATGCGTCATCCCCTCTACAATACAGACTGAAACGCAAACCAGTTCAGATTTTCTTTACAGTTTTACATTTGGAAACCGACAATAGTATGAGATTTCCTCCTGACAAGTTTTTATACTACCAATATGGCAGATGTTCAAATGTTATTTCTGCTGTTCACAGAATTGTCAGTGATATATGTGAAAGAAACATTTGCAGTGAAGTTTTGTTAAGAAACAACTTGAGATCTTTGGGTAAACATTTATGTTCAAACAAATATGGAAATAATCTTTAAAGAAAGTATAAATAGGAACAAAAGCACCAGTTTCACAACTGAACTACACCTACATAGTGCAAACAGAATACTGTTTTTGTACTAGTATTACAGTTTTTGAGAGATTAATGCATATATAAATGTTTTGTTTTGCATTTACAGGTAACCTTCACAAAGTGTTTATATGCACAGTTGATGCAACAGAAGTTTATTCCTGACAGACGTAGTGGGTACAGACTGCCCTCTTGCACCGACCCTCTATTCAAAGCAGCCGACCTAGGAATGAAATTGGTACTTTTTTTGTTTTGTTTGTCCATTTTATAAATGTATGGTTTGCCTCGAAAGACGCAGATAAAGCTGATGGTATGATAAAAGTGTTCAGATGAAAAACTGTAATAGGGAGAAAAATAGACGTTATGTTTCTGTATAAATTATTGATGAGACCACATGCAAGCTTTTATAACTTTTTGGAGAAGTAGGGTCATAGATACTAGTCAGTTTAACTCAGTAGAAGGTGTTGGTACTCCTAATACATCTAGAGAACGTCACAACTAAAATAACATAAACATATCTGTCCTTAGCTCACATTTTCAGTACCACCGTAAAGGCAAGCATATACATCAGAAAAGAATAGGAGATAACTGTCTACAGAGTAAGAGAGAGGTTGACTGAATAGATTTTCACTTGATGCATATTTAAGTTTTAAATTCATCGTTATACGTCTATAATAATTTGCATGTTATGGTTTTCTACTAAGGAAGATTAATTCAAGCATTGAATGTAATTCAGAGTTTCTATTACTAATGCTAAAGAAAATGGAGAATCGAGAAAACGCAGTATTCTGTCCATGCTGCCACTAGCATTTCTCTGTCAATCTGTCCACATCTGGTGGCAACAGCATCCCCATGCGTAAAGGAGGAGGGAAGAATGCTATTAAATGTATCATGAAGTAAATTATGCCACAAAAGATTTGAACATTCAACCAGACAGTAAAGGAGGGAATATATTGAATTAACATTGTTCTGTAGTAACATGAAGAAAGACTCAATTCTGTGACATCCACAAATTCAAGTATTGCGCTTTTCTTTTAAATGAAACGTTTACTTGAGTCCAAAACTGCCCACAAAAATCCTTATTTCCCGTCCTTAAACAAGAGTGACATTTGAACCTGAATGATGTTGAGGACACCCATAGATTATGACCAATTTGAGGGACCTTTTAAGAGCTTCCATAGACGAGACACTAATACAGACCATAGCTAATAAGTACGTCACTAAAGTTATCAGTATGTCATCAATAAAGTAACTGGAGAGGTATACCACCATTGAGTGAAGACTTTCCACCATGATTGAATGGAATAATATTTGCCTCTGTCTTTAATAGGAATGCAGCTCTCCTTCAAGTTTGCATAGGAAACCCTTGTTTTTTGAAAGACCAGATGCTTGTTTTTGTTGGTTTAAATTATCTGGCACTACTGAGGATAGTTCCTTGATCAGTTTGAAAAGGATTTCTTTAAAACCTAAATCCCTGGAATAATTTACAGCCCACAAAGTGTCCTCCTGTCTTGACCATCCTGAAAGGGACTTAGTTTAATTGCTCTTTTTGCTGATATTGCTTCAAACATATAGACATTGCATTATGCGTGCTACATATTACTTATTAAGTTATCTTAAGCGAGTAGTAAATCTGACACTTTAGCCTCAATTGTTTTGTAGCACTAGACAAACTACACCTCTGGAAAAAAAAGCCAACTACAAAATCAACCTTGTGTTATTATCATTTTTTAAGGTAGCAAAGAAGCAACTAAAAACACATTGTTCACACCCCACTAGTGGAAGTATACAAACACCCATAGAACCCTGTGCTTTGTCCACTCCAGGTAGTGGCATACTTGTGGATGCACCCCAAGCAGCATGCCTTAAACATGTTCTATACACAATTGCTAATCTGCGCAACCTCAGCAAGTAGTTCAGTGATGTACACTACAGGTAATGAAGCAAAATAATGATTACATTAGAATAGGCAGTCCTGCTGAGTGTCCCATGATAGCTTCTAACCTCTGATCATGCAGGTTAAAATGCTGACAAATAGTTCATCCCTGAAAGATATGGTATTCCTCATAGCCACTACATTGTATTTTTTTCCGATTCCGGCCCTTTACCTATTGCATGGATATTTGGTGTAAAACATAGTTCTTATTTTGGGGTGTAACCCTATATTTGGCCTGCAAATGTTGAACAGATCCTGTTACTCCGCTGTGCTTCCGGATCTCCCGTTGTTATCTCCAGGAAAAACTGCATCTTAAGAGAACCTTTCAATTGCTCAGTCCATATGAATCCATAGACTATACCTAGACCCAAATATAGGAGGTACTGATTGATATGCATTATAGCAAGGAACAGGGTTTATGTGAATGGGTAGGATGGTGGCGCCTGCCCAGGGTGAAACGCTAGTCACTGTGTCATATGTAGTGAGACGGTGCGTGCAGGAAGGGGTTAACTCCGAACCATCTACCCAAAGACCAGGGGTCTTATGCAAGTTAAAACAAGCCTGCGCACACGTCTTAAATACGTAGTAGAGTGAGTACTCTGTCTCTCAAATTCAACAAGAACGTATACAGTACAAATATACAGTTTTTAAGAAGCAATGAACAGCTCAGACGTTGTCATGTTATTCCTGGAAGGTTGCCCAGCCAACACGTGTTTCGTCTTGGTGAGTAACCCAAGACTTCATCAGGGCTTAAGGCAATGCAAACGAAATCTATGCTCTCTCTGCCGGTTTTACTTCCGTACCGGCTGGTAAAGAAGGTGGAGGAGTGATGTGCTCCTGACAGAAGAATAAGTTTAAACGAAATCCACTCCAAAACGATAGTGTTTCAGACCTGAGTCACTGAGATAAGGTGAGGTACAGGTCTATGAGTCTATCAGCAGTGTAACAAAGAAAATTGCATAATGGCACAGGAGTCGGTGACACGGGAAGTGGACAAAACTTAGTCGCTAGACTGTACATATATGGAAAAAAGATACCAAACGTTTGTGCATCTATCGGCAACGAATCAAGGGCAGCATCTTCATGGTACAGAGCGTCAATCATGGATTAAGTAGAAAATACATTGTGCCTTTTCTTGCAGGTACAATCTGTGCAAGATGCGTATTATCATAGAAATGGACAATCCATACAAGGGAAATGTTGTGAGAAAAAGGTTAGTAATCCATGCCACATCCTGGATGGGCGAGGAAGAGGATTCGCACATTGTGGTATTACAGAAAAACATGCCATAACCATCCATTATTCCAGCAGATTGTGATGACTGAAAGGGTCGGAACAACATTCTAACTGACATGGGGAACCGGTCTATTTAATCCCTCAGAAAATATTGCATTTAGTGGTCAGTGTTTAGGCCGTGGTCCACTGCTTTTAAGCGCATGATCCAAATCGCTTTAGTCTGGCGTAGATGTAATTCTCTATTGCCCCCCCCCCCCCATCCCCGCAGTGGTCTAGGTGGAAGATGTTCTATGCCAAAGAACGAGAGTTGTTTGTATGCGCTTTGGGCCTTGCAGGTCATGGCATGAACTGCCATGGGGTACTTGTCATTGCCCTGTTTCAGAGCCCTGGCGTGTTCGCTGATTCTTTCGTTCAGCATCCTGATGGTGCTTCCTACGTATTGTAAGTTGCATTTACAGGTGATTATATACACAACATACTTAGTGCAGTTTATGCGACCCTTGATGTTATGTTCATATCCATCTGGTCCATGGAACGCTTTAGTGTCCCTAGCCCATCTGCATACGCCACAGCAACCGCATTTATGAAAGCCCTGTGTGTGTTGGGTGAGCCAATTGCCAGATGTGTTGTCGCAGGGAAAAGTAGGGCTGAGAATAGATTTGAGAGTTCTGCCTCTTCTGTATGTGATCTGAGGGGTTTGTGAAGTGAATTGTGTCAAGCTTTGATCAGCTCCGAGTATACTCCAATGTTTTCTCATACTTTTCACTAAATTCAGTGTCCGTTCATTGTAATTGGTGGCCAGTCTGACAGGTTGATTGAGGCATCGTGTGTAACTTCTATCTTTATTTATTTATTTATTTATTTATTTATTTATAAAGTCTTTAATTGTGTCCTTCCTGGGCAGTCTCCGAATATGGCGTTCTGCTTTTGCTAGGGTGGCTGGATTGAACCTATTAGAAATGGGGGCCTATAGTCGACAGTGGCTGGCGCCGATGTCGAATAGTGACCCTTCTTCCTAAGTCCGAGTAAGGGGGCTGCACCCTTTGATAACCCCTGCTCAACCCTGTGGTAACGTAGCACGAGCAGACAGGCCTATCTCAGAGGCAGTGTGTGAAGCATTTAGGACCATACACAATAACGCAGGACAGACGCTACAAAATAGACACCACAAGCAGTTATAAAAAATAGTTATCTTTATATAGATTAAACACGAAACTGAGAAATGCTCAAAGAACCACAATGCACGTAATTACAGATTTGTCTCAAGAGCGATGAAAGCACTTGTGCGTGTGGGTGGAACGAACTTGGTTCGGGGCCGGGATCTATGCGACCCGGTGGTGCACAATGTACAAGGTACTTAGGATATAAAGGGGCACGATGCACAGCTCCTCAGGAAAGGTGCGGGATGGCAGGCGGACCCACAGCGGCCACAGTTCTTGGGCGGTGGCGTTCCGCAGCGAGCACTCTCGATAATCCTGGAACGGGTGTGGAAGCGGCACCGAGCGGCGCACGCGGAAGTTGACAAGGCTCCCGATATGGGACTAGCGTAGGCACTCAGCGGCACAGCTATTCAGCTGCAGCGGCCCGCGATAGCGATGATTCTTGTGGCAAAATAAGGATGGGCACTCAGCGGCACAGCTTCTCGATGGCGGCGGCCCAAAACAATGATAGCAAGGACTCTTGTAGCAAACCCAATGCGGGCCTGCAGCGACACCGCTCCTCAGCTGCAGCGGCCCACAGTGGCGGTAGTTCCGATTTTCGTAGTAGGGCAAATACGGGCACCCAGCGGCAGCGGCCCACAATAGCGACAACAAGGTTTTTCGTAGCAGTGCCAAGATAGGCACTCAGCGGCACAGCTCCTCGGCTGCAGGGCCCACAATGGCGTCAACAATGGATCTCGTAGCAAGGCCTATGCGGGCACTCAGGCGCACAGCTCTTCAGCTGCAGCGGCCCACAATGGCGATAGCAATAGTTTCCGTAGATAAAGCAAATGCGGGCACTCAGCGGCACAGCTTCTCAGCTGCAGCGGCCCACAATGGCGATAGCAATAGTTTCCGTAGACAAGGCAAATGCAGGCACTCTGCGGCACAGCTTCTCAACTGCAGCAGCCCACAATGGCGATAGCAATAGTTTTCGTAGACAAAGCAAATGCGGGAACTCAGCGGCACAGCTTCTCAACTGCAGCGGCCCACAATGGCGATAGCAGTAGTTTCCGTAGACAAGGCAAATGCGGGCACTCAGCGGCACAGCTTCTCAACTGTAGCGGGCCACAATGGCGATTGCAATAGTTTCCGTAGACAAGGCAAATGCGGACACCCAGCGGCACAGCTTCTCAACTGCAGCGGCCCACAATGGCGATAGCAATAGTTTCCGTAGACAAGGCAAATGCGGGCACTCAGCGGCACAGCTTCTCAACTGCAGCGGCCCACAATGGAGATAGCAATAGCTTCCGTAGACATGGCAAATGCGGGCACTCAGCGGCACAGCTTCACAACTGCAGCGGGCCACAATGGCGATAGCAATAGTTTGCGTAGATAAAGCAAATGCGGCGTTCCCCGCAGTAGATCCAGAGGCCTTGGATTTCACCTGCGAGTAGGATTTCTTTCGATAGAAATCCGGGCTGCTGAAGAATGAAATCTAATGTCCCTGAGACTTCGGCAGGGGGCAAGCTCAATTCAGGCCCTTGGGTAGTTGCTTCAGTGGATGGATGAAAGTTTCAAAGTCCTCTCCCTCTCGTTTACACGGCCAGAGGTTCGACTTGGCATCCAGAAGTTACACACCACGAAGGGGTTTCAGATCAGATCTTTATACCCCAAAAGTCTTTGTTCTTGAGAAAGTCACAAATCACTAGACCCGGCCAGAACCAGTTTGGTGTCAACTTGGATCACTTTATTTACGAGGCTGCATCCTCCCTTCCCGGGAGAGGGGCCCACCATCAGACACCCAGTGGGAGGTGGAGCCATCATTCACCTTGCCAGGAACAGCCCTGCTCAGATCAAAGGGGTCACTCCTCCCCATACTTCAACGGCAGATTGCTCCATTCGATCCAGTTCGGCCCCGGCCTGCCCTGGCCTCTAAACCAGACAACCAATCCACATACCAGCGAAACACACAGAAATGCTTAGACAAAAAGATACCTACTTTCCAAAGGCGGCAATTGCACACGCAGAACATAAAGACAATCACTACTGCCAGATACACGTTAATATTTGGAGCGGAAGCATACGAAATTCAACCTCCCTGGCATGTTCCTTGGTACTACTAGGACTACACCGGTTCATCAGTTATTTTATAATAAGGAGCATTCGCGCTGTGTCACTGAATGGCAGTGGCACAGCGCCCAGAACATCTAACGCCAGCAACCATGAAGAAGACATAAACAACAAAAAATGGAAGGGAGACCTACGCCAATGGTGCCAGGTCTAACACGCGTCCCCTCCTGCTGAAATTTGGGACGAACTACCCACCCCCTGGCCGTTTTCATCACTGAGGCGGAAAAATCTGGACAGACCCGTCAGCGTTGGCGTGTTCTGTACCAGGGTGGTGTTCCACCGTAAAGTCCATACCCTGTAGAGAAATGGACGTCCTCAACAACTTTGGATTCAACCCCCTCATCTGCATCAACCATCTGAGGGGCCTGTGGTCTGTCTGAACCCGGAAGTGAGTCCCAAACAGGTATGGTCTCAGCTTCTTCAATGCGCAGACCACAGCAAATGCCTCGCGTTCAATTGAACTCCACCTCTGTTCCCGGGGGAGCAACCTTCTACTAATGAAAGCCACAGGTTGGTCTAGGCCCTCTCCAATGATCTGTGACAGAACAGGCCCCACACCATGCTCGGAAGCGTCTGTCTGAACAACAATTTCCTTTAAAAAGTTGGGCGCCTGGAGTACTGGTGCGAAGCACATGCCAGTCTTCAGGGCATCGAAAGCTTTCTGACAGGTCTCAGTCCAGTTCACAATCTTTGGCTGCTTTTTAGAAGTCAGCTCAGTCAAGGGTGCAACAATGTTGCCATACCCTTGGAGAAACCTCCTGTAATAACCTGTGAGTCCTAAAAAGGCTCTCACCTGTGTCTGGGTCCTTGGAGGCTCCCAAGCCAGGATGGTTTCAATCTTGGGTTGTAGGAGCGCCACCTGGCCGCTCCCCACCTGATGTCCTAAGTATACCACAGAACCCTGCCCAATCTGGCACTTGCTTGCCTTGATTGTGAGGCCTGCCTTTCGCAGTGCCATCAACACTTCCCAGAGGTGGCCCTCCCATGAGGAACTAAACACTGCAATGTCATCCAGGTAGGCGGCGCTGAAATCTTCCAGCCCAAACAACACTCTGTTGACCAACCTCTGGAAGGTGGCAGGGGCATTCTTCATCCCAAAGGGTATCACACGGAACTGGTGGTGTCCGTCAGGCGTGGAGATCGCAGACCTCTCCTTTGCCCCATCGGTCAAGGCGATCTGCCAGAACCCGGATGTCAAATCAAACGTGCTGAGGTACCGTGCAGTCCCTAGCCAATCTATGAGCTCATCAGCTCTGGGGATGGGGTGCGCGTCAGTCTTGGTGACTGAATTGAGACCTCGGTAGTCCACGCAGAACCGAAGTTCCGGGGTGGCACCAGGCACCGCAGCCTTGGGTACCAGGACTACTGGGCTGGACCAAGGGCTGCTAGAGGACTCAATCACCCCTAAAGCAAACATTTTGGAGACCTCCTCCTTAATGTACCCTCTGACCCAGTCAGTCACTCGGTATGCCTTATGCTTCACGGGAGGACTATCCCCAGTGTCCACGTCATGGACACACCAATCGGTGACACTAGGCACCAGGAGAACAGATCACTGAATTGCCCCACCAGTTGGCGACAATCACTCTGCTGTTCAGGGGTCATTGTGGTGGAGAGGACCACGCCCTCCACTGAACCATCCTTTTCCTCTGCCCACAGGAGGTCGGGAAGAGGCTCACTCTCCTCTTCCGTTCCAGCATCTGTAGCTAGTTGCATGCCCACTTAAGACCTCTCAAAGTGGGGCTTCAGGCGGTTGACATGCAGGACCCGCAGAGGGTTCCTGGGAGACTGCAAGTCCACCAAGTAGGTAACAGGACTCTTGCGCTCCACCACCTCAAAGGGGGCGGTCCACTTATCCTGGAACGCACAGGGCTCCACTGGGGCCATGACCCACACCTTTTGACCAGGCTGAAACTCGATCAGAGTGGCATTCTGACCGTGCCAGCGTTTCATCTCTTCCTGGATGGCTTCCAGATTTGCCTCAGCAAGTTTCCTGAATGCCGAGTGTGGTTCCTGAAGGACAGCATGTAGCTAAACACATCCTGGGGAGGCTTCCTGGGAGATTGCTCCCAGCCTTCCTTGACCAAACTCGGAGGCCCTCTTACCGGGTGACCATAGAGCAGTTCGAAGGGACTGAACCCTAGAGACTTCTGTGGCACCTCACGGTAAGCAAACAACAGGCATGGCAAGAGGACGTCCCACCTATACCTCATGGGCTCCTCTAGGCCCATAATCATGCCCTTAAGGGTCCGGTTGAATCTCTCAAACAGCCCATTACCTTGGGGGTGGTAAGGAGTCGTGAACTTGTACGTTACTCCACACTCCTCCCACAGAGACTTCATTTATTTGGAAATGAAGTTAGTATCCCTACCGGACACCACCTCTCTGGGGAATCCCACACGGGAGAAAATCCCCGTCAGTGCACGTCCCACCACGGGGGCCGTCACTGTCCTGAGGGGGATTGCTTCAGGGTACCGGGTGGCATGGTCCACCAAGACCAGGATGAACCTGTTGCCCATGGCTGTCTTGGGGTCCAGAGGCCCCACAATGTCAATGCCCACTCGCTCGAATGGAGTACTGGCAACTGGGAAGGGCTGGAGCGGGCCCTTGATCTTCCCCCCCGCTCTTTCCACTTGCCTGGCAAGTCTCACATGTCCTGCAGTGAGCATCTGAGCTCTTGCGCATCTGGGGCCAATAAAAGTGGGTGACCAGCCTCTCAAAGTTCTTAGTCTGCCCCAGATGTCCGGCCAATGGTACATTGTGAGCCAACCACAGTAGGAAGGCTCTGAAGCTCTGGGGTACCACCAGCACAAGGGCTGACGCAGGCTCAGCAGCCTTAGGCTCGCCTTAAAGGAGGTCATTCTCCCAATAGATCAGATGTGATCCTGACTGATCACCTGCTGCCTGGGTTGTGGCCTGCCGCCGCAGTCCCTCAAGAGAAGGGCACGTTCTCTGCTGTTCACAAAATTCCTCCCTGGTGGGCCCTCCTTCCTGCTGCCAATGGGTCAGCTCCGGTAGGTCCCCCAGTTCGGCTACTTGTTCCCCTGTAGGTTCCAGGGCATCCCCCTCAAGGGCTGCTCCTTCCTGGACCGTGGGAACCATGGGGGCCGGTTTCCCGCACCCCCTGCCCCTTCTCTTTAAGGCAGGGGCCTGGGCCATACTTTCAGGCTCCAGGTCCTTCTGGACATCTTTACTGGCTGCCATGGACCGAGTGGTCGCACACGCCCACTCAGGCAGATCCAACATTTCCAAATGAGACTTCCTCTCCACCGTAGCCCATGGGGAGTTCTCTAAATCGTTGCCCGACAGACAGCTGGCCTCACAGCTACTTGGAGAGTTCCTGAGACACCCCTGACACACACACTCAAAGGGAACTTGATCCACTTCACACTGGCTCTCAGAGTTGTCTGCTGACACTACTGGGCAGAATGCATGGGGACAATCTGCTCTTTGCACACCAACCGGGAGCTGACAGCAGTCACACTTGCCCCTGTGTCCATCAGAGCCTCCACCCTATGGCCATTGATTGTTACCCACTGCCTGTACTTCTTAGTGTTAGCAGGCAGTGCGGGGTTCGGGACCTTCTCAAAGTCTCCTAGCGAGACAAGGGTCAATTCTACGGGATCCAACCCACTTTGGACACCCATCTCTTCCCCTCCCAGGGCTACACTGGCAATCTGGCGGGGGGTGCATGAGGTGGTGCATTGGTGTCCTTCTGGGGACACTGAGGATCATAATACCTGTGGCCCACTTGGCCACACTTAAAGCAAGTAAGGGGCCCCCTCTGAACAGGCCTACCTGTCGTGGGCACTGGCTTCTTTTCAGGGGGAGGCAGGGACACCACTCCTTGGGTCCCTCGGGAATTATTTTGGGGCCCTCTCTGGAACTCTCTCTGTTTACCCCTGTCCCCCCCCACTCCTCTGCTGGGGACCCTGCCCACTTTTGGCGAAGTCTCCCACAAGACCATTGCGAACCCGGGTGCTCACCCAGCGGTCCGCCTCCTGAGCAAGCTTCCTAGGGTTAGTGAGCTTGCTATCAACAAGGTGCTGGCGTAGCTCTGGAAAACAGTTACTAGATAAATGCTCCCATGCAAACAAGTCATACAATTGCTCAAAGGTTTCCACTTTGCTACCTTTTACCCAGCGATCCATTGCTCTGCAAAAGAAAGACGCTTATTCAACCCAAGTGGTACCCTCCATCTTCTTGCAGGTCCTAAATCTCTGCTTGTACATTTCTGGGGTCAAACCATAACGCGTCAAGGCCTCTTTCATATGGGCATACACCATCCTGCTCTGCTCAGGCAGGTCTCACAGGGTATCCCTCCCATCACTCACAAAGCGTCCCCACAACCCCGCTCCCCAATCCTTCTCAAGGACCCGGTGGGACACCATGGCTATCTCATATGCGGCAAACCATTGCCCAATATCCTCACTCTTATGGAAATCCTTGATGACATCCTTGGGTATGTACACTCTACTCTCGGTAGGTACTAAAGGTATGCTGCCACCAGAGGGGGAGATCTCCAGACTCTTAGCTTTGATCTCCAACTCCCTCAAATCTCTGATGCTCAAGTTTCATTTTCTCCAGTTCAAATGCCAACCTATTATTCTCAACATCCAATTTTCTGCTCTCTAGGTCCTTCTGACCTTCCAATTTGGCCATCTCCAAACTATGCCTCCTATTTCTCTCTCTGTCCTCCATCTCTTCTGGAGACACTCTTTGAGAACACACTAGTACCTGGGTTGGAAAGTGCCTTACCTCCCATTAAACCCACTTCATCATCCTGCTGCCCTCCAGCGTTCTCTTCCTCATTCCTGGCGGACTCTCTCGCCTCCATTCAGGCCTTCTGATATTCCTCCTTCCTAGAGAGGCCCGCAACCGTGACGGTGAATCGCTTGCAAAAAGACTTTAGCTGTTTGGCAGTGTATGTTTCTAACCTATCTTCCTCAAAGAGGAGATCCTCCAAAGCATTGGAGGTTGGCCTACCCAGTGTAGACATGACTGGTACAGTCAACAATAGAACAGAACCAAAAAAAAATATTACCTGGCTGACAATCACAGTCCGCACATAATCAACAAAAATACTTGGCTGTCAATCACAGTCGGTAATAGAACCAAAATCACCTGGCTGGCAATCACAGTCCGCACAGAACAGCAAAAAAAATACTTGGCTGGCAATCACAGTCCGCAATAGAACCAAAATCACCTGGCTGGCAATCATAGTCAGCACAGAACAACAAAAATACTTGGCTGGCAATCACAGTCCGCAATAGAACCAAAATCAAACCGTACGTTGTTTACCCTCACTAGTAGCGTACACTGGTTATTGTATGTGGATCATAAATGCAAGTCCTGATCCTCACCGCTGACCACCAATGTTAGAAATGGGGGCCTCTAGTCGACAGTGGCTGGCGCTGATGTCGAATAGTGACCCTTCTTCCTAAGTCAGAGTAAGGGGGCTACACCCTTTGATAACCCATGCTCAACCCTGTGGTAATGTAACACGAGCAGACAGGCCTATCTCAGAGGCAGTGTGTGAAGCATTTAGGACCATACACAATAACGCAGGACAGACGCTACAAAATAGACACAACAAGCAGTTATAAAAAATAGTTATCTTTAGATATATTAAACACGAAACTGAGAAATGCTCAAAGAACCACAATGCACGTAATTACAGATTCGTCTCAAGAGCGATGAAAGCACTTGTGCGTGCGGGTGGAACGAACTTGGTTCAGGGCCGGGATCTATACGACCCGGTGGTGCACAATGTACAAGGTACTTAGGATATAAAGGGGCACGGTGCACAGCTCCTCAGGGAAGGTGCAGGATGGCAGGCGGACAGTTCTTGGGTTGTGGCGTTCCACAGCGTGCACTCTCGATAATCCTGGGACGGGCGTGGAAGCGGCACCCAGCGGCGCACACGGAAGTTGACAAGGCTCCCGATGTGGGACTAGCGTGGGCACTCTGCGGCACAGCTCTTCAGCTGCAGCGGCCCGCGATAGCTATGATTCTTGTGGCAAAGTAAGGATGGGCACTCAGCGGCACAGCTTCTCGATGGCGGCGGCCCAATACAATGATAGCAAGGACTCTTGCAGCAAAGCCAATGCGGGCCTGCAGCGACACAGCTCCTCGGCTGCAGCGGCTCACAGTGGCGGTAGTTCCGATTTTCGTAGTAGGGCAAATGCGGGTACCCAGCGGCACAGCTTCGCAGCGGCCCACAATAGCTCCAACAAGGTTTTTCGTAGCAAGGCCAAGATAGGCACTCAGCGGCACAGCTCCTCGGCTGCAGCGGCCCACAATGGCATCAACAATGGATCTCATAGCAAGGCCTATGCGGGCACTCAGCGGCACAGCTCTTCAGCTGCAGCGGCCCACAATGGCGATAGCAATAGCTTCCGTAGACAAGGCAAATGCGGGCACTCAGCGGCACAGCTCCTCAGCTGCAGCGGGCTACAATGGCGATAGCAATAGTTTCCGTAGACAAGGCAGATGCAGGCACTCAGCGGCACAGCTTCTCAACTGCAGCAGCCCACAATGGCGATAGCAATAGTTTTCGTAGACAAAGCAAATGCGGGAACTCAGCGGCACAGCTTCTCAACTGCAGCGGCCCACAATGGCGATAGCAATAGTTTTCGTAGATAAAGCAAATGCGGCATTCCCCACAGTAGACCCAGGGGCCTTGGATTTATCGACAGAGGCCTCACCTGCGAGTAGGATTTCTCTCAATAGGAGTCCGGGCTGCTGAAGAATGAAGTCTAATGTCCCTGAGATTTCGGCAGGGGGGAAGCTCAATTCAGGCCCTTGGGTATTTGCTTCAGTGGATGGATGAAAGTTTCAAAGTCCTCTCCCTCTCGTTTACACGGCCAGAGGATCGTCTTGGCATCCCGAAGTTACACAAAAGGCAATGGGTGTGCAGTTCCTCAAGGGGGGGAAAAAGGGAAAAGAACAAGTCTCTTATTGATTGCCCTCACACACCTAGCAAGGTGTCATGCATCATCATTGGGCTGTGCTCCTCGTCGGGCCGGCGCTGCAATGCCCGACGGGCTCCCGCAAAGGGGCTCTTTGTCGGAGATCTTTTGAGAGACAGCCGTTTAGGTGTGTGGGGGTAAGTGAACAGTGTAGTGAGTGAGTGTGCTAGTGGTCTAAAATAGGTCTGGCGCTGCCACAGGGAATTGCATCGGAGATGTGAAGTTTTTATGGTGTGAAGGTGTTTATCTTGATGGTCTAAGGTCCTGTTTGTCGTTGAGGCTGGAGGAGAGCGAGCCGCATGCTTTGCTCTAAGTGTTTTGGTAAATTCTTCCTCATATTAACTTCGCTGAGGCCAGTAGATCCTCCAGTTGGTTAGTTTTGAATTTGATTCTTCTGAAACTGTCCATATAAATAGACGTGGGGTCCTCAGCTGGTTGGTTAGGTGGTGATCTAGATATTCTTGTGGAAATTTCTTGCGGGAGGTGGTCACTTTGATCTTGGATCCCTACCTGGAAACCTGCGATCCAACTAAAAAATGATAGGGATACAAAAGTGTAATCTATTAGCGTGCTTGAGGTTGAATGTTACTGCCAGGGGCTGATCTCCTGGAAAACGCCCATTTAGGGCCACAAAGCCTAGATGTTCCAGATCTTTTACGAAGTTCCTGGCGAGAGCTGATTGTTGCCTCTTGGTGCTCAGCTCCTGGCAAGGTATGTTACAGGCTGAGTGTTGTTCCTCGAGTAGGTCGTCCCTGGACTGTGGCCCTATTAGGTGCATGTTGAAGTCTCCTGTCAGCAGTAGTTTTGAAGTTGATTCTTCCAAGAGGAGCCTGATAATTTCTGCCTCCACCATTTTGGCACCTTTAGTTTTGTCGCGGGGATGTATATAGGAGTTTAAGAGTAGTATTTGTTGTATGGTGTTCCCATCCCGTATGCTCACTCTTAGTGCTTTAGTTGCGTTGGTGGAAGAAGTGAAGGTATCAACGTCTTCAGTCGCAGTTGCTGTTTTTATTGATGAGTAGATTGTTAGACCTTCCTTTAGATGTCTAAATTTTGAGCCTCTCACTGCTGGAGTTTGGTGGGTTCTGAAGCCAAGTAGATGAAAGGGTTCCTCTAACCAAGTTTCTTGCAGTAGGATGAGATCAAAGCCTTGAAAATATTCCAGGAAGTCTTTGTCCGATGTTTTGTTGGCCAAGCCGTTTATGTTCCAGGAGCAAATTTGTAGGTGGTGGTTGCTTGCAGGTGGTTGTTTTGACTTGCGTCAAGTGCTCACCTCCTGACAGTTTATTGTCCTCGCTAGCCAGGACCAGTCTTACGACCTTATTGCTCGGAATTGATCATTCCTTCCTGGTGTCTGTGCGTCTATGCTTGTGCTCCTTTAAGTACTGAGTGTGGCTGCAAACCTGGCTGTATTTTCGTCTTTACTTTTGTTTAGAGTCAGTGGTTCCGGGTAGCCAGGCCTTTGATAAAGTTGTATTTTTATTCCCCATACTTTTAGTTGGGGTTCCTCATCCAGGATTCTCTTCACAATTTCTTCGGAGGACCAGGGTGTCTTTGTTATTTCTCTGTCAGAGATTTCTTTGATGTTTTTGAAAGCGATTCTTTCCAGATCGTGTGTTCTTATGTCCTCCAAGCTTCTAATTGCTTGAATTAGGTGTAAAATATTCCCTCTGTTGAGGATGTCCCCACAACCTCTGGATTTATATTCAGGAATGAATAGAATTGAGTTGTTTTTAAGTTGTGATTGGCTGGCAGTTGGAAATGTTGCCAGTTTTGGCAGTTCCTCTTTGAGTGGAGTGTTCAAGAGATCCATTCGAAGTCTGCAATTTTCCTTGGTGGTGGTTATTACTTTCCTTGAGATGGTTGACTCGCCAGGATTTTGCTTGATGGATACTTCTGGAGCTCTCGTACTTTCCTGTTTGCTAGTTTGATCTGATTGTGGATGGCTCTATTGAATCATCCTCAGTTTAATATCTGAATCCTCTGATGATGAAGTGATCAAAGGGCTTGTTTTTTTTATCTCCTTTTGTTTTCCTGGAGGTAGCTGCCTCTACAGGTCTTTTTTTCTTGAAAAATGTGGAAGCTCTAGTGCCTACGTTTTTTTTTGCTTCCGTCTATTGCTTTGTTAAATGGCCTTGATGGTTCATCCTCTATCGCATCCTCCCCTAATGTTGAAGTAATCAAATGGCTCGATTTGTTATCTCTTTCTTGGGGTAATAGTTCCATTAATTTGCTAGTGACTTGTCCTTTTGTCCAAGATCGAGTACTCCCTGATTGGAAGTAATCCGCTATCTCGTTTTTAGGTCTCGGCTAGCGAAGCTGGCCTCTTAAATGCTGGTCAGCCATTGGAGAAGAGCTTTGTCTCTCTAAACAAGCCCCGTCTTTTTCGGATTCGGGGGCGTGTTTTTTCGCGTCTTTCTCTTTTTCGTACTCCCTGCCCCTTTTACACGTGATGGGCGTGGTTTTTTTTTTGTTGTTTTTTTTTATACATCGGAAGGTTCGGCCATTTTATGCGCGGTCTTTACGGAGCGGGACGTGGGGTCGCCCCTTCCTTGCTGCTCGGCGTTTCCTGGATCGGCGTTTCAAGTCCGGCGTTTCCTGGATCAGCGTTTCAAGACCCCTTTCGGGTAAAAGCACTCACTGATTTCTGATGTCTCGGTACGGGAGCCTTTAGCAACATATTTTGCACATATTTTAAAAATCAATCTCTAAAGCTCTTATTTTTTTTTGCATGGCCGGTGTTAGAAACACAAAATATATCATTGTTTTAGGGGTAAGACCATTCCCCGTGAACCCCTCCCGTCTGCAGCGCACAGTGTGTGCAGAGCGCCCCACAACCTGGCTGTCACTGCCACAATGGGCCGATTGTGGCCCACACAATAGAGTTCACAGAGCCCCGAACAAAATACAATGCACTCCGCTTTCACATGATTCTTTTTTTTGTTGCTGATGAACACATCCAGGTGAGGAAAGAACACACGGGACCCCGCGGTGTGTGCTGGGACATGTCAAACGATTCCGATGTTACATGGAAGTGCAAACATATTGGAGAGGCCAGGGCCGGCTTTAGCGTTGGTGACGTGTGTGGTGTGACAATCGTTCCTAGCACCAACCCCCTTCGTGGGCTTCAGCTGCCCCCCCCCCCCCCCCCCCACTCTTTCCCCTCCTCCTCACCCCTCAAGCTCGGCGTTTCCTGGCGTTCGAGGACGGGCGGCAGAGAAGTAACAGGACTCTGTCTTTTCCTTCTTACTTAGGGAAGAAAAATAGAGTGTCCGGTTCTGCTCTGACGCTTCAGCTGCCCCCCCCCCCCCACTCTTTCATTCCTCCCTCTCTTTCTGTCTAGCAGTTCTTCTCTTACTGAAAACCTTGACTTCAAGATGGGGTTCATTAGGACTTGGCCCTTCTGGCAGGTTCACCCCTGGACTTTTTGGCTTTTTTATTGGTGACTTGGTGTGGTGATTTTTTGGTTTCTACGCACTTTCCCTGTGTCCCAGGGTAAAGTGCGTGCGCGCTCTGAGTGCATGTGGTGAGATAGGCCTGCCCTCCCATAGGAATGCATGGGGAATGTATGTGTCCCTAGTAGTTCCTGATGCGTGGGGTGTGCAGGCCCGAGTTTGGTATGTGCGGACTCGTGGGAGTGAATGCTGCGCGATGATGTGTGCGGCGTGCATGTACCTAGTGTGGAAGTGCCACTTCTAGAAGTGGGCACTTCTGTGTGCAGTGTGTCTGTCGCGTGATTGGCTGGTCATGTCATGTGACGGGCTAGGGATTCCCCAGAGTCAGGATGAGTCACCCAGTGGTGAATGGGGAGATCAGCAGCTAGATGGATGGGAGGAGTACACCTGGGTCCTGAATAGGCCAGGGTTTTCCACACACAATGCTGGCCCCGCCCCCTGTGGTGCGACTGACGACCCTAGCCCTGCCAGTGAATAGAGTGAGGGGCTGAGCACATCAAGGGTGCTCCCCAACCAGCTGCGACTGGTTTTCCCCCTCACCCTGAACCCAGAACAAAGGGTTTGACTGTATAAAAATGGGGCTGTGTCCCCACAGAAAGGGTTCACTTCCAGGATCCTGAGGGGGGCTGCTGCTGCTGGAGGCCAGGAGGAACCGCCACTTGGGACTGCCTTCCTGCCCTGGAGGGCCCAGTGAGCTGGCCCCTGGCCCAGCCTTGTCCCCCTGCCTACCTCCCTAAAATCTTTGCTGGACTTTGCTTGGATCCTACTTTAAGCGCCTGTGAGCGCTTTTATTTGACATATAGCGCTAGGAGCGCTTTGTTTGGTACCCCCAGCGCTTCTAGAGCGCTTTCACTTTTGGCCATAGCGCTAGGAGTGCTTTATTTCTGGAGGCCGGTGCCCACCCGGCATTTACCCCGCTCATTTAATTATTTTCCTACCACCCCGTCGTATATTGCTGATTACGAGGGAGCCCACCCCTCTTGTGACCGTAGGAATCACCGCGGCGGCCCGGTTCTCCAGGCCGGAAGTCAGGCAGCCTTCATTGGGACGGAGGCGGGACTTGACAAGGAAGCGGACGGGAGCCTACCCCGCGCTCCTACCGCCGGACGAGGAAGACGAAGACAGAAGTCCGGAGCGGCCGGTACCGATCTGGGTCCCAGGAGGGGGGCCCGGGCGAAGGGAGGTCCACGCCCCGGAGGAGGCACCCGAGGAAGGAGACGCCGCCACGTGAGCACGGTGAGTGCGGCTGTCCCCGTGGGTTCCTCCCCCGCCTCGCGCCGGGAGTCCAACGTTGCAGGGGCAGTTCTGGGGTGCCTGAGACCAGCACCAAGGCACTACCGGTAACGGGCGGCCCCGGAAGGCAGTGGGCCGCCCCCACGTGGTCAAGGCTCATTATTCAGAACCCCGGGGCCATTGGTGGATTCCGAGCGCTAGTGCGCTCCAACGGTTGGGGCATTGTAAATTCCAGAGTTCCCCGAGCGGGACTCCAACGGTTGCCGGCATTCCTTCCAGAGCGGCCCCGCTTGGCAGTGGGCCGCTCCGACGAGGCTCCCTACCTCTGACCAAGGGACCAGCAACTCGGGGGCATTCTTGTTCTTAGAGCCTCGTCGCTCCTACGTATGGGGATAGTGTCGGTTTAGGAGCGCTAGAAGGCACATGGTGTGTCGAGCCCTGTGAGGCTCTAAAGTCTGGCCCCCTCATCTCTGTGAGAGCCCAGGAGAGGCTCCCACGACGGGGCAGATATTTGTTCAGAGCCACGAAGGCTCTAGGGGGCATTTCGTGTTGTAGAGCCCCGAGGGGCTCAGGGGGTCACAAGTGGTGCATATGTAGAGTCCAGGAGAGGCTCCAACCCCCGCCATATTTGTTTGGGAAGGCCCAGTGTGCCCCAGCATCTCTCCAGTGTGCCCCAGCATCTCTCCAGTTGCCCAGCACTTAGTGGGCAACTGCTACGTGTAGGTTGTGCTTAGTGCGCCCTGGTTTGCGCAGCCGCGCCCTGACTCTGCTGGACACAGGGCGTCCTTGCCCCTTCAAGGCCAGTTGGCCTAGGGACTGCCACAGTAGTGGCTAATGTGAGTTTTGCGCTATTGTCCCTAACCCTGCACCTCTGAATGTGTTTTATGCGTCATGTGCCCTGTTTTACACCTCTGAATGTTATGCATCATGTGTTTATGTGCTTAGACCCCTACAGGTATTGTGATACTAAGGTGGTTGCTTTTCTCCTAGTACAGATGGTGCTAGTGAGGTCCTGATTCCCTGCGCAATATTTTCCTAAGGTGGTTAGGGTTGCGTAGGTGGTACTTACCTGATACCAGTAGTTACTGGTTGTGTGCTACATATGTTATTTTATACTACAGTATTATTCCTATGTTCTAAGAGTGCTAATTCCGGACAGCGGTCCAGGTGGCCCTGTCCCCTGTATATATAATCCCTTGTAAATTCTGCCCGTGCCTGTTGGCACATTGTAGAGTGTGTGTTTTTATCTAATGTGTTGTGTATAATACAAAGGCTATTTTTATAGAATACCTTGTGTGGAGTTTCCTTTGTGGTGGGCCTTGGGTGTTGTTGCTGGGTGCGCGCGCAAACGCTTTACACATCGCCTCAGAGATAAGCCTGACTGCTCGTGCCAAGCTACCAAGGGGGTGAGCAGGGGTTATCTTTGGCGTGTACCTTCCTTGCCCTGACTAGAGTGGTGGTTTCTGTCTGGCTTTGGCGCAAGCCCTAGCCAACCAGAAATCCCATTTCTAACAGGTTCTCACTCTCTTTCCTCTACTTTCTTGTATTTGCTCCCCTGTGAAATGGATCCAAAAAAGAAAATCATTTTTGCTGGAAATGTCGTATTTTAATTCTAAGGTGCAGCATCTGGAATAAAAGGTTAAAAATATGAAAAATAATTAAATAAAGTAAGACAGTGGTAGCAAACTGGCCAGATTAGCGCCACTTTTACAGAGTTTGCCAGTGAAGCGCTATTTTTTTTTTCTTGTCTTTGTTTTCCCGGGGCTTGCAACTAGTGCACCAATCCTGGAGGTACTGCAAGGTGTGGATTGGAAAACAAAATGTGTACTGCGGCTCTGCGTCCAACTGAAAAAATCTAAAAGACATGACCTATTTATTGCCTGTGCTAGTGCTTGTTTTGTTCCTCATGAAAAGCGGTTCTGTGCACAGATGGTATGAACGGCACGAGTAAAGTATACTGCACGGACCCTGGAGGGTGCCTTTGGAAGCTGGCAGAGAAGAAACTGATGGAAGAAGTACAGAAAAGAATGCTCGCAGATGGAGGAGAGGGTGTCTGCGTGGGGGGAAGTGGGAGTTTGGCAGTTTCTGGGCTTGTCCATGATCTGCAGCCAAGTTTGATATGCTTTGAATGCCACAATTCCAACTGATGATTTCACGTGAATCTCCCGCCTTCAGGCTTTCCCTTTAAAACATTGCAAGAAGCCTACAAGCCTCATTGGGACTAAAGCGTCATTATTTCCAAGCAGCCATGCGAACATTCATAGACCACGTGCCAGGACACGACGCTGCGCTGTCGAGTGGGATGCAGGCTAGGGTGACCAACCGTCCGTAAATTTCACGGACAGTCCGTAGTTTCGGCCGTCTGTCCATTGTCCGTGAAGGATTCTTTAACGGACGCTATTTGTCCGTAATTTTAACCGGGCACCGGTCGCAGCACCCTAAAGCCGGCACAGCTTCCACTTACCTCCCTTCTTGACTCCGATGCAGTACCAAAGCTCGGATGCCCAGCAGCATTGGAGAGGCACAGCGGGACGGCGACCCTCACACCTTCAGCCCTTGATGAGCTGTTAAGAGGTGCTTGAAGGTGACTGAGAGGGTGAGGCTGCAGGAGCAGGCGCATCTATTCAGATGCAAACAGCTCTGAATGCGTCATGTCTCTGCAATTTAGAGGGGTCTCACACATTCCCTTTCTGCCCAGGGTCCCAAACATCATAGAACCGGCCCTGATTACACTGAGGCAGCACGTGATTCTCTTCACAGAGCTTAGTTACTGTCACTAAATTGTAAGCAAACCTCGGTTCTTCAAACATGCAGTCTATAATGTAATAAAAAAAAGAAATGGCACAATCGCACCCACTCTGATTAACAAAGTATGGAGGACAATCAGTTAAATCAGTTATATTGGAGTATCTCCTTTAAGTATTGTACATCACAGTGGGGGATGGTAAAAACTAACATTTTAGAAAGAGCGCCTGTCTTCTCCTTGTCTTGTCCAGGAGGGGGTGAGGAGCCCTATCCCACCCTGGAAGAGACCAAGATGATACTAGAATACTGCATGCCCACCCCTGTGTCCACCCTGGTGGATCCTGTTCCCCCTCCTGTGATGGCTCCTGTCCCCCCATGTGGTGGCTCCTGTCCCCCTCCCCCGCCTGTGTTGGCTCCTGCCCCCCCCCCCTCCCCGTGGTGGATCCTGTCTCTGCCCTTGGTGGCTTCTGTCCCAGCCCTGGAATGGCTCCTGCAGCAAGGGTGAAGTTCTTGATGGGCCTCTTCTCAAAAAAGGCTCAGCTCAAAATTAATATGAAAAGGTGGGCGAGTGAGTAAGTGAAGGGATGGGTGGATGGCTGGATGAATTAGTGAAAGGGTGAATGTATGAATGAACGATTGAATAGATGGATAATGAGAGAGGATGGATGGATTGATGAGTGAGTGGAAGGATGGATGAGAGAAGGTAAATAGCTGGATGTATGGGTGGAAAGGTAGCTGGATGGGTAAAAGGGTGGATGGATGAGTGAAAAGGTGGATGGATGAGTGAAATGATGGATGGATTGATGAATTGATAAGTGCAAGGGTGAATGGATGGACAGATGAGTAAAAGGGTGGATGTAAGGATGGATGAGTGAGTGAAAGGGGGGTAGATGGACAAAAGGATAAATAGATGAGTGAAGGAGTGAAAGGATAGATGGATGAGAGAAAGGATGGATGAGTGATAGGGTCAATGGATGGATTCATGAGTGGATGAGTAGATGGATGGGTGGGTGGATGGAAGGAAGGATGGCTAAGTGAAAGGGTCGATGGAGAGAGAAAGGAAGGATGGATGGATGACTGAAAGGGTGGATGGGTGGAAGGAGGAGTGACCGGATGGCTGGATGGGTGAAAGGGTAAATGGCTGGATGGACGAGTGAATGGATGGATGGGTGGAAGAGTGGATGGATGAGTGTACAGATGGATAGGGTGGATGGATGGATAATGGATGGATGAAGGAATGGATGAGTGAAATGATAGATGGAAGGATACATGATGGATAGGTTTGCAAATGGTTGAATATGTTTGGATATGGCTGCAGTGCTTAATTTGTGCCGCTGCTTCATTTTCAGGGCAGGGGTTATAAATTATTTTCAGGAGGCAGTGGTGGTGAATGTAATTTTTTTTAAAAAAATGAACAAAGGGGATACCCTGCTGCGCTCTTGTGGAGGTTTTTGTAAAGATGGACGTGATTCTGCTGTGCTCTTATGGCGGTTGAGACGTCCGGTCAGTGGTACCTGATAGCGTTATGTTGTAGGGGGGGGTGTGGTTGAGTAAAGAGCCATGAGATGCTCTCTGTGTTATGTACACTTCACATGTGGCATGGGGTCATGACTATTTACGGTACATCATGTGGAGTTTAACAAGGCCTTGCGGTTGCCTCCTGATAGGACGCCGCCTTACTATGCTAGCACATTCTAAGGGGGTGAATGTTGCGTGTTCTTGAAGGGTGCCGAGTTGCACCTTGAGGCATGGGTGATTACACAGTTTAGTGGTGTTCTGTGGGCCGACTATACTACAGCTGGAAAATAATTCCTTTATCGGAAATAGTATTTCACAGCTTTTTGGGGCTTCCGTTTTCTGTGAGCGAACTGGGAATTTAGTTTCACCGGGTGTTTTTCCTTCTAGTGTTGTGAAATGGCTATTTTGGTCATTGGCTGCATAATGTGTTTTCTTTTTCTTGAGTTGTAGAACTGGTCTATTGGTCTTGTGTATAAATTGTGTTTTCGTTGTGCATCCACCTCTTAAGAGGAATGGGGTTGTGGGCTTTTGTTTAAGTCACAAATTTGAATCCCGGCAGGGCCACTCAGCCTTTCATCCTCCATGGTGAGTAATTGAGATCCTTTGACCTGGTAAATATGAACACCTGTTGTGTACAGATCGTAGAAAGGGGCAGAAGGGTGGTATGGAGCTGTAAACATAACTTTATTAGTAATAAAACAGCATGACTTGCAATATATGCGTTGACCCACGTAGAGTACTGTGCCCTCTAACTTCTTATCATATGAAGTAAATATGCTCCTTAAAGAACGTCTCATGCTTCTAAGCGCTGTAACTAACAAGTATTATTCCAGTTATCAAAGGTACTTGGTGGCATCTTTGCTGAGAGTGGATAAGGACATCAGGAGTCACTTGAGGCTTTGCCCTTCTTTATTGATGGCCCCTCTCCACATTTCACAGTGGAAATAAATAGCATAATACACTCGGCGCATCTGCATCAATGCTACATATATACTGCTGCAGTTTGGCCACGTTGTTAATATAGGTTCGGACTAGAGACTGTCATGCCTGTGACTGTCACTCAGTGCCTCAGGGAAGGGACTGCCATGAGTGATCATCACTCGATGCCTCAGGGACTACCATGAATGACCATCACTTGATGTCTCAGGTGAGGAACTGCCATGGGTGACCATCACTTGATGCCTCAGGCGAGGGACTGCCATGAATGACCATCACTTGATGTCTCAGGTGAGGGACTGCCATGAATGACCATCACTTGATGTCTCAAGTGAGGGACTGCCATGAGTGCCCATTACTTGATGCCTCAGGCGAGGGACTTCCATGAATGACCATCACTTGATGTCTCAGGTGAGGGACCGCCATGAATGACCATCACTTGATGTCTCAGGGAATGCCATAGGTGACCATTACTTGATGCCTCGGGGGAGAGACTGCCATGAGTGACCATCACATGAATGACCATCACTTGATGCTTGAAGTGAGGGACTGCCATGAGTGACCAGCACATGAGTAACCATCACTTGATGGATCAGGTGAGAGACTGCCACGTGTGACCAACATTGGAAGGCTCGGATGAGGGACTGCCATGAGTGACCATCTCTTGATGCCTTAGGCAAGGGACTGCCATGTATGACCATCACTGAATATATAGGTGAGGGACTGTATGTGCGTGAACATCAGTGGATGGTTCGGTCTAGGGACTGTATGTGCGTGACCAGCACTGGATGGTTTGGGCTAGGGACTGTATGTGCATGACCATCAGTGGACAGTTCGGGCGAAGGACTGTGTGCCTGACCATCAGTAGATGGTTCGGGCAAGGGACTGTATGTGCGTGTCCATCAGTAGCTGGTTTGGGCAAGGGACTGTATGTGCGTGTCCATCAGTAGCTGGTTCGGGCTAGGGACTGTGTGTGTGACCATCAGTGGATGGTTCGGGCGAGGGACTTATGTGCGTGACCAGCACTAGAGGGCTGAATTGAGGGCACTTTCATAAACGTAAACACTTGGTGGCCCATTGGTTTCATGTACTGGTTTCATGCCACCCTCATCCAGGTCATTGGATCACAGCTCGGCGAGGTGAGCCAGTTGGTTTCTGTGGCTAACTTACTGCCCGGCTGGCAGGTGGCCATCCAGCAGCGAGGACCCCCGCAGAGTTGATAATGCTCCTAGAGTAAGTGGGTGGAGTCAGTGAAGGAAGTGAGTGGAGCCAGGGAAAGGGGATGTGGCCTCCTACAAACATTTGAGCACCTGGACTTCATATTTTACAAATTAAGCACTGTATGGCTGGGCTTACTTATATACTATTGCGCGACCTCCTCTGATGTGTCTGTAAAACGTACCTATTGTCCTGAAGTTTTGTCCTGAATTTTGACTTCCTGTCCTGAATTTGTGTCCTGAATTTTGACCCTTTGTCCTGAATTTTTACGCTCACCGTCCTGAATTTGCACCAATGCCAGTTGATCACCCTAGATGCAGGGGAGACAATTTAAAGAGACTATTCAAGTTTTGACACTTAAAATAGGCTTTTGCGTAAGCAAGCATGACAAAATTGTAAACTAGGAGTAAAAGAGCCGTTTTGTCGAGCGGCAAGTGAAACTTTTTGCATTATAATTGTATTTATATAGTGCTGACTGATACTGCCGATGCTTCGACGCCCCTTGCGGCGGAGAGTGCGCAGCTCTGGAACCTAAGGTTAGTGGTCATTTGGGTGGTTCTTTGTTATCGTTTGCTAGTAGCATATATCTTGTGCTCTCAAGGAAACCATCCCGTGCATTTCCCGCAGTTCCTTTGTGGTAGATTAAATTACTAGGAGCTAAGTGTGATGTGATCTTTAGTGCGAGTTCATGCAACTCGTTAGTGAGCTGCACAGATAAGCTAGCGGAGGCATTGTTAGGTTCTAGGATACAGATTAGAGATCTATGAGGGGAGGTGTGGGCAATTTGTAAAATGCCAAATAAAAAGTAGGCAGCTAGGTATGTGACTTACGTAGGCTACAATCACAGAGAGAGTGATGCATGCAATAGGATATTCTCTTGAATGAGATTTCAGTCAGTGGAGTTAACATCTAATGCTTAACCATTTGAAACTTCTCGCAATTTTCTGGGAAAGAGAGGATTTCTTATTGTTCTTGTTGTTAAGAAAAATGCAGAAAGCTCAAAAAAATCATTAGGAATGCATTTCATTTATGTCACACATTTTCTTCTTCATTAAAGCAAAAGTGCACCTTCAGTAGAGAGGCTGTCAGTCCACATGTCTTTCTTAAGGACACAGGACCCTCATCCTGCCATCCAGTGCAAATTAATTTGTTGTCTCTTTTTTTGCATGAGAAAAAGGGTAGAGTTGGTGTGCACGTAGCTACCAATATATGTGTTCACTCTTTAAGAGTTTTATATTTCTAAAGGGATATTCTGTTTTTTCCCCCAGCATTGCATTAAATGCTTCCTTTAAGGCAGTCTGGTGGCTGGCTTTTGTGTTTTAAGAGGGCATATTTATATGTAATTCTCGGTTCATCATGTCCCATGGCATAGCCATGTTATGTGTTATTGTGGAGTGTCTCTTCCCCCTATCAAATTCATCATTGCCAGCCCTCATCTCCTTTTTAGGTCACGGCTAGCGAATGTGTATGTGTCTAGATCTATGTGTGTGTGTGTGTGTGGTTCTGTATGTGTGTGTGGTTGTGTGTGTGTGGCTTTGTATGGGTGGCTCTGTGTGTGTGTGGGAGGCTCTATGTGTGTGTGTGTGTATGTGTGTGCCTCTATGTGTGTGGCTCTGTGTGGGTGGCTTTTTTGTAGGTGGCTCTATGCGTGGGTGGCTCTGTCTGTGTGTGGGTAACTCTGTGTGTGTAGGTGGCTCTGTGTGGGTGGTTCTATTTGTGTGTGGGTTGCTCTATGTGAATAGCTCTGTGTAGGTGGCTCTGTGTGTGTGGGTGGCTCTGTGTGTGTGGGTGGCTTTGTGTGTGTGGGTGGCTTTGTGTGTGTGGCTCTGTGTGTGGGTGCAAATGCAATAGGTCTCGCATTTGAGAGAGATTAAGCTATTGACATTGTAAATAACAATGCCATATCTTTAAATGTTTTAAAAACAAAAACATAAACAAAAATAATGTCATGAGCAATGCCAATAGCTCTAACTTTAACAATGCCGAGACCATTGCATTGTAAATGCTTGTTCTTCTTTCTACCCTTCCTCTTTTGCTTACGGCTGTGTACTTGGTCTCCTTTCCCCCCGACGAGGGGCTTTCCTAAAGCTTCTAATTCGAGCTTTGTTTGTGTTGGGTCTACCAGATAAAAGTCGTGGCTTTGTTCTGGGACCCATATGTGTGCTGGTATATTGGAACAATTGAGCTCCTCGTTTCTTTCCTTAGCTGACTCTTCGGAGGTACTGAGTGATTTGGCGATTGGGTGATCTTGTCTCCTGCAGGGGTCCTTTGGAGGACCTTTTGCCCCTTCGATTTTTGCTGTAGTGTCCAGTCTGCAGGATGGGCCTATTGAGGGCCATTTTGTTGGGGTCCTTTCCGGTGGTGTGCAGTTTTTATTTGGCATTTTCCTGATTTCTGCCAGGATATCCCCCATTGCCTCTGGGAGGGTGGATAGTTTGTCAACTATGGAAAAGCAGGTGCAGTGTGTTGAAAGTAACTGCGTGTTTGCCTGGGCCCTTTTTATCAAGTTGTTCATGTCGGCTAATCTGCTGTCAATGTTTGAGATGTGGATGGCCACTGAATTGAGGATTGATAGTTGTCCGAATGATATTGCATTGACTTCACTGAAAGCTGCTTGGTATCTAGTAAAGATTCCCAGAGATGTTTGGGTCCAGTTGGTTGAGTCCTTTGCTATTAATTTGTTGGATAGTGGTGGCGTGTACCTGCCCGTCTGCGGAGTAATGGAGAAACTATTGCTGATCTTGGTTATAAGTTGTTTGGGCTGTATTACCGTCTGTTGTGCTTTTTCTGGCCTCTGTGATCCTAGGTTCCCTGTCCCTAAATTGTTCATCGGAATTACTAAAAGGATTGTTGAATTGTGAGTTAAGCTGGGGGTTGCTGTCAGTACTGCAGCAGTTGGTGATGATTGGGTTGACCTCTGTCGATGTTCCTTTGCCCTTTCTCCCTGAACTTGTTGCCCCACTGGGGCTGGCCTTAGTGTGCCATTATTCCCTGCCTATCTCTGGGCTGGTTTGATTTGAGTCCTTGAGCCCTAGGGGTTTATGCAACTGTGGCACTGGAGAGTTGATGTTGGTGTCTGACTCGATGTTCGTGACTTAGATATGTGTTGGCATGGAACCACAGGCCGTGCTTTCTGGGTGCTTTTTAGGTGCCTCGTTGTAGGATGAGGCTGGTGGGGATGTATTTGGGGCAAATATTGGCGCTATTTCAGTATTTTGTTGAATAGTGTCATCAAAATTTGTTCTCCCCGAGAAGATTTTAATAATTGGTTCTAGGGGAATGCCTGTGCCGGGCTTGATTCCAGCAGAAAGTGATGTTGTTCTTGTTGCCTGTTTTGCCTCAAATGACTTTTCCATTAATTGTGCTTGGCCAGATCCTATGCGTTTCCTCTTTGTGGGGACGCTGGTTATTTGGGTGGACGCTGTCTATTCCTATATGGGGTACTTGTGACTGTGGAGTTTCCCCTTTTATCTTCTATGCCTTTGCTGCCTTGTTCAGGAGTGGTTGCCTTAGGACATTGGTGGTCCATTTTCTCCGGGTACAGGGGCGAGGGGAGGCCGTTTGAGCTTTCGTTGCTCATACAGAGGGCGGCCCCCGGGTCTCTCAGAAATGCGAATTTTGTGTAGATTTTTGGCTGATAGCTTTTTGTTATTGTGGATTTTGTGTTCAGTTCAGAACCTGCAATGTCTACCAGGATCTGGTTAGAGTTTTCCTCCACCAATGAGTTCTTGTTGCTGGGTGAGTCAGTTGTTCCTTTATTCTTTTTTTTTTCGTTTATTCTGTGTAGATGTGGCAGTTCACTCCCTGCCTGATCCCATCCCATCCAAAACCCTTGTGCACGTGTTGGTCCCGTAATTTTTGTGATTTTTGTTATTCCGTCTTTCCTTGGATCCTTAAAGCTCTTTTTGATGTTGCAGGAAAACTCCTCCAAATCTCGAGTTTTTGCGTTTTAATCCGTTTTTTGAATTTTTCATGACCTTTCCTGTCTTTTTCTGACCTTTTTGGTGTTTGGTTTCCCCCCTTTTTTGTTTGTCTTTTGATTTGGCAGTTGGTTGCAGTTGTAGTTATTTTCTTTTTGTTTGTTTGGGTTATTTGAATTGTTTGGGTTCTTTAGGTTATTAGTTGTTTATTGGTTATTTGCTGTTTATTATTTGCTGGTTATTGTTTGCTTGTTGATTGTTTAGTTGTTTGATTTGGTTGACTTTTTTTTAATTTTTATTGAGATTGTTAATGATCAATTTCTAATCAGTTGTATTTCTGTTAGTTACCTTTCCCTTGCGTTCCTTTGGTTCCTTTTATTTTTCGTTGATTATTCTTGAGTTTTCCTTGCTACTAGATAATTACTTAACTGGTGATTTGCTGGTCCTTGCTAGTGATGGCTAGTGGCGGCTGAAAGGTGCTGATAGATGGAAGGATTTTGTAGTCACCGGTCTGGCTAACTTGGCAAACTCTGGCAAGCTCCGGCAGTTTCTTGGAGATGTGGCAATATAGCAGTTTATTTAGATCCAGACTGATCTGATCTGGTGGGTTTTCGCTACTCCTCACTCCTCGGAGTCAGCTGTGAAGCTGCTTCTGTGCCGGGGTCCTCTCAAAACTGACCCAGGATCAGCAGACCGGACTATTTTCCTGCAAAAACAACAGTTGATGGACAGAATGCAGAACTGTCATACATTCACCCCAGTACAGAGATCTGGGCCTAAATCCATCGTTTTTTTGTTCACTATGCCATGCCAGTTGGAACCCAGCCATATGCAAATCAGTCTTGACCCTGTACCTCATGGGAACAGTCCAGCCCGAACTGCCAAGCCAGGTCCTCCCTGGACTGGAACCAAGCATCCTAGGACCGGTTTCAGGGTTTCACCCCTCTTCAGCCAGGATAGCTTGGTTCCAGTGGCATGGAGAGCACGGGACTCACGTCTGAGCATACGCGTCCCACTCGGGGTGACAAATGCAAAAACAACAGTTGATGGACAGAATGCAGAACAATGTCATACATTCACCCCAGTACAGAGATCTGGGCCTAAATCCATCGTTTTTTTGCTCACCATGCCATTCCAGTTGGAACCCAGCCATATGCAAATCAGTCTTGCCCCCCCCCCCCCATCCACCACCACCACCGATTTCCAAGCCTCTGAAGCTCCAGAGGTCTGAGGATCAGGAGCAGGCTCAGGCACGGAGATTTCAGGCACTGAATACAGAAGCAGAAAACTGAAGCCCAGAAGCGCTGCAGGTCAGGGGCAGTGGCAGGTTCAGGCTCGGGGCACAGAGCACACGGGGCAGGCAGCAGGGCAGGTCGGCAGGGAAGTGGTAGCTAGAGACTGGACCAGAGGTGAGACAGAGGGAAGGAATCTCGCTGCGGAAGTCAACTGAGAACTCTTACCCCCTGCCTTCTTCTGGACTCCTCTCTATGTTTGCCGTCCTCTTCCGCCGCTTCTCCCCCGTCACTGTCACTGCAGACTGCGACCCGTCGCTGCTCGCCTGCTGCCTTTGCCTATGCTTGTTCGCCCACCTGTGCCCGCTTGCCACCACCACCACCTTCTTTGCCCGGTGGAAGAGCGGGGAAAGAGCTTCGGTGCCGCGTCTCGCGTCCGCGGCGATCTCTGTAGTCCTCAGTAGTCCTGTAGTCCTCTGTCAGTTTCCGCTTACAATTGTAGGCCAAACCTGAAGGAGTGTCTTCAGACTGAGTACTGTTTGTGAACGTACCCAGGACAGCACAAGTCTCTGGCTTATATTGTATCACTTCAGCCTCCATGGCCATCCTCTCCATCACAAGGGAAATTATGTTTCTAAAATAGCTTTTTTTCCAGAGGTGCAAGACTACAACCATTGTAGAAAATCCCTATTCCGGCTAAAAATCATTGTGAGATTTCCTGTAGCTGATGGTGTAGATGGTACAGATGCAGAAACCATCTGTAGGGTACAGACTACAATCATAACATCAACCTGTTCTTGGGTATGAAGCCTTTATGCCCCTTGTGCCTCATTAATAACATTACGGGGAGCTCCTTTTGCTCTCCTGAGACCTCTAATCATTGAACTTAAATGAATCCTGAGTGCCGTAACTTGAGAAGTGCTAGATCTGATCAATTGAGCCACATCACCTCTGACATCAATCAATCAATCATTCAATCAGGGTTGATGAAGCACAACTACTAACCTGTGAGAGTCTCAAGGCGCTAGGGGGCGGCTTCGTCGAGTGTATGGGTCGTCCGAAGAGCCAGGTCGTGAGGTCCTTAGTGGACTGGGGGGTCGTCTGAAGAGCCAGGTCGTGAGGTCCTTAGTGGACTGGGGGGTCAGCCGAAGAGCCGGGTCTTGAGGTCCTTCCTGAACTGGGATAGGGTGGGTGCTTGGTGGAGGGGTAGGTCTTCTCAGGCCTTGGCTGGGAGGTAGGAGAAGGACGTTCCTCTTGTTCTGGTCCTGTGGATGCGAGGGATGGTGGCCAGCGAGAGGTTTGCTCATTGGGGGTGTCTTTTGGGTGCGTGGAAGGAGAGGCGGCTGTTCAAGTATGTTGGTCTGGTGTTGTGCAGGGCGTTTTATGAGTGGGTGAGGAGTTTGAAGGTTATTCTCCTTTCGACTGGGAGCCAGTGGAGATCGCAGAGGTGTTGGGTAATGTGGCTGTGGCGGGGGATGTTGAGGATGAGTCTGGCTGCAGCGTTCTGGAGAGTCGAGTTTGCAAAGGAGATTCTTATTGATTCCAGCATAGAGCGTGTTGCCGTAGTCTAGTCTGCTACTGATGAGCGCGTGTGTGATGGTTTTTCTGGATGCGGTGAGATCTATCTGAAAGTCTTTCGAAGCACGCGGAGGGTGTTGAAGCAGGTCGAGGTTACAGCTTTGATCTGGCGGTTCATTGTGAACAATGAGTCCAGTATAATGCCAAGGTTTCGTGCATGGTCCGTTGGGGTGGGGGGCCACCAGGAGTCATCCCATGTGGAGGGGGTGGAGCCCTGGATGAGGGCCTCTGATTTCTCTCAGTTGAGTTTCAGGCAGCAGTTCTTAATCCAGGTGGCGACGGCTTTCATCCCTTCTTGGAAGTTGCCATGACAGCAATGTATCAGCTTTCTGTATGCAGAATAATCTAATACGTGAAGTATATCCTGTTTTTCTAAAAATCCAAACTCGGGCTGTACTGTCAAAGGAGGATCCTGGGATCTAGAATGGTCCCCAGCTGACCGGTACCCTCTTTTAAAAGAACATGGATGGGCGGAGGATCTTTCTTTGTACAGAGAAGAAAGTTCTGAAACCTGCATACAAAGAACATAAGATTTATTCTCCTAGGTAATTTGCAGCACAGACCTAGACCTAGGTGCTTTGGAGAACTTTACAATTAACAATGAAGTATCTTAACGGTGTAATTGAGTGTTAGAAATAAAAAAGAAGGTTGGCAACAATTGAATTGCCAGGAGAGGGAAATTACATATGAGCGCAGCAGGTGGGGGAAAGGAATGTTTGTCTTTACCGTAGATTGTGAAAAGATGGCTCTTTAGAATTTTCCAGAACAAGAATAACTTGGGGTCCAGTCTCTAGTTCATGAAATTTATTCCATAAGAGTTGGAGGTTGGCAGGAAAATGCTTGTTTCAGAGTTCTTCTTTTTCTTCTGTCGGAATTACCAAATGCAGGCAGCATTTTTCCTCCTGTGTTCCTCCTGAAGTTTGATTTTTACATAGATGAGAAAGCTTTTTTATCGCTACTGGGATGACATTAATAAAAAAATATGTGTATAATTCTGCATCCTTTTCTTGCCTTAGAATCCAAATATAACCCTTATGACACAGGACACCAAACATATTTTCAAACACACTTTCTAAAACCTCTAAGGCCTATGCTGGTCTTGGCACTTACACATAAAATGGAATCCTTTTTTCCTGTGAGGCGATTCTATAAGAGCTCCAAGACCACATTGTGCATCTAAACAATATTTGACTGAAAAGAAGAATTTAAAGCTGCAACTTTAGATAGCACGTAAATTAGATCTTAAACTAGCCCAACCTCTAGCAGCTGTTTAGTTTTGCAGCTTAGGTATATTTCACAAAGAATACATTAGAGATTCTATAAGACCTCTACAAAATGTTTTTTACCTGATAGCAGGACAAATAAGGGAAATGCAGAAAAACCACAGGAAAATCGCCCTCAGTAAAGTAAGTGTACTTATTGAAGCTACCAGGAATAACTGATCAGAAAACAGGTAGGTGAGATTCTTTGCCCATTTTTCAACTAAGGCCATGGGCTTCAGTAAGTCCTCCAGTAGATGGTGCCCTACTGGAGATTTTTTCACCTTAAGCTGCTCCTCCATCCCACCTTACCCTCAGACACGCTCGGTCTAAAAAGAGATAGCTGCTCAATTAATCACAGTTAGGATCACATTGTCGCGGGCGTGTTTGTTGACATTCAGATGGTATACAACCATACAGCAAGAGCCGAAGACATTAGTCATGACCATCCAATATGTCTTAATAGAAGCAATAATTCTGGTGCTATGAGGTGGTAGAGGAACCATAATTTAGATGGTGAGCTCAAGATCCTCTCCCCAAAGATCATTTCAGTCTCCTCCAAAGCAATAACTGTGCCTCTTGTACAGTTCTGGAGAAGAGAAGCATTCTACAGTTTTGCCTCAACCAGAGCAATTATGTTTAGGTGGGTAAACATTTCCATAAGGTATCTGGGAAAACAGTTATCAGAAAAGTATTCTGACTTTCAGTAGAGCAATCAGTATTTCAGCATCTGCAGTGTTCAAATGCCCATGCACAAATTCAAAAGACATTGTGTACAACCGTTTCCAAACTGTCCAGCTTGTCTGCATTTGGAATAGTCACCCTTGATGATATAGCACCTGCACTCCAAATTGTAATGGAAGTCCTCTGACATTGAAATAATTCCAGAGGGTGGGTGAGACGGGGTGTTTGGTCGAAAAAGTGTGCATTGCACCGATTGAGTAAGGTTTATCTTCATCTATGTTCTTTTGACAAACATAGTGAAGTACTGTTTCCCATTTCTTGAGGTATGCGGATGGCCCAATTCCATCTGAAACACCGACTCTGGTGGCCTCTTGTCAGAGGTTAATTCACCCCATTCTTCCCATTCTTACCTCTTACACAAACATTTTGAATTTTAGAATTTTCCATCTGCCTGGAAAAGCTTAACAACCTTCTAAAAGAGCACTTAATCCAGCATGATAAGGAATCCTCTGCTTTTGAGTGGGCCACAGTAAAAGCACCTGACAGTGAGCTTCAAACTTGAATGCAAACTATGACGCCATTTCATGAATGGTGTTTTTTGTGAAGTGGAGTTATTTGGAGGTTATGTTTCTGTGTTAATTTTTGTTTGTTAATGTTAGAATCCAATAAACAATTATCCTTGAAACCATTAAAGTGTAGGCTCTTACCAGTATTCATATGAATGCACACTTTTGTTACTTAATGGGAAATTCTGGAGTCTGGGCTTCCTTTAGATATCAGAGTAAAACAGTTGGTTCTGCTTCTACTGGTGGTGCCAAATAAAAAACAAAGATGGCGATAATGTATTAAATACTTAATAAAGGGGCAGAACAGCTATCTAAAAATGGACAACACAATAGCAGGGTGAGATAAAAACCTGGAGGAGAAGGAAGGGAACTATGGAAAAGAAATAAAAGACAGAGCGGGAGCCCTAAAGACGCAACCCATGCAAAGTGAGTCAGGGAGAGCATCAGTTACTAAATCGATTTAGAACTTTGTTGGGAATCACTTTAAAAGAAAGCAACTATTGTCGGAATCCCAGTTTTGTGATGAAGAGCAATCCATTCAGAGTGAGAATATCAGCCAGTTATCGTTGGGGGTACAGTTACCCTTCCTAAACTATCAAGAACCATCGAGTCAAATGATTATTCCTGGAACCAAGGCTGTCTTCATCACGTCGGCTCTTCGTCTCCTTGGAGGGCAGAGGTTTACAAGAAGAGGGAGGAGAGAGTGAGCATTGTAGCTTGGCATCCAGGAATCCCTCAGGAGAGGTGCGGAAGGGAAGAGTGGAACCATTTCCAGCTAAAGTAACTAAGAAACAGCACAAAACTCTATTCTGAATTTTGTAATTTCAGCAACGCCATCAGCCTCTATGCTGGACATAATGTTGATACTACTAAAAACTTAGCAAGGTTTACTGGAGGTGTCAATGCCGAATAATGATGTCTTAAAAGACCCAAAAGACCAGCTACAAATTATAGTGGGGGAACTCTAAAACAAATTAAAGACCATATGCCGTGACTAGTAAAGTGGAAGAAGCGAAACTATCAACTGAAACCCCAGGTTATCAGGAAGTAGAGCAAGTGCCTCGGTTGTCTGTACTGCAAAGTGTTTATATATGTATATACCCAATGAATATAAAAAACAGGGATTATATACTAGATATGGGAAATATATCCCCCGGATGAGAAGGAGGAGGAAAGGGCCAATGAAGGCGGCAAAAGGGAAACAGCTGAAATTGAAGTGTGTGGGGATGGATAAAAGGCATAAGAGTCTGGTAAAAGCCCAAAAAAGAATAATCAGGAAGTAGTAATTGGTCCCAAGACTACTATAATGAAGGGGGAAGAGCGAATAAAATATAGTGATAGAAGTAGCCCACGTCCCCAACATAAGAGAAATAATGGTGACCGTAATAAATAGGATAGCCAGAGAGAAAAAAAGGTTGAACCGAAAAGGGGGGAGGGGAGAGGGAACTGACGAGTTGTAAAAAGAGGGTTAGTGGAGAGTGTAGTGTGATGTCCCAAGAAATAGAAATAGGAAGTAGCGATGGGAGTAATTTATAGCTATACTTTGACCTGCCCAGTATGGGAAGGTAGGTAAAGTGTGAAAGATACAACCGTTAGATCTGTCCCAGCTACTCCTTCTCCAAATGGGTACAGTTGAAGAAAATAGGGACAAATGACCTTAAACAAGTGAGCTTCACGGAAAACAATAAAGGGAATGAACCAACAAAAGTACAATTGTTGTCAAGTATGGTCAAGTTGGTACTAATTAAAGCAGACCAGTAGGTGTTAAAAGAAGGGATCAGACTAGCGCCGGAGGCAGAAATGCCCAAATATAGCAACAACGTAAAGCCATTTCTTCAGCATCATGCCGGGCTGGGATCAAGGCAGGTCAGGCTGATCAAGCAGGGATATAGGGAAGAAGATGACCTCAAAATCACTGTGGTACAAACTGACAAGCTTAAACAAAGGGGGGGGCAATGCTTGGAAATAGATACAGGGCCCTTGATTTGCCTGATATGTAGAAGCTGGGTGGTTCATTGAGATAGATTAGGACATTGGTTCGTCACAAAGCCTCAGGATATTAACATGGAATGTTAATTACTACAGGATAATTTCAAAATTAGAAAGCTTAAAGAGATATATTGATTTGTATGGGATTGTTTGTCTTCAGGAAACGTGGCCGTGTGACGAAGCCCCAGATAAACAGATCGGCTAAGAAGAGCCAACCGGGACGCCCGTCGGGTGGGCATATAATGCTGGTATCAACCAAAATAGCTAAAAGAGTGATGCCTTTGAAAATTAAATGTAGCTGGCTGGTGGCCTGCAGAGTGCATCTCCTGGAGCCGGAACCAAAATATGACTGTATGACTATAGTTAATGTGTATATGCAGGGGGAGAGGAATACAGGGCCGAACTGGAAAATTTCAAAGAAGATATAGAGGGCCTCTGTGAATTACACCCCGGAGAGCTGTTTATTCTGTTAGGGGATTTTAACCATAAATTGGAGAGTCGACTCCTGTAGCAAAGAGCTATTGATTGCGTACAAGATAAATGATGCCAGCTTTCCTGATGTTGATCTAACAGCACAATATATGGCCTTAGGGAAATATTTGGGGTCGAAGGGACTAATCTGTTTGAATGGAAGGATAGAGGCTGCCCGTCCAGCTGGTCGACCTTTTAGGAGGGGACAGCAACCCTGCCCTGTGGATTGCATCTTTGTGCATGCCTGGAATTTTGATTTAGTAAGGAACTTTAAGGTGGACCAAGCAGAGGGAAGTAATAATTTCCCCATAAAACTTGACTTAGTAGGGGGTAAAAAGAGACCAAGAGAAAAAGTGCTTCCAGTCCAAATGGACTAACCTAGGTGTCTCACTACAAGATTGTCAGAAGAGTGCATGGAAAAATTAACCAGGTTCCAAGAGAACCAAAGGTTAAGCAGCGCCCTTTGTAAGAATTTAGGGTGGTATGAAAATGCTATCAGACAGGTTGTTCAGTGTTTAAGGTTTGAAATAAAAGGGAATAAAATTGGCGATAATAGGAACCAAAGAACCCTGATTAAAGGAAACGATTGGTTTAATAAAGAATGTCGGAAACTAAAATTACAAATTAGAAAAGGGGAAAGAAGCCTTAAGTTAAGATATGATTCTGTTAGACCTGGCACCATTGGCGTGGGTCTTCCTTCCATTTTTCGCTGTTATCTCCTCTGTTTTTGCTGGTATTAGATGCTCTGGGCGCTGTGCCACTGCCATTCAGTGCCACAGCGCGAATGCTCCCTGTGTAAATATGACATGTGAATTGGTATATCCATGATTGGCTTATTTGGTTTACCTGGTAGTCCCTAGTAGCGTGGCCTGTGTGTGCCCAGGGATGGTAAACCAAATGCTGCTGGTGGGCCTGCAGCACTGGTTTGCGCCACCCACAGTAGCAGCTTGTAAAGTGTGTCTCAGACCTGCCACTGCTGAGTCTGTGTGCAGTCCAGGACTGCCATCTTGGCTGTGAAGTGCACCCACTTCCCAGCCCCTGAACCTTCCCTTGGCATCATGTGAGTCACCCCTATGGTAGGGTGCATTGTATGTGTAAGGTAGGACATGCCTTGATGTGTGTAGCATGTCCTGGTAGTGAATTACACCCAATTTCGTTTTTCACTACTGTAAGGCTACCTGTTCTCCATAGGCCAGAATGGGAGGTTTGACTATTACATTCTATAGTCCTAACTGACCCAAAGAACATGTTAGAAAAACGAATTTAGTATGCCTGAGCTCAGAATATTAAAATACATCTTTTAGTAAAGTTTATTTTTATATTCTGTGTTTGAAAATACCACTTTTAGAAAATAGGTATTTTCTTGCCCAAGCCTTCCAGTGTGCTCTGCTGTTATGTGTATTGGTTGTCTGGTTTTGGAGGGACAAGGCAGGCTGAGTCAGATCTGGGTTGAATAGAGAGATCTGCATTGGAGTATGGGGAGGGGTAGCGCCTTGAACTGAATAGGGCTGTGCCTGGCAAGGTGAATGCTGGCTCCACCTCCTACTGTGCGTCTGATGGCAGACCCCCTCTTTCTGAAAGGAAGGATGCAGCCTGGTAAACAAAGTGCTCCAGGACTGGGCAGAACAGGTTCTGGCTGGCTTCAGTGACTTGTAGCTTCTGAGAACAAAGACTTTGGGGTATAAATATCTGTGCTGAAACCCCTACAATTTGTATTGCTCCTGGACAACAAGGGGAACCTCTGTCCGTGTAACTAAAGGAATCTGCAGGAGGTGACTGTGCTTGTGCTTTTGTGCTGTTTCTTGGATTGGCCTGCAGCACTTTTTACTGGACTTGGAAGAGGAGGAAAAGGACTTTGAAGAGAACTTTTATTTCAACTTGCTAAAGCAATCACCCAAGGGCTAGAAGAGAGCTAGCCTCCTGCTGGAGTCTCAGCCACATCAGACTCCACCACCAGCCTCCTGATTCCTCCCAGCGAGGCTTTCTATCGGCAGGTGAGGCTCCTGTGAGTTCCAGGGCCTCTAGTTCTACTACGGAGAAGAGAGTGCTGAAAATCATCGCTAACGCCCGTTTGAGAGCCGCCGCAGCTGAAGACCGTTCAAAAAATCATCGCGCTGCTGCCGCGAGCGCTCGCAAACCAAGGATCATTGCATCGCACGCTTGCGGGCCACAAAGCGCTCGCTAACACCCAAAGATCATCGCATGTTTGCGGGCTGTCGAGTGCTCGCTAACCAAGGAACATCGCATCACGACATCGCAGTGCGGGCGCCGTGCGTCCGTCATTTTTATCGCATCACACCCGGATCGTTGCTCCCTCGCGGAGCGCCATTTCTTCTCATCGCAACAAGGTCACACACGCAACCGGCTCGGCGCATCATCCTCCCTTAAGGCAAGGATTTCAACGCTTCACCGGCTTAGCGTGAAGAAGTTTGTCGCTTTGTCCCGCACGCTTCTGCAGATCAGCGCATCATCCTCCCTTGCGGCAAGAATTCAACGCATCGCTGGTCTCGTATGAGGAAAATCATCGCTACAGCTCGTTTGCGACATTTTGGTTGTTTTGCTATAGAATCCAGGTACTTTGTAAGTAAAAGGGTCGCAGAGACCACTGCTTTGAACTGAACTTCTCTTTGCACACTTTGAACTATTTTTGCAGCATTTCAAGAAGTAATCCTATTTTATAGTATTGTGGCTTTTTACCGTTCTTGGTCTTGTGATAAGTCTATATATAAAGATACTTATTTTTCTATAATTACTTGTGTGGTGTCCCTTTGTAGTGTTCTTCACTGTGTTACTATGTATGGTCATAAATGCTTCACACACTGCCTCTGAGATAAGCCTAGCTGCTCGTGCTACGTTACCACAGGGTTGAGCAGGGGTTATCAAAGGGTGTAGCCCTCTTACTCTGTCTTAGGAAGAAGGGTCCCTACGTGGACAGTGGCCAGCCATTGCCAACTAGAGACCCCCATTTCTAACAAGTACCCAACAAAAAATAAATAAAAAATATAAAAAGTTAATAAGAGACGAAAAAAGAATCCATAAGAGAAATGTTGGGGGAATCTTCTGGAAGCAACGGAAACAAAAAATGTAAAAAGTTCTGGCAACTTGTCCAAGACGGCTCTGGTAAGATACAAGGGGCAATGCATTGTGTAGTAACAGATGAGTCCATATTGAAGAAATATATGGGGGAAGGGGGGAACCTGTAGTGAAGAGGGTCACCCCTTGGAATGCTAAAAATGAGGATATCTGGTCCTTTTTTACGGCATGTAAGGTCCGATGCATCATAGCAGATTTAACTTTGACTAGGGCAGCGGGACAGGATAATCTCCCAGCTGTAATTATAAAGACCCAGCCAGATTGGAGGGTGGAATTCTTTTCCCAAATGTTTAAGCACATACTGGACATAGAACAGATACCAGAAAGCTGGAGAGGGGCGATTGTCAGACCCATCCACAAACGGGGAGATAAAAAAGCCCCAAAGAATTATAGGTTAATAAACTTGTTAAATGTAGGAGAAAAAGTTTTTCAAAGATGTTATTTGAAAGGCTAATAGAATGGGCTGAAGTAAATCACTTTGTGCATCCAGAGCAGGGGGGCTTTAAGGAAGGGCACTCTACCATTGATCATTGCTTATCTCTCTGCTCTATCACACAGGAATCGGTGGAGATGAAGGGCGGATTGTACTGCTACTTCATCGACCACTGTACACAAGGTCTGAAACACCAAGGAATGTCAATAGATATCTACATTTAGTAATGCTACAAAGGTTATCCAATGCACTGCAAGAAGAGCTATGCTGCCCAGTCCATGCTGGAGAGGTCAGGTAGGCGGGGACTAAACAATAACAAAACATCCATTGTGTTATACTATCAGCTTTTATAACACATTTGAGGATCTTCTAGCTCCCACTTTTTTTTCAATGATTGAGGTTAGAATCACCTTGATCCCCAAGCATGGGAATGTCACAAAAAATTCAGTTAACTGATTTATTAGGGTCCTTCCCCAGTTGATGGAAGCTGATTTCTCTTCTTTCGTCGGTGGTGCCTCTTCTCCCTTTCGCTATTTTTCTGTAGCACCAAGACATTAATGGGACACCAATTGAAGGGGACACACAAAAAACAACTTATTTACTGATAATTCCGTATACCATGGGACAGCCTCCGAGATCTCTTGCGTCCCTTATGCCTGTACTATCAATATGAAACTCCATATGGATTTCAGGTGAATTGCTGCCGGATCTCTATATATTTCCAGGTGTGCAGGGTCTGGAATCCATGGTCTATATTGATCTGGCAAAACGGTGTAAAAGTTGATTGAATACTTGGAAATTAATTTATTCAAATCGGTAAACACTTTCTCGGGAGCCAGTTTGCTCTGACATAGGGAAGAGATCTTACCTGATTTGGGGAAGTGGAGAAGCTAATATGTCTCATGGCTTGACAGACTACTTGCTTCAAGATGTGCCCTCTCTCATCCCTTGTCATGAGCTAGAAGCACTTCAGGCCTTGGTAGTGGTAATTGTAATTGCATTTACATAGCGCTTAATACCCCTGACAAGGCGTCAAAACGCTTTTTCGGCGAGTAGCACGCCACTCCGGAACCCATAAAGGATTAGTGTTGAATTAGTATAGTGAAATATCAAAAAGTTATTAGAGTGGTGGATAGGTTAGTCAGTTATTTGGATTGAGAAGGATAGCAGAGGGATAGAAGAGGAAAGAAAAGGTTTGCATTTATATAGCACTTGTTACCCTCGATGGGGTGTTTAAGCGCTTTTTCGGCGAGTAGCAAGCTACTCCGCAACCCATAAAGGATTAGTGGTGAATTACTATAGTGAAATATTAAAGTAATTTGAGTGGTGGATATTTGTCAGTTTTTGGGATTGAGAAGGATAGCGGAGGGATAGAAGAGGGAAAAAAGGTTTGCATTTATATAGTGCTTGCTACTCCAAATGAGGTGTTGAAGTGCTTTTTTCAGCGAGTAGCACACTACTCTGTAACCCATAAAGGATTAGTTATGAATTAGTATAGTTAAATTTGAGAAGTGGACATGTTAGTTTGTTATTTTGATTGAAAAGGATAGTGGAAGGATAGAAGAGTGAAGGATTTAGATTGGTTTTTTTTGGGAGGTCATTGCAGTAGTGGGAGGCTTGGTGTGTGTAAAAAGGAATGTGGAGGGGAAGAGTCAGAGTAAAGAGTTTAGAAAGGCTTGTTTTATAGTAAAAGGTGTGTCAGATGGTGTAAAGAAGGGTAGAGTAGGGGAGAATATAGAAAGGGCTATTTTGGAGATCATGGTAGTGGTATGGGGTTTGAGATCAATGAGAGAGTGGATGTATAGGATATATTGATAGAGGTATAGGGTAGTGCATTGGAAGGAGTAGTAGAAAGGGGTTTGAGATGAGAGAGAGTTGAGGTAGGAGATATATTGAGAGAGGTATAGGGTGAGAAATAGGGTAGTGCATTGGATATGCTGAATTAGAAGAAAGTAATAAATATATAGATCATTAAGTACATGGAACGTTTATAGATGCATAAAGGAAGTAAGTATATGTAGATTTAAGATATCGATAGAGGTATATGGTGTGAAATAGGGTAGTGCATTGAATTTTTACATAGTACCTAGGTGATTCTTTCAGGATACAGGTAGTGCCTAGATGATTCCCTGAGTATATCAGAACTCCATAGGTAGTTTCATATCTGCATAGTTACTCCCTGCATGTTTACATGAGTATATCACTACTATCTGGGTGTTTGGATGAGTGCACAAGTAGTGCCTAAATGATTAGATAAGTGCATGACTAATGGCTCAATAATTCAATAGATACTGGTTGGATGACTAAATGAGAGCAACTTTAGTGTCTGGATGAATTCAGGAGTGCATAGATAGTATATACATGATTTACAGAGTGCATGGATAGTGCATACGTGATTGTTTAAGTACATGTATAGCACCTAGCAGATTAGATGGGTGCATGAGTAGTGTTTAAGTGATTGTATGACTACTTGGCTGCTGCCCATGTATTTTTGGTTCAGTGAACAGTTAGTACCTGGGTGTTCAGATAACTACATGGGTTGTGCCTGGATAATTCAATGAGTGCATCAGTAATGTCTGGCTGATTACACGGGTGCATGACTAGTGTCTGAGTGATTCCATGACTCCATTGTTAAACCTTGGGAGGGTGGATGAAAGTAAGTGTACAGCTGGGGTGATAGTATTTGTGCAAGAATATTCTGTCAGAGATTAAATGAGTACATAGCTACTGGATGAATCACAGGTTTACTACAATAGTACCCTCTACGTAATTAGATGACTGCATGAGTAGTGCCTGAGTGTTTGCATGAGTTCATGCATGTGCCTCAGTATTTCAATGACTGCATGGGTTTTAAGTGTTTGCTTAGATGACTGCATAGCATCTGCACAAGTCTTACAATATCTGCATAGTTACAGCCTTGTTAATTGCATAAGTACATTGTTACTGTCTGGGTGATTAGATGAATGTATAAGTAGTGCTATAAGTAGTGCCTCCATAGTTCAATGACCCCACAATTTCTGCCTGCCTGTTTTGAAGAGTACATGTGTAGTTCCTAGGTTATTGAATAACTCCATGGATACTGAATCACAGATTTGATGACTGTCTCGCTAGTGGTTGGGTGATTGCATGAGTATCAAACTACTGCCTGACTGACTATTAAAGTATCTTCATTACTGTTAGATACATAACAGTTGTGACTATATATGTGACTCACTGGTCATCTCCTGTCAGTGTCAAACTATCTGTTTTACTGTATATATGCTTTTCTACTGAGCTATGTGTGACTAAAGTCTAGATATCACAGTTGGTATATAATTGCATTCATGGCCCTCTAGGAGCATACATTGCTTTGTTACTGAGCATCCACATGCATCAGTAAGTTTCTAAAATGGAAAACGACATTTTAAAATTGTATAGCTATATCATTTCTCAAATGCTTATTCTGCTTCTAAAATATATATTCAGCATTTTCCAAACAAAAGTTACACTGCAAATGAAGCTAGCACAAGAACTCTCAAGGTATTCTGAACTATTATTCTCCAGTATTGGGGTGTCTTTCATAGATTCACATGCTTGAATATTCCCCGTCGTCGAAGTGGGAGTCCCACGGTACATAATAAAGCAATGTAGTAATAACATAAGCCTATTAGGCATAAAAGAAAGAAAAAACCATAGAGTTTTCATAGATAGACAACTTGTCACTTCTATAACATATCACTGTCGTTATGTTCTAGGCCAAATCCAGCCAATCAGGCGTCCGCACCCTCTAGAACCCTCTCCCCAGAGACTCAGGCTCTCAGATTTTCTACCGCACGTCGTGTGAAGGGAGTCTCCCTGAGCTTGCTCAGTTTTGTTTTCTTCTCATACTTCACAGAAGATTGAGTTTATGATGTCTACAACCAAGAAGTCCCTCTTCAGACCTTGTGGGAGCTGTGGTAAACTGAGACTTCATTCTGAAGATCCTCACAAAAAAAGCATTTATTGTTTATACCCTGAACATCAGGTAAAAGACTGTAAAATTTGCAGAACCTTCTCACAAAAAACTTTGAAGGATAGAGAAGGGCGTCTCCTTCTGTGGCTATAGAAGTTAAAAACGTCAGAAAATCCTGTTTCTGATGTGGAGAGTGTATCTTCCATTCAAACTGCTCCCTCTTTGAAAAGGTCCTGTGACTCTCAAAAGGTTTCTCCTAGACCTAAGGTGATGAAGAAACATCATGGAGAAAAGATTTCTACACAACCTTCTACTTCAAGAGGGGTGATTTTCCCCCCCCCCAGGAGTCTCTCTGTTTCATTGACACCCCCGAGATCGGATTCTCAGGCGTCTAAGACTCCATCTGCGCAGTTTTTACCTCAGAAACTGCCTCTCTCGTCGACGAGCTCATCAACGCTTCCTCCGTCGACGAGAGCTGCCGTCGTCGCATCTACATCGACGACCTCGGCATCTATGTCTATGAAGCCAACCATGATCATGTCGTCGGCGTCTTCACCATCGACGCTGGTGTCAGTTAAGGTGAGACCCATTTCATCGACGTTACCCTTAACTGTGTCGTCGACGGGTGCTTCGTCGTCGAAGGGTGCTTCGTCGTCGAGGAGTGGTTCGTCGTCGGCGGGTGCTTCGTCGACGACGGTGGTCTCTTTGTCGGCGGTAGTCTCTTCGTCGGCGGTGGCTCTGTCGTCGACGGTAGCTCTGTCGTCGACGGTAGCTCTGTCGTCGACGGTGGCTTTGTCGTCGGCGATGACCTCGTCGTCGACCGTGGCTTCGTCGTCGACTGTGGCTTCGTCGTCGACTGTGGCTTCGTCGTCAACGGCAGTTCAACGTCGAATTTCAGCGCCAGCAACAACGGCGACGACTCCAACTCTGGATTTGCTACCATTAGAGACTTCAAACTCTCTGCTTCAACGACGGCATTCGTCTCTGGATACCCTGATGCCACTTAAAACACCTGTACAGCCTCCTGAAGTGCTGTTTTCATCTGACAATGAAGACTACGAGGATGATAGATTTCGGGCTGCTCGCAGTCCTTCAGAACTTCTAATTAAATGTCAGGACTCGGATGATGATGAGGAAGACTTGCAACAAGATGATTTCTCATCTTATGACACACATCCAGTTCAGGAACCTCATATGGCACAATTGCCTTTAAGTCTGATTTCCAATTTACAGTACATGCTGGATGATTATATTCGCCGTTTTCCGCGGTCTGGCCATACCACTCCAACGCCGCAGACACCTCAACAACCTGTTTTACATAGGGAAACAGTAGTCACACCTACATCAGTGACCAGAGAACAATGTCTTGGGGTTCCTCCAATCACACTGGAAGATATTGTCGAGGAACAAGATGATGACGCTGACAAGGAGGAAGGTGAGCTGGATGATGCTTCCCTCCTTTCTGACTGGGACAACTATCAGATTCAAACACCTTCTCCCGCTGATCCAGCCCCTTTGGATTCTCCCCCAGTTGATATTGGTGGTTTTCATTTGCTCATGGAAAGAGCAGCGAAAAGATTTCAATTCCCTATGACAACCAGAGAGGAGGATTGTTTCTTATATGACTTTAAGGACCAACCTCAAAAACAGGTCCGCTGCATTCCAATCATTGATTTTATATGGCAAGAGGGCCTTAAATTGATGCAGACTCCTAATTCGATTCCAGCCATCCTTCCTAGGATAGACAAAAAATACAAGGCTCCTCCAAATTCTCCTGCCTGTTTGACTTCACAAACAAAGCCTGATTCTATTATTACTCAGGCAGCCCAACGCCGATCTAGGAACCCTTCATCTCCTTTGTCGGCACCTCCAGATCGCGAAGGTCGACGGCTGGATGGTATAGGGAAAACATTTTCCACTATGGCGGCAGCTACGGTTCGAGCGGCCAATTCTTTGGCGATCTTGGGCCGCTACGATCGCCAAATGTGGTCGGACATTTCATCTCTGATTAATCTCATTCCTGAATCATCCAGGCCAGAGGCTTTGAAGATTCTCCAAGAGGGAGAAAGAATTTCTTCGGAGATTATAGACTGCGCCATTGATGTGTCCTCTTCTGGCTTCCGTCTTTTGGCTGGTGCTGCAGTCCTCAGGCGTCAGGGCTGGTTACGGGCCACGTCTTTCCGTCAAGAAGTACAAACAAAGATCCTGGACATTCCTTACGACGGCAAGTCCCTTTTTGGCAGGCATATAGATGATGCCCTTCAAGCAATTAAGAAGGACACTGACACAGCTCGTGCTCTAGGATCTTTACAATTCAAAAAACAGCCTTTTTGAGGCGCAAGAGGTCGTGGTTCCTCTTCTTCCTTTCGTGGTAATTCCAACCAATACAGGCAAGGACAAAACCGCTATTCCTCCCAAAATCAGCAATCTTATCGGCAGCAAAATTCTTCCAACTACAGACAATACAGAGGCAAATCTTCTTACAGAGGAAAGGATTCCTCAAAGAAACAATGACTCTCACTACCCTCAGTCACGGACTCCTCCAAAACTTGGAAGTCGAATCTCCCGCTTCTTCTCCAAATGGTCGCAAATAACCACAGATCAATGGGTTCTCGATATTGTGCGCAGGGGACACGCTTTGGAATTTATAAAGATTCCTCCAAATACTCCACCAAGAGGTCCTCCTCCTGCACATTTGAAAGAGCTACTGAAGCAGCTAAACATTTTATTGAGAAAGGGCGCGATCGAAGTGGTGCCAAAACTACAGAAGGGCAGGGGGTTCTACTCAAGGTGCTTTCTTATACAGAAGAAGTCGGGAGAATGGCGTCCCATTTTGGATTTGCGAGCCCTGAACAAATACATAAAGACACAAACTTTCCGTATGTTGTCCCTACAAGAAGTCCTTCCTTTTCTCTCTCAAGGAGAATTCATGACAACACTAGATCTACAAGACGCTTATTTTCATCTTCCCATATTGCCAAGACACAGAAAATTCCTCAGATTCAGGGTGGCCGGACGAGATTTTAAATTCAAGGTCCTGCCATTCGGCCTTCGTTCTGCTCCCCGAGTGTTCACAAAAGTCCTTGCACCGGTGGCAGCTTACCTTCGCCTTCAGGGAGTTCAAATCTTTCCCTACTTAGACGACTGCCTTCTAAAGGCGAAGTCTTTCGAACTAGCGTCCAAACAAACTCTGTTTTGCAGATCCCTTTTCCAATCTCTGGGCCTCACACTGAACTTGGAAAAATCTCAGTTGCACCCAGCTCAAAACAGATTGTTCTTGGGAGCCATTCTGGATACCTCTCTAGGAAAAGCTTTTGTGTCGCACGAACAACGACAACGTCTTCGCGATCTAGCGGCCTCTATCCATCTAAAAGAGTTCGTTTCTGTCCGACAGTTGAAATCTTTCCTAGGGATGTTGTCGTCCTGCATTCCTCTAGTCCCTCTCTGCCGCCTGAAGATGAGACCTGTCCAAGAAGAACTGGACAAGCAATGGGCTCAGGTCTCGGGCACTTTCAACGACTTAGTCAGAGTCACCCATCGCTTAAAAAGAGCTCTTTTGTGGTAGACTCACGAAGATCATGTCTCCGCGGGGCGTCCTTTTCTAGCGGACACTCCACAATTTACCATCACCACCGACGCATCTCTCGAGGGTTGGGGCGCCCACTTGCAGGGCCTAACTGTGAAGGGCAAGTGGTCTGTTCATCAAAAGACGAGACACATCAACCTGTTAGAATTACTGGCCATCTTTCTGGCTTTAAAAGCTTTCAGAACCATCATTCACGGAAGCACGGTATTGATCCGGACGGACAACACAATGTGCATGCACTATATCAGCAAGCAAGGAGGCAGGAGGTCCGTTCTGTTGTCCCTTCAGGCTCAAAAGATTTGGGATTGGGCGATTCAACATCACATTGCCCTCACAGCAGTACATGTTCCGGGAGCGTCCAACATTCTGGCGGATTCCCTAAGCAGATCCTCCACGACCAATCACGAATGGGAATTGCACCAACCCATTCTGGATCACATATTCCAGCTATGGGGTCCCCCAAATCTGGATCTTTTTGCAATCTATCTGAACCGGAAATGCCAGTTCTACGCAAGTTGGCTTCCCCAACCAAAGTCATGCGGGAATGCCTTTTTGATGAACTGGTCCACAATTTATGCTTACGCCTTTCCACCGATACCTCTAGTCCCCAAGGTTCTACGGAAAATGAGGAAAGAACCCTGTCGGCTCATCCTAATAGCCCCCCGATGGCCTCGACAAATATGGTTCACGGAACTGCTGCTACTGTCTCAGTGCGAACCAATCATGCTTCGTCCTCTTCCGAATCTTTTGACCATGGAACACGGTCAAATTTGTCGTCCCGATCCTGCGTCTCTACACTTAGCGGCTTGGAACCTGAGTATTTTGAATTTGTGAATTTGGACATCCCTTTGGAGTGCAGAGAAGTCTTAGCAAAGGCTAGAGCTCCTTCTACTGTAAAAACTTATAAACTCAAATGGAAACGATTTTGTTCATGGTGCAGTGATGCCAAAATTCATCCTATACATTCCAAGCCAGAGCAACTTTTACCTTTCTTTTTGCACCTAGCAAAATCAGGCCTTTCATATGCTACCCTTAAAGTCTTTTTAGCGGCAATCTCACGGTTCCGTCAAGATGGCTCTAACTCCCTTTACTCGTCAAGAGTAATGCAACAATTCTTCAAAGGACTTTTTCGGATGTTTGCTCCGATACGTCGGCCTCCTCCTCCTTGGCATTTAAACATTGTATTGGCGCAGCTCATGAAATCGCCATTCGAGCCAATCCATAAGGTCAGCCTCAAACATGTCACGTGGAAGACTTCTCTTCTCCTAGCTCTTACACCCTCACGCCGGGTCAGTGACTTGCAAGCATTTACCATTAACCCACCTTTTCTTCAATTTACTAATGACTCTGTCCTGCTTCGCACCAATCTGGCCTATATCCCTAAAGTGCCATCTGATTTCCACCTCAATCAGCCGGTTGTTTTAAAAACATTTTTTCCTAATCCTCAAACTTTTGCAGAAAACTCACTTCATTCTTTGGATGTCAAGAGATGTCTCAAATTTTATCTTCAGAGAACTGCTGCCATTCGTAAAAATGACCAACTCTTTGTCGCCTACAGACGCATGCAACAAAGTCATCCTGTCACCAAACAATCTATAGCACGTTGGATATCCTCTGCTATTACCTTTTGCCATCAACAAGCAGGAAAACCTCTCGCTGCTGCCGTGAAAGCGCACTCCACAAGGAAGGTTTCTTCTTCTACTGCGCTTTTTGCTGGAGTCCCTCTTCAATCCATCTGTAGAGCGGCGACATGGTCCAGCAGACACACCTTTACGAGACACTACTGTCTGGATGCTGCAGACAACACGGACACAGCCGTGGGACAAGCAGTTCTTCGTAATCTTTTTAAATAAGGTGAGCCTCTGATGCTTCCCTCCTCCTGCATACAAGGTACTTTTATTTATTTATTTATGTATAAAATGTGTGTGTGTGTATATATATATATATATATATATATATATATATATATATATATATATATATATGGCTTTTATATGCATATAGTCTTCTGCACTGTATATGCTATTGTTTTGATTCTTATGTACCTTTGTATTATTCTGCTATCACTGCTCACTACTCTTATTCAAGCATGTGAATCTATGAAAGACACCTCAATACTGGAGAAGAACAAAAGTTACTTATCTGTAAACTGTGGTTCTCCAGTATTGGTGTCTTTCATAGATTCACATGCGACCCACCCACCTCCCCTCAGAGGCTCTATTGTGTATTTGACTTTATGTCACTCTTGTGCTACGAAAATCTGAGAGCCTGAGTCTCTGGGGAGAGGGTTCTAGAGGGTGCGGACGCCTGATTGGCTGGATTTGGCCTAGAACATAACGACAGTGATATGTTATAGAAGTGACAAGTTGTCTATCTATGAAAACTCTATGTTTTTTTCTTTTTTTATGCCTAATAGGCTTATGTTATTACTACATTGCTTTATTATGTACCGTGGGACTCCCACTTCGATGACGGGGAATATTCAAGCATGTGAATCTATGAAGGACACCAATACTGGAGAACCACAGTTTACAGGTAAGTAACTTTTGTTCTTCCTTCTCAATTTGAAACAAACCATGCTTAAAGGAAAAACCACCACCCTCACCATATACATGACATTTTTATCAGACTCATTGAACATAGATCCCTATGTAAATATACATGCAATTTCTTAATAGATGTACACCTTCAAACCATCTTTCCAAAAAATATATACCTCTCTGCATCTTTAACTAAGCTAAAAAGTCCTATATATAGCTATCTGCAATCACAAGAACCATATCTCACCATCCAAGCATATGCTAAGCAATCATATAAGTTAAAAACCACATTGACAAACACTTCTCAATATATGCTGAACAAGTATTACATCTTTCTAATCCACATGCAAGCAGACACGTTCTCATCTTTTATATGCAGATGTATCTCTTTTGCACATGCCATTTAAAACATTCTTAGTTCCTCATTGCAGCTTTCCACAAGACTATACTGTTATTTTTCAATAAAGTACACAATGTAATAAAGAGGCAATAAATCATTTTTTTCTTACTTCCCAAAACATTCACTACTTAGCTCTTAAACACATAACCTCTAATACATACAGTTCATCTGATATATTTTTTCATATCACTGATACTTTTTTTTTTCAAACTCCCATATACATCTTCATTTCTAATGTAATTTTTATAAAGGATTAAAAAGTTATGTACATACCAGTGAATTCAGTTTGTAGATTATATTGTGGTTTTAGCTCATTCTGGATAGTTTTCACACTGTTGGGATTTGTAAAAACTAGGCACAAGAACGGTACACCCTCTCATACAAAGCACCATGAAATGGCAACCTCTTCAACTTTACACTCTGTGATCATAAAGCTGCATGGAAAGGGAAGTGCCTAGACTGTAGAGAAAAACAGATGGCTCACACTCACAAAGGAGTTTAAGCCTGGCCTAATTCAGTACTATATTATAAAACAGCACATCAATGAATAATGTAAGTTGAAAGCAGCCAGGAATTCATTATTAGTGGGTACACATGGACCATGTGGTAGCCTGCAGGACCGTGAGGCGCTTGTTCTGGCAGCTGAAATAGAATAGGACTCCTAACATGTCCCTATGTGATGTTACTAGAGCTGGATTTGATACTTGGGATCAACTAGTGGTGCAGAAGGATGTTTAATCATATCCAAGTCTTCTCTCCTCACCTCAATACATTTCAGCCATATTTTTGCTCCGGATTTGCATTCTTCGGCATATCAGAAATGGAGGAAAGGAAACTTGTAGTGGAAATCTCTGTGAACGAGAGATCTAAGCAGCCCAAAAAACACAAGGAAGGGGATCAGCTTTGGCAAAATGTTCTGCAGTTATAAGTGTCTTCAGTACAGGGAAATTCATCACACGCTCATGCTCCAGTTGTGTGTTACACCAGGCTGAATTAGGTGCATGTACCCTATCCACATATGCCGGAGAATTGATGGGTGGGGGAGACGTTTTTGCAACATGTGCTGGAACTGTGCAAGGCCAATCTGGTCTTTTTAGGAAGAGATCCTGGGTATGATAAAATATGTATTTGGCTCAATGGATCCCAGCTGGTTCTGTTCGGCTTGAGGGATCATGTTGCCCCTAATATGACATCCTATGATTTGCAGAATAATCAAATGGAGGGGTCAGGTAAAATGCTTATAACTAGCATCTGGAAATAAATTCACTGCCATTGATTCTGCAGTGGTATCACGAATTCTGGGAAATCTTGGCATTGGAGAAACTGATGTACAATGTAAATTTCAGAACCTACATCTTTCAACATTTGTGGCCCACCTCTGAAAAGCTTTGCTAGAATAGACATTGCACTTATTCGCCTACTAAGACTTAGGGTGCTGGACGTTTAGCATTTACAACTAATGATGGATATTATCAGTTGCCTTGGAACTCTTCCCTATAGGTGTTGGAGTCCACCACCAGCTAGCTTAGAAGCAACCTCACCCCTGAGTAGAAAGAGGGAGGGAGCGGGTATTTGGTTGTAGGTTGGTTCTGTTCAAGTGGCTAACTCTAAGTTTGATGAGCGAGCCACTATTGATGTAGTGTGCATTGGAATGATTCACTGCAAATATAATACAAATATTTGAAACACTGTGAAGTCTATCTCTGGACTTACCAAGCTGCTGAGCAGCGAAGAAAAAGGAAGGGCTTTTCCTTGGTGGATGTTACATATGGTGGACTGTTTGGTCTCTTACAAAAAAACAAAGACGCTTGGGATTTGTAGTCTTTTATTGTGCGACCCATGACCTGGTTAGGTAGGTCGCTCCCCCTCCGCACAGCACCGCCTGTGCGTCCTGTCCCTGCCCCAGCTGTCGCTGCTGAGGAAAGTCGAGGCCCTCCTCCACCCGCAGGCTACCACCTGCGCCTCATCCCTGGTGGCCAGTGGTAGGCCTTAGGTATGTCCTATTGTCGGTGTCATTCATTGTACTGCCCTTATCGTTTTCTTTTTTGTTGTCTGTGACTGCTGTTGTCTGTCTTCCCCCTGTGCCTGTATTTTCTCCTGTACCCTTCTTTCCTTCTGTTCCCATCGTCACCTCCGTGATTCTGTGCCCTTTTTCCTTCTGTGACCCCCGTGACTCTGTGCCCGTTTTCCTTCTGTGACTCCCGTGACTCTGTGCCCGTTTTCCTTCTGTGACTCCCGTGATTCTGTGCCCGTTTTCCTTCTGTGATCCCCGTGATTCTGTGCCCGTTTTCCTTCTGTGACCCCCGCGATTCTGTGCCCGTTTTTCTTCTGGGACCCCCGTGATTCCGTGCCCGTTTTCCTTCTGTGACCCCCGTGATTCTGTGCCCGTTCTCCTTCTGTGACCCCGCGATTCTGTGCCCATTTTCCTTCTGTGACCCCCGCGATTCTGTGCCCTTGCCTTTCGTGCCGTTCACCGCTCCCGTTCCCGCCGCTGCGTCCCCTGCGGCCCCGCCCCCTGACTGCCCATTTGCTGCCCCTACATCCCGCCTCCCAGCTGCTCCTCCCTACCACCTTCTCATATATGGCAGCCGCTGCGCGTTGAGGAGAGCGACCCTTGACCTTGTTAGGTAGGTCGCTCCCCCTCCGCACAACACCACCTGTGCGTCCTATCCCTGTCCCAGCTGCCGCTACTGAGGAAAGTCGAGGCCCTCCTTTACCCGCAGTCTACCACCTGCACCTCATCCCTGGTGGCTAGTGGTAGGCCTTAGGTCTGTCCTATTGTCGGTGTCATTCATTGAACTGCCCTTATCATTTTCTTTTTTGCTGTCTATGACTGCTGTTGTCTGTCTTCCCCCTGTGCCTGTATTTTCTCCTGTACCCTTTTTTCCTTCTGTTCCCATCGTCACCTCCGTGATTCTGTGCCCTTTTTCCTTCTGTGACCCCAGTGATTCTGTGCACTTTTTCGTTCTGTGACCCCCGTGATTCTGTGCCCGTTTTCCTTCTGTGACCCCCGTGATTCTGTGCCCATTTTCCTTCTGTGACCCCCGTGATTCTGTGCCCCGTTTTCCTTCTGTGACTACCGTGATTCTGTGCCCGTTTTTCTTCTGTGACCCCCGTGATTCTGTGCCCGTTTTCCTTCTGTGACCCCCGTGATTCTGTGCCCGTTTTCCTTCTGTGACTCACGTGATTCTGTGCCCGTTTTCCTTCTGTGACCCCCGCGATTCTGTGCCCTTGCCCTCCGTGCCGTTTACCGCTCCCACCGCTGCGTCCCCTGTGGCCCCGTACCCCTGACTGCCCATATGCTGCCCCTACCTCTCGCCTCCCAGCTGCTCCTCCCTCCCACCTCCCCATATATGGCAGCCGCGTCGAAGGCAAGCCCGTCTGTGCCCGTCCACGCCCATTGCCAGGACCCCTGGCCCCCGCGAACGCCACGACGCCCGCCTCTGCTACGACTCCAGCACTCTCCATGCACTCAACGCCGGACGATCATGCACCTGCTGCCTGGCTGCCCCGAAGCGCACCCAAGGACCCTTCTCCTGCCGCAACTGCAGCTTCACCAGCATCCGGCCCACCAACCCACCTACCAAAGAACCCAACCACCTCAGATGCATCCTTCTCAACACCCACTCCGCACCCAAACACACCGTGGAACTCTGGAACCTACTGGACTCCAACACCCCAGACGTCGCCTTCCTGACGGAGACCTGGCTGAACCCCTCCTCGGCACCTGACATAGCCATAGCCATCCCGGAAGGCTATAAGATCACCCGCAGGGACCGCACCAATGGAGTAGGAGGAGGAATCGCCATCGTCCACAGGAACACTCTCAAAGTCTCAACCAACACCGACGACACCCTCAGCACCTCCGAACACCTGCACTTCCAGATCCACACCGATCCCAACACCACCCTCAGAGGAACCCTCATCTACAGACCCCCTGAACCACGAGCACAGTTCAGCGACTCCATCACTGATCTCGTCAGCACACACGCCCTCGCCTCCACGGACTACATCCTCCTCGGGGACCTGAACTTCACCCTCGAGAACAACAACACCGCCAACTCCTCTACCCTGATCGACCACTTCGCCAACCTCGGACTCAGACAACTCATCACTACACCCACCCACTCCGCCAGCCACACGCTTGACCCCATCTTCTCAGCAAGCTCCCACGTCTCCTTCAAGCACACCACCGAGCTCCACTGGACCGATCACCGCTGCATCCACTTCACTTTCCGGAAACCCACCACGCACCACCGCACCCAACAGATGCCACGCTGCTGCTGGAGCAAAGTCACCGAAGACCAGCTTTCCACCACCCTCGCCCGGAGCCCATCCGCAGATCCGACCGACCCCGACACCGCCGCTCGCAACCTCAGACAGTGCATCAACGACTGCGCCAACACCCTCGCCCCGCTCAAGAAGCTCTCCCTACACCCACACCAGCATGAAAGCCAGCTGGTTCACCAAAGACCTCTAGGCCTCCAAGCGAACCTGCCAAAAACTCGAAAAAAACTGGATCCGTGAACAAACACCGGAAAGCTACACAGCCCACAAGAACGCCACCCGCAGACACCACCACCTCATCAGATCCGCCAAAAGGACCTCCTTCAAAGACCGCCTACACAACAACGCACACAACAGCAAAGAGCTCTTCAACATCGTGAAGGAACTCTCCAACCCCAGCTCCAACACCAACGTCATCTCACCTTCACAAGACCTGTGCGACTCGCTGGCCACCTTCTTCCATCGCAAGATCGCAGGCATCCACAACAGCTTCAACGCCGTCACCACCCCGGCAACCACTGAGACGCCCGCTCCCACGACCACCACCCGCACCAACCGCCTGATCGCCTGGACCAACATCAACACCACCAACAAGATCATGAACACCGTCCACTCCGGATCCCCGGAAGACCCCTGCCCACACCACATCTTCAACAAAGCCAGCAGCACCATTGCACCCCATCTCCGGAAAACCATCAACATCTCCTTCGAGACAACGACCTTTCCAGAGACCTGGAAGCATGCAGAGATCAACGCCTTACTCAAGAAACCCAAGGCGGACCCCAAGGACCTCAAGAACTTCTGACCCATATCCCTACTCCAGTTCCTGGCAAAGATCATCGAAAAGGCCGTCAACAAACAACTGACCAGCTTCCTCGAGGAGAACAGCATCCTGGACAATGTTCCCTCAAATTTTTTTCCTCTGTGTGCGGCAGTGTGAGGTCTCTGTGCGCTCCAGCCATGGCAATGTGCGCCAAGTATCCGACCGCGTGTGTGGGTGTAGCAACAGGGGTTCTGACACTGGGGTTCCTGCTTGATTGTGCAGATAAATAACCTAAGTACTGGAAGTGAGGAGGCCTGTTTGATGGGGCAGGCAGGGCCGGACTTGGAACCCAAAGTAGCCCTGTCAAATTTGCTGCATCGGCTCCCACCCACCAGGTGGGGTGGAGGGGGGGGGGGGGTGGGTGGGCAAGTGTCAAGCACTACTGCTTAAAACCGATTTTACTGAGGACCCATATTGCAGCATCTCTGCAAAACTACCCCCAGTAACAAAACTGGCCCCCACTACTCCAAAACTGACCCCCACCCTTCTAGCCTCCCAGGCAAATGCACGATCCCTGCTAAGGCCAGTCTTGGGGGGTGGCGGGGGGGGGGGGGGGGTTGGGTTGTGTCATGTTCGAAATGAGAGTGCAGTGCAGAGCATCTGCAACCACAGCAAAGCTATGCTAATATTTGTTAGGAAGTCGGGGCAACCGTCCTCCTTCCACAGTGCCAGTAATTTGAGTGGTGGACATGTTAATCAGTGATTTGGCTAGAGAATGGTAGGCGGTGGGATAGAAGAGGGAAAGAGGTTTGTATTTATATAGCGCCTGATACCCCTGATGGGGTTTTGAAGCTCTTTTTTTGGCGAGTAGCACGCTACTCTGGAACCCATAAGGATTAGCGTTGAATTAGTATAGTGAAATATGAAAGTAGTTTGAGTGGTGGATATGTTAGTCAGTTATTTGGATTGAGAAGGGTTGGGGAGGGGTTGAAAGGGAAAAAAGTTTGCATTTATATAGCGCTTGTAACCCTGATGGGGTGTTGAAACGCTTTATTGGCGAGCAGCACACTACTCTGGAACCCATAAAGGATTAGTGGTGAATTAATATAGTGGAATATGAAATTTGAATGGACGAAGAGGGCCGCATTAATGAGACCCCTACAACTAATTATATTATCTATCTTGTTGTGCATTATATACATAGTATTAAAAACAAATGGTCTTGGCAAACAGACACAAAAATAATTATTTCATGGTAAATCTTGTAGGGCTGTAACTGAGAAACCCATGGCTTCCTACCATCAGTGTTTGCCAGGTGCGGCATTACCAGTTAAAATAGTGGAACACACACAATGAGGCCCTAAACGTGTGAATGGTATTGCAAGCCTCTCTCCTATCCTTTTGCTAACAGCCCACATGTTAAAATTCCACAGCAAGAGACTGGAAGGAAGCATCATACCCAGAGATCAATAACATAACTTAGACGAATGTCTCTCTAGTAATTGATGCTTGCTCCCTTGATAGTACATACTGGGAGGAACATCCTGCCATCCTTCGTCTATGGTGGCAGCATTATGTCAAGTGACACGTCAGAAAATCCCCTCCCTCTTAACTTTGAGTTTGGCTTTATAAGGAAGGGCTCTTACAATCTCGCAAATGCTAATTTTTGTGGAAGCCAAGTAACTCTCGCTGTGGTTATCTACCGTCCTCCTCACTTCTGTCCACCAAACCTCCTCCATACACCCTCACCTCACTTCCTTACCTATTCCTCTTCAGAACTCTCTCTCCACTCTCCAAAACCTATACCGTCTTTAATGCCCCTGTTAAGTCTACCTCTCCCCTTGTCACTCATTTATTTATCCTCCACTTTGCGCCCCTGTCCTCATCCGTGTCAAACGCTTAACACAATCCACTCGCCATCCCCACTAAGGCCACTAGGGCTTTATGCTCAAATCTCCGCTTTCTCGTAACTCAACTTTCTTGCTGACATCCATTTTTTCAGACGCCTGCATTCGACACTGCTCCACCTGTTACCTTGTCTTTTATAATCACTTCTTAAGTTTCCTCCTCATGATCATCTTAACCCACCTGCTATACTCTTTCAGTGCTTCCTTTAAGGGCCACCCCTGCCACCCTTCTGGCCCCCTCCCCACGGTACACTTTTCTTCCTCTCCGAGCTACCTTACGTCTTTCCCTACATACCACTGAGCCCATTCCCCTCCAATGCCCATTGTCAAGCTCCCCAGCCATAACATGTTAACGTGTCCTTTACGTTCACGCCACTTACGAGTTTCTCTACTGTCCCCTCTATTATATGTTTCTACATCCAAAGCATCACCAACTAAGTCATCCAAAGCGAGTTCCAATGAGGCGACCTAGAACTACAGCTCCCAGAAACCACTGGGCGGTGAAAAGAAATGCCCACCGCGGGGGGACAGCTGCCCTAGAGAACAAGCATTGGCATAGCCAATAGGTCTCGCCTTTGGGACCTTATAAGTGTTTAGCCATGCAACAGTTGATGTTGTTGCACCAACGATATTGTACTGCATAATTAAATACTTATAATTTTCCAAAGGCGAGATCTATTGGCTATGCCAATGCTTGTTTTATTTTATGTATTTTACTTAATCTTGCATTCCGTAATTCCAGGGTGTTTTTTGTATTTTTTCAGTGTAGCTGATTACTCTTCTATAGTGCATACTTTGAACGGAGTTCTCCATGTGCTCATAATGGGCAACAATTGATAAGTCTGGATTAGAGGCTGAATGCAGTGCTTGTTTTGATGGTGCTTGTCAGTGGGTTAAACAGGTGTTCAGAATGCGTGGTCATCCAATCCTTGGCCTCTCTGCAGGGCACACAGACAATGGTCACATATTTTAGTTGCAACTGTGATTCAGTCCAAATGTGTGTGATGAAGGTATACAGTTGTTAAAATATTGCACATGTTGAAAGTAAAAGAAATTGCAGTGTTTCCAGGAGAGTGGGTGCGTTATGTTTGGGGTGGTGCAGTGAAGATGATGTGAGGATGTGCCTTTAGTAAAGAGTGTGGTGAAGAGGAAATAGATGGGGAGTAAGATATGCAGATGAAGGAGATGCCGTGGAAAAAGGGCATACACCTCCAACACACAGTGAACAGAAGAGACTGAGTATCTCTGAAGACCACTACCCCTTCCACAGTCCTCAGTAATGTTTAATTCAGTGTCTCAATTTCAGGATTGAAATATTTCCAATATTAATTATTGAGAACAAAATAATTGCTATTACTAGTTTATCTTAAACATCAAATTACCACTGACAAAGCCAGAAGTCTTGGCTGGTTTTAGGTGTATGTCAGTTGTAGTCATGGATATCTGGATGCAATAACAGAAAGCTCAGAGAGGCTACAAAATACTGGTTGGGTGATAACCACAGAAATGTTGTTTACGTGTATAAGCCATGCTATTGATTAGATAGGCCACTTTTAGATGCCCCCACTTATTTCATCCCACTTAAAGTTCAGGGTAAGCCATGTGTGCATGGCCGGTGCCTACCAGGAACACAGAGTCCAGGGCATGGTACAAGGAAAGAGCCTGAAGAGTATATATACTGTAGTGGACCGGACAAAAGTAACCAAGACGTGCCAGAGGATCAAAATCCACACTTGACTAATGAGTCACAGCATGTGAGAGGGCAGAGCCAATGGCATGCAAAGCGACAGTGGACCCCGCACGCCAACGTACACAGGCAGAACCGTCTAGCAACATGGACGTCAAGGCATGTCCATAGAAAAGAGCACTAGGCATTCCAAATGAGGCATAGACCGAAAGAAACATGGAATGGGCGGACGCTGTGCCGGGCAGACCGAAAGTTGTACAATGGGCGGACGCTGTGCCGGGCAGACCGGAAGTTGTACAGACATTCCAGAGGTGCAAAAGCCTCACACGGGCAATGAAAAAGACTCACATGCACATTAAAGACATGAAATGGGAGAGGGAAGAGGCCCAGACATGAGAAGACCAAGACCCGGCCAGGCAAGTAAGTTTGCAGAAGATCTGGCATACGAGGGGTGGTACAGGCCCGAGTGGGCTTGAGGGGGCAAAGTCCAAGCATTTGAAAGAGAAGCCTACCTACTAGGCAATTGAGAGCTACAAGAAAGCTAAGGCACAAAGATGGAGTACAGGAAACAGGCATGAAACAGGTAATAAATTCAATGCCACCACAAGAAAGGCAGGCCATCAGATATAGGGAAGGGCCGGTGCGTGAGAGAATTACAGAAAGGAACGTGTTGTGAGATGCTGGCATGACACATGAAAGCAGAGATGTGAGGGCCAACATTAAAACGGAATTGGATCACAGAGGGGCAAACCTAAGAGGGAATGGAGAATGAAAAATGACAGAGGAATAACTGAATGATGGCTTGTCAAAATATTAAGAGAAATCCCCACAGCACAAGAAGATACCAGAATGGTAGAAGAGGCAAACGTTTTGTGTACAAAACGAAACTTCCCGCTGCGTTTCCATATACTGTTTAATATGAACATGGGGTACTTAGTAGACCATTTTGTATACTGTATATGCTGTGCGCACTTCTCTAAAGTGGAAAAGACACAGGCTTTATATTTCCAGTGCAGGCGGGGGTGGGGTGAAAAGGTTCACTGATTTCGTAAGGCACCTCCTATATTAAACTATCACGAGCGCACAACAACAGCAGCAGCTTCGGGGGGTAGGGGGTGTGTGCTTTCTGGGTGTGAATTAAAACACCGCCTCAATATGCCAGACCTGCCCTGTGTAGCGCTGCACTGATAAGGACATTTCTGGTATATGGTGTGTCCTTAAATGTCTGTTTCATAACCACCATGAATCACCGCATTTTACCTCAGCTGCTTGTCGTATCAGCTACCTACCAGCGAATACAAGAGTTAAAGGCCGGTGAAACAATCTGAGCATAGACCGTTGATTGTGGCCCAATAAAGTGTTCCACTCTCCAGAAACCCTGTTTGGAAAGACATTGCTTTATCTCCCTCAAACTACAACGTGGCATGCACCAGATCAAATTTCAATGCCTGTTCTTCACTGCGCAGAATCAATCGATGATTAAAAGTACCTCTACAGCACTGAGATTGATTATTATAGGGACTGTATACAGGTGAATACGGTGATAACCTAATCGAATATGGAACAACGCATATTTTTGGGCTGCCTATCGGTGTGACGCTGAAAGCTAGCAACCAAAACTGTCCTTATTTAAAGTGTGCAAAGAAAGTTTCCATTCAAGGTTAAAAGCTTACCCATGGGATGGCCAAAGCGGGCAACCCTCCTAGAGCCAGATTAGCAGTGACAACTAGAGTTATCTCTTTACAAATCTGGGCCATGTAATTCACCCAGAACCCTATTAGTGGGCTGGTTGTGGGCCATTGTGAAAATGTGTTAATTGCAGCACCGTAATGCGCTGCAATTAACATAAATATTTTCACAATGGCCCACAATCAGTCCGCAGCCGTGCTCCATTAAGTAAAATGCATCAAGTTCAAATAAACGACGTGTAAAGCACACGTTGTGCTTTTGGACTTGCTGCATTTCTTCTCTTAAAGGAGCACGGCTGCGGGCTGATTGTGGGCCATTGTGAAAATATTTATGTTAATTGCAGCGTATTACGGTGGTGCAATTAACAACTATTTTCAAAGGCCCACCAACAGCCCCCAGCCGTGCTTCATTAAGGAGGTAATACAGCAAGTGCAGGAGCGAAAGCAACCAGGAAATTATCATTTTTCGCGCCGCTCGTGTTATAAAAGCGGCGGCGCGAATGATCTCACGGGATGTGCTGTGGGTGCACGCGCCACAATCAGCACTGTGCGCTCGGAGGAACAGACGTGCGCGGGCGCTGGGGCGCGCACGTTGCTGGGAACACTGATCCTGGACCCGTCCCAGTCTGGGTTCCGCAGCAGCCACAGCACCGAAACTGCCCTCATTCGCCGCTACCGATGACATCAGGACCCTGCTAGACAACGGAGAAACCGCGGCCCTCATCCTCCTGGACCTGTCAGCCGCCTTCGACGCGGTCTGCCACCGCACACTACGAACACGCCTCTACGATGCCGTAATCCAAGAAAAGGCCCTGGACTGGACCGCCTCCTTCCTCTCCGGTAGAACACAGAGCGTCCGCCTCCCCCCCTTCCGCTCCGAAGCCACCGGGATCATCTGCGGCGTACCCCAAGGCTCATCCCTCAGCCCAACGTTCTTCAATGTCTACATGGCACCGCTCGCCCACATCGCACAACGGCACGACTCCGACATCATCTCCTACGCCAACGACACCCAGCTGATCCTCTCCCTTACCAAGGACCCCCACACCGCCAAAACCAACCTCCACGAAGGAATGAAGGCCATCGCCGACTGGATGAGGAACAGCCGGCTGAAGCTGAACTCGGACAAGACGGAGGTCCTCATCCTCGGATCCACCCCCTCGGCCTGGGACGACTCCCATAACACCCACCGACCACGCACGCAACCTAGGGGTCATCCTCGACTCTACCCTCTCCATGATGAAGCAGGTCAACGCCGTCTCCTCCTCCTGCTTCAACAACCTCCACATGCTTCGCAGGATCTTCAAGTGGATCCCCACCGAAACAAGAAGGACAGTCACCCAGGCCCTCGTCAGCAGTAGACTGGACTACGGAAACGCACTCTACGCAGGAGCCCCGGCCAAACTCCTGAAACGACTTCAACGCATCCAGAACACCTCCGCACGCCTGATACTCGACATCCCTCGCCGCAGCCACATCAAACCCCACCAGAGAGACCTGCACTGGCTCCCTGTCAACAAGAGGATAACCTTCAAACTCCTCACCCATGCACACAAGGCACTCCACAACACCGGACCAACGTACCACAACAGCCGACTCAGCCTCTACACCCCCACCCGCCAGCTCCGCTCCGCAGACCGCGCCCTCGCCACCATCACCCGCATCCGAAGAGTGACCGCCGGCGGCAGATCATTCTCCCACCTCGCCGCCAAGACATGGAACAACCTCCCCATCCGCCTACAGCAGACCGAAGACCTACTGACTTTCAGAAGACTTCTCAAGATCTGGCTCTTCGAACAGTAGAAGCTCCCCCACCCCCCAGCCCCCAGCACCTTGAGACCCTCACGGGTATGTAGTGCGCTTTACAAATGCTATGATTGATTGATTGTTGATATAATGTTGGTTTTGGCTGCTGAGCAATAAAAAGAAGAACGTGTTTGCATAATCCTTGCCTCCGTGTCCTTAATAGAATTGAAACTTTCCTTCACGACACCTAGGAAATTTGATATTCTTGTGGAACATGGTATCCGCATTAGGAAAGAGGAATGGATACTATTTACACCTTTGTACATATTTTGCTGAAATTGTAGATTTCAGTTTACATTCAGAAAACTGCACGCCCATTTGGCAGCTATTATTATTATTTTTATTTTTTTAAGTGGGAGGCATAACATGCTTCCAATTAATCATTTATCTGTCTCTCTTTCAGGCGCATGGGTTTGAAATTATGTGCTCCAAGTGCACTGGCTCCTCATCCGATAATATGAGAAGTACATTTGATAATCCACGGTGGAGTGGCTTTCTTAGCAGCTTGAATAAAAACGATTACTTTAAGGTAGGATGTTCTATTTTAATTTAAATGTTTGAGATTCAAGGAAATCTTATTTTACTATGCGCAAGGCCACTTAATTTACTTGGTGCACAACTGCCACAGTTCTGGTCTTTGTCCAGGCATTACAGTACCTAGTTTGTTGGAGACCACACAGACATCCTTCTCAGAAACACTAGTGTTAACTGCTGAATGAGTGGGATGTCTCCTTACATTCAACATTACACTTGCTTAGATGTGTTTCAATGCTTCTTGATTGTATAGTCTTAAGCTTTTCTTCTGCATAATTGAAACTGGCCCAACTGGGTATTATAAAAACTGGTTATTATGTGGCAACTAGGCATAATTGAAAATATTGATATGTTAACAGTGCATATTTGAAATGGCCCAGAGGCAATAGCTACTGAAAAACATGTGGAAGTGTTACTTTTAATTCTGCTACTCAAAGGGGTGTAGATCCAATTCATTGGCTCCCGACTGGAGCTGAGCGAGGGTGCAGCGTCCTCGGGGTCAGTCAGGATAGATCTAGTGGTGCACCCTGGCCTGCTGGTCACAGATTCACTCCAGTCCCAGGCTAAGGCCTGAAGTCATTGGTGATTTGGCCCCGCAGCCCCTCTTGGCACATGGGGTTGCCGCAGTACCTCTGTTTACAACATACACTCCTCCGGTGCAGTTGCACACATAATGGCAGCGCCTCCTGGGATGTGGGGTCACCGCTAAGGCGTTCACAAATCCTGCCACGCCGTTCACACAATTATTGTGCCAGTGGCCCCCTCTGGCTCACGGGGTCACAGCAATGAGCAGTACTGGCTTGGCGCCCTCTGCACAGCTCTCGATACTCAACTCAATCTATGGCAGCTCTTGCTTGGTATATGAAGGTCACCAAAAACAATACTGCACATGGGCTATGACCCAATCAATACACAGCCAAACTCTCACACCTCGCACAGGGAGTCCTCACAGTAGGGCCCCCCACCAGGCCACTCTTCCTCCAACACTCTTCTCTTCTTACAGGGCACACTGGTCTTGGCAAGCAGGCAGGCGCTGGTGCTCCAGGTCCTAGGGCAGATGGTCTCCGTTTTCCTGGTTGGCTCGGATACTGGGAAGGGAACACGTTCTGAACCACACACTCAAGCAGCATACACTGCCCGAGACACCCATAAAAGGCTAAGAGTGGAAATGTATTTTGCTAGTCGATTACTGAAACATTATGTGCTTGTAAACATTATTGCCTCGCTATGTCACTTGTGAGTGAGATAAACAATTTCTTTTCTTTTTTTGTTATTGTTTATGCAAAAGCCCACATTTTTTTTTTTTAAAAGGTGAGTGAGCCTATAGTCCAGTGACACAGGATAAAAATAACCTGTTTACTACTACAGATTCCTACACAGTATGCTTCCACCACTGCTCTCACGCTGCTTAACCCCTGGTGAATGCAAAAAGAACAATTGATGGACAGCATGCTGCACAATGTCTAACATTCACTCCAGTACAGGGATCTGGGTCTAAATCCATCGGTTTTTGCTCCCCATGCTTTTCCAGTTCAGACCCAGCCATATGCAAATCAGTCTTGACAAATGCAAAAAGAACAATTGATGGACCGAATCCTGCACAATGTTTAACATTCACCCCAGTGTTTGTTCTGCATTCCGTCCATCATTTGTGTGTCTTTTGCTTTCTCGCCCTATGTGCGCCGGGTATGCCCAGACGTGGGTCCTGGCTCACTGTGCCACTGGATTTAAGCTAGCTTGGCTGATGAGAGGTGAAACCCCAAAACCGGTCCTAGGAGGCTTGTTTCTGGTCCAGGGAGGACCTGGCCTAACAGTTCAGGCTGGACTGTTCCCATGAGGCACAGGGTCAAGACTGATTTGCATATGGCTGGGTCTATACTGGGGTGGCATGGTGAGTAAAAGAACGATGGATTTAACCCAGATCTGTGACTAGAGGTGAATGGTTTGATTTGTTCTGCCTTCCGTCCATCATTTGTGTTTCTTTTGCTTTCTCGCCCTGGTGAAGGCGGTAGCCTTCCACCCCTTTTAGGGTAGCACTTTCAACCGCCCTCCTGGTCAAACAAGTCTTCAATCTGTGAGACAGGTCTGCGTCACGGTGCACACATATGATCCGTGTTTACCTATGACAAAAAATCAGCATTAGGGATCCAGACTACAGTAGGGCACTTACGGCAGGAGAACACGTCTTCAACCATACAGAGGACTTTTCTGTCCCAACAACCCTGACTTCTGTTTGTTAGCTATTACACAGGCTCTCTTCAACAAGTACCTTTAATCTAGTGGCAAACTTGAATGCATCATTTAAGACATAGATTGTGTGATATCATCCAGACTACCATTTAAATCAATGTTGTGCCCTATAAGAGACAGAAAGAGTCCTCGGTGGAAAGCTGAACTTTCTTGGTAAATACCTGAAACCTTTTACCTCAGCGTTTCTTCTCAGCTCCATTGCCAAGGCAGATAATCCTCTTTGTAGAACTTTGGGGGCCTCCTCTGACAGCTGGAAAGGGTATTCAGAACATCTGCACATGCTTGATGTTGAGGTGCAGTTCAGCATCAAAAAACATTTGAGGTTGGATCTTCTCTAGCATCCTATTTACCTTTGAGAATCCATTTGAAGATGAAAATCAATTCACTTGATGTTGACCAGAACTTCACTATCAGAATGCCTCGATTTTGAGGCACAATTCTCCTTCGGAGATGTACCATTGAGTAAGCTCTGTGTAAAAGCAGACTACACTAGAGTGCTTGCCTGCTCATAAGGTGAACATACTATCTCTTAAACCTCCTGGTGGTAATATTCCTCAACATGAGTAGCTGGCATCACAGGGTAAGTTACAGAATAGCCAACAGTTAAATATCTGGAAAGGTCTTTCCCAGAGCCTGTTGACTTTCTGCCACCTGCACTTGTGGCTCTGTGCTGTAATGACGTTTGCTAAAGGCACAGACCAAGGGTTGGGTCCAGATTAAGGCACTGCAACTTGAGACGCAGCACACACTACCCTTGGTTCATGTTGTAATGATTCTTCTGCACACCAGGATATCTTCAGTGGATGATGTGGTGTCTTTAAGCTGAATATATCTGTCATCCCACTAGAAGGGACCAGAGTTAAAAGCTCTAGCAAGATCCTAAGTGTTCGAGGCATGTGGGCTGCTGAATTCATATCTGTGCATAGATCGCCGCCTAGTGTTGGGTCCGGATGTTTGCACGTTGTTGTCCTGGAAGAGTCTTCGAGGTATCCTGGGATAGGTGACTCCTCCCCTGGACTACAGTGCGCATGGGCATCCTCTCCATCCTCAGATTGTTTTTTTCCGCCATTGGGTTCGGATGTGCTATCTTAGCTCAAGTTAGGAAAAACTTTATCGAGGCCAAAAGGCCTTTAGTTCGCGTCGGTACTGTTTTCTCGATCGGTTTCGATACTCCTTTGTTAGTTTAACAACTTTCAGCACCGACTTTTCGCTTCTTACCTGCCCATCGACGACATCGACGATGGAATCGAGGACACCGTTCAAAAGATGTCCGGTATGCAATGCGAAATATCCCCACATCGACGTCCATCCGGTGTGCAACAAATGCCTTTCGCCGGATCACGCCGAATCGACATGCATGGCCTGTGCCCGGTTCCGTTCCAAGAAGACTCTACGGACTCGACGAGCGGCAAGACTCGAAGCGCAGCACGCGGCACCGGCCCCGGCAGACATCTTCAACGCCGAGACCGAAGATGTCGAAGAATTGGAGATCCTACCCTCCAGTCCCGTTTCCGAACATGACTCCGGATCGAACGACGTCGACGAATCACTCTTTCGCAGAGATGAAGACGACACCGAGGTAGGAGACTACGATGAGGCCTTAGGGGCCGAAGAGAGTAGCTCCAATGACGAGCAAGGCCTACCCGTTCAGACTGAAGAGAGCCCAGTGCCACAGTCTATGGCTCCGGTCGAGGGATCGCCTTCGGGCCTTACCCGAGACCTATCCCGCAGTTCTTCGGCCCCGCCCTCGGGCCCGGCCTCGGACGTTCAGCGGCAGCCATTATTACCTAAACCGGCTGGTTTCCCTTCTTCCAAACCGAAACCGAAAGCTGCACTGGTTCAATCGAAACCGAAACCAAAAGTGGCGCTGGTCGGATCGAGGCCTTCCACACCTTCGACGCCAGCGAAGCGCGTCGGCACCGAGCGCACCAAGCCAGACTTCGGTGCCGAACTTGAAGCGGCCGACGTCGGAGTCGGCATGCGGAAAAAGGCCTTCGGTGCCGACAAACCTGATCGGTTCCCGGCGTCGACGCCATCGACTCCGACACCAAAGGTCACACTGCCGGCTGCGTCTCACATCGCTTCCACGGCAACACCGAAGCCTCATGCATCGAAGACGTCGACGGCCATTCCCGCCCCTCGACTCGATGACCCGCCGGCGCCGAAAAAGTCGACGACCGCCTCGACAGACCTGGTCGGCGCGAAAGCCTCAAAGACGCTCCAAGTGCGACCTGGTGCAGCACAAAGCAGCAAAACCAAAACGGTCCTCCAGGACACGTCGGGCTCCGGCCCAATAAAAGTTCCGGCAGCCTCTTCGGCGCCAGCCAACATTACTTTTGGCCTGCCCCCGTCCACGATCCCAAAAATATTCCAACTCAGGACACGGGTCGCCCACACCACAACTACACCTGCTGAGGCGTCTCCGTCACATGTCATCGACGCCATCACCGGCAGGATGGTTATCCACGAACGGAGGATAACTTCGGAGCCACCTTTGGACCCTTTCCGGATCCCGCAAAAAAGGAAGCTGCCTGTGGACTCAGAACCTCTCCTAAGCGAATCTTACCACTCGCCCTACCAAGATCCACAATCATACTCTCCCACACACTCCGACACGGATGTGTTGGGGGATTACATGGATGACCAAGTCCCCTACCACGGAGACATAGACCCTGATTACCAACAGGACCCTGATCAAACTTGGGGCGACCCTGTAGATCCAGGTGCACCTCTAGATGCACAGGACCCACAACTCTATGGGGCGAAAACATCTCCCACAGAGGACACTGCAGCGTTCAACGCTCTTATCGAACGTGCCGCAAATAATCATGGAGTGCAGCTTCACTCTGACACCATCGAGGACGACTTTCTTATGGACACCTTCGCATCCTCAGAAAGACATGTAAAAACTCTGCCCATGTTGAAAGGGGTCCTCAAACCAGCCAAGGACATCTTCAAAGAACCCACCAGGGCACGAGTGATAAACCCCAGGATCGATAAGAAATACAGATCGGCGCCTGGGGACCCTACTTACATCAGAGGCCAATTACCACTAGACTCCATTGTCGTAGCGAATGCTCGCAAGAGGGCACACTCGCAGACGACAGGTGACGCTCCTCCCCCGGACAAAGAGTCCAAGGTGCTAGAGACCTCCGGCAAGCGAGTTGCCGCCCAGGCTGCCAACATATGGCGCATAGCCAACACTCAAGCGCTCCTTGCTCGCTACGATAGAGCGCACTATGACACATTGGAGCAACTACTCCAACATCTCCCTGACCAGTACAAGGAAGGTGCAGAAATTCTTATCAGAGAGGGACAGTTACTCACAAATGCTTCCATCAAGTGTGCACTAGATGTCGCAGACACGGCTGCCAGGGCCATTAACACAAGCGTCATGCTGCGACGACATGCCTAGTTGCGAATCTCCGGATTCAAACCTGAGGTGCAAAATAATATACTCAACCAGCCTGTCAACCCCGACTATTTATTCGGACCAGAGGTTGACACCACCCTTGAGAAAATAAAAAAGGACACGGACACCGCAAAGTCCATGGTGGCTCGCCAGACTCAGTCCTTTCGGAGCAGCTCCTTTCGTCGCCCCGGAAATAGAGGAGCAGGTAGAGGACAGGGGTCACAGCAGACATACAACAAGGGCAATACACAAACCACCTACATAAAAACACCCGGGGTGGATATCGTGGCTCCAGTACAAAGGGAAGAGGACGCGGCTACGGCAACACCAGATCCTCCCCCAAGAACAAGCAGTGACGCCCTCTCCCTTCCTCCCGACCACATAACACCTGTCGGGGGAAGGCTACAAAGATTCCTGTCCACGTGGAACTCCATCACCACGGACAGGTGGGTCAAAGATATTGTCAAATACGGTTACTGTCTAGAGCTAACCTCCACTCCACCCACAATTCCTCCAAGAAACCGTCCTATGTCCTCAGAGCACTGAACGCTCTTACTGCAGGAGGTGCAAAGCATGCTTCTAAAAGGCGCAATAGAGGTCGTACCCGTCCACGAGCAAGGTACGGGGGTGTACTCCCTGTACTTTTTAATACCGAAGAAAGACGGGTCACTCAGACCTGTATTGGACCTGAGACCCCTAAACAGATACATTCTGTTCGAGGCATGTGGGCTGCTGAATTCATATCTGTGCATAGATCGCCGCCTAGTGTTGGGTCCGGATGTTTGCACGTTGTTGTCCTGGAAGAGTCTTCGAAGTATCCTTGGATAGGTGACTCCTCCCCTGGACTACAGTGCGCATGGGCATCCTCTCCATCCTCAGATTGTTTTTTTCCGCCATTGGGTTCGGATGTGCTATCTTAGCTCAAGTTAGGAAAATATTTGGTCGAGGCCAAAAGGCCTTTAGTTCGCGTCGGTACTGTTTATCGATCGGGTTTCGATAGAATTTTGTTAGTTTACTAACTTTCAGCACCGACTTCTTTCGCATTTACCAGTCCATCGACTACTTCGACGATGGAATCCAGGACGCCATTCAAAAGGTGTCCGGTATGCAATGCGAAGTACCCACACATCGACGTCCATCCGGTGTGCAACAAATGCCTTTCGCCGGACCACGACGAATCGACATGCATGGCCTGTGCCCGGTTCCGTTCCAAGAAGACTCTAAGGAACCGAAGAGCGGCGAGACTCGAGGCGCGGCACGCGGCACCGGCCCCAACAGACATCTTCGACGAAGCCGACGTCGAAGAATTAGAAGTCATACCCTCCAGTCCCGTTTCCGAACACGACCCCGGATCGGACGAGGGCGACGAGTCACTCTTCCACAGAGGTGAAGACGACACCGAGGTAGGAGACGACGAGGAGGCCTTAGGGGCCGAAGAGAGTAGCTCCAATGATGAACAAGGCCTACCTGTTCAAACCGAAGAAACACCAGCGCCACAGCCTTTGGCTCCGGTCGAGGGATCGCCTTCGGGCCTTACCCGAGACCCATCCCGTAGTTCTTCGGCCCCGCCCTCGGGCCCGGCCTCGGACGTTCAGCGGCAGCCATTGCTGCATAAGCCAGCTGGTTTCCCTACCACAAAACCGAAACCGAAAGCTGCTCCGGTTCATCCGAAACCGAAACTGAAAGTGGCGCTGGTCGGATCGAGGCCTTCCACGCCTTCGACGCCAGCGCAACGCGTCGGCACCGACCGCACCAAGAGGGACTTCGGTGCCGAACTGGAGTCGGGCGACATCGGAGTCGACAAACGGAAAAAGGCCATCGGCACCGAGAAACCTACTCGGCTACCGACGCCAACGACACCGAGGGCAATACCGCCTGCTTCGCCTCGCGTCGCTCCCTCGACGACGCCGAAGCCTCACGTATCGAGGACGTCGACGGTGATCTCCACACCTCGACTCGAGGACCCGCCGGCACCGAAAAAATCCACGCCCGGCTCTACGAACCTGCCCGGTGCCAAAGCCTCAAAGACGCCCCAAGTGCGGCCTGCTGCGACGCAAAGCAACAAAACCGCGGCGGCCCTCAAAGACCCGTCGGGTTCCGGCCCGATCGGAGCTCCAGCAACCTCTACGGGGCCAGCCAACATTACCTTCGGCTTGCCTCCGTCAACAATCCCGAAGATGTTCCAACTCAGGACACGGGTTACCCAGACTCCGGTTCCACCGGACGAGACGTCTCTGTCACGTGTCATCGACGCCGACACTGGCAGGATGATTCTCCACGACCGGAGAATAACTTCGGAACCGCCATTGGACCCTTTCAGGATCCCACTAAAAAGGAAGCTGCCTGTGGAATCAGAACCTCTCCTTTACGAACCGTTCCATTCCTCCTACCAGGATCCACACCGGTTCTCCCCCACACGCTCCGACACGGATGCATTGGAGGACTACATGGATGACCAAGCACCCTACCATGTAGACACAGACCCTGATGACCAGCGGGACCCTGATCAAACTTGGGGCGACCCTGCAGACCCCAGTGCACCTCTCGATACACAGGACCCACAACTCTATGGGGCAAAAACATCTCCCACGGAGGATACTGCGGCGTTCAACGCTCTTATTGAACGTGCTGCAAATAACCATGGGGTACAGCTTCACTCAGATACCATCGAGGATGACTTTCTAATGGACACTTTTGCATCCTCAGAAAGACATGTAAAAACTCTGCCAATGCTCAAGGGGGTCCTCAAACCAGCTAAGGACATTTTCAAGGAACCCACCAGGGCACGAGTGATAAACCCCAGGATTGATAAAAAATACAGATCAGCACCTGGGGATCCTACTTACATCAAAGGACAATTACCACTCAACTCCATCGTCGTAGCGAATGCTCGCAAGAGGGCACACTCGCAAACGACAGGTGACGCTCCTCCCCCGGACAAAGAGTCCAAGGTGCTAGAGACCTCCGGCAAGCGAGTTGCCGCCCAGGCTGCCAACATATGGCGCATAGCCAACACTCAAGCGCTCCTCGCTCGCTACGATAGAGCGCACTATGACACATTGGAGCAACTACTCCAACATCTCCCTGACCAGTTCAAAGAAGGTGCAGAAATTCTTATCAGAGAGGGACAGCTACTCACAAATGCTTCCATCAAATGTGCCCTAGATGCTGCAGACACGGCTTCCAGGGCCATAAACACAAGCGTCATGCTGCGACGACATGCCTGGCTACGAATCTCAGGATTCAAGCCTGAGGTACAAAACAACATACTGAACCAGCCCGTCAACCCCGACTATTTATTCGGCCCAGAGGTTGACACCACCCTCGAAAAGATAAAAAAGGACACGGACACTGCAAAGTCCATGGGCGCCCTCCAAACTCAGTCCTTTCGGAGCGGCTCCTTTCGTCGCCCCGGAAACAAGGGGGCAGGTAGAGGACAGGGGTCACAACAAACGTATAACAAAGGCAATACACAGACCACCTACGATAAAAACACCCGAGGTGGATATCGTGGCTCCAGTACAAAGGGCAGAGGACGTGGCTACGGCAACACCAGGTCCTCCCCCAAGAACAAGCAGTGACGCCCTCTCCCTTCCTCCCGACCACATAACACCTGTCGGGGGAAGACTACAAAGGTTCCTGTCCACGTGGAACTCCATCACCACGGACAGGTGGGTCAAAGATATTGTAAAATACGGTTACTGTCTGGAGTTAACCTCCACTCCACCCACAATACCACCAAGAAACCGTCCTATGTCCTCAGAGCACTTAACGCTCTTACAGCTAGAGGTGCAAAGTATGCTTCTAAAAGGCGCTATAGAGGTCGTACCCATCCATGAGCAGGGTACGGGGGTTTACTCCCTCTACTTTTTAATTCCAAAGAAGGACGGGTCGCTCAGGCCTATATTAGACCTGAGACCCGTGAACCAGTACATTCTTTCAGAGCACTTTCACATGCTCACCCTACAGCAAGTCCTTCCGCTTCTCAAGCAGGGAGACTTCCTAGCCTCACTGGACCTCAAGGATGCGTACTTTCACATACCCATCCACCCCTCACACAAAAAATACCTCAGGTTCACTGTTCAGGGGCAGCACTATCAGTTCAAAGTCCTTCCCTTCGGCGTGACAACAGCGCCCAGGGTTTTCACGAAGTGCCTAGCTACTGTGGCAGCACATTTACGGAGGCAGCATATACACGTCTACCCCTACCTAGACGACTGGCTCGTTCAAGCGAAGTCAGCCCAGCAATGTGCAAGCCACATGTCCCGCACCATTCACCTTCTTCACAGTCTGGGATTCTCACTAAATTACCCAAAGTCCCATCTCCAGCCCGCACACGTACAACAGTACCTAGGTGCGACTATAGATACTCTGGCGGCCACAGCTCAGCCAAATTTAGTGAGGATCAACAGCATACAACTGCTGATCTCCAAGTTCAAACCCAATCACTCGCTTCCAGCGCGAGTGTTTATGCATTTGATAGGCATGATGGCCTCCTGCATCTTCATAGTCCCGCACGCGAGGTTACATATGCGCCCACTTCAGGAGTGCCTAGCACGTCAGGCTCAAGGACAGTTGAAAGACCTAGTGTTGGTGAGCGGTCGGGCATACAACTCTCTGCATTGGTGGAATCCACAAAACCTTTGCAAGGGCCGACCGTTCCAAGAGCCTGTTCCACAAATAGTACTGACAGCGGACGCGTCTCTCCAGGGATGGGGAGCTCATGTACTCCACTACACAGTGCAGGGACTATGGACGACACAACAGAAGAAGATGCACATCAACCTTCTGGAACTGATGGCAATCTTCCTGGCCATGAAGGCATTCAAAGTACATCTGTGCAACAAAGTCGTATTGATCCGGACGGACAACATGACTGCCATGTACTACATACAGAAGCAGGGAGGAACACACTCTCCACAGTTGTCTCATCTGGCTCAGAGCATGTGGAAGTGGGCCATTCAAAGGAACATGTTCCTCATGGCGGAACACCTCCATGGCAAGGACAACCAGATGGCGGATCTGCTCAGCAGACACAGCCACCAGATGCACGAGTGGGAGTTACACCCATCAGTACTCCAACCGTACTTCCAGCAGTGGGGTCATCCAGAGATAGACCTATTCGCGACAAGCGAAAACGCAAAATGCCAAAGCTTCGCCGCCAGATTCCCACATCCGCAGTCGCAGGGCAATGCGATATGGATGAACTGGTCCGGCAGATTTGCGTACGCTTTTCCCCCAGCGCCGTTGATACCGCTGGTGGCTCGCAAACTACGACAACACTCCCTGACACTCGTCCTAGTTGCTCCCACGTGGGCACGCCAGCCGTGGTACACCACCTTCCTCGAACTTTCCGTGGTGCCGCATCAAAGGCTGCGGATCAAACCCGCGCATTTGACGCAGAACCATGGAGAGGTTCAGCACCCAGATCCGCAACAGCTGAACCTGGCGATCTGGCTCCTGAAGTCCTAGAGTTTGGCTATCTCAACCTGCCACCTGACTGTATGGACATCATCAAGGAGGCCAGGAGACCCACTACCAGGGCTTGCTATGCAGCCAAATGGAAAAGGTTCGTCATTTATTGCGGTAATAATGACATCAACCCGCTGGACGCATCCATCCACAACATCATCTGTTACCTCTTACACCTATACCGATGCAATCTGGCGTACACCTCTATACGTGTCCATTTGACCGCAATATCAGCCTATCTGCAAACCCGGCAGCACCTCTCTCTATTCAGAGTGCCTGCCATCAAAGCATTCTTGGAAGGGCTCAAACGAGTCATTCCACCTAGTCTCCCACCGGCTCCAATGTGGAACCTCAACTTGGTCCTCACACGCCTGATGGGTCCACCCTTTGAACCTCTACACTCATGCGAGATTCAATTCCTTACCTGGAAAGTGGCCTTCCTAGTAGCGATCACTTCCCTAAGAAGAGTTAGTGAACTCCAGGCACTAACCGTTCAAGAGCCATTTATTCAGGTTCACGCCAACAGGGTCGTACTACGTACCAACCCCAAATTCATGCCCAAGGTAATATCGCAGTTCCACATGAATCAGACTATTGAACTGCCCGTTTTCTTCCAAAACCCACAAACTGTTGCAGAAAGGGCACTACATACACTAGATGTACGGAGGGCCCTCATGTACTACATCGACAGGACTAAACCATTCAGGAAGACAAAACAACTGTTCGTTGCCTTTGCCCCACACCACAAAGGTAACGCCATCTCCAAAGCAGGGATAGCCAGATGGATAGTTAAGTGTATTCAAATCTGTTATCAAAAGGCAAAACGCACATTAACTATTCCACCACGAGCCCACTCAACACGTAAGTTGGGGGCTTCCATGGCCTTCCTAGGAAATATTCCCCTGCATGATATATGCAGAGCAGCCACATGGTCCACTACACACACATTTACAAAACACTATTGTGTAGATGTGCAGTCAAAACAGCAGGCAGCTGTAGGACAGGCTGTTCTCAAGACACTTTTTCAGACCGCTGCAGCTGGCACGGGTAGCCGCCGCTAATAGAGGGCACTGCTATGTATTCTATGCACAGATATGAATTCAGCAGCCCACATGCCTCGAACTGAATATGCTACTTACCAGTATGCATCTGTTCTTGGCATGTAGGGCTGCTGACATTCATATCGCCCTCCCTCCTCCCCGGCGCCTGTCGCAGCTGCAGCTCTCAGAATTACTGCAAGCATGGTCATCACTTTCTGTATCTACTCCATCACTGCCACAATGGCGAAAAACAATCTGAGGATGGAGAGGATGCCCATGCGCACTGTAGTCCAGGGGAGGAGTCACCTATCCAAGGATACTTCGAAGACTCTTCCAGGACAACAACGTGCAAACATCCGGACCCAACACTAGGCGGCGATCTATGCACAGATATGAATGTCAGCAGCCCTACATGCCAAGAACAGATGCATACTGGTAAGTAGCATATTCATTCCGAGCATTTTCACATGCTCACTCTCCAGCAAGTCCTCCCGCTGCTCAAGCAGGGAGACTTTCTAGCCACACTGGACCTCAAGGATGCGTATTTCCACATACCCATTCACCCATCACACAAAAAATACCTCAGGTTCACTGTTCAAGGACAGCACTACCAATTCAGAGTCCTTCCCTTCGGCGTGACAACGGCACCAAGGGTGTTTACAAAGTGCCTAGCTACGGTGGCGGCACATCTACGGAGGCAGCACATACACGTCTACCCTTACCTGGACGACTGGCTCGTTCAAGCGAAGTCAGCCCAGCAATGTGCCAGCCACATGTCCCGCACCATTCACCTCCTTCACAGTCTGGGGTTCTCACTAAATTACCCAAAATCCCATCTCCAGCCCGCACACGTACAACAGTACCTAGGTGCGACTATAGACACTCTGGCGGCCACAGCTCAGCCAAATTTAGTGAGGATCAACAGCATGCAAATGCTGATCTCCAGGTTCAAACCCCAACACTCACTTCCAGCACGAGTGTTCATGCAGTTGATAGGCATGATGGCCTCCTGCATTTTCATAGTCCCACACGCGAGACTACATATGCGCCCGCTTCAGGAGTGCTTAGCACGTCAGTGGAATCAGGCTCAAGGACAGTTGAAAGACCTAGTGTTGGTGAGCGGTCGGGCATACAACTCTCTGCATTGGTGGAATCCTCAAAACCTTTGCAAGGGCCGACCGTTCCAAGAGCCTGTTCCACAAATAGTACTGACAGCGGACGCGTCTCTCCAGGGATGGGGAGCTCATGTACTCCACTACACAGTGCAGGGACTATGGACGACACAACAGAAGAAGATGCACATCAACCTTCTGGAACTGATGGCAATCTTCCTGGCCATGAAGGCATTCACAGTACATCTGTGCAACAAAGTCGTGTTGATCCGGACGGACAACATGACTGCCATGTACTACATACAGAAGCAGGGAGGAACACACTCTCCACAGTTGTCTCATCTGGCTCAGAGCATGTGGAAGTGGGCCATTCAGAGGAACATGTTCCTCATGGCAGAGCACCTCCCGGGCAAGGACAACCAGATGGCGGATCTGCTCAGCAGACACAGCCACCAGATGCACGAGTGGGAGTTACACCCATCAGTACTCCAACCGTACTTCCAGCAGTGGGGTCATCCGGAGATAGACCTCTTCGCCACAAGCGAAAACGCAAAATGCCAAAGCTTTGCCGCCAGGTTCCCACATCCGCAGTCGCAGGGCAATGCAATATGGATGAACTGGTCCGGCAGATTTGCGTACGCTTTTCCCCCAGCGCCGTTGATACCGCTGGTGGCTCGCAAACTCAGACAACACTCCCTGACACTCGTCCTAGTTGCTCCTACGTGGGCACGCCAGCCATGGTACACCACCTTCCTCGAACTTTCCGTGGTGCCGCATCAAAGGCTGCGGATCAAACCCACGCATTTGACGCAGAACCATGGAGAGATTCAGCACCCAGATCCGCAACAGCTGAACCTGGCAATCTGGCTCCTGAAGTCCTAGAGTTTGGCTACCTCAACCTGCCACCTGACTGTATGGACATCATCAAGGAAGCCAGGAGACCCACTACAAGAGCTTGCTATGCAGCCAAATGGAAAAGGTTCGTCATTTATTGCAGTAATAATGACATTAACCCGCTGGACGCATCCATCCAAAACATCATTTGTTACCTCTTACACCTATACCGATGCAATCTGGCGTACACCTCTATACGTGTCCATTTGACAGCAATATCAGCCTATCTGCAAACCAGGCAGCACCTCTCACTATTCAGAGTGCCTGCCATCAAAGCATTCTTGGAAGGACTCAAACGAGTCATTCCACCAAGCCACCCACCGGCTCCAATGTGGAACCTCAACCTGGTCCTCACACGCCTGATGGGTCCACCCTTTGAACCTCTCCACTCATGCGAGATTCAATTCCTCACCTGGAAAGTAGCTTTCCTAGTAGCAATCACTTCTTTAAGAAGGGTTAGTGAACTCCAGGCACTAACAGTTCAAGAGCCATTTATACAGGTTCACGCCAACAGGGTCGTACTACGTACCAACCCCAAATTCATGCCCAAGGTAATCTCGCAGTTCCACATGAATCAAACTATTGAACTGCCCGTTTTCTTCCAAAACCCACAAACTGTCGCGGAACGAGCACTCCATACACTAGACGTAAGGAGGGCCCTCATGTACTACATCGACAGGACTAAACCCTTTAGGAAGACAAAACAACTGTTCGTTGCCTTTGCCCCACACCACAAGGGTAACGCCATCTCCAAAGCAGGGATAGCCAGATGGATAGTTAAGTGTATTCAAATTTGTTATCAAAAGGCAAAACGCACATTAACTATTCCCCCACGAGCCCACTCAACACGTAAGTTAGGGGCCTCCATGGCTTTTCTAGGAAATATTCCCCTGCATGATATATGTAGAGCAGCCACCTGGTCCACCACACACACATTTACCAAACACTATTGTGTAGATGTGCAATCAAAACAGCAGGCAGCTGTAGGACAGGCTGTTCTCAAAACCCTTTTTCAGACCGCTGCAGCTGGCACTGGTAGCCGCCGCTAATAGAGGGCACTGCTATACATTCTATGCACAGATATGAATTCAGCAGCCCACATGCCTCGAACTGAATATGCTACTTACCAGTATGCATCTGTTCTTGGCATGTAGGGCTGCTGACATTCATATCGCCCTCCCTCCTCCCCGGCGCCTGTAGCAGCTGCAGCTCTCAGAATTACTGTAAGCATGGTCATCACTTTTCTGTATCTACTCCATCACTGCCACAATAGCGAAAAACAATCTGAGGATGGAGAGGATGCCCATGCGCACTGTAGTCCAGGGGAGGAGTCACCTATCCCAGGATACCTCGAAGACTCTTCCAGGACAACAACGTGCAAACATCCGGACCCAACACTAGGCGGCGATCTATGCACAGATATGAATGTCAGCAGCCCTACATGCCAAGAACAGATGCATACTGGTAAGTAGCATATTCATTCCAAGCATTTTCACATGCTCACTCTCCAGCAAGTCCTCCCGCTGCTCAAGCAGGGAGACTTTCTAGCCACACTGGACCTCAAGGATGCGTATTTCCACATACCCATTCACCCATCACACAAAAAATACCTCAGGTTCACTGTTCAAGGACAGCACTACCAATTCAGAGTCCTTCCCTTCGGCGTGACAACGGCACCAAGGGTGTTTACAAAGTGCCTAGCTACGGTGGCGGCACATCTACGGAGGCAGCACATACACGTCTACCCTTACCTGGACGACTGGCTCGTTCAAGCGAAGTCAGCCCAGCAATGTGCCAGCCACATGTCCCGCACCATTCACCTCCTTCACAGTCTGGGGTTCTCACTAAATTACCCAAAATCCCATCTCCAGCCCGCACACGTACAACAGTACCTAGGTGCGACTATAGACACTCTGGCGGCCACAGCTCAGCCAAATTTAGTGAGGATCAACAGCATGCAAATGCTGATCTCCAGGTTCAAACCCCAACACTCACTTCCAGCACGAGTGTTCATGCAGTTGATAGGCATGATGGCCTCCTGCATTTTCATAGTCCCACACGCGAGACTACATATGCGCCCGCTTCAGGAGTGCTTAGCACGTCAGTGGAATCAGGCTCAAGGACAGTTGAAAGACCTAGTGTTGGTGAGCGGTCGGGCATACAACTCTCTGCATTGGTGGAATCCTCAAAACCTTTGCAAGGGCCGACCGTTCCAAGAGCCTGTTCCACAAATAGTACTGACAGCGGACGCGTCTCTCCAGGGATGGGGAGCTCATGTACTCCACTACACAGTGCAGGGACTATGGACGACACAACAGAAGAAGATGCACATCAACCTTCTGGAACTGATGGCAATCTTCCTGGCCATGAAGGCATTCACAGTACATCTGTGCAACAAAGTCGTGTTGATCCGGACGGACAACATGACTGCCATGTACTACATACAGAAGCAGGGAGGAACACACTCTCCACAGTTGTCTCATCTGGCTCAGAGCATGTGGAAGTGGGCCATTCAGAGGAACATGTTCCTCATGGCAGAGCACCTCCCGGGCAAGGACAACCAGATGGCGGATCTGCTCAGCAGACACAGCCACCAGATGCACGAGTGGGAGTTACACCCATCAGTACTCCAACCGTACTTCCAGCAGTGGGGTCATCCGGAGATAGACCTCTTCGCCACAAGCGAAAACGCAAAATGCCAAAGCTTTGCCGCCAGGTTCCCACATCCGCAGTCGCAGGGCAATGCAATATGGATGAACTGGTCCGGCAGATTTGCGTACGCTTTTCCCCCAGCGCCGTTGATACCGCTGGTGGCTCGCAAACTCAGACAACACTCCCTGACACTCGTCCTAGTTGCTCCTACGTGGGCACGCCAGCCATGGTACACCACCTTCCTCGAACTTTCCGTGGTGCCGCATCAAAGGCTGCGGATCAAACCCACGCATTTGACGCAGAACCATGGAGAGATTCAGCACCCAGATCCGCAACAGCTGAACCTGGCAATCTGGCTCCTGAAGTCCTAGAGTTTGGCTACCTCAACCTGCCACCTGACTGTATGGACATCATCAAGGAAGCCAGGAGACCCACTACAAGAGCTTGCTATGCAGCCAAATGGAAAAGGTTCGTCATTTATTGCAGTAATAATGACATTAACCCGCTGGACGCATCCATCCAAAACATCATTTGTTACCTCTTACACCTATACCGATGCAATCTGGCGTACACCTCTATACGTGTCCATTTGACAGCAATATCAGCCTATCTGCAAACCAGGCAGCACCTCTCACTATTCAGAGTGCCTGCCATCAAAGCATTCTTGGAAGGACTCAAACGAGTCATTCCACCAAGCCACCCACCGGCTCCAATGTGGAACCTCAACCTGGTCCTCACACGCCTGATGGGTCCACCCTTTGAACCTCTCCACTCATGCGAGATTCAATTCCTCACCTGGAAAGTAGCTTTCCTAGTAGCAATCACTTCTTTAAGAAGGGTTAGTGAACTCCAGGCACTAACAGTTCAAGAGCCATTTATACAGGTTCACGCCAACAGGGTCGTACTACGTACCAACCCCAAATTCATGCCCAAGGTAATCTCGCAGTTCCACATGAATCAAACTATTGAACTGCCCGTTTTCTTCCAAAACCCACAAACTGTCGCGGAACGAGCACTCCATACACTAGACGTAAGGAGGGCCCTCATGTACTACATCGACAGGACTAAACCCTTTAGGAAGACAAAACAACTGTTCGTTGCCTTTGCCCCACACCACAAGGGTAACGCCATCTCCAAAGCAGGGATAGCCAGATGGATAGTTAAGTGTATTCAAATTTGTTATCAAAAGGCAAAACGCACATTAACTATTCCCCTACGAGCCCACTCAACACGTAAGTTAGGGGCCTCCATGGCTTTTCTAGGAAATATTCCCCTGCATGATATATGTAGAGCAGCCACCTGGTCCACCACACACACATTTACCAAACACTATTGTGTAGATGTGCAATCAAAACAGCAGGCAGCTGTAGGACAGGCTGTTCTCAAAACCCTTTTTCAGACCGCTGCAGCTGGCACTGGTAGCCGCCGCTAATAGAGGGCACTGCTATACATTCTATGCACAGATATGAATTCAGCAGCCCACATGCCTCGAACTGAATATGCTACTTACCAGTATGCATCTGTTCTTGGCATGTAGGGCTGCTGACATTCATATCGCCCTCCCTCCTCCCCGGCGCCTGTAGCAGCTGCAGCTCTCAGAATTACTGTAAGCATGGTCATCACTTTTCTGTATCTACTCCATCACTGCCACAATAGCGAAAAACAATCTGAGGATGGAGAGGATGCCCATGCGCACTGTAGTCCAGGGGAGGAGTCACCTATCCCAGGATACCTCGAAGACTCTTCCAGGACAACAACGTGCAAACATCCGGACCCAACACTAGGCGGCGATCTATGCACAGATATGAATGTCAGCAGCCCTACATGCCAAGAACAGATGCATACTGGTAAGTAGCATATTCATTATGCAATTCTTTGCTACATGCAACCTACATTGACATCAACGAAAGTCACAAAAACGAGACCGGAAATGTCGTTTTGTGATCCAATCTAATCACCAACGTCAAATCCGTCCCATCAAACCTCTCCAGTTGATGATTTTGTCACCTTGCAATGATCTGGATTGAGTGTGTGAAGCAGCCTCTCTGTGTTCTGGTGGTTCAATATTGCTACCTAGTATTGGGCCTGTAGATGGACAATATAGGTTATGTTATTCCAAATCTGGGCATGGTTGTATCATATGATGTGTACATTGCAGGATTCATGACACCTGCGTACTAGGATTAAGCATCACATCACCTATTGCATTTAAAATTCTCTAATGTCCCAGAGGAAAATACAGGTCAAGTTATACAGAGTATGGAGTTTCTCAGATAATGACCCTGAATGCCGGTCTGAGGAGTACGTTTTTCAATTTTAGCTTCATTGCAGTACACATACGGGCTGGAGCTGATTTTAATAAGAGTGTTGTTTTGGTCGTCCTGCCAATCTCTCCATTGCCAGTGGATACTTCAAACTCCTGAAAGACAGTTCCTAAGAAGCTCAGGGGCAAAATATTTCTAGTAAACATTGTTAAAATCCTGTTCAACATTTGGTTAGAGACCTGTGTCAGCCTTTCATTACTTTACGCCTTTGACCACGCAGCCTTCAAAATTCTGAGTATTGTTTCCAGAAAAAAGCACATTTAAGTCATTTTCATTTGTAACCTGGATTCATCTGGCACTGTCTCCTGCATTGTTTATTTGCAGTTAGACATATGAAAGAGACCAATGTAACATCTCCCTGTGATTTCAGTCCATTGATGCTTTAAAAATAATAAAGCAAGACTATCACCTCAGTTTGCGGCTCAGAGCCATACATAAACCTCACTTAAATGTTTTAGTGCAACACAGACAGTTCCCGTTTTGACAGAACACTCTGTCATAATAGGGAAGTTGATTTTGTGATATCATGTTTACCTCTTATATGAGTTATCATACCGACGGAACAAACATTGTCACAGGAACTGTTTACACCGGATCCCTTGCAAAAGACTCTTACCAAGGATCCAAAAACTGGACATTTGGCACTGTCTTCTAAAAAGAGTCATTTGGACAAACCGGCTCCGCCTCCACCTCCAAAGCGGAAGGACTCTGCTACCTCCCCTTTCAGAATGCCTTCCCCACCTCCTCCACCCTCTCCACCTCCGCCCCCTCCGCCTTCTCCACCCCCACCTCATCGCTCCCCGACCCCGTCTCCAGATGATGATGATCAGGGGGACCCATATTACGATCCAGGGGATGTGCCCCAAGACCCCACCCCTACAGGATCCCCAGACCCATGGGACAACTACAATAATCCTGACATTCCAGACTTCCCACAAGATGACCTTTACCCTTCCAGGCCATCTCCACCGGAAGACTCATTAGGTTTCCACCACCTACTTCAGAGGGCGGCACATTATCACGAGGTAGAGCTACACACTGACCCAGTAGAGGAGGATTTCCTCCTCGACACCTTTGATACCGCACATAGGTCTACCTCCATACTACCTATGCTCAAGGGGGTGATAAAACATGCGCCAGAGGTTTTTAAGGACCCGGTCAGGGCTAGGGTCATTAACCCACGCATAGAGAAAAAGTACAAAGCTGCCCCCACAGATCCTGCCTATATCAAAGGGCCAGCGCCACTGGATTCCCTAGTGGTTTCCACTGCACGGAAGAGGTCAAACTCCCAGGCGTCAGGCGAAACACCACCACCTGACAAAGAGTCAAAGCTACTGGACGCGTCAGGAAAGCGCACTGCGTCACAGGCAGCCAATATACGGCGTATCGCCAACACTCAAGCGCTATTGGCCAGATACGATAGAGCGCATTATGATGAATTAGAAACCATAATGCACCACCTCCCAGAAAGATACAAAAATAGGGCCAATGAATTAATTCAGGAGGGTAAGACTATAACTAACACCTCCATACGCTGTGCCTTAGACGCAGCAGACACAGCCTCCAGGGCTATTAACACTAGCGTCCTCCTCCGTCGCCATGCTTGGCTGAGAGTATCAGGCTTCAAACCTGAGGTACAGGCCTCCATCCTAAATCATCCCTTTGACCAAGAACACCTATTCGGCCCAAAGGTAGATAAGGCCCTCGAGAAAATGAAGAAGGACACGGATACGGCGAAATCTATGGGAGCCCTGCAGTCACACCCTCCTAGGCGCTCCTTTCGTCGCTCTTCCTTTCGGGGTACGGCTAGAGGCTACTCCTCAGATAGCGCGTCCACTTCCTACAAATCCCCTGCCCAGTCCACCTTCACAAGGGGTTATCAAAGAGGCGGCTATAGGGGCAATAACAATAAAGGCAGAGGCAAAACAAATACCGCCCGCTCTGCCACACCGCCTACCCAATGACTTCCCCCCCGCTCCCTCCAGACCATCCCACTCCAGTCGGGGGCAGGCTACAAAATTTCCTTCAGGTCTGGGAGACCATCACCTCAGACAAATGGGTGACCCAAATTATTCGCTCAGGGTACTGCCTAGAATTGACATCTACCCCCACAAACATTCCACCCAGGCAACGCCCAATGTCACAAGAACATTCCACATTACTAAAACAGGAGGTAATCTCCCTCCTAGAAAAACAGGCAATAGAACAAGTTCCCGCCAATCAGCAAAATTTAGGGGTCTACTCCCTATGTTTTCTAATACCAAAAAGAGACGAGACTCTACGACCTATTCTAGGTCTCCGGCCTCTAAACACATACATACATTCGGACCATTTTCAAATGGTAACACTTCAGCAGGTACTTCCGCTCCTCTCCCAGAATGACTTTCTCACCACACTGGACTTGAAAAACGCATATTTTCACATTCCAGTACACCATGCTCACAGAAAGTACCTCAGATTTGTAGTAGACGGGCAACACTACCAGTTCAAGGTGCTCCCATTCGGGGTCACAACAGCACCAAGGGTATTCACCAAGTGCCTAGCGGTAGTGGCGGCACACCTCAGAAGACAGCACATTCACGTCTTCCCATATTTGGACGACTGGCTGATAAAAGCCACGTCCTACAACCAATGTGTACACCACACCGCCACTACAATCCAACTACTTCACCAGCTAGGCTTCACGGTGAACCACCAAAAGTCCCAGCTAACACCATCCCACATAAAGCAATACCTCGGTGCCACCATAGACACCTCAAAAGCCATAGCCTACCCCAATCCTGCCAGGATTGCAAGCATTCAGGCTTTGCGTCAAAGATTCATACCTCAACACTCTCTTCCAGCAAGAGTGTTTATGCAACTGATAGGGATGATGGCCTCTTGCATTTTCATAGTGCCTCACGCAAGACTCCAGATGCGTCCACTCCAAGAGTGCTTAGCGCGCCAATGGAACCAGGCCCAGGGGCAACTGACAGATCTGGTGTTGGTAGACGGTTGCACCCATCGCTCTCTGCAGTGGTGTAACACCACAAATCTTTCCAGAGGTCGACCGTTCCTGGACCCGGTTCCACAAATAATACTAACAGATGCATCGCTCTCTGGCTGGGGAGCTCATCTATTACACCTCACAGTGCAGGGCACATGGACGCCGCAACAAAAGTTACTCCATATCAACCATCTGGAGTTACTGGCAATCTTTCTAGCCCTAAAATCCTTTCAAACACAAATTTTAGGCAAGGCAGTCCTCATTCGCACAGACAACATGACGGCCATGTACTACATTCAAAAACAAGGCGGCACACACTCTCCACAGCTCTCTCAACTAGCACAGAGCATATGGAGATGGGCAATTCCACACTAAATCTTTCACCTAGCCCAACATGTCCCAGGAGTCCAAAACACCATGGCAGATCTGCTCAGCAGACAGATGCAGCAGATCCACGAGTGGGAACTTCACCCACAGGTTCTTCACCCGTTCTTTCAGATGTGGGGGCATCCACCGATAGACTGCAATGCGATATGGATGAACTGGTCAGGCAAATTTGCGTACGCCTTTCCACCTCTCCCACTAATTCCATTAGTGGTGCGAAAAGCTACAACAGCATTCCCTCACACTGATCCTAGTAGCTCCAACGTGGGCCAGACAACCGTGGTACACCACGCTGCTGGAACTCTCGGTAGTACCACACCAAAAGCTACACCTCTCACCATGCCCCCTAACCCAGAACCATGGAGAGATCAGACACCCGGACCCAGCTCAGCTCAACCTTGCGATCTGGCTCCTGAGATCTTAGAATTCGGATACCTTAACCTTCCCCCTGACTGTATGAACGTCATCAGAGAAGCTAGACGCCCTACCACTAGAGCCTGCTATGCTGCCAAGTGGAAAAGATTTGTTGTTGATTGCCATACCAACACAATCAATCCTCTAGACGTATCTATACAGCACATCATATGCTACTTGCTACATCTACAAAGGTGTAACCTAGCATATACATCCATTCGGCTACACCTCGCAGCAATTGCCGCTTACCTACAGAACAGACAGCACCTATCACTTTTCTGAGTGCCTGCCATTAAAGCCTTCATGGAAGGCCTGAAACGAATAATTTCCCCCAGAATACCACCCTCACCTGTGTGGAACTTAAATATAGTTCTCACAAGGCTAATGGGACCGCCCTTCGAACCTTTGCATAAATGCGAACTGCAATTTCTCACATGGAAAACAGCTTTGCTTGTAGCCATCACTTCCCTTAGAAGGGTCAGTGAGATACAAGCACTTACTATACAAGAACCTTTTCTCCAAATGCACCAGAACAAGGTTGTTCTCTGTACCAACCCAAAATTCCTACCCAAAGTCATTTCCCCCTTCCATCAAAACCAATCGGTAGAATTACCGGTATTTTTCTCGCAACCTCAAACTGTTGCAGAAATGGCTCTACACACGCTAAATGTTAAACGGGCCTTACTTTACTATATCCAGAGAACAAAACCTTTCAGAAAGACCAAACAACTATTTGTCTCTTTCTCTCCACCACACAAAGGCAACCCCATCTCAAAATCAGGGATAGCTAGGTGGATTGTAAAATGCATACAGATTTGCTACCACAAAGCAAAACGAACGCTATATGTTCCCCCTAAAGCCCACTCTACACAAAAGATAGGGGCTTCTATGGCTTTTCTAGGGAACATCCCATTAGATGATATCTGCAAAGCAGCTACATGGTCAACACCACACACTTTCACTAAACATTACTGTGTAGATGTGCAAACCAAGCAACAAGCTAGTGTGGGCCAGGCTGTACTAAAAACACTATTCCAAACCACTGCAACAGATACTGGTGGTCGCCGCTAAGGTTGGGAACTGCTATATAGTCTGTGCAAAAGTGTGTAATCTGCAGCTCATATGCCTCGAACGGAATATGCTACTTAGCAGTATGCATCTGTTCTCGGCATGTAGAGCTGCAGATCTACACACGCCCACCCACCTCCCCGGCTACCTGTATCTGTTCCAGTCTATCTTATTTAGATACAACACACATGGGTTTCTTCACTGTTATTACTACGCTCCATCTTTCCATGCTGGCGAAAAACAATCTGAGGATGGAGCCGAAGCCCATGCGCAATACGATCCAAGGAAGGAGTCACCGACCTCGTGACTTCCAAAGACTTTCCAAGAGGAAAAACAAACTGCAAACATATGGGCCCAACACCAGATGGCGATCTATGCAAAAGTGTGTAGATCTGCAGCTCTGCATGCCAAGAACAGTTGCAAGTAAGTAGCATATTCCATATATATATATATATATATATATATATATATATATCAGTGGGACGCAGCGGTGTGGCCTAATAGGCTGCCCTAGAGGACGTGTAGCTGTTAAGCTTGTAGGCGAAAACTCCCTTAATCCCTTTTATCCCCGATAAATCCACTTCCACCAACACCGTTCAGATGAGGGAGTGGAGCGAGGGCATTGTACAAGCAGTAAGCCCTCCAAAACAAATCTCCATAGTTCCACCACGCCAAGGACCAGACTGACCGGTGTGGAGTAGGCCAAGGAGGGACTGAGGAGGGCATGCCACCTGGCCGGGATCGCCGGGGCTGACCGACCTGGATCCTTCTTCACCATGCTCTTTGAGGCAATTGAGAGCAGCAGGGAGATCTCTGAATGCCGTGAGATCTTTGCAACATCTCCAGATAATTGAGGCATATGTGGGATGGGCCAAACACGAGCTAAGAGCGTGCAAACATGCCAGGCCGTCCAGACCTCTTTCTTCCCTGTGGCCTCTGGATATTCAATGCCGCTTCGCTTTGGGCTGCATTTCGCGTGACTCTGGAGATGTGGACTTGGGACGTTTGGACCTCCTCCTCTTCTTTATCCCAGCCCCTTAGACAATATAGCACATTCTACTTGGAAACAGGTACGTGCTCCCTCCCTTTCTGAGACACCAGGGGTGCCCATGCTTGGGGCCCCGTGGTGGGAGACTGCTTCAGAGCTGGGGTTCAACCTGCTGGAGGCCCCCAAAGCTTGGATGGAGCACTGAGGGCGCGTGACCTGCATTCCATTTGTTCCTGGACTTCGGGTGCATTACCCTGGGCCTGCAGAAAGCCTTGGCTGCCTACCAGCCCCCTGGCCTCTTGGCGATGCTGAAGGAGGATAACTTTCCTTTTGGATGTAGGCTATGCACTTGGGAGGCAGTGCTTGCTACTGTCAGGATTGGAGCTGAAAGGTCAAGTTCTCCCCAGTTGAGGCAACAATCTCATGGTCAGACTAGGCTGGTCCGAGGAAGGCGTAGATGCGTTTCTGTGAGATCGCTCTCCGCCTTCCTATGGGCATTTGTAGTGTAGTCACATTTCTACCCCTTCCTTCCAAGATGGCCGCTGGTCGGTCCGATTCTTCCCTCCCACTGTTTCTCCGCTGCAGTGCAGTGTTTAAATTTTGAAGTTGTGCGCGCTCTTCCAATACGCGGCGCACTTCAACTGTCAAAATTTGTGGAGTGGCGGTGTTCTCTCGAGCTCCGTCCTCTCTCAGTTATTTCCAGTCAGAGTTTTGACCTTCTAATATTCATTAGTTGCCAATTTAAAGAACTTTCACACAGTCCCTCAGTGGGACACTATTTCGAGAAATTCCGCAGTATCTTCGAAGGAGTTTGTGAGGAGAATCTACAGAGAAGAGGTCTTCTCGTTCACGACGGAGGACAAGTTCTTCATGAGTAAGGAGGGTGAGAGGCTAGGCGCGAGAGCAGGGCATTTCGAGAAGTAAGTGCGCCTTTTTTCTCTCACATTCTTGGAGCGTCAACCTTCCAGAGAGCTTCATTTCAGAGACTAGAGACTCAGTGGGTCAGTAAGCAATTAAGTGTCCGCTTATGATTCACATACTTTCAGCAACTGTAATTCTTCAGTAAAGATTAGCCAGTCAGAATTAATTTTGAGTTCCAGTGGATAGTAAAGAAAAGAAAAGAGACTGAATTAAGAGACAGAAGGATGAGTAGTTGTGAGACAAAGAAAAACTTCCGCAGCTTGAACTTAACAAAGCAATAGTAAATATATATATATATATTTAATTAAGAGCATTCACCTACCAGCATCTCTTCATTGTGCAGAGTTCAACAAGAAGATGAGCTAACCTTACTCAACCTCAAATCCCAGCTCTTCTTACCATATAGAATACCACTTGTTGGGAGACAGGTAAAGTTGGTGGGAGAGAGTCAGGGAGCAGGGGGCTTAGGAAGATATAGGGTTTTACATGTGAGTTTTCTTTACAGGGTTCGCTGCATGTCATCAGTACAGCCCCCTCATTCCCAACGAGATACCCAGCCGAATGAGTATAGAGAGTAGCTACCCACTGTGTCAGGACAGGTATTGTGTGGAATAATTACATTTGGAATTCTTAGGGGTAGAGTTTGTGGAGCTGTTGTTTACTAACTCTCGTTACAGGAATCTAGAAGACGGAGGTTCGTGTCCAGTCAAGAAAGAAGACACAGTGCAGTCTCTCTTGTCTGTCCAATTCCCCTTTCCCCCTCCTCGCTGTTCGTGAGCCTTTGAGTTCGCGGCAGCGGAGTAGGGGAGTGGAGAACCAGCATCTGCTCCTGTGGAAACCGAAGTTCAGCTTGAGGTACTTGACAGATTGAAGTGCCAAAAAACTGAATTCCACCCGAGCACGATGGCTGAGGGGATTGATGTTAAGGCTCTAGCTACAGTACTAGATAGTATCCAGAAGCAGTTAAGTGATACTATGGAAGAGAACAAGTCCTTGAAAGAAGAGGTTAGAAAGTCAGTTTTAGATGCAAGTTATTTGCGCCAAAGGTTTGAAGAGTTTTCTGGGGGAACCCGTCCAGCCGTCCAAGAAGATAAGCCTCCCTCTTTTGCCCCAGCCCCTTCTGCTGCCGAACTCACTACTCAGGTGATCCACGCTATCTCGCCAACTATTCCATTGGCTGCTCCTGAAAGATATAGTGGGGATCCGAACAAGGCCCAAATTTTTCTTACTCAATGTTCCCTACACTATCTCTGTCGGCCAATTATTTTCAAAGAAGATCAGTCTAAGGTGGCGTTCATGCTGTCGTACCTGAGTGGAGATGCCGCCGCCTGGTCTATGCCATTGGTGAACAACAACGATCCCATTTTATATGAATTTGAAGGCTTCAAGAAAGAATTTCTACGAATTTTTGACAGACGGTCCATCTCGCAATCCACTGATAATGAGTTGTTAGATCTGAAGCAAGGAAATCGAGAATTAGTTGCTTATTTGGCGCAATTTAATAAATTAATTGTAGAAACCAACTGGCCTGAGGCGAAACGTGCAGCAATTTTTTATCGTGGTCTCAAGGATGAGATTAAAGATGGTCTATCGCAGATTCCAAAACGTCCCACGGAGGTTTCAGAATTAATTGACTTAGTTCTTCAGATTGATCAGCGTCAAAATGAAAGGAGGAATGAGAGGCGGAAAGAAACCAGGTATATCCCTCCTCGTTTTGACAGAATGAAAACAGAAGGATCTAAGCAGAAAGAATCGTCGTCAGAAGAGGAACCAATGCAGATTGGTTCCGTTCGAGGTCCATTGTCTAAAGAAGAAAGAGAGAAGAGACGTTTGGGAAAGCTGTGTATGTATTGTGGGAACCCTGGCCATTTTGTGAAGGAATGTCCAAAGAGGCCAAAGAACAATTCTTGGGTAAAAGATCAGCTCCACCAGTAGAAGGGGTTGCCCTGGTGGAAGCTAAAGAACAGTCAACTCCAGAGGCGAAATTAGCGGCTAATACTTTGCAATCTTCGGCCCCACATTTAATTTTGTCAGTTCGGATTAAGTTTGGAGAACAGATCAAGGAAGGAATGTCGGTCATGATCGATTCAGGGGCCACCGGAAATTTTTGTGACATTGGATTTGCGAGAGCTCTTGGAATCGCCTTCTTGAGGAAGGAACGGCCGGAGCCTGTACGTGCTGTAGATGGAACAAGTTTGTCTTCCGGGCCTATAGTCTACTATTCTGAGGAGATTTTGTTGTATGGACCCGGCCAACACGTGAGCTCTTTACAATTCAACTTAATCGATGCTCCGCAGTTTCAATTTATTTTGGGCCTGCCCTGGCTCACTGAGCATAACCCTCAAATTGACTGGGCTCAGCGATCCATTCGCATGAATTCACATTTTTGCTTGCAACATTGTTTCCAATCCCATCCAGAACCATCTATAGCTTCACAAGCTTCACAGTCCCAAATCTTAGCTAGCATTCCGAAGACCATTTGTACTTTAGATACTCAAGAAATTCCACAAGAATATGAAGATCTTGCTCCAGTTTTTGATGAAAGAGAAGCGGATCGTTTGCCTCCCCATCGTGAATACGACTGTCGCATTGAGCTGGAGCCGGGAGCCTCTCTGCCCTGTAGCCGAATTTACGCATTAACCGAAGCGGAGAATGTCCATTTAAAAGAATATCTGAATAATTATCTGGCTAATGGCTTCATTCGCCCCTCACAGTCTCCAGTTTCGTCTCCACTTTTCTTCATTCCGAAGAAGGATGGCCAGCTGAGAACTTGCATAGACTATCGCGCCCTCAATTTGGTGACCAAGAAAAATCGTTATCCATTACCCTTGATTTCTGAGCTCTTGGATCAGGTAAAGGGAGCGAAGGTGTATACTAAATTGGATCTGAGAGGCGCCTATCATCTGGTCCGCATGGCTGAAGGAGAGGAGTGGAAGACAGCCTTTCGCACTCGTTTTGGTTTGTTCGAATACCAAGTTATGCCCTTCGGCTTATGCAACGCTCCAGCCGCTTTTCAGCACTTCGTTAATGATGTGTTGCGAGAATTTTTGGATCGATGTGCAGTGGTTTACATTGACGACATCCTCATTTTTTCTGCCAGTTTAGAAGAACATATTCAGCATGTCAGGTCCATTCTGAAGAAGCTGCTTGAGAACCAACTTTTTGTCAAACTGGAGAAGTGTGTGTTTCACTCCATACAAGTGGAATTTTTGGGATTTGTCCTGTCACCCAATGGTGTTTCCATGGATAAATCAAAGGTTAGGGCCATCAAGGAGTGGCCCTCCCCGAGTTCAGTGAAGGAGGTACAGAGTTTCCTCGGCTTCGCCAATTTTTACAGGCGTTTTATAATTAACTTTTCGGAGAGAGTTTGTCCCCTCACGAAGTTGCTCAAGAAAAAGGCGAAGTTCGAGTGGAATGCGGAAACAGAAGCAGACTTTAATGAACTCAAGAGCATTTTTGTATCATCTCCGGTGTTGCTTCATCCAGATCCTGAAGAACCGTTCTTTGTGGAAGCAGATGCCTCTAATTTGGCCATTGGAGGAATTTTGTCGCAGCGCCACAAGCAGACAGGCCAATTACATCCTGTAGCCTTTCGTTCCAGGAAGTTAACAGCGGCAGAGATAAATTATCCCATCGCGGATAAAGAACTGTTGGCAGTCAAGGATGCATTTTTGGAGTGGCGTCATTATTTATTGGGTGCCCGGCACGTGGTGACCGTCTTCACGGACCATCGAAATCTTCAGTTTTTAAAATCCGCCCGCACCCTCACCCCCCGTCAATTGAGATGGTCACTATTTTTTGCCGATTATGATTTTGTTCTCACTTACAAGCCAGGATCAGCTAATGGAAAGGCGGACGCCTTATCTCGTCTGAATGTGAACGAAGAGGGGAAGACTGGAGAAGAGGGAGTTATAATTCCTGTAGATCGAATAATCGGAACTCTCACTTACTCAGACATAGAAAAGAAACTACAAGACACACTGTCTCCAGAAGAAGTGAGGAATTGGACGGCCAGGGGAAAAGAATTCCAAGTGAAAGAAGGAAGGCCCTATTTTCAAGACAAGTTGTTTGTATCAAGTGTGGAATTGCGAAGGCAGATCATCGAACACTTCCATGATGAGCCTCTGGCTGGACATAAAGGGGTGAAGAAAACATTGGAGTTGATTCGAAGAGAGTTTTGGTGGCCGGCAATGGAAGCTCAGGTGCGGCAGTATGTAGCCACTTGTGAGTTGTGTATCAAGGGAAAGACTCCCAGAAGGGCTCCCCAGGGTCTTTTACAGCCTTTGCCTCCCGCCCCATATCCTTGGCATACCATTTCCATGGATTTCATTGTGGATCTTCCGTCTAGTGGAGGCCTCTCAGTCATTTGGGTGGTGGTGGACCATTTTTCTAAAATGAGTCATTTTGTCCCTTTGAAGGCTCTTCCCAACGCAACTCAGTTGTCCAAACTGTTCACACAACACATAGTAAGGGCACATGGGATTCCAAAGATAGTCATTTCCGATCGGGGTCCTCAGTTTGTCTCTCGTTTTTGGAGATCTTTTTTAAGGAGGTTGGGTGTTGACTCTCGTCTGTCCACCAGTTTCCATCCAGAGACGGATGGACAGACGGAAAGAGTAAATCAAGAATTGGAGCAATACTTGCGCATGTACTTGTTGGATCAGGAAGGAGAGTGGCCTGACCTAATATGGACAGCCGAGTTTGCTTACAATAATGCCGTTCATGCATCTACTGGTTACTCCCCATTTTATTTGAATTCAGGAAGGCATCCTAACACACTAGTAGATAAAGAAATCAGCAATGTTCCAGCAGTGGAGACAGTAGTGCAGGAATTACATTTGGCTTACCAGTTAGCTTCCAGAAATTTGTCTAAGGCTAAGACTTCCTATAAGAAGCAGGCAGACAAGAAGAGGCGCCCAAATCCAGTCTATGAGAAGGGAGATCTGGTCTGGGTCTCCACCCGAAACTTACGTCTGAAGGGGAACCGGAAGTTTCAGCCTAGATTTGTGGGTCCTTTTCGAGTAGACCGGATGGTGAATCCAGTCAGTGTTAAGGTTCATCTTCCCCCAAGGTTAAAGATTCATCCAGTTTTCCATGTTTCCTTGCTCCAGCGTTGTCCTGAGGGTTTTAGGGTCAAGAGGTCCCCTTCTTCAGTTTTGGTGCAGGGAAGTGAAGAATTTGAGGTGAAGAGAATTCTAGATTCTAGGTTACAAAGAGGGAAGATTTTCTACTTAGTCGATTGGAAGGGTTATGGTCCTGAAGAGAGATCCTGGGAGCCATCTTCCAACATCCATGCTCCACGTTTGCTCAGGGAGTTTCATCGCACCAATCCCACTAAACCCAAGGAGGAGAGGAGAGGGGTTTTGGTGGGAGGTACTGTCAGGATTGGAGCTGAAAGGTCAAGTTCTCCCCAGTTGAGGCAACAATCTCATGGTCAGACTAGGCTGGTCCGAGGAAGGCGTAGATGCGTTTCTGTGAGATCGCTCTCCGCCTTCCTACGGGCATTTGTAGTGTAGTCACATTTCTACCCCTTCCTTCCAAGATGGCCGCTGGTCGGTCCGATTCTTCCCTCCCACTGTTTCTCCGCTGCAGTGCAGTGTTTAAATTTTGAAGTTGTGCGCGCTCTTCCAATACGCGGCGCACTTCAACTGTCAAAATTTGTGGAGTGGCGGTGTTCTCTCGAGCTCCGTCCTCTCTCAGTTATTTCCAGTCAGAGTTTTGACCTTCTAATATTCATTAGTTGCCAATTTAAAGAACTTTCACACAGTCCCTCAGTGGGACACTATTTCGAGAAATTCCGCAGTATCTTCGAAGGAGTTTGTGAGGAGAATCTACAGAGAAGAGGTCTTCTCGTTCACGACGGAGGACAAGTTCTTCATGAGTAAGGAGGGTGAGAGGCTAGGCGCGAGAGCAGGGCATTTCGAGAAGTAAGTGTGCCTTTTTTCTCTCACATTCTTGGAGCGTCAACCTTCCAGAGAGCTTCATTTCAGAGACTAGAGACTCAGTGGGTCAGTAAGCAATTAAGTGTCCGCTTATGATTCACATACTTTCAGCAACTGTAATTCTTCAGTAAAGATTCGCCAGTCAGAATTAATTTTGAGTTCCAGTGGATAGTAAAGAAAAGAAAAGAGACTGAATTAAGAGACAGAAGGATGAGTAGTTGTGAGACAAAGAAAAACTTCCGCAGCTTGAACTTAACAAAGCAATAGTAAATATATATATATATATATTTAATTAAGAGCATTCACCTACCAGCATCTCTTCATTGTGCAGAGTTCAACAAGAAGATGAGCTAACCTTACTCAACCTCAAATCCCAGCTCTTCTTACCATATAGAATACCACTTGTTGGGAGACAGGTAAAGTTGGTGGGAGAGAGTCAGGGAGCAGGGGGCTTAGGAAGATATAGGGTTTTACATGTGAGTTTTCTTTACAGGGTTCGCTGCATGTCATCAGTACAGCCCCCTCATTCCCAACGAGATACCCAGCCGAATGAGTATAGAGAGTAGCTACCCACTGTGTCAGGACAGGTATTGTGTGGAATAATTACATTTGGAATTCTTAGGGGTAGAGTTTGTGGAGCTGTTGTTTACTAACTCTCGTTACAGGAATCTAGAAGACGGAGGTTCGTGTCCAGTCAAGAAAGAAGACACAGTGCAGTCTCTCTTGTCTGTCCAATTCCCCTTTCCCCCTCCTCGCTGTTCGTGAGCCTTTGAGTTCGCGGCAGCGGAGTAGGGGAGTGGAGAACCAGCATCTGCTCCTGTGGAAACCGAAGTTCAGCTTGAGGTACTTAACAGCTACACCCCGTCCGGGTGAGATTGCTGGCTGCCCCTACAGATCGGGGTCCCTGAGATGTCTTTTGGACCTGTTGTGCAGAAGATGATCAGTGGTGAGCCCTTGGGTATGGGGAAGGGAATGACAATGAATTGGCCCTTCCCACGACACGGGTTTGCATGTGCTGCCACTTCCTGGCAGTTGTAGTTGGCAAGCAGGTCCTGGAACCCTCTTGCCAACTCCTAGCTGTCTCTCCGCACCGTCTCCCAACGACTTGGACACCTCACCCATGGGTCTGCATATGATGGCCATGTCGGGCTCCCAGCTGTTCTGAACCTACGATGAGGCCTCCCCATCAGAACAACCACGGATGGAACTTGACAAGTTGGATGCCATTCTGAAAGTCATTGAGTCCTTGAACGTCCCTCGAAGCAAAAATCTGTGCGGTTGCAGTGGATGTCGGAATACTGCACAATGACCACAGAAAATCCGCTGATCAGGTTAAGCAATCTGAAAAACCCCTACTTGACCTACAACCCCAGGCGTCTGACCAAGTTTGAGTTGAGTGAGCAGGTGAGGTTCCTCGAGGACAGGGCTAAGGATGCTGAAGGGCAATCCAGACGAAGCAACATTCGAAGAGTGGGCCTGTCAGAAGACCTGGAAGGACAGTCCATGGACTGCTTAGAGATCAGGATAAGGAGTTTCTAGGCCGTGTCTGATCTCTCTTCTTTCTTCTCACTTGATAGAGTGCATTGAGTCTCGGCCTGCCGCCCTCCACTGGAGCTCCACAGCGACCCATGGTGGCTAAACTCTTACATTAGGAACATCGTGCCAATATCCTGAATTCCTTGAGACAAGCCGATCGCTTCAAAATAGATTACCACCAGATTCAGATTTTTCTGGATTACACTCCGGTGGTTCAGCGCCACAGAACATCTTTCCTGGGGGTGAGAAGAAAGGAGAGGGAACTTAACCTGGAATATGCTCTACTTTGCCCAGCAAATTCACCTTTGATTAGAACACCTATATCTTTACTACACCGAAGGATGCTTGGAACTGAATCAAGAGATAAGTATTGGGCTCTGAGATTGACACGCCCCTACCTGACAATGGCCAGATGGACCTCGCCCCCTGCGACCATTGTTTGCTGGGGGCTAGAGGGACCCCCACCAGTGCAACCCTCAAATGATCAGGCCCAGGATAGCCAACAATCCGCTCCATTGGTTGCAGCTACTTTGGGGTCATCAAAGAGCAGCCTCTGATGGGCATGGGAAACGCTGGTAGAGCTACTAAAAATCCCAGACAGTGATAATGATGGGGAGTCCGTGACTGCTGCACCTGCCTTAGAAGAGGTGGACCGGGACGATCGCCTCTAAGAGTGACCTTGTCAGTTATCCCTGGCCACAGCTTCCGACGGCATCATGCAATTGCTAGGCATTCACCAATGTAACGTGGGCAATACCATTTTGGCGAAATCCAGGAGCGATGGATTTTCACTGCAGAGTGTATCTAGAGCTGGGAGTGACATGCCTGGGGGGAGGGGAGGGGTGGGGAGTTTAGAATAGAGTTAGAATTGGGAGTTATATTGGCACGAATGCTATGCGTTTGCGACACCTCGGAAGGCAGTGCTGTATTGCCTTCCTTTCAATCATAGATGAGAGGGAGGGGCAGTCCTAGATATAGCAGATTTCATTTGACTGTGTAAGTCATGATTGTACCGTTACATCCTATGCTATGTATTCTCTCTCTGTATTGTAAACCCTACAGTATGTGGCCGAATATATTGAAAACTCTCAATAAAGTTTGTTTTAAAAAAAAAGAAATCAAAGAGCTGCCTCTGCCACATCCCCTGATGGTTGGGAGGGTGGCACCTCCGTCTTGTTTGAGCTCAATGACACAGTTCCTCCCCTCAGGATTACATCACAAACTGCTGATGTGCTTTGATGACGGGTCACAGACTCTCTTTACTGACTATATGACTGTGTAGCTATTCAATGTGATACTCCTTCACTATACCAATAGATTTGCTGCTCCTTTAGCCAAATGTTAACCCATTACCACTCCAAGGACCCCGCATCGTTATTACCCCGATGACTTGTGAGTTCTGCCCATCCCTCTCGTTAGCTCACCCTTACCTGCACGCGCACACTAAAGCCAAATGGGGCACACACTCTGTTAACGTCAGTTAAGACTGGTAGGTAGCATGTTTCACCCCGCCCTTAGTGTTCCTTTGGGTTTTGTTTCAGATTTTTGTTTTTATTATTGTTCATGACCTAATAGTAGGCTGGCGTACAATATTTGTAACAGTAGGTCGTAAACGCCTGACCAGGATACTCCTTAATGACCAAAGCCTGGCACACTGTGGTTTGTCACTTATCTATACTCTCACCCTTGTCTAAGTACAATGTATTCCGTTATTACTTGGAATATTAAAGGAATGCATACCCCATCAAAAACACTATAAAATGTACTTCTATCTCAAACGACAAGAGGTCTATACAGCTTTAATTCAAGAATAGCATATAACAAATGTAGAGACTCTCCTACTCCAGTGTAGATGTAGAGACCAAGTGTATGCCACCAATTACTCCACCTGTGCCATAGGGGTGCTCATCAGGATTAAAATTGGGGAACGATTTACAGTTCATTCACAACTCCTAGATGGAGCTGGCAGGTATGTTCTTCTTCAGGGCCTCCTTGATGGCTGTTCCCTGGTCATTGGCAGCATCTATTCTCCTAATACAAACCAACCTATTTTTCCTCAAGCAGCCTTCCAGACAGATGCCACCCTAGGCACATATCCCATGGATACTATGGGGGGGTGGTAGTGGTATCTTGTATATTGATTTTGACAGAATGCATCCCCCACTCCTCTGCACCCACAACCTCTAATGCTCAGGAACGTGCAGACTGGCTCACTTATTGTTTTCTCAGTGATGTGTAGCGTAATTATAATCCCCAACTCCAGCTCTACTCATTCTACTCGCAGCACACAATCTTTGTGCCTAGACAAAATTGTCTGTTCAGAAGCACTATGTCCTCCCCTGATTATCTGGACAAAGGCCTGTCCAATTATAACCCACTCCTTCTTCGCCATCATTGGATGAGAAGTTAATCACCCATACTCACATGCCAACTCCAGCCAGCCACCCTGGGAGATTCTGCATTGCTGTGGCGACTGTGGAGGAGAACATCACATCATATTTCATTCAGAATTAGGGTCTGGTCTCCTCCCCATGGAGTGGGAGGCCTGCAGACTCAGTATGGAATATGAATTTGGTCTGCTCCCAATGTGATATTCTACAGTCCTCCTCTCAATATGATTCCAAGCTCTATGGCCCCCACTGAACGCCAGTAGCCATGAACCTACTGATTTTTGTCTCTCCTGAACCTACCCAAACTCCCTATAATTTTGAAGCATGAAAACCGGGCCCTCATTACGGCCCACAACATTAAAAAGCTATTACTGAACCGGCCCCTGGGAAGACCCCTTGTGTAAACAGGCTTCCCCTAAATTCTGCCAAGCATATTACCCACTAATGGCTCCTAAACTTGCCTAGATGGGAGTCTATCTCCATCTCTCTGAGAGGAACTGCTGGTGTTGATCCTAAAACCTGGGGAAAAAACTCCCAAGTCCTCGACTCCCACCACCCTGTATCTATACTCCACACTGATTGCAAAATACCCAGTAAGATTCTTTGCAGACCGTATTCTTCAGGCACTTCCCCATCTTGTTCACATGGACCAAAAGGGTGTAATGCCTGGCTGCAGCTCCTCCCATGACATAGCACAATTTAGACAGTCACGGAGGCGTTCCTTGAGTATTGGCCCAATGCTGCCCGTGTCATTTTAGACTAAGAAAAAGCCCTCCACACTGCGATAGCATTACCTTTTTGGAGTAGTAACAAATTACGACTTCGGGCCCTGGGCAATTAGACTAGTGTAGCTCTTATATACTGCCTCTCTGGCTAGAATCCGCCTGGACCCTAATATTTCCACTTCTTTTACCATATTCTGGGGTACTCACCAGGGATGCCCTCTCTCTCCCCCTCCTCTTCGCCTTTGCTATGGAGCCACTTGCGATCTGTGTGAGGGTGGAAAGAACAGCATGTGGAATACTTCTTTATAACAGTATTTATGCTATAACCATTAATGCTAATAATGTCCTCCTCTGCCTGCAAGATATACATGCAGACTATTCCAGCATCTGCAGGCTTCTCTCCGACGTTGGAGTATAATCAGTTCTTTGTGTCAGTTGGCGAAAATCTAGCCTTTACCCACCAACCCGACTAATTCTGACTTATGAGGGGGCCCACTCTGCTGGGAGGGAGTCTCCTTCCATTATTTAGGCATTTCAAATATACCATACTGACCGGAGTCTCCTGGAGAGTAGCCCTTTGGGCCGTCCGACCACAGGTGAGCTTTTGGAAGGGGCTGCCCTTGTCAGTTGCAGGCAGGATTGCCCGCTCTCAAATGGTTATGCTTCTGTGCCTCCTATAGCTTATCTAGCACTCAGGGCATTGTCACGTGGCTTGGATTAAACTTTGGCTGCCATTTGATCACGGAGTTAGAGGCTCCCAACTTTTTTCATTATTACACACATTCGCAGTTGCTCGCTTGCTGGCTTTCAGATTGGGAACTTGATGAGTTATGTAAGGAAACGGGCCATTACTTGTGTGGCCTGCACAAGTAATTAATAGCTCCCCATTTGTCCTTTACTGCGAACTAAACAGCCCGTTGGGGTGGTGGAGCAGAGCAGTCCAAGGCCTGCTCAAGGGAGCTGGTGTGGGCTAGTAATCACCATTCGATGGCAAGCAGTAATAACACTTAATAAATGTGTCCAGTCTGTGCTTTTTATTTTGAAAAAGGAAAAGCACATTTATTTCAGCCATACACTACAAACATGCACTTTGATTGGTAGTCACTATCATCATTATTATTATATCAATAAAATATTTAATAATGAATTTCATATGTCTGTGTGCTTTTTATATGCTGTAAAATCTAGAAAACACAATCATAAACACATCACAATTTGATCACACAATATGTAACCATAGACTTGGCCATTAGAGGACACCATAAAAACATGTACCTTATTTAGACACCTTCAGGCCACAAAAACTGTAGCCAGGGACTTAGCCCCTAGGGGGTGCTGTACTCCCAGCTTTAGAGCTCCTGCTACAACCTGGGGAATGTTTGAGCTAACCAGAAAAATCCCAGCTTGATCCTTTCTCCTGAAGACCCTGCAAACCTAGGGTCAGTACAAAAACTTCTTGGGGATTTCTTAGAGAGCTGCAACCCCTCTGTAGCTCCCCTGCACTCTTTTTGTGTCATTGGTGCTGTCTTAGGGTCACCAGCAGCAGCCAAAATGGTTGGAGCATTGCTTGCCAAAAAGGCATTATGGGGTGCCCCTCCGGGAGCCTGCACATACTTAATGAGCAGCTCTCCTGCTGCACCAGGGAGAGCCGCTGCAGTCCTTTTCTTGGTTTTCTTTTTCCGTGTGGCCTCTCTTTTTTTTTGCTGGGGCCTTAGGGGTGCCCGGTCCCATTCAGGCACCCCGAATGCTGCACTTGGGAGTCAACCCCGGGCTGCCTCAGCCAGCTCGCCAAACAGTCCGCACTCCTGTGTGTGCTGCAGGAGTCTGCAGTGTCTCCTTCCCTGCCTGCTCCTATGGGCAGGTTGCAGCCTCCTGTGGTGGGTGTCTGCTCCCCCCGGACACTGGCACGGGGGGCAGGATGACCTACCACTACTGGGGGAGTGCGGTTCCCCCCCACACCCGAGGTGTGGAGTGGGATCCCGGGCCCCTCCAGCTACATTGGGGGAGTGTGACGGCACTCCTGCCTTCTTGGCAGTGAGGGTCCGGAGTTGGGGATCTTGTCCCCTCTTTGAGCAAATCCGGCCCAGGGATTGGGATCCCTGTGCCCTCTTAGATCTGGGGAGATTGCCCAGGAAAACAACACCAGTTGCTCCTTGCGGCGACCCTCTGGCCCTGGCCCAACCGGGGCAGAAAACTCTTTGCCAGTGGATTCTTGCACGCTCCGGACCTCGCTCGGGTGAGGATTGGGGGAGGGGGGGGGGGTGTCACAGAGGTCAAATCATTTGATCTGCCATCTCTCGGGCCCCGGTGGGCCATTTTTCTCCTACTTGGACTCATTTTGTTCCCGGTGGTGAACCCTAGCCACCTGGAGCACTTTCCTCAGTCTTTCTGGCCTCTAAAGTGGTGAACTTTGCAGATGGCTCCCTAATGAAAAGCAGCGTTGCCCATTTGGGGTTCCTCCCCTTCAGCACTGTCAGAAGTATAAGGGATCACGCACTCCCGAATATTACAATCTTGCATAAAATAGTACTCAGTTTTTAGCGTGCATGAAGGGTTTCACTCTCTGATCATTGAGTGTAAACATATATCTGATAGAGACTACTAGCTGCAGATTCCTTAACGTAGAATTATCCCTAGGCGTGAGACTGGATCCGGAAAATTTTGCCACAGCAACTCTGCGTGCCGGGGACGGCACCACGTGACTCCGACCTGATGTCGTCCGCGGACGTGACGTCAGCGAGGTTACATAAATCCCACCCCGGCACGCTGACGTCCTTCTTTTCAGCGTGCAAGTGGATCCGGAGTGAGTTCCCTTGACCTGTTTTCAGGCATTTTTTTAACGCCTTTGCTTTGGGAACAGTGTGCAATGCCTTCGGGTTTCAAGACATGTACTTCGTGTATGCGTCAGATGTCGGCGACGGACCCTCACCCTATTTGTATGTGGTGTTTGGGCGAGCACCATGTTTCTACGGACTGCGACACTTGTCAGCATCTTAAGCCGAAGTCCTGGCGGGAGCGCCCGATGAAATTGCTTTCGGCCCGCTTGTCCAGATCTGTCTCGTCACAGCGTCCGTCCCCTACCTCGGAAGCCAGAAGCCGCCGATTCTGACTGCGGCATCTTCCTGCCCCGAGGCCCCATGGGCGTCGCTCGCCTACCGGTAAGTCCTGCAGCTTGTCACTGAGGCCCTGTCCTCCTTCTGCAGAGGGCGTGGGTCCCTCTCGGGCCTTGCGCCCTCGGCCGTCGCCACCCTCTCCGCCGTTTCCTGGTGTGGCAGCGATGAGGGCCCAAATGAAGGCCTGCGCTGCGGCTCTGCAAGCTTCTTTGGGCCCTCCTCCTCTTCTCCCTGTGACGTCCGTGACTCTCTCGCCATGTGCGGGGCCTTCTGCGGACTCACCGGTGGCTTCACCCCCGGCGCCGACCAATTTGGCTTCAGGTTTAGGAGGTGTGGTGTCGTCTGGGTGCTGCCCTACGGGGTTCCCCTCTTAAACCCATGGCATCCCTGCCTTGCCGCAAAGCCCCGCGGGGTTCCCTGTGGCGTCGTAGGAGGTCGCCGTGACTCACGTTCCATCCCGAGTCCCTCTCGGTCCTCTGGGAGGCGGCAGTCTTACCGGAGGCCGAGCCGATGCCTTTCCGGCACCGAAGGCTTTCCCCCCTGGCCCTGGCGGTGCCGCGGGTGAAGGCTGGAACCCGGGGCACCTCCCCGAGTCCCTCTCGGTCCTCTGCGCAGGCGCCTGCTTCGTCAGAGGTCGAGCCGGCGCCTTTTCGGCGCCATTCATTTGCCGCTTTGGCTCCGACCCCGCCCCTTTCTCCTCGGAGGCACGTGGTGGTGGAGGTCGACTCGGCACCCCTGGTGGACGCTTCGGTGCCGGTAGAGGTCACACCGGTGCCCATGGCGGACTCCACGGCGCCGTCCCGACGTCGGATCGTTGACTCTTCCCCGGAGGTCCCTTCCTCTCCGGAGGTTTGTCATCTCCTTGTCTCCTCTTCACCGGAGACTGGACGCCGCATCGTTGCCTTTTCCCCGGCGTCTTCCAGGGTGGGTTCTACGCCGTCTCCGCGGCCACAACACCCGGACCCGCTCTCCCGCACCTCGCTGTTGATTGCCCTGCAGGCTTCTCCGCCTTCTCTGGAGACCCCTCAGGCCCCTCACTCGTCCATGGGTCTTCCATCCTACAGGGGTTGGCCGTTTCTTCCTCAAGCGGGGCTCGGGGATGGGCAGCTTAGCTTGCAGCCTTTGCCCATGGAAGAGTTGCTCTCTCCCCCACGACGCCCTACGGAGGCGAATGTAGCCTTTGTCCAGGCAATTTCCACGGCCGTTAGCGTTTTCCAAATGGGCAATCCGATCGCTCCACTCCCTACGGACCATTTGTTGGAGGTTCTCCACCAGGGCTCTGGTAGAGGGGAGCTGCTTCGTCCATTTGAAGCTTCACTCCACAACTCTCTTCTGGGAGCCTGGGGGCGTCCTGCTACGGGGGATCCAGTGCCTCAGCCGCTCCTCCACCTCCACCGTCCTGCCACGCACGACCCAGTCTGCCTTTCCTCCCACCCATCTGCCCAGGGCCCTGTCCTGCAGACTGCTTTTCCTTCCTTGCCTTCAGTGTTGCTCCCTCCGTCACGGGAGGCCCGGTGGTTGGACTCCTGGGGGCGTAACATGTTTGCTTCCACTAGTGCTGCTCTGCGAGCGCTCAACGCACTTTGTGTGTTGGCCAGGGTTGCCTCAGTCCTATGGGATTCCACGGAGTCCCTTCTGTCTCGTACCTCCCATGAGGGTATCTGCGCTGATCTGCGGCACCATGTGCTGGATGGTCGGAAGTTAGCTACATTTATTCTCCGTTCGGCCTTAGATGTTTCTGATTCTCTCGCCCGCGCTATGGCGAGTTCTGTGACCCTCCGCCGCCATGCTTGGCTGCGGGATAGCGTCTTTCCGGAAAATATTCGGGAGCGCCTTGTTGACCTGCCTTTTGATGGGGTTCTTTTATTTAACACCCACGTGGACTCCACCATTCAACGACTCTTTGCGCGGCTCTGTCCTCCTCCCCCTCCGTAAGCTTACGCTTGTCGGTCCTTCGGTGCTTTATGGGAGGCGTTATCTCACCTTTCTCTTTGGGCCTAGTGTTTCGGTTGGCCAGTGTGTGTGCTGTGTATGGCTTGGGATGCCTTCAGGGTCCTTAAGTTGGCCCCTCTGTGCTTTTGGCTGCTGGTTTAGCCCTTCAGTTTTTGGGATGTGTGTATTTTGGCTGTTGGTGCAGCGTATTGGTCCTCAGTTTGGACCATCTGTGTATTTTTAGGCTGATTGGTAAGCCACCTGTGGTGCTACCCACAGGTCTTTTATGTTCTTGACCTCTGCTGCGGGTTTCCCTAAGAGGTGTTCCCCTGTTTTGTTTGGGGACGTGTCATACCCTAGGTGGGGCACTGGTAGGCTATTGCATAGCTCTGTCCTAAGCTGGGCGGGTGTGGATACCTTCTCGGGTTCCTCGCGTTTCCTGGCGTCACTGTATAATGCTTGGTGCGGTCTCTCTCTTTCTTTTTTCTCTTCCGCCTTAGTTTAGCTTGCGCTGCTCCAGGTTCTGTCCTGCTCAGTGTCGATGATGTTTCTACCCACCCCCCCCCACCCCTTTTTTTCTGCAGGGCTTGCCTGCCCTCTTCAGCCTCTGGATCACCAGACCGCCTTTTGTCTTGCCCTCTACAGCGTTGTGTCGTGGTGTTTCCACCTTATTATCTGACGTTTCGGCATGGTCCTATGCCTTGTGTTCCAGGGGGGGCTAGGTTATTCCTGGTGTTCCCCTGTGTTCTGCTTGACGGCTTTTGGCTCTTATCTTCTGGCCAGTCCCACTTCTCTTCGTGGAACGGGTTATGCCATTGGCCCGGTCTTTCGCTGGGGCTTGTTCTGGGGTTCCCTTACCTCGGTCTTCATCTTGAGCTCGGGTTGTTCTGGGCACACTTCTTGGTAGTGTTTACCGGCTGCCTGCTGCGCACGCCTGGTCGTTATGGTTCGCCTCCGTGGGCCTTGGAGTGTACTTGTGTGCTCCTGTCCCTTGCTCTGCTGGAACTTTGCGCGACTGTGTCTTCCTTCTCACGTATGCGCTTCTCGGCAGCGGGCCGTTCCTGCCTTGTCCCCTGCCTCGGGGTTGATGCTGTTTAGCTGTTACCTTCGCTGTGTGTGTTCTCCTGCGGCGGGCTCTGCCTCCGTTTCCACCTCTTCTCCTTGGATATTGCGGGTGGTTCTTTTCTTCCTTGGTACTCTCTTGGTACCGTCTGTCCCTCCGGGTTTCTGGCGGACGCCCTTTGCCCCTCGGATCGGCTTGTGGTATCCTGGCCTTCCCTTCTCCTTGTTCTTGATTACCTCTGCTTGGTGGGGGCTGGGCCGTCCTTCCTGTCCCCCTGCAACATCCCCTGTTGGGACCCTGTGTTTCCACGCTGACACATTCCCTTTTAGGGCCCTGTGGTCTTCCACGCTGGTGAGGTTCTCTCGCATGCCCTCCTCCCCTCTGGGTATGGCTAGGGTATCTATCCTACGTTAAGGAATCTGCGGCTAGTAGTCTCTATCAGATGTACAAGTTACTTACCTTCGGTAACGATGTATCTGGTAGAGACGATTCCCAGCAGCAGATTTCTTCATGGCCCGCCCTTCCTCCCCGTTCTGCGAGGACCTTCAGCTCGGCCTCCGGGTGGCTTTGTATTCTGCGAGTGCCCTCTTTCACTACCTCCCTGGTGGGATGTTTTGTTCTGTTTTTGTTCCCTCCTTCCTTTTTGGTGACTGGAAGGTAGGTTCATGTGTACATCCTCATCTCTACACTCTGGTTATTCCAGTGTTGGGCCTATTCATACTCTTCGCTCTTTACAGGGGATACGACACTCCTCGATGGTGTTGTCTTGGGGTAATTTGTCATTCCTCCTTGTTCTGGACTTGTTGCCCTTCACTGTTATGGTTGTGGCTGCAGACTTTGTCGCCTGCCGTGACGTTTTTCACATATTGTTTTCTACCTCCAGGGAGGATATCACCTTCGCTTTGCAGGGTTGCTTCTCAGAGAGGTGCTCTGCTCTTTCCCTTCCATGACTTTCAGTGACACAGTGCCTGGCACTGTCCCTAATGGTGCTGTTCCTCACCATTCACTTTTTCCCATTCTGTTTCACTGCTTTTTAGCACACTGTTCCCATACTCTCACAGTTTTGTTTGTGATGGCTCCACGTTGTGGCGCGGAAATGTTCTCCGAAGAAAACGGACGTCAGCACGGCGGGGTGGTACTTATGTGACCTCGCTGACGTCACGTCCGCTGACGACGTCAGGGTGGAGTCACGTGGTGCCGCCCCCGGCACGCAGAGATGCTGTGGCAATATTTTCCAGATCCAGTCTCACGCCTGGGGATAATTCTACGTTAAAGAAACTGCGGCTAGAATCGTCTCTACCAGATACATCGTTACCGAAGGTAAGTAACTTGTACAATAATGAAAAAGCAGCGTTCCCCATTTGGGGTTCGTCCCCTTCAGCACTGCCAAGCCCCTAAGCCAGCCTTCTCCTGGACTTCTCTCCTTCTTGGTGTAGAAGTCCAGTTCTTTTTCCCAATTAATCCTCATGGGGTTGTAAGGGGACCAGCTTCCCTGGTCCTGGGGAATGCCCCACTGTTCACGGTGTCAACTGCAGGCAGAGTCCTTAGTCCAGATGGATATCGGGGGATTCCTCCTTCTAGTTGTCCTTGGCTTTCACCTCCAGTCCCGGTGTCCTTCAGAAAGTTACAACCAACAGAGAGCTCTCCCCCTTGCGCAAGATCTTTCATGTGGAGGCAGAAGGTTCCAGAAGTGAGGCACCTCTGGCCTATCCTGGGGTACCACATATCCTCTCCGCCTTGTCCCTACCCTCCTACCCAGCCTGCTGGGACATTTTCAAAACAGCATCACCCAGGAGTCACTACCCATATCTGCTTTGGGGGCCTCAGCTCCACCCCTCGTTGACAGCACTGCGGGAACCTTTACCACCAAATCTTCAAAGGGAGCCCCATCCTCTGTTGGCACCAGAGATAGGGGCTCTCTCCTTTGTACAAAGGACTTGGGCTGTCCCATCTCTGGTAAAGTCTGACAGTGGATTGATTGATGCAGATCCTTCAACCCCACCTCTTTCCTCCTCAGGAGCTGAGTCAAGCACTATTAATTACTCCCTTTGTGTGAAGCGGCCTTTGTTCCTACTGCAGGAGGGAAATGTAATTAACTTGGCACAGTAGGGCAACAAAAGGCCTGGGCTCTGATCCTGAGCTCTGATCCTGAGCTCTGATCCTGAGCTGAGCCAGAGAAATATGATAATCCTGGATGGCCCATAAGCTGTACAGGTATCTTCTTGGAACTCTCATATTTGTGTTTCACATACAGATCCTCTCCAGTTCGATACGTCACTGGTCTCAGTAGGCCAAGGGGAAGTGAAGCTGCACTCTAAAGCAGTCTTCCCCATAGATGTATAATGGAGTGTCACTGCGGACAAGACAGTGGACCATACGGACATTCCCTATCAGTGTACACTAACATATTGAGGCCTACTCCAGGTTAATATTCAGTCCTGTAGAGTTCCCTCTGTGCAAGGTTACATGTGCGCAGTTTCCGGGCTGCACACAACAGGAGTCTCCCTTGCGCAGCCCTCACATGTGTGCAGTCGTGTTCACTTGTAAACAGCCAAGTGCCCCTTTTCCTTGCTGCATTTTAGCGGACTTATCTTAAAAGGCGGTAAACGCGCGCAGTCCATTTACCATGGGTGAATCTACAGTTGAGAGGTTCACCTACAGTAAAAGGTTAAAAACCAGGTGATCAACAGCAGGAAATCTGGACGAATTTGATGGGCAGAACCCATCGCCTTACTAGTTGGTAATCCAGTCTGCAGTATGGAGGAGTCAAGATCTTTACAAATTGATTCTCTAGGGGGCTAGACCTCGTCAAAATGCATTCTGCCTCCTTAAAGTGGTGCTGCGATGCTTGGCAAGATGCCTACAAATCACCAGTCATCTGACACCTCATGCTCCCGGCGACCACTTTGCAAGGCCTTCCCCACCTGCAAGGCCACTTAGCTCACACTGCCCTACACAACTGGGATGACGCCGGACTTTCAACACTAGGCGACTTGTTTCTTGACTTACAACTCTTGCCAATCTCCTCACTGACCGAACAGTTTGGCCTCCATGACGGTCAGTGTCTCATATATGACTCAGTACAATGCACAATTGGAATCCAATGGTAAATCATCGACTGGGAACAAGTAATCCCCTTTGATACAGGCTATGTATACTCCAGGGAACAGCCACCGGTTTGTTAGCTGACTTTACAAGGCCACACAGACCAACATGCTTACTCTGGGATGTATGGGAGCAGGAATTTCTCGGAGAGTTGCACATAAAAGGATTGGGTTAAGCCCACCTTCATAAGGTATCTCGTAACACACATTTTAAACTGATAAAACAATGTTATACTACATAGAGCCTACTCCACTATTTCCTACAGCTAGTGATTCCTGTGCACATTGTGGGGACCCTACAGCTGATTTCGGGCCATGTTCTGTGGAGCTGTCAATAGGTGGCACCTTTCTGGTTTAAGACCCTCCGGCATATAGCCAAATTAACTGGGTTCCCAGAACTCAACGCATAGGAGGCCTATGACCCGGGCATTTTCAGAGATTGAAGTGGATGGGATCTGTGAGGCACGACTTGACCATATGTTTTTTTTAGTTTAACAAAAACAGTTCCCCCACTTTTTGTTAAATGACAAGCGTCCTGGGATGGTTAATACTGACGAGTGAGATGCCTCAGCTGAAGTGCAAGGAAGGGAGGAACAGAGAACAATACAAAAAACACGCCTTCTTACCAGGGTGTCTGTTGCCTGAAAGAAACAGGAATGTGTGCAATTTGGTTATCTGCAAATGTAAAGGTTACTTGCAAGCCTGTATTGGCTTTAATTGATGGAGTCACTTGAAGTTGCCTATTGTCAAAGATTTATTCTTTTTCAGAGACGTGTATAAGGGTGTTACCAGCTGAGTTCTGGAGTACGTGCTTTTAAAGGACAGTTATAAAAAATATTCGTACTACATATAGTATTTGTATTACTAAAATCTATATTTTGGAAGGACCTTTATATCTTAAACCTAAATCTTTTTGCACATGTAGTGGCAGCCTATCTTTTACTGCATGAAATGGTGCAAATCTCACTGATTAGTTTAACATACATTTATTTTTAATTTAAGGTGTTTATTATCTTGCATGCTGTTACCGGTTGGTGAAAGGTCAACAAAAGAGTTACAGAATATTTTGTTGTATTTAGCCACACCTTCAACCCCGACAGAATGCCTATGGAGACCTCCACCTCTACTCGGGATCACAGTTCCCATACTTTTTTTAATGCATTTTGACCGCTGGTCATATTTAAGCAACTGAAGTAAGCCAAAACTGCACTGTGATTTGCACATCAGTGCTCCTTCTTACCAGCAAGTGGAAGTAGGCGACTCCCCCATCACTAGATAAGTGGAGCTGAGATCTCTTACATTGGGCGTGAGCCGAGAGTACAACCTTTCATATAGAAGAAGCCTGTGGCCTCCGAAAAAACCCTAGTGCAGGGAAGTGGGACAATATTTGGGTGCCCCTTCCTACAAGCCCCACAGATGATGCCTTACCACCCTGAATGCAATCAGACCCCATTCTGCCACTCTGTTTATGCAGCTTAGCACCTAATAGTGAACCTTCCCCCGTTCTCACTTGCGAAAAGCTTCCTTTATCCAATAAGACATAAGCGTTCACAATTTTCACAATCCCAGGGTCCCGGCGTCAGTACATCACTACTATCCTTGACCTACCCTTATTTGTTGTCTGTCTATTTGTCTCTGCACCCAGTTTCTTAGTTCCCTTTTTTATTTCCTGATATTGGTTTCATGTTTGAGTCAAGTTCTTGTCAGAGTTATGGTACTACAATCCTGCACTATGTATCATTGCTGTCCCTCCATGATGATGCTCATACTGTTACTATTTCATTTCAAATGGTCAGGGCCACTAGAATTATGTGACAGGAGAGGGCCAAACTATGCTTCAGGGTTGAGTAAATTATGTGGCAAGAAAAGACAATTTATGCAGCGTAATTCGTCACACTTTGTGTTGGTATTACTTCATTATCTTGCCATTTTTACACTTTGTCTGGGCATTGGTTGCACCTCATTGGTACCAGTACAACACCCAAATATAGCAATAAGCAACAGAAAAGTGGCCAGTCAGCCTTTGCAACTGGCCTTCCAGTGCGCGGCAACATGTTTCGCAGCATTTTTAGTACCTTTTGAACCGTTTGAACTTGAAAAAAAATATTTTTTGTAAAAATCTGCAGATTGTGCAACAAATGATGGATTATGTAGTAAATGTATAATTATATGAAAAAAACACGTGGCCTCACAATCGCATAGTTCAAATGGCCCTGCATATGGTACTGGGTCCCTGCTATCTGTCTTCTTAAAAAAATAACGTTTGGATGTAAACAGTAAATATAATATTTTTGGTTTGTTTTGGAACAGGGGGAGATGGTAGGATCCATCCGGTATAAGGAGCTACTGAGATTGGCAGAGATATATTTTCAACAATCAGTAGACAAACCAGAAAGGTAAGAATAAATGATCAGTTATTGACATAGCATGCTACTTTGCCTCAAGAATATTCTATAAATTGTTTTGTTTCTTTTGTTTTCCTAGAGTATTGTGTTAGGTCGACTTTAAATTGATTGCCTTTGATAGCTAAAACATCTTTCAAGTTAATGTGCAGAATACCAATCCCAGCATTGTGATCTGTCTGTAAGAGATCTATGTTAGTAGAAGAGTCTGGCCAATAAAAGGAGTACCTTATTTGTATCGGTTTTCATTACCGTTAGAGGGGACATATTTACGTATAAAGTGCATCCTGTCAGTTGTGAGCCAAATAACCACTATATGCAGTTAGTCGATGTACATTTTATATGTTGAGGACTAAATATATTCATGCTTTCCTATCCTCAGTGACTGTCTTTCCTTTTAAGAACTAATATCAACATCATCTGTTCACTGAAATCCCCATTGTCTGAACTTCACTCTTGCATGTTTCAGTATACATATTGAGTTTGTACTTTGGTGCTCATGAGGGCGATTTGTAACCACTTTTCACTTGCCTCAGAAAAAGATATGTTTGAGGCATGTGTTTCTGTAGATAAACATGCTGTGCATACTGCTGCCATCTAGTATTGAGCCCGGATGTTTGCAAGTTGTTCTTCGAAGAACGGTTCTTGAGTCATGAAGTACTGTGACTCCACCTACCATTGGGCCATGGTCAGCACCGACTCGACTTCGGACCCTACGGCTAGCTCTTCTCGGCGCCAAAGAAAATCTTGAAGCCGAATCACTCGGTGCAGCCAACGCCAGGCTCGGCACCGACCCGGTCTTTGGATCCGAAACTGTCAGCGTCGAAACCCAGTTCGGCACCAAAACATTCGGTACGGATGGGAAAATCAGCCTTCAAATCGGTCCTCAAGAAGCTGCAGGATGAACTCCATGCTTGCCAGAGGTGGATTGTCATTGTGAGAGGCTGGCCTGGTATATGATGTCCACTAATGTAAGTGGGCACCTTTCACCAGTCCAGACAACCCTTATGGTGATTTAAGAGGTCTCAGACAGCCTTAGAAAGCTAACTAAGTGGTAGCTGTGGAGAGCATTAAGACTGCCAGATAAATAGGAAGAAAGCGGCAAGCAGGGCGAGATACGCAGGTACTCAAAGGATGTCTGTACTGTGATGAAAGTGTGACGATAAGGCAGCACCAACTGCCCGATCTGCGTGTTGCAAAATAGTAAAACCCAGTAGAAAAACTACTGGAAAACAGAAAATACAGGTGAGCGCATTAGGCCTCGTTCTTATGCATGGAATGCATGCTTTTTTCTAGAGCAGTGATACTTAGCAGTAGATATTTAGTCCTGAAGAAGGTCCCAGACCCATGGGGGCTCACGGTGCCGGCCAAAACATGTTGACACTTTAAAGGGGGTATAACTGAACCAATACTTTCAGAGAAACCCCATTTGTTTCACGTTTTTATCCCATACCCCAGGTACCCGCCTAATAAACACATCGTTTGGGTATATCTGAAGGTATTTTTAACATCACTCATCTGGTTCCCTGCATGGCCAGCTTTTGCTTTATATAAGAACTCCCATAACGTCTATGGTTGAGTCCAGCCCGTCCAGGTAGTACCATCTTACCTGGGTGTGGAAAGATACCTATGATGAAGCATGTCACGATAAGTGAGTGAGGCGCCTTCTCCAATATCTTTGGATACCCCATCGTCCGAAGATTTATTGAAGGTAGAGCAATAAACCCTTGTGGGAGCGCTTTCACCCTTTCTTCCTCTTTATCTGGCAGTCTTGATATGCCTAGGGATATCTAGACCGCAGCAGTTGCTTATTTGTGATGCGATTGTACCCGGGAGATTTCAACTGACCTGCTTTTCTTTCAATCTCTGTTGTGAATAAGAGCTGTGGAGAGCAGCCTTCAGGCTTAGTCTTGATGGAGTGTAAAGCAGCTTTTTTTTTTTTTACCAGAATGCAATCTTATAGTATAGATTAAATGCAAGGGAACAACACAAGGTATTTATAAAAAGATGTATTTATTATGTAATACTCTCTAGTACGTCCTAGTATCGCCCACACAGAGATATACACAAAGCACACAATACTATAGCAAAGAAATCACAGTTATTAGCACTAATACACAGTGGGACCCAGGGAGGGACTGAACCATATACTAAAAAAGTGGTATAAGAATCACGAAGTCAGGACAAAGTCGAGAGGACTTAGAATTGCTGTGATCCCAAGGAACCATCCAAGGTGAGTAGATAGGGACTCCACGGGGTGCGTGTGTAGTGTGGGAACAAGACCACGTGCTTCATACAAGTCTATGTGCAAGTCTCAGTTGGACTTTTAAGGATTAGGGACACGTCCCAGTGGACTACGAAGAAATCCAGTGGAAGACAGAAGGTTGGAGAGCCACCCCACCCGAGGATACCGAAGTACCCAAGTTACCTAACCTAGGGAAGCCGGGTGCATAGGTGTGAAGTGGCATCGGAAACCGCCGTCGAACGCAATGGAGGAGTTTGAAGAAGTGCCGCTGCTGAAAGGGGAGAAAGTGTCAGTTGGAATCCAAACGTGGATTATTGTTGTCTCTCCCCTCCCCTCGCCTCCTCTCCCCTCCACTCCCCTCCCGTCTCCGCTCCACTCCACACCCCTCTACTCCACTCCACACTGCCGTCTCCCCGCCACTCCCCTCTCCCCTCCACTCCCCTATCCCACACCATCCTGGCCTCTAGCATCACCATTTTCACCTCCTTCTCTGCCTGACCCACTTATATACACACCAGAGGGGTCACTAAATTCTGACTTGGGTGAGCACGTGGGGGGCAGACTATACAATATGCCCCCACAAGAAGACCTGTGGGATTCTTATGATGTGGATCCACCAGGGGATACGGATCCTGATTTACCCTGCCCACCTCTCCCCTCCAGACGACATCACCTCCTACCACAAGGTCTTGGGTAGGGCTGCAGCATATCCTAGAGTAGAAATGCACAAGGAGCCTGTCGAAGAGTATTTCCTCTTTGTAATTCTTTCCTCTGCCCACTGTTCCACGTATTACCTGCCCATGCTGAAAGGGATGCTCAAACCCGCTCCTGGTATTTTAAAGGAGCTGGTTAATGGCTTGAGTTATCACCACCCAAGTCAATTAAAAAATACAAGGCTTCCCCTTTAGACCCCATTTACATGGGGGCGAAACTCCCTCCTGATTCCCTGGTGGTGCATACCGACCGTAAATTGGAAAACATACAAGGCACTGGCGATGCCCCTCCGCTAGACAAAGAAAGTAAACGCATGGACACTGCTGGCAAATGCGTTGCTGTACTTTCTGCCAATCATTAGCGTTTCGCCAAACATCTACCAGAGGAGTACCGTAAGAGAGAGCACAAGTTGGTCTCAGAAGACCAGCTGATTTCCGACACCACCATTAGGTGTGCCTTAGATGCTGCTGATATGGCTGCTTGGGACATCAACTACACCAACAAAACATCTTGTCCAAACTGAGACCTATTAGACAACAAACTCTTTTCAAAAACACCTATCCTGAAGTGAAACAGGAAAGGAAGGCTTTACGAATTGCCTGTTACTCAAAAAAACTTTTGTTTATTTCATATTCTTCTTTTTTGTGTGAACAGCAATTATAATTTACAAAAAACTATACATTACACATACAAATATATTCAAAAACAATGACAACAAACTAGACAATACCCTAGGGGTTTTTTCATTCAATCATCAAGCATTCTTGGCCAATCCATTCATACCAGAAACTGACATACACTAAACAAAACGGTCCTTTTGACACCTCTCCCTTTTAACAAAAATTGTTATCCGCACTTTATGCGTATTGTAACATTTTCTTTCTTCATATACAGTTAAAGAACCACAAAAGCATATAGGGCAGAGCTTTCAAAAAGGATGTGCGAAGGACCGACTGGTCGACGCGTTTCGAACCTCTATCTTTATGAGGTTCTCCTCGGGACCAATCAATTTCTGCAATACAAAACGAAAAAATAAAAATAAAAAGACCAATTAAGATCGGTGGACAGTTTAAGAACTCAAGCCAGCCCCCACCAGCGGCCTAGCACACCCACCTTACGGACAAGTGTCAGAATGGAACCTTGACCTGCTTTGGCCTTCAGACGATTCTACCAGCTAGGGCCGGAGCTGTGGAAAACCAAACACATAAATATTCCCACTCATATTGTCATTCTTTCTCTAACATGACAAACAAAAACGGACATAACAACAGCTGCATTTCATTTTCGCTCACCCTGTAATCTGTAGTCTGACTCATCGTATGGGCTGATTAAATGTTTCCGTACCAACGTTATTTCGACTTTAAGGCAAAATTAGTCTTGTACCTTTTCTTTTGTTCCTAACGTCAACTGAAATTGAAAATAAAAATAAAGGGCGTCGCCCTTAGGTGTGTTCAGCTATTACTGACGGCGCTGGTGATTAAAAGATGTGAAAAAGGGGGTTCAATACTTCGCTTACCTAATTTTCTCTCTATTGACGGCGTGCCGCGAGCCCGTGCATCCGCGTCAGGAACACCAAGCCCGATCCGGAAGGGAAGACGATAGATTTCACCGGGTCAAAAAGCTGCCCTTTGCTCATGGGAATTGTAGTTGCTTCTAACGGAGATGTGGGAAATGTAGTTCTCTACAGGAGTGATGCCGACCTGGCATTTTTTAAAATACGGTGAACTTAGTGAAACGAATTCTGAAAAGCTGCGCCGTTGTTGTAGCACTATTGTACCCATTACTGTAAGGACTGCCATAAAGGGCATTTTCAAGTTGTGATCGGTCTATAGATCTCTGCTGTTTCGTTGAGGCCGTTAGTTGTCGTATTGAATTTCATGATGAGGAAAGCCTCTCGTTGGCTCAAGAGTCTCTCCAGGTCACCGCCACGTGGGTCTTTCTCAATTTTGGACAATACTGTCCACTTGAAGTCTTCCTCACGATGTGTCTTTAAGATCCAGTGGCTTACTAGCGAAGCGTTTTCAACTCTCCGTCGAATCCTCGACTTGTGCTGAGTGATGCGCTGCCGTACTTCCTGAGTAGTCTTTCCTATATAAAGTTTTGGACATGGGTATGTTACTGCGTACACGACATTCTTGGTTCTGCAGTTTGTGAATGTATTATGTTTCCAATTAATGCTGTCAAAGATAAAAACGTCTCCCTCTAGGGTTTGTTCACAACACATGCAAGACCCGCACCTGTGATGCCCAACGATTGGAGGTAAGGCTAGCAGACCTCTCAAGGTAGGGGGCTGCTGTTTTGGTAAAGCTGCTCTTACAATGAAATTTGCTATACTTTTTTCTTTTTTGAACGCAAAGAGAGGTGGTGTAGAAAAGTCCTCATGGAGGTCTTTGATCAGGTGCCAATTTGAAAGGATCAGTTTGCGAAGTTGGTGTGTGTTAGGGCAAAACGTTGTGACGCAAACTGGCCTATTAACCATCTTCTTTGCTTTGCTCTCCAACAGAGTTTCCCTTGGGGTCCACCAAGCTCTTTTAAGGGAGTGTTTGAGTAATTTTTTCGGGTATCCCCTATCCATCAAACGATCTTTAAGTTTGTTAGCATGGGCAAAATATTCTTCTTTTTTTGAACAATTCCTACGGATCCGCAGGAACTGTCCATATGGTAAATTCTGTCTCAAACTTCGAGGATGATTACTGGTGTAATGGAGTGCCTTGTTTCTATCAGTTGATTTCCTGAAGAGTGTGGTTTCTAGTTGACCCTCAGAATCCTCTACTTTGACGTCCAAAAATGTAATTGATTGGTTGGATGCCGAACAGCTGAACTTGATGTCTCTTGATCGTTCGTTAAGCCATCCTACAAACTCGTCTAGTCGTTGTTGTGTCCCAGACCATATTAAAAAGATATCATCTATGTACCGCATGTAGTTGGAAATACTTGCCGAGTACGGGTTGTTGTTATAAATGAAATTGTTTTCATAAAGTCCCATGAATAGCACCGCTAGCTCTGGGGCGAATGGACACCCCATCGCCACGCCTCTTATTTGGAAGAAAAACTGGGACTCAAAAGAAAAATAGTTTTTTGACAATGCGAATTTGGCAAGTGCCAGAATAAATTCCGTTGGAACCTGAACTGGTCGTTCTCTTTTGTCTAGGAACCACGTTAATGTCTCTAACGCTTGATCTTGAGGTATTTGGGTGTAAAGCGACACCACATCGAGTGTCACCATCAGCTGGTTTTTGTTGTCAAACTTTACCGACGCTATTCTGTTCAAAAAGGCTGTGGTATCTTTCAGATGGGCCGGAATGTCACTAATGAAAGGTTTTAAAAAGAAGTCAATGTATTGAGCGACTGGTTCAATAAGTGACTCACACCCCGAAACGATGGGTCTGCCAGGGGGGTCAACTTCACTCTTATGTAATTTAGGCAAAACATAAAAGACAGGCGTTCTAGGATTCTTATTTTCTAGAAAAATCCGTTCTTTTGGGCCAACAAAGCCTTGTGTGAACCCTTCCTCGATGATTTGAAAAAGTTGATTTTGAAGTTCCTTGGTTGGATCCTTGGAAATTTTTCGATAACAGTCAGCATCTTCCAACTGGCGCAACGCCTCTTTTTTATATTTATTCAAGTCCCAGATAACCACTGCACCCCCTTTATCCACTTGTTTGACCACAACGGATCTGTCATTTTTGAGGGCCATCAAAGCGTCTTTCTCTTGTTTGGCTAGATTATATTTAATATAGCCTTTTTTCTTTTCCATTGCTTGTATCCCAGATAGAATAGTTTTTTCGAAGGTGCTGATCTCCTTGGGGATTTTAGGGCCTGATGGACAAAACAAAGATTTTCTCCTTAATCCTGTTATCTCTGTTGTGGATGTTTCCGGGGTATCCTGGAAAAACGTTTTGAGCCGAATTTTCCGACAGAATTCAATTGTTTCCAACTTTAGTTTGACAAAGTCCGTTGGTCTGGATGGTACGAAACCTAGTCCTTTAGATAATATAGACAATTCAGCTTCTGTTAGGATTTTTTCGGACAAATTAAACACCGGTGAGGGAACTAACTCCTGTAGTACTGACGGCGAGTTCGCATTTCCCATGGTTGGGAATAACGTAGGCGTCCTCTGCCCTGCCGTTGGCCTCGCGCTAAAAAATGCGACCCTTGGTTTGTTATTTGTTGATCCTGATTTTGTTGTTTTAATCTTGGATTTGTGTTTGTCCCTGTATTATCATCCGATTCTCCACCAGAAGATGAGGATGTTGTTTCAGAAAAGGTGATAAATTTCTTTCTTGATCGACCTCGGTAACTCTGGAGATAATTTCTCGATTCGTTGTTGATGTAAAAATCTTTATTTAGATAAGGATAAGTGGATTCCAATGAGAAATTCTTTTTATCAACCTCAAATTTGTTGCTTTTTTGGATGACTGTATAGTCTTTAAAGTCCGATATCTCCTTTTCAACCTTTTCTAGTAGAGCTTTGGCATCAGTTAGGCTTTGGTTATTTTTGATTTCCGCCTCCAGGTCCGCTATCTCTTGTAATTGTGACAATGACAGCCTGTGAGCTGTTTCAACAGTCAGCACCATTAAATCCCGGCTGCATTTCGTCTCAATGCAGCTATACCCTTTCTTGTATATCGGATCGTCAATAAATACTACCGGAATATTCCGTATCTGCAGTCCCGATGGAATTGTTCCTTCTTTTAAATGTTGTAATAAGAAATGCCCATGTAGGTCCGTCCTAATTTGTTTTTTACGTAATCTAATGAGTTTGTCAGATTCGTTCTGAGTTTTTGCAGTGACACTTAAGGTGGCTGAAGCAAAGACTGGGGGTTCTCGAATTAAGTTCTGAATATGTTCCTCGCTATAGGCGAAGGCATCTTTTTCTGCCATCGCACTAATAACTCTAGGGATGAAACTGAATAACAACAAATGACGTATTTAGACACAAAACAACAGATAAAACACAATTATACAAACGTCCAATCCACACACCGCACCTATCTCTATTTACAAAAAACTATACATTACACATACAAATATATTCAAAAACAATGACAACAAACTAGACAATACCCTAGGGGTTTTTTCATTCAATCATCAAGCATTCTTGGCCAATCCATTCATACCAGAAACTGACATACACTAAACAACTACAGCATACTCCTTCGCAGACACGCCTAACTCTGTCTGTGGCTTCAAGCTGGATATTCAACAGCATCTCCTCAACATGCTCTTTGATGGGGCACATCTCATCAGGTCCCAGTTTGACAAGATGTTGGAGAAAATTAAAAGACATGGAAACAGTGAAGGCCATGGGCACCCTGCAGGTCCCCTTGTGGCTCCTTTCGTCGCTCAATGTATCATGGAGGCTCCAAGACCACCTCCCCTGAAACCTCCACTTCCTTTCAACCTCAGCCAGCCCAGAAAACCTCTACAAGAGGCTAGTTCAGCGGTGCCCACGGTGGGAATAGCGCTAAAGGTAGAGGAAAAGGTGGCTCCCCCAAAGGAGCTGCTACGATCAAGCAATGACTTGTCACACCTCCTCCCCTGACCACACAACACCTGTCGGCAGACGACTTCAGATGTTGCATTGCTTAGGGGAGGGAGCTGCCTGCTTCCTGTTCCTGTCCATTTCGGAGGCAGGAGAGCAGGAGCAGAGAAGATGCGGGACCTGGTTTCATGGTAAGGTTTTTTTGTGTGTTCTACCCCCCCCCCCCCCCCCCCCCCCGATATCCCCCGATATATCCCCCACCCACCCCACCCAACACCCGACCCTAACCACACCACCCCAAGCCATGCCGGCCGCTGCTGCTTAATATCCTTTTTCTGTATTCTGCAACATCCACAGGTTAGCCACTGATTAGGGAAGGACTGCTTTATACTCTATGCATAGTGTTAGACCTGGCACCATTGGTGTGGGTCTCCCTTCCGTTTGTTTGCCTTTACCTCCTGTGTTTTACTGTGTGTTGGACTTCATTTTTGCTGGTCTAGATGCCCTGGGCACGTTGCCACTGCTGTTCAGTGCCAAAGTGCAAGTGCTCCCTTTTGTAAATTGTGTTATGGATTAGTGTTTCCATGATTAGCTGTTTGATTTACTTGTCAGACCCTAGTACAGTGCACTGTGTGTTCCCAGGGCCTGCAAATCAAATGCTGTTGGTGGGCTTGCAGCAATGGTTGTGCCACCCACCAAAGCAGCCTGTAAAATGTAACTCTGACCTGCCATTGCAGAGCCTGTGTGCAGTCTGGGACTGCCATGTCGACTTGGCAAGGGCACATACTTGCCAGTCCCTAAACTTTCCCTTTTCTACATATCGGTCACCCCTAAGGTAGGCCCAAGGTACCCCTGTGGGCAGGGTGCATTATATGAGAAAGGTAGGACATGCCCTGATGTGTGTGACATATCCTGATAGTGAAATACTGCCAATTTGGTTTTTCACTATTGCAAGGCTTTTTGTTCCCATAGGACAGAATGGGGAGTTTGTTTATAACATCTTATAAACATAACTGACCCTCGGAACAAGATAGAAAAGTATGCCTGAAATCAGAATGTTAAAGTGCATCTTTTAGTGAGGGTGTTTTTACATTCTGTGTTTGAAAATACCACTTTTAGAAAGTAGGTATTTTCTTGCCTAACCATCCAGTGTGCCTCTGCTAGGTTTGTGTATTGCATGTCTGGCTTTTGGATGACAGGGGCTGGAGAGGGGCAGTGGCGCCAGAAGTGTGATGAGTCGGGGCTGGGGTGAATAGACCTGGGCTGCATATAGAGTAGGGGGAGTAGATTTCCTTTTCACTTGAATGGGTCAGGTCTGCCTTTAACAATGCTGCCTCCACCTACTGCCAGGAAGCTGCATCAATGAGGACAGAACTGGTTTTGGCTGGGTACAGACACTCTCTGCCTTCAGAGAACAAACGATTTTGTATAAAAGGAGAAGCCCAGACCCCAGACTTTCAGATCACTTCTGGGAAATCAAGATGAACCTTTGCCAAGGAGAAGAGCCGGATAAGCTGAGGAGGAATACTGTCCCTGTGCTGTTTGCTGTCTGGGGTTGGCCTGTAGTAGTTGCTTGCTACCAAGGAAAGGAGAAAAGGACTTTGCTGTTTGCTTTGTCCCCTGCTTTAAGAAGATCTCCAAGGGCTTGAACTGAGCTTGCCCCCTGTTCTAGAGGTCTCAGGAACACTCACCGTGTCTGTGTGCACCGTCTCTGATCGTCCCTGCAGAAGAAAAGGGTAACAGACTGTCATCTAGTCCTTCGCAGGATTCCGTGTCCTGAAAGCACCACCGAGAGCAACGCTTCGCTACGCAACCCTGATCTCATTGACTCCGTCAACGAGCTGCTGCTTGCACCGCGTCTTGTGGGCACCGCACTCCGCAACGCCTCACTGCACGCTGCAAGGACGTCACCGACTTCGTTGCTGCTCGACCAGAACATCGACCAGCTCCATTGCCGCACCGTGACCTGCCAGCACTGCCGCGAGCACCGTCTCACCCTTCAACGCAAGCCCTGGTCTCACCGACTCCGTCAACGAGCTGCTGCCTGCACCAAATCGTGAGGACAACTGTGTTGAAGTTTTAGCTAGCCTGTATCGACACGGTCGGCTGGAATTGGTAGACTGTCGTATTCAGTATCACGGTAGCCCTAGAAGGAACTACCGAGTCAGAAGAACTGGGTTTTATTGATTTTCCTGCAATTAAAGGTTATTTTGCACAAGTACTATTTTTCAAGTGTATTGTATGTTAGATTTTTATTGTTTTTGGTCTTGTATAAAGATTTATTATTTTTCTAAACTGGTGTGGTATCCATTTGTAATGTTTTCACTGTATTACTATATGTCTTCACAAATGCTTTACACACTGCTACTGAGATAGCCTGTCTGCTCGTGCCAAGCTACCAAGAGGGTGAACAGGGGTTATAGAAGCAAGGGTCCCTATTTGGACAACGGTACCTACCTCTGCCAACTAGAGACCCCCATTTCTAACACATAGCATGTGTATCTACAGCCACACATGCATTGAACGGAAAATGTTACTGACTCATCTGTTTGTGGCATGTAGTGCTGTAGATTTACACCTCCAGCTGTTGCAGCTGTCATTCCTTCTTACTTCTCTTGCATGGTCCTCTTTCTATCTCTCTCTCCTGTATCACTTTGCTCCAACTCCATTCTCACCCGCCGTGCGGAAAACAATCTAACAATGGAGCCAATGACCATGCGCATTTAAAAGCAAGAAGTGGAGTCAACAGCGGCCCATGCAGGTAAGAGCGGTGGGGCAGTGGGTCTCAGTGATCTGGGATTTCGACAGACGATGACAAGGGAAAATTAATTTATTATGAGTCACCTCGTGACTCAAGAAAAATTATTCGAAGAAAATCAACTTGCACACATCCAGGCCCAACACTAGATTCCAGGAGCATGTGAATCTACAGCGCTACATGCCACGAACAGATGCTTACAGAGTAGGTAACATTTTCCTTCTCAAAGGCAATCGTCCTCTCACTGCACATGTCAGAGAGACAAATAAATCTCCGCAGGCATTGTTAAAAATGTCAAAAAGGAAGGCACATGCAAAGAATACACACTTGCCCTTCTCCAAGTTGTATTTTCAATGACTGCACAGCCCCTGCTGCAGTATCCTCCCCACGCACAGTTGTACATAATATCGTGCTGATGCCATGCATGACAATGTGGTGGATGCCTTTACCTGCTGTCAGTGTTTTTGTATTGAATGTTATATTGATTTGTGAAAATCCTCAATGAATAGATTTCTAGTTAAAAAAAAAAAAAGTCAAAAAGCATCTTTTTTTTCTCATGGTTAAAATCGTGTCTAAACTCATGGTTGTTCAGGAACAGAATAATGAAACCTTGCACCTGATTTCAGCATTAGAAATTTGCATTCATCAAAGAAAAGTCTGTTCAGTTTGAACAATTAAGCAATAACCTTTCCAAATATGTAATACAAAAATTTAGGAAATTATTTATCCTCACACAACCTTGAACTTTTATTTGTCAATTCTAGCTCCATTTCAGACTTTTCAAACCTATGTGGCAGTGGTATAATTCCTTTGACGGTATAAGTTCTCCATTGGAGAAGCTAATTGCAAACGGGTCAAGTCTGGGTCTGTTAATAGCTCAATATCACCATCTACTGGGCTTTTTTTTATCAGTACCGATAATTGGGTGCAGTACTGTGGAAATCATTAATCTAGCCCACATTTAAAACAAGCATTGAAAATGCAAGAGGTCTCGCCTTTGATTAAGTTAAAGCCATTTGCTTTGCTAATGGTATTGTAGCTTTGCATTATTTAGTGTATATTTGTGATATGTGCATTTATTTGCATATATATGCTCTCCCCTCGCCCCTTTTGTCTGCCTCATGCTATTGTAATCCTCACTATACTAAATTTTTTTTTTTTTTTAAATAACATTTTTATTAAAATCAAAATCCACAACATTGCAGCAGTCATGACACTCAATTGGCACATTGTACAGGCGGAGTACATATTTGGGCATTGGAGACGACAAGTAGTACAGCAAGGGCATTAAGCACAGAAACAAAGCAAGCAGTGAAACATCATGAAGGTGGTTCCCGGAACATTTTAAGACCAGGGGGCTCCATCACACACAGTCCAAGCTAGGCGCCCCTAAGGATTCAGGCCACCGCCCCTGCTCCCATTTCATCCAGGATAGCCAGTCTCTCTCGTCGAAGTTCTACTGTAGGAGAAATACAGATGTCCCCCCGATATTTATTCCAGCGTCCCCATTTGAGGACCCATTTCTTAGGGCAGCCTCGACCCTTATAAACCGTTTTTTCCGCCACCATAGCTAGATCCATAACCTTGGCCCAGGCGCACCGCGACAGCAAGGCGGCCACCCCCCACTTCTGGGCGATCTTCCTTTTAGCAATGGCCCAACCCAACGCTGCCCACTCCTGCTCCGCTTGGGTAAGGTCCGTATTATCCCACACATTTAGGAGGCATAGCCGAGGAGAGGGGGCGATTGGCTTACCGATAGACCTCGCCATCTGTCGGGTGACTTTTGTCCAATAGTGCTGTATAGGGGGGCAGGCCCACAGAATATGTGTAAATGTACCGACCTGCTGACAGTTTCGCAGGCAGAGCTCATCGGGACGTTTTCCTAATTTACACAGCAGGATTGCATCAAAATACACACGGTGCAGAACTTTGAGCTGAACTAGGCGAAGTCGTATAGGTATCGCCACCTCCCGAGGGGAAGCGAGCGCGTCCCTCCAGTCCTCGTCGGTCATTTCGCCCACATCCGTTTCCCACCTGGCTCGTGTTTTCAGCATTGTGTCGGTGCGTTTATTAATTAATTTTTTATACGTTAAAGAGATAGCCCTGCGGTCCATCGGATCCAGCAACAGTCTGTCTTCCAAAGACGAATAGTCTGGAAGGGGAGCCCCCGCGGGCAGGGCGCAGTCGATAGCATGGCTAATTTGTAGAGATCGATAATGTTCAGAGGGTGCGAGCTGGTATTTAAGCTGAAGCTCAGTGAAGGACGCCTTTTTGCCTTTAACCCATACATCCCCCACCGTAGAGATACCAATAAGATCCCATTTGTCGAATCCTGTGCAGGTGCTCAGCCTTCCCAGACAATCCGGTTCCCAGAGTGGGGTGGCCTTAGTCAGCCACCCATACCACCCCATACGTCGCTGGAGCAGGTGCCAGACTTCTACCGTTCTAGCTGTAGGGCCCGTCAAGCCCAGTTTCTTCGGGTTTGAGTACAACGCCCTATTATATCCTCCCTTCCCCAAAAGCCAACGGTCCGTTCGGAAACTAGGGTCATCATGAGACCCGAACACCCACTGGTTGACCGCGATCAATTGTGCTGCCTGGTAATAAAGGCGTAAGTTCGGCAGTCCTATCCCACCGTCGTACCAGCCCATAGTCAGTTTTTGCATTGCAATGCGCGGCGGCCCGGTATCCCACAACAGTCCACGCAGTGTTGCATCAATCTTTAAGAAATAGGCTTCTGGAATCGGGATGGTTGTATTCTGAAGGGCATAATGAAAACGGGTGAGTGCCAACATCTTAAAAGGGGCTGCCCGGCCAAGGAGTGTAAGGGGCAATGTCTTCCAATGGATCACGTCGGATTGGAACCGCTGCAGTGGGCCCCCTAGGTTTCGCTCATAGAATAAAGCGGAGTCCAATGTTATGAAAATACCAAGATACTGGAAGCCCTGTAGTGCCACCGGTATGTTATATCCCCTAGGACTATGCGGCGGGTCACAAAGGGAATACATCTGGGACTTGGACCAGTTAATCTGGTACCCAGAGTGGGCCCCAAATATATGAAAGATATGCAGTACCCGACGGAGCGAACGTGCAGGGGAAGCCAGATACAACAAAATATCGTCCGCATATAGAGAGATACGGTCTTCATGATCTGCTGTCCATTTAAGGCCCCTGATTTCCGGGTCATTCCGGATCCAGACCGCAAGTGGCTCAAGCGCCAAGGTAAAAAGGAGCGGCGACAGTGGACAGCCCTGTCTCGTGCCACGGCCGAGGGGGAAGGAGCTTGAATGGTGATTGTTGACTGATACATGAGCCGTGGGCAAGGTATACAGCAGTCTAATCCACCCTATCAACCGAGGACCCAACCCCACCCGGGCCAGGACGGCGAAGAGGTACTCCCACGCCACCGTATCGAACGCCATTTTGGCATCGAGCGCGAGCAACAGCGCTTCTTCTTGGAGTGTGGCAACCCGGCCCAGTGCCCCGTGGACGCGACGCAGATTACGTTCGGTATTACGGCCCGGCATGAAACCCGACTGGTCCGGGTGGATCAAGGCCGTGAGATATGGAAGCAGCCGATTGGCCAGCAGTTTAGCCAAGATTTTGGCATGTACTGTGATCAGGGAGATTGGCCGGTATGATGAACACTCATCCGCAGGTTTGCCGGGTTTACGGATAACCACAATGGAGGCGGTACGGATATCGGCCGGGAGGGTGCCAGTCTCATTGAACTCCTTATACAAATTTAGCAGGTGGGGTGCCAGTTTCAGAGCAATAGACTTCATGAATTCTATTGGGATTCCATTGGGGCCCATGGCTTTGCCGGAGCGGACATCTCGGATGGCTTTTTGAATTTCCTCAAGTGAGATATCCATCTCCAGAGCCTCCCTCTCGTGCTGGGAGATACATTGCATGTCTATAGTGGCCAGGAGGTTTACCGCCCAACGCGCCTGCGAAGTCTGAGGCGGAGTATATATTTGCTCATAATACCGTGCAAACGCTTCGGCTATGTTTTGAGGGTCAGTGATCAACACCCCATCTGGCCCTTTGACCGCCCCCACCCATCGCGCCACCAATTCTTTACGCTCCAGCCATGCCAGCAATTTACCTGTGCGCTCCCCCAGTTCATAAATTCGGTGCCGGGTGTCAAGGGTGCGTCGGTTGGCCTCTTCACAGAGCAATTGCCTATAATCCCGTCTTTTAACTTTGAGTAGGTGGTGGGCCTCGTGGGTGGGGGTGTGGGAACTCCCCAGCTCGAGATGTAGTATCTCCGTCTCTAATTCGCTAACCCGTCGCCGTCGTTCCATTTTATGTCCCACAATCGGGGACTACGCGCGTCCCTTGATAACTGCTCCGTAAGCGCCCCACAGTGTTATCGCCGACGCTACCGACCCCACGTTTTCATCAAAATAGTAATCCGTGTCCCGCCGCAAGGAGTCTCTAATATGCGGGATTTTCAGCAACCAGGGCTGAATCAGGATGGGACCAGGTTGCCGTACTATACTGGTTCCAAAGAAAGACCGTACCAGGGAGTGGTCGGAAATCCCCGGTGCTAAGCTCGAGGAATAAGTGAAGTGTTGAATATGTTGCGCCTGTGTGAACAGGTAATCAAGCCTTGAGTGACCACCGTGCACCCCAGATTGAAAAGTGTAGAACATGTCTCGGGGGTGTGACCATCTCCAGATATCCACCAGGCCGAACGCGTCCGCAAAATTGCTCAGTTGCGAGCCCCGCGGACCGTGTTGTCGGGTGGAGTGCGGTCCACAAGCCCATCCATTGTCAGGTTAAAGTCACCGCCCAAGACCATGGCTCCCTCCGGCAAGGTCATTAAGAGTGTCCCTACGTCTGCCAGGGTCTGGCGCTGAAGGCCCGGCGGCACATACACTGAGATCAAGTTGAGGGCCCTCCCCTCCCAGCTACCTGAACAAGCCACATACCGACCCTGAGGCTCAGCTCGAGTGGTATGAACCACAAAGGGGCAGCCCTTCCTTATGAGGATCCCCACCCCCCTGGATCCCAAGGTAAAGCCCGAGTGGGCTACCATACGATACCCCTTCCGGTCTAGGGCCTGACAGGAGTTGCCTATGAGATGCGTTTCTTGGACCAATACCACATCTATGCGGTGCCGGTGGATATATTGCTGCACTATACTCCGTTGAATTATTTTCTCGCCCAGCCCATTGACGTTCCAGGTCATTAGACTAAGCCTCTGTGCCATTGCCATAAGATCGTAATAGCAACAGATATGAATGGCCGGAGTGACCTTCGTAAAGAGGTCCTATAGCCCTCACCCCTAATAACAACACCCGCCGCTCCCACGCCCCTCATGACGACGAGGGAGAGGAGACCAGGAACCTGTAGGGAATAACTCCGTGTCATGTAGTGATAAAAATTACCGTGTAGAACTGCTGCAGGAAAACAACCAAAAACAACCCCCCCAACAAACCAAATCCAATCATGTAATACCTTTGAAAGTACTCCCCCCTCCCTGCCTCCCTGCGGAACGGGACTAAAACCTCCCGCCTCCCCCAACATGCAGAGTGCCTGTCGCCCCCCCCCCATGAACACTTCGGGGAAACGTGTGCTGCCCCACTCCCATCATAGCAATTTGCAGCTTATAAGAACCGTCCCCGTCCCCCCAACCCTATTCCCGCCAGGCCCGAAAATTGTGTTTTTGCTCCGCCTGGTTCGTCGGAGCCCCACCAAACCCGTCCCCACTTGTTTGAATTAGGCCCCCCCGAATCGCTCTCTACAACAGTTCTACCAATAGGCATACAGTTTCGGGAAGTCTGAGCATGAAGGAGAGCGCCGAGGGTCCCTTTTTCTTCCGTTTGTCGACTGTGCGCCAGCCCTCCAGCCAGTCCCAGGCGTCCTCCGGGCGCATGAAGAACCACGATTTGCCATCGGCCTATACACGCAGCTTGGCAGGGAACATCATTGCGTACTTGACTTCTTGTACACGAAAAGCTCTTTTTACCTCCTGGAAGCTACGTCGCAGTTTCTGCACTCGCAAGGTAAAGTCCGGAAAAAACGTAATTTTGCTGTTCTCAACAGTGACGGGTGGAGCCGCCCTCGCCGTTTGAAGAATAGTGTCTCTGTCACGGAGATTAAACACACGGGCCAGAATCGGTCTAGGAGGGGCCCCCGGCCTGGGGCGACCCCCCGGCACCCGATGGGCTCTTTCAATGGAAAAACACTTGGAGAGTCCCCTAGGTTGCAGGTGAGTGAGGACCAAGTTCTCGACAAAGAGGTCAACTGCCAGCCCTTCCGCCCGTTCCGGGACACCAATAATTCGGACGTTATTCCGGCGAATCCTGCCTTCATAATCGTCCAGCTGCTGGGCAAGGACGTCATGGGAGGCGCGCAGGTCAGCGACTTCGCGTTTGAGGAGGCCTGTGTCGTTTGACAGTTCTTTAGTGACATTTTCCACTGCCCCACCCGGTCGGCGATCTTCCTCAAATCCTCTCGAATCAGACCCACATCAGTGGCCACAGTGTCGATCCGGCTTTCAAGGGACGTCTTGACGGCAGTGATGGCGTCCAGGAGGTTCTTTGTTAGTCGGGTCTGCATCACCGTCCGATGCCGGCATCCCACCCGATCGCCGCCCGGCGGAGGGTGCCATGCGAATTTCTCTAGTTTGGCCTGCGTCGCCGTTTTGCCGTTCCGCTCGGGTGGCATGATAACACTTCAGTGGGCACTCCCAGCTATAAGGCGCAGCCGCTAGTCCCCGCCGCCTGCGGTGGAAACCTCCACCCGGCCTGTTGGCTTTCGCCGGCTGCACCCCAGTCGCCGGGGCACCCCACTCGGTCCTGAGATCGGGCAGTGGAACGCGGGTATGGTCAGTCTCCGTCCTCCGCGCTCGTGCTGCGCCTTAGCAGGGCCGTCGCTCTCCAGTCGGGAGCCCCCACCCGCCGGCGGCCGAAGCCCAATTCTCCGCAGAGGCGCCACCCACCAGTAGCACCGTGTAGGCGGCGAGTCTCTCCCAATTGCTCTCACCACCTTCGGGCGGTGCCCAACCACCCAGATCAAACTACTGGGGCCGGGGAGTCAGAGGATCGCCCCCACCACTCACGGGCAAGCTCACCGGACGCGCCGACACCGCCGTCGTCAACTCCTTAGTGGGCCAACCGACCTCCCGGGAAAGCCCTCACCACGCCGCGGCCCGGCCACCACCGGATAGCAGTCCGGTCTCGACACTCCCCGCTGGGCCCTCGTTTTTGCCGCTACAGTTTTAAGTCCGGGCTGGCGGAGCGCCCGTTCGCAAGCACCAGGCCACACCACGGTAATTCATGGAGGCACCGGGCCCCCCGACTCCTCCTCCGATAGTGGCCGATCACCTCCTCCGTCCCTCTCTTTTCACTCCCCCGTCGGGGCACAACCCTTACCGACAGTGCAGCGTCCAGCCCACTCAGTCCGGAGCTCCGTCGCTTCTTCCTCGTAGGTACGCTGTAAATCCCGCCTTGTCGCTGTTAAAGGCTCTGAGGGACAGGGGACAGGGGAGGCCACAGGAGCCCGCAGAATCCGCTTCCACACCGGTGGAGGCGCCGCGCCCCAAGTCGCCGCTCCTCGGATGCACTAGGCCGCCATCTCGGCCCTGCGTAATCTCGTGCCCGCCCGGGCCTCCCTCAGCTCGTCCAGCGCTCGGGGATCGGAGTCACCAAGCCCCCCGCCTCCACCTCGCGGAGCGGGCGATCGATCACCACAGTCTCTCTTCCTTCACCCCCCCGTCGGGGTGCGGCAATCACGGACTATGCGCCGGTCACACCACTAGGCCCGGGGTTCCACCACTGCACTCCTCAGTTGTGCCGCAATTCGCCCTCTGCTGCCGCTGGAGTCCCCGAGGAGCCGGGAAGACCAGAGGAACCCGCAGGATCAGCTTCCGCGCCGCCAAAGGGGCCGGGTCTCAGCTCGCCTCCTGCCGGAAATCCCAGGCCGCGGCAGCGGTCTCTCGTAGACGTTGTGCCCGGCAGGGCCACACCTCTCCCCGCTCAGCAGTCGTTCAGTCCCCGGGGAATGGAGCCCAGCCTCGGCCCCACATCCGATCGGTCTCAAACTGCGCTGGCTGGTTGGCGGGAGCTCTGGAACCATCAGGGGCAGCTCTCAGCACGGGTCGGGGCCTTAGGGCTCGAATAATCAGGATACTTAGCGGCCATTCCCGTCGGCAGCAAGCCACGCCCCTCCACTATACTAAATTAACACACATACTATTCTTCTATTCATTCACCTCCCAAATCTGAAACACTGCTCTTTTCCTTCTAACGCTATGAACTACTACACAGCTAACAAAACAATCTAACTACATACAACTACATACAACTACAACATATCACAAATGTACAGTAAATAATGCAAAGCTAGAATACAATACCATTAGCAAACCAAATGGTTTGAACTTAAATGCGAGAAGTGTCCTATGGTACCAAGTGAACATGAGGAGAAAAGGCTAACATTACGAAAAAAAATTACATCCAAGACTGGAGCAAAATGCTGTGAAAAAGCAACACTTTTGCCACTCCACGATACTAGGAGCCTCTCTTGATAAGTACTTTAAGGGAATGACAAGTTAAAATTTGTATAACTTCTGAAACTGCTGCTAACTATTTAAAAACCATTTCTGTAAACTAGGTTATGTTTAGAAGTAAGAAGGCCTCTGTGGTTCTAAAGTGACCTTTAAACTTGCTAGTGGATGAAAGAATGTGCTGCAAGAACAGTCTGCAAACACAACTAGTGATGCCTTGACCTAGGAAACATTGCAGATCACGTTAGATTTGTAAACAATAACTGGTGCTAATGTTATAAAAATAAATAGCCAGCGCGCTGTGAACTGCAGCTTCCGAGTGACACAATCATCCTTTCACAGTAAGTAAAGTGTGCATTTGCCAGCTGTGCTGAACAGCCCCACCGGGGTGTTTACTTTGCCGTGCTCGGCACAGCCGCCTGCCCGCCTCTAGCTGAACTCTGCATGCCCCTTTTATACCTGAAGTAAACTTGCCTGCGGCCTGCCCATAGGGGCTATGGCGGGGCGTTCCTTGGAATGCGCCTGTAAGTCTCGGGTGACTTAAGAGGTGTATAATGAAATCCATGGATATGTATATGCCTCCAGGTCAACCAAATAAAAATAAACAGAGAACACTATATGTTTGCCTACCGTCCACCTTCTGTCCCGAACGTCGGGCATGGACGGGTTGGGGGAGGGAGTGGAAACGCAAGATGAAAGGGTGGGGTAGCGAGATAAAGCTGCGACGGGACGTGTGGGAGATTGAGGTAAAGCCAAGTGCCATGCTGAGCGAGGGAAACAATTGTTTTAATGAATAAATGCGGGTTACTTACTGCGTGTGGCGCCCAGACTAAAGGTGTCTACGTGTTTCAGAAGGTTGCATGCAAGCACGGAGGGTGGGGTGCTTATGGGGACAGGGCAGAAACACGGAGAAGTGCTGTTTGAGGTTTAATAGAAGCAACAGACTGGTCGGGGGAGGGACTGGAAAAGCAAGATGAAAGGGTGGGGTAGCGAGATAAAAAGTCACACATTCTCAGACTGCAATCAATTCACAGACCAACCTGCCCCCAGCAGATGTTCCCAGTTATATTTTTTGTAATTAGTAACAGAACAAGCAGATTTTGAAATAATAGAAGCGCCCACGGTTGCTCTTGGAGAGCTCTTGGCGTTTTAAAATGCGTCCAAATGTAAAAGACCGCCAGACTGCAAAATAAGGGCAGCAGGCACCACGCACACATCCACCACTCACACAAGTAGTGACGTGTAATCACACTACGTATTTATTACAGTAAGTGCTGCTATTTGTATCGGTCAGGCAGTTACATTCTCACACTCACAATGCTTCATTAGAGGGCATTTGTTTTTCACAGCCCACGCACACAATAAAGGTGAATGCCCCAATGGTGTAAAAAACATAGAGGCTCAAGTACGTTAGTGCTTCAAAACAGAAGTAATTACAGCAGCTGAAATCCGCCTCCTTCATTTCGAGAGATGAAAACATGCCAAGGATAAATATGGTCAGCCGTTGTTATGCTGTCATTTGTAGAACGCATGATCAGAGAAAACGAAAGCACGCCGCCATGAGGGCGCGAGTGCTCATCTCTTGCCCATACGTGTGCACATTTTGTCCACCCGTACACGTGCACATGGAATCCATATTGATTCCATGTGCACATGTACAAGGAAAGCTTGTTTTGCATATGTACCTATTATCAACACCACAAATAGGTATTGAGTGAATAAATAGCTCATTGGGTTGTTGTACCCACTGCGGAGCCGAGGGCAACATGCAGTTTTGAGTGCGAGGTGAGTTGAGCCAGCCTTTCACCTTTATGTGGTTGATTTGGTAATAAAACACCTATTATTTATATGCCTACTAGGCAGTGTATAGTCGTAAATACCAGTCAACAACAGCCCGCTTCAGGTGATCCCGCCGTGGACCTTGGCGCCCACCCGAATCTAAACGGTTTGGTAAAACATCACGGGTGAGAGGCGGAACACCTGCTCTACTGAGCTGAGGCCTGCTGAAAGGAGTGACGGCAGCAGGCAGGTTTACCAGAGGAGGGGCTTCGAGGCCCATGCGAGGCACACAGTTGGGAAGGCGGCATAGGTTGTATAGACATAATGGGGGTGGGGGAGGTGGTATTTAATACTCACGGGCTGCGTGGTGGTGGACACTTTATTCATTTTTATTATTTTTCATTTTACTGTGTCTGTGAACTGCTGAAAAGGCTTCAAAAGATTACATGCAACATATTGTTACATTAGTCAGGGAAATAAACAATAATAAAACATGCAAATCAGTCAGAGTCCTGCCCCTACAATGGACTGCCCCCTTTGATAAACTATGCCCTCTGAACGGGAGCACAAGTAATCACAGACATGACTTCTTCCTGTGGGTTCCGCACTCTGTAGAGTAGAAGTCAAGCGGCACCTCCTCAGTGGTGGCTGTTATAAGGGAAACGTTTGGGTTTGCATGGGTTCCTATATGGAAGTGACGTGGCCTAGCAGATTGAGCAGAAGGGTCGTCTTTCTGTAAAACAAGCGAGTCACCAGAATGCGGCAGAGAGTACATACCATTGGCTCAGATTAAATTGCGCATTCACTCTATAATTTTGTTGTAACATTTTTCTGATGGAATGACGTACTGTAGAGGCCCCCACATCTGCCAGCCACCTCGGCTACTCCACGCTCATTGTGCAGAGGTCCATCCCCCAGCCCTAAATCTCCATTCACTTCCGTCCCGTGGTGGGGTCCTTTGCTCCCCCACTCCCTACACACACTTCGAGGGTCGGACTGGGACATATGATAGGCCCAGGAAGCAAATTAAAAGATGGCGCATTTACAAAATCGGTTTGTAAAAAGTAGTGGGGCACGTTTGCACCTCAACTTTTTAATCCATGCTCCTTGCGTGGCCTGCGAGGGCTGTGTGACGGCATGCATGTGTGCATGTTGCGGGCAGTGTTTGTGGTGATATATTAGGAAATGCAGCAGTAAAATTCACTATACCCGATCCCTGGCAAACAGATACAAACATGAACACACCCCTCTCATGCCCGCAGCGTAGCATCAGTGCTGGGGAGAGCTGCATGAAGTCATCGCCCCCACAAAACGAAGTGAAGGGAGTGAGTGAGAGGGGGGCCTGCGGCCATCTGGCCACGGGCAAAAGCACCACAAATAAAGTGCTGATGCTCATCATATGACTCTCATATCACAGCCCCACTGTGGGTGTGCTGGTGTTCCTCCCACGAGCGTGTGGCCACAAAACTGGCTCGCTACACCACAAAACTGACCTGATACAAGCGTGGAAACAGTTCTGCATACACTCAAAGGATGCCAGAACTGTACCCATTCAGGGTTAGCTCTGGTGCGAACTCGCACTGCACAACTCTGGGCGCTCACACCCTGTGCCGGCGCCGAGTGCGAACTAGGCACTGAAAGTATTTGGTAAACTCAGCACAAAAAAGATGACTCGGGGAGGAATGGCAGTTTGAAGGTATGTAAACAGCGCCGATAAAAAAAGCGTGGTATGTATCGCCACTCCCTTTAGAGTCCCTTCCAGGACGGTATTTAACAACCGTGCTCACGCCTCTGAATGAGTTCGCTGGCAGACTGAAACTGTACAATCATTCCTGTTGTGAAAATTGCATCTTAGAGCTCCCTCTGGCGATCAGAAGTGGAATGGGTTTAATAAATTCCCCAAACTCCGACTCGAGTCCTCCCGGCTAAACTGTCCTCCTCGCAAGATGGCGTCGGACTGTCCACAGTCCGACGGACACGCGCATGTTGTCTGCTATGGACAAATGGCAAGAGCAACCATGTTTGTCCATGCAGACACGTGCATGAAAGCCCTCGCCAGAATCGATTCCAAAAGGTACTCGCAGTAGCGAGAGCAGCGCATGCACTACTTTCGCTAGGCGAGACCTAAACACACCGATATCCAGATTACCTTTTTCGGCCCGAAGGCTGCCTGCTTTGAAATAATAATCCATTTTGCCTTTTTGTACCGAAGTACTAGTTCGCTATCTCCTAGACTAATATTGGTTGGAACAAGTACTGCTGCAAAAGATGCAATACCAGTAATGTCGCTATTATGTCTTAAATACACGTTAGGCCTAAACACATTTAAATTAGGCCTGGGTGAAATTTCAATCTCACTGGCGTAATTGACGCAATTTGGGGAATTTTGCATACAGAGGTTATGCCAGTACCCCACATCGTGCAGTCTTGTGTATAAATTATACTGCAAAATGTACAGTGTGGGTAATTTATTAAGACGAGGTAGATTTTTTTTTTTATTAGCACAAAACTACAAATCCATACACGAGTGGCTGAGTTTTGAACAATAGCGAATGGAAAACTCAAAATCACATTTTCGGGTTGAATTTTTAACCGAACGGACCGGACAGTTGGGGTAATATTTTAAGATGCTTTTGCGTAATTATGCGTGATTTAGTGTAATTACACTACAGCAAATTATGCAGGTTTTGCACAACCCTAATTGAAAGTCCTTTATTGCTCTGAAATGTTAGGCTATCTGCACCTTGTGACTTGTACTTCCCACATACGATTTAAAACATGAATATATGGTCACGTGAACCTAAAAATTCATTAAACCGCTCATAATTACCTTGATAAAAAGAATTCTCATGTGACCGTTTTTATCAAATCAAAGTAAGCTTTATTCGATTTTAGTCATATAAAATCACAAAAGCAGACATGACAGTTAAAAACATATTAAACACTCTTAAAATACATAAAATTATTCAATATTTCCAAGAATTAATTTGCCATAAAAAGGGCCAGGAAGTAAATTTAACAAAGATGTTCAGAGGCGGGGTGGAAATATTATACATTATACGAAACTTGCGATACCGTCGCTCACAGTTTACTCAATTTGGGTTAATTATAACAGTTAGCCCCTAACGCTCTTCCTGACTCGGAGTACACTTTTTAAAAAACTAGCCATTGCACTAACACTGTAAAAACTATCCAATAATTGCAAGTATAAGAAGGCTGGTCAGCATTACCTCCAACCCCCTGCCTTCCAAAGGCGAAAATCCATCTCACTCTTTCTTTTGCATATAATTTACAAAAAAGGGCCACATGAATTGTAGATCGTGGGGATAGATCATCACAGGGGCAGTAGCATAGCTCTCTTGACCAGTCATTTCTATTAGGGTGACTGATCAATCGATGAAAAGTCCCAAATCTAAAACGCGTTAGCACATATTTGTCATAACCATTTAGACAGCATAGTAAATAAGGCTGTATTTCATATGTAGTTAAAATCAGTTGATGCTGTACAACTGTTTGCTTGTTAATTTCCAGTGCAAGTCTATTTTCTTCCAGATGGCTCATACAATTTTTTTTAAACTCTTTCCTGGATATACAATTGATTGACTCAGGGCAATTATAGTACTCTGGGTGCCCAAGATCACACATTTTTTTAAATATATTTCAACCAACCGATCTTGGTCGCATGATCCAGCTTCATTGAGTCCTTTATTATTTCTTGGTTTAAGCCCGTACTGGTTGAGGTCCAAATCCTGTGCCAGAGTAGCACTGGCTGGGCTTTGATGACATCTGCGATATACGGAATGCCCAGCTCACTGTGGCAATTATAAACAAGAGTACTGCTGGGTACAGCTAAAATAAACCTTTAAAAAGCGTTTTCTACACGCTGTATAGAGTTAGCATCACAAAAACCCCACACACCTGCCCCCAAAGATAGCAATGCTCACATATTTGGCTTTATATATCTTAAGGAGTATCTCTAGGGGCATTTTTCCTAGTTTCTTTGCAAAATTGGCCACCGCTGCGGTAGATTTCATAAAGAGAAGACTCCTGCTTTTAACAGCCTCTCGCCTAGAACCAGTGCCATCAATCAAGATCCCCAGATATGTAAACATTTTAGTGGATTCCACCCTACTTTCCCCAAGGGGTAGGCTTGTGCATTTCTGTCTCCCTTTACCACAACTCATAGCATACGTTTTTTTGGCATTTAATTTTAATCCCAGGTTGTCCATAAAGGTTGTGTAGGAGGCAAGGGCTCTTTGTAGGCCCAGCTGTGTACGGGCCACCAGTACTGCTTTGTCTGCGTAGAGAAGCGAGACTATCGGTCGTTTGTTGATATATGGTGGGTCGCTTGCGCTTGCCACCATTACCTGTTCCAAGTTGTTTGTGTAAAGTGTAAACAGGAATGGCGCAAGGACGCAGCCCTGTCTGACCCCCCTCTCTACTTTGAACGACGCGGTACATTCCCCCTTGGTTCCATATCGAACCTTGGCGGTCGCCCCACTATATAATTGTCTTAAGAACTGTACCAATAGTGGGTCCACTTTTAGTTCCACCAGGAAATCCCATAATTTACAATTAATAACACAGTCAAAAGCAGCTGTGAGGTCCACAAATGCTAAATAAATCCCTCTGGTTTCGCCTGGGTATATTTACCTATTAAAAGACTAAGATTCAAAACCTGCTCCGTTGTCCCTAAACTCTGCCTAAAACCGTACTGGACATCAGTTAACACATTAGATTCCTCTGCCCAACATTGCAGACGGTTTAAAACGATCCTACCTGCAACCTTCATCAGTGAATCTAATAAAGAGATAGGGCGATAACAAGCAGGGCTTTCCCAATCCCCCTTCTTAAAAATAGGTACTATTATTGACTCTGCCCAAGTCTTAATAAAACCCTTTGCACAGCATGCTTGGAGGACCCGTGTTATTAAAGGTTTCCAGAGTGGGGGATTAGACTTGAATAAATAGATGGGCACCCCATCTGGACCCGGGGCCTTTCAACTTTTGCTGGCATTTATGGCCCCAACCACTTCCTCATGTGTGAATTGTAAGTTAATTAGTGGGAAGATCTGAGAACAACCCCCATGTTGATTAAAAGGGTGACTGTCCCTTTCGACATCTCCCTGTAAGCTATACACACTAGAGAAAAAATCAATCTATTTCTGCTCCTCTATTGCCACCTCTAATGACGGGTTGTTTAGTTCCCCGAAAAAAGGTGCATTCACTGCTTGCCATTTCCTCCTTATCCCTCACAGTTTTAGGCAGGGCCGTCTTTAAATTTTTGTATGCTTTGGTGCAATTGGAATTAAACCAGCCCTGTCTACGGGTGTGTGCATCTATTTTTTTTCACCCTTAACAAATTTTGAATAACTGCAGTGATTTCAGAGAATGCTGCTAGTATGTCTTTGTGTGAGGTACTTTCCCTCAGACAAGCTAAAATTGATTTATAGGCCTTCATTACAATTTGTTTATTTAGCTCGTCTTTATTACAACTAGACCATCGGAGAGAATAACCATTTAATTTCCCCAGCGTTATGTTCTGGGTCCATACAATTTGCTGGTTAGGTTGCTGCTCTGACATAGTTGGGAGTCTGATGTTAATACTTAATGGTAGGTGGTCACTTAGTGCGTTTTTGTGAACTTTGTAGTTTGCAATGAGAGAGGCATAACAGTTAGGGCCAATTATAAAATCTATTGTAGATTCAAACCCCCTGCCAATAAAGGTGCGCTCAAAATCTTCAGTAGGACGGCATAAACAATTAGCAAAATCAAGGTCATGCGAGAACAAAATCTCATTTAGCGAGTCACCCCGGTCTGAATGCAAAAAGTGATTCAGTGGGTCAATATCATCGAGGGTCAGACCACAGTAGCCTGCCCCACTAATAGGGCATAGACCAACATTAAAGTCCCCACCCCATATGATAATCACCCCCGAGTATCAATTTACCTTCTATAAGGAAGAAGCCTTTACATTGGCTGATGTAACTAATGCCCTAAAATCTCTGGTTCCAGGAAGGGCACCTGGGATGGATGGAGTTCCCGCTGATATTTTTTTGTTTAATAGCGAATCCTGGGGAAACTATATCCTAATCTTAGCTAATTTGATTGCCAGAGGTGCCCCGATTCCTACTTCCTGGAAAGGTGCCGAAATTATTCCGGTGTACAAGAAAGGGGACAAGTCCCTCCCCGCAAATTACCGACCAATCAGCCTCATCGATACTACACAAAACTTTTTAGGTAGGCTGATTTTGAATAAAGTGTTAGATTGGGCTTCTGAAAATGCAATTCTCTCTCACCTACAAGCATGTTTTAGAGCCAGAATAAGTACCATCGATCAGGTCTTGCACTTTGCTATGCTTTATTGGAAGGTAGTATTTTTGGGGGGAGGTAGCTTATACGCTGCCTTTATTGATCTTAGGGCAGCCTTTGATCTTGTCCCTCTGGCTTCTTTATGGGCTGTCTTAGATAAAATAGGTATGCCACCTGTCCTAATTTCCCTAATTGCTAGACTTCACGAGGACAACTTTGCACAGATTAGGTGGGGTGGTGTAGGGCAAGTGACTAACCAGTTCCCTATTCAGAAGGGAGTTAGGCAAGGCTGTGTTCTTGCGCCAACCTTATTCTCTATGTACATTAATGATGTGGCCAAATTATTAACTGATGCAAATGTAGACGCCCCCACACTGGCAGGTGCTAAAATTACTATTTTAATGTTTGCCGACGATTGTCTTATAATTGCTAAAACGCCGAGCGGCTTACAGACCTCCCTAGGTATTTTTGAGGACTTCTGTTCAGCCCGTGGGCTTGAAATAAATGTTTTAAAATCAAAATTTATGACTTTTGACCAGTCCAAATCCTTCAAGGGCAAAATGTATATGAACAATTTGCCACTGGACCAGGTTCAAGATTTTATCTATTTAGGTATCTGCATCCAACATGACTTGGGATGGAAAAAGCAAGTTGACTTGGCAACTCTTAAACATTCTCAACTTTCCGGTGCGCTGTGCAAAGAACATGTTCAATCTCTCACTAAACCTGTTGACCCTGCACTCCGTGTGAAAAGTGGTTGGTGCCGCGCTTTATGGAGTTGAGCTATGGGGTTTTGACAATTTACACAAAATGTCTATTTCTGAAAACAGATTCCTACGGAATCTTACCAAACTACCCCAGAGTACTCCCCTGTGCCCATTGTTTTATGACTTAGGAATGAGACCATTAGCATTAATTGCCTCATTTCGCCCTATATTGTATTGGCGGCGCTTATGGGTTACCCCAGAACTTAGGCTTTTTGCCCTTGGTCTCATGGATATCATTAAATTGGATACCTTCCATAAAATAAAGTGGCTCCGCAGGATACATGAGTCGCTTAAGGACTTGGGCTTAAAAGCCCTATGGGAGGACCCACTAAATGCTAGCTTTCCGTCTAAGAAAGCACTGAAGGCTTTGTACTGGGAAATGGTGGCTAATCGAGTTCACAGAAGTACAGCCCCGCTTTCATAAACTGGTGTATTTTTTTACTTTAAAGACTCGACCTCTCTGGCAACTTTTTGGGATGACATTACAAATCCCTTGGATAGGAAGCTTTATTTTCAATTCAGAGTTGGTAGTCTCCCAGTAAGAGAGTTCTCATCCAGATGGGTCTCGAATAATATGCTTAATTGCCCTGGCTGTACTGCACCTATTGAATCTGTCAATCACTTTTTGTTTCAATGCCCATCTTATGCAATTCCGCGTCGGACCTGGTTAAAATTAATGTGTCGACAGTTGGGCACAAGGAATACCATGGTAGCAACAAGAATTATGCGTTCCGCTGAAATCCCATACATTTACATTTCTGTTGCTAAATTTCTTGGAAGGGCTTGGGTGTTTAGGAGTAAAATGCTGGCTGGGTAAATCATCCTAGACCCTGAAATCTTAATCTTTTTGCATATACCTTTTATTTATTGTTTTAAACTATTTTAACATGCTTCTTTTCTATTTTGTATTTATATTATTGTTTGTATGCTTTTATGACAATTGTCGAATAAAGCTATCTTGACTTGGTTCAAGAGAAGATTCACATCATGATCTCCGATTTCCTTTATTTTCAGCAGGTCTCGATTACGTGTCTTTAAAATTACCCCAAAGTGCTCTTTTGATGTTGATGTTATCTCATAAGCTGATGACACGTAGCTCGTGTTTTCCTTCCAAGATCGCTCGGAGGCCGTATTTTCAAACCTTAGGCAGTGTCTTATGGACATCTCAGCATGGATGACAGCTAACTGCCTAAAACTGAACACAGAAAAAACAGAGGTGCTATTTTCAACCAACCCTCTCCCCCACTATCAGATCTATGTTGGCCCACAGAACTCAACCCCCTTCCCCTCCCAGTCTCGTCTGCTAGGAATTTTGGGTTCAAACTAGATACCTCCTTGTCATGTAAGACCCAGATAGGCCAAGTTTCTTTGTCCTGCTTCTGGAAAATAAACGCCCTCCGGAGATTCCTCTACTTTCTACCAATGTACTGCAGGAAAACAATAGTCCATGCGGTGATTACATCACAACTTGATTATGCAAACAGTCTGTACTTGGGGCTGCCAGCATACCTGCTCAGAAAACTGCAAACAGTGCAGAACGCGGCAGCCAGGCTCATTAGGAACATCCCACTAAAACATCACATATCTCCTCATTTGCGTAGTCTCCACTGGCTGCCTGTCAAGAGAAGAACTGAATTTAAGGCACTAACTCTTGCATACAGAGCACTCAATGATACTGGCCCACAATACCTAAAGAAGAGAGTTTGCAAATACCATCATATCTGAAAAGCCAAATAGAAACTCATCTTCCGAAAGGCTCTGAAGACTTGGCTCTTCAGCCTCCCTCAGCAAACCAGGGATAGACAACTCTAACTTGCCTTCACCTTTACTGTATCCGCAAGCGCCGGGACACCCCTGTTTGGGGTAGCTGCGCGCTATACAAGCTTAAATACATACATATACAGATTATAAAAATTAATCAGGGCCAAAATACACTTGTTATCTGTGTAGATTAAAACTATTTAATAATAGGTTTCAGATTTTGGCATCTCTATCTTTACTGCCCTCATCAAGTTAGAAACATAAGTACAGATTCCACCCTTGTGTCTCCCATGTAACGAGTGAACTGCAGGGGTATGGAATGTCTTATAGCCATTTATATGGATTTCGTCCGCCACCCAAGTTTCTTGGAGACACAAGACAGCGAATGTCTCAATAAAATCCACCCAGACAGGATTGTTCAATTCTTTACGTAGACCTCCCACGTTCCAAAAGAGTACACTTAATGTGACACCCTTTTGTAAAACTGATTCCATACCCAGTTCAGCCTGTTTTGTAGGTTCAGGGTTAACCTGTGCAGCTTTGCTACAATTGCTATTACCACGCTCTACGCATGTACCACTAGCAGCACATCTTGGCCCAAGTGCCAGGTGTACCGAGGTGGAAGGTGCTGATTGATCAATAGTTAACCCCTTCGCTGCTAGGCCTTTTTTGGCTATTTGGGGTAGTTCACGCTTAGGCTCCTAGGGTATCCACGCCAAATTTGCGTCTTTTTCTTTTTTTCTTCCAACATTATGGGGATTCTAAAGGTACCGAGGGTTTGTGGATTTCCAAAAGTGCTGCAAATGAAAGCGTCTGTTTTTTTTCTCTGCAAATGGTTTCAACAAAGCGTTTGTGGGGCTGAAATCACAATTTTCCCAGCTTTTAGGGACAAGCAGACTTTTGTCAGAAAACCAAAATATTTTACACAGTATTGGCATTTTACTGGGACATAACCTATTTTTGCTATTTTTTGTGCTTTTAACCTTCTTCCAGTTAATGGTAGAAATGGGTATGAAAGCAATGAAACCTACCAAACCCACACATTTCTGAAAACTAGACACCCAGGGGAGTCGAGCAAGGTATGGCTTGCGTGGGTCCCCTAACATTTCCCTACCCAGAGTCACCTGCAAACCTCAAATTGTGTTGAAAAATAAAAAAATTTCGCACATTTCTGTGTGGGAAAGTTGTAGGATCACCGGGCTGATACACATTTCCTACCACCCAGCGTTCCCCCAGGTCTCCCGATAAAAATGGTACCTCATTTGTGTGGGTAGGCGTAGTGGCTGCCACAGGAAATGGCCCAAATCGTACTATGGAGACTTCAAAATTACCTATAACAAAACTACCTGGTTTTGGGGGGGGGGGGGGGCTGGTTTCTTGGCCCCGGGCTCTGCCACCATCTAGGGAAACCTACCAAACCCACACATTTCTGAAAACTAGACACCCTGGGGAGTCCAATGAGGTATGGCTTGCGTTGATCCCCCAACGTTACCTACCCAGAATCCCCTGCAAACCTCAAATTTAGCTGAAAAAAACAAATTTTCCACATATTTTTGAGTGGAACCACCGTGCCGGCACAAATGTCCTACCCCCAGCGTTCTCCTCAGTTTCCCGAGTAAAATGATACCTCACTTGTGTGGGTGGGGCCTGTGACTGGGAAGAGCCCAAAACCTAGGGAATAAGGGTATAGCACCGAGAATTCTAAGCACTACATTTTTTTAAAAATACGTTTTTAGCCAATTCTGCATTGGACATCCACACAAGTGGGGTATCCTTTTACTCTGGACAGTAAGGAGAACGCTGTGGGGTAGGACATTTGTGCCGGCACGGTGATTCCATACAAAAATATGTGGAAAATGTGGTTTCTTCAGCTAAATTTGAGGTTTGCAGGGGATTCTGGGTAGGGAAACGTTGGGGGATCCACGCAAGCCATACCTCATTGGACTCCCCAGGGTATCTAGTTTTCAGAAATGTGTGGGTTTGGTAGGTTTCCCTAGATGGCGGCCGAGTCCGGTGCCAAAAAACCAGGTTCCCCCCCATCCCCCCCCCCCCCCCCACCAGGTAGTTTTGTTATAGGTAATTTTGAAGTCTCCATGGTACGATTTGGGCCATTTCCTGTTGCTGCCACTACGCCTACCCACACAAGTGAAGTACCATTTTTATTGGGAGACCTGGGGGAACGCAACGCTGGGTGGTAGGAAATGTGTGTCAGCCCGGTGATCCTACAACTTTCCCAACACAGAAATGTGAGAAAAAATTGAATTTTTCAACAAAATTTGAGGTTTGCAGGGGATTCTGGTTAGGGAAATGTTGGGGGACCCACGCAAGCCATATCTTGCTGGACCCCCCTGGGTGTCTAGTTTTCAGAAATGTGTGGGTTTGGTAGGTTTCCCTAGATGGCCGCCGAGCCCGGGGCCAAACTCATGGGACCCCCCCTTGCAAAACCAGGTTGTTTTGTGATAGGTAATTTTGATGTCGCCTCAATAGGGTTTGGGCCCTTGCCCTTCGCGAGCACTAGGCCTTCCCACACAAGTGAGGTACCATTTGTCTCGGAAGACTTTGGAGAATGCGGGATGGGTGGAATTTTGTGGATCCACGCAGATTCCAGAATTTCCCACCTCTGAAAGGTGAGGAAAATGTGTTTTTTTGACAAATGTTGAGGTTTGCAAGGGATTCTGGGTAACAGAACCTGGTGAGAGCCAGACAAGTCACCCCATCCTGGATTCCCCTGGATGTCTATTTTTCAAAAATCTATAGGTTTGCTAGATTTCCCTAGGTGCCGGCAGAGCTAGGGTTCAAAAGCTACAGCTTGGCACTTTGCAAAAAAAGGGTCCGTTTTCACTGTGAAAATGTGGTGTGTCCATGTTGCGTTTTGGGTCGTTTCCTGTCGCAGGCACTAGGCTTACCCACACAAGTGAGGTACCAAGCAGGGATCCACTGGGGAGGGGTACCATTGGAAAGGGGTGATTCTCCCCTTTCCAACGATACCTCTCGCGTCTTTCTACGTGCTCAGGGGGCTGAGATAGCCCCCTGAGCACGTAGATAGTGAAACTGAAATGAGCCTAAAGGCTCATTTCAGTTTCGGTTTCAGTGACATGACGTCAGCGCGAGGTGCACACTGATCGTCATTTCACTGAAACAGGGAGGGGGGTGCCTCGGGAGGTGGGGAAGCTCTTCCCCAGCTCCCGATGCTCTTTATGTGAAAAGAGAATCCCTCTGGTGCCCGCACCAGAGGGATTTCTGGGGCGTGTACTCATGACGACTGGGAGCCGTCATGATCACACGCCCACTGTGTCATGACTGCTCCCGGCCGTCATGAGCACAGAAGGGGTTAATGGAGAAAACCCCTCATTCCAATATGGATCGGGGGTGTTCTGTTTATAGGACCCACTTCTGGTCTCTCTGTACTTGACTTTACGGGGTAGTCAATCGATCTCGTCCAGCGTCTGAAGGGGCATAAATCTGTTCGAGACCTCTAAATTAAATGTAGGACCGTGAGAGCTGTTTATGGTTTGATAGTTTTCATTTTGTCTTATACCATAATTTGGCTGACTTTGTGTAAGTGGATAAATTCCGTTATACCCTGTATTATGCTGAGGCTGGTAGACGAAACCCGAGGGTAACATATTTCTCCCATTATAGGAGATATGTGTTTCCTGTGCTCTACGGAAAAGTTCCCTCACTAGGGGTGGAGATCCGAAGGTGAGGACAACACAATCTCCTTGGAATGTCTTTCTACTGGGACCAATCCAACTAATTCTCCTAATCATTTTAAATTCTTTAAACAAAGCGTTAGACAGTCCTGTTCGGTTTCGTAGCCAGTGTCAGGCTTTATTGCGCAACGAAACCCAGTTTTCTTCTTCACCACGATCAAGCGGCATAGTGTTTGCTAAAATTACAATACAAGATGTTGTAGTAGGGGGTAGGTTTAAGTTAAATGGACTAGATGTATTTTCTGAGGAGGAAAAAAGGGGTTGGTACTCTCGTCATTGGTTCACTCACAGATCTTTCACCCCAGGCTCTAATATACCCCACCTCCGAGTTTGTAAGCCCCTCCTCCTTATGCCTTAAATTATTATGCAGTTTGGCTGAGGTCCTTTCACTTGACCCTGTCTTATTGCCTGTGTTACTGGCATCGGATTTTAATATGACAGTAGGGGTCACAACCTTCGGGGGTAAATTATGGGATTTGGTAATAGCTACATTTGGCTCATAGTTTTGTGTATTCCCCTTAGTGTTGCCTAAATTCTGGTTTTTGTGTAATATCTCCAGACTGTCATCGATCTTATCTAGTCTTCTTAAGATAGTATCCATAGACTCTCTTACATATTTTGCTAATTCATCCAAAGAATTAGAAGTAAGTGCCCCCCCAGTATCGCTAGTACATACCTTACTGATTTTGTTTTCCACAAAGAATATTCTCCGTGTTTCCGCGGGTCTGAATTTTGCCTTTTTTCCCAGCTGTTTTTTTTGAGTCTTTAATGGCTTTTTTTGTACTGGGGGTTATTGAGAATGGTGCACGTAGATATCTCGGGATTTTCCACAGCCTGGGGGTTACAAGGTCTTTTAGAGTGTGGTAAATAATTTTCCTTTACCAGGACTGAATTTGATACAGAAACATAATAAAATAGCTCAGTAAAATGAGAGGCAGAATCCGTGGTATTAGAGGTTCGGAATGGGCTTTATTCCAATAATCGATTATAATCGGATGCTCCAAGTTCCATCACCACGGGGGTTCAGGAAGTGAAGTACATACATTATTGACATGAAATGGCTTTTATAGTACATACATTACAATGAAGCGAATGCAATAGGCGTAACAATTGATAAGGAAAATGACGAGTTGTCTGCGTAACCGAAAATGGGTGGAACAAGGAGTAAAAAGGAACATAATTGGTTATGATGTCACCTATAGGTGGATCTATAAGATAATACTTGGCATAGATGCGCGCGCAGCAGTATGACGTGTAATTGACGTGTAACTAGGGGGTGAAGGGGACTTGACATTTAGCTCTACATGTGGAGACAAGAAGTCTGAGGGGTCAAGTCAACCTAATCCCAAATCATATCTAACATCCTATGTTTAAAGAACTATGTTATCCATAAAGAAGGACTCTCGGACAGAATCTATTCTATACTGACTGTGCGTGCGTGTACAAGCGTCTAAGTGTCTACACTAAATGCGAGGGGGTAGAAATATTCCATGGTAACAGGACTATGAATTACTTGCATGAGGGCAGAGAAGCCGGGCCCTTTGCTTGGTAACTGGAAGAATGTTTACTTAAACTACTAGGCAGGAATGCATCGGCTGAGGGGGAAGCAGATAATTCGAAGGTGAAATACAGTTCTTGGCAGAGAATAGGCTGATGTCAGGCTTCGTGAGCCGCGCAGAGAATGAGACAAAGTTCATGGTCACAGATGCAGGCTCGAACTGGAGTTTTCAGAGGCAGAAGGCAAGAAGAGTTTTGATGACAGAATCAGGGCCTACTTGCCTGGACTGTAAAATGGCATAAGTGAGCCATATAAAGCCGGTGGCCTTTTGTACTTAGGAATGGGATATCCGGCCTATTCATGTCGGATCTGACAGAGGACATGTTGACGGTGGGCGCACATGTATTTGCGTCTTTATAACTGGAACTGGAGGGAACATACATGTACTTGTGACATGCACATAGAACCGTTGGGGTCCAAGATAGGGGACATAACTGACCAGAAAAAACCATATTTCCACATTCCCTCCTTGTCCCCTACTTGCCCGTTAAGAGATATCAATCTTCATTAATCCATTGATCTGTTCATGTAGCATCATTTGTTCTTCTTTCTTCTTCCGGGATTTTGAATGAAATCTTGGTGGTGGAATATACGATGTGGCACACAGACCACAGATCGCTGGACCACATTGTAGACATAGACAGCAACTGAATAGTATGAGAAGGCCAATACCTAGGAAAGATAGAACTCTCCATCCCCAGGCTGATATCACACTCCAAAACCAACTGGACCAAGTCCAAGTGCCTGGGTTCTGGTGTATCTGATTTACAATCTCATGAAGGCGAGTTATGGCTTTATATACTGATGGCGAATTTTCTGGTATGAATACGCAGCAGCTTGATCCGATGACCCTACAAGCTCCGCCCCTATCAGCCAGGATGACGTCAAGGACAAGACGATTTTGAAGCACAACAATCCGCATAGCAGACTGCTCTTCTGTTAAATTGCCTAAGGCGGAAATAGTTTCATTCACTACTGCTTCAAGGGTTCTAGTTAATCTACGTATTAGTTTACTATTAGTAACAGTACCTATATAGGGAAAGATGCCTTTATTGAAATCTGTGTATTTTTCCCATGCTGTTTCAGTGTAATCGACAATCGGGAGATCTCTCCGCTCTCTATTGTGTACTAAATGAATATTTCTATAATAATCAGGAGGAGCTAGGAAAACAGGTGGCAAAAGGAATGCAATGTAGCAGGTACCATCCCAGTCTAGAGGCAGACGCATATATGCAGTCTGACCACATATAAAGTAGGAGTGGTGATAAGCTCTAAATGAAGATTTGCCTTGATCACTGAATTCTACTATAGTAGTGCATTTACTATGGCCCATATGTATGGAACCAACCTTTCTTACACATAATTCCCCTTTTGCTGGGAATACTGACATGGTGGGTAAGACTAGTTCAACTTCGGATATGACATTTAAAATCATGGGATTAGGTGTAAAATTACCTAATCCATATACTTCATTTTCTAGATTAGTTCCTGTTCTTTTGGGGCGACCCTCCTTGTCAGGGTAGCAGACCTTGAGTAAAACTAGGTTCAGATTTCCCCATACCCATTGATCTTGGTAAACAGCTGTGTCTGAATCTATGGAATTGATTAAACTAAACCATGCTCCACAGGAGCCGTTATGTGTAAATGGGTGTGGAAAGAATGGCAGGACTCCTTCATAATTCTGATAGGGAGGGAGCCGACCACACACCCAACAATTAGTGGCATTACTAGTCTGATGGGAATGATGTAACATACTAATGAAAGTGTTATTGCGCAGCGCAAGTCTATAAGACAATTCATGCGGAGGTAAGTCACTAAAAGAATGTTCAGCAGTAACATTATAAACTTGTCTAGAAATAGGGTAATATATGTGCAACAATATGCTTGCAGTAATTATTAAAAGACTCAAGAAAAACAAGATTATTAATGTCACTATGCAATGGCTACGCAGTAATTTACAATACGCCTGTCGTTTCATCATTTTTCGCGACTGTCCATGATTCAGGTCTAGAGGATACATGTCAGAGACAGATTCAACCGCTTCACCTAGGAGAGGACTTAAACAATCAAACCGTCTGACGTTCTAGGCCTCAATTTAGCTTTATAGAGTTCATTTTCAGTTTTTTCAACCAAAGGAAGTTTTGAATCAGTCTGTGAGGGAGTGCAGGGCACAATGTCTATATCCGAGGATTGTCCATGAAATTTCTTGATATGACTTGAATGAATCCAGCCCTTGCGGCCCTCGATCTTCACGGCTGTCCTTGTGGTTAGCAGAACCAACTCGGGTGTCTTCCACCTGGGCTCCAGCTGAGTCTTTCGGTCGAAATTTCTCACAAATACAATATCACCCGGAACTACGTCATGGGGTTTCACCTCAGTGTTGTCGGGAAAGGCTGCAGCTACCTGTGAACGACAAGATTGTAGTGCAGACATCAAGGAAGCCAAGTAATCTGTCAGCATATTACAGTCAACATCAGTTATTTTGCGTGGAATAGGCGTCCCCCACATATTTGGTGGTCTGCCGAAGATCACCTCATACGGGGATAGCCCTGTTCGAGAGTGTGCTACCATTCTCATGTAAAAGAGTGCAACTGGTAATGCTACTACCCAGTCGACACCTTTCTCTCTGCATATTTTGGACAGTCTTATTTTCAGTATCTGATTATGTCTTTCTACGAGACCTGCTGCCTCGGGGTGTCGGACACAGTGGAATTTCCACTGATATCCTAACAGAAGTGAAACATGTTTCATTAATTCGGATGAGAACGGCTGGCCGTTATCTGAGTGAACAACACGTGGTAAACCGTATCGTGGGAAGAATTCTCGAACCAACTGTTTGGCAGTAGTCGGGGCAGTGTAATCTGAAACCGGGTATGCCTCCGTCCAACGGGACAGAGCGCAGACGACTACGAGAACATATTTGAATCCTCGACATCGTTCCATCTGGATATAATCCATCTGGAGCACTTCAAAAGGGTGATCAGGAGGATGAAATCCACCCTGTTCTACGGGAACGCTTTTTCCTGGGTTAAACTGACAACAGATCATACAGGTACGAACGTTTTGCTTTGCTGCTGCTCGTAAATGTTTATTAAACCAAATGTGTTGAATGCTGTCTAGCATAGCTTTTTCTCCGAGATGTGCTGGACTATGTGTAGTGTTAATTATAACTTGGACCATTGAATCAGGAAGGAACCATACAGACTTTTCCTTCATCATCCATCCCTGGTCCGTTTGGATCCCTCCTAATTCAGTCCATTTCTTTATTTCGTCTTGTGTAGCATGTGTCTGTATGTCAATTACGTCAAGAGTAGGATCTTTAACTGTCATACAATGTGTCGGCATCGGGACTATTGTCTTTGTCATGTCGGGGGTTTGAGTTTGAGCAGTCTGTTTAGCTGTTCTGTCGGCTAGATCATTGCCTTGGGAAATGATATCAGTAACCTTCGTATGGGCCTTACATTTCATAATTGATATTGCAGTGGGTCGATGTATTGCATCTAATAAAGCATGAATGAGGGGTCCGTGCTGAATGTGGGCACCGTGGGAAGTTAAATAACCTCTCTCTCGCCACAGCACGCCGAAGTCATGTACAACTCCGAATGCATAACGTGAATCAGTGTATATGTTGACTTTTTTATTCGTGGCTTGAATACAGGCTTGTGTCAGAGCGATGAGCTCTGCGGCTTGAGCTGACAAAGTATTTATACGATTAGTTTCAATGACTTCAGTATCTGTTGTGACTGCGTAAGCGGCCACTAACTCTCCTGTACTTGTTCTCATACATGAACCATCTACATACAACGTCAGGTCTGGATCTGACAATGGGACATCGGTTAAGTCTTGTCTGGGTTTTGTCGTTATAGTAATAACTTCAATACAGTCATGAGCTAGTGGGTCTGTTCCGGTTACTGGCAAAAGTGTGGCAGGATTCAATGTGTTACAGCGTCTGATTTCTATATGTGGCTGAAACAATGTAAGTTCATACCCTGTAAGTCGCGCTATAGTCAAGTGTTGTGTTTGCGTTCTATTCACAAGGACTTCTACTGTGTGCGGTACTTGAACTGTCAATGGATGTCCTAACACTATGGCATCGCTTTGTCTGATTGCTAAAGCTGTCGCTGCTACTGATTTCAGGCATGCAGGCAAAGCCTGAGCTACGGGATCTAATGTACTAGAAAAATAAGCACATGGTTTGTGTGCTCCTGCTTGTTCCTGTGTGAGTACTGACAAAGCAGTACCTTCGCGTTCTGTAACAAAGAGTGTAAACTGTTTTCTGTAACAGGGCGTTGCTAAAACAGGTGCTTGACATAAAGCTTTCTTTAGGCTTTCAAAAGCTTGTGTATGTTCCTGAGTCCAAGGGAGAACAGTCGATGTGGCTGCCTCCTGGGTTGTCAACTGGATGAGTGGTTTTGCTAGAAATGCATATTGCGGGATCCACTGTCTACAGTATGAAGTGAGGCCTATGAAAGCCCGCACCTCCTTTTGTGTCTCGGGTATTGGCATGTTAACTATTAACTGAATGCGGTCTGGTGTAAGCTGCCTTCCCTCCTTGGACAGCGAGTGTCCAAGATAAATAACTCGCTGGACACAGAATTGCAGCTTAGAAGGGGACACCTTGTGCCCCTTTTCGGCTAGAAATTTTAAAACTGTCAGTGATGCTTTTTCACATTCTGGTTCGCTTCTTGCGGTGATCAGCAAATCATCGACGTATTGGAGCAGAGCGGTGTTAACTGGCATGTGGATACTATCTAGTTCTCGTTTCAGTGCTTGGCTATAGATGCTGGGGCTTTCTGTAAATCCTTGAGGTGCGCGTGAGAATTTAAAGCTACGTCCATTTAAACTAAATCCGAACAAATATTGGCTTTCCGGATCTATTGGGACGCTGAAAAAAGCATTCTTGAGATCAATTACAGTAAAGAATGTTGCTTCGGAATCAATAGCTGTCAGTAATGACGAGATATCTGGGACCACAGGGAATTGTGGCACAATGCATTTGTTTAACTCGCGCAGATCAATAACCAATCGATAGACTGGCGGGGCCTTTGGATCTGTTCGTTTAAGAATCGGAATTATCGGTGAATTACATACATTGGAGTCTGTTTCCACGACTACTCCTTGAGCAATGAGCTCGTCAATGATTTGCAGTAAAGCCACTACAGCATCTGGGGGTAACTTGTATTGTCGCATTCGTGGTAGTACCACTCCTGCCTTTAGTGTAACTCGATATGGTGTAATGTTCATGCAACCAACATCAGTAGGGCCTTGTGCCCATAGACGTGTAGGTAAAGTCTGTAGTCGGGGATCCATGTCTCTAGATACATAGTGACCTTTAAAATCACGTAAAAACAATCTTACTCCTTCCGGAGAACAACATATTATAGCTCCTAGAGCTTTTAATGTTTTTATTCCTAACAGGTTTTCTGGACATGATTTAGTAAGTAATAAATCTGTAGTTCGGGTCAGAGGTCCTATCGTAAGTGGCAGAGGTTGTGACACTTCATTAACAATAGGTTTTCCTGAAAAACCAAGGGAAATATTTTGTGAGCCTGAGAGGGGTGCCCCTGGAACTTCACTACGTTTTATAGTTGTTCGACTTGCCCCTGTATCGAGTAAAAATTTTCTATCTTGACCTAATAATTCACTGTGTACATAAGGTCCTTCTTGATCTACAGGTATCTCGATAAGGGGTAAGTCAACTTCCCTCTCTAGGCTAGTTCATGCGTAACGCTGATACTCAGGGTATTCATACTGTGCGGTCTGATACATTTGTCGTGTTGTTGTCTGTGTGGCAGCAACAGGCAATGGTGGTGCAGCTGGCACAAACTGTATTGGCTGTTGTGCGGCTGGCATGGCCTGGGCATGCTGCAGAGCTCCTTGTTCATTCTGATCTTGTCTAAGTGGCCGTGATCTTTCTTGTGTTTTACCTATGGCGATATTATGTTTTAAAACTGGACAATCGTGTACGTAATGACCTGGCTTTTTACAATAATTACATGTCCCTTTTACAGGTCCTGCTGAATCGGAATGTGTCATACCCTTTTTATGTCCTTCAGCTGGAACTGTCTGGGAAACTAACATTTTCATTTTCGTGTCTTTCATGCGTCTGTGTTCATGTTCTTGTTCCTCTCTAATTCTATTGTGATGGTACTGTAACATTTGTAACATTTGTGATGGAGTGTTACCTTGCCAGGTACTCTCGAATTTTAATACTCTATTCTTTACTGGGGGCAGGGCATTTTCTACTAATTTTGTTACAAACAGATGTGGGTATGATTCGCTACTGGCTTTTATGCCACTATTTATACCAAAACATTTTTCAAATCGGGCATAGTAATCACTAGTGTCTTCATCTTGCTTCTGTTTACAGGCTGAAATTGTACCCCAATCTTCCTTTTTCGTAGTTAATAAACGTGGCAGTACCTGTACTAATAAACCTGGCAGTGCTTTAGTTTTATCCCCAAGTCCTGCTCCTGCAGTTCGGGCCTTTTCTTCTGCTTCTAACACTGACCATTCTATCTTTTGGTCTCCTACCTCCCACTCTTTTTCCTTGAGTTTCTCATAAATACCAGCAGGCATTAATACCTTTAATATTGTCATAATGTCGGGATAGGTGTACTCTCCCATGAGTAACATGTCTTTAATTTCTCGGTGAAAACCCGCTGGGTCTTTGTCATGACTGGGTACCACTTTCTTCATTTGTAACAATTCTATTTTCGATATGGGCGTATATACAAATACGCGCTTAAACTCGTTGTCCTCGCCTTTTATTGGGTGCACTTCTCGTAAGGGATTCTGTCTATCCATGTGATACGTTGTTCTTTCCTTGACGGGCAATGAGACACGGTCTGAACATACAAAAAGAATATACTGCTTTCTTGATTCTAGAATTTCTTTAATTAATTTAGTACCTGAACCTCTCCATTTATTCATAAGCAATTCGGTCAATATGTCAGGTAAGGGACCAGGGTCCGAATGCTGACTCCGATATAGTATAATGAGTTGTTGAATCATATAAATCCCAGCTAACCTCTGTTCGTCTGGGGTGAGATTCAAAAATGTGCGTGCTACTGTATCATCACTATATTTTCCGGGACTGTCCACCCAATGGACAGCTGCCCTGGCTAAATCTTGTTCATCCATAGAATCGAGAAAATGATAACCCCTTCGTTCTTGGAGTAGTTTGTCGGCGGTTTGGAACGAATGCTCGTTAGACCTTATATTAATTATAGGTATTTGGAAATTCCTGTTATTATCTGGACATATCGGACGTATCGAGTCAGTAAGACATCTATTACTATTACAAGATCTTCCTCTACCTACATAGGCTATGGTGTCCGACTGTCCGGTGGGCGGTCCTGACCCTTCTTCCTCGCTTTGTTCGAACTCGTCTACCTCTAATCTCTCTTCGTGTAGACGTTCTATTTCTTTACGGATCTTTCGGCACATGGCTATTATACAATTCTGTTTATCATGTCTCCCTTCTGATATATTCTGGCTCCATCTTGTAAGAATTTTCATTGCTTCCGGGTCTACCCCCGGTCGGTCTTGATTTCTGATCACACAGTTTATGAGGAAACGTAACAGTTCCCCCTGTATCTCTACTTTCTGGTATTCCATAGCTCTGTTAATACATTCTGGATCTCGCCCTGTTTGGACAAAATGATATATTTTATCTAGATGCTCAGTCATTCCTGGTAGCTTTCCTAAATACACTGCGGCTCGTCTGATACGCAATGATGCCAGGGTCATTTCGTCCTCTTTACCGGGCACAGGATCATATCTGCAATCTATAAGAAGTTCCTTCAGCGTACGGGCGCTTATGAGTTTGGGTGTACGTGAATGTGCTGACTCTTGAAAAGTAAGTTTATTTATTCTGGGTGGCGTAGAAAAGATATTGGTAGCACCTCCCGTGGCCCCATCTGGGGTGTCGGGTGTGAAAGGATTCGTCGAACGTGACACAGCAACTACAGGTGTGGACACAGCCATAGAAGTAGCTGTAGGAGCGGATACAGAAACAGATGTGCTAGCCAGAACTTGTGACTCGATTTGTTGCTGTAGGGATACGGGTGCTGGATCTTGGCGTTGGACCTCCCTGTTATGCGGTCTATGCGGGGCGGAATTAGCATATTCGGGAGCTGCGTCATCTAAATATGAGGAAAGAAAAACGTCTTCTGCTGTTCTAGGATGCCCCTTAGGATGTACCTTTATTGGGAACAATGGGGGTGGCAAGTCTTTCGGTATTTCTGGAGTAGCCTTAGGTAATCCTTCGGCCAGAAGGGGATACATACCATTCATAAGGGCATTTCTTTGTCTGTCTACTTGTTCTGATTTCACTCGGATACCTTCCTCAATTAATAGATTCTCTCGAACTTTATTTGAACTTTCTTTATTCTTTTCTTCCTGTCTACGTGCTTTTTCTGTGCGTCTATGAGATTCTTTACGCCATAACTCAACGGCGTCTTTCTGTGACTGTCTGACCTTCCTTTTCCATAACTCTTCCTCAACTTTCATGATGCACTCTGCATCCCAGGTTCCCGCTGTGGGCCACCTCTGACTTTCTGGTAATCCCTTGGTGTAGTCTACCCATAAATCAAGAAATAATATAGCGTCTAAGCCATGTTTGTGATACATAAAGTGCCCTGGAGTGTCCCTAGGAGGAATAGGAACGGCTTCTTCGAGAACCCCTTTTCTAGTAGTGATCTGTCTTAATTTCGAAAAGAGCGGCATATTGAGAACTGACCTTATACTTGATTTTGACCAACTGACCTGATACTTGAATTTGAACAGACTTAATACAATTAACACGATAATGAACAGTCATTCATACCACAATATGCAGGACGTTTTTAAACACATTTAAACATTTGACATTAAACCTTTAACTGAAACAACAATGATGATCGTCTGCATAACTAATCACCAAGCTTAATTCTTGATACTTCGGAATACTTGATATACTGCTAAACAGTACAGATACACTGCTAAAACAGTGCAGACCGGATTTGTGTACCCAAACCCGTCTTGACCGGCACAACCTATGTGCACGTCAGAAATGCCTCCCCAGCAATGGTACTCACCGGGTAGCTTCGGAAACGGAAGGCCTCGGTAACTTGAACTTGAACCGGACTGGACTCGACTCGACTCGTCGGACACTGGGCTTGACTTCGGACTGGTGGGTCTCTGTATACCTCGGATCTTGCTCTCTCAGCTAGGCTCTGGTCGGGATACTTCGCACTTCTCACCGCCTCGTCTGGGTGTTGATCGCAGTCTCAGTCGCCCCCGCTTGACCGGAGGGAGATACAGGAAATCCTGCTGGTACGCGTTATTGTCCGTCCAGCTGTGGCAGGAGACCGGGCCTGCAACTCACCGCCGGCGCGTGAGATGAGAAAGTGTCCCTATTCGGGCGCCATTCATGTGGTAAATAATTTTCCTTTACCAGGACTGAATTTGATACAGAAACATAATAAAATAGATCAGTAAAATGAGAGGCAGAATCCGTGGTATTAGAGGTTCGGAATGGGCTTTATTCCAATAATCGATTATAATCGGATGCTCCAAGTTCCATCACCACGGGGGTTCAGGAAGTGAAGTACATACATTATTGACATGAAATGGCTTTTATAGTACATACATTACAATGAAGCGAATGCAATAGGCGTAACAATTGATAAGGAAAATGACGAGTTGTCTGCGTAACCGAAAATGGGTGGAACAAGGAGTAAAAAGGAACATAATTGGTTATGATGTCACCTATAGGTGGATCTATAAGATAATACTTGGCATAGATGCGCGCGCAGCAGTATGACGTGTAATTGACGTGTAACTAGGGGGTGAAGGGGACTTGACATTTAGCTCTACATGTGGAGACAAGAAGTCTGAGGGGTCAAGTCAACCTAATCCCAAATCATATCTAACATCCTATGTTTAAAGAACTATGTTATCCATAAAGAAGGACTCTCGGACAGAATCTATTCTATACTGACTGTGCGTGCGTGTACAAGCGTCTAAGTGTCTACACTAAATGCGAGGGGGTAGAAATATTCCATGGTAACAGGACTATGAATTACTTGCATGAGGGCAGAGAAGCCGGGCCCTTTGCTTGGTAACTGGAAGAATGTTTACTTAAACTACTAGGCAGGAATGCATCGGCTGAGGGGGAAGCAGATAATTCGAAGGTGAAATACAGTTCTTGGCAGAGAATAGGCTGATGTCAGGCTTCGTGAGCCGCGCAGAGAATGAGACAAAGTTCATGGTCACAGATGCAGGCTCGAACTGGAGTTTTCAGAGGCAGAAGGCAAGAAGAGTTTTGATGACAGAATCAGGGCCTACTTGCCTGGACTGTAAAATGGCATAAGTGAGCCATATAAAGCCGGTGGCCTTTTGTACTTAGGAATGGGATATCCGGCCTATTCATGTCGGATCTGACAGAGGACATGTTGACGGTGGGCGCACATGTATTTGCGTCTTTATAACTGGAACTGGAGGGAACATACATGTACTTGTGACATGCACATAGAACCGTTGGGGTCCAAGATAGGGGACATAACTGACCAGAAAAATCCATATTTCCACAAGAGGGTGGTAAAACTTCCGACTCTGCATCACTGATTGAGATATTATCGGAAACAATTTGGACGCTGCCATTTTTTGGTAACCTATCCGCCCTGTTTCCTTGGTCCCCCACCCCCGTTTAAGTTTTCTGAACTGTATTATGGATTTTGTCCCTTATTTTGAATCCGTGTGAGTCCATATTCAGTGTCTCTTCCACCGAGGAAATTTGTTTTTCAATTGCTCCAACAGCCGCGGTTAGGTAACTGAGCAAAGTCAAACTCGAATTTTTGGTCTTACTATGAGATTTCGATGGATGGCTGGCTGTTGTCTTTCTTCTTCCCATTTTATTCATCTCTATTCCGTCCAGCCAGCTCAAAAGATTCAAGTTACCTGCTTACCCCCTCGTATGTGAATGGTTTAAATTTACTCTGAACTGGCCCAGAAACTAGTCGATAGAAACAACAAAGTACATTATTGTTAAAGGCATCATCACATAAATGTTTCTAAAACAAGATAACCTTTTTCATTTTTTTCAACAAAAATGTAAAAATGTGGGTTTGAGTTTTTCTTTTAATTTTGTGTTTTATTCTTTTCTTTTTTGTGTAGCTCTGTTGCCATGACCCCAGGTGAGACAGTCTTATCAGCCCTGAAGACACTGACTATTAACCTGGAGGAACTTAAAAGAGAGGAACATGATCTACCCACAGAAGATGGTATGTAAAGGGACAAGATGCAGACTGACTAAATGAAGCAGAGTAGCCCAGCCAGTAAATGTTAGCACACATTTGTTTATGTTAAAAATAATGCAGCCGGAGAGGATGAAGTGAGGAGTTTCCAGTGATGCTGGTTATAAAAAGCCAACGCATTTCTCAAGGAAATCTTTCAGAAGCCTTTTGAAAAAGGAGAGGGAATGGGATGAAGGGCAATGTTAGCAGGCAGGGTATTGTACAAATGCATACAAAACTGGTACAGGTATATGTGCAGAATACACAAAACTAGGTCTGTATATGCATGACTTGGTATGTTGAGCAAGATAGCAGCTGTGGCAGACTGGATGGGCTATTGAAGGCAAAGCGCTGGATATTTTATGCTATGTACAAATGCAGAGCTCTTGCTACTATTTTTATTGTCAACAAAGCTTTCAGGATCTAGGTTCCTTTTGGGTTCTAGGGTAACCATTGACAGCAGTTAAAACAGGCACTGTATTTTGTTGTGTTGTACATGTTTTTCGGTAGGTGTAGGGCAAGGTACGAATGTAAATTGCAATGTACTACAGCGCTATAAATCCTCATTGTTTCCGTTTTTTGGGGTTATTTATAGTGAATGTAAAAAAACATTTTGCAAAATATCTTTTCTCTTTTGACACAAATAATTTTCACTAATTCTTTTCCTTAAAGGGCAGAAACGTTCTTCTTAATCATAGTGTTATGTGAAATCAAAGTTTATTGTATAGGCAAATTAAAAACCCAATATAAATATAATACACAATAATTTCCAACATCTTTGAACAGTGTCAGCGAATTTTACAGTTTGGACAATCAATCACATATTGTTCACACTTATTGCGTCCAGACTGTCAGTAAGGTTTTGTATCCTCATGGTATTAGGCATCAGCCGTAACCAATAATTCCTTTCTGCAAGGACAACAAGTATTGGTACATACTAGTACATGGTACATGGAACGGAGATCCTATATGATATTTTTTTGTTTAACTGTTTATTAAGCAGTTTTCAATGTTTCCATTTAGGCAGTACATATGAAAGATGGCATTTGTAATAGAGTACAAGGTTCAGCATACAGTAGTGACAATCAAATATCAGACCTGTCAACTTTAACAACAAACATCTCACCATGTGAGGGGGCGTGGCTTCAAAGGGGGCGGGGCCTCATGCCCAGAAGTATCTAGGAGACACTTTTACCCCCTCTAAAAAATAAAAAGCTTGAAGAGGCTAGTGCCGATGTCCTGGGGTGTTTTCACGCCCCTTAATGGACGTCGGCAGTTCAAATCCTTGGAAAACGAGCTGGAAATCCACTATTTTCTGTGGTTTTCAGCTCTTTTTCCCTGCCACCGTGTGATATTGGCTCCTCACCGGGTGATCATGTAATGGGAGCCGATATCGTGTGTCACACGGTGGCACCGTGTGAGTTGTCAGGTCTGAAATATTTAGCGGTTCCAAGTGAATGTCTGGACAGGCTTTGGGTATTTTCTTCTTCTGGAATGAATTCCAAGACAAAGTGTGCAGGTTGAAGATGCGTTTTTGTGACCCATTTGCATAGTTTTGAGTCACAGAGGCAAAAGAAGAGTGACAGCCAACACGTGTTTCGCCCCTTTTACATGGCCATCCGGCCTGGGGCTTCCTCAGGGCGTGGTGAATAAGCTTCTCAATTAGGACGGATCCTGGCATGCCAACGGACTAATAGTGATACGAAGGCGACTTGCCAAGACCCATTTTAAGGGTTTAATACTTACTTTATCCAGGAACCATCAGACTATTAAATCAATTAGAATGTTATTTATGCTTATTGGAGGTTGTAGTGAAATGTCCCTGTCAGTGTGGGGCGTACAGATATTTTGTTGAGCACATCCCCGTATCAGCAAAATCGAGGCTGAATAGCAGGGATGGCAGAGTGCACCCTTAAGCCCTCTAGTTGTGCTCATGTTTTTTGTTGTATATTATGATTCCAATCTTTGACAGTACTAGTGTCTTTGTGCAGTTGCTGATTCAGTTGCAATAATGGTAATGGTATATCATATGCCGTTTGTTACTCCCAGAAAACCTCTCTCCTACATCGTCAACCTACTGCCATTCTCCTGCCCTCCCACTGAACCCAATTCACAGAACTGCAGCAGAGCCGCGCTCTTGAGCCGGCACAGAGCGCTGCTCTCTGACGCCCTTGCACACTTCACAATGGTGCTTGGTGGAGCTGAAGGCAGACCTCCAAAGCTTTCGGCTCTCCCTCAAACATACAAGCGCTATTCCTATGGCTGCCGTGCTACTACGGCATCCATTCCCCTTGGGAAGCTGAAGGGGGGGTGTTGGGTGTTCTGCAGAGCGCGCACACCTGCTGCTAAGGCCGGGAAAGCCGTGAAGACTCATAAGTCCATAAGCAAAGGGGAGCAGGATTTCGAGCTGACTGCAGGGTGGAGATGGCGGCAGCCACATAGGTGGGTTAATTCTTATCTTTTTTGAAGTGCGCCCGCTTTTTACTTCTACATCGAAGTATTATAATTTTTAAAACTATTGCATGGGGAGAAAGTCATGTATTAATCTCGACAGAGAGCTGGAGTCAAAGTTCTTTCATTGGCTTTCAGTGAAGAGCAATATGGAGTCTGCAAGGGGAGTGGGGGAGGGGGGGTCATAACAAGGTATTAAAAAAAAGAGAAAGGGGGAGTGAATGGATTTTTATTACCAAAGCTGAGTAGAACTGAGAAGAACATACATTAGATTGGAGACTGAAATGTGATGAACTAGAAAAGAGGAATCAAGATAGAATATATAGCCAAAACGCAAAAGGTATCAAACACGGAGGAGGCAGAGCACGGGTGGTAGAGAATCAAGATGCCCCTGGGAGTTCTGCGTAATGTAATAACACAATGGGGGGCCTGGGTTAAAAAGATAGAAGTACTGCCAATAAGGATTTCCAGGAGTTTCCAATAGTACACCTTTAACAAAATCTATAAAAGTCTTTTGTAGGTAAACACTTTGAAAAGAGCCCAAAACAAAACGAAAGAAGCCATCATAAGTGGAAGGGAGGCGAGAAGTGTAACCCTTTAAGCTTCAGATCTTGCTCTAGACACGTTTTTTTGGAAACATTAGACTTGGTAGGTATTAATACGACTTTGCCCGACTCAAGACTGCTCTTACCTCAGCTATTTATTTTATTCATTTATTAGATTTTTATATAGTGCGAACATGGCCAAGAGGGTATCAAAATGCTTTGCAGATGAGCGAAGAGGTAAGTCAGTCAATAATAAACAGTAATAACAATCACAATAAAAGTACAGGAGGCAGTGGAGCCCAGGCGGGGGTGGAGAACTACCTAGAGTCCAACCAAACAAGGTAAGGGTGAGAGAGAGAGAGAGAGGTGGGGCAGGCAATAATAAACAATAATCTCAATCACAACGATAGTACCGGACGAAGCAGTACCCATCCGGCGTGAGGAAATCCCTCTAGTCCTTTCAAAAGATCAACAGAACAGGCAAAGTGTCAGGAGATAGATTACCAGTGCGGCCAGTGTGCATTATCGGTGTATGAGAGTCGAGATCTAGCGCAAGAATTTGTTAATCAATTCTTGCGTTAGATCCCATGATCTTGCTATCTTCGCCTATGGCAGATGGATCAATTCAAGAAGGGAGAACCCTGGGAAATGGTGGGACAATTCGAAGTGTGCAAGCAAGAATCCAGAATAAATGATTAATGATGATCCTAGCAAGACCAACTGACTTACTGGGCCAAGCGCTGCTATGGAAAGTAATGGAGCCATTGCTTCTAACCAACTTCCTCCCTAAATCAGCTTCTCCATCATCGTCCATGTTGGATATAATGCCATTAATGCAAAAAACCGCTACAAGGAATATTCAAAGTGATAATGTTAAAGAAAGATGACTTAAAGTCTCAATAAACATATCTACAGGGTATTGCGACAAAGCTAAAGGAAATAAATTGTGCCGCATGCCGACCCTAGTGAGATCCTTAGTAAGAAGCAATGATACTGCAGAGCAGGAAGGATTAATGGTGATTGTGAAGGCCAGGGGCGTAACACAGACCCCCGCATCCCCCGCAGTGCGGGGGTGGCCCCAAGCTCCAGGGGGCCCCCTCAGCACTGCACTTCGGATGGGGAGCTGCTGATAAGAGTCCGGAGGGGCCCCTCCACGTACCTTGCAGGGGGGCCCCCTCAATTATCGTTACGCCACTGGTGAAGGCCGCACAAAAAGTGAAGGCATCTTAACAGTCTTTATCGCCAAACAACCTATGATTTTTAAAAATTCTTTACACTTTTACATAACACAAATAACATACAACAAAGACTGTGACAATCACATGCTTGGTTCATCATGACAATGATAACGATATGTACACTCAGACCACTTGTAGTTGCCTTCACTTGCACTGGTGTAAAATCATTATCCCACCCACCTCAACTTCATTATCGTTCATACCACATTTTTACTTAGACCTTCGATATACCTGAGATTTCCCTTGCATGTCCTGGCAACCCAAACCTGTCCTCCTTGATAGGGTCCTATGAAGAGAGAGAAGCCTCCGCAGAAGCCTCAGACACCAATCCTCCTTCCGCCTCCTTTGAAACCTTGAAACCTTTGAATGCTGCCCATTCAAAGGTTTTCAGTTGTCCTCCCCAAATTTCCGGTTTGTCTCCTCGGCCAATACCCATTCTACGGTATCCCATACCCAGTTGGCCACCATAGGGCTCCGTGTTCCCATCCACCTCATAGCAACCTGCTTATTAGCCAGGAGTAATACCAACTGAAGTAACTTATAGTGCATTTTATTTGTTTAGGATGCCACACGATGTCCAGTAGGCACTGTTTGGGGGCATGGTCCAATGGAAACCCGGTCTCCGCTTTATCCGTTCCACCATTTCCAGCCCATACGGATGCAACTCTCCACAAAACCATGCCATATGCAAGAATGTAAGTCCTCTCTGTCTACGGCGGGGCATGTAGTCGAACATCCCACATATATTCTGTTGAGTTTAAGGGGTATGAGATATGTGTGATGCAAACAGTTAAAGTGAAGTACTTTAAACCTGCCATTCCCAGAGACCATCTTAACCACTGCACAAGTCTGTTTCCATTCCTTGCAAAGGAGTTGTTCTCCCATGTCTTCCCCCCATTCCTCCCTGGCTGCTAATGTCATCTAGGCCTATCCTTCCAGATCTCTCTCACTGTTTACGCAATTTTAGCATATTGTAAATATTGTCCACGGCCCATGGAGAAGACGTCCTGAGCTTCCTCATACAGGAAGAGTCGCTCCCCTGAGTACAAATCTCAGAAGCATCTATCTAAAGCCTCCTTCCTGCCATCGAGCGATAGAGATGGCGAAGCCTATGTCCTTAAAGGGCTTCAATGTCTAGATGTCCACGTCCCTGGAAAAGGACAGTGTTGCAGTGCTCTAGGAATTATTATCTCCCAGACCTGCCCCTGCATCAGCAATTCCATCAGGGGCATGTCTATGTATGTCCCTCGCAGCAGTCACTTTTTTACTATCGTCCGTATCAGCCAGCCATGTTACTTGAAAGGGCTTGGCCGAGTGGTGTGCAAGATGGCCGCATATTTCTGAGCTCCGGCTCAGAGCTAACCATCTGTTAACATCCTGCAGCTAGGGGATGAAGCTGCACCGGTACGACACCCTCTTGGCTTTCTGTCTGCAGCCGGGTGCGGTGGAGTGAGCTGCGAGCCCCAATGCTGGCGAGGGAGAAGGTGATGGAGCCTTGTGGCCTTGGGCCCAAGATGGTGGGAGCAGTAACAGCTCGGGACTGAGGGTGGCCATCTGAATGAGGCCAGGGCAGCGGCGACAGCGGGCAGAGAACCACGGACAGTCGCCAGTAAGTGACACTTCCCAGCTGCCCGTTGACTGGACTGCAGGAGGTTTGGCTGCACTCTAATGTGGCCCTTGCCTGTGATGGGCTCCTCTCTTGGTCGTGATACCTGGGCACACAGCCTGGCCTCCCCGCAGTAGAGTAGGCCTCTGGCGGTGCCAGGAGAGCTGGATCGAGCCTCTCCTGCAGAAACGGGGACAACCGCCCAGGTAAAGCCATAGGACGCTTAGATCTAGGATGCATTCAGGACTGCTTGGCTGCAGCAGGTGGCACGGAGGTGGGGGATAGGCTAATGATGATAGCACTGAGACTGGGGATGCTGATGGAGTTGGTTGGTGGCGGCCTGCAGGTGAAAGGGGCTGCCCCCACGTAGAAAGAGAGGTGGGGGGCAACTGGTGGATGCAGCAAATTTAGAACTCCCCTCTTTGGAATAGACACAACGATCCAGGAAGTTATGGTGAGGCCCCTTGTGATGGGGAGGCCCTATTAATGAGTGGACTATGCTGGGGGCATGGCGGTTTACCTAGGAGAGGAACCCTTCCTCCTGCGCCGGATGCATACGGAGATCTGACTGCTTTTGGCTCCCTGCTTCTCATTCAGGATTGACATTCATTGCCCCCACAGATGGTTGTGAAAAATTGTGAAATATATACCATGGGGCGCACTAAGGGAAGCAGTAAAAAATGTGGTGGGTGAACGCCCGGGAGCTTTCTGTGTGGCCAGGGAGCAGAGTGCCATCAGAACCCAGCCTCCATGGACAAGCTAGACTTGATTCTGTATGCAGTGATTGCTACCCGGGAAGTGCTAGAGGATAAAATTGCTAAAGTATCCATTGACCTGGGGGTGCTCCGAGATGACCAGCACAAGATACCGGACGCAATACCGAGGCCCTAAATGAGGCGGGCCCTACTGTTAAGGGATTGCATGTCAAGGTGACAGACCTGTTGCTTCGTGTGGACCTGCTGGATTATCTGGCGAAGGATGCGGAGAGCTGCAGCCACAGCAATGATGTGTGGATAGTGGGACTCCCCAAGAAGATGGAAGAACATGGTGGCCTTCCTTGTGAACTGGTTGGCGAAGGTGGTAGTGCCACAGGGGCTATCAATGTTCTTTGCCTTGGAGGCCCGGGAGATGGGCAACTTTCGGATTGGGCAGGTTTAGGTGGCTATCTTCCCAGATTACACCATGTTAATCCAGCAGTGGTGCTCCTCATTGCTTGCTGTTAAAAATGAGATGAAGGAGCCAGAGTTCGGTATATGCCTTTGTTCTTTGACCATCTTAAGGTTGTTGGATGGCAAAATACTGCTCTTTAGTGACCCACTGATGGCATAGGACTGACTAGAGTCCTACAAAGCTGGCCTGGATGGAGAGCAGGGTAGGGGCTCACGACGGAAGAAGCAACACCTCCAGGGACACTGTTGCAGGCTCACGCCTGTTCCGGGAACAGGCTGAAAAGGCGAGAGCTGCTGCTCTTGATGCAGCCTCTTTCCTGGGGGCATTGCAGAGGCAGCCTCCAGAAGACAGCAGTACTACAGCTTCCTCTGACAGGGGTGTGGAATTTAATGAAATATCTACTTGTCTGTGGGACAAGTTGGTTCATAAGTCTACTTGTCCTGTAACAAATCCACTTGTCCCTTTGGTGCCATGTGGTGCAGCAATAAATTATGGCAGCAATTTCACTATATAAGAGCTCTGATAATAGCCTTTCTGAGTATACCAGAGACCATACCGTAGTAGGGTTTGAATATTAGCAATTCCCTTATTTTGCCACCTTTCAGCAGAGCTACATACTGGAGTTGAGTGTAGTGGCAAGGAATAGTTCCCCGTGCTTAAAAGGCCCTTTTAAGTCTGTGTAAACCTACTAACCTGCATGTTTTAAGGGTTTTAATCAACTCGTCTCTAATGTTTTCCCAAACAGAGAAATCTTTGAACTTTACTCCTGACAAGAGCAGAAGTAAACTACTCCCAGGATTGGGAAAAAAAGTGGTTGGTGGGAAAGTTAACTTGTTATTGCTTAACAGATTTTTGCATCAGCATATGTAAACATACGTATTTGCTCGTGCTAAAATGTACTTCACAAATATTTTCTATGAGTACGATTTCCTGACCTACTTCTGTAAATTCGTGTGAATTCATTCATGAAAGCCATAAATCTGCACTAATTCGAGGACATATTCCACAGATTCTATTTTGTGACTTTCTACAAGAATTGGGTGACTATTTAGGTATGGCGTTAACCGAGACTTTTTTTTAATTAAAATTCTATTTCTCTCTCTCTATGTACCAGCTGGCTTCACTGTGAGTGACAGCATTCTGCTCTTTCACAAGGAGCATATTGGCATGCAAAATAGTTTTGTTCAGTGCCAGGAACTACTGTGGCAATGTGTGTTTTTTTTAGACTAAAAATATTGTTTGCTTTTGCCAATGTTTGCTATAATGATGAGAGTCCGACAGCTTCCACAACAATAAAGTTTTACAAAAACCATGTTAAAACAACACACGCATTGACAAAACCAGAAAGCTGACCAATAATGTCATACCTATTTGGCTTTCCCAGTGCTTGTTTATTTTCATGTTTCCTATAATTTTGTTGAAACTGGTCACACTGATTTTCGATTAGGAATATTTTTGGGTAGTACTAGCATGCATCAACACATTTTACTAAATGATACTTCTAAGAAATGGTACCTAAAATTTCACAGTAGTTTAGCAAAACGTTTTTTTCATAGTTGCATTTTTTAATAAACTTATTTTTTTTAAAGCAAAGAATCATCAATCATGCTTTCAAGCTTTTGCATATATTTGCATCTAGTCAAAGAGCATCCTGGAAGCATTATACGTAGCCTCATATTGTTAAACCTTTGCAAACATGGTTATTCTGGAACCACTGTCAGTAATGCAGTTTGAACTTACAACATTTCCTTAAAGCGCTCACCCTAATAATAAAGGCTTTCAATTAATAAGCCATTAATGCAAGTTTGAACAGCATTAACATATGGACACAAACATTACTTTAACTGCAGAGAATGCCCTTCCCTGATCCATTACGTTTATGTGGTTCTGTAATCTGGCAGCCATAGGGTTTGTGCTACAGGGGGTTGGGCCTACTTGTCCCATGCACAAAATAAACATGAAAACTTGTTGTCCTTGACTCTAAAGAATATATCCTGGGCGTCAGGCTATAGGAATTTCATACTCCTCTCTGACCAATTTGAATTTGATGCTCGGCCAGAGGAGTTTGCTGAGGGTCCTCATATTAATCTAGGATGGCAGACAACCTCTAATGTGGGGACCGTCATGCATGGGTGCTCACGACGCTTCTGTGCTTGCTTGTTCGGAAGAGTACCGGCATGCTGAAACCTTGTGGCAAAATGTTGCTAGCTGGTGCCCACTGAACTGCTGCAAGGAGACTCAACCAGTATTTGGCTGGGACTGACTAGCCCTAGGGGCATTTGAATTTACACTGCATTTATATGGGGAGGTCCGTGGCGGAGTAACCTTTATGTGAGGATGCTATAGCAGCCCCCACTCACAGGAAATCTCCTTTCACTGAACGGGTACTGGGGGATTTAGATGTTACAACAGCATTTGAATTTTGGTTTTGGCCAGAGGGCTGTTGCTACTTTAATCTTGGAGTGGGGAGATGGAAAATGTTTGATTGGTCTTTGGTCAATGTGCGCCAGCAGCTGTGATATTCTCTCTCAACGGGATGGTGTGAAGGAAAGACAGGACTCCCATGCTTAGCTCTACCGTGACTGAAAACACAATGTTCTTTCTTACATGAAATGTCAGGGAGATTAGTTCTATTAAAAAGTGATGCAAAATCCTCTCCTTGAAACGTAGGAACATCGACACAGTCCTCCTCCAGGAAGACACACTTAAGAAGGTTGGAGACACTTAAGCTACAGAGGCGGTGGAGGGATTTGGTTTTTGCAGCAAGGTAGTCTGCTTTTTCCAGGAGAGTGTTGGTCTGGATTAGACAGGGAACCCCACTAGAGGTTTAAAGGACTTAAACTGACAAGGCGGGCCAAAATGCAATCATGGTGGGGACGCTTAATGGGCTTTGGATACTGGTGGGTAGCATATAGGCCCTGAATAAGGATCAAGAACAGTATGTTCGAGGCATATGAGCTGCAGATCTCACACTTAGCATTAGATCGCCATCTGGTGTTGGGCTCGGATGCTTGCACCTTGTTGCTGTCTTGGAAGAAGTCTTTGTAGTCACGAGATAGGTGACTCCTCCCTTGGACGATAGTGCGCATGGGCATCGACTCCATCCTCAGATTGTTTTTTTCCGCCGTTGGGATCAGATGCAATTTTTGCGCACCGGTTCGAAACTTTAGTTTTCAAACTTTTTGACTCACAAAACTTTCACAAACATTTCCAATTGAATAGACACATCGAAATCTTGACGCGCCTTTCATCGGTTCGATTCCAGTCGTCGACGCGGGCCGCTGGGCCTATCGACGCCGTAAGGCCTACGGCTCATGGAAAGGACGCCTTTCAAAAAATGCCCCCAGTGTGGAGCAAAATTTCCACACAGTGACCATCACAAGGTCTGTAACCTGTGCCTCTTGCCAGATCACGACGAGTCCAGCTGCCCAGCCTGCGCCTCCTTCTGATCAAAGAAGACCATTCGAGATCGTCGAGCTCGACGACACGTCATGGCGCAGAGATCAGCTCTGGAACCGGTGGACATCTTCGACGAAGGCCCAGATGTCCCAGAAGAAGATTCCGAAGATCTTCAAATCGTGTCCGAGGCAGAAGACTCCCACGACCCCATCACTCCTGGGCAACGAGTGAGTACTACTGCTGCTACCCCAACCCCCACACCGAAGCAGAAGCCACCGGTCAAGACTTCACCTGTTGGCCCCAGTCGTGACCGAAAACACACTTCAGAAGCCCCGCCTCCGAGCCTGGCTCCGAAGAAGAAAGACAAGCCTTCCAGTAGCTCGGGACCGAGCAAACCGCATGTACTAGTCCCACCGGCACCTTCGGCACCGAAGCCAAAAGAACACTCGGCCCCGAAATCGGCTCCGATTCCTTCCACTTCCAAAGACAAACCGGCCTCGAACACATCGAAGCCCGTGGATAAGCCGGCGTCGAACACCTCTAAATCTAAAAATCACGCCACGGCTCCTAAATCAAAGCCTTCGGAACCGAAAACCAAGCCTAAGGATTCCGCCAAAGAGCATAAGACTCAGCAACAGCCCCGCTCGGAACCGAAAAAATCGGCGCCGAAACCGGTTATCGAGGAGGAGGAACTTTTTCATCCGGATCCTGTTGATCCTAAACAGAAAAAGATCTATATCAACCCTAAAACAGGACATGTCACAGGTGTGCCATGCAAGAAGAGGAAATTGGACACAGCATAAACCCCTCCAGTGCCTGTGAAGAAGAAGGACTGTGCCACATCACCTTTGCCTCCTTCTTCTCCTGTCCTTCCATCTAACACCCCTCCTCTCCCCAAACCTGTTACACCGCCTCAGCCTGTAACTTCTCCACCACATACACCACCTCCAGACGATGATGATGATGACGACCTAGGGGTGGGTGGTGACCCTAATGACCCATTCACAGATCCAGATGACCCACCACAAGACGATTGGGATTACAATGATCCAATAGATCCCCCAGACCTCCCAAGCCCCCAACCATACCCTACAAAACCATCTCCTCCAGATGATAATAATGGGTTTGGACAACTCATCAATAGGGCTGCTGTATTTCATGGGGTGCACATGCACTCAGACACACCAGAGGAGGATTTTCTTCTAGACACATTTGAATAGTCCAAGAAAACTGTACAAATATTGCCAATAATTAAAGGGGTCATTAAGCATGCTCCCGACATATTTAAAGATCCTGTACGGGCCAGGATTCTTAATCCCAGGATCGATAAGAAATATAGACCTGCCCCTGACGATCCTGCGTACATCTCGGGTCAGCTGCCTCTAGATTCATTAGTAGTGTCCAATGCTAGAAAGCGAGCTAATTCACAACCTCAGGGGACGCACCACCACCTGATAAAGAATCTAAATTATTAGACGCATCTGGCAAGAGGGTAGCTGCGCAGGCGGCCAATCACTGGCGCATAGCCAACACTCAAGCACTGCTGACTAGATATGATGGGGTCCATTATGACCAGCTGGAAACCCTATTACAGCATTTTCCTGACCAGTATAAAACTCAAGCAAATGACCTAATCCAAGAGGGCAAACTAATCACCGACGCATCAATTAAATGTGCCCTTGATGCAGCGGACACTGCCGCTAGGTCTGTCAATACTAGTATACTGCTCAGAAGACATGCCTGGCTGCGCATTTCAGGCTTCAAGCAGGAGGTCCAAACAACCATTCTAAATCAGCCGTTCAATCAAAACCATCTTTTTGGGCCAGCTGTGGACAGTCTCCGCAAACGCGTGGCTCCAAGAACGTGGGCACAGATAGCTCATCTTCCTTTAAAAACACCACACAAACATCCCCTAATAGAGGATATTTCAGAGGAGGTTACAGAGGGAACAACAGTAAAGGGAGAGGCCGAGGTAACCACAACACTCGTACCTCCCCTGCTGCTAAACAGTGACTTCCCTCCACTCCCCCCAGACCATTCCACTCCGGTCGGGGGAAGATTAACACAGTTCCTACCTGTCTGGAACTCCATCACAACATACAGGTAGGTAAGACAAATTATCCAATATGGTTACTGCCTGAAACTTATAGCTACCCCCCCCAAACATACCACCCAGACAGCGTCCAATGTCCACAGACCATCTTACACTTTTGAAACAAGAGGTTCTCTCACTGCTTCAAAAGCACGCCATAGAGCCAGTCTCCTAAATACACCACGGAACAGTGGTTTACGCCCTGTATTTCCTAATCCCCGAAAAGGACGGGACCCTATGGCCAATTCTCGACCTCAGACCCCTCAATCAGTATATACACTCGGATCATTTTCTCATGATCACTCTCCAACAGGTGCTTCCCCTACTACAACAAGGAGACTTCCTTGCCACACTAGATCTCAAGGACGCCTACTTCCACATTCCCATGCATCCTGCTCACAGGAAGTATCTAAGGTTCGTACTGGACCGACAACACTATCAGTTCAAAGTCCTTCCATTCGGGGTCACCACTGCTCCAAGATTGTTTACCAAGTGCCTTGCAGTAGTAGCAGCACACCTACGAAGACCACAAATCCATGTCTTCCCGTATCTGGACGACTGGCTAATAAAAGCCAGATCATTCAATCAGTGTATCCAACACACTCATCAAAACCATCCAAACACTACACAACTTAGGGTTCACAATCAACTATACCAAGTCGCACCTTCAGCCCTCTCATGTACATCAATATCTGGCGTCCACAATAAATACTTCCACAGCTCTAGCGTATCCCAGCCCAGCCAGGATAGCCAGTATACAAGCTCTCAGCACCAAATTTCAAATCTCTCCCAGCCAGTGTTCATGCAACCCCTAGGCATGATGGCATCTTGCATTTTCATCGTACCTCAAGCAAGACTTCAACTGCGTCCTTTACAGGAATGTCTAGCACATCAATGGAATCAGGCTCAGGGTCAACTTACAGATCTGGTATTGGTGGACAGCCGCACACATCACTCTCTGCAGTGGTGGAACACAAAAAACTTGTCCAAAGGGCGGCTGTTCCTCGAGCCTGTTCCACAGATTGTACTTACAACAGACGCATCACTCACAGGGTGGGGAGCCCATCTCTTAGCTCACACAACGCAGGGCAAATGGACCACTCAACAAAAAGTGCTCCACATCAATCATCTGGAACTACTAGCGATATTCCTAGCTCTGAAATCATTCCAACTCCATGTACAAACCAAAACCGTCCTGATACGAACGGACAACAGGACGGCCATGCATTACATACAAAAACCGGGAGGAACACATTCTCTACAACTGTCCCAGCTTGCACAGAACATTTGGAGGTGGGCCATCCCACAAAACATATACCTCCTCGCAGAACACCTTCCAGGAGTTCACAATCACATTGCGGATCTGTTAAGTCGACAGACACAACAGATTCAGGAATGGGAACTACATCCACAAGTTCTTCTACCTTTTTTCCAGATATGGAGCCAACCAGACATAGATCTGTTTGCCACACTCAAACGCAAAATGCCCAACCTTCACCGCCAGGTTTCCACACCCACTGTCCAAGGGCAATGCGATATGGATGAACTGGTCAGGCAGATTTGCGTACGCTTTTCCGCCACTCCCACTGATTCCACTAGTGGTACACAAGCTCCGACAACAGTCTCTAAAAATTATCCTAGTGGCTCCCACATGGGCACGCCAACCGTGGTTCACAACACTACTGAACTCTCACTAGTCCCACACCAAAAACTACACCTCTCCCCATCACTACTAACGCAGAACCATGGCGAGATAAGGCACCCAGATCCAACTCAACTGAATCTTGCGATCTGGCTCCTGAAGTCCTAGAGTTCGGTTACCTTAACCTTCCATCGGACTGTATGAACATCATTAAAGAGGCCAAACGCCCTACCACCGAAGCTTGCTACGCAGCAAAGTGGAAAAGATTCGCCATTTACTGCACTAACAATCATATCGATCCACTGGATGCGTCCATCCAGAATATCATTTGCTACTTACTACATTTGCAAAGATGTAATTTGGCATACTCATCCATACGTCTACATCTAGCAGCACTTGGCGCCTACTTACAAAAAAGACACTTGTCACTTTTTAGGGTCCCAGCACTTGGAGCCTTTATGGAAGGCCTTAAACGAATCATACCTCCCAGATTACCACCCTCTCCAGTGTGGAATCTCAACATTGTGCTTAATAGGCTCATGAGACCCCCATTTGAACCTCTGCATAAATGTGAACTTCAGTTCCTCACATGGAAAGTAGCTTTCCTTATTGCAATCACCTCTCTCAGAAGGGTAAGTGAGATCCAGGCTTTAACCATACAAGAGCCATTTTTACAAATACATCGTAACAAAGTGGTTCTCAGAACAAACCCAAAATTCCTTCCTAAATTCATTTCTGCATTTCATCTTAATCAATCTGTGGAGCTACCGGTGTTTTTTCAAAACCCGGACTCCATAGCAGAGAGAGCTCTCCACAACCTAGACGTCAAAAGAGCTCTACTCTATTACATTGACAGGACTAAATCCTTTCGCAAAAAAAACCAATTGTTTGTAGCTTTCTCTCCACCGCATAAGGGTAATCCCATCTCAAAAGCTGGGATTGCAAGATGGATCGTTAAATGTATCCAAATATGCTACCAAAAAGCCAAGCGCACATTACCAATTCCCCCTAGAGCGCACTCAACACGCAAACTAGGGGCTTCCATGGCATTCTTAGGGAACATTCCCCTAGAAGACATTTGTAAGGCAGCCATATGGTCTACAACACACACCTTCACTAAACACTATTGTGTTGACGTGCAAGCCAAGCAACAAGCTTCTGTAGGTCAAGCTGTTCTTAAAACACTTTTCCAAACTACTGCAACAGATACAGGTGACCACCACTAGGGAAGAAACTGCTGTACAGTCTATGCTAAGTGAGAGATCTGCAGCTCATTTGCCTCAAACGGAAAATGCTACTTACCAGTATGCATCTGTTCTTGGCATGTAGAGCTGCAGATCCTCACATGCCCACCCTCCTCCCCGGGACCTGTATATGTTCCAGTACTAGCTTACTTAGATATACACACATGGACATCTCTTTCTTTTCTACTAACTCCATCATTTCCCATCATGGCGAAAAACAATCTGAGGATGGAGTCGATGCCCATGCGCACTATCGTCCAAGGGAGGAGTCACCTATCTTGTGACTACAAAGACTTCTTCCAAGACAACAACAAGGTGCAAGCATCCGAGCCCAACACCAGATGGCGATCTAATGCTAAGTGTGAGGATCTGCAGCTCTACATGCCAAGAACAGATGCATACTGGGAAATAGCATTTTCCTTCATAGCACTCTACCAGGTTCTTTCATGTAACCTAGATGCTCCGATGTCCTGGGAGGTAACTATAAACGAGTGGTGGATATATTGCTTCACAGGCTAATTTCCCTGTGGTGAGGCTCGTGCAGAATATCCACATATGGCAGGAAAATTGGGCTATCAGAGATGTGTGCAGGATCGAGACCCTGGAAAGAGTACTCTTTTTACTCGTCGTGCACTGCTTACATGTGCAAATAGATACTGTGCTGTGCATGGCGGGACTCTCATTTCAAGATGAGAAGGCTGAATACCTGAGACGCACGCTGTCTGATCACAATCCTCTGAGGGACGAGCTGTGCTGGTGGAGGTACCTCTCACCCACACCCAATGGGAGGCTCAACCCTAATGACCTACGCAGGCCTGTCTCCAGGGACCTCCTTGCCGAGGTGACTGTAGACTATTTTGCCAATAACGTGCATATGGCCTCCCATGCTAATGTTGAATAGGACGCCTTTAAGGCACTTGTTCGGGGGCATTTGCTCCCTCAGTTGGTTGGGGTAGTTTGCTCACTGAAGGTGGTGTTGACTCAGCAAGAGCGGACCATCCGACACCTAGAAAATGAGAGGGTGCACTGTCCTAACACCCTTCAGACCCTGAGGGAGGAGTACAAGAAACACGCCGAAGTTCAAGGCAGGCTCCTATTTCTTCAACGGACAGAATACCTCAGTTCCACACATGTAGGGGGCGGGGAGCAGGGCAATTGCTGGTGTGGCTTATTCAGACAGAGGACAGGGGAAGACCCATTGCTCAATTGACCGCCTCAACATGGGAGAGGGTGTTCTCCCAAACTGACATCCATGCTTTATTCATGGTGCATTATAGGGAACTGTACAGAGCTGACAATCCTGCACCAGGAGGAATGCTTTCTGAGCCAGGTGCCTCTTCCACAGCTGTCGCCTGAGGAACAAGAGACATTGGGCACCCCATTGTGGAGCCCTAAATCAGGACTGCCATAAGAGACTTGGCCTGTGGTAAAACACCTGGTACGACGGCCTCCTAGCTGAATTTTATCAGGCTTATGCCACCCAGTTGGTCCAGCGGCTGGCTGAAATGTATGCTAAAGCATTACACTCTGGGTGACTACCGGAGACAACTAGGGAGGCTCTCATAGCCTCTATCGCTAAACCAGTGGGAGTTGCCCTGGATGGGATGGCATATCGGCCTTAATCAACGCTGAACCTGGACTATAAGATCCTTCGCAAGGTTCTGGCAAAAAGACTCCAACCTCATCTTGCAGCCCTAGTACATGAGTACCAGAATGTTTGTATCCTTAATCGCAACACCTCCTACAGTATTAGGCACTTGTAGTTATTGACAAAACTGTTACAGAGTAATTCCCAGAAGCGTTAGTATTTTCGGTAGATATAAGGAAAGCCTTTGATGTCTTGCAGTGAAACAATCTTAAAGTGGTCATGACTGGGATGGCATTGGGCGAGGGATGGACCCAGTGGGTTGTGCTATTATATGTGGACGCAAGAGGCTGTGTGTGCATTGGAAGGTGTGTCTCGGACCCGACTAGGGTACACCGTGGTACATGTCTGGGGTTGCCCTCTTTCCCCTATGCTGATCGCTCTCGCGATTGAGGCATTCACGTGCTTGATGCGGGCTGAGGACCGTGGGAGGGGACTATCACTGCATGATAGGGAACACTTGATTTTTCTCTATGCTGACCATATGCTTCTGTTTTGGGGTCCAAACCTTTGAACTGTTTTATAATGGGGCACAGCTGCAATGGATTGCCAGCTTGCTGGCGGGGCTTTATGTGGTTTAGCATGTAGGACCTTGGGATAGTCTGTAGAGCGGGAGTTTTGCTGGTCAAGCTGTTAGGGGTCAAACTGGCCCCGAATTTCAGACCCGGGATTTTACGACTGTTCATGAACTGCTGAAGACTCTGCTGACCTTTGGCAGAGGACGCCACCTTATCTTCGGGCTTTATAAAATGGCACTTTCCTAATGGGAGACCATGCTTGGTAGGGTTTTTACGGGGAACGAGAGGAACCAGGTCGTAGAATACTCTTATAGGCTCACTCATAACACAAGATTCAAATTTACTCAGTTTAATTATCTACATTTTATATGTCTGCCACCATATAGACTGAATGTTATGCTTCACATCACTGACATGAGCTGCCCCAGGTGCGCTCCGGTTAATGGGTGCTTGTTACTCATGGTGTGGAGTTTCTCAGTCATAGAGCGTTTCTGGACTCCGGTAGTTGCGGATCTGAAGCGAATCTTAAATCGTCGCCAGGTCTGGACAGCAGAGCTATGCCTTCTTGGTCAATATAAGCGGCGGCAAGAGAAAAAAGTGGGGAACCGGTTGTGGACCTGGCCCTAGTGATAGCCCACAGAGACATGGCGGGACTGACTGCTATCACTGGGGCAGAAAATATAATTCTGTTGTTATGACCGACATGTAATTTGTTTTGTATTGCTCTATCTGATGACACACAAGGTCGAAAGAGATAAGATAGCTTCTTAATTATGTTGACAAAGATATCTGTTGATGTAATTATATTATGCTCGAAATACCAGTAAAGACATTTAAATAAAACAGCCATGTTTCTGCATATTGTATATGTGCAACATATTAATATAACTCCATGTCTGATAATCCGAGCAACCCCTCCTCCCAGAGACATTTTAAGGTATGGGCAAAGTGGGCTCTGGCCCAGGCCCCAGCCTTTCAGGGGGCTTCTGATAGAGCTAGCTCTGCTCTGCAGAGTCTTTCCTTGATGACCTTGAATAATTCTTAAACAGATTGTTTTAAATACGGTTTACCTTTAATTTATTTTTAATGTTGTTGGTGTGTGAGTCTATTACAGACATTTGGCAGAGCAATGCTGTGCTATGGTTAATGCAACAACTATTAAAAAGTCTTTTAGATCAAAACAGAACCTCCCATATGAGAAACTAGAGGGTGTCACAGTGATCAATAATGAGCTGCTGCTGTGTTACTGAAAACACACATCCTAATCCCTGAATATTAGATGTAAACATATGTAGAATTTAAATGAGTGTGCCTGTGCCTTGTCACTGACCTGGCCAAAGAGGGCACACTAAAGCAGAAATTGGATCATAAATTCAAAGCGGTTTCGAAAATAGGGCCCATAAAATGCGTTTGGCTCAGGGCCCCCAAAATTCTTATAATGTTCCTGCCTCCTTCAGATTCAGTTTTAATGTGGTCAGGGTCATCTGCTGTCTACAGCCCTCCCAGACTAGTGTTACCAAAAAGCTGTTTAAGTGCTCGAATGAGTCCCGAAAAACCAATGTTAATTAACAAAAAATGGGTGCACATACAGTATATAAAGGTTATGTACCCCGTATAAAGGTGAAATGAAAAATCACAGGAAAGGTAAGAAAGTGAAGGAAAGCTCAAAATCTATAAAGAGTGGGATCAAATAAGCAAAGGAAGGCATAAAGGTAAAGGGGCTGATATCAACAGTAGGAAAAAGGGAGATCCCGCTTATATCGAGCATTTAAAAATAAGTGTAGGAACATATATTCAAGAGCCCCATTTAATGGAGTCCAGAGCATTTGAGTTTAGGGATTGAAAGAGGGGTGTTGAGAAGAAATGGCAAGTTGTGTCAAAGTCCTCAGAGCACCGAGTTTAGCGTACATACAAGGGAGGTGAGAGAAAATAGTAAAATTATTAAGGTGAAAGATCCAGGTAGAAAATACATTATTGCTCTTCCTTGAGCCCCTGCAATAGGCAAAAGTAAAAGAACTGGATAATTAACCCAATTGAACCAATCCTTATTACTTTTTTCTCCTCTCAAATGCCCAGGCCTGAAAGCCATATCCACAAAGGATACAAAGCAGATAAGATTGGTTACGAGTAAAGCAGGAAATGAGGTTACAAAGGTTTTATTTTACTCTTTTCAGAGATTATAAAGGCAGCTTTGGAGAATGCAGAGGAAGAGATATTAAAAGAAGGTATTAAACAGGTACCAGATAATGAAATATTAAAGGGAGAATATACTAGTCACAACTTTCTGCCTTATCATGCTGCTGTGGGAGTAAATCAAGTAAAATGAATCCACCAAGAAATATAAGATTGGTAGAGAGCAAAAATAAGGGATGTCTCAGGGTGAAGCTTCCAACATATAACTCTAGTAAGGGTAATTTTGTTCATGAAGACGGGAATTGTTGTGCTTGCTTGACTCCTTCATCTGAAAGGGAGCTTGGGTGCATGAGCGATTTAGATTAGGATGAAAGTACTTTTCACAGCCTGCTTGTTCAATCATGAATGTATGTGGCTCTATGAAATCACTGCGCTTAGAAGTAGTTAATAGAATGATGGATTTGTATGGTATTATGTGTTTTCAAGAAACTTGGTTGTGTGAAGAACTGCCATCTATTGATGGTTTTTACAAGTGAAGAAAAAAGCCACAAAAATGGGCGCAAGGGTCCTGATAACCTTGCTATTGACTAAGCTGGAAAACGAAGTGACCGCAATAAATGCAAAGAGGAAATGGATTTTGGCGTGCCAAGTACAACTGTACAAGAAGGATATGTAATTGTTTTTCATAATTGTTATTAAGGTTTATATTCAAACAGTGAATGTAGAAGATTATGGAGGGAACTAATTATCTTTAGGAAGATCATGTAAGGATATGTACTAGGTACATGTTGCTTATGGTGTTACTGCTGGGAGATTGTAATTATAAAGTGGACCCACAATGGGGGACTGACTGTAGAATGACATTTTAACAGCATGTAACATTAGCCAGGCAAGCTTCCCAACAAATGCATCTATGTCACTGGAATCAGGTTAGCAAACGTTTTTGGCATCAAATGGGATGTTCAGTATAAATTGCTGCACTAACCTAGTGTCCAACTATACAAACCTTTATTTATGGAAACCAAGGGTGCCTGATGGATTATATTTTTATGTATGCATGGCTCTCTTAGAGAATTTAGAATTGTACGGTCTTACAGTTGGATGGAAGTGATCACCAACTACTGCATTTAGTATTACATTTGGGAGCTGGTGATAGTAGAGAGAAGGGCCTCTCTTTGCAAATGGACTACCTTAGAGGTCGTACTACCAGAATTACAGGCAAACATTTAATTCTCTTGGCCAATCGTTAGCAGCAACAAGATGTAATACAGGGGGAACAGGTGCCAGAATAATTAAGCAAGTAGTAGAGTGTTTAAAGGTGAAAGTAAAGGCAAGTAAGCAATGTGAACAAGCATTGGCATAGCCAATAGGTCTCGCTTTTAGGAACTTATAAGTATTTAGTTATGCAGCACAATATCCTTGGTGCAACAACATGAGCTGTTGCATGGTTAAACACTTATAAAGTCCCAAAGGCGAGACCTATTGGCTATGCCAATGCTTGTTTTCATTTGAATTCGGCTTAAAGTATGCTCTTGCTATCTTAGTACCGCATAAATTGATGGAGGGGTCAAAATGTCGATAATTAATTAGGACTAGTGGATCAAAAAACGTCTAAACCTCCATAATCCAAGCCTATCAAAACATACCACGTTTCGTGGTATTTATCAACTCACTGAAAGATTTTTGTTGTTCATTGCTCGATGGAAAGGAGAGTCGCATGTAACGAAGCCGGACTCCGAAGTGCTGCTTTTCTCGAGTCTACTTAAGGGATTCATGTGCCGTCCTGTGCAAGACAACGCACCAGGTGACTGCCGAGGGAGAAAACACAAAAACAGCAAGCTGTAAGACGGTTGATCAAGTTTGGGGAACTGCTTAAGGCACAATCTATGCTGATGGTTGTCAAAAAGTAACTGGAGAAAGAAGGTTCGCACGGAGAAATGCTGCACCATTATCTTAAAAAACTGAAGAAAAAAAAGGATGTAACCCGTATTTGTTTTAAAAATGGCCGTAGTCCCAAGAAAATATATGCCTTCACGCAAAAACGAAATAAACATACAAGTATACTGTTTACAAGCCAAACACTCTGTATATACCTAAAATAATACTGTCACAGTTGTGAGTGGGTTGGGGGCAGTGGCACTTCAGGTTAGGTGCACGAAACGTGCTTACTTTAGGTTTATTCTTTCTGAAGCGTTCACTGCATACCATCAGCATGAGAGATGCAAGTGGAGCCCTTTACATATGTCGTCTCTGATATGCAGACGGAAAGCCTTCCGCGTTTTGCAAGCTCTGCACAGACACCCAAGAAACAAGAGGAATTAAAGGAAAGGAAAGTGGGAGGCATGAGAGATGCAAATGTTACCTTTCCCTGTGGAAGAATACAAACAAAAACAACAAGACAAGCCCGGCGGACCGTGGCGCGCGCGCTTGGCGGGGGCGGGGGAGCGCATTCCAGGCGGGGGAGCGGACCCTTTGAAGTGCGATGCCAAACGGATTGCATGGCGGCACAATGCGCGTGATTGTGCGTGTACTCGCCATGCAATCCGCTTATCGGAGCACTTTTGGGAGCCCCTTACAATAGTCTCGCTTTGCGATCGCTTACGCGATAGCTTACTCGATAGCAAGGCGAGACCTAAAAAGGAGTTTGAGCTGATAGGAAAAAGAGAAAAGTCTGGTTTCACAGGGAGTGTAGAAGTTTAAAACGACAGATAAGAAAATGGGAGAGAGACCTTAAGGGACACTAGATTTATGAGATAGACACTCCTCCTCCGATCTAAAAGAGAATAAAAGAAAACATTAAATAATGAGGAAAAAAATCACTATGGGAACTGTTGGAAAGATATTCTAGAGGTGATCGAAACAAACCTTGTAAGGACATTTTGGCAGCTTGTGCAAAAAGGGACAGGAAAGGAGGTAGGGAAAATGCAGTGCTTGGTTGGTGAAGATGCATAGGTTACTTACTTAGAAGAACTACATTGTGATGGGTATGAGGAATAACAAATGGAGGAAAGATTTAAAGTGGAGAAGGAGCTCTCCTAAGATCATTAAAGGAACTATAATGTTTTTAAAACTATCAAGAGCAGCCTGCACAGATACCCTGCCAGCCGTTGTAATTAAAACAAATGTAGACTTGTGGGCAAAATTACATTATTTAGTGTTCTAGAGAATTGTAATGCCATGCTTGTTCCTGGAAAATTGGAAGGGAACAATTATACAACCTATCTATAAAAGTGATGAGGCTGCAATGCCCAAAAAGTATAGATTGAATAACTTATTAGATGTGGGGAAAAAGTTTTTCTATATAAGCCTTTTTTGTAGTCTAGTCAGCTTTACCCTTTTTCCATTTCATTGTTTCACAAAGAGTCTCCGTTCCCTATATTTGTGCTTCCTAAAGACCCTTGTTTGTTTAGACCTAGGTTTCCGAGTTTTAGCCATTCTTCCACCTTTAGCAAATGCATTAATATGCCTAACAGTTAATCCAAGGATATTTTTTTTTGTAATTGCTCTACGTGCACCTGAGCTCAATAATTCTGCTAGTTGAGCATTTATCTGTGCTTTTCCATTGCTGCTCATTATACACTACAAATACTTTGTCTTGTGCCTGGCGGCTTCAACATACATACCCCTGATACAAACTTGTGCCATTCCTTTATCTGTAGATTATGGTCACTTATAGTCCTTCACTAATCGGAAAATCTGTACACATGTTGACTAACAGGAGGGAGGCAAAGTATATTCAAGTAAATCCCTTCTAAAGTTAGAGCAGAGGTTAATCTTAATAAATACATAAGATTTCTTCCTACTGTTAAGTGATCTTAAATTCTAGCTCTCTAGCTGTATAGTGAGACCGTTCCGAATGTTCTACTAGAGTTGGTGTGGGAATTTCCCATAGTCTATTTTAAGCGCACCAATCATCCATCATCAAAATATCTTTTTTCAGTTTCATATTGATAAAACCATAAAATCGCAATATATAAAATACAGAATAAAAAGTTGGGTAATACAGTATGTAAAATTACAGGAGCAGACCAGGTATAACAGCTTAACGATTGACTTTACGTGTACTTATTGCCACTAGTATCCCGAGTACCTAGGACAAACAAACACACCTACTAAAAAAAGGAATACATCAAAACCCCTTTAAGTGAATCAGGCTGTTAGCAAGAGAAATGAAAAAAAAAGAAAAAAAGATGAGTGGGTTAATCACAGCCTAATAGTAGATTTGAAAAAACTTAACACACAAATCATCCATAATGTTCCTTAACACTATTTTTAAATTAAAACCACCTCTTGCGATTAAATAGTTGGCTGGTTAGTTTTGTACAGATCATGGAGTGCATCTTTTAGATTTTTTACGGATAGGGATGTACGTTTTTTTCCTCATCACTTTTTTAGTTCCATTTGTTCATCAGGATATTATCCCTAAATTTAACTTAAGTCACCTCTGGTAGATATAGACGAAAATGATGATTAACTAATCTCATCAGTCATAACATTATTTACAACAAGTTAAGTGAATGAAAACATCTTACCTAACATGCACCTCATCAGGCCAATGCATATTTTTGTGATCCATTAAACCTACTATGGCTACATTACAAAGCAAATGTTAAGAAACAAGTTTCATGCAAAACCAGTAGAACCATTTGATTGAATACTTTGCTCATCTCATACTGGCGTCCTATCCGTAGTTCTGTCTAGTGACTCTGTGTTCTCTTGAAAAATGGTTACGCACCATCGTGTTCCTTGGCCTTTTTATTGTAAGACTAGTTCTCCACTTCCCGGTCCAGTTTCTAACTGCTGTTGTCAATTCGGTCACTTTATAATTAATATCCTCTTTTGTTACATTCTATTTCTGTTTTACTTAATCCACCATGCTCTAAAATTGACAAATGCAGTTTATTACCAATTTCTGGTCAGAAAAGGAGCCTTTCTTATTATGAGCCGGCTTATGTACCTTCGGGATGCTCAAAGAAAACTAAACAAAGCTAACACAAATCTAAAATTGGAGTTAGACCCAACAAAGGATTATAACAAAAAGAAAAAAAAAACAATATTAACAGAGGCTGGAAGAAATGTTTGGATCTCAGCAGCAACTAACAATTTCCTCTTTAATCAACAGTTGTCAGTACCAGTTCTATACTTTGTTCAAAAGATCCATAATTAATTATTCGATCCCCATATGAAGAAGGATCATATTTGGGGTAAATTCCCTACTGTAGCTTTTGGAAATATTCATGTATTATATTATATAGGATATCTTGAAACACTTAAACCAAATATTTGCAACTTGCCTGGGAGATGCAAGACATTTAAGAAGTTTTAAATTTCCAGAAGAAAGAATACTATTTACTGTTGATGTTCATTAGGTCGAGTCTATAGCGGCAGCACGCAGGCGCTGCTCGCTTTGCGAGGCATGCAGTAATGGAGTATGGAGGGGAAGCTCTGTGGAAGCTCCGCCCACTCTCCATCCATGTTTTTAATTGGCTCGTGTCATTGTCTTTCGTAAATGCTGCTGTCTGATTATGAGGCTTGTTAGTCCCTCCTTATTATGGCCATGTCGTCATTTGTATCCTTCCATGGCTACTGGCCCCTTTACTTTGAGTAATGCACAATATGTTTTATTTAGATTGTGAGCGATATATTCTTCCCATGCCATCCCCCCCTCCGCAGTCCGTGCCTTCTCTCCCCCGCACTCCCGTTGGTCGTGCCTTCTTGCCACCCTGCCCTCTCCTGCCCTCCCACACTCCCGTTTGCAATGCAATAGTACTCACGTAAATGCGAGTCCTATTGCATTGCAAATGCTTTGTTTTTTGGAAGCTACTTGCTCTGTTATTAATATTACAGGCAGGCTCAGGTGGTAATGAGCATCGAACTGGGGCCCCAAGTTTCTCAGGCCCTTACCCTCTCATTGACCTGGTCTTCGCCCTGGGCGACTCGCAGCCCGAGTTGTGCAATAACGTGCCTTTTGTTACGTGTGCGTTACAAGGGAGTGTGAGAATGTACGCCCTGCCTCCAAACTGTTTCGCAAGCCCCCGTGAACAAAAGGCACACTGTAAACTGACCAAGACAGATTATTTTTTACTAGTGTTAAAATGCCCCACGTGCAATTTCATCTGACTGGAATGAGCGAGAAGTGAGGTGATTTGGACGCCACTAGGTGTCGCCATAAGACTGATTCCCTGCCAGTTTTATGGGAGTTCCGGCCAGACCACAATACAAGGCTCTCTACAGTGCTTAACTTTAAAATAATATCTTGATTCCACAGCGTTTCTTTCTTGCAGCTCCCCACGCTTCCTTTACCTTTATCTCACAACTACAAGTTGTTTTTCATCCCTTCCCTCTCTCGTTGTCGCTGTTTTCCAGTCTTTCTCTTCCAGCTCCTGTCTTAATTTTCTGCTTTCCTCTGCCATGTTTTGGGTCAAAGTCTGATGATAAAAAGTAAGGGCTGGAGGGGCGTGGCCGGGCAAGATGGCCGATCGGACGTAGACCGTCTCGGCTCCCGGTCCACGCGCTGCTCCGGCCCGGCTCTGAGCGAAGGTAGAGCCTCCTTTGCGACACCTATACTCCCCCCCCCCCCCCCATCCCCTGAAGCGGAGAGCGGGGGGCATCTGTGGAGCTGCCCGGATCGCTTCTGGGGCCACGGGAGCGGCGGCAATCTGTGATGTGAGGGAGAGGGCAGCAACGTGTAAAATGGCGGATGGACCCTTACCGAGTGCGCTGTGGCCGGAGCTCCCCTCCAGGAAGTACGTCTGATGCCTGCACTCCTCTGCTTTGTGACGGCTGCCGCTTGCTTCGCCTTGTCGTGGGGGCTCTGCTGTGGTTGAGTACTGGTGGCGGTCCCCTACGAGAAACTCCTCCCGCGCCTGCCTGACTCTAAAATGGCGGCTGGTGGCGACAGGCAGTTGATGATCTGCGCCTTCTGCGGCGCGTCTTAGCCCAGCAGTCACCGCCACCCTGCACTACAGGCTGCCCCTGCATCTCCACGCTGTCGCCTTCCTCCAGCTGGGGCTTTGGGATTAAAGTCGGCGCTGGGCTGCCCTGTGACCTCACAGAACATCACCGGTTCCCCTCCGGGCCTACCTGATAGTGGAGACACTGGGCCTGGGATGGTGCTGGGCTCCGAAGGTTGCCTCTAGCTTTGGTGCCCCATGTCTCTTCCAGACGCCATACCTTCACAGCCTGGACCTGATCTGCATCCAAAACCTTGGGTATATTTTCTCCCCACTGCAATCCGACGGGGAGCGATCTGGATTTTACTTCTTTGCAGCAGGGGCTCCTTGCCTGTCGTTCTGGTGTATAGTAACGCGGAGAATAACCAGACCAGGGGGGGCGGAGCTTAGCTCGCAGCGAAGATGGCTGCTTGAGCCCGGAGCTCCGGCGAGCGGCATGACGATCCTGTAAATTATCCGGCCCCACGCGCCTCGAAACTGCAGCCGTATATGTGGTCTTAACGCTGTGTCCCGTGAGCAACCAGCAGGCTCGATTCTGATGCGGGAGTGTGCCGAGCACGAGAGGCGGAGACTGGCGACTCTGGAGGCGTGCTAGGCCGTCGATCTCCGGCCTCGAGTGCGCGCGAAGACGGCCTTGCGTCGCTGTGCGTGCGGGCGGTGGGGCTGTGCGGAAGCGGTCCGACCCTGGTGGCTACTGTTGCCTGCGCCAGGAGGAGACAACCGTAGGTGAGGCCTGAGGCGCAGCTCCGAATCTGGGATACTAGAGGAGCAGAACCTTGCGCTGGGCTCCAGCACCCCATGCAAAGACTCGAGCTGTGAGAGCCCTACTTGAAGCTCCCGCGATCACTGGCGATAGGCGAGCCGAGGCGAACGGAACTGACGGCTCGGAGGAACAAAGCTACACACAGTCTGGGGGCGAGCTGAGGAGGTGCATGAGCGGCGCGGCGCGGCGGCCCCGTCGTAGGGGGCTTTCGGCCACTGCCCACGCAGCCTCGAGGCGATAAGAACAGCTGAAACCGCGAATTGGATGCAACTGCAGGGGAGCTGTCTGATGAACCGTGTCGGCCAGGAGAAGCTACTGCGCGGATGCTGGCCTTGGTCCTGGTGAGGCGGCATGTGACCGCGTGAGGTACCGCAGCTGGTCACGCTGCCCTGTGGCGGGCGGAAAGTGGAAACCTAAAGCACGGATCGCGGCTGGCGCCTTGGCGCGGCGGATGGAGCCTGCGCCCCACACAATAGTAGGTGGTGAGACTCTTGGAGCAGGGGTGATTCAGGGTGGCAACCTCCCCCTGCATGCCTCCCAATTTTCTAACACTGTGCCTCTTTGAAGGGAGAAGAAGTGTGGGGACAGAGCTGTGAGCCGCAAAGCGGCGCGGTGGGTCTGAACCAGGAAGCTGGGCCTACACCCCGGCAGAGGGGACTACTAAATGCGCTGAGACTGCGACGACTGGAACCAGGCCCCAGGAGACGAACGCGGCTGGAGTGGGCGCTGGGGAGCTCCGCTGCACGGAGTGACATCTGGCTGGCGCAACTAGCTGAATTTAGGGAAACGGAGTGTGTGGCCCCAAGATGGGCAAGACTGACAAGTCCCAGTCGAAACTGATATTTGAACAGAGGCGCGCCAGAACCCAGACCCCGGCGGAGGGGGCGGCTGGGGGCTCCTCCGTGCCCCCGGAGGAAGAACAAGATATTCGGGGTATGCTGCTGTCCATGGAAAGAGGATTGCAGAGTGGTATCACATCTCTCGGTGCCAAGATAGACGCCCTCTCGTATAGGATGGATCGTATGGGAGAGCGCATTGATAAGCACGCGGAGCGGCTGGACCAGTCACACCAACGCCTTTCGGAAGTGGAAGGAGCTCAGACCTCGCTGGACGTGGACCAGCGGAAACTTGGGCGCCTTATGCAGGTACTACAGGACAAAACGGAAGACCTGGAGGCGCGTACCCGTAGGTGCAATTTGCGCATAACAGGCCTGCCAGAGACGAAGTCGACGGGCAGGCTGGAGTGCTTTGTTGAGTCGCTTCTGGTAGAACTGCTTGGTACAGATGTGTTTTCAGGGATGTTCGTAGTGGAGAGAGCGCACAGATCCCTGGGTCCCAGGCCCCCTCCGGGAGCGCCGCCTTGACCGATTATAGCAAAACTATTGAACTATCGGGACAGGGACGCGGCCCTGCGAGTAGCCCGGCATAAGAAGACTTTGGTATACGAGGGGTCGACTATTTCGCTCTACCCGGATTTCACTGCCAGAGTACAGGAGGCTAGGCGTCCGTTCGCTCCAGCTAAAAAACAGCAGCGTGAGTTGGGCTTGGACTACGCGATGCTGCATCCGGCCAAGCTGCGAGTCAACAGACAGGGTAAATCACACATCTTTCTTGACCCTAAGGCACTGCAGAAAGCGTTGAAGGACTGGAATAAGGAGCAGAGACGTAGTCCGGAGAAGCAGTTGCAGGAGGGAGTAACGGAAGGCGGAATGGACAACACTGACCCTGGAAGGCAGGCAAGAACGGGTCGCATCTTACGACTCCAGAGCTACTTTGAGTGTGTGGTGCTGGGAGGGATGGAATGGGTATGGTGAGAAGTAAACGGGGGAAAATCAGACTGCCGCATACACATAGACTGGGGTAGTCAGTGCCCACTGAGCGGATTCAAACGGGGTTTGGTGAGTGGAACCCGCGCACAGGGGCCACTTCCCGACGGGTAGATTATCCTGTTGTGTATAATGGAGAGGGCGTGGGTACTTACTGGCTGTCTGGGATTTGGGGATTGGTGAACTGTGACGGCCTTAAGCGGCCAAGGTCAGGCGTGGGGGCAGATATTCGCTTGCCGTGCCGGGGGTTGCCATTGGGTACTAGGTGCTAACCCGCTATAGTCTAAGCACTGAGCGACCTCCGCCCGCGAGTGAGTTCCACAACTTGGGGGGGGGGGGTCAATTTGTTGGGGATAGGGCGGCGGGAGATGTAGGTAGTCCCTATACGGGATGCTCCAAGGCCAAGTTGGGGGGCGTCTGCTGTGGGTGGGGGGGGGTTGGGTTTCTCTTTGCAAGATATGAGGTTATACTGTCAGTTTGCTTTGAATTGCTTGCTTCGGCGCACTTGCTCCTTGCGGCACATAGTAACATGCGATTTGCGTTTCAGACAGAATGGTAACGCCTAACAACATAGACGCACCTGGACGGCTTGGCTCTATTAGAGTGCTGACCTGGAACGTCAGGGGCCTGAATGACCATCGGAAGCTACGCAAAGTTATGCACTATCTTAAAAGGCACGAAATAGACATTGCTTTCCTACAGGAAACGCATCTCCCTAATCATAGCCCTATGCTGCGCACTAGAGGACTGGTGGGTAACGCGCACGTGGACGGTTTCACTACTCACTCTAGGGGGGTTTTGACCTGGGTTAACCCCAGGAAGGACTACAGATCGCATTTACAGGCGGCGGACAGCGCTGGCAGGTTCGTACTCTCGCGTTTCCAGGGCAGTGGGCTGGACTTATTGTTGGTCAATAACTATGGTCCAAACTATGACTGCTCGGAATTTTACACGGTGCTGGCAAGCACGGTGAGGGACTGCGGGGCGCAGCACGTGTTGTGGGGAGGAGACTTTAATCTGGTCCTGAGCCCTGAGATAGACAGATCTGGTGGCCCGGCTAGAGCGCAGTCGGCTGCAGCGAAAGTGATAGGACGGGAAATGCTTTGTTTGGGTCTGGCGGATGTATGGAGGACTCTTAATCCTGACAAGGGGGGGTTACACGCACTATTCGGCTTATCACAACTTGCATACGCGCATAGATTACTGGTTGGCGTCGACGTCTCACCTGCCGCAGGTGCGGGCATGCCAGGTGTTGCCGCGCACGCTGTCTGATCACTCCCCGGTGCTGCTGCTATTGGCGGCGCCCAGAAAGTCTGTTCCGCCGTTTTTGTGGCGCTTCCTCCCATACTCGCTGCTGGACCCCCTTTTTAAGGAAGAACTAGCTGAGGCTATCGCGTTGTTCTTCGACACCAATGTGGGCTCCGTTGATAGCTTTCAAACGATCTGGGAAACCTTCAAGGTTTACATCAGAGGGGTGGCAATGGCCAAACACTCGGGGGTGTTGCGAGATATCCGGCAGAGACTTTCGACATTGGAGCGCAAACTGGGGGAATTGGAGTCTAAGCAGCGCCTAGAGGAGTCGGCGGGTATTGCGGAGGAGACGAAGGTTAAATGTAAATGTAAATGTCAAGGTACTTATAGAGCGCACTGTCACCAGACGGCCACCTTGCGGTGTCGCCTGTTGCGGTTTCCTGGCGCTGATAATCATACCGCTGTGGAACCCCTCCTGGCTTTCCCTGTGAAGTGTCCACTCCTGGGCACCCCCAGGGTGAAGCCAGGCATCCTTAGCGCTGTTGGGGCCGGTGTGGAGGCTAAGCAAGCTATTGCCCAGAGTTGCAGCGTGGGGCCCGTGATTAGAATAGGCACCGAGGCGAGAATAGACAGGTCCGAGGAAATTGAGCCCAAGCCCCGCCGAAGCGGGAATCGAACCCTGGTCCCTGGCCAGAACTCTGCCTCAGGGTCTGCCGCTCTAACCATTGAGCCACACTCCTCCACAAGGTTCTCCTTGCGGAATACCATGAAGCTGCGGATGCAGAGGTGCTGCATTTAGGGAAGTACGCCACAGCCATAGTATATGGGGAGAGCGATAGGCCCGGATCGGTACTAGCTAATATACTCAAAGCCCGTAGGAGTAGAACTGCTATCACCCAGATCAGATCGGAGGACGGCGCGCTCTTAACGGAAGATGCTGACATTGCAGCGAGCTTTCAGTCGTATTACACTACTCTTTATGCTTCCCAACAGACCGATATGGAAGAGAGCATTCTGGACTATCTGGATTATATTAAGCTGCCTTTTCTCACAAACGAGCATAGGGAATTTCTGGCCCTTCCCATAGAGAAAGATGAGATTCTGGAGGCACTCGCGGGCATGAAGGCGCACAGCGCCCCGGGTACAGAGCATTCATTGATCAGCTACTCCCACACATATCGACCTTGTTTGATGATATGTGCTTTAAGGGATACATGCCACTATCCATGCGAGAGGCTATCTTAGTGGCGATCCCCAAACCGGGTAAGCCGCCGGATGAATGTAGTTCCTATAGGCCATTGTCGCTGTTAAGCGTTGATACCAAACTATACGGTCTTAGCCACGCGCTTGGCCCTGCTCACCTCGGAGCTGGTTGCCCCGGAACAGGCGGGGTTCGTGCCAGGCAGGAACCTCACGTATAATCTGAGGACGGTGTTCGGTACTATGCAGCATGTACGCCGGGACACGCGTGCTCTGGCTGTCTTCCTAGACATGGAAAAGGCTTTTGATTCGGTAGAATGGCCATTCATGCGACTGGTTCTGACTAGAATGGGGTTGGGGCCGGTCTTCTTGCAATTGATTGGGGTACTATATAGGGGACCTACGGCGAGGATATGGCTGGGCGACCAGGTTACGGAGGCTATACCCATTTCGAGAGGGACACGACAGGGCTGCCCCCTGTCGCCTATACTATATGCACTCGTTGCGGAGCCTCTGGCATGCGCCCTCCGAGAATGTCACAGTCTCAGAGGCATCAACTTCCCTACTTATAAGATAGTGGTCTCCACATACGCTGATGATACCCTGTTATACGTTAGGGACCCGGAGAATAATTTAGCCCCGGTACTGCGGGAGGTGGTTCATTTTGGGGCGCTCTCTGGATTGAGAGTAAACTGGACCAAGTCCATCGCTTTCCCGCTGACCCCGGTTACTACCCCTTTCGAGATGGAGTATCCGCTACAGTGGTCGGACGACTCGGTCCGATACCTGGGAATCCAACTGCATATGGACTCGGAGGTAGTGCTATCCGAGAACTATGGCAGGGCCATTAGCAAACTTGAAGATGATGTTGAGACTTGGATCAAACTACCCCTCTCGCTGATGGGCCGAATATCCATTATGAAGATGGTAGTACTTCCTAGATTCCTATTTTTGTTTGTTAACATCCCTATAGTGCTGTCGCGCGCATTCTTTGCTAGGCTGACTGGGTCCCTGTTGCGGCTGGCGTGGGCCGGTAAGCAGGCTCGTGTTAGCTGGCGCGTCTTGACTTTGCCCAACCACCTGGGCGGCTTGGGAGCGCCTGATCTGGAACTGTATTACAGGGTTGCGCAGGGAGCTCAGACCCACAGCTGGATACATGGCGATGAGGCTGTCCTATACCTAAAGTTAGAGAAATTGTTCGCGGCTCCGCTCCCGCTTCCAGCTGTTATTTTTGAGGCGCCGGACCGTAGGACGGGGTTTTTAGACTCATTGAACTCGACCCGGCATGCATGGAATAATATATTACAACTAACGGTGGGGGCGCTATTATATTCACCAGCAATGCCGCTTGACTGGGCGATATGGCTTTCCCCCTGCAGGGATGAGGGGGTGGTACGGTCCCTTCGTGCGCTGGGTATACACATGATGGTGGATCTGTTTGCAGATGGCGTCGCTAAGACGTGGGATGAGGTGGCTGCCGCAGCAGATAGCGCCACGCACTTGCAGCGTTTCCAATTCCACAGGGTGATACAGGCATGGCGGCAACTCCTAGGGGACGATATGGCTGAACCACCGGAGGTCCCGGAGTTGTCCTTTATCATTAAGCACAAAAGTTCCCATAAGCTAATTTCTAAGTTATATCGCATGGCGCTGTCGCAGAGATCGCAGGAGTATCCTAAGGCTAGATTAGCCTGGCAGAGAGACCTGGAAACCGCAATAGACGACGCTATGTGGGTATACTGCTGTTCGGGGATTCGACGTATATCTTTGCCTGGCAGACACAGGCTGATCCATTTCAAGTTCATAAATAGAGTTTATTACACTCCGGAGCGGCTGTATCGGTATGGCTTACGAGATGGTTCGGCATGTGAAAGATGCAACCACCCTGTGGCGGACTTTATGCACCTAGCGTGGCACTGCCCTGGTATACGCAACTTTTGGGAAGAGATTTATCAGCAGGTAGCTAGAGTGGCAGAATTAGATCTAACTCCGGACCCTGCGGTTGCCCTGCTGGGACACTCTAGAGTGGTACCCAAGGCGGCGCGACGGCTGGTTGACATGGGTATGCTCATCGCGTAGCGTAGAGTGGCGCTATGCTGGATGCGGGGCCCCCTACCTACGGTGGCGCAGTGGACGCGAGATGTCCTTTACTGCTGTACACAGACGGAGAGGTTTAGTGAGCTTCTCCCGCCGCGCAGCAGGCCAAAATATTTTTGGGGTCTATATGTCGATTATCTTGGGAGGGGTGGTGAGGCTGCGGAGAGTGGGACGAGGACGAACAACTTGGAAGACCGGGGGAGTAATGCAGCTGGAGAGAGCGACGGTAGGGAGGATGCATAATTTACTTACTGGCGCGCGTTGGTCAGAGGCACTGATGACATTTGAGACGCCACATGATTCCGGGATGCGGGTTGGTGCTGAGCGCAATAATAGCACTAGGCGGGTTGCTGACAGGAAACCTCAACTGTTTTGAGTGGGTGGGTGGGGTGGGGGTTACGTTCTAGTTGGGGGCTGTGTTTTCGTTTTTCTTTTGTATTTTCTTATGGTAAGGAAGAGAAGGAAAGAAAACTGTGCCCCTGCAAGGGAGTTAATGTCGAAAGGTAATAGCATACAGGATTGAAAACTTGGAAGGTATTTGGTGCCGCAACGGCTGCACACAGTGATGCCCAGCCTCCGGAATGTGGGATAAACTGAGATGATGCGTGATTATTTGCAACGTGGTAGCCGGACTCAGGGTTGTAGGCGCACAGCTATGTATGTCAACATGTTTTTCAATTAAAAAAAAAAAGAATAACCAGACCAGGCATGTCCCCAGCAGTAAGTTCCTAGTCAGGGAAGTACCTACCTTTCGCAGTTGCTGTGTCTGGTTGCCCAGCTGCCTCTCTCTGCCTGACTCGCCCCGCTTCACCGTCTGTAACCTGGGGCACAATCGGCTTCGACATCTCTGCTAGCTTCTCGGGGCCATCCAGGTCCATGCCATATGCCGCCGAAGAAGACGACGAGCAAGCAGACGGGTAGGGTGTCAGATTTTTTCGTTCCTCTTGACAAACGCCCGACGGTGAGGGGTGACACAGAGCCCACCGCCATGGCGATCACGAAGGCAGATTTATCGGCTATGTTCAAGGACTTTAGGGCTGAACTTCGCACTGACTTGAGCCAGGACTTCAAATCTTCTATAGATCTGCTGAGGGCAGATCTAACGGAATGACTGACTTCCCTCCAGCACGATGTAGACTCCGTGGGTACCAGAATCCTCGACTTGGAGACAACCTCCCAAGAACAAGAGAAGATAACTACCGACCTGCGGGAAGATGTACGCCTCCTTCGGGATCAGCTCCACCAGTTTCAGCTCAAGGCAGAGGATCTTGAAAACAGGTCACGGAGGGGGAACATACGTATTCGGAGGGGCCTGACCTGGCGGCCTTTGTAGAGGGGTTGTTTGCTGAGATCCTGGCCCCACAGACCCTTAAAATTAAGCTGTACAGGGTACACCGTATGGGTAATCTACAACCTGGGGAGAAGAAAAAGCTGCGCGACATCCTGGCGAAGTTCCATTCTTTTGCAGTGAAGGAGGCGGTGCTGCAGGCTGTCAGGAGAAGGAGTTCCATCTCCTTTGAGGAACTTCGATTTCCGATCGCGATCGAATCGACCCGCCATTTTGTGCTCCGCCGCCATTTTGTGTTGCCATCACTCAGGCAGCACGGCGAACAAAGTCTATTCTGCTTTTTCTGCAGCTTCGTGTTAAAAACAGCCTTTCTGCCTCTTATTTGCAAAGCTGGTGTTAGGACTGGCCGAGTATAGTAATCCCCGTCTGGTTTTCTAATCCTCGTCTCAACTATCTGTTGTTTCACACTATTCTTTTCTGATTTTATCTTATCGTCTGGCCTTCACTGTCTTCTGCTAGCATTCTCTCGTTTCACAACTGTCCTCCAACACACACAAACGTATTTTTCCACCTGTAAGTTAGTTACGAATCCGTTAATAAATTAGTTTGAGGGAGGGGTGACAAACATAGTTGGAGGAGAGGTTTCTTCGAGTCATCTGACACTTTGTTTTCCAATCTCTCCTATTGGTTCTGTCCTGTTTTCCAACTTTCCTTATTGGCTCTTTCTTGTATGCTCTGGGTGTATATTTGGTTAATGTATATGTTTCTATATGGTATATAAGATTGTGCGCCACAGAGTGAAGTGGCAGTCTCCTGAGAACCTACCTTGTGTACTTCTGGGATAACTGTACTAGCTGCAGCTAATAAATCTGATCTTCTAACGCCGACAGAGTGTCCCGTGTCTCTGTGTAGCTGAGCAGGTGAATCCAGGAGATTAAGGCGTACCCTGCGCCGCCAGGCCCAAAAGGTTCTGGTTCTTCACCTTCCAGAATCACCCCTGCTCTCTTTACCAAGATCTGGCACCGGCAACTCTCGCAAGGAGACAGCTGTTTAGAGACATTATTACCAAGTTGCGAAAGGATAACATCAGATATAGATGGACATTCCCATTCGGACTCAGCTTCGAGTTTCAAAACAAACGCCGCCAAATCACTGATTTGAAGGAAGGACTGGAACTATTGGGCCTCCCGGTCGACGACCCCAATCCTGCACAAGATAACAATGGGGACTGTTGGACCCGGCCCTTCTGGCAGGTTCACCCCCGAAACTTTTTGCTTTTTATGGGTGACTTGGTGTAGTGATTTTTGGTTTCTGCGCACTTTACCGCTGTGTCCCAGGGTAAAGTGCGTGCGTGTTGTGAGGTTGGCCTGCCCTCCCATAGGAATGCATGGGGGAATGTATGTGTCCTGGTAGTTCCTGATGCGTGGGGTGTGTAGGCCCGAGTTTGGTATGTGCGGACTCGTATGATTGAATGCTGCGCGATGGTGTGCGCGGCGTGCATGTTCCTAGTGTGGAAGTGCCACTTCTAGAAGTGGGCACTTCGGTGTGCAGTATGAAATGTGTGGCTTGTCTGGCGATTGGCTGGTGGAGGTCATGTGACGGGCTAGGGATTCCCCAGAGTCAGGAGGAGTCACCCAGTGGTGAATGGGAGTTTAGCATACTGATGGCTGGGGAGGAGTACACCTGGGTCCTGAATAGGACAGGGCTTTCCCCACACACTGCTGGCTCCGGCCCCTGTGGTGCGTCTGATGACCCTGGCCTGCCAGTGAATAGGGAGAGGGGCTGAGCAAAACAAAGTGCTCAGGAACCTGTTGGAACTGGTTCGCCCCTTCCCTGCACCTTCAGACAAAGACTTTTTACTGTATAAAAAGGGGCTGTGTCCCCTTACAAGTGTTCTCTTGGAGGATCAACTTGAGGGGGGCCTGCTGCTGCTGGGCGCCAGGAGAGACCGCCACTGGGGACTGCCTCCCTGCTGGAGGGCCCTGTGAGCTGGCTCTGGGCCCAGTCTTTGCCCCCCCTGCTCTTGAGAGACTTTTGGCTGGACTTGCTATTCCTAAGCGCCTGGGAGCGCTCTTTTGACTTTATAGCGCTGGGCGCGCTGTTTGGCTTCATAGCGCTGTGAGCGCTTTAATTCTGGAAGCCGGGGCCCACCCGGCGCTGTTATTGCCATAGCGGGTGCCTACCCCGCTTGTTTGCGTGCCTTTGGCCGTGAGGACGACCGCGGGTGCCCACCGCGCATTGTGTGATCGTTGGCGGGTGCCCACCCCGCTTATTGTCTGATTACGTTGCGGGAGCCTACCCCGTACTGCCGCCGAGAAGCCGGGCCGCCGTGCTGCCTGCAGCGACCCGGAAGCGGAAAGAAGTCACGCCTGGTGGTGGGCGGGACAACGAGGCCGTACGTTGGTGGAGGGAAGCGGACGGGAGCCTACCCCGCGCTTCCCGGAGCAGAGAGAGGAGAAGTGCGGCCGGAGCTGGTGCGGAGGGGGCGCAAGGCACATTGTCGGTGCCTGCCCCTCCGCGTTGCAGAGAAGCCTCGGCGTCCGTCGTCCGCCGAGAGAGGAGACGACGCGGGAGTCCCCGGAGAGCAGCCTGGTGAGTACAAAGGGCTGGGGGACTCCGCGCATGTATTGAGGGGGCATTGTCTGGTGCTCAGAGCCGGTTGAGGCTCCAACGAGGCGCATTGATTTCAGAGCCGGTTGAGGCTCCAACGAGGCGCATTGTATTTCCACCGAGCCGATTGAGGCTCAGCTAGGGGGGCGCCTTTCTGGTGATCAGAGCCCCCTGGCTCCCACGTAGTGGGGGACATTCTTTTTGGCAGAGCCCAGGGAGGGCTCCAGAGGCACGCCGGTGCCTGAGTTCATTCTACAGCTGCCCAGCACTTAGTGGGCAGCTGCCACGTTTAGGTTGGGGATATTTACGTTTTGGCCTGCGCAGCTGGCGCAGCTTGACTGGGACAGGGTGTCCTAGCCCCGACAAGGCCAGTTGGCCTAGGGACTGCCACAGGTGGTGGCTCATGAGAGTTTCTCGCTAATGCTCTTTCCTAGCACCTCTGAATGTTTTATGCATCATGTGTTTTCTTTTATGACACCGCTGAATGTAGTTTCTGCATCATGTGTTTTCTTTCAGAACACCGCTGAATGTTTTATGCATCATGTGTTTACCTGCCCGGCACCTCTGAATGAGTTTATGCGTCATGTGCCATGTTCTGCACCTCGGAATGTTTTATGCATCACGTGTAATGTGTGTTTACCCCTACAGGTATTGTGATACTTAGGTGATTGTGTTCCCCTGGTACCGGTGGTACTAGGGAGGTTCTGAGTCCCTGCGTGATAGTCTCCTAAGGTGGTTAGGGTTGCGTAGGTGGTACTTTCTTGTTACCAGTAAGTACTGGTTGTGTGCTATACATGTTATTTTTGTGCTACAGTAATTTTATATTTTTTGTGCTAAATATCTAAAAGTGCTAATTCCTGACAGTGGTCCATGAGGCCCTGTCCCCTGTACAAATAATCCCCTTGTAAATTCTGCCCGTGCCTGTTGGCACATTATAAAGTGTGTGTTTTTATCTGATGTGTTGTGTATAATACAAAGGCTATTTTTATAGAATACCTTGTGTGGAGTTTCCTTTGTGGTGGGCCTTGGGTGTTGTTGCTGGGTGCGCGCGCAAACGCTTTACACATCGCCTCAGAGATAAGCCTGACTGCTCGTGCCAAGCTACCAAGGGGGTGAGCAGGGGTTATCTTTGGCGTGTAACTTCCTTGCCCTGACTAGAGTGGTGGTTTCTGCCTGACTTTGGCGCAAGCCTTAGCCAACCAGAAATCCCAGTTCTAACATTGGTGATCAGCGGTGGGATTTGGACTTGCGTTTGCGCTGTACCGCAGCAGCGACTGGCTACACCACAAAACTCTGCATTTTAGATAAACACATTTTAGGGATTATTGTTTTTGAAGTTCCATTATTTCCTCTCCTAAAGGTGTCCTTTGTGAATCATGTACTCCTGTGTTAGCTCAGACACTCAGGTTCCTTATGTTAAACTCTTCTTAGAAACGTCCGCCAAAATGGAGCCTGCTTTTAATTTCTGTGGTCTGTTTAGATACAGTAGGTTGGAGTTGGTAAGGTTCTGTGAAGAGAGGGACATAGAGGTGGGTGAGTCAGATACCCAGTCCAAACTGAGGGACAACCTGATCCTATGGCAAAAGGATGAGTGGGAGCGAGAGAGCAGTGAGGAAGATAGGGCCCGGGCCGCACGCCGAGAGGGTGGTGGGTCTGTGGGGAGCCCTGAAGATTCAGAAGGTTACCTGACAGGGACACCAGTAGACAGTGAAGACCCCATAGATAGGGAGTCCCTTACTGGGTCCAGTGTCGGGAGCAGCACCCCATCCCTTTCCCTGTCCCCAGAGGAGTGGATAGATAGGAGGGAAGAGAGGGAGCATCAGCTGGCCATGGAGAAGCTCAGGTTAGAGCATGCCAGGGCGATGGCGCAGCTGGGGGTGGAGAAGAAAAAGTGTGAGACCGAGAGGGTCTTAGCGGAGGAGAGGATGGCGGAGGCTGAGAGGGCTTTCGCCAGGGAGAAATGAGCTCTAGAGGGTAAATTGTCCCCTGAGCGCATTGGTTTTCTGGATTCCCCAGGGAGGGTGGAGTCCAGTGGTGGCAGCGAGAGAGAGCCCAGTGCAGAGAGTCCCATTCCCACTTCCCAGAGTATGGTACCTGTTTTCCAAGAGGAGGAATGTAGGTTGAAATTCAGGGGCAGTAAGAAACTGCCTCACCAGTCTTGGGGCACGTTTGTGGGTGAATGTGAGGATGCACTGGATGATTGGTTAAGGGTAAACACGAAACGGGCTTTTGACGGACTGTATGCTCTGGTTATCAAAGAGCAGCTGCTCGGTAGTTGTTATCCCGGGTTGCGCCAACACCTGTTGAGGTATGGCTCTTTTTGCCCATGGGAGCTGGCAGAGGAAGCAGACCGTTGGGAGGGTGCCCAAGGTTCTGATGAGGTATGGGAGAGTACTTCCAATAGCAGTGGCTCAGGGATCTTCCCGTCTTGGATGGGGGTAGAGGTTCAGAGTAGCCCCGCTAGGTCCCAGAGTAATGAGAGGGGTGTAGGGGCTCACGGCCTATCTCAGCGGAGTAGGAGTGAGTGGGTGACTTTGAGTCCCCAGAGGCCCGAAACCCAGTCTCAGAACCTGGATGGTTTCTTAAGGGAACACCAGGTTGGGGGCCTAGGCTGTCCCGTTAGGTCACTTGAGGAAGCTCGCCTAGGGTATGGAGAACCTGGAGTCTCTGTAAATGGAGCTCCAGTGGTTCTGGTGTCAGGCAGTACCGCTCCGGTAGGGAGGGTACAGAAGTCCGGCGAGAGGAGTGGCATGGGGCTGTGTTCCCCGGTGGAGGAGCCAGTGGGTCAGGGACCAGCCGGTAGGGCTGAGTCTCCTAGAAGTGACCATGGCGACCACACGTCTGTCCTGGGGGATCTTCGCGTACTGTCAGGTGGAGAGGGGACGGGAGATCTGCGCCAGGCAGACTGTCATGCAACATATGAGGCATATGTTACTCTTGGGGGGATACTGTGTGAGTCCCCAGAAGTCCTGGAGTGCCAGGCAAGTATTCCGCCAAAGGTTCTAGACCCGAGGTTGGGAGGCCAGGTTCAGGATCAGCCTGACCTGAAGGGTAGGACTACTGTAACCAGTGTCCTGACCGGTTCTTCTTCCAGAGGTACTGCCCCAGTTGGTAGGGAGCAGGACTCTGGAAGGGGGTGCAGAGGGTGGGAGAGCCCACCTCTGACCCCGGTGCAACCTGAGGGGTTAAACCCTAGGTTGGGAGACCAGTTCTCAGGGAGAGGTCCTGAGCTGGTGGGAAAGTTGATTTCTGAGGGTGCCTCTCAGAGGAGAGGACGGAACCCTAGAAGGAGAGGTAGGGGGAGGAGAGCCTCACCCGTGACTGTTGGTCAGCTCGAGGGTACGGACCCTGGGCTGGAAGATCAGTGGATGTTTAGAACAGCCCTGATGAGGGGAAGGGTGGAAAATGGTCACTATGTGCCAGGGGTTACTACCCCCCACTCTGTGGTTAGGCAAGGACCAGTGGCGCCTAGATGGCCTAGGGCCTGGTCCTGGCCGCGAACAGCTGAGGAGTACCAGTGGGGTAGCCCAGTTGGTCCGCCGGGTTTTTCCAGAGGGAACCACGTGGGTTCAGAGTGGCGTAAAACCGGAGAGTGTCCCTGCCGTTGCGGGCCTGCGTCCGTGTTTTATCGCCCAAAGCAGGGAAGACCATCACGGTGGTGATTGGTCTGCCCTGCGTTTTGGCTGGAAGGGGGTTGTGTTGGACCCGGCCCTTCTGGCAGGTTCACCCCCGAAACTTTTTGCTTTTTATGGGTGACTTGGTGTAGTGATTTTTGGTTTCTGCGCACTTTACCGCTGTGTCCCAGGGTAAAGTGCGTGCGTGTTGTGAGGTTGGCCTGCCCTCCCATAGGAATGCATGGGGGAATGTATGTGTCCTGGTAGTTCCTGATGCGTGGGGTGTGCAGGCCCGAGTTTGGTATGTGCGGACTCGTATGATTGAATGCTGCGCGATGGTGTGCGCGGCGTGCATGTTCCTAGTGTGGAAGTGCCACTTCTAGAAGTGGGCACTTCGGTGTGCAGTATGAAATGTGTGGCTTGTCTGGCGATTGGCTGGTGGAGGTCATGTGACGGGCTAGGGATTCCCCAGAGTCAGGAGGAGTCACCCAGTGGTGAATGGGAGTTTAACATACTGACGGCTGGGGAGGAGTACACCTGGGTCCTGAATAGGACAGGGCTTTCCCCACACACTGCTGGCTCCGGCCCCTGTGGTGCGTCTGATGACCCTGGCCTGCCAGTGAATAGGGAGAGGGGCTGAGCAAAACAAAGTGCTCAGGAACCTGTTGGAACTGGTTCGCCCCTTCCCTGCACCTTCAGACAAAGACTTTTTACTGTATAAAAAGGGGCTGTGTCCCCTTACAAGTGTTCTCTTGCAGGATCAACTTGAGGGGGGCCTGCTGCTGCTGGGCGCCAGGAGAGACCGCCACTGGGGACTGCCTCCCTGCTGGAGGGCCCTGTGAGCTGGCTCTGGGCCCAGTCTTTGCCCCCCCCTGCTCTTGAGAGACTTTTGGCTGGACTTGCTATTCCTAAGCTCCTGGGAGCGCTCTTTTGACTTTATAGCGCTGGGCGCGCTGTTTGGCTTCATAGCGCTGTGAGCGCTTTAATTCTGGAAGCCGGGGCCCACCCGGCGCTGTTATTGCCATAGCGGGTGCCTACCCCGCTTGTTTGCGTGCCTTTGGCCGTGAGGACGACCGCGGGTGCCCACCCCGCATTGAGTGATCGTTGGCGGGTGCCCACCCCGCTTATTGTCTGATTACGTTGCGGGAGCCTACCCCGTACTGCCGCCGAGAAGCCGGGCCGCCGTGCTGCCTGCAGCGACCCGGAAGCGGAAAGAAGTCACGCCTGGTGGTGGGCGGGACAACGAGGCCGTACGTTGGTGGAGGGAAGCGGACGGGAGCCTACCCCACGCTTCCCGGAGCAGAGAGAGGAGAAGTGCGGCCGGAGCTGGTGCGGAGGGGGCGCAATGCACATTGTCGGTGCCTGCCCCTCCGCGTTGCAGAGAAGCCTCGGCGTCCATCGTCCGCCGAGAGAGGAGACGACGCGGGAGTCCCCGGAGAGCAGCCCGGTGAGTACAAAGGGCTGGGGGACTCCGCGCATGTATTGAGGGGGCATTGTCTGGTGCTCAGAGCCGGTTGAGGCTCCAACGAGGCGCATTGATTTCAGAGCCTAACAGGGACCATTCTCGAGGGCCACCATCAGTCTCTGGGTGGTCAATGGGTACACGTAGGGGCCACCGCTGAACTTCTGAGTCCCGCTTCTGAGACATTAGCCTGTTTAACCTCTGCACTTGAAAGGGGTCCCGTAACACCACAAATCCTCTCTTCCTGTTGCAGTAGTCGACTGGGGAGGAGTGCAAGGCCACCAGGTGACCTCTGGCTACTATGCAAGGATTTTTGGCCACCGAGACTTTCCTAGGGCTTTACTCCTGAGGCCCCTAGTGTCCGGGGGAGGCTCGAAGCTACCAGGGTCTGCCTTCCCTTCATATGTACGACCAGTGCCTTTACCTTGTTTTTTTTTACTACTGCCCTAGGATGTACGCTGGTTCCATAAGGGCATTAGGCTTCTTTATATTCGCCATGGCATGCATCTTGCTTTATTCTTCTGTGTAGGCGATCCGTATGTAAATTGTTTATACGGGGGTCCTGTGCTAGTTACTGTTTGTCAGTCGCATTTAGGAGTTGTAAAGTGTTTTTCACAGGAGCTTGGTGCTTGGGTGGGCGTGGACGAGGACCTCGGACCCGTTGTCCCCCCCTGGTATCCGTGGGGGTTCTGCACTCCCAATCGGAACGCTGTTAGCAATTCTTGGAATCGCATTTCCATTTATGTTTGTTTTTGTCGTGTTGGGGAATTGGGGGGGGAGTGGAGTGGGCTATGGTGGTGGCTTTTTAACCTGTAGCTCTAATGAATTTTCTGACATTTATGCACCAATGGCAGTTATGAGTGGGCAGCACAGGCCTCTCACGGGATGGGAGGGGGCAAGACACATACTTGGAATGGAGGGCCTTTTAAAGAGTAGACATATTTCCCACTGACAGTATGACGCTCATCATTGGATCCTGGAATGTCAAAGGACTAAACTCCCCTCAAAAGTGCCAACAGGTATGGAAATATATTATAGATCATCATTTGGATGTAGTGGCGTTGCAGGAGACACACCTCGCTAGAGCTGAAGATACACGCCTTAGACACAAACAATACCCATTAATCTATAGATCTTCGGCTCTCACAAAGCATAGAGGAGTGGCTCTTCTGTCTCGCTCTTCTATACAATTTCAGCCCCTAGATGTTCTTGGCGACAAAGATGGGCGATGGATTATGGTGAAGGGGCGTTTGAGAGGTAAAACTTGTACCTTTGTAGCGACATATGCGCCCAACTCTAGGCAGACACCATTCCTACACACATTACTGGGGAAATTGCTGGACTTTGTTGAGGGCCAGATTATCCTCATGGGCGACTTTAACTTGACATGGCAAAGGGAACTAGGCAGCACCCACTCACAGAGAACAGAATGGGGTTCCTTTTCAACTGATATCCAACAGGGAATCCTTGACTTGGGATTGGTAGATTCATGGCGTACTCTCTATCCCCTCACCCAAGACTATACCTTTTATTCTCATGTGCATCATACTTACTCCAGGTTGGATTATATTTTTCAGTCAATCCCTGTTGGGCGGCCTTCAGGGAGCCAAGATATTCCCTCTCTCAGTGTACGACCATAGCTTGATCTCTGTCTGCTTGTCCTGGTGGGGGGATGCTCTGACCACTCCCAGGTGGTACTTTTCGGCTGCGCTGATGCGTGAAAAAGCATCCTGTGCTAAACCATTAGGGAATTCTTTGAAGTCAATAAGCCTGACGATACGTCGGAGTTTACCACCTGGGACGCATTCAAAGCAGTCTTTCGGGGGAAATGTATTGCCCTTAACTCAGCGCTGAATATTCAGCGCGCTAGAGAGATTGGAGCAGGAACTGACCTCCGTCGAAAGCGCCCACAAACTGCATCCCACTTGGCAAACTCTTCGTAATCTGACAGCTCTCCGCGGCAAGCTTTGTGCTATATACAACAACAGAGCAGAGTTCACACTCCTTAAACTCCGCCACTTATCTTACTCCCAGGGTAACAAAATCGGCAAACACTTAGCTAGGCAACTTACAGATAAACGGGAGAGGGAATACATAGGCGGAATTCAGGATTCATCCCGGGAGGTTACACACAGGGATGAAGACAAAGCCGAATTATTTGGCTCATTCTATGAAGCTCTTTACTCTAGAGACGACTTGGAGTCGGCTGTCCAACAGGAATATCTCCGGGCGTTGCCCCTACCTCAGGTCTCCAACGAATGGAATGAGTTACTTTCCGCGCCCATTACCCAGGAAGAGGTCATTCTTACTATTAAAGCCCTTAAACCCCACAAATCCCCAGGCCCGGATGGGTATTCTGCTCCTTCCTATAAGACCTTTGCCCCCGATATCTACCCTTATCTCATGCGGCTCTACAATAAGATGGCCGAGGATGGTAAGTCCACTGTATCTATGACCGAGGCCATGATCTTGGTGATCCCGAAGCCCGGGAAAGATCCCCAATTCTGCGCCTCATATCGCCCTATCGCGCTACTAAACTTAGACGCTAAATTGTATTCCTCCATTATAGCCAGACGTTTGAACGACCTCATGCCTGACCTCATACACCCTGATCAATCTGGGTTCATTAAAGGCTGCCAAACTCACGATAACACTTGTAGAATTATCCACCTCATTGAGAAAGCCAACAGATGTCAAATACCCGCTGTCTTGGTGGGCCTGGACATGGAGAAAGCATTTTATTGTGTCGATTGGGCGTTCCTGTTCTACACTCTTAAGGCATTCGGCGTCTCCTCTAAATTTTTAACTATGATTCGAGCTAATTACCTGCAACCTCGCTCTAGAGTGGTGGTCAACGGGGTACGCTCATCCTCCTCCTTCCACTCCAGAGGCACTAGGGAGGGGTGTCCTCTCTCGCCCCTGCTCTTTGCCCTTAGCATTGAGCCCCTGGCAATGGCAATTAGAGCTAATCCTATTATACAGGGAATACCATTCACTGGGGAACCCCATAAAATGTCCTTATTTGCGGACGATGTTCTCCTATCTCTATCTGATCTGGCCTCATCTCTCCAAGCTTTGCATAAGGAGCTTGAACATTATGAATCAGTCGCAGGCTTTAAAATAAATGTTAGTAACTCCTATATTCTCAACCTCACATTACCGCAGGCGGAAGTACGCAGGCTCCAACATCTTAGCCCCCTCTCCTGGGCCTCCTCCTCCATACAATATCTGGGAGTCCAGTTGACACCGAAGGTAGAACGGCTTTATGCAGCTAATTTTCCTCCCATTCTCACGCGTATCCAGACAGAACTCACAAAATGGAAACCCCTCTTCTTCTTATCGTGGCTCAGACGGATACATGCAGTTAAAATGACACTCCTTCCTAAGCTCCTATATCCATTCCAGGCGTTGCCCATAGAACTGGAGAGAGACTTCTTCTGCCGAGTTAAAATTATGATCCTACATTTCATTTGGCAAGGTGGACGGGCCCGTTTCTCATTCTCACTGCTGCGGCGCTCCCGCGCGGAGGGTGGAGTGTGCCTCCCAGACATGCAGCTATACTATAAAGCAGCACAGTTAAGAGTTTTGGTTGAATAGTCATAAAGGGAATCCGACAAACATTGACTCCATATGGACCACAGTGTGACTGGGAGGACTATCTGGGATCTATCTGGTCTGGCGCCCTAAAAATTTTATATCCAAGAATGCTTACATTGCGACACCCACATGCACCACACTGAAGGTATGGGACACGGTGGCAGGAGAAGACAGATGGACTTCTTTCCCTTCACCATTCAAGCCACAACATTTTAACCCAGCATTCCTACCGGGTATTCAGGAGGGACCTTTCGATGCTTGGAGGGAGGGAGGTTGCCTAGCTTTGACCCACCTGTTTGACAACTCGGACCCACTCACCTTCACTAACTGCCAGCGAGATTATGGTGTAGGAGATACGGAGCACTACCATTACACCCAATTGATGCATTGGGCTCTTACGCCGCAAGTACGTGAAGCGGCTATCAGCCCTCTCACGAAGTTTGAAGCCTTCCTCACTAAGACCTCGAGTATGAGAGGGACGATTTTGTTTATATACAACTTTCTCCTCGCCACTACACCTTCCCCGAGACCACGTTATATGACGATGTGTGACGGAATCTTACAACGGGGTATCTCTGACGTTGCATGGGAACACCTATGGACAGATATTACACGACTCAATCATTCCTCTGAACTGCGGGAGGCCCATCTTAAGACTATGATGGACTGGTACCCTCCATCCCTCTAGGCTTAAGCAAATATTTCCCGCTACCTCTGACAGATGCTGGAGAGGATGTGGCTTGTTGGGAGATTTCCAACACATTTGGCAGGACTGCCCGACTATCCGCCCCTTCTGGGAAGAGATACTTGCGCACATCAAAGATATGCTAGGATACCCTGTCCCGACCACCATGGCAGGGGTCCTCTTGGGACTTCAGGACCCTGCGCCAGAGCATCAGACTCGAGCAGGCAAAACAATTATGTGGTTGTGTATAGGAGCGGCGAAGGTGACCCTGGCAGCCGCCTGGAAGAGAAAGGAGGCGCCAGCGATTTCCCTTTGGCGCTCCCGATTATGGAAACGACTTAGTTTGGAAAGAATGTCGGACATCTTCCGGGACAATTTTAAGGACTTTGAATTCAAGTGGGGACCCCTAGTGCCTTCCTCTCCCGGGGTCTACCATCTGCTGTATGCCCCTCATCCATTAGAGCTCTTCATCTTATTCAATTATAAATTGACATACGTGCCTTTAGGCAGAATTGTTGTTTGACCACCACCGCCGCCATTGTTGGGGAGGGAGGGGTTCTCCTTATTTTCTGTTTTCGTTTCCCCCTGGTTGTAGACTATTCTTTATTTATTTATTTATTTAAAATATTTATAAAGCGCGACTGTCACCTGGCAGGTATCCTGGCGCTGGTAGCTACTCCTGTGGTTTATTGACGGGGGTGAACTGGGCTGGCCGAATTTTTATAGGGGTGGAGGAAAGAGCCATGTTTTGATTCGTTTCCTGAATGGGAGGAGATGAGAGATTTGGCGAATGTCGACAGGTAGACTGTTCCATAGCTTGGCTGCAGCTACTCTGAACGATCTTCCTCCCATCCTGGCCTTCTTACATCTGGGCACTCTCGCAAGGCAGGCAGTTGTGGACCTGAGTGTCCTGGTGGGGGTGTACCAGGAGAACAGACGTTGAAGAGGTCTTGGTCCTACTCCATGTAGTGCCTTGAAGACCAGGCAGAGGGCCTTGAAGGCAATGCGTTGCCTCAAAGGCAGCCAATGCAGCTCGGCCAGTGCGGCGGTGGCCGAGGATCTCCTGGTCCATCTAAGAGCCAGTTTGGCTGCTGCCGACTGGACTCGTTGGAGTCTGTCCAGTAGTGTCGCAGGAGATTCAAGCAACAGGGCGTTGCAGTAGTCAAGGCGACTGAGAATAGTACACCTGACGGAGGGTGGAAGTAGAGGCAAGACTTTGCGCAGTGAGCGCATAAGGCCAGAGCAAGTAGCGACTGTTCTTGAGACCTGCGTTTCCATGCTCAATTGATGGTTTAACATGACGCCCAGGTTGCGAACAGTGGTAACTGGTGGGGGGTTGTTGGAGTTTTCCGGGGGCCAGAACTCAGCAGGCAGAGGGCGGGGTATGCGACTCGCAGGGCAGAACATCACCTCGGTTTTCGAGGAGTTGAACTGAAGTGAGTTCCGGTGCAACCAGCTTGCCGTGTCTCGTAGACAGTCATGGAAAGCTTGCAAGGGGATGGAGTCTTCGCCTTCCCAAGAGAGAAGGAGCTGGGTATCGTCCGCATAGTTTACTGTGGTCATGTTATGCGATTTGATTAACGTGACCAGAGGTTTTAAGTAAACATTAAAAAGAATCGGACTGATAGAGGAACCCTGGGGAACACCGTGAGGGACCGGGGAGAAGACCGATTGGAAAGGGGGGAGGGAAACGGCCTGTTTTCTGTCACTAAGGTAGGAGTGAAACCAGATCAGGGCCGTGCCGTCGATCCCTGCCTCTCTCAACCGCTCGAGCAGGATCCTATGATTGACAGTATCGAATGCGGCAGACAGGTCAAGTAAAATCAGGGCCACGGCTTGGCCCCTGTCTGCGCGCATTCGAAGCTCCTCCATGGCCGTGAGCACCGCGGTTTCAGTGCCATGGGCTGGGCGAAACCCAAATTGGAATTCGTCCAGAAAATGGTGCTGCTCGAGATGGGTTGAGAGGCATTTACTGACCCAGCGTTCGAGCACCTTCACCGGGAAAGGCAGGAGTGATATGGGGCGGAAATTGGACAGACAATCTGGGTTTAGCGTGGGTTTCTTTAGCAGCGGGGTTATAAGCGCTTGCTTCCAGGAGCGGGGAACGACGCCGCAGCTCAGGGATTGATTACAAATCATCCGGAGAGTGTGAAACAGTTCGTGCCCACAAGTTTTCCATATTTTCGGAGGCAGAGGGTCAAGGGGGGATCCGGAAGTGATGCCCTGTGCGACTATTTCAAATTCTGTATGAGAAATAAGAGGGAAAGCCAGTAGTTTATTCGTGGGAGGACAGGCTGACCTCAGAGATTCAGGAATAGTGGGATTGATTTCAGGGAGGGTGGGAAGAGTGGATGACGGGGACGTTGCCAGATTATTGATGATAGTCTCAATTTTGTCAGTAAAAAACTGAGCGAGGCTATCACAAAGGGGCTGAGAAGGGGGGATGGGGTTTTTTCTTGCATGTGTGTTCGCTATTCAAGTGATTTCCTCCGAATGAGGGCACTATTAGGCTTTCCTTCGCAAATGGAAGATGGGACGCACAATGTTATGTTGGCTATCACTGACTGATCTTATATGGTTCACCCACGCTCCATATATGTAAGAAACTGTAACCCTTCTTTAGCTAACCATCGCTTTTGGGGTTGGGTTTACAAGGAACGTTCAGTGTTCTTCGCTTCTCACAGTCTGGTTGAACTCCGCGTTCCCCCTGCGAGGGGTGACTTGTTAGCATTGACGTATGCTGTTCTTTTTGGTACAAATCTAATAAAAATATGTTTGACAAAAAAAAGTAAGGGCCGGTGCCACCACCTTCACAAATCAGACACTGTTCCCACTCCAATGATCCAATGACTTCTCAGAGATCTAGTTAACCAGAATAATTTCCTCCAGGGGTGCAGAATACATATAAGTGGGAGAAGATTGAGTGTTTCCCCAAAAGACAACAGCCCATGTCTTGAAATGTTTCATTGTATTCTTCTGCCAGGCCTTAAAATTCCAGGAGGGACTCCACCACGCCTGTGCTGAGTCTAGAATTAACGGATATAATGAAGGAATAACGTTGCCTTTCAACAAGAAAGGGCAGTTATGTTTTTCCAATTAGATTACCAAATGCACTCAACAAAAATATTTCTGAGCTACATGTTTTTAGATCGAGCCTGGGCGGCATGCTGTATTCAGGTAGGTACTTGAAGGTTCGCCCACTCTCCGCCCATATTTTTCATTGGCTTGTGCCATTGTCCTCTGTAAACTGTGGGTGTTCATTGGTCAATAGGCTTAGTAGTCCTGCCTTAGTACCACCCTGTCTCATTTTGTGACCTCCCATGGCGACACCCCCTGTTATGTGTGTTGTTACTAGGTAGACTTTATTTACAGCCTCCGAGCGCTCTTTTCTCAAATACCTTTGTCCTGCCTGCTGTTGCTGGCAGGACACGCTCTCTCCTAACGCTTTTTCTTTCATTTCTATAGCACAAACGCTTTTGCAATGCAATAGGTCTCGCATATGCAAGAGTTTAAGCTATTGACATTGTATAAACAGTGGCTGTGGAGCGTCGCCCTTCAAGAAAAATAAATTGATAATAACAGCAGGTTATTATCATTTTATTTTTCCCTAGCGATCTCCAGGTGCGGGGCAGGGCTGGGCTGGGCTGCCCACAGAGCAGGGGAGAAGTGGGGGCACTCCTCAAGTCTGCATGACTGCTTGGCCGGCCGTCTTGGGCCGGTCAAACAGTGCATGTTCCCCAAAAGGCTGTAATACACAACCTGGTGAGGAACATGCCCAGCCTTCCATTTTCCATCTGAGCGCCGAGCTCTGGTGCTCAGATGAATCACCACGCTGCTATCAGCAGCGTCGTGATTGACTAGAGAAGTCTGGAAGCCTGGGTGCTTCCTGCTCCGGTGTCTGCAAGAAGGATGGAGGAGATACAGCCGCCGGTAAGGTAACTTTTATTTTTTTGGTCGTTTTTTTGTTTCTCTCTCTTTTTTATTAACCCCGCCCGCCCCACTACTGATTCCCGGTAGCAGCCTCTATTGATTGGAAATGATAATGCCTTTTATTTATCTGTTTTAACCTCTTCTGTGCCCATGACGAGATAGTCTCGTCATGGAGCACGGTCGCGCTGTGCCCATGACGAGACTATCTCGTCATGAACCCCGCCCGCGTATGCAACGCCCGGCACAGGAGGGGGAAAGGGCGTGGCACTGAAGGGGTTAAAAACAACACATAAATAAAAGGCATTGTCGTTTACAATGCCAATAGCTCAAACTCTCGTAAATGCGAGACCGATTGTATTGCAAATGCTTGTTTTTTATATGCATCCACTGTTCACGAGGAATGTATAGACAGCATTGAATACTTTTATTACAAAAAGATAATGTGCCAATCATTTTTCAGCTGCAGAAACGTTGTATAATATTACATTATAATTTTTTCAGATTTAGTTAAATCCATTGCCTGCAGTTGAAGAGGTCTGCAATGTGTTCTGAAGCTGTCCTGTCATATGCAAATATATTCATGTAAAAGTTTGAATGCAAACAACTTATTGGTAAATGCTTAGTAGATTGCTAGCATTATTTTGCTAAACTACAAAATTGATTTCATAGAAGAAATTTGGAAAGACAGTTAAGCTGAGTTACTGGAATCCAGTGAGTGTTTGAATCAGCTGCATCACTGAATAATGTTTACCATTAAAGTAGGATCTCCACCAGCACGTTTCAGGTATTCGAATATGCTATATATTTATTACAAACGTTTATGTACAACCCACAGAGAGCAATGTGTGTCTCCATCACCAGCATTTTCACTGATCCAATCGAAAGAAGATTTCCACTTAAATGCTAAGCTCTATAAGGATTATTTCAGAATAGCAAGCATTAGTAAGCCTTAGGAGATTTAACCTCATTTTTCCAAACTAAATGATCATGAAAATGTTGTATAATTCTAAGTGAAAAAACTTAGTGAGCTACAACGATCAAAAAAATAAAGAGAATAGCATACAACACATGAATGCATGCTAGACAGCACTACTTTTTTGAGTACCACTAATGCTTGTTTGTTTATCCTTTAAACCAGAAAAATATACTAATTAGGGCAGGAAGAGAATTGTTACGAGATAGTTAACTGGCTATTATGGCAATAAAGGATTGTACTTTTCCCTGTTTGAACCATGGTCACCGCAACAGTTTAGTTCAGGTGAATGTAATACACCGCCCTTATTTTTAAAAATGCTACAAGATCAAGGATTTTGTCACGCATCACTTACTTCTTTTTATCATGAACACACAGAATAATTATCAAAAATCCCCCTTGTCATGACGTTTCAATATGAATGGCCACTTTCTTGCACTATTACATGTCGTTTTTCAGTGGAGCAAGTGAAGATTTTGAGGAGACAGGAAGATTGTAAATTACTTCTCTCACGAAGGGCAACCTTTTGAATACATTTATTGGACAGAACCACACTAAGAGGTCTTAAAGACTAGGAAGATTTACTTTTTTTTGTTTGAAATAAAAACAAGAAAACTCAATACAAAATTAGAAATTATTACAGTTATTAAACCATCAAGATGGTTGCTCGGATGTGATGGAAAATGAATGCAATAAGATGTTGGAATTAGTACAACTAATCTGAAATGTTAAACGGAAATGTAAACTGGAATCAGAGAGAGAACACTAGCCTTAGGAGAATACTGGCCTGGGCACATTGTGTGTACCACCTTAAACAGAGCTGTGTTCAAGACACACACTTAGTACAAACAAAAGAATGTGTCCTCTTTCAGATGATAGCTGGTTGGAGTTATCTCCAGATGAACTGGAGAGGATTTTACAGGATGCAGCCGGTATGAAAGATTCCGCTCCTACTGCCAGTGAGGAAGAGCAGAAGTATGATTTGTCAGAAGTTACAGAAAGCATGAAGGCATTTATATCAAAGGTGTCTACACATGAAGGAGCAGAACTGCCACGGTAAACCTCTTCTGTGCCATTCAGTTGTTTGCATACATGCAGTGACTGTCAGAGGCTGTGGAAATGAAACTTATCTGCTGCCATGGGATACAAATGGTGTTTTTGTGTTTTAAAATCATATGCTATCATCTTTTTGTTTTCAATTATGTATTTACTCTTTGTACCACATGCACTACATTGTTGTCAATTGGTTAGTTAGTCGAAATGTGGTTTGGTTATATCAAAAAGGTGGGTATCGCAAGAACTGAGATGTAAAAGTAATGTGTAGAATGTACATTATTTATATTAACCACAACACTATGAAAAACAATGGTAACCTGTTGGCAAGGGGTGTTCATGTATTTGTTCAAAATAAAATGAAAAAAATGGGTCATTTGTATTAGTCTCACACGTGTGGAAGGCAGGTTGTGGCCTGGGGCTGGATCAGGAGACTGGTACGTAGAAGACTTTTAGAAATTCTAATTACTTCAGTCTGGAATTTTTACCAGATAACTTTTGCATGTTGAGCAAGCTGAACTGAGTGAAGAGTTTGTGCTGGAACATGGTGTGACGATTCAGGATAGAAAGTAAGGTAAGGTTCTCTCTAGAGATTTATCAACTAATGCTAGAGGCTCATATTGGGTCCAGGATTTACTGAAGTGTGTGTGGGTACATGCCTGTAATGGTTAAAGGGTCCTTTAGAATGAATTACTTTCTTTCCAGTGGAGAGGGATCATGGTGGATAGGCAGGCGTAAGAGTAGCTGGAGCAGATGCTGGCCGTAAGTACCTGTAGATATGACAAGCTGAGCATAAGCAATTTGAAAGCCATGCATGCCATGGCCTATGAAGCGATTAGTTATTGTTGTCTGAAGAAAAGTGTGTAATATATATAATATTAGTGTATCTTATGTGTAGAGATATTTCAAGCTACAAAAAAAGATGCTACAATGGGATGTGGTGTATAGGGAGAATGGAAGGATCCCACGATAAAACTTGGGGGACTATTGGTGGTGGGGAGGCGGAGCACCAGGAAACCAAGAAAGTGCACTTTGAGAGGTCAGAGGCAAGCCATTTCAAAAAATGTCCTTGCCAATTGTAGGGAAGTGATTAGTTTATTATTATTTTGCGCTCTTGTGGACAACAATGTGAAAAGCTTTAGAGAGGTCTTGTAGGGTGAGTGGAGTTCAGAAAGATAAATACTCGAGTAAGAGCCATTTCAGTAAAATGAAGTGGGCAAACAGTTCTGAGATGATTCATAGATTGTGATGCAACTTTTATAGAATGAAGACCAAGTTAAGGGTTGTGTTTCTAATGCTACATGTGTGAGTTCTGAGCCAAATGTAACTGACATCCCGTAACTGAATAACTGTTGCCAGAATTGGGTAAACTGATATTTATTGCCATATAGTTGCGCATCATATAGAGGTGGGCACAGCTGCAAAAACGAGACGTTTTTATAGCTGGAGGCATGACGAGGCGAGTGTAAATAGTACCACCTCAGTCACAATTTCTGGTACAACTTACTACTAGCAATTAACTTGTGGTGACATGAGGCCGAAATATACGTGCAAAACTGGCTTAAAGCATAGTTGTGTCTGTTATATCCCATTTTTGTCACATCCTAAATGGAGCACAAAAACTCCGGGTCAGGCCAGTTTAGAAGTTTTTTTATACCCAGTTTTGCACAACAGTCATAATGACCAGTTTTAGAGTAATAGCGGTGAAAGTGTTCAGAACAAAACCAAAAGTGATGGGGCTATTATGTAAGGATTGTCATGTTGCCAGCCCCTACCTTATTCCCTATTCCATTTTTTTTCAACTTCGCTGATACTAGTGGGCTTTCTATCCCCACGAGGTGGAGAGATTTTGGTTTCACTCAAAAATCTACATCATGGGGAAAGAGAAAGATTGTATGTTCTCTTAGAATGGAAGGATACAGCCTAATTTGAATACTTGCTGGTCCTGCACCCCATACATTATAGGAAAAAAAGAATCCTCTGTGTTTAGTGGACTTTTTCTGGCTACCTGGGTGGACAGATTTGGGGTAAACTCTCCCAATCTGCCTCTCAACAGGACAGAAAGACTCTGTGCCCTTGGGGTTTTAAGGGTGTGGACAATTTGGACCATCCCCAAAACTCTTTTCTTAAAACACAAAACTCATTGGTAGCTACTAGTGCTATTTGCCTCAGAGCAGAAAGACTGTTGGAATTCTGATTGGGAAGAGCAATAGGCCATTCCTGGGAGCCACCCCCCACCGCCTAACCCCCCCCTTTTAGATATTACCTGGTGTCTAGTGGGTAGGACCATGCCCGGAGATCATCTTCCTGCTGCGATCCCCAAGAAAAGATTAGCTAGGGAGGGATATCATCATAAAGGGGAGAGTTACCCCTTCCAAACTACACCTCTCCTGTACAAATCCATGCTCGGGGGCTTTAATATGCACCCTAGCACCAATAGAAGTGAAAGCAGCCAAAGCTATTCAGTTCAATTTGATGAAGTCCACCTACCATGCGTGCTGACGTCATCAAAACAAAGTTAAAAAAAAGGCTCAAGCCGAAGGGGAAACTCTTCTTCTTTAGTTCAAGGAGTTCTTTCAAAAGGAAATCCCTCTGGTGCCGGCATCAGAGAGATTCCCAGCCCCTGGTGCTAGGAAATGCTGGGTACTTCCTTAGGACATTAGAGGTTGAGCAAATGATGTTGTCCAGCATGCCCTTGGCACCCAAAACGCTAAGAAGGTGTTTCCAGAATTAGTAGGCTTCCACCCTGGGAATTGAATGCATTACTCTCCAAATTGATGGGTTCTCTATTGAAGGTTTTGCATAAGGCTGACTTGCAACACCTTTCTGGGAAGATTTCCTTTTTAGAAGCTATTAAAACTGCAAGGACGGTGAGTGAGCTTCAAGCCCTGTGTACCATTGAACTCTACACAGTTTTCAGTCATAATGAAGTATCATTAAGAACTCACCATTATTTTCTCCCGATAGTGATTTTGATCTTCACACTACTCAGACTCAGTTGCGGCTGGCACAGGTGGGGGGTTCGCGTGGGGAGGGGGAGACAACGCGGGGGGATTTGCGGGGGCCAGATGACACATTTAAGGAGTGACCATCAGACGCTCGATATGATGGTATATTTTTAGCCCTGGCCAACGGAGAGAGGCAACATTTGGCCTTGAGGATGTTACACTGAAATGAAGGCACATTGCTATGGGCTGTATGCTGGGCCCGCTTTAGAGACGACTACTTGTTGGGTTTATGGGGATCCATTGGACGTGCCTAGCCACCGGCCCCCGTTGGGTTTGTGGCCGGGCCCTTTCCGCAACAGATGCTTCAATATTTATGAGGTATTGGGGTGGGGAATTTGTTTCTGTTATGCACTTGATCTTTGTTTAGTTCTGCGCAGGGCTGGTGCCCCCCGTAGTTACCCTCAGGCACGATCACTGTTCACAGGAAGCGTTAATGCTCCCCCTCACTTGGGCAGGCCTTCATTGATCGTATCACAGAAGTATGGCGATCCTTGCCAAACAGCCTGGCAGTTGTAGGCGGTGGCTGGAATGATGATTTGTCCACAGAGAGAGATGGGTGGCGGGCGGTGAGGCCCGCGAGCGACACATGAGCGACCCAATTATAGGTTGTCGTTGTGGCCCTAGGGTGGGTAGACGCCTTCTATTCAATGGTGCATGGGTCGTTCACCCGACTTGACTACTTATTTGTGCCGCGTGACCATACATATAGGGTGTCCAATGTAGAAATCCTACCTAAGGGGCCCAGGATAAAAAAAAAAGATAAGTGCAGAATATAGAGTTTAAAACTAGCTCGGAAATGTCCACATTAATACTCTATTCACGGACTTCCCGTCAGGATTAAAAGAGAATATAGGATGGTGGTGATGGGACTGATTAGTGGCCCTTCACCCCTACTATCTGCATGTCTGTCAGCATATTTCAGCCGTTCCTGTGTCTTTACGGCTTTTGTCAGGACCAAAAGATCCCCTTTACTAACCCTCCTTTCCTACCTCACCTTTGTAGATCCGGGACAGACCCTCTCTTGTCTAAAAGGTGCTTAGTCACACTCCAGTACTATCGAGTTTCACAGCTGTTAAAGCTTCCCGAGCCAGTTTTAAACTCTATATTCTGCACTTATCTTTCTTTTTTGATCCCTACAATTATATGTTGGTATTGTCTTCCCCCCTCCCTTTTGCTCCACCCCAAGCGTTAATCTGCGCAGGGGTGTTGTTTAGCAAGCCCCATGATGAAGCATGCCACAAAATTGTGGGTGAGGGCAGTTTTTCGAAACAAATATTGCATGCCACTAAAACCTATAGCATAATCTTTCCTGCTTATTTGTTGTGCTTTGTGATTAGTAGTAGAGGTCGAAGTAGGAGCCTTCCCTCTTCCCCCTTTGAGTATAATATAATCGTCTTCTGTGGGGCAGAACGCAGACGGCAATTGATTGAACTATCTCAGATTGAGGCCCAGATGGTTGAGCTTGAGGGGTAGGGAAGGGCGACGGGTGGAGGACTGGCGTGTCGACTGCTGAGCTTACCAAAGAGTGCTTTTGGACGAGGCTAGGGGCGAGTAGCTGGCCTCTCAGAGTAGGATACATCAATGAGGTGACATATCTGGGGGAATGCTCCACAGACTGTGCCAAAACGCTGGGGCGCCGTCCCATGTTCCTGTCCTTGATAGTAACAGGTAGTCTTACTCACTGACACCGGAGAGGTGGCCAACAGCTTCGCTAACTACTATCAGGCCCTATATGCAGAAAGAGAGGTCTTAAAACGGCGCACATTTGAAAATTCTTAGATGATCTGCCCTTGAAGGCCCTCTTGTCTCCACCTTAATTCGCGCTGGCCATGGAACCTCCACTGGCCTGGGTGAGGATCAACCCACAGATCCAGAGATTCGAATGGTCCAGGGAGGTGTCGGATCGCTTAGCACTATACGCTGACGACATCCTGTTTTTCATTACAGATCCTGTCACCTCGGGGATCCTATGGATTATGCAGGTGTTCGGCGAGATCTCAGGGCTGTATATGAACATTAGTAAATTGGTACTCTGCCCGCTGGAAGGGTCGCTGAGAGACACTGCATGAGCTATGGCCCTGGCCCTGGCGACAGACAGCTTTCAATACTTGGGCATGTTCCTGGCTTGGGGCCTGGCCTCCGCATGGGATCGTAATATGGCTCCCTTGCTTGAGCGTTAGAAAATTAAACTCAGAACATGGTCCCAGCTCCCTATGTCCCTCTACGGTTGCTCCGCTATTTTTAAAATGATTTCTCTACCTTGTCTCCTATACAATTTGCAGAACTGCCCCTTTCCCGTTCCAACTCCATAGTTCAGACAAGTAAGTGCAGTGCCTGGCCAATTCTTATAGGGGGGAGCGCATCACACGTGGCCCTGCATTCGTGCGTTCAATCCACCTGCTGTGGCGGTATCGCAGCCACAGACGACCAGTCATATCATGCAGCGGCCCACCTACTAGTGCTCAAGGAATGGTGGTATTCTCCTGGTAACAACCCCGCTTATGTGGTGGCGTGCTGGGCGATCGATGATCCCTCTATGGTACGGTTCTTATATAGCAAATCAGATGTGGGTTCCCTTCCCCAGTCACAAGAGTGGTTGTCCTTGTGTGGCGGTAGTCCATTTGCAGGATAGGGTGGTGGGGGCATCTAATGTGGGAAACTCTGCTGTGGTACAATATACTTCTCCCCAGGGGCAGGACTACAGGGGTTCTGGGGATGGGATGGGATCAGTATTCCACCCTGGTCAACGTGATATGTGGCCTCGTCCTTAAGTCCTTCCAGGACCTCCAGGCTGAATTTTTGAAGACACGCAGTGAATTTTAGAAATACCTGCAGCTCCGTAATGCACTGACCCCATATATCCGTCCTCTACAGGCCCTGCCAGAATTTAACCCATTGGAAGGGAAGCTTCTCATGGGCGACCTGGGCACCCACAAAATTACTCTGATCTATCAGTTACTAGTTACCAACAGTGCACTACCTTGTAGACCCTTCGGGAGACGTGGTGGGGAGTTATTGCGGATGTGGACAATGACTGAGCAGAGGCCCTACAGTTCCTCTGCGGAGCGGCAATATTATCACATTTGCGCCTCATCCAATTTAAATATTTACATCGCAGACACTACACGAGCCAACCGCTGTGGTTCATTGGTCTCATAAATTCCCCCAAGTGCCTACGATGTGAATCCGAAGATGGAACCTTTCTACACACTGTTTGGGAGTGTAGGGCGTTGGCGCGATTTTGGGAGGGGGTAGTGGGTTGCTTGGCTGAGGCCCTTGAGTGGGATGTTCCCCGGTCCCCAAAGCTCTTCCTGCTGCACAGCACTGAGGGGATCGGTGGTAATAGATATAAGCGACACTTATTATTCCTCATTTTCACTACCGCAAAATGAGACATTGCCCGCTAGTGAAAGAACGCCAGTCCGCCTCTGCTCGGCGCATGGAAGAGGGGCATGTACTTTTGCATTGGCCTTGAGATTGCTGTGTTTCAAGCGGGGGATGTCCCCAAAAACATCCTAAGATCTGGCGCAGGTGGGCGGAGTACATGGGACTGACACTCTATCCTATACGTACTATAGACATGCACATGGATGAAGATATATGTCAATACGGCCAGGATTCCTGAACGGGTCATACTGTTCCATGACATGTATATGGTATATGATGCGACTAGAGAGCGGGGGGACGGCACAAAAGTCTCATGCACACATGTTTACATTATTTTATTGTGTTTGTTTGTTTTTCTTTCACTTTTCTTATCCTTACATTTCATCAATCCTTGGGTGTTCCGAGGGTCTACAGCCGCACTATTTTACCGGTGACTGATTGTATTCCTGTTTAGCCCTCAGGGACACTTTTCTGGTTAAAATTCAATAAAATCTGTTGTGAAAAAAATAGTGAAGATACTCATATAAGACTACAAACAGTAATGCGAATCACACATGACGATTGTGGGGAATCCAGCATCGGTATTCTGTAGTGCCAGTACTTGAACCTTTAGTTTTGCCAACTATGCCGTGCAGTTACCAAGTGACTGTGTGTGTGTTTTTTTCAGGATGGAAAGTCCCATCATACATACAGCCTTTTATGCATTGCTGTTTTGTCCCTACGGCAGGTTGCACAGAATTATCAGTGTAAATGACTTAGTCATAGCTATCTAGAGGCATAATTTCAATTGGTAGAGGATATTCTTGCTCATACTGGAAAATGCTTGTGTTTATAGTGTGGAGTCAAATCTATAATCTACATCTGTTGCAGTGAGGGTATTTGCCCATTGTATCCATCTTGGATGTAGAGCTTATGCATTTGGTACACTAGCTCTTGTAACCACCTTTAAGGTCACATTACGTTTGCCTTTCAGGCATATCAGGGCAGAGGACCCAACTACCTGAGGAAGAGACTGCGTCCCTACCAGCAGGGCAGATCACTAACGTTCAATCATAAATGCTAGCTCGCCATCCCCCGTTTTGCTAAGGCAGGAATGGGGGGTAGGAGACTTGATGTGGATACCACTAAATGCTGGAACAACTTGCCTGTTCAACTAGGTATGATGCACTCTGAACAGGAATTTAGAAAGGCCTTGAAGACCTGGCTATTTAGTCGTAATAACTAGATTTGCACCATCACTGCTCTTTTGTTGTCTGTGTTAGCCCCGGGACACCCCAATCGGGGTAGCTGTGCGCTCTATAAATATATTTTATTATTATTATAAGGTCGGTACCAGGGTCACAACAGTAGTGGTTTTTCTTGGGAAACAGCCTTTACAACTGAAGTGTTACAACGCATGCGATAACAACGCATGTTGTTACAACGCAAAAGGCTTTTTGCAGGGGGTAGAAGGTGTTGGAGTTAACTCCAACACCTTCCCTACTGTTGCACACACTGGATTTGGAATAGTAAATTATACTATTTCAACTTCCAGCGCACCCCGACAGCAAGTCGGGTAAAGGTATGCGTTGTAACGGCTTGCGTTGTAATCGCATGCGTTGTAACGTCATACAACCGTTTTCCTTGTGCTAGGACACGTTCTCTCACTACAGCAGTCAGTATTTTTTCAGTTGGTGCAAAAAGCATTTCAGCATTTGTATCGAGATAAGATTTATATGCAATTGGTACTGTGTCAACCTTCATTGAATGTGACATGTGTAGCCTGATGTCCACGTGATCATATGGATCACCAGGTTTGTTTAGCTCACGTGTGTGTAAGTGTTAAGAAGCTATCATGTCAGCTTGAACGGAACTTAAAATTTCTGTGTGGTCCTGTGTCCAGTGTTTCCCTGAGAAGTCTGTACGTATGAGATTGTAGAATGGTTTTACCCGTTCTGCGTAATCAGAAATTTATGTTCTACCAAAATTTAGAAATTCTAATATGCACTGTAATCTTTTCAGAGTCATTGGCGGTTGGAGCAATGCACACTTTCTAAAAAAAAAAAAAAAAAATTAAAAAAATTAGTTGCCAGGCTTTTGCCTTCACTTGATAAGTTGTATCCCAAAAATAGGACAGGTTGGCAATTTTATGATTTTTTTAAGTTTGAATCTGTAGCCCATGTGAACAAACACCAAAATTATGCGGTCCACTGTGGTCAAGTGCTCCATCAGGTCACCGTCTTTTGCATTTTTTTCTGCACAATGTTATTCATTAGCGCATTTTGCACTGTAAATGTGCGAGTAGCTGTGTTCAGAAGTCTGTAGTCTAATACTAGACAATATGATTGATCTGGTTTATTACAGGAAAGAAGGGGTTATTCGTGGAAGAAGTATATATCTCAATTACACCTTGGTATTAAAGTTGTTCTAATATTTCTCCAACTTGTTACTTGGCTTCAGTTTTTATCGGTTATTGTTTTTGAGTTTGTGGGGTTATCCTCAATGCATGATAAGGTGAACCCCTTGTTAAGCTCATCTCTGTCTACTTGCATAAGAGCTCTTAACTTCTCATAATAATTTTACCTTGGCTCCCTACAAGAATTGATACAATGCTTGTCCCTACCGGTCCATATGCCTTCACAATCAACTACCCTCCTAACCTCTCTAAAAATGCGACCAAAAGCACAAACATCGATTGGTCAAAACCGGACCGAAACACATATCTCTGACCTTTACTTCTGTGCTAACAAGGGTAAACTACCCAATTACCTTATCTTCTACTCCAGGAAGTGGGCACGATGGAGGACTGTCTTCTATTCCATGCTTGTATAACGAGTTCCAGGAAAACTCAGTACTGTCTCAAACTATCAACATCGCCCTCAACCTTTTACAATGCAAATGCCACCATCTCCCTTTATAACAATGGTATTATCCTAATTCAAGCCTCGAATACAATCTAGCTAAGATGATTAATATCTTCTCCACCTTCAAAGACTACTCCAAATGATTTTACACTCACACCTCCCTTCACAACCAGGGTGATACCAACCACACATATCCTTTCTCACGCCTTAGGCGATCGCCGTGCCATTCAGTCCTCTGACTCCGTATCACCAGAGCCTACGATGTCCACAATATCAGTGAATCAATCTGCTTTTGGACCCACAGTGTAATTCACTTCCCCGATCTCCACATAGTTACATAAGGGGACCCATGCTGGGAAATCCTCTCTCGCTCCACCGCTTCATCTCTCTCCTTGTGAACTTCCTTGCTTGATCTCACCTAACTCGCTTTCAGCCCAGTCGGTGTCCAGTCTCCTGCCCTCCTGGAAACCTATTCCTCCCAACCCATGCTACCTCTCCTCATCCTCATCCCATCCGCCCCACATAAGCCCTATCACCCGCATTATACCCACGGTCCCTCTCTCCTCTCTGATGGGTAATACACAAGAATGCACTGAATTACCCGATCCCCTGACTATCCCATGGCCACTCCGGCCCCTTCAGCTATCCACTGAGACCCCATATCCCCTCTGGAACCCCCCATGCAACCCTTACCCAACACCCAACACCGGGCCGCTCATCTGGATGAGATCTTCTCTAGCCTCCTGCACCTTCTCACGATGGAACTCCAGGATTCGAAAGCCATCACTGTCAAACATCTCCCTCTTCTTAGAAGCCTTAGTACTATAGGGAATCAACACAAAGTCCTTAATGGCGCAGCTCCTGCCCTTGGCCATACTTTGAAAATTTTACCCCTCCCAAATATCGCCTCCCACCCTCGAAGACTGAAGGCTGATTTTGCGATCAGTGATATCCATGATCTACTCCTCTCTTATTTCCAACTGTTAGGCCCTGATAAGTCCCGAACGGGGCAAATCCAAGCTATTCACGCCAACCCTTAAAAAAGAATCCTTCCGCAACCTGAGAGGCATAAATAATGACAACCTCAAGCGCATCAACATCCTTCAGACTCCCACTTCTCACTCGACTGATCAATTGAAATGCGTACTTCTCAACTCTAGATCAGCGAGTAAATATGCCCCGACATCTATGATCTCATCCTGACCAACAATCTTGACATCATTATCCTCAACGAAACCTGGCTAAACTGCTCCTCTACACCTTTCCTTGACCTTCTAGTCCCACCTAGCCATAACATTATTCATATGGACAGATCTATGAAACAGTGTGGAGGAATAGCCTGTATACACCGAAATACACTCTCCATTACACAATCAGAAACCATTACTCCGACCTCCAGCGAATATCTAGCCATCAACATTTCCAGTAAAAATCTTCCTGTCTGCAAACTACACACATTCTACCTCTCCATGGAGACCATCTTTCCTTCATTGAGCATTTAATGGAAATCATCTCATCCAATGACGACCCTCTAGTGTCCCAAATCTTCTTGGGAGACTTTAACCTCCACTGGTCTTACCCTAACAGTCAAGCAGTAAATTGTCTTAAATCCTACCTATTGGATCATGAACTGACAAGCAACAAGGGAGAATTTCTGGACCTCATCATTTCCAAAGGTAGCACCATCACACTGGACTCCATTATCCCATGCGACTGGTCTGACCACTACTGCATCTTCTTCTTCATTAACAGGGAGGTGGTCGCGAAGGGTGATCAACCCAAGAAAACAAAGCAATGGAAAAGGAACCTCAGAAATGTCAACACGGAAGATCTTGCAGCCTGTTGCACAAAGGCCTGGACTTCCCAATTAGATATGACTGACGTTTATGTCCTCACAGACTTCTATAATTCCTCTATCTCTGGTATCAGGTATGCTATAGCTCCTATACAACAAAAAAATGCCTCCTCCAAAATCTCCAAACCGTGGTTCAACAACACCCTAAACTCTGAAACCATGGTTCAACAACACCCTAAACGCGGAACTCCGTAATTTAAGGGCAGTGTAAAGATCCTGGAGATCCATACCATCTACCGAACACCTAAGCCACCTTAAAGCTGTCAGGAGCTCTTGCAACAAAAAAATCAAGAGTGCAAAAGCCGACTTCTTCAGATCCCAACTTAATCAAGCTAAAAACCGCCCCAAGAAACTTTTCGAAATTGTTCATCAACAATAGGTCAAGGCGCCCATACACCCCGACCCTGGTGAAGGATCTCCTACCTGCGACGAATTGGCTGCCTTCTTTGCCAAGAAAACATCAAGCACCAATACTGATCTAGAATCAAAGAGGGGTCTTCTTCCAATATCTGACTGCACTGCTCCAATTGCCATCCAGGAGTTGCTCGGTCCCCCATAGCTCTAGCCCCAAGAACAATGCCTCTTAGCACCTTTACACCCCTCAGTGAAAGTGACATCTACAACACTCTGCTTGCGATCAAACCATCTAGCCACTTCAGCGACCCACCTCCCATATTCAAAGAAATTAAGGCTGCCATCCTCCCCATCTCGGCAAAGATTGTTAACGCATCACTATTGCAAGGCTCGTTACCTGTCTGCCTAAACAAAGCGCAAGTATCCCCCATTCTAAAAAAACCTAATGCAGACAGTTCTGATCTGAATAACTTCCATCCTATTTCCAACATCCCCACACTGGTGAAACTTCTAGAAAAGTGTGTGAAATCTCAACCCTGCTGTCACATTGAGAAATTCCAACTGTTGGATCAACATCAATCGGGTTTTCGGAGATTTCACAGCACAGAATCTGCACTCACTCCCATCATGGATGACATTTTAAAGATGCTAGACCGAAATTAATCCTGCCTCCTGATTCCCCTTTACCTATCTTCGACACTGTTAACCACAGCAAACTACTATACACTCTAAAACCAAGGCACATGGGAAGGGCAGGGGTTCACCCACAGCAGACGCAAGGAGAGGTCCTTTGTGCGCACAATAAGGCTGCCATACGCTAGTGATGGCTGTTCTGCATATTTTGCCAGATTTATTTGCTACTGAATTCTCAATTCACCTCTCAATTGCAGTAATATTATTACTGCATGGGGTCCTACCCCCAAAGATAACGCCCAACTGTAGAGTAGGGCCTCAGTAGGGTCTGCTTGCAGCAGGCACCTCTACCAACCCTTCCCCTCCTGCAGTGATACGCAACAGAGTTGCTACTCACTCGACCAAACAGAAAGCACCTTGAGAGTTCTATAGCAGTTATACAACACAATGCAATGCAGGTGAGGGGCTGATTAAAAGCCTTGGGGGTCGCTATTTCCGGCAGCCTGGGTCTGTCAAGTTCTAGGCGTCGAGCACCCAGAGGAAGCGCAGAGGTCCTGAGTGCTACGGTGGATCCAGTGTCAAAGCGAGTGCCTGGGAGGAGGGGTATTGGGAAAACAGAAGGGGAATAGAGAAACTCAACGCTTATTTCAAACATCCCCACAACAACGGCCTTGTATCCACTCACCCTCTGTTTTTAAATATTATAAAACGCAAATACACATTCTGCGGACTTAAACATTTCCCTTATTCTATGCATAGTCAAAACAGCACGCATGGGTACTCCTCTTGGTGTCTTTCTCCATTAATATGTGTGTTTATCTGTGCCTGCGTTTTGAGGTGATTAAACCCATACACAGATACGTTCTAGAGCATAACTGCTGCAGCGGCTCTTTTGCCCTCATCCTCTCAGCGCAAACATAACTTTTTGCGTGCAAGTTTAATCGTTTCCCTGCTGGACACGCAGAGCGGGTCCCAAGGAAGAATTATCACAAGAATAAAAAGCCACCACACCCTCCGTCTCTTATAAGAAGCTGAATGACGCGGCCTGCCTTCCTCCCGGCCCTTTGCAGAAGGATTTCCTCTTGCCAGTGTGAAAGATGTCACCCACTTGATTTAGCTCATTTACTGCATCTTTGTTCTTTTGCACTAGATACACTGAAGACATCCCTTGAACAAAGGTTTACAGTTAGTTTGGGGCCTGGTTTCAACCAGAGTACACAAGCAAGGATGTAATGGGGAAGTGGGTGGGTAGATATAATTACGAAAATAATAATCAACACTGTACAAATGGTTGTCACTTATTTTAATTTCCTATATTTACAATCTAGAATGTACAACAAAAGTGATTTACCCAGGATTACACATTTTTTAAAAAAGTTATAAATCTGGTATTAGAGCTCTTGACAGAAAGTATACAGTCAACATCGGTACATTTTTTATTTTCTTCCAAAGATGTCAAATCACTCCATGTAGGATGTAGGCAGCTCAGCCAATTCAGATTGTTGATGCTAGTAAATTTACTTTTCTTTGGTCGATGGTTGTATGTTTATTGTGAGGGTTTTTCATGTGTGTTGCTTGTGAAACCTCCTGATGTATGCCACAACTGTTTTGTGGGTCGGTTTGTCACTCTGTGGCCTTTTGTCATCTGGAGCACTTTTAGTTCGCTTCATAGGGAACACCATTATGGGACTTGTAGTTGTACTTTCAAAATAAATACAGGTTGAGAAAATCTAGTATGCAAAGTACTGATGATTCAGAAGTCACGACCGGCTTATGGTACCATATTGTGGAGTCTATATAGTTTGCCGTACTCCAGCGGGACACAAAGTGACGACTGACATCTTCAGCCAGTCCTGAATTTTAAGCTAAAAGCAAATCACATTATGGAACGTATAGTTTTGTTAGTAACAATTTAAGTGTGGGCGTACACATTTTCAGCTTAAGAACTTGTGTTTTTATAAAGTGCTGTGTAGATTTTGACTGTATCTCAGCACTACACATAAACAATGATGAAGTCACCCAACTGAATGTATGTAATGGTATTGTGCTGACCTGCTGGGATAGTAAAAGAGACGTGCACAGAAATAAGGGAAGTACCTGGAAAGAAACAAAGCTGTAGAAATGCTATGGGGTTCTACTTGTGAAGTAAAAAAGAGCTTTACACTGCAGTAATGGGGCCTGCCCGGGGGACATAACTCTGAAGTAAAGGAACAGCTTTACACAGGATAAATTGACCTGCCTATGGCAGTAAACGAGTGATGGGTGTAGAAATATGGGGACATAACCCGGAAGTAAAAAAAAGCAGCTGTACATACGAATACAGGGGCCTGCCTGAGAAGTAAAAGAAACGTGCCACGGGGATAAGGGGATAAAAGAGAGCTGTACACAGAAATAGGGAGAACTGCCCGGGAAGTAAAAGGGGAATCTACACAGAACAAGCATTTGCAATGCAATCGGTCTCGTCTTTGGAATCTTATATGTATTTAGCTATGCAGCACATTAGCCTGGGTGCTGAAACATCTACTGTTCTTTAACATGGAGGGAAAGAAAGTACCAAACTGCGTGACACACCAGGTATGGGAACACATGGAGAGAAACATTGCCTTTCAGCGGGAAATGGTATAGTCGAAAGCTCTGTTTTTAATATAAAATCAGGGCCGTCGGTGGTCCTATCACTGAAAATACAAGATTTGAAAAAAATATTATTGTCAACGGGTGCTCGTGGAAGACAATTTCTATAGACTGGAATCTAGAGAATGCTAAAGTGGTTCTGGTATTTCACTGACCTCTGCTGGTCGTTTTCTATCAAGAAAAATAGAGGCAGTTGAACAGAAAAAAAAGTCCCCAAGCGTAAGCAGACAAGTCCTAGGGCTGATCTCCAGAGCCCACAAAGTACAGTACACATAAGTATATATTAAAGTATATGCAAGAGGTCTAGAATGCTCGACCTAAAAATGACAAAATAATGAAGTAATGCTATCGTCAAACGTGTCACATTACGCCACATAATTTGACTTTTCTTGTTACATAATTTAGTCGGCCATGCCACATAATTTGGCCCTCCCCAGTGGCATAATTCCACTACATGTAAATGAGGAACTAGATTCTGGCCCTTATCCGGCGTCCCTGTGGTCCCACTTTAAAGTGGGATGCTCGCTGAACATTTCGGTTTACTAGAATCTTCTGAATAGCAGGTGGTTTGTTTTTCCTCCTAGGGTATGGCAGATAGCTGTGGGTGGTTTTGCCCAATACCATGAAGAGGCCTATGCTGGTTTTCAAATTGGAGTTTTTTGACTAGTCTATAGCCAATGTAGCCCTCGTGTGAACTTGCGAATGCACCTGACTTTACTGGGCACTTCTCCTAGGTTTTTTGTAAGAGCAGGGCATTTTGTATGGTGAATGTCAAATATCTTTGAGTGAGCAGTGGGTTCACTTAGAATGAATTGCGTTCATGCTTTAACTGACCACAGATCGAGATCTGTTCTGTCCGGGATGAATACATTGAAGAATTCTTTAATGTAAGATGAGGGGAACAGTCAAGTGGCAACTTGAAAGCTCGAATATTTTGGACTAACTTGACCTGACTGATTTCAAACTTAGGTTTAGGTTTCAGGTTTAATAGTGTTGACTTCAGAGAAGGCAGATTACTATCTAGCCAAAGAATTGGCATTACGATGTTAACTTTTGTAAACAGAGCTTTCCGATGGCTAGTCATTTCCCAGAAACATTAAATACTGAATTGCAAGTGTTGGTTGCAATACCGCTGAGGGAATTAGCGTACTGTTTTGCCTCCTGGCCAGCTTTGCAATATACCAAATAGGGAGGGGGCTTTGCAGCAATACTTCTCCATTTTAGTACTAGGCTGGTGTCACTGATGTTCTAGATTACAAACGTACGTTTGCTATTTTTATTTTTAATATGTTAGAAAGGTTTGAAGGTCATTTTGCTCCACGGTTTTTGCTTCGAGGGGGCACAGTTACTAGGCTGTGTGGGATATGTTGGACAACAGTTGTTTACTAATTCGATATACATTAAAAATTGCTAATATCTGCCTCCCAAGCCAATCTTAGAGCTGTGTGGGCATGGAACAGTCTGAATTGTCACACTTGTAGGATGTGATGGTTAGTAGTTGTGTTGGTAGTGTTACATGGGGGGCTGGCAATGTACAAGCTACAGAGGCCTCCCGATAAGGGACCAGGCACTTTATAAAAAAAAAGAAATTAAATACTGTGTAAGCAGCTTTACATTTGTCATCTCTCATTGTAGTCGGGGTAAACAGTGATAATATCGAAAAAAAAATATCGACTGGACAGAATATAGTTTTTAATATAGAATGGACAGAATATAGAATGGACAGAATATAGTGGTGCAGAATATCGAAAATCAGGTAAGAAATATCGATTTTTGCAGCGTGAATCTTTCTGGATTCACTATGCTGTGCATTATTCCGCGATCTTGTGGTTGGGTCCGGATTCGTAGTCTTTTCTTTGTTTTTTTTTTTTTTTTGTAGCCCAGGTGGGCGTCGACGCCCACCATTTGGTGCACCTCCCGTGACGTCGTCGTGCTTCCTGCGGAAGTCCCACCTTTGGGGCGCCATCTTCAGATTCTTTTTTCCGCCGTTGGGTCTGGATCGTCATCGGGAAGCTCCAGAATTACACTCGAAGGAAGAAGGAAGAAAAGCGAGTTTCGTCGATAGAATCACTAGAAGATATCAGGAAAGGAAGAGATTTCTTCAGGAGCGCGAAGAAAGGAGGACCAGCGCCCCTTTTCTTCGACGGCCTTGGAGAATGCACGCTCAGAGACCCTGAGCGCAATGGACAAGACGCCATTCAAGTTCTGCCCAAACTGCCACCACAAGTTCGCGCAGAAAGACCAGCATCCGGTCTGCAACCTCTGCCTACCGGTCGATCACCAGAGTATCGACTGCAACGCCTGCTCAGCCTTCGCGCCGAAGACACTCAGGGTGAGAGAGCGGCAGAGAAGAGCCAACGCCAACATGGAGGGCAAGGGGAAGCCCCCGACGCTCTACGATCTGGGCCTCTCCACGGACGACGAGGACAACGTCGCCGAGACAGCCGAAAACTTCACGGTCGTAGAGACCGACAAGAAAAAAGAAGACGAGGTAAGAGAATCGTCGAGCGCAAAACAGAAAGCACCTCGACAACACGAGGGTGACTCGAGAAAAGCTGAGTCAAAGTCCACGAAGGAGCCCCGGCGCCGAAAACTTCGACGTCCAAAGGGGGAACCACGGACAAGAGGCCGAGCGGATCCTTAGAAAAGGACTCCCTGGTGCCGAAAGACGCCGAAAGGCAAGGGTCGTCGAAAGCATCCCATGAAACGGGCCGATCGACGCAGAAAGAACGTTCGACGTCGACGCAAGTTTCATCGAAAAGACCCGCGGTCGACGCCGAAAGCATCTCCGAGATGGAGAAAAAGAAGAGGCGGCTCGAGGCCGAAATGGAGAACATCCTTCAAAGGAAGAAGGAGTTCGACGCCAGGATGAAGGAATTCAAGATTCCAACGGTTTCATCGGCGGACGTCGGTGAGGTCGGAGACGAGTTCGACGCCGAAGGGCTGACAAGGGATCTCGAAGAGGAAGAAGAGCCCTATTATGAGGGAGAAGCCGAGGAATCGGCGGCATCTACCAGCAACGACGTCGAATGGCACGATCTCGACACCGAAAACCCGGAGGAGCCCGTGGACACGTACCCTTCGAGTCCTTCGCCACCCGACGACATCGGGGTCTACAATATGGTGGTCAGGAGCGCAGCAATGGCCTTCGGCGTCAAACTCGACGAGGAGAAACCGAAAGCCGATTTTCTCGTCGAGACACTGCTCCCCATCCAAACAAGGAGCCAGTTCCTCCCCATGCTACAAAGCGTGATGAATCAGGGGAGAGAAGCCTTCAAGGAACCTGCGACCTGCCGGTCGATCACGCCCAGGACAGAGAAGAAATATAAGCACTCCTCCCTGGACCCCCCTTACATCAAGGGTAGCGTGACCGCGGACTCCATCATAGCCTCCACGGCCAGGAGAAGGGCCAACGTACCAGCAACTTCGGGCCCACCTCCGGATAAGGAGAGCAGGAGGATTGACCTCACAGGAAGAAAGGTCGAGAGGAACGCCGCAATGCACTGGCGCATGGCGAATTCAAATGCACTCCTCAATAGACACCAATACCAGCACTGGGATGAGATGGGGGAGCTAGTAAAGCACCTCCCCGAAGAATACCGCCAGAGAGCCTCTCACCTGATAGACGAAGGCAAGAACATCGCCAACTCCTGTATAAAGACGGCGTTGGATGGGGCAGAGACTTCAGCAAGACTCATGGCCATAGGGGTCACAGAGAGGAGGCATGCATGGCTAAGAATCTCGGGATTCAAACCGGAAGTGCAGAACAACATCCTTGGCACCCCCTTCAATGGAGAGACACTGTTCGGAGCAACAGTGGACGACAAGCTCACCCAGCTGAAAAAAGAAAACGAGACGGCGAGGTCCATGGGGGCCCTACAGCTGAGGGGAATGAGGCGAGGAAATCCCTCGAGGAGACCCTACGGTAGGGGAGGAAGCCAGCAGGGGACGTCGCACCAGGCATTCCAACAAAGTCAGCAGGGTGAAGGTCACGGACAAGGTCAGCAGAAGCAAAACTGGCAATATCAACCTCGGGGCCAGTCCTTTCGCGGGAGAGGGAACGGACGTGGCCAAAGGAGGAGAGGGGGCGAACAGCCCTCGACGAAGTGACTCAGCACGCAAGAGGACGCCTACCCTCGTCAGGACCCCAAGGGTGAGGCGCAAAAAAGTGTCATCAGGGGGAAGAGAAGATTCAAGAGCCTACGAGCATACGACACCAGTAGGCGGAAGACTGAGGTTCTACCTTCAGGAGTGGCGGCGTATAACCACAGACAAGTGGATACGGAACATTGTGCAGTACGGATACTGCGTAGATTTGGAGAAAAGACCTCCAAACAGGAAACCAAAGGGAAGACTGAGATCGGCCCAAGAACTGGCAATACTCAGAGAAGAAACGCGGAAACTCCTGCAAAAGGGAGCCATAGAGACAGTGCCGTTCAGAGAACGCAACAAAGGGGTCTACTAAAACTACTTCGTGGTTCCGAAGGTAGACGGAGACCTCAGACCCATACTAGACCTCCGTTACCTAAACAAGTTCATCAGAACGCAAAGGTTCAAAATGATTTCACTGCAGGAGGTTCTGCCACAGATAAGAGAAGGGGACTTCATGGTCACCGTGGACCTCAAGGATGCCTACCTTCACATCCCAATAAACAGAAGGCACAAGGGCCTTCTAAGATTCAACATCGAACAGGAACACTACCAGTTCACGACCCTGGCCTTCGGATTAAAATCAGCACCAAGGGTCTTTACAAAATGCCTGTCGGCGGTAGCGGCGCACCTACGAAGGCAGGGAATACATGTCTACCCCTACTTGGACGACTGGCTGGTCAAGGCAAACTCACGCGAAAAGTGCAAGAGGCACGCAAAACGCGTAACAGACACCCTCACGAATCTGGGATTCTCGATCCACTGGGGAAAATCATCGATGGAACCGGAGCAGGTGAAGATTTTCCTGGGGGCAAAGATCAACTCCCGCAACAGTACAGTAGTGCCCAGCGACAGGAGGACAGAGGCTCTACTGAAGGAGGCGAAGCTCTACCAGAAGGGGCGAGCTCTGACAGTGAGTGCTGTGAGCAAGATGATGGGGATGATGGCGTCCTGTATCCAGCTGGTGCCGAATGTACGCCTGCACATGAGACCATTCCAGGAATGGCTACAACAGCAATGGTCACAAGCAAACGGAAGTTGGGAGGATCTAGTGGTTGTTACGCACGCAGTGCAGGAGGAGATAACTTGGTGGAACAGAGACAACATAACAACAGGGAGAAGCCTGACACCACCAATCCCAACAGTGACCATTACCACGGACGCATCGCAGAAGGGATGGGGAGCGCACATGGACAACCTCAGAGTGAGGGGTCTATGGGCCCCAGCAGATGCGGTCTGCCATATCAACTACCTCGAGTTGAAAACAATCCTGCTAGCCCTGAAGGCATTCCAGAGACACCTGTTCAACAAGAGGGTGTTGGTCCAAACAGACAACACCACGGCGATGTTCTACATCAACAAACAAGGGGGGACACAGTCGTTCCCACTCTCATCCCTAGCTCAGGAGATTTGGAGATGGGCCATACCTCTCAGGATAGATCTACTGGCAATTCACCTACCGAGGAAGGACAATGTGGAGGCAGACTGGCTAAGCAGGCAGACCTCAGCATCACACGAGTGGGAGCTCAATGGCCAGGAAACGGAGAAACTCTTCCGGAGATGGGGGACTCCCACAATAGACCTATTTGCAACACGCCACAATGCAAAATGCCAAAGCTTCGCGTCCAGGCAACCAGATAAGCAATCCAAGGGAAATGCCCTATGGATAAGCTGGTCGAGGACATTTGCCTACGCCTTTCCACCGATACCCCTGTTGCACAGAGTGCTCGACAAGTGCAGAACCAGCAACATGACTCTGATCCTGGTGGCTCCGCAGTGGGCGAGGCAGACATGGTTCTCACAAATTCAAGAAATGGCACAAGGCGACCCATACAGGTTCGAGAGGAGGAAGGACCTGCTCTCAATGCAAAACGAAGAGGTCCTGCACCCAGAGCCAGAGACCCTCAACCTGGCGGCATGGCTCCTGAAGACCTAGAGTTCGCACACCTAAGATTGCCCCCGAGCACGATGCGAGTGCTACGGGAGGCGAGGAAACCTACAACACGAAAATGCTACAGCGCAAAATGGAAGAGGTTCACTGTGTGGTGCCGGAAAAAGGGCCTGCAAAACAGAATGACAAGAGACTCAACAGTACTGAGGTACCTCACACACCTTCTAAAGAGTAACCTCTGCTCGAGCTCACTAAGGGTACACCTAGCGGCCATCGTGGCCTACACCAGAGGTGAAAGAGGGGGAAGTTTCTTCAGCTCGCAGGTGGTGAGGAGATTCATGGAAGGAGCCAAAAGGATGGCCCCCCCGAAAAGGTTGCCGCCGCCGGCATGGAATCTGAATGTGGTCCTGACGGAGCTCATGAAGGCACCGTTTGAACCCATTCACAAGGCCACACTGCAGATGTTGACTATGAAAACGGCCTTTCTGGTGGCCATAACCTCACTACGCAGGGTGAGCGAGCTTCAAGCACTAACGCTGCAGGAACCCTACATTCAGATTCACAAGGATAGAATAGTCCTGAGAACGGACCCACACTTCATGCCCAAGGTAGTGTCGGCGTTCCACATAAATCAGAGTATCCAGATACCAAGTTTCTTCCAAAACCCGACTACAAACGCAGAAAAGGCACTGCACACCCTCGATGCCAGAAGAGCGGTGATGCACTACATTGAGAGAACCAAGGAACTCAGGAAGTCGAAACAGCTGTTTGTGTCCTTTGCTACTAGCTTCATGGGTAGGCCAGTGACTAAGGGCACCATCGCAAGGTGGATTGCCCTCACTATTCAATTCTGCCACAAACAGGCTGGACAGGAGCTAGCGGAGGGGCCGCAGGCTCACTCCACAAGGAAGAAAGGGGCCACCGTGGCCTTCCTGGCGAACACGCCCATCCAGGACATATGCCTCGCGGCAACTTGGGCATCTGTGCACACGTTCACGAAACACTACTGCGTGGACATTCAGATGAACAAGGAAGCACAGGTTGGACAGAAGGTGCTTCAGCACATTTTCAACGACCAACGCTCATCTACCACCCAGCCGCCACAGAATTAGGAAAACCGCTACAAAGTCTATGCACAGCATAGTGAATCCAGAAAGATTCACGCTGCAAAACGAATAGTTTCTTACCTGTCGGTGTAGTTTTGCAGCTTGAAGATCTTTCTGGATTCACTAGCGAACCCACCCACCTCCGCCAGGAAGATGAGGCTGGAGGAAGAGGGGGTAAAATGGAAAAGATCAAAGAAATGAAAACATACAGATAAAGGGACAAGAAGGATTAATCAATCGCCTAGGGTTAAAAAAAAAAAAAGGAAAGGAAAAAAGAACCCGAAGATGGCGCCCCAAAGGTGGGACTTCCGCAGGAAGCACGACGACGTCACGGGAGGTGCACCAAATGGTGGACGTCGACGCCCACCTGGGCTACAAAAAAAAAAAAACAAAACAAAGAAAAGACTACGAATCCGGACCCAACCACAAGATCGCGGAATAATGCACAGCATAGTGAATCCAGAAAGATCTTCAAGCTGCAAAACTACACCGACAGGTAAGAAACTATTCGTTACATAATATAGAAGTAAGTAATATCGACAATCATAATATAGTTGTTAAAAATATCGAATTTTTTTATAGTGTTTAAGTGTTAGTATATCTGTTAAAAGTATGTATTAATTTTGGAATGTATGTTTGAATATTTTTAAAGTAATGAATTTTATGTTATTTAATTTTTGTGTAATTTAATTCCGTAGCAGGTTGTGGGTTTATAGGGGATTAGGGTGGGAAGTAATTTAATTATAGTACATTAAATAATAATTTTTATGAATTATTAATTATTTTTAATTTAATTTTGCCTCAGAGCATTCTGCATAGTTTTTTCACCACCCCTAAACTTGTGGCCGTAGAAAATCCACTATACTGAGAATTTCAACAATCTTAAGCAGGCTTACGAAACGCCACTAAATTTGATTCTGCGATTTAAAATTTTGAGTAACACCATTTTATGCACGCAAGTTGCATTTGAGTTCCCAAACATTACCAGCGGCACACTATTTTACTCCCCTTAAAAAAAAGAATAAAAAGAAAACTTATTTGGGAGGTGGCGGTAATTTGGGCAAACTAACTCCAAGAAGGAAAAAAAAAATATTTAAAGAAAGGAAGGGAATGCTGTTTATTCCCAGCTGCTTGCATGTGTGCTTAGTATCGAATTTCAGATCATCACCAAACAGATGTATCAATGACTAGAAGAGAGTGGAGTGCACATTATGGCAACACATCTCTGTCAGAAGGTCGAGCATTGGTATAGCCGTCGCTGAATAAACAACTTCTTAGTATAATTACGTCCAGGAGACTGAGGGAGGCGGAGGGGAGAGGGGGAAAGTTAAACCGCCCTAAAGCTGAGCGCTGCCCAATGGCAGGCCCGGCTGTATTCCGAGACGGGCCGTCTGCAGAGCCAAGATCGGGGGAGCTCCTCGCGACTCCCGCAGCTGCAATTAGGGCTCAGAAAAAAATAATTCTAATGACATTCTTTAGGCCACCACTTTCATCGAAAAGGTTTAAGGGTTATTTTTATTGTCTTCATTACTTAGAAAAGGTCCATAAAAAGGAACGCCGTGTACAAAAGACAGCCTTCCTACTGTAGGTACTCTTCCATTTCCGTTTCTCGGCACGGACCTGCATTTATGGACAGACTTGAAAAGCAATGCCCCCTATTTTCCGACAACCCTTTGACCGCCCATCGTGGCAACAGTTTTGTCTAAGCTTACTCTGGTGAGGTGGCTGCTAAGTATCCGAGTGAACGTGGGACAGGTGACTGTTCGGCATCCCATAGGGGGACTCAATTTATGGACATTGAAGTATGAAAAAAACATCAAGCTTCAAGCCGCGTGCGTTTCCTTGACTTCTGTACGCACATCTCGGCACAAGCCCCAAGCGTACAGTATAATAGTTAAAATGACTTAACAAGTATTGTTAAATAAAAAACATTATTAGTTAAACGTCACCCACGAGTAAACGCACAGCCCACACGCAAACAATGGTAAAAAAAAGTGCCAACAGTCATCATAAAACCCACCGTGTCACGCAGCCAGTAAAAGATCCAGTCTGGATGGGCGGGGCCAAAAGAGGACAGGGTGGCAACCAGGAGGGACTACAACGCCTCCGGTACAATCATCACACTCCATTCAGCATAATTAATGACGCCAAAAGATGCACACCAATGAAAAGTACGGGCGGAGCAGAAACACGACTTCTGAGACCGTATTGATTCCAAGAAGCTCTCGCAGAGTGAGCAGCGCATGCGCGCAGCAATGTCAGGTGAAACCTAAAAAAAAAAGGACATAATTCCGAAGTGAAGGAGCAGATTTACACAGGATAAATGAACCTACCTTGGGAATGACAGACTAATGTAAATAAAAATAATGGGACCTACCTGGGAAGTAAACAAACTCGCTTGGTTTGCTAAATAGCAATTAATGAAGAGAAAAATATATTTTCCCATATCAGAAGAAATATCACTTATGCATAGGAATGCCAGCCTCATTTACGCATGAGGATTTTCAAGATATCCTGGAATGCTAACCAATGTTTTTGTGAATAATATAAAAGTCCAATATCTCTTAAAATTAAGCTGTTTGTCAAGGATGTGGTTCGAGACTGTGAACTAAAGAACACACAATTTATCAGAAAGATGAAAGGCCAAATCAGCCCTGCTAACATACCGTTGCCAGAACTTTCTTTATGACAGATTTCTGAGCGACACCTTTAATCTTAGAGACGCAAAAGGTAAGAAAAAGTAAGCTTCATATTAATTATGTGGGGGGGGTGACTCGAAAAGCCTGTGGGACTAAGGCAACGTCAATCACGAGCCCTACTGTGCGTGGAGAACACTCCCCGCACTCGTTACACTGACTTGTCCAGAAGTCTCACTGTTCCTTTCTATAATGAAGTCCTTGTGTGTTTACATCAACATTGTTTTCATTGTATCAAGAAACCGTAACGGCCAGAGCGGTCGACTTTGAAACAGGGGAACTGGGTTCAGAGGCTCACCTAGAGTGAAATTTCGGGAGGGGGGGGGTAATTTTTCCAGCAATCGGCAGAGTGAAGATGCAGTGGCTCTAAGAAGGGTGAAAGAACAACAAAGCCTTGTTAACCAAGTAAATGGTATTTTGAAGACCTGTGAAGTACTCTGGTGCGGCTGTGTGTGTGTGCCCGGGAAGCTGTCTCAGCCCGGGCTGACACACACGACAGACGGGGGGTGCGGGTGGGCTGGGGGCTGAAGCCCTTTGAGCCCAATGGGCGTTGCGCGCCTGACTGGGTTACAGTCTCGGCGTCGGCTCAGCATCCTGTGATTCTGGGCAAATACCTTAATCTCCCCATGCCTATCGAAAATGAATGTGGCCTTGTTAATGTAACTGGTGCTCATTGAAAGCGCTCTAATATCTTCGGGTTATATAAAACTACAAAAAATAGACACATACGGTACAGAAACACACAAAGACCAATTATTAGTTACAGCTCAAGGGACCAAATGAAATAACCAACTCCTCAAAAAGTAATAACGTTTTCAACAAAACTACATCTGCAATTAAATAATTGTACTGCAGAATTTTAAAGCTATCAAAGTTTAGTATTGGTCTGACAAAAATTCAATGTGTCTGACTCATCTACTTTTTTGCAGGACAGATTTAACTCCTTGCGGCTCGAGCTCACATCAGTGCAGCAGGCGCGCTAGCCCATTGAGCTGCTTTGGAAACCCGAAAGGCCTTCTGATAGCTTGCGGTGAGACTGTAGAGCCTACAAAATCTTTTAGAACATTCAGTATTTACTACTACAGTGTTATGTGTTTACGTAGCGCTACGTAATGTTCATCACTCTGAATGAAAGCAATGGTATTCCTTTTATCAACCTCCAAACGATGGGCAGAAGAGTCAGTCCCACCAGCCTGCAGGCAGATGTCAGCACCTGATTTGTTAACCCGCTGAGTTATCTTACCTCTTCGGATGGATGATGCAGCAGTGCTCAAGAGTCGTAGGAACACTTAGATACTGGCGTTTAAACAGCTTAGAAGGGAGGGGTGACAGGCTGCTGTGACTTCTAATTGGCTTGCCGGCCAGAGCCCCACTCCTCCGAGGAGTTCCAGTGCCTATCCTTCCATTCGAGTCAGAGGGCAAAGATATAGTTACGTAGTGGGCGGAGACCAGGGCACGAGTCGGGGGTCCAGGCAGGTACACGGCGTCCACCCACTTTTTTCACAGGGACACGTTCATCCGATCATGCACGGTGTCTGCTTTTGATTCCTAACAGCAACCTGCAGGCAGCGAGGGGACTTTTTTTCCCCACCACCAGCTGGGCAATGATAAAGACAGAAGTTATGGGGCCATCAGGCCTCCTTTTGATACTGTGAGGGACTGGAGACGTCCTGGAACCTCGCAAATACACAGGGAGAAAACAAAAGCGCACAGCTTGTTATCTCTTCACAGGTACAGAAGAGATGCACGCTTTTTACTTTGTTGTATATAAGTGCATGCACTGTAAGAATGACAGCTAGGTTGATCTATCTCAGTGTTTACACAAATAACAATTTAAATAGCACTTTTTTTTGTATTGCGCTACTCATCCCAATGCAGAGTGTTAGAGCACTTTACATAACGTACACATTATTCATTCCAAATAAAGCATGTAAGTGTGTAAATCAATGTACCAGATGTGTCACATGAGACAGTCCGGGTTACAAGGTGTAGGAGTCAAATACACTTCATAGCTCACCGTGGCCTACTAGAAAGATTATAATTTATTAACTGCAAGTAACAGAACGATCTCTGTGTTCACAGCAGTAATCCACCTACCTATCTACTTAAAATAAAAATCTGTGATCTGCATGTTACATGATATGCTTTGCAGGAGACAACTTTAAAAAAAACATATTTTATTACATTTTCAGTTGGCCTATGTTAGACCATATACATATCAGAGTATCCCTTCCAGTGAGGTCACTTCCTGTGATGCCACGTGGAATGGCACACGTTGTGACGTTATGTGCTTTGATAGCACACATCATGATGTTACTTGCATACTGCCTGACGTGGTCACTCCCCCCACTTCTGTTTTTTAGGACTTGTGCCCTGGCGGGGACCATGGGGTAGTGCCAAATCCATATACATCACACGTAACATTTTACTAGACTGGAGAGGAAGTGTCGCTGCTTTACTGAGCTTGATGACACAAAGGGCAGCATGCTTATAAACACGATTCTCCACTGCAGGCAGGACTGGCCTGCATTTATTTTTGTTGGCTAGGAGACGGGAGGGTGCAAACGGGGAAGCCGGGTTGGTCTGCTCCCAGGGCCAGTGAGTTCGAGGGAGTACTCGGGTCCTCAGCTGCTCCAGAGTCTAATTGTACTCACGCAAAATCAGTGATACTCAGTTTAAACGGACTCAGCTGATTTTCAGCTGGTAGGGCACTGTCGGGCACAAGTGGTTTTAACCGCTTTCCAGACAGCATATTTATAGGCCACCCGGCGCAAAATCGAATTTCACGAATCATCTGATAGAGATCATAGCTTCACATGTGCCAGCAGCCGACAATTTCCTTCTTATAGGCAACTTCAACTTTCATGCAGAGCTCTTAAATGAAACGGATACCATTCTACTGATCTCTAATTTTGAAACATTGGGTCTACGGCAATTGGTGACAGGGCCCACACAAGCAGCAGGCCATACTTGAGACCTTCTGTTTACAAACTCAGTTAACATTAAAGTTGAATCACCGAATACAGTGTCCTGGTCGGACCACTATTTACTAAAATTCTGTCTACAGACTGCTCCAACTTATAGTAACTGTATTAGTGAACAGAAGCTGAGTAGATCTTGGAACAAAGTCACTTTAGCTAGCCTTTTACCTCACCTCTGTCTTCCTTCTTATAAAGACACTGATAATCTAAACCATGCAGCAGTGGCATTTAAGTCAATTATCCAGGCACTCGACATTGTTGCACCCCTAACTAAATTCAAACTCAAGCACAAAGCATCTCTTGGTTTAATGAAGATTTGAAATCTGATAAATTGGCCAGTAGCAAAGCAGTGCGAAAATGGAGGAGGACAAAAAATATAGAGGATAGGCAGGAGTATAACCTTATTCACAGACATTATCTTGATAATATAAAATCAGCAGAAAAAAGATATATTAGCGATCGAATTGACAAAGCTTCAAATTCTAACAAAGAACCATATAAAATATTAAAGGAATTTATCAGTCCCACCTCCTGTCAGTCTGAAAGCCCTGCCTCAACTGAATGGGCCAACTAACTTTCTGCATTCTTTAAGAAAAAAATTAACACTATTTATAGCCATTTTCTTAATTCAACCGCTGAATACCATGAGACTGTGCCTGTTAGCGATCCAGAACCTGTCCCATATTATTTAAAGGAATTTGCAGAACTCACCGAGGAGGACGTGAGTCTTGCCCTCTTTAAAATATAATCAGTCTCTCCGACCGACCCTGTCTCACCCTAGATTGTGCCTAGCATTGCCTCAGTTTTCCTCAAAAGTCTAACCCACCTTTTCAACCTGTCTCTAAACAGTGCTATCTTTCCCATAATCTGGAAGGCAGCGAGGGTCAAATCTATCCCGAAAAAGGCCTCTGTTGATCCTAAAGAACCTAGCAATTATCGACAAATCTCTCTCCTTCCCTGTTTTGGAAAGGTTCTAGAGTCCTTGGTCAGCAAACAACTTACAACCTTTCTGGAGAATTATAAAATGCTGGACCCCTCTCAATCAGGGGTTTAGGGCTGCCCACAGTACCGAAACCTCGCTGATAGAGGTAGCCGACAATATAAGACTGGCCCAGGACAACGGTCAGTCAGCTATGCTCGTCCTTCTTGATCGGTCGGCAGCATACGATAACATCTCCCACAGTACTCTAATATGCTGAGTTTGGGAGAAAGGAATCAGGGGAAATGCCCTAAACTGGTTCAGGCGCTATCTAACCGACCGAACTTCGTTGGTACAAAGGGGTACCTTCGTTTCAGAGAGTAGGATAGTAGATAAAGAGGTCTCCCCAGGGATCTATCCTTAGCCCCACTCTTTTTCATCTTTATGTGGCACTCCTTGCTAGGGTGATCAGATCCCACGGGTTTGACACAGTGTCGTATACGTACAACACGCAAATACTGGTCACCCTGGACGCTTATCCTTTTTACACAAAACTTAGATTCACAAACTGTATCGTCCATATTAGCTCCTGGATGCAAACTAACCACCACCAGCTAAACGTGAGTAAAACTAAGATCACCCACTTCAAGAAGGCCAGTGAACACTGGTCTACAGGCTTGTGGCCTTAGAATCCTGGTCCCTGTCCATCCCCTAAATTAGTAGTTCGCAACCTAGAAGTGATGATCGATAACAAACTGTCCATGAAAGACCTTCTTAACCATGTAGCAGGAATGTGCTATGGATTAATGCGGAGCCTTCGCAAGGCTTTTTAATGGATCCCAGTTCAGTCAAGGAAACCGCTTGTGCAGGCCCTGATAATCAGTCAGCTCGATTACTGGAATGCTCTCATGGCCTCTATTAATGAAGAGCTTCTCATTAAATTACAGGTGCTACAAAACACTAATACTAAATCTACCTTCTCGGTCTCCGTCGGCTCCAAGCCTGAGAGCCCTCCTCTGGCTTCCCATCAGGAAACGAATCCACTTTAAGATTATTAGTCTGGTACATAAAACCATTTATGGGAAGGGGTCTAACTATTTGGCAAAAGAACTCAACTGGTACCGGCCCAACAGAACCCTTAGATTAGGAACCAAGTTCCTTCTTGCCCCTCTGAGGATACGCACTTCCAGGAACGGCGGGAGATCGTTCTCATATCTTGCTCCCACCTTATGGAACGCACTTCCCATGCAGTTACGCGTGGTCACCGATCACCGCCTATTCCGAAAAAGTAAAAAAATCTGCCTATTCTGATCACCTTCTCCTCTTCTGCTGTGGTTTCCGCCTTCCATCAATGGTCTTAGCTAGCGCTGTGAGACTCTTGGGTAATATGTGCTCTTAATAAAATTTTGTAACATAACATAAGCTGAGTCCCCAAAATCCGTGGCATGCCTGACCTTCAGTCCGGCTACCTTTTTCTTTTTAAATTGAGGTTTTGGTATTTTTTTTGTTTGTCTTCTTGTTTAATTATGTAGTTGGATGAGAGTTGTGAGTCTATTTCTTATTTCATGTGAAATGAAATGAAATGAAAATTTGACTTATAAAGCGCTACAGTTGCCCTGAGGCGTCCAGGCGCTGGAACAGATGGGGCCCTCTTGAGGTTACTAGCTAGGCATTAAACAGCAGGGTTTTTAGCTGTTTACGAAAAGTGGTCAGGTTGGGGTTGTTTCTTAGCTGCAAAGGGAGTGAGTTCCAGAGTTTGGAAACGTTATACGAGAAGGAGCGTCCTCCTGCTCTAACTCTGCGAGTTCTGGGGATCTCGGCCAGGAATGCTGTAGAAGAGCGGAGGGATTTGTTCGGCCTATAGGGAGAAATCAGGGGTCGATTGATGTCTGGGCCCGTTTCCCAGAAAGTCTGGTGGGCAATGCAGAGCGATTTGAATCTTACTCTGTCCCTGATAGGTAGCCAGTGCAAGGTCCTCAAGCTGGTTCTCACTGAGGTCCTCCGGGGGATGCCCAACAGTGCTCTGGCAGCACAGTTTTGGGTGCGTTGGAGCTTCTGTAGGGTGTAATCCGGGGCTCCCAGGTATAGGGCGTTATTGAAATCCAAGCGGGATTGGATAAGGCCCTGTATAATTATCTGTTTGGCCTCGAAGCAGAGGAGGGGAAGGACTTTCTTGATCACTCTGAGGAGGCCAAAACAGGTGGCTGAGATCTTAGTGGCCTGTGTGTTAAAGCTCAGAGACTTGTCGAGCCAGACCCCTAAGCTTTTGATGTTATCTCTGGGGGGTGGAGCCACTCCCATGCTTGATGGCCAGCTCGGCTCTATGGAGACGGGGGAGGCTGTGCCCAGGATCATCAGCTCAGTTTTGTCGTCATTCAACTTTAGGCAGGAGCTCATCATCCACTTCTTTACGTCCTCCAGACAAGCCGCTAGGTCTGGTGGTGCCTGGAGGCCGCTCTTCTCTGCCAGGGAGACCACCAGCTGGGTGTCGTCCGCATAGGAAATGATCTTTACACCGTGCGGACGGACAACCTCAGCCAGTGGCCTCATGTAGGCGTTGAAGAGCGTAGGGCTTAAGGAGGAGCCCTGGGGGACTCCACATCCCAAGGGACGAATGGATGAGCGTGATGTGCCATCGAAGACCTGAAAGGTTCTGTTGGACAAAAAAGAATTGAACCATGTCAGGGCATCTCCGGTCACTCCTAAGTTGGCAAGACGAGTTAGCAAGATCTTGTGATGCACCGTGTCAAATGCGGCACTTAGATCGAGGAGGATCACTGCCACTGATCCTCCTCGATCCAGGAGCCGTCTTACCTCCTCAGTCACAGCCAGTAACGCCGTCTCAGTCCCATGTTTGGTACGGAAACCTGTTTGGGAGGAGTCGAGGAGATGGGTTTCTTCAAAAAACATTGTCAGAGTGGTATTGACATGTTTCTCCAGAATTTTCGATGCCCAGGGGAGTGATGAGATCGGACGATAATTGCTAGGATTAGCTGGGTCTAAAGAAGGCTTTTTCAGCAGGGCCCGCACCATAGCATGTTTCCATGTTGGAGGGACTATCCCACTGATTATGGAGGAGTTCGTGAGCTCCAGGAGCGTGGGGAGAATAGCAGTACTGGCAAGATTCAGTGAGCCTGGGGGGGCAGGGTCGCACGGGGAGCCGGATTTTATTTTTTGTGCCAGTGTCTGTGCGGTTTCCAAAGTTATCAAAGGAAAAGACTCTAGGCACTTGGATGAGTTAGAAGTCAGGTGCAGGTTCTGGCCAGGGGAGTCAGAGGGGGGATTGGGGAAGGAAAGATAGATTTTATTAATTTTTTGGAAGAAGAATTCCGCCAGATCATTGCATTTGGTTGGTGAGTTGTTGTTATCTGTGACTGGGGGCGGGGGTTTGATCAGGGAGTTAACTATGCAGTAGATTTCTTTGGATTTAGATTTTGCCGTGGTTATTTTAAGGTTGTAGAAGGCAGCTTGTGAGGATTTAATAGCCAGTTTATAGTTCCTGATCATTTCCCTGTATGTGGCCTTTACTTCAGGGTTGTATGAGATGCGCCACTTTCTCTCCTGTTGTTTGCAGAGACGTTTGTGGTTCCTGAGCTCTTCGGTGTACCAGGGAGCTGTTTTACTATGTCTCTTAGATTTGGGTGCGTATTCTGGGAGGACCTGGTCCAGCGAGGTGGTTATCCATTCTTCATATTTTTTGTTATTAACAATTGGGTCTTGGGAGAGGGAGGGTTTCATGGTGCCTAGAGCTTGTACCCAGTTGTCAATAGGGAGTTTGGACCAGTTACGGGTTTTCCTAATAGTAAATGAGGAGGAGGGTGGTTTGCTTGTGGTCCAGTTGAAGGCTATTAAGAAGTGGTCTGACCAGGGGAGACTGGTTATATTTCCCACTTCAAGCTGGTCACAGTTGCTGAAAATAGGATCCAGCAGATGTCCTTTTTCATGTGTGGCAGATGGAACTCGTTGCTCGAGTTGATATGCAGCCAGACTTGACTTGGTCTCTTGTGCCGACAGGTCTAGTGAGTTGTCAAAGTGAATATTAAAATCTCCAAGTAGGGAGAAGTTGGACGGGGAGACAACCGACTGAGAGGTCACAGAGAGCAAGGAAGTATTGAATTGTCCTATAGGACCGGGAGGGCGGTAGATGAGAATGCCAGTGAAGCAGGCGTTGGGAGAGAATTCGATGGCAAAAGAGAGGTTTTCGCAGTCCTCAATATCTTCCGATAAGTGACGACAGATGAAGCTTTCTTTGTATATAATTGCGAGGCCGCCACCTCTGCCCTTAGGTCGGTCTGCGCGTGCTATCTGGTACCCTGGGATGATAGCTTGTGCAAGGTCTGGTTGAGAGTCTTGGTTCAGCCAAGTCTCAGTCAGAAACATAGCATCTGGGGAGTATTCCTCTAGTAATAGGGAGATCTCTAGACAATGTTTTACGAGGGACCTACAGTTTAGAAGAAGCATGGAGTAGGTCTTTAGCTCGCCTGATGGTTTGGTGGTTGGAGTGCATAGGTGTAAATTACAGTACTTACAGCATCGAGGAATCTCCAAAGGGTGTAATGGGATAGCGCATTTAGGAGAGATAGGTGGCCGTAGCTGGCATAAAAGGTCTCGGCTGTATACCAGTCTGTCGCCTCTAGGGAAACCAGAGGACGTGGCCCCTGGGCCCGGCCGGGCGCGGACGAGCGCAGACGAGCTTGCCTTAAGCGCGCCTTCGGCGCGCAATCGGCGCGCCCGCTGCGCTCGTCCGCTGCGCGTCCTATGGTTGCACATATCTATAGAGGAGAGGAGGAGTCGAAGGGGGCGTGGCCTGTAGGGTGGGCGTCCCTCCCTCCGCGACAGCTACCAATCAGCTGTGCGAGGTGCTGGGTCAACGCGAGTGAAGTGCTTTTTAAAAACGAAACACAACACAAGTGAATACAGGTATACAATTATTTTAAAATGTGAAGCGTCTCCCGGCTATTCCGCCTCAGGAGGATTAAGTCTGTCTGAGCGCCGCTTTCAATCAGCGCGCGCTTTTGTAGAGGTTGAAGGGGGCGTGGCCTGTAGGGTGGGCGTCCCTCCCTCCGCGACAGCTACCAATCAGCTGTGCGAGGTGCTGGGTCAACGCGAGTGAAGTGCTTTTTAAAAACGAAACACAACACAAGTGAATACAGGTATACAATTATTTTAAAATGTGAAGCGTCTCCCGGCTATTCCGCCTCAGGAGGATTAAGTCTGTCTGAGCGCCGCTTTCAATCAGCGCGCGCTTTTGTAGAGGTTGAAGGGGGCGTGGCCTGTAGGGTGGGCGTCCCTCCCTCCGCGACAGCTACCAATCAGCTGTGCGAGGTGCTGGGTCAACGCGAGTGAAGTGCTTTTTAAAAACGAAACACAACACAAGTGAATACAGGTATACAATTATTTTAAAATGTGAAGCGTCTCCCGGCTATTCCGCCTCAGGAGGATTAAGTCTGTCTGTGCTCTTCCAATTTCCACTCTGACTGTCCTCCTCTCCATGAACGTCTATCTGGTGTATCCTGAAGGGAAAGAGAGGAACGTGTATCCGTATACTGAGACCTATCAGGTTGTTTAACATTATCACGGTTGCGTAGATTGTACTGTTTTTCAGTAGATTGCTGTGAAGGTGACCCACCCCGTGATTTCGTTTTTTCCGTATTTTTCTTACTATCCCACTTCTTTTTTGTGGGAGAATCTATAGCTTACTTAGAGTTATCCTTTTTAGAATTACTCTTAACTTGTGGTTTTCCTGGTCTGTCCCCCAAATTATCTCCTTCCTAGCGTAGCATAGATTTATTAGATAATTTTAGGCAGTTCACGCTCCCGCTGGGCAGGAGTCAAATCTCTTAGACATTGGCGTATAGCTACCGCTGCTGCTTCTCCTTTAATGTTACTCACAATTATGGCAGAAACTGCGGCCAAGTTGCCCACCAGCTGCATCCCTAAGTCCAGTGCAGGTGCTGCCCCATACTCATTCTGCACTTGGTTCAGGACTTCATGTAAAACTGACAGTTAAAGGATACCATGTGTTCTGGTATATACCGCAGCAAATGCCATATCCCAAGTTGCACAATCTTCTTTTGGGGGAGCCATCCCCATCAGCAAGCAAATCGTTAATATTCTATGTTTTTCCTGCTGGCCCGTATTGGGAAATACTTCTTCAAGCGGATTTGTTTTTTTAGCATTCCAAAATGGAATTTCTTCCCTTTTGGTGGGAGCTACCACTGGAATAGTCCTCGCTGGAGCAAGTGTTAGTGTTCGTATCATGTATTGTGTAAGATTTCTGTATATTGTTACCAAATTATTGTATAATCCTCTCACCTGACCTACGGTCAGATGATCAATATTTGGGCATGGTGTGTAACTGACTAGGACTGGCCATACCGCCCCCTCGTTGCTGAGTGGGCCTAGTCTTATATTTTGTATATTATGTGGAAGGGCGCCTTTAAATCAATTAATGTACCCTTAGTAGGTTAATGGTATTTGTATCTCCTCGTAAGGAGTGTATGCTTTTGGTGTTTCTCTCACATCATATATGTGAAATACCCATGTAGCATCACCCGCAGATGGTAATTTAACCCAGGAGTAAAATACCTCAGTCTTAAATGCTTGTGTGCCTCTACCACAAAGGTAACCTCCCCCCGTCTAAGGTGAGGCTGTGTTGTTGTAATTTCTGAGTAACAGCGTATCTCCAGTTCTCTGATATATTTTGTGCCATATTGTGTGAACAAAGTATTACAGAATTTGGCTAACACAGTTGGAACAATATCCTTTCAAGCTTGATTTTACCAGCGGCCAATACGTAAAATATACCTACTCAGCCAAGGAGGATGTATCCCTATCACCAAGGATGTCTCCGGATTAGAGGGTGTATAGGGATCTCTGAGGAAGCACGCTAGAGCTACTCAGTTGATTTATACATTATTAGAAACCAACCAATGTTGGCGGGGCCATGTCGTGTAGTTTCCACCTATCAGTAGGAACTGCACATTTGATGGGGGGGCAACATAAACTTAGGATGGTACCAGACTAATTCCATGCACCCCGCAGGAGATGTTGTCCCTTGGACTAGCTAGCTCGCATTGCCACCGAAACCTAAACAGGGAGCAAACAGTTCTGGCAACCCCAGAACATGACAACCCTGTTTTCCTGAGGAACCGTGGTGACAGACTTCAGCTGCTCATGCTCTCTTTCACTAAGGGAACTATACAAAGAATACACAGAAGAGCCTTTTTTAATATTTATTGAACTGGAGTTGATCTTGCATAGACTATATGGGCTGTGATAATTGATAGACAGAAGCAGACAAAAGTTATACTGAATGTCAGAACGGTGAACAAAATGAATAGCTTGACCATTTTGTTTACACAACTTATGTATGCATACATATACAATAGTATAACTATGTAGCGCACTCCTAAACTTTAAACCCTAACCTACGTGTCTAGGGTGCAGATGTATGTTTTTCCAAGAAGCCCTCTTCTGGATGATCCAACCCCATTATTTGGTGGGCAAGAGTGCAAGACCCTTTCTTGATCACAAACTGGACACCCCTCACTGGGATGTCTATCAGCTGCTAGGCAAAAGGTTTGGCGTGCAGGGACCTCTCAAAGTCGGCAGAAGTGTCTCCTTTGATTATGTTAGGAAACAAAAATGTATTTATAGCAAAGGGTATCCTTCCCGGGCCTAGATCGTAATCGGCTTGCTATTGTTTGTATTTCAGAAAGAGTTGCGTCGCCACATGGACGTAATAATAGAGCACATTTGTGTCACGCACGTGAGGGCAATGTCTAATATCAAGGCAGTGTGATAGTGTGCTCACAAAGTATTCTGTGTCAGCAAAGCCAGTGTTTCCAAGAAAGTAGTCTAAGAGTCACAATGGCAAATGTGTGCCAAAGGTTAACGTGGCAAAGAGAAAGCTACTTTAGGAAAGGACAGTGCACATGTAAAAATGGCACTAATTCCTACGGGGCCTAACTCAGGCATGACACATTTTTATTGTAAGATTTATCTAAATATTGCAGCCCTTATAAACCCCTGTTTTGGGGGGACGAAGCAAAAAAGATGGTGGAAGGTGGAAGGCTGGTGAAACTCACCTGAGCGCGTTGCTGACACTCTCGGGCTCCCTGTGCCTGCCGCGTCTCCCTCCCGCCGTCGCCTGCTGTGGTGGCCGCTGTGTGGGGGGAGCGCAAACTAAAGACTACATTTCCCGGGATCCTCTGGGGCCGGAAACACGACGCCAGCGCGCCCGGAGGCGCTACTTAACGCTCCTTGTCCCCGCATCGCGGGTGGCGCCGGGACAAGGGCGGGACCGTCTGTGGCCGTCCGGGGCCGAAGGAGGCCGGGCTGGGCCATATCTCTTCGGCCGTGGACACTGGACTAGTGTGGACTTCTAACCATTACAGGTTATTTTATTCTTGTGTTAAGACGTAGTTTACAGTCTCAAGCTGCGCATAGAGTTTTTTATCTTTTATTAGACATTGTTCGTTTTTAGCCAATTGTTGCACACGGGTTTCTATTTGCACTACTCCAGTCTGTTAGTCTGCACCCGAACTATGGGGAAAATGTCTAAATCTTCATCGAGTCGCCCAATGACTAGACAACACGCTAATTTAAATCCCCCGCTTCCAAGTCTTACAGCTATAGACAAAATGCTGCAGAAAACCATTGGGGTGGTCGCCACAGCCATTGAAAATACGGAAAGACGGCTGTCCGTTACCCCTGCATTCACTTTGGCACCCCCTTCTGATGGCCTGGCTGATCTGTCTTCATATCAGGTGGACCTGGAAGCTATGTCCTCTAAGTTGCCCTCCTTTACCCAGCTACCTTGTGCACAGGCGACTCTAGATGAGTCTGTGCAATCGGAAGTTGGTCCACTATCATCATCATATGTTTCTATAGTGGCTCCCAAGAAGCAGGTAAAGCCAAGAAATAAAAAGCCGAAATCCAAAAAAAGGAGCATACACCCCGCCCCCCCCTTGCAGCTGGGTCTGCCTCTTCAGCCCCGGCCCAACACCCTTCCTTTACTAACCCACCGGTTTGGGCTTCTAATTTAGTAATAGATCTGCAGTCGTATATAGACCACTCCCTAAACCTTCTTTTAAAAACCCTGTCATCCAAAATCGACAGGTTGGTATCTTTAATTAACACCAAAGGTAGTGGGAAAAAGCTGTTAAACCATGATCCTCTGCATAATCCAGGTAGCCTGGAGGGTGTGGGTACCCTAGCCTCGTCTAATAATGTCTCTTCACAAGGCCAGTCTACTTTCCCCTATCCTACCCCTTCTGTCTCAGCGCAGCTACCCTCGGCGCTGCCTATTGTTCCTTCCCTTGATGCTGGTCTTCCCATGCCTCCGCCTACCACCCGTGTCCCCGCTGTTTCATCAGCAGGTCCCCAGTCTCACAGTAATAAGGATCATATTCCTCGGAGCCCTGGTGGGGGTAGGCTTCCCTCTGATACGGGTGGTAATTTAGCTCTCCGGAACCTGGCCGATTCCTCTCCCCTCGTTCAGCTCCCTCCCGAGGCAGCCCCCTATGTGGTTGTGCTTACAGGTGTTCCTCCTTTAACTAATGCTAAGGGGGAGACCTATTATGAACTCAAAAATAAAGTTACCCACTGGCTGTCCAAAAATAGACCTCAGAATGGAGTTGGGAGAGGGGAGATTCTTTTTGTTCGCAGGGTTACCTGGCTAGGGACTCGACCAAAGGATATTGGTGGGGATTGTGTTCTGATCAACTTTAGGGACCCCAGAGTAGTCGGACATATATTGGATTTGGGCGGGAAGTTTAAAATAGGATCCATTGACACGTGTCATCTGGGGTATTTCTATCCCTCTACTGATCCGATCCATGTGGAACTTCCCAACTTCTATCATGCCTCATATAATCCCTACTTCAATGTCCCGGTTGCCAACCGTTTTGATATGCTCAGGTTTGTGGATTGACCATCATCCCTGAGGTATAACATGGGAGGGCATAGGCATACGGGGGGGAGTTTGGGTGGGGATGGGCATGATGTGGGGATGGATCTCCCCTCGGCTGTTCCTGGTGACGGGGGCGGTCTTATTTCCTCCTCCTCCCCGCCTCTGTATAACTGCTTTACGGAAGGGGGCCCTGAGTTGGGCCCCTGTGAGCACATTGCTCCACAGGGCTCCCCCTCTTCTTTTCCTCTGGTGGCTTGTTCCCTCTATATGCCTGCACGTAGACCTTTAATAGGGTCTTGGAATGTGGCTGGATTTGAGTCCAAACTCTCCGACCCTGAGTGGGGAGAGTTAATGGACAATTATGATATCTGTTTATTCCAAGAAACATGGCTACGGCATATTCCATCGAGGGTGGGATATGCTTCTTTTTTTGTTGCTGCGGCCCAAGGCGCAAGGGGTAGACCCTCAGGGGGCCTTGTCGTTTGGGTTGCAACTCATCTAGGTTGCTCTGTAAAACTCATAGATTCAAAATCCCCAGATATCCTATGTTTATTACTCACATTTTCTACCGGTTATTCGCTGGCAGTACTAAATGTCTACCTGCGTCCCCATCCAGTACAGCTGGGTTTGTCGATCTTGGGCGCCTTAGATGATGTACTACATTTCCTTCCCCCTGCGTGTCACAAATTAATAGGTGCAGATTTTAATTGTCACTTTGAACCTCTCCCTGGGATCCCCTCTCCTACTTGTGATGAGGACGATAACTATAAAATTCCAGAGCCCACTATCTATCCTGCTAAACGTCTGATTCCACTAGCCCTTGAGATCAACAAGTTGGCCATTGCACATTCCTTGAGGGCTTGCAATGGTAGACTCTGTCCTGACGTACCGGGGTCTTTCACCTTTAATAGACCTGGGAGTTGTTCGACTATCGACTACATCCTGGTGAATGTGGAATTTTGGGGCTTTTTAGCAGCCTTTTCTGTTACTCCGCGGGTCGATAGTGATCATAACCTACTGTCACTGGAACTGGTAAATAATATTGGTGGCAGTGGAGTCCCACGGGGCCTTAAACCACTAAATAGTGAGAACTTGGTGTTAGTGGCAGGAGGCAGACGGATTAGGTGGGCTAGGGTTGTGACTGATGAGCCAAAACTTGCTGTACTTTATAGCAATGTTACCAGTTCCCTGGAGGCGGTTTCCCTCCTTTTGAGCCCCAATGGGGATATTCCGCCGAATTATTTCCCTGATTTACAGAATATTCACAAGGAACTCCTCGGCGCCCTGGTTGTTTTTTTTTACACCTCTACTGCCCCTAGGCCAAGGGTTGTTAGGCCTGAGCACTGGTATAATAGCTCCTGTAGGCTGGCTAAGGCTGCCCTGATTAAAGAGGTAAAAACGGGCACACAGTCTAGTGTCCAGGCTGCGAGGACCTTTTACAAAAATTTGATTAAGGAGGCAAAATCCGAGTGGGAGGACCTTAGGTGCCAAAATATGAAGCAAGCATTAGTTGATCGTGATTCGAGGGCTTTTTGGAACCTAGTTCGAACTGGTACGGCAGCATGCAGCCCTGCTATTATCCCTAACCTCAGTGAGGAGGTTTGGCTTGCCCATTTTAAACCCCTTTACTCTTCTAGTAATCCTAGGGGAGGTGTTGACCTGGCAACCCCCCCTAATGCTATTGAAATGAATCAAGTGTAACAGGAAGATTTAGTGAGTCGATCCTTCTCCCTTCCTGAAATAGAGCTGGCCCTTTGTACCCTTTCAGTCGGGAAAGCTCCGGGGCTCGATAGGATCCCTGGTGACCTTTACAGAAGTGAATTAAAAATCTGGGCCCCTTACATCCGGGTATACTTTAATGCCATTCTGCAGGGCCTTGAGATCCCGGATACTTGGCTGGGAGCAGAAATTATACCCATCCATAAAAAATCTTCCCCTTTGGATCCAGCGAACTATCGCCCTATAAGCTTGATCGACGTTTTACAGAAGCTGTTTGCCCGAGTCCTTTTAACAAGACTGCAGACCTGGATGGAGGACCATCAAATTCTAACCTCCCTCCAGGCGGGGTTTCGTGCAAAGGTCTCCACTATCGATCAATTGTTTAGGTTACAGTTGATCTATTGGAAAACAGTCTGTATGGGCGCTGGTAATCTTTATTTGATTTTTGTGGACCTGCGGTCCGCATTCGATATGGTCCAAAGGGAAAAACTATGGGTCTTATTACTAGAGATGGGCGCTCCCCCCTACCTTTGTCATTTATTTAAACGTCTGCACGAAGGTACTTATGCAAGGGTGAGATTCGGGAGATGTGGGGAGATCTCAGGGCCATTCCCGGTTGAGAAGGGTGTGAGGCAGGGCTGTGTTCTGGCCCCCACTCTCTTCTCCCTCTTTATCAATGGGTTGATCGAGCATCTTTTGAGCGCCGCCAATTTGGATTCCCCTGTTCTAGCGGGGCGTAAGATACCGGCCCTAATGTTCGCGGATGATACGCTCCTGTTGTCTAAATCTTACATGGGCATCCAGCGCACATTAGAGGCCTTTTGCTCCTTCTGTAAATTAAGGGATCTGGAACTGAACCTATCTAAAACAAAATGTATGGTCTTCAGTTCTAATTCAACCAACTGCCCACACCCCAAGATGGGAAATGTTGCATTGGACAGGGTCTCTACCTTCGAATATTTGGGGGTGACCCTCAACGACAAAATGAAATGGGGGTCTCACTTGGCGAAGGCAAATCTCAAGCCAGCACAATCAGCGGGGGGTATCCTGAAGGTTTTTAATAACACCTCTTCTAAACCTCTGGGCCCCCCTATGGAAATTTACAAATCCCAAGCAAGAGGGGGTGCGCTTTACAGCGCTGAACTCTGGGGATATTGCACCTGTGCTACCTTAACGTCAATTGAGAATTCCTTTATCAGGCGATTGCTAAAACTACCTGCAAGTACCCCTTTAATTCCGTTGAGATGGGATTTAGGTCTAGTTCCTATAGAAGAGATTATCCTGAACCGCCCACTCATGTTTTAGAGACGTCTCTGGTCAACTCCCGAGCTTGCAAGCTATAGGCAGGATCTTGGTGACGTACTGTCAAGGGGGAACCTGGAAAAAATCCCTTGGTTAACTTATGTAAAGAAACTTTGCTACTCCATAGGGATGGGGGACCTATGGTCCGCGCCGGAAGTGACTAGTCGCTCACTTTCAAAGAATTCACTGCGGGAGGCACTACAATTGTATCGGAGGGAGATTTTACTGCATTCCTCTCTGGGCAGGCTTACCGACACCTTTTTGGACATTAAGTTTTGCCCTCAGTTTGAAGTTTTTTTGGATGTTATCCAACCCCCTTTGGCGAAGAAACTCTACATACAGTTTAGACACGGTTCGTTACCATTGAGGGCTCTTACCTGCAGATGGTCTAATGTATCTGATGCCTTAAACACGTGTCCTGTATGCATTGATATTTTTGAAACAGAGCTCCATGCTGTTCTTTTTTGCCCTCTATATAACAAGGCAAGGAAGAAGTGGATTATTCAGCTCTGCAAGTCCAAGGGTTTTAGGGACTATCAGGAGGTGTTTAGAATACTGAAGTATGACACTACCCCTTTAATAGTGTTTGCGACGGCCAAATACCTTCTTTCTATGTGGTTTACCCGGTCTAAAAAACTGCAATCTGTTACATAACTCTCCCGTTCCTAGTGTTGCTACTTCCAAGAAGCTGTGGTGTAGTGAGAACACCGTGGGCCTTGGATCTAGTTTTAACAATTTGTTTTTATGAAATTTTTATCTTTTGTTGGATTACACTCTATGCATTGTTAATTTAATCATGTTTTATTGTATATAATTATTTATGTCTTTTTATGGTATTTTACCGAAATAAAAGCTTGACTGACTGACTGATAAACCCCTGTTGGAGTTGGCCCTCACTGCAGGTTCATCCCCAAACTTGTAGCCTTCATCGTACTGTTTTCAGAACCCAATTTTGTTGGTTTATAGGACTCTGTGCACATTATTACTACCAATCCGTGATAAAGTACTTGTTCTCTCACCTTTAAATATGGTAGCAATGGCTTACACCCAATTGCACATTTAATTTTCTTGTGAGCCCCTAGTAAAGTAGTACTGCATGTACCCAGGGCCCATAAATGTAATGCTATTAGTGGACCTGCAGCACTTATTGTGCCAACCATGAAAGTAGCATTTTTATACATATCTCAGTTCTGCCCCTGCAGGTAGGAATGTTGAGTTTGGTGTCTAAAGAACTGTACTTTAAAACCCTCTATAATTATAAAGTTGGATTTTAAGTCATAATTCTTAAAATGCTACTTTTACAAAGTTGCCATTTTCCTGTCCCAATCATTTGGTGCCTGAAGCCTTTATCTCTGTGTCTCATAAATAGGTGTAGCTAGCAGTTGGTGTTAGTGTATTGCTCCCAGAGAGGGAGACATAGGTAAAATAGGTGTTGGTAACGTGAGCTATCTCTGACTTGATAGCGGCAGTGCTATCACCTATCACACTTGTACATCACAAAGACTCTGCCTCAGCACACTCACAAAGGGTTTCACGCTAGTTTTTGTGCCACTAAACAAACTGGGGCCAGGGCAGGGAGGCAGGAAATTGCAATCATCTTTGGGGATGGTACCCTCTAGAATTTCTCCTACTTCAAAGCTTTCAGCAAGTATAAATAGTGGGCTCCAGACCCAACTCTTCAGTACATATTTGGAAATTTGGAAGACGTAGAAGGACTACATGCTTCTCTGCTGCAAGAAGAACTGGTACTCTGCTGCCCGAGGACTGAACCTGCATTTTTCCCCCCAGACTACCAGAGTGACTACAGGACTGCCTTCTGAACAGAACCTTAGGGACAGAAAAGGCTCCAACCACCTTGAACCCTGCACCTGGACTTTGCCTGCTGTCAGTCTTGTCCCCCATGTGGTGCTACTCCAGTCCTGGACTCTTGAGAGTGAGCCTGAAGGTGCAATGCCAGTCCAGCTTTGGTCTGGGTAGAACTGATGCACTGCGTTTCATCTCTATTAAGCTTTGTATTGGAACCACCACTGCATGATGTATTCTCGAGGCAGGACCTCGCATTGTTGCCCCACATCTTCCCAGAATTGCTTACACAGCCTCAACGCTGGATCTTGCAACGCTGCGCAAACAGGATTTAAGGTGCTTTTTTTCAGCTGGCCCAACTTGGTCCCTACATCCGACCCACGCTCTATCGCAGTCACCCCGAACTTATGACTTTGTCCTGGTCTGGCGTGACCAGATAACCACAGTTAGCGAATTTTTTGCTTAAATCTTTTAAATTGCATATCTCCGGTTTTACTAATTGTATTTTTATCATTTTGGTGTCAAATCATTTATTAAATGTTACATTTTCTAAATAGTTGTGGGATTTTTCTTGTGTTGTGTTATCAATTTATTCCTAGTTAATTAGGGTTTTGCTTGTGTTTCACCCCCCTCAACCAGTAACCCAATTTCCTACAACCCCATTCATCTATTGCCAATGGTAAATGAAAATGTTAGTGGAACACGTATAATTTTCAACACTACCAATTTGTTTCCTCAGGACGATGTTGTATTGTTTTAACTGGGCATATGTAATTTTGTCTCTTTGTGTGTGGCTGAGTTAGTCTTTGGCCCTGACCACTCTGAGAACTCTGCTGTTCTATAGAAAGAATGGCATGAAATGGCAGTAAGTGGGGAAATGACTACACTTTTCAGAAAACCCTTGGCAGGTTATAGATCCATATTTGCTGTTCTGCACAGGTATTAATGTGCATATGTTACGATGGATTGAACAATTAATTTTGATTTTTTCTTGTGATTTTACAAATGTTTAGGATTACACCCGAAGCTCCGGTAACATTTGATGTGGATGCTTTCACTGATGCCTTAGAAAGAATTTTGGGTGAGTCCACTGGAATGTAATCCTATGTAATGAGACTATTCATTTTATTGTATTCTTATTTTCCATGTCTGTCTGCAGAAACCATGTTACTTATCTTAGCTTGCCGAGCACCCTCTACGATGGATATTGTTAATTGAGGGTGTAAGGACATCATTATTTTCCAAGCATTGCCTCATCTTTGCTTGTTGTGTTCGAGCCCATGAATCAAGGCTACTTTTCTTCCAATATGCCATCATATAATTATTGTAAATGTACCTTGCTCTCAAGTAAGATTGCATCATCTGAACTATTTTTTCACCCGGAACTCTTAAGGAAATATTAGCGCCCTGCAGCTGAGGCAGAGCCACAGTCGATTGAATAAAATAGAATGTTTTTAATCTGGCTCTGTGACATTTAGAACTACTTTGAATTTCAGGTGTTACTTTTGCTAAGTCTAATAGTGGTCATTTTACTAATTTGGAAAGATAAGGAGCTGAGTTATTATTGTCAGGATTTTAGCTTGTAACCTGCTGATCACATTAGATGACAGCAGCCACCCCTTTACTTGCTGAGCTATATTGTTTTTTATGAACCCCACATTTGTAAGATTGGAGGTGTTTTGGAAAGCAAAAACTGACAGGCATAGAAACTTTGGTGTTGATACATTGATATATCTATTCACTAAAATAATCCCATGAAATAAAAGGTATTATTATTTATTCCTCCCCAAGAGTCCCTTTAAAAGGTCATTGATGCATTCCAAAACACTGACATTGGTCTGTTACAGTAAGCTAGGGACCTGCTTGCCCTGCACTGCTCATAACACCTGTACTTGGGGGTTCCTGGCGCTACATATGTTGTGGAAGACTTGACAAATTAAAACATTGATGTTGTAGCTGGTGACATTCCACTGTGCCACATCTGATAGAGACATCTAGCCGCAGATTCCTTAACTTTTGAATTCTCCCCAAGTGCCAGTCTGGATCTGGAAATTTTTCAGCAGTACCTCTCCACACCAGGGGACGGCGACGTATGGCTCTGTGATGACAATGTGGACTCCGGTCATGACGTCAGTTGAGCCTTATAAGTCCCCTCCAGTGCGCAGACGTCTGTTTCTTCTTTTCTGAGCTGTAATGCGGATCAGGAGAAGCGTTCTTGGGTGGATTTTTGACCTGCTTCGGATCTTTGTGTCAGTGAAACAGTGTGTCTTGGTCTAATGTCTACAGGTTTCAAACCTTGTGGGTCTTGTAGTCGACTTATTTCGTTGACTGACCCGCATATATTACATACGATTTGTATGTGGTGTTTAGGCGAGCACCACGACGCTGAGGATTGTGGCTCCGGCAGAAACTAAATCCGAAGTCGTTAAAGGAGCAGCGTTTGAAGTTGATAGCGGCGCATGTGTCGCGATCTCCAGAGGCTTCCTGGCCGCGGTCTTTATTGTCTCGGGAAGAGCATTTGCGAGGTCGATCTAGGAGCCGAAGCTGTTCTGGAGGACGTCGTTCTTCATGGAAGACAAAAGACAAGTGGGTGAAGTTGTGGCATAATTACACAAAATGGTACCAGTTCCTATGGTGGGCAGTCCCAAAGTGGTGAACTGCTGGGGGGTTGGGAAAATAATGGTGATTGTGAAGGTTCGCGGTGATGTCTAACGTGTAGGCCAGATACTCCTGGGTGGATTTCCAAGTGCCCTCACACACCCTTGCGGGTGCAAAGCATCATCATCGGGCGTTGCTCCTCGTGGGGGTGGCGCTGCAGTCCCTCACGGGCCCTTCAGGAGGGCTCTCTGTCGGTGATCTTTTTACTGGAGTAGCCGTAGTTGTGCGTGCGGGTGTGTGGGGATGGTGGGTGGTGTGGTGAGGCTAAAAAGACCTGTAGGAACCCCAAACGGTTTATTAATGGGTCCTGCGGGTCTGGTTAAAATCTAACGGGGAGTGGTGCCTAAATAGCACTCTAAAAAGGTAGGGGAAAGGTAGATAGTTCTGTTACTCTCGACCCGTATGTGATAAAGTTAGAGTGAGAGTGAGAACGTGAGGTGGGTGGTCAACATGTTTCGCGCTTCCCAGCGGTCCCTAACGGATCCGTAGCGCTTCGTCAGGACCAAAAGGAAAGTGGTAACAAAATTTGATATAGGTCAGAATGTATCCTATATGTCCATAGTATAGGGATCACGTTTTATTCGAGTCCCTATGAGCGAACCTAAAAGGAAAGGGAGGAGAAAAAGGGGACAGGGAGACAAAAAAGGGGAGGCAAAATGAAGTGGTCAACAACATCTCCAGGGGGCGTAATACATGTCCCTGGTATCAAAACGAGTCGGTGCGGAGAAATACCCGCATCATGGTTGTGCCACATGCCAGGGGAGGGGGGCGGGTGCAAGAAAGACTAGTGGTTCTATCAACTCTGTCGGTATACGGGTCACGCAAGATAAATCAGTGCGGGACACATGCATAGTAGACAGCTCCACAGTGTAAAGTTCATGCAGGGTATCAGGGGGCATAACTGCATCCGTTGAGCTGGTGTCTCAAAGTTGACTAGTGACCAGTGAGACTACTTCTTGACGACATGCCTCGTGGTCTGCCCTAGTACATGGTGAGTCATGCAGGGTTTCAGATTGAGGTATGATAGGATCGGTATCTGAAAAATGACTTTGTGTCGAGTGTGATAGCTTATTAACGACATGTCTAGAGGTCTATCTGGTGAGTGAGGATAACGGAGCCGGTGAAATTATTCAGCAGAATCCCGTGATCACGACTATTCTACATAGTGGTGGTGTGGCAATATACTGTTTATAGACAAACTGGTAAACCTACCCAATGTTTAATGGGTCCAGGCTATACCGGATAAGGATCGGCTGGGGCGGAGGGCGCCAGCTAAAAAAGACAACCAGCGTAGTTTTACAATAAACACTTCAAGGGGAGCGGGAAATTGTTAAAAACGCCAGTAAGGCTAATCTTGGTAGAGTAGAGATAACACAAACAAACAAATAGTAAACCAGGCCAGTTGGGCTAACTGGGCAGAGTAAGGATAATTCAAACAAGACTAATAAAGTGGCTGCAAACAGGTACTTACTCACGCCCCGGGTATTCTGCTCTGAACACCTACGTGCCTCCAGGATCGCCGGTAGTTGACACGGTTTTGGAGGCACTATTTATGTCCAAAGTTGATTGGGTGTTCAACCCGGAACAGCTGCGAGTGTCGTGGAAACAGAGGCGGGACTGTGTTTCACGAAGTTGTGGATGGCGGCCATGTTTGAATGGTCTAGAAGTGTCAAGGAGTAAGAGTCTCCGTATCGACGATTTAGAAGGGGGGAACACATGAGTGTGTCTCGAAGGTGTGCGTGGCGTATGGACCCAAAAATAAAAAATATAAAATATAAAATAATAATAAAAGTGCCTCAGGGTCACGCAGTGAGTTGGTTGACTGGTAGCACCTCTAGCTACTGTGGTTAGCACGTCGGCCATATTGGAACGGGTCTGGAAGATATCCCAAAGTGTGTATATTATTGAAAGATTGCATGGTCTGGATACAGGCACATGGGTTGGTACAATTGTGTCCGTTCCAAATTAACGTGTCATCGTAAGGGTGTCTCTGTGTCAAAGATCTTAGAAGACATGTGTGGACATGGTGATGCATAAATACAGCAACCGTGTGGTGGTCCCAAAAGCCGGGCAGTAGAGTGAGGTACTATCATCCCATACACTTCTGGGATGGGAGCGTCGGCCCTGGTGGGTACGGGACACTGTTCATGTGTGTGTGTGTCAGCAGAATGGCTGGATAAGTTAGGTCATACATAGATATGGTGGTGTCTGAGTGTGATTGACCTGAGAGGTACAAGTGATCTGACACTCAGTGCTGGAGGTGGGGATACACAATTAATAAGGGTCCGTAGACTACAGATATCTGTGCACAAAAAATCTCATGTGTCCATACAATTAAAAGCTGTAGTAATCTAATTGTAAACGGGAAGAGACCCGCTGTTATCGTCAGGAGATAGAAACACATATAGTGACTGTCCGTTGGGTACAGGTGTCAGTACACAAACCCTCTCAAGTGTCCATACATTAAACTGCAGTAATCTAGATCCAAATGATTAGAGGACCGCAATAGTAGTCTGGAGATGGAACACAGGGATGGAGCTACAGTCAAAGCAGGTAGGTGTCAGGTCTGCAGTGGGTGGTGGAGTAAGGTTATGATAGCTGGTATTATGGATTGAGAGAACTCCATGGGATGTCGTCGTTGAGACCTGTGACATCAGTGCGGAGTCTGAAGACCCAGCGTTGTTCTGTTATGAACAGGTTGGTTGGTGTCCATGAGGGATTGTGGTCAATCACAGTCCATTTGAGACTGTCAGGGGAATGGTTGTGTTCCAGGAAATGATTCTGCAGTTTAGTCTGTGTTTTCTTGCACCGTATTGTACTCTTATGTTCTCCGATGCGGGTTTTGACAGGTCTTGTTGTCATGCCTATGTATCGGAGTCCGCACGGGCAAGTAATCAGATAAATGCAGTTTTTAGTATTGCAGTTGGTGTGGTGTCTTAATTGCCAAGGTCTGGGAAGTCCCAGATCCAGCTCTTTCACAGGTTTTGTCTGGTGGCAGGTAGTACAAGAACCACATGGGAAATGGCCTACAACCGGGGGTAGTGCCCACAGGGTTTCTCGTGGTTTCCTGTTCTTTCTGGGGCGGGTATGCACCAGGATATCTCTTAGGTTCTGAGTGCGTTTGAACGAAAAGAGGGGGCAGGGACCGGGGTCAAAGGCAGTTGCCGTGGGATTTCCCCTACTATCTTTTTCTGACCTCCTATCCTTGTCTACACCTACCCCCCTCCACGCAAGACTGACCTCACCTATCACTCTCTACCATGGAAGACCCAGGTCTCTGTTTCGATGACGAAACAGTAGCAGAAATTTTGAGGGCACCCTCTTTACTAGCAGAAGATGGTAATCTCCCATCTGGGAGTAGAGATGACGATTGGAAATCTCTCCAAACTTTGAGAAGACTACAGATTAAGACCGCTCTGCACGGCACCATCATGACCGAATATCTCAGAGCCAACATCGCTCCTAATGGTCTTCTTATTTCCCTGGCACCAAGAATCTTTTTAGAAGATCTCACCTTTAGACGAGAATGGTCTCGCATCTCATGGAAGTGCACCAGAGACTGGCTGGTACTCATTATAAACACAGCCAAACGCCTATCAGATGAACTTCTGATACAGATCACTCTCTCTGAAAATAGATTAAAGACAGGCATTTCTATCACGACATTTAAGTCTCGCCTGTCTGAGATTAACCAAGAGATGAACGAACATAAGGAATATCTCACAAAACAGAAAATCAACCAACTTCAAAAGGACGTAAAACGATTTGACAAGGAGAAGGTTTACCCGTACACTAAGGAAGACTATGTCTTTCAAACTATTGAAACATCGGACGATGCCAGCAGCATCTACTCATCAGGATCCAATTCCTCTAATAGCAATTCAAGCTATGAGAACAGGAAACCCAGATATCGTGGAGGATACAGAAATACATCTCAACCTCCCCCACTATTCCAAGGCTTCCCGGGTGTCCCATACCAACCACCCGTGTATCAGGGACCCTGGATGGGCCCTCAACCTGTGTGGAACCCCCACCTAGGTCCTAACTCACTAGTGCCTCAGTACCATCAATTCGAGAACCCACCTTTTCTAAACAGAGGGAGGGGCAGAGGAAGAGGCAGAAGAAGAACAGGACCAAGGAACGTACATTGGAAAGACCAAGAACAGATGACCCTGAGGAGCAGAACACCCAAACCCTCGTAGTCAACCTGTCCACCAAAATTCTGACAATGGACGAACAAAGAATCTTGGACAAGGGCCTTGGTTTCGTTCCCACCCCAAGAGAGGACGACTTTAGACTTCACCAGGAACTCAACCAATTCTTCAGGAAGATCCGACTAAAAGCTTTCTTCGAAGGGAAACCGGAAACTCCCATAGTAGGGACTGGACTCAAGAACAAATCTAAGTTCACCCCCACATCGGCCATGACACCAAATGAGGTTCTCACCTTCGAACAGGCGGTCCTGAAAGATGTCGCCGACGCGACCCCCAACCACCATTTTGACAACCTCTCAAAAATAGAACGACTCACCCTGTCCCAATTCACAGACGACCAGTCAATTATTCTAAAACCTGCTGACAAGGGTGGAGCCATCGTCATCATGGACAAGGATGTCTATGAAGCAGAATGCGAACGCCAACTCGCCGACATACAATATTACCAACCTATCAACGTGGACCCGACGAAACGCCTGATGACTAAAATACAGAACATCACCACTGAGGCCGAAGCTGAAGATTGGATTTCACATGATGAAGCTGCATTTCTCAATCAAACCAATCCACGCACTCCATTCTTCTACTGTCTCCCCAAAATCCACAAGGGTACCAACCCCCCCCCGGGCCGCCCTATAGTGTCAGGGATCAATTCTGTATTAGAACCACTAAGTAAATTCTGTGATTTCTTCCTACGACCTCTCGTAGAAAAAAACCCTACCTATTTGAAAGATACCATGGAAGTACTTAATCTGATACAACAGTTCAGTTCCCCTGACACGATCGATCTTCTGGTTACCCTAGACGTAGTAGCATTATATACCAATATACCCCAGGACGACACTCTGATGGTCCTAGAAGATGCTCTACACTCTCTCGATCCATGGCCATATACTACTCCCATACCGTTCATCTGCGAATGTGCCCAACTCGCGCTTAAAGAAAACTTTTTCGAGTTCAACAACAAACTGTACCATCAAATACAGGGCACATGCATGGGGAGCACATTTGCGCCGAGCCTGGCCTGTCTATACATGGCCAAGCTGGAGGAAGACAAAATTCAAAATCCTACCAACCCCTTCCAAGACAACATCCTTCTTTGGCGGCGATATATTGATGACATCCTTGTATTCTGGAGGGGGAGTACAGACGAATGCGCTGCCTTTTTTGCATGGATGAATACGATCGACCCTTTCCTCAAATTCACAGGTACCCACTCTCACGAGTCGATCCCCTTCCTGGATCTCTCTATATCCTTGAAAGATGGCTGCTTACTAACCACGAACTACAAGAAACCATCTGATAGGAACAGCCTCCTACTTTATCAGAGCCACCACCCGAAAGCTTTGAGGGACAACCTCCCAGTAGGACAGTTCCTCAGATTGAGAAGGAACTGTAACACCCTCAATGAGTTCGAAGCTCAAGCTGCCATCCTGAAAAAGAATCTTGTAACCAGGAAATATCCCACCAGCATCATTAAAACAGCTCACAAAAGGGCTAGGAATAACAACCGTGATGCACTTTTAGAAACAAGGACCAAATCAGAGAACACGGCACTGACATGTGTGACATCTTTCACCCCTCTCTCAAACAACATCCAGAGGATAGTGAAACGTCATTGGAAAATACTCAAAACTGGTTCCTTTGACCCCGGTCCCTGCCCCCTCTTTTCGTTCAAACGCACTCAGAACCTAAGAGGTATCCTGGTGCATACCCGCCCCAGAAAGAACAGGAAACCACGAGAAACCCTGTGGGCACTACCCCCGGTTGTAGGCCATTTCCCATGTGGTTCTTGTACTACCTGCCACCAGACAAAACCTGTGAAAGAGCTGGATCTGGGACTTCCCAGACCTTGGCAATTAAGACACCACACCAACTGCAATACTAAAAACTGCATTTATCTGATTACTTGCCCGTGCGGACTCCGATACATAGGCATGACAACAAGACCTGTCAAAACCCGCATCGGAGAACATAAGAGTACAATACGGTGCAAGAAAACACAGACTAAACTGCAGAATCATTTCCTGGAACACAACCATTCCCCTGACAGTCTCAAATGGACTGTGATTGACCACAATCCCTCATGGACACCAACCAACCTGTTCATAACAGAACAACGCTGGGTCTTCAGACTCCGCACTGATGTCACAGGTCTCAACGACGACATCCCATGGAGTTCTCTCAATCCATAATACCAGCTATCATAACCTTACTCCACCACCCACTGCAGACCTGACACCTACCTGCTTTGACTGTAGCTCCATCCCTGTGTTCCATCTCCAGACTACTATTGCGGTCCTCTAATCATTTGGATCTAGATTACTGCAGTTTAATGTATGGACACTTGAGAGGGTTTGTGTACTGACACCTGTACCCAACGGACAGTCACTATATGTGTTTCTATCTCCTGACGATAACAGCGGGTCTCTTCCCGTTTACAATTAGATTACTACAGCTTTTAATTGTATGGACACATGAGATTTTTTGTGCACAGATATCTGTAGTCTACGGACCCTTATTAATTGTGTATCCCCACCTCCAGCACTGAGTGTCAGATCACTTGTACCTCTCAGGTCAATCACACTCAGACACCACCATATCTATGTATGACCTAACTTATCCAGCCATTCTGCTGACACACACACACATGAACAGTGTCCCGTACCCACCAGGGCCGACGCTCCCATCCCAGAAGTGTATGGGATGATAGTACCTCACTCTACTGCCCGGCTTTTGGGACCACCACACGGTTGCTGTATTTATGCATCACCATGTCCACACATGTCTTCTAAGATCTTTGACACAGAGACACCCTTACGATGACACGTTAATTTGGAACGGACACAATTGTACCAACCCATGTGCCTGTATCCAGACCATGCAATCTTTCAATAATATACACACTTTGGGATATCTTCCAGACCCGTTCAAATATGGCCGACGTGCTAACCACAGTAGCTAGAGGTGCTACCAGTCAACCAACTCACTGCGTGACCCTGAGGCACTTTTATTATTATTTTATATTTTATATTTTTTATTTTTGGGTCCATACGCCACGCACACCCTCGAGACACACTCATGTGTTCCCCCCTTCTAAATCGTCGATACGGAGACTCTTACTCCTTGACACTTCTAGACCATTCAAACATGGCCACCATCCACAACTTCGTGAAACACAGTCCCGCCTCTGTTTCCACGACACTCGCAGCTGTTCCGGGTTGAACACCCAATCAACTTTGGACATAAATAGTGCCTCCAAAACCGTGTCAACTACCGGCGATCCTGGAGGCACGTAGGTGTTCAGAGCAGAATACCCGGGGCGTGAGTAAGTACCTGTTTGCAGCCACTTTATTAGTCTTGTTTGAATTATCCTTACTCTGCCCAGTTAGCCCAACTGGCCTGGTTTACTATTTGTTTGTTTGTGTTATCTCTACTCTACCAAGATTAGCCTTACTGGCGTTTTTAACAATTTCCCGCTCCCCTTGAAGTGTTTATTGTAAAACTACGCTGGTTGTCTTTTTTAGCTGGCGCCCTCCGCCCCAGCCGATCCTTATCCGGTATAGCCTGGACCCATTAAACATTGGGTAGGTTTACCAGTTTGTCTATAAACAGTATATTGCCACACCACCACTATGTAGAATAGTCGTGATCACGGGATTCTGCTGAATAATTTCACCGGCTCCGTTATCCTCACTCACCAGATAGACCTCTAGACATGTCGTTAATAAGCTATCACACTCGACACAAAGTCATTTTTCAGATACCGATCCTATCATACCTCAATCTGAAACCCTGCATGACTCACCATGTACTAGGGCAGACCACGAGGCATGTCGTCAAGAAGTAGTCTCACTGGTCACTAGTCAACTTTGAGACACCAGCTCAACGGATGCAGTTATGCCCCCTGATACCCTGCATGAACTTTACACTGTGGAGCTGTCTACTATGCATGTGTCCCGCACTGATTTATCTTGCGTGACCCGTATACCGACAGAGTTGATAGAACCACTAGTCTTTCTTGCACCCGCCCCCCTCCCCTGGCATGTGGCACAACCATGATGCGAGTATTTCTCCGCACCGACTCGTTTTGATACCAGGGACATGTATTACGCCCCCTGGAGATGTTGTTGACCACTTCATTTTGCCTCCCCTTTTTTGTCTCCCTGTCCCCTTTTTCTCCTCCCTTTCCTTTTAGGTTCGCTCATAGGGACTCGAATAAAACGTGATCCCTATACTATGGACATATAGGATACATTCTGACCTATATCAAATTTTGTTACCACTTTCCTTTTGGTCCTGACGAAGCGCTACGGATCCGTTAGGGACCGCTGGGAAGCGCGAAACATGTTGACCACCCACCTCACGTTCTCACTCTCACTCTAACTTTATCACATACGGGTCGAGAGTAACAGAACTATCTACCTTTCCCCTACCTTTTTAGAGTGCTATTTAGGCACCACTCCCCGTTAGATTTTAACCAGACCCGCAGGACCCATTAATAAACCGTTTGGGGTTCCTACAGGTCTTTTTAGCCTCACCACACCACCCACCATCCCCACACACCCGCACGCACAACTACGGCTACTCCAGTAAAAAGATCTCCGACAGAGAGCCCTCCTGAAGGGCCCGTGAGGGACTGCAGCGCCACCCCCACGAGGAGCAACGCCCGATGATGATGCTTTGCACCCGCAAGGGTGTGTGAGGGCACTTGGAAATCCACCCAGGAGTATCTGGCCTACACGTTAGACATCACCGCGAACCTTCACAATCACCATTATTTTCCCAACCCCCCAGCAGTTCACCACTTTGGGACTGCCCACCATAGGAACTGGTACCATTTTGTGTATTTAGCTAACTTAGGAGCGCTGGTACAGGACCTCCTTCTTAACTCCTGCTTCTGGTCCCCCCCTCTCAGTGTGTTTATGAAGTTGTGGCATACTCAGACTTCACAGCAAGAAGACCCCCTCTCCTATGGCTCCTCCCGTTCGACGGTTGAGGAGGCCATATGTGACTCCGCACCGCGTCCTCCCAAGTTTCCGGGACCCACGGCGTCGATGGCTTGGATGGGGGAATATTATAATTCCTTGCTCCTCATCTTTGGTACCCCATCTCCCTCTGGAACTCCTTTAAGCCCCAAGGAGGTGAGTCGGACTCCGTTGGAGAGTTTGATGGTTAAGCCGTTGGGAGTCGAGGAGTCGCGCCAGTCTACGTCGGCTGGCACCGCTTTGTCGCAGGTCCACAGTTCTTTGGTATCTCGACCTACGACACCAGACTTCAATCACCCAACTCCGACACGTTGGCCAAAGTTGCTTCTCCTCCTGCATGTAGGTGTTGTACGATGTTGGATGCGGAGTCGACTATTCAGACTGAGGGGAATATGAAGGTTTTGATTCCTTCTCAGAAAGAGATTGTGGAAAGACAACCTGTGTCAATCGAGGCAGGGCCCTTTTAGCCCATTTCTGACATTAATGTGCCTCAGATGGAGGAGAGCTGGTTGTCTGCTCTGGGAGAGGTTAGGGGCCAGAATTCATCACCAGCTTCAGGGTTGCTTTCTCCCCTGGACTTGCTACGGAGGCAAGATCCTCCTTTGCACATGCTAAGAAAAGTGGCTACAGTTTTATGTTTAAAACGTTTTTATTGAAACAAAACAAACCATGAGGGAGGGGGATAGGAGGGTAGGATACATAGAATACAATCAAAGAAAAAGGGTGCAACTCCAGAGGGTTGGCAATGGATAGCTCGGTGGGCCAGGGGAAAAACACAGTAAATGCAAGGCTAGAAATGCAATCTGTGGAATCCCCGCATGCATATCCGACACCCCAAATCTAAGCAATGAAAGTCAGCAGCAACTCAACAAAGCACAATCCCCCCCTCCCCATCCCCCATCCCCCCAGTAACGAAAAACAACACCCCACTCCCCCCGTCCTATGGTCCCGCACCAGATTAATCCTCACCAAGAAGCCCCGCACCCCCCCCCCCCACCCCCCGGGAGGCCCCCGTCTCACATGTGAACTAGTCCGCTGGGGTCACAGGCGGCGTCAACCTAAGAAGCCTAAGATACCTCGGGCAGGTGAGCTCCCGGAATTCAGTGGACAGCAGCGCTAGAAAGGGTTGCCACAGCTCTTCGAATTGGTCTATCTCCCCAGCAACCGTAAGCGACAGCTTCTCCATCCCCAGCACATGCCAAAGCCTATGCAACCAACCCGTGATGGAGGGGACGGTGGCGGTACGCCAGTGGATAAGAATGTTCTGAACCGCAGACCCCAGCGCAATCGCGATCTGCCTACCCCTGCGGGACTTCAGTGGGTACATTAGGTCATTGGGGAGGCCCAGCAGGACATACGCCGGGAGGCGCGGCAGCTCTATCCCAAAGTGCTTATCCACCTCGTCCAAAACTTCCTTCCAGTAGGCGGTCAGCACTGGGCAATCCCAAAGAATGTGTGAGAGGGTACCTTCCTGCCCGCAGCCCCGCCAGCACCCCTTGTCAGTGTGTTTATGCATTTCATACAGTCTCTCCGGGGTGTAGTACCAATATGTGGACACCTTAGTAAAGGTCTCCGTAAGGCCCGTGTGGTATGCAGAGTGCCGCGCCCGATACGCAATTTTGTCCCATTCCTTGTGGCTGAGTGTCCTACCCAATTCCCTGTGCTAGCGCTCCCTCCCCGGGTTGTAATAGTGAAACGGCGGGGGTTGTAGGTACTTGTACAGATCGGTAATTAGCTTGGCGTCGGAGGTCCGAGTAGCCAGCCACCTCTCATACGGTGTAATTTGACGGGCGGCGGTGGCACGCACCTGGGGCTGGAGGGCCCAATGCCGAACCTGCATGTAGCGCAATCTGTCCAGCTCCGTCAGGCCAAACTCCTGGCGGAGTTGCTGAAAAGGAACCACTCCCTCCGGGCCATAGATCTGGAAAAGTGCCCTGCAGCCTGCCTGCACCCAGTGGGAGAAAACCCCCGGCTCCATCCCTGGGGAGAAGTCCGGGTTGCCCACTATGGGCGTGAGCGGCGAAGGAAAGGTGGTGAGGCCCCGAGCCTCACAGACTGCATCCCACACCCGCAGGGGGACCCGCGTGACAAAAGAAGCGTAAAGATTAGGGGGGCGATGCGCGCGGCGCAAGAATGGAACCTCTTGTAAGGTGCGGCCCGCCACTGCCTGGTCTTGAAAGAGCCAGTGTTTGTCGGACTCCCACCTGCTCCATTCAACCAGATATCGCAGCTGTGCCGCCTGAAAGTACTTACGGAGGTCCGGAATACCGAGACCCCCCGCCTCCGGAGCAAGCGTGGAGAGGACCCTCTTCATTCGGGGCTTGCGGCCCTGCCAGACAAAGCGGGAGATGTCAGCCTGCATTTGATGTATCCAGCCCACCGGGGGCTGGAGAGGTAGGGCCCGAAAAAGATACAGTATCTGGGGCAACACCGTCATCTTAACCGCCGCGATTCGCCCCAGCCAGGACAGTAGGCCCTTGCTCCAGCGACCAAGCTCCTCCTTGATCTTCCTGCTGAGGGAGGCATAATTGGCCGTAACCATCTCCGGCAATGTGGGCGCCAGCAGAATCCCCAGGTATGGCACCGTGGACGAGGACCACTGCATGGGGAAGAGCCGCTGAAGGTCCCTCCTGGTATCCGCAGCCAGGGACACGTCTAACGCCATTGACTTGCTCATATTCATTTTGAAACCGGCCACACATGCAAAGGCGTCCAGTTCCCGGAGGCAAGCAGGCAGCGACCTCCTAGGGTCGTCCAAGGTCAACAGGACATCGTCCGCGTAGAGACTGACAGTGTGGACATACTGGCCCATCCGGACCCCAGTAGCATCCGGATTATTGCGAATCCTCTGAGCAAACGGCTCCATGTAGAGGGCAAACAAAAGCGGCGAGAGGGGGCAGCCCTGCCGCGTTCGATAGCAAATCCACCGGAGCTACACCCGTTGACCCGCACCGACGCTGAAGGATGCTTATAACAGTTGAATACCATGGTGCGGAACTTATCACCGATTCCCAATTTCTTGAGGACCAGCTCGAGATACGGCCAGTGAACTCTGTCGAAGGCCTTCTCCGCATCAACAGACAGCAACATCCGCTCCCCCGGGATCCGCGAGGCCTTCTCCAGAACATGCGTCACCCGCTTGGTGTTGTCAACCGTCTGTCTGCCTGGTACGAAGCCAGCCTGGTCCGCCTCCACTAATCCGGGGAGGTGTGGACCCAGCCTGGACGCTAGAATCCCTGTGTACAACTTGAGGTCGACATTTAGAAGCGAGATGGGTCGATACGAACCGCAGAGGGCCCGGTCCTTCCCAGGTTTCGGGATTACCGCGACCGTCGCCCTCAGGAGATCCGGTGGGATGGCTCCCGGTTCGGAAAAGGAGTTAAATAGCCGAGTAAGGACAGGGGCCACAGCCGTGCAGAAAGTCTTGTAAAACAGAGACGTGTACCCGTCCGGGCCCGGGGCCTTACCATGCTTCAGCCGCGCAATAGCGGAAATCACTTCTTCAACGTGGATATCCCGCTCCAGGTGGTCCGCCTGAACCGGATCCAGCACCGGAAGGGTCACCGACTCCAAATAGCCTTCGGCATCCCGTGGCGAGGAGGGCTCTTCAGCATACAGCGCCTCGTAGAAGCCGCGGAAAGATTCCGCTACCTCCGCGTCCCCAGAGACGACCCCCCCGTCCGTGTCCACCAGTTCTCTCACAACGCTACGCTGTTGCGTGACCCGGAGCCGGTGTGCTAGGAGCCTGCCACATTTGTCCCCCCCAGTGTAGTAGGCATGTTTCAAGCGCAAGGCTGCATACTCCGCCCTGTCACGATCCAGTGCCGACAGGAGCTTCCTCGCTGCCTTCAACTGCCTCCACACCCTTGGCGCCCCCGTACGGCGGTGGACCTGCTCAAGCTCCCGAACCTGAGCTGTCAGCTCGTCCCTCTTCCGTTGCCGCTCCCTATTTTCGGCTGCGGAGATAGAGATAAATTCCCCCCGGAGGACTGCCTTCAATGCCGCCCACTGTGTCGCCTGCAAAGTGTCGGTGTTGCTATTGTGAGTGAGGTAGTCTTGTATGACCTCCCCAATGCGCTGCACCACCGACTTTTTGTGTAAAAGGGTATCCCGGAGGCGCCACACCCCCCGAGAGGGGGAGGCCGCCGGCCACTGGAAAACGCCGGTGACTGGGGAATGGTCAGACAGGGTCAGGACCCCGATGTCCGCCGCCGTGGCAGCGGCACGCAGCGGTCCACTCACCAGAAGGTAGTCCAGCCGTGAGTAGGTTCGGTGTGCGTGCGAAAAGTAAGAGTAGTCCCTATCCGTGGGGTGCATGGAGCGCCAGAGGTCGTGCAAGTCCATTTCCGCAATCCGGGCCTTCACAGCCTGGGACAGTTCCCCCGTCTGCGGGAAGCGCTGCGCCGATCTGTCCATCACAGAATCGAAGACAATATTAAGGTCTCCCCCCAAAATAACGTGGCGGTCGGGAGAAGCAGTGACATCCACCAACACGGAATCTAGGAAGCGCTCTTGGTGGTCGTTAGGGCTATAAACGGAGCCGACCGTAAACGCAATGCCTCCTAAGCGCATGCGATACGCAAGAAGCCTCCCCTTCTGTTCAGCACACTTATACAAAACCTCCCCCCGAAAGGAGCTCGCTAAGAGAATGGCTACCCCCGCCGTCTTGTTCGCTGCCGAGGAAAAGAACTGGGTAGTGAACTTAGCAGAGCGCAGCCTATGGCAATCCCGGGGCAATAAGTGGGTCTCCTGCAAAAGGCAAATGTCCGCCTGCGTCCCCTCCAGCAAAGATAAGATCGCTCTGCGCTTCACGGGGTTATTCAGACCCTGAACGTTAAGGGTCACTACCTTTAGGCCCGACATTCCTCTCGGGGATCGGGAGCGCCGTGCAATGGGCAGGGGATCAGCGGGTGGGACGCGCGGGGCAGCCGCGCAGGACAAGCCAGAACAAGGTGGGCATGGACAACATCGGACGGGACCTCCCCAACCCCAGAACAACCCCCCCCCCCCCCACCCAAAACACAACCCTGGCAACTAGCCACCCGCAAACTCAAACACCCCATTGTCCCAGTCAAGCCCCAAGACGGGCAAGTCCGTAGAAAGAAACGAAGTGGACGTCCAGCCACTCACCTCCATCCGCTCCCCCCCAACCCCCCCGCCCCGTACCAAGCATGTAAAGAAGCTAAAGGCATCTCCCCCCGGAGTGAGTGTTAGGCCGTCAAGGCCACGCCGGAGGAGCCGGTCGAATCCCCGGCCGCCGCCCTCAGAGCGTCGGCCATGTCCGCCCTAATGGTAGGGGAGTCAGGACGCCCTGCGCTGGCCGCTGAGCGCCGCCTCGTCGACCTCCGCCGGTTCCGTCTCTCCGAAGACCTCCACGACGGTGTAGCTCCTTCCTCCTCCGCCGCCGTGAGCCCCAGGACACCACAAATGTCTTGCAAGGAGCGTAGCTGGTGTAGCACCCCGTTCCACCGAAAAATCAGGCGGAAGGGATGACCCCAAGAGTACGGCGTCTCGTGTTCACGCAAAAAGTCAGTGGCAATCCTAAAGGACCTGCGTTTCTGCAGCGTGATGGCGGAGAGGTCCTGGTAAAGCGCCACCGGCCGATCCCGGAAAGTCAGGGGCTGTTTCCTGCGGGCCTCAGCCATGATGCGCTCCTTCAATGGGAAGTCGGGCAGGAAGGCCAGAATGTCCGGTGGAGGTGCCGATGACTGGCGCTGCCGGCCGACCCTATGCGCCCTATCAATGCTGATGGGCAAGTCCGCAGCTTCCCCCAAGATCTCTCGGAACAGGGCCCGCAGGTAGCCCCCCAGATCGGACCCCTCGTCCGCAGTCGGCACACCACGCACTCGAATGTTGTTCCTCCGAGATCTGTTCTCCAGGTCCTCAGAATGGGCCTGGAGCTCCACACACTGCTCCCGGAGGCGGAGAACGTCCTGTTGAAGATGGACTATCTCCTCCGCTCGGTGGTGGGCCTCCGTCTCCACCGTGTCAACTCGCTCGCCAAGGCCCTCCACTTCCCCGCGCACTTCCCGGACCTCACTGGCCACCTCCCGCTTCAGTGTCTGGAAGTCCTCCCTGAGGGAGCTAAACAGTTCCTCCATAAAGGTCCTCGTGACGGGTGGCTCCCCCCCAGTCACATCTGCCGGGGCCCGGGAGGACCCCGGCGAGGGCTGTGTTCTGTCCCGCAGATGCTGGGCCCTGCCAAGCATGTCCGGCAGGGTGCGGTCCCCCTTCTTCGGGCCGCCTTTTCCAGACATCGCCAGCACCGCGGTCGGGCACAGGTCCAGCCGCCCCAGGGATGCCCAGCCGCTGGCAAGCGCTCGACGTGGGTGTCCCCCCACAGGCAGAGTCGCTGCGTCACAGGTGACAAAATGGCGGCCCAGCCCGGTCACCGTCAGCCGCGGGAGCCCATTCGAGGCAGCAACGGGAGCCACAGTGGGGGGGTCTCATCAGCACATCCCCCAGAAAGTCAGCCCAGCGGCAGCGGGGGTCACATACATCCAGCAGCAAGGGCTCCGGCGAAGGCCACCACCACTGCTCCCTCGGGGACAAGATGGCGGCAGGGCGGAGCAGGGCAGAACGACCAGGCCCGGCGGCACCACCGGGGCTCCCAAAACGCACAACAGTCAAATAGGTTCCACCGCCGGCTTCAGTCTGTCACACACAGGGGCCCAGGTGGTCCGACTCCATCAGAGAGTCCGTCGTACCTCGGCTAAGGGGTAGGGGCCCCCGCAGTGCGAAGTGTCGCCGACTCCAGTCCGAGTGCCAAGGCGCCCGTCCTAGTCCTTCCGCACCGTCGGGTCCCCTCCTGCAAGGCTCCTTCAACCTCCGTCGAGCCAGATTCCCTCCAGATCGCAACTTTCAGCACCAGGCCCAGCCGAGGCGCCCGGACAGCACTCCAATGCGCTCCGCCCCTCAGGCCCTCCGTCGCTCCTTGAACTCGATCGGACTTTTGGGGGGCTTCCCCCGAGGCGATCCGGACCAAAACGGCAACAACGTGCGCCCCTGGTGCTCCGCCACGCTCCACTCCCACGCCGAGCCTCAGCGGGGGGAGAAAAGCATAAGAAAAGGGCTCAAGCTTGGCCGGGCCGGAGGAGCTACGGGAGGAAGCGTCCGCTCACCCCGCCATCTTGGCCACGCCCCCGTGGCTACAGTTTTAAACATGTCACTTCCTATGGTGCAAAGATTCACAGACCCTTTGACAGAGGTCCTTTTTCAGAGACAGACAGAGGTAGAACCTGTTCTTCCGTTTGGGGAGGCTCGTTTTGATCTTTTATTAGGTACTTGGGCCAAGCCTGAGTCGGGGCCTCAGTGGACCGAGATATTGCACGTAGACACCTACCTGCACCTGGGCACCTAGTTTGTCTTCATAGACACTCTTCCACCTATAGTTTGGTGACTCAGTAGCGACTTCTTCACGGGATGTAGATTCTGTTCCTAAAACTCCAGTGGGTATGGAGTCTAGGAGTTGTGATAAATGTGGTAAACACATCTTTGCTTCGGCAAGTTCAGCCTTGAGATCCATAAATACTTCTTGTGTGCTGGGGCGATATTTCAGTGCTTTTTGGGAATCGCTACAGAATGTGTTACCATCTTTTCCGGATAATCTCCGCTCGGAGATTGTTGATTCGATGAAAGATGGTATCGACACTACGGACTCTGTAGGTCACATATTGGCATCGGCAGTGGCTTTAAAGCGTCAGGCTTGGCTGGCAACTTCAGGTTTCTCGGAGGCTGTCCAGTTGACTTTGGTCGACATGCCATTTGATGGTGCATTTTTCCCGTACGACTCGTACCCGGTAAACTTTTCTTACAACCTAGGAAGTACGATTCGTACAGAAAGCCTTTTTCCGTACGAATCGTACAAAAGACCATACGGCTAAAATAAACCAACAATTCTGATCCGGACAGCTTGTACGCGACGTCCGTACGTATTTAAGCAGCGTTTTCCAGGCCAGCAAGTACGATTCGTCCCTACGGCACTCCGTACGGCTCTTTTCTTACAGGAGCCAAAAACAGCCGTAAAAGCAGAGTCCCCAGGGGGACGAGTCGTACAGGCATACACCCCGTGCGTTGTGTATGTACGGTGCGTACCCCCAGTGCGTATGTACTGTGCGTACCCCCAGTGCGCATGTACTGTGCGTACCCCCAGTATCGCGTACCCCAACATCGCGTACCCCAACATCACGTATCCCCAACATCGCGTATGTACGGTGCGTATCCCCATCGCGTACCCCAACATCGCGTATGTACGCACCGTACATACGTGATGGGGTACGCGATGTTGGGGGTACGCACCGTACATACGTGATGTTGGGGGTACGCGATGTTGGGGGTACGCACAGTACATGCGCACTGGGGGTACACACCGTACATACACAACGCAAAGGGGTGTATGCCTGTACGACTCGTACCCCTGTACGACTCGCACCCCAGGAACAACTTTTCCCGGGATACGAGTCGTACAAAGTTCGCTTCGTAGCGGGTAATGGCATTCCCCGTGTACGGGACGTTTTCTGTACAAATCGGAAAGCCGGTCCGGATCGTACTAGTACGGTCGGACTGCATTTTTACGATTTGTACGGAAAAGTGTCCGGGTCCGTCTCGTACAACTTTTCCCGATCCGTTTTGTACAGATCGGGCTGATCCGTATGTATTTTTCCCGTACGAATCGTACTTCACGGCTCGGACGGGACTTGTACGATTTGTACGGAAAAATTTACTGATACGAGTCGTACGGGAATAAAAAAATTTAGGAGGATCGGAATCGGCCCCTTGGTGTCTTGCGAGAGCAGATGTTTTATTCTCAGTACCATTTTTTCCCTTTTTTTAGGCTGGTATTGATTTAGTTGACCGAGAGAGGTCTCCCTTTGTCCCTTAGCCTCTGAGGATGAGCTTTGTGCTTAAGAGTTTATTCTCAAGAGATGTGTCTTCTTGTATGGAAGATTTTCTGACGCAAGCTTCTTTGAAGCAGCTTAGTATGCTAAAATGTGCATGGCTTCAACCTTTTGTTGTCTCTCATAGGGACGTGTTGGTATGCCACTGGTAAGTCTGGTGTATAGGGACGCTCTGGTCTTTACTTGTTAGAGTAATCAGCATAGTATGTCCTCACTACTTTTGTGGTGTGCATATTTATTATGGTGCTGATGAATTCAGGGCCTACGTTTTGTATTCTTTTGAATATATGTTATTGTGGAGACGTCCATGTGGCGCGAGACCTCACAGGAAGACGTTCCTGTGCGGGGCAGGTCCCGGGACCGTTGCCGTCATTTGCCTACCTCAGGTAAGCACAAACAGAAGTCGTCGGCTTTGCGTCGTCAGGGCCCGCAGCTCTCAGTCTTTGCCAGACTCGGGCCCACATTAGTCGGGCCCGCATATCCCCAATTTCCGGGTGCTGGGGCGACTCGACCTCAGATGGATGAAGTACTGCAGGCCCCTGCAGTGCTTTCTTGTTTTGACTCCCCCCCCCCCCCCCCCCACTCCCTGGCGCGCCTTTGCCCCACAGGGGGGGGTAGGGACTCAGGTCGGGAGTGGCCGCAACGTCGGGACACAGCCCGGAGGAGCATCCCACGATGTCTAGCCTTTCCACAGTGTCATCGCACAGCCTTCTGAGGCTCCCTACGGCGTCGCTGGAGGTGGCTGCAGCGCAGTGCACGACACCGCTTCGCCACTCTCTCTCTCCCGGCAGGTTTCTGCCTCGGGTGATGTTGAGTCAACGCCAGTCCGACTCCGGCTGGTCAAGCCCTTTTCGGAGGTCGTCGGCTCGACTCGGACGGTCGAGGCCTTTCTGGATGTTGCCGGCTCGACTCGGACGATGGAGGCCTTTTCGGAGGTCGCCGACGCTTGCTCCGCTCAGCCAGTCGAAGCCTTTTTGGAGGTCGATGACGCCAGCTTGATGTCGCCTCAATGCCGTTAGACGCTGGTACCAACTTTGGCTTTATTGGTGGAGGATGTGTTCCCAGTGGATTCCCCACCCCCTGAGTCATTTCAACGCTCTCCGGAGCAGGCGCCAGTGGGGCATTGGCCTACTCATCCTTTTGCTGAGCTTCTGTTAGGTGGCCGGATTAGCTTGCGTCCGTCACCTACTGATGACTTGCTGTCACCCCCTCGCGTGGCCACAGAGGCTAGTGGGACGTTCATCAGGGCTGTTTGCAGGGCTGCTGACATTTTGAGGATGCAGCCTCCCTCAGTCTCTAGACCTTCGGAACCTTTGCTGGATCTTCTCCACCAGGGCGTGGGGGACATGGAGCACTGTTGCCATTTGCAGAGTCATTATTTGACATCCTTCTCGGGACGTGGGCGAGGCCCTCTCCGGGGGACCCTGTGGATCGTGCTGTGGCACATCGCCATCGCCCGGCTCCAAATGACCCCGCCTGTTGGACCCTCCATCCTGGGGCTGGAGGACTTGTGCTTCAGGCAGCTCTCTCTACCATTCCTGTTCCGTTGCATCCTCCCACTCTGGAGTCTCGGTGGTTGGAGTCATGTGGCCGTGATGTGTTTGCATCCGCCAGCTCGGGACTCCTGTCCTTAAACACGTTGCCCATTTGCCCTTTGGGACTCTGTCAAGCAGCTCCTCCCCTCCTTGCCGGAGAGCTCTCGTGCCGATCTGGCCCACCAAATCCGTGATGGCCATGATATGGCGCAATTTTCAATTCGGTCTGCCATGGACACCACTGACTCCGTTGGTCATGCTATGGCCAGGTCGGTTGTCATGCACTGCCATGCGTGGTTGCGCGATGGCATTTTCCCAGAGCATGTTCAGGAGCGGCTAAGAAATCTACTATTTGATGGGGTCACTCTTTTTAATGCCCATGCTGATTCAGCGGTCAGGCGCCCCCTGTCTATGTTTGATTGTCTTCCCAGGTTTTAATCCTCGTGGAAGATTTTTGGTTTTGTGACGGTACCGTCACTTTCTTTTCTGTTACCCATTGTGGGTTACAGATATTCTGGGTTGTGTGACTGTTCAGCTGCGTTATTTCCTTATTCTGGTACAGTTGGTTAAGCTGTGTTTACCTTTCATTTGAGCCTCTGCCTACGAGCTTGTCTCAAGAGGGACCCTTCTTTGTAGGGTTGTGTCTTACCCTATGTGGGGTATTTGTTGGCTATTATATGGCTACTCTTCCTTATCCAGGAACTTTTGCAGCAAGTTGACTCTTCCTACTGTTGTAAAATGTCTCCTCTGGTGAGATCCATGGGGTTGGTTTCTCTCCGGGGGTTACAATTGGTTATCTACGGTTGGTCCGTAATACATCCCCGCCTCCGTAGGGGCGTCCTTCCCTGCTGTTTCGTTGGGGTTTTGTTACACCTGTTCTTTCCTGGCGTGTTCTTGTCCTGTGCATATTTCTTAGTTCTTCAAGGAGTGGCTCTTGTCTATGACTTTTTGCCACCAGGTCTGTGCTCCCCCCAGCGGTTTCTCGGGGTGTGGGTTCTTACTCACATTTGTAGCACTAGTGATGGGCTCCCCACCAGCTGTTTTTATGGGTGTGAGTTCTTACTCCTATTCTGGCACAGTTGCTTCTTTAGGTAGCATTACTGTGCATGTATTCTTCTTCACATTCTTCTTCTTGGTAGATGGTGTCGGTCTATGGCGGTGTATGCTTTTTGGCGACAGGCTTCTGTCTCTGCATTTTCTCAATCCTTTACTGGCAGTATCGTGGTCTGTGTTTCTGCCTGCCTCACGGGAGACCAGGTTTCTTCCCCCTCCGGGAGCTGTTGTTTTTTCTGTGTTCTGTGCCTGTTATGCCGTACACCGGTACAGTGGTACCAATTGAACGACTTCCTTGTTTAGGGTTTCGTCACTTCACGTTTGTGTGGCAACATTCCTGTCTCTTTGTGTATATGTCATAGGTTCTACATGCCACAGCGGTGCTCGCATACTAGGTTCTTTTTGCCCTAGTATCAGGCCTTCTTGCTCACTCTCTCTTTGAGGCTAGAGTCCTCTATGTGTTCCTGGCGTTACCAGTTATACCCTCACAGTGGTACCTTTTGGTACGTTTGGCTGCATGCCTACCTCCTGAGCTTTGCACGAGGGTAAGTATTCTTTCTCTGTTGGCACTAGACACTGGGTTCGGCCCTACCACTGTTGTCACATGTCCTAGGGGGTACACATTTGATGTTTGTTTTTTCTTACACACATAGACCTCCTGTTGCGGCTCCTGTTCTTGGCCGGACAGTCTTCGGACTGTCCCCTGTTTTCATTTTGGCATCCACTCTGGTGTATGTTTAGGCGTTATGCTCTACCGTTGTCATGTTTGCCCCTTTGGGGCTTCGTTCCTCATGGATCATGGGAACCGGTGCTGGGATCCTTCTTTCAAAGGAGTCACTGCATTTTTTCTTACGTTGGTACTGACCTTTCTAGTTCCGTATTTCCTTTTGTCTGTGTCTGGACGAGTGACATCTCACACCGTCCCTCACTGGATTGTGGTGTCTTTGCCGTCCCTTGTTCATGTTCCTTACGGAGTTTCCTGGGTCTAATGTCAGTTGCCCTGGCATTGTGGTTCCCACCGTGTTTCGTCAGCCTTTTGACGAATATGTTCTCCTGGAACTTGCTGGTTGTTTCTCTCACCCTTCTCCTGTGGGGTATGGCTTTGGTATCTATTCTAAGTTAAGGAATCTGCGGCTAGATGTCTCTATCAGATGGAAGAGTTACTTACCTTCGGTAACGATATATCTGGTAGAGACACAGTCTAGCCGCAGATTCCTTAACGCCCGCCCATCCTCCCCGCTCTGCAAAGGTCTTTTCAGATGGTGTTTTTCCACCTAGCCCCTTTCCGGTGGCCTTGGTCTTCCGGAGGTGTGCTCTCGCACCTCACTCTGGGGTAGGCTGTGTGGGGCTCTTCGGTCTCCCCTCCGTCCTAGTCTTTGGTTGGTGGCGTGTACTTGCACCTTCCTTTGGCACCTTCCTTTGTTCGGCTCTCCTCTCTGTCCCGTTTTTAGGTGGTTAAGGTCTATGCTTTTCACTGCCTTCTCATGTTGCTCCACCGGTTTTCCTCATGCGTGGAGTTCTTCTGTTTTTAATTTCCTCCCACGCCTATGCCTCCTTCTTTCTATGGCAGTCGGTTGGGTTGGGTTCTCTTTAGTGCTGCAGTCCTCCGATCACTGGAGGGTGTGTGTAGTGAACTTTCTGGTGGTCGTTCACTTCTAATCACTTGTCTTGCAACATGTTGCTTCAATGTTGTGGTTCTTTTAACTTCCCTCCTGTGATGACAAGCTGTGCCTACCTTGTCATATTTTTTGTGCCGCAGCCGTAACCCCCTCTAGATGGGGCACGGCTTGGCGCTTTGTTGGGCCCTTGCTTGCGGCACGGGCTCTGTGAGCTCCCTTCAGTCCCTCCTGGTACTGGGTGCTTTTTCAACTTACTTTTGTTTCTTATTCTAAATGATTTGACTCTCATTTTCATGTTACTCGTCGTTTTTCTTTTAACGATTTTACACTTTTTCAACACACTCTGTTCCTATGCTATCACAGTTTTTGTCATGGCTCCGCGTTGTGGCGCAGAAAAGTTTCCTGTAGAAAACTGACGTCAGCACGCCGGGAGGGGCTTATATGGCTCCATTAACGTCACTTCCGTGGACAACGTGAGGACGGAGCCGGGCGATGCCACCTCCCGGTGTGCAGAGGTATTGCTGGGGAAAAAAGATTTTCCGGATCCAGTCTGACGCCTGGGGAGATATTCTAAGTTAAGGAATATGCGGCTAGACTGTCTCTCTACCAGATATATAGTTACCGAAGGTAAGTAACTCTTTCTTCTTGCATTAAAATCAAAGTACAATACTGTATACTTTTAAGCCATACTGAGTCGTGCAATTTGTTTTTAACCCCTGCAACATTCCATGACATAATTTGCAGTGATCCAACCTGTGAACAGCTAGTTGGATCTATGCCAGTCGAACTGATGGAAGGGGTGGGATTGCTGCAAATGTTTAGTTGCGCCACATCTATGGGTGCTACTTCTGGGCTAAAGGGGAGATAATATAGTTACCTTCATTCAATTGCACTGCTTCTACCCGCACTTCTTCTATTGGTGTAATCAAAGACTTGATAGTATAAATACTATCATCCGATTGTAGAGCTTTTAAGCCCAGTCTATCGACCTCGCTACAGCTTCTTAAAGGGGCAAACCTATTCGGCATAGATGGTATCATGTGATTAACAGAGCTATGTTAGGCTCTACTAGTTAGGTGGGGCTGCTCGGTTCCAGATCTATAAAAATATCCAGAGGTAATGCAATGATGGTATCATTAGTGCGATCGCATGGCCAAGTATATTTTGCTGATGCTTCTTCCACTAAGCAGCCCACCACTTCAGCGTGGCAAAAGTTTACTACAACGCAGTCCCCTTCGCATGACTTTTCCCTTTTGCCCACCCAACTAACTCCTTAACATAATTATTTCTTGAGATCAGAGACTAGTGCTACAGTGAGTATTAATGGAGAACCAGTGTACAACCCGGTTCTTCAACGTTTACCATGATTCTGTGGAATTGTCAGGTAGTTTAGGGACATTTTTTAAAACAATAACATAGGGGGTAGCCTGAGGGGGCAAGCTAAGAGAGACCCCCTGATACCTCTTAGATTGTTGGTAACCTTCGGTTGCTAGATTATGCTTAGAGCCATTTTGTAAATTACCATTCTTCAGCAACAGAATGAAGTCTAGAGGATCCGGGTACTTCCTCTGTTTGTTTTACTGATGATTGGTGAATACTAACCATCTATATTTCACTTGCATGACTTTGATCAATTTGTAATCTCTTATCAAGGTTTCTACTAGACATAGACTTCTGACATATATTGGATACGTTCGGTGTCCGTAGAGCTGCAACCAGTTCCATCAATTGGGTAATATCTTTTTGCACTAATTTATTTCAGTCATAACACGCCTTTGAAGAATGTATCAATGCCTTGCATATATCGTATTAACTCTTCAAGTCCTGTCCCTTTTTCCTTTCCGTCCGGTTTTGTGATCTTCCCCATTTGTTTGGTTTTTTGTGAGCTATTCTTTGCTGGTGCTGTGTACTGTTTACACCTCTTCGCGGGTGGAGAAATCCGATCAGGTGTATCCGATACCATGGAAATTTCAAGGGGGGTTGTTAACACACAGGGGTCCGACTTAGTGGGATGATCTGACTTAGAAATATTAGAATGATTATCCTTTGGGCTGTTACTCCTGCCATAACAGTTACTCAAGTCCTGTACTTCAGGCTCAAAGCCTCCTTTTGGCCAACGTTCAAGGCCTTCTTAGTAGCTGCCAGTTGCTCTTCTACTTGTACAATCTCACTGTCAATAATGCCCATTGTGCTTTTCAAATAATTTGTAATTGGTACAGTTTTATCAACGGGCTTCCCCTTAGTTGTAACCAGTTTTCTCTTCCCCATTTTACTTCAATGCGAGAAAAAGAGGTTAAAGCACCTTACCGGTACACTTGACTTCAAAATGCAGGAGCAAGGGATATGGCCCAGCCCAGCCTCATCCGGGCGCAGACGGGCTCGCCCTTGGCCCGGGCACGTCCTCCGCTGCAGGAGCCCTGTCCGCAATTTGAGCACCCCCTGGCGCACTCTGTGACATTGGCGGCGAGCGCGCCAATTAGATTGCTGGGAATAGTAGTTTGGTGCCCTCGTGGACCGGCACCTCAAGGAGTCCGGTGGCAACAGGAGGTGATAGCTGTGGCGAGTTGCGGGCACAGAAGTGAGTGAAAAGAGCTGTGGTTTATCCTTTATGAAAATCCTCTAGGACTATGTGTTTTAGGGTGCAGGTTGTTTTCCATTTCTGAACAGACTGCATATCTACATTTTTATTATATGTGTTTCACCTTTGGAGAATTGTTAGAGTAAACTCAGAGTTTATGGTGTATTCTTTTGGAGACTCAAATTAGTTGCCTACTCCTCTGTGGAGAGGATAGGTGATTTATTTGTTAATTGTTAGAACGTTATGGGGTGAGCTCTGTATCTTACGCTGTGTGATAGGTAGTGTCGGAAACAACCTGATGGAGATTTCTAGCTGCAGTTTCCTTACCCGTTTTCGGGCATACAATTTATAATGGAGTTTTTAGGCTTTATAGGAAGCTCTTCTTGTTATTCTCCCACAATGCTTTTTGCTTCTGCCTGGAGGATATATATCACCTGTCTTTTTGGGTATGTATCTGTTTTCTCTGTGTTTTACAAATCCTTGGGAAATCATGGCTGTTACTTCTTGAGGTGGACTTGTGATCAAATTGTGTTTCGTTTCACAAGGATTGGCACATGTGCTTGTTGCTAACAAGGATGTATTTTATGTATGATTTTCCTCTTTGTGTTTCCATAGATTATTTTTTGGTATGCTCTAATAGGTGCATCCCCTTTTTCAATATAAATATGTGGTCTTCATTTAAAAAAAAAAAAAAAAAAAAGAGAGGTTTTAACGTGAGATGTGGTTGCTTCTCTTTTCTCGCTTGCCTTGGTACTTTGAGCGGGCCCGCTGCTCTGAGTAATGTTCAAACTATCGGACCATGACACTGAAGGTCATTAGGGAGCAATTTAGCTCATCCTTCCTGAGGCACATTCCCTCTTTCATATTGGTCCAGCTGTAACATAGCAGGCGCCCCGGCTTGCTCCCTTGTTTCTTCTTGGTCCAGTGCAACACATGCCCTTCTCCTGCTTCTTCTTCCTTTGTAATCCAGAGCATTCTGTGCCCTTGCCCATCAACTTTATTGTTTATGGTCCTGTGTTTTTCCTGTGTTCCCACAATGCTCTGTTTTGGCTGCACTGCAACAATGTCATGTGCTCCATTGGGCTTCAATGTTCCATTGATTAAAGCATCCTCACAGGACTTCCAAGCTTTTCTTTCATATTGGGTTCCTGCTGTGTGTCATTGACCCTGTTACCTGGCACTTCTGCAAGTCCTCCCTGATCTCTGCTTAAAACATCTGGTGAGCACTGACTGGAGGTCTCTTTCCATTCCCTCTTTCTGGAAACTACCCGAGTACATTCTGACTGTAAACTCTCCTGGGTAGCTGTAGCTATCACAGCTGGGCTTTCATAGAAGCCCATTGTGTTTTCATTCTTGTGTGATGCAATTAAATGTGGGTTTCCATTGTGTCTCGCTCTTCCATTAATTGCCAACCTAATTATAATTTGTTTTCCTCTCCCTTACCCATCAGCCTATAACTTGCATGTCTTTACCTGTGATGTAAATCTATCATCTGCCCTTCCCTGCCTCTTTTGACTCTCTGCTTTAACTTCTTCTCAGTTGACCACTGGATCACTCAGTCTGGTCCATTAAATGTTCACGGTCTCATGTTAACTTGTATTTATAGCCAACAAGTCTTCCAACTTGCTTCTTGTTTCAATTTCACATCTGATAGAGACCTCCAGCTGCAGATTCCTTACCTTAGAATAGTCCCCAGAAGTCAGACTGGATCCGGAATTTTTTTGTGAGCAGTACCCCTACGCTTTGGTAGGTGGCGTAGTTTGACTCCGCTCTGTGTAAGCATTCGAGTCAGAAGTGACGTGTGGGGTGCCTATATAGGTTACACCCCAGCATGCTGACTTCAGTTCTTTTCTTTCTTTGCCAGTCATGCCAGAACTGTGAAAAGCTGCCCCCAGTCTTTTTTGACTGATCATTTGATCAACTCATTCTAGAGATTTTTATCGAGACCTTGTCAACTGGTGCTTCAGGATGTCGGCTAGGAAAGCTGCTTTCAAACCATGTGGCACCTGTCATTTACAGATGCCACTGGCAAACCTGCATTTGGTGTGTCACTGGTGTTTGGAGTGCGACGCCGATGCCATGACCTGCGTCGGCTGCTGCTTCATGCACCCCAAGGCCTTGAGGGAGCAGTCACTCAATCTCACTGAGCGACACCGCTGATCTTAGTTGAGAGGAAGGTCCCGTGATCGTTTGTGGAGCCACTCCAGGCACTCGTCGCATACGAAGACTTTGAGGAAATCAGGTGAGTCCCACAGACACAAGAGGAACAAGATGTCGAAGAGATCTTTGACTTCACCCCATCTGGCAAAGCCATCTGACGACTTGATGGAGCCATCTGCATTTGAGGCCTAGCTCTGTGGTGGAGCCCGCGTGTGGGTCAGAGCAACCCACTCCCAGTTACGCGAATTTTATGAGGCCATGCACCTCATCTTTGGGCAGCTCATCCATACTGGAGCACCTTCAGGCCCCTTCGGATCGGGAGGGGCCTTACTGGTCCTCCGCTGGCAGGTTTGCTCCCAGCACTAGTCGGGCTCCTTGGATCCGTTGAAGGATCCGGAGCAGCGCTGCTCGAGCCATCTTGACCTTTTCCCGTGCCAGTGCCCCACAGTGCACGATACCAGACTCCGACACGGGGCCGGTTGGGCTCCGGCACCGCCATGGGATGGGTGGTGGTGTGGGGAACACACCCTTCATTTCGTAACTTGTGCCTTATTTTTTTGATAGGCCTGGATTTGAGGGCAAATGGGAGTGGTCTAAGGACCCTTATGACTACCAATACCCTGAAGAATACACTGAGGGCAACTCGTAAGAGGAATTGGTAGATGCCAGTGGTTTGGACACCTCCCCTCACACTGGCTTGGTCTCTCCCCTATCGCGGCTATGGAGGAGGGTGTCTCATTTGCTATGATGGTGAGGATGGTGGCTAAGGTCTTGGACTTTTAGTTACACTCCGTGGCAGCCAAAACGAACATTTGACAGAAGTACTTCAGCCAAGAGTTACCCCCATCTGAACCTTTACTCCCTTCTAATGAAGCACCCACAGATGTCCTTCTTGGGCCTGGTCCAAGCCCTGCACAGGGGCTCCTATGAATAGGAAAATTGCCCGCCACCATTGCTCTGCTCCAGGGGATCCCAATTTCCTTATTCAGCACCCCACCCTGGAGAGCCTGGTAGTCTTCAACGCCATGTCCCGAGTCTACCCTGGCACGTTCCCTTTCACTCCACCGATCAGGGAATCCAAGGGGCTGGCTACCTTTTGGTAAGAGGGATTTCTCTTCCGCCAGCCTAGCATTGCCGTTGATACCCACAAGATCTGGGATTCGGTTGCATTAGTGCTGCCAGTGATATTGGAGGAGGCCCGAACCATACTGTCACAGGCGAATAGAGAGGGCAGAGATGCAGCAAAGTTCACTATCCGATGTGGACGGGACACAACCGACACGCTGGGTAGAGCAATTACATCATTGGTGCCACTGAAATGCCATGCCTAGCTGAGAACCTTTGGCTTTTTAGGGCCTGTCCAAGCTTCCCTCATGGTCATGCCCTTTGATGGCACTTGTTTCTTTGGAGATGCGGTGGACTCAGCGCTGAAGTGCTTTAAGAATAGTAGGGCTACAGCCAGATCCTTGGGCCTTTCCATGGCACCTCGTCAATCCCAGTCCGCCTTTCGCCCCTTTTTATGGCCACAGGAGGGACCTCCAAACGTATCTTTACAAGTCCAGCCACCCTGGCCAGCAAACTACACAATCATTTCATGGCCGAGAGCGCAGTTCCCACAGATGTGGGACAGGCAACCAGGAGTCGGACCAGTCCACCATCCCCCAGGCAGCCGCAGCCTCCAAACCCCTTTAGTATGCTCTCCGACCATCATGGGCATCTGGAGGGGCAAGATACACCACTACCTGCACCATTAGAGATCAATAACATCTGACCGTTGGCTTTTGAAGCTCGGCCAAAGGAGCAACTCCCTTCCCTTTCTGGCCACACCACACACGTCACCTACTTATGACAAGCTGACAGGGGACCACCTCTCCTTACTGTGCCACAGGGTGTTAGCTCTCTTGCCCAAAGGAACTGTAGAGAAGGTGCCGGCATCATAAGTAAGTCATGGTTGCTATTCCCACTACCTTTTGGTGACCAGGAAGGCGGAGGCCTTTGTCAGGAATTCCAGTCTTTCCCTATCACGACAATTGGCTATTGAAGGCGGACTCGCTCAAGGCAGTCATTTCCTATCTTCAGACAATGGCGAAACTTCTGCACTCGCTGGGGTCCACTATCAACGTGCTAACATCACACCTGACTCTTTTTCAGATGCTTCCCTCCATCGGAGCTGTTCTATACACAGTGCAGCCCGAGCCGATCCTGCCGAACGGCGAGTCCAGCCAGGATATTCACGCTATGGTACCGATGTTCCAGCCTCTGCCTTAAATTTCATGAAACTGACTCTGAGGCTGTTTGGCCGCATGGCCTCCGGCATTCTTCTTGTGACACTCTCTCGTTGGCATATAAGGCCTCTGCAGTGAGATCTGAAGTTCCATTGGGCACAGCATCAGGGAAATCTCCCCCTCTTAGTCCAGATCATGAAAGGAACTGCAAAAGACCTGCATTTGTGGCTAACGAACCACGATTGAGGCAATGGCAGACTCCTCTCCCTTTCCCAACCAGAGATGACAGAAGCGTCACTCCTGGTCTCGGGCAGCCATATGGGAGAGGTGGAAATCAGAGAACTGGGGTCTCTGGCGGAATCCAGAGACTGCATCAATCTGTAGGTGTGCCAAGCGATCCGGCTAGCATTGAAGGCCTTTATTCCTCCAGTCAGGGAAAGGCTCATACAGGGGTTCGCGGACAACACAACCTCCATGTTGTAATGCAAAAACAGGGTGGGTGGGGTCGTAGACCCTTTGTCAAGATGCTTTGTGCCTCTGGACACTATTGGAACACCAGAGCATTTCTCTAGCGCTTCAACACCTGGAGGGCTCTCTGAACTCCAGGGTGGACAAACTCAAACATTGTTACGTAGCGTAACATAAATAGCATCTCCATCCAGAGGTGGCGCAAGGTCTCTTCCAGGAGTAGGCAGAGCCTTGGTTGGATCTGTTCACCTCCATGTTGAACACACAATGATAGCAGTTTTGCGTGTTGGAGTTTCCAAGGCAACTCACTTGGAGGCGCTTTTCGTCTTTCCGCCAAAACCACTCCTGCTCAGAGTCCTCAAGAAGATCAGAAACAAATGGGACCAAGTCATTCTTGTAGTTGTTTAGCATGAGCAAGGGTCCTCCGATCAGACTGCCTCTTTGGGAGGATCTTGTTTCGCAAAACAGGGCAGGGTTCTGCATCCAAACCTGACATCGCTTCGCCTTCATGTGTGGAGATTGAGCGGCAACAGTTGACAGCTTTGACCTTCCGCACAAAGTTTGCAATGTTATTTTGGCAGCTTGGCATCCCTCCACCAAGATGGTATACACCTGCCGCTGGAGCAAGTTTGTGGCATGGTGTACAGTTAAACAAGTTGGTCCTCTAGTCTATCTGCACCCCCTTCTTTTGTTTATTCTTACCCTAGCCCAGCTGGGCTCTGCTTTGGGCCCATTGAAAGTTTATCTGTCTGCCATATTGGCATTTCTGAGGTTGCTACATCAGACATCCCTTTTCAAATCCCCTATTGTAAATAGGTGTCTCAAAGGTCTCCAACATATATTTCCACCAACTTATTTAATTATTCCACAGTGGGACTTCAACCTGGCTCTAACATTTTTGATGTATGCTCCATTCAAACTACTACACAATTGCCCTCTCAGGCTCCTTACCATTAAATCGGCCTTCCTGGTGGGGATAACATCTGCCCAGAGGATCAGTGAGCTACAGGCACTGTCATTACAGCCCCTGTACTGTACGGTATACCCAGACAAACTGGTCCTTCGCATTAGAGCATACTTCCACCCAAAGGTAGTAAGTCCCTTTAATGTAGGCCAGTCCATCACTTTGCCTTTTACGCTCCGCCTCACCCCTTTATAGAAGAGGAGAGACTCATTAGCTGGATCCAAAAAGCTTGTTATCATATTACCTTGATCCCACAAAAGAGTTCTGGGTGGATGATCAACTCTTTGCGGGGTACGTCTGAGCCAAAAACGGACAGGAGGTGCAGAAACTACCATCTCACAATGGATAGTACGCTGCATCAACATCTGCTATAAGTTGGTCAAAAAGCAACCTCCTACAGGTTTGGGATTCATTCTACCAGAGACAACACTGTGACTACTGCGTTAGCTCACGGAGTACCTGTCCTGGAGATATCTGTCAATCTGCAACGTGGGCTTCCCTGCACACTTTTACAAAGCACTACTGCCTGGACAGTCAAGTCTGGCAAGATGGCCATTTTGCCCATTCGGGCCTTCAGAATTTTCTAGTCGAATCTGTGTTGCAGCCCTACTTCCTGGGAGGTATTGCTTGGGTATCTATTTTAAGGTAAGGAATCTGTGGCTAAAAGTCTGTATCAGATGAACAAGTTACTTACCTTCTGTAACGCCTTATCTGGTAGAGATTCTTTCTAGCTGCACATTCCTTACTAACCCACCCATCCTCTGCGAATGGATTTCAAAGTAAAGGGTTGTGTCTCTTTGAAGGGCCCCAGTGGCAATGTTCTACGTGGCTCTGGGCTTCTGGCGTGGAAGTTGCGAAAGAAACTGTTGTCAGCATGCTGGGGTGGTGCCTATATAGGCACAGGACACGTCACTTCTGGCGTTAAGGTCGCTACCATCGCCACGCAGAGCCGAACGGCGACACCTACTGGCACACAGAGGTACTGGTAACAAAAAATTTCCAGATCCAGTCTGACTCCTGGGGATTATTCTGAGGTAAGGAATCTGTGGCTAGATAGATTCTCTACCAGATGAGGAGTTATGGAAGGTAAGTACCTTGTTCTTTTTTCCATTGTATCGAAGAACGTTTTTTTTGTCTGGAGGACAGGCAGCATAACTTGATGCTGTAACTTGAGTGTGCTTAATGGGAACCAACAACCAATGGGGGGGAAAGTAAACATTTTTTTTTCGACGGCAGGCACAGTTTCCTGTCTCTGGGATATGAAATGCACATATTGTCATGTCTGTGCAATGTTCAATTTGTTTAGGTGGTGGACACGAGCACTCATTTTTGGGATTTGTTTTTTTTTTCTCAACTCTGGCTGTCCTCTTTAGCATGCTAGAAGACCTGTTTCCACTTTCTTAAAATATACATAGAGAGAGCTTTGGCTCCGCCGGAGAAATATTGCTCTTTCGCCTCATGCTGTTGGATGTTTGGTACATCATTACACTTATTATAGAGCACATGCAATGCATGAGGAACTATTTTACATTTCAAAAGTACACTAATTTATCATGCAGACTATGCACTGTATATAGAAAGCAATCGGTTTTGTTTGCTCCCTGTAGCATTGGTTTTTTAAGGTTTTGGCCATGGCTCTGAAGGCAAACTAGGCTTTGCCAGGGCTTGTTCATGATCACACTTTGTCCTGGATCTAGAGAAAGAAAAGAGACAAATAGAGGAGGAGAAAAGATATGAAAACGGTGATAAAGGGTAAAAGTGGGGTGTAGGAAGCTTGCTCTGTATATACTACACCAAAGTAAGGTATAGTGTGCACAGAGTCCACTGAATCCTCAGAATTAAAGTAGATAATACCTTACTCTCTTTTGTGGTAGTGTGGTTGAGCAGTCCGGCTTATCAGAGGGTAGTGTTAATCATTTGTTGTACACACCCAGGCAAGAAATGATGTCACACACTCAAAGACTGAATCCAGACCAATTGATGGTATTAAAAGATATTGCTTTATTTTTATTACTATAACCAAGATTTACTAAATAGCAGGTAAGTGATACTTTCAATACAATAATACTTTTCAACATACGTTATGTAATGGTTTTGTAGAAGCATACAAGTTACTTTGCAGTAGAAAAATGGTGTGTTGTAAACTCTTGAGAATTCTTGTAATTACTTTTGATTACTTTCTAGTTACTTTTCAAGCTTAGAGCAAAACAAACTAATAACACAGTGTAGGTACTGCAGTACATCTGTAAGCAGGGCAACCCTGTTGTAGACACTAAGGGCCAGATGTAGCAACATTGCATTTTGCGATTCTAAAATAGCGAATTTTAGCGATTCGCTATTTTAGAATCGCAAAATGCGATTCGCTATTAAGGAATGCATTCCCATGCATTCCTGTGGGCCTAGAGGCCCATTGGAATGATTGGGAAGGCATTCGCAATTTGCGATTACCAAGTAGGTAATCGCAAATTGAGAATGCAATTGCAAGGGGGCCATACGGTCCTCCTGATGTCCCCAAAAACGGTAAGTGTGCACATGTGGCGCACACACATGCCCTAAGGGCATGTGTATGCGCCACATGGCACTTAGAAAAATACAATTTTGTGCATTTTTCTAAGGATTTGCAAATTACCACGAACTTGAAGTTGGTGGTAATTTGCGATTCCTTAAAGCAAAGTCGCATTCTGAGAATGATTCTTGCATTGCATTTAGGGAATCATAAATTGTGTTTCCCTAACTGCATTCGCAAAATAGGTAATCGCAAAAATTGCGATTACCTATTTTGCGAATGCCTTTTGGGTTGATACATCCCAAAAGGCTTTTTACCATTCGCAAACGGGCCGATTCTGCGAATTGGCCCGTTTGTGACCGGTAATACCCTTGATACATCTGGCCCTAAGTTACTTTTATTTCAATACATGGCAGAGTCAACACTTAGAACATCTTTCAAAGGAAAACCACACTATGCAATCCTATGAGAAAAATAGCAATTGCAGGTAAGTAAAACGATTTACAGTGTATAACTTTTGGATGCTGAACCAGGGTTCTGCACACTTTGGTTCTGCACTAAGACTGCACCACCAGCGGCACTGGGGCGGCCAGTTGCAGAGTGTAAAATGTGGTGCCTGTGCCTTTGCTAACCAATGGGGGTAGGGGCACTGCATGTTGAGGCTGCTCACGGGCAGGCTAATTGGTCTGGGGCGAAGATCTTTTGGGGTTAAGGTGAGGCAAAGGGGGACGCAAGGCAGTACCAACATGGCACCACCAGAGGCACAGCGGCGGCCCGGTGCAGGGTGCTTACACAGCATTAGGCACCCAATGCGGTTCTATGGAGATCTTCAAAATTGGTCCCGGGCGGCAGGCATCTGTCAAGAAGCCAGATGAGGGAAATCAACATCCAGGTAAGTATCTTCGGATGCAGGAAGATGTTGGGACACCTTTGGAACTGGTTGACTGGACAAAGGGTCGTAGGCTGCAGGGGTGTCTTCTGGCTTTGGGTTTCCTCCTTCCTGAAAGGTCACTGTGGAGGAGGTTCATTGTGAAGAGGCTGCAGGCTTCGACATTGGACCTTGGAGGTGACATCCCTCGATGGTTTGGAGGTCAGGACCGCTGGTCCACTACTTCAGCACCGGTGGACCCTCTGGATACCGGTCATGGCTGTCTGGTGCAGAGGTAAGTCCTGGAGCAGGGTTTCTTGGTTCCGCAGGGGCTGGATCTTCTTTTGGGGAGAAAGCCACTGTCCTCAGGAGTCGTCTCAAGTCTTTATTGAAGTGGGGGATCAGTCCTCTCTAAGTCTGGAGGTTGCTGATCCTTTTTGTAGTCATGGTTTTCTGTGCAGGGAAGTTCAGAGCTGCAGGCAGGCCGGTAGGGCTGGTGCCAAGTCAGTTGGGCCTGGACCTTTCACTGCTGGTGACGTCTTTGGGTTCCAGTTTTAGTAGGTCATCAAAATCTAAAATCCTGGGTTTAGGGATGCTCCCTAAAAACTGTATTTAGAGGGGATTGTAGGGGTCTTGGGGGTAGTAGCCCATAAACTACTGATTAGGGTCACTACACCCTTGGTGTGCTCACCCCATGTAGGGGAGTGGGCACATTCCTTAACCCTGGTTGGGGGATGCCTCTGATCAGCAAGATGGCAGGCACTGAGGAGTGGGCTTCACCTTGCCTCCCCCACCTGAGTGCTGGAGTTGGCAGAGGTCGGTACACCTCTTGGGCTTGCTAAAGTTTCCCGCCAGTCTTTCCACCAAAAAGGGGGTGAGACAGGAAGGAGGCCTGCTTTTGATAGCAGGAGAGGCTGTGGGGTCACGTGTCAAAGGCAGCAAGGCCTTTGAAACTCCCCTGCCACAGATGGCTGATCCTGACCTGGGGAGGTGTGAACACCTCAGCCCAGGAAGGGCTTTGTTTCCCGGCCCTGGGAGGGAAGACTCCCACTCCAGGGGTCCAGAAACCTGTCTTGTGGTGGCAGGCTGGTGTTCACCAGTCAGGAACCCACCAATGGTTGGTTTGGTTCAGGAGTCCCCTCTAGAAGGGTTCCCTGAGTGCATGGAATAATAAACCTGACACTGGAATCAATGCAGGTTTATTACTCTGAGATGTTTGATACCAAACATCTCAGGATTCAGTAAAGCCATTGTGGTGCTAGGAAACTAGTTTCTAGACCATATACTCAGTATGACTTTACTGTGCACCTTTAATATCTATCAATGCCTTAGATATTATAGAGGCTTATCTTCTCATGCGGATAGGTCCCCTGCCTAAGGGTGACTTACCTAGTCCGCAGTGCTGGGCAGGCATGGCACACAGGGATGTTTGCCGTGTCGATTCTTCACTTTGAGCTGCACCTTAACTCGCAGACTGCAATGGCAGTCGTGCATGTTTGTGATGAGAGGTCCCCGAGGGTGGCATAATACATGCTGAAACCCTCGGAGACCTTTTTCTGGCAACCATGCCCTTGGTACCATAGGTACCCCCTACAAAGGACTTACAGGTAGGCCAGGGTAGTGCCATTTGTAGAAACAATGGTACAGTTTACAGAAAGAACACAGGCCCTGGGAACCTGATTGGCAGGGAACCAGGGCACACTCAGTCAAAGTGCATCAGAAATTGGGCAACAAGTGGGGCGGGTTACTGCAACAGAAACCCACTTTCCTACATGGGGATACCATTATCCTGCAGGACTGAGGTAAAGAGACCGGAAGAGTATGGGGTGGAAGAAAGAGATGGGTAGAATCAAAAGTAGGCTGCCATATGTATTCGGTAACCCTGATATTAAACAGCACATACAGAAAGCTCCGAAGAAAAAAAACCCGTTGTGCGCTTGCACTCACAACTTACTTACTTAATATTTTTTTGTTTAAATCAAATGAAGTACTGGGCCTGTGGCAAGGTTTTATAGGACTCAGTGTAATTGTATGTTAGCAGTAAGTAATCAACACTTTTCACCACTTGCATGAATGCTGGGCTGTGATTGGGGGAGAGGATGATCAGAAACCAAGTGGCAGTAAACCTTGGTCAGAGATTGGGAAATGTTAAGCAGTGAGTATCACTTGGGCAGGCGGTTGAGAAATAGCAATTCATTATTACCTTCTTATACCTCACCACCAAAGGTGTGAGTGTGGTTTTTGACTTTCCATCTTTGACATTGTACATTGAGTTTATTTGTATTGGCTTTGGCTTGCCCACAGGGACCGGTTCTGAGGAGCTGGATTCAGATGATCTGGAGGAAGAGGAAGAATTTGACCTCCTGGACAGTGGTGAAGACGAGAGCACAGAAGAAAATGGAACATTGCCAAGTGAAGCCCTTGAAAGCCTTAAATCTTATATGGAGGTGATGGATAGAGAATTGGCACAGACAAACATCGGCAAAAGTTTCACTCTGAAAAAGCAAGCGGTATGTCTATTGCAGTACGTAAAAACAATGACAATGTGCAATATTTTTAAGCCACTGTATGCAGTCCATCTAATTTCAATCACTGGTGCTGATTGTAATGAAGCTGCAGATTTCAGAAACTCATTGTAATAGATATGTTTTATCGGTTAATGTTGCCAATGGTATATTAGAGTAGCAAGGCATGAAAGATAGCTATACATTCACTGGTACCCATGAACATCACCACAAGTAACAGCCTTCTTATAAGTTTTCTTATTTCTGCTCTTGTGCTTCAGATTAATGGGGCATCTGTATATTAGCCTTGTAGACACTGAAATTTGAAGCTAGACTTTTATTGTTCCCACCATATTTGTTTTACAGGTTCACATGCAACTGGTCTGTTTGAGCATTTGGATTTTCATACTCTACATCCACTATGAACTTTTGCCTTATGTAGACAGAGTAGGTATCTGAGGCGCCTGCTGCTACCGCCGCTATGTAGTTACGACACTTCTGCTGGCCTCTACACATATAAAATGCCTAATTGATGTAAAGCTTAGATACCGCTGCTCACGTTCCAAACCCCTTGTATTTTTCGTAACCCAGCATCCAATACTTCAAACTCTGTCTCAAACTTCAGAAGTAATTAGATGAGATTTTATTTTGAGCACTTCCTTTGCGCAATTCTGTGCAGCTTGAAAATCCTCAAACACTTACCCCTTGTATCTGCAGCTGTTTGCTGATAAGAACTGATTGTAGAATAATTGTAAACCAGTCAAATTAAATTAGAGGGCTGCAGTGTTGTAGTTACGCAGTCATGTTTCTGTGTTAAAATTTAAAATATTATCCCACGTTATAATTGGCATGCCAGCTGTGAATCCTTTTCTTGTGGTCCTAGGGAAGTCGAGTGTAACGCTCAGTAACTTGCTTTATTTTTAAGAAGAACATTCCTTTTATTAACACTCAGGTAGATAATACAGGTTGGAATATAACCAAAAGATATATTTTTTCATATTTGGTGCTAGATTTTATAAAACAAAATTAGCCATATAGCTAGTGCCACCCTGTGGGGCGGCAAAATGGGAATCTCAGGAGTACTAATGTGGTTTGTGTCAGACATACAGGTGCATGGACTCTGAACACAATTCAAACTCCTGCAGACAGCATCTACTGTGAAACTAGTAGTATACCACACCTCTAGAAAAAATACAGCGGTCTGGAATCTGCACTGGCATGCCTAACTGAATGTTCAAGCTGAATTCTGTTATTGCAGCAGCAGTTCAGAGGCAGTCAAACAATCCCATCAATCCAGTGTCCCTCCCTCCAGATAGAGATGGAAGGCACATTGATAATCGTGTTTGCAGAGTTGATTTCAGGACAGCAAATCCATCAAAGTGGGAAATACCATGACTATTCTAGGTCGCTATGATCTCCAAATGTGGTACAATATTTTGCTCTTCATTAACCTAATGCCTGAGGATAGAAGGAACGGCACTCAGGCCATTATGAAAGAAGGGGATTAACGCATCAGCTGGCATCAATGATGCAAGAAGGGATATGTCAAATGAGAGTTCCTGCCATCTTGCAGGAGTGGTGGTCCTAAAAAGACCAGACTGCCTTTGAAGTGCGCTGCTAATTTCAAGTCGCTTCACAGATGAACATGTAATTCAGCATCTCCATCGTGCCCCCAAGGGTACTCTGTTCCTAATAATCAATTCAAAGTGGATTTTTGTTTACTTAGTTGTAATTCCTGATCACCCCCCCTCGGATACCTCTTTAGATGTTTAATGCCATAATACTTCAATGTGGTGATCTCTCCTTTGTGCACATATGTGTTTCGTAATAAGGTAAGCTTTATCATGATTCTTTATTGCCCTCAACTGCTGCAATATAAGCATTTTTACCTTCTTTGTACTCCAAATATACTTTTTTTAAATCTGCACTCCAAAACATAAATAACGAATTCCGTATTGCAGGTAATTCTTTCCTTTATCCATATTTTTGACCATCAAATATGATATATTCTCTCACATTTTGTTAGATTTCACATGTCTTATAGCTCCTACATTTACAAAATCCACTGTTTTCCTTCTTTAACGATGTACTTTGTGACATCATTGGATGCAGGAAACTTAATATTAATAAATCCCCTCATTTTGCTGTTTGTTATTTGTGGGTAGTGTTCCATAAATTCCTTCAGGCTATCATCATGCATCAAAAATTACAGTTCTTAGATAAGCATCTTTTTCATATTTCGATGTTCCAGGATGGAATCTGCAAGATTGACCACTGTTTCCTACTTCTGACACTGCTGTTTCTTTCCCAAGTCATAAACAGCAATTCCTCTCTTTTCTCTGTTTTGCCTCTGTTATAAGCATCAGTCAGTACATCATTGGGGGAACCCATTTTAGTAAATCTAGACATCATTTACTGGACTTCAATCTTGAAATCCTCATCAGAATAACAAATCTTCCTTGCACACAACTTCTGACTGTACGGAATGCTCCACTTTAAGGTCTTGGGTGGCCACTGTTCGTGTGTAGTAAGGAGATTCCTGAAGTCGTTTTCCTGAACACTTTGGTGTGTAAAATTTCATTTTCTACAAACAGGGCCACATCAAGAAGTTCAATATTATTCTTATTCCAATTGCTGGTGGGATGTATATTGTTGAGGTTTACATTCAGTTTTCTAAAAAGGATATCCAATGTTTCTCCTCACAGTCGTAAATCAGGAAAAGGTGATTGATAAACCTAGACCAAAGGGTTAAATAGCTCCTGTAGTTTTTAGGTCTCGCCTAGCTTTGCGAGGCATGCCGTATATACTGTAGTGTGGAAGCTCCGCCCACTCTCTGCCCATTGGCTTTTGTCTTAAATGCTGCCTTCCGATTGGTTTGAGACTTGTTAGTCCCTCTTCATTCATCATTTGTATCCTTCCACGGCTATTGGCCTCTCTACTCCTAACACTATTTTCTTCCCTGTCTCCCCACCTCACCGCCCCCTCCCTCAGTCTGTGACTTCTCACCCTCCCCTGCCACCCCTCCTGTTCGTGTTTTCTTGCCTGCCGGCACTTCCGTTTTCATCTTTATTATTGCCGCTTTGAAATATGCGAGTTCAAGATGCGTGCTGTACAAAAACTTCTTGTGTTTAATGAACTAGATTTTGATGTTACTCTAAATATAATAAGACTCTAGGCAACATTTGGGGTATGCATGGCAACTGGCGCCTCTTAGTTCATAAATGGCATTGTTGTCGGGTGGGAGGAGCCGCAGTGTTTTAACTCATGCTTAAAACGAGCCCTTTTAATAACTTCCTCTCAATTCAGTGCTATAATCTTGTGTACTGAGGTGACACGCTAAAGAAATGCACTTTTTAAAATTCTGAACAGACATTATTGCACATTTTACATCATGTTTACTGTTTTGATTAACATGCCGATAATTTTCATGGCTCGCCCACTCGCTCGTATACGCTTGGCTCGTCTCCGGCTGGCTTTACCTGCTAATTAATATATTGGCTTGCGCGCCTCTAACAAAGAGAGATGAATGGATACATGACGGTGAGCCCGGTAGATGGTAAAGAAATAGACTGGTGCAGACAAACAGACAAAGTCAGTCTCCATTGCCTCACGTCAGAATCATCACTTTCAATAACCTGGAAATCTGCCGGCAACTCCCGCTTGCCCCAAACTCACCCCCGCACCTATTCTTAGCAGAAGCAGCAGATTCTGAGCTGTGCCCTGCTGGTGCAGAGGAGCACTGCAGAGTCTGTAGAAGCGCTGGGATCCCTAGCCTCTCCGGGCGGGCACCTAAGCCTTCCGGGTGCCTTCACACTCGGGATAAATTAATACATTTTGTTCTGTGCTTTAGTCGCCCCTCTGTGAGCACTGTCTGGTAGATGGAGCTCTGTGTTAATAAACACATTCAGAGAGGTGGTTGTGTACAAACAAACAGCCACAATACCGTACGTTATGAACTTGTAGTTAAATACCTGCTCATCGAGTACCTCATTGGCTGATCATTCCATGGCCCTACCAAAATTACATTTTAACACATTTGCTCAACTGTAAAACACTCCCTTCTATGGGTCATTTAACAACTCGGGGCTTTGGGGTTAGGTAACCTACTTTGGATGCTGTGTAAAAGAGTAAATGCAAAAAGTAATGCAATGAAACTAAGCAACCAGTACTGTCTAAAACACTGTAAAAACTGACACGCATTCTGGCATTTTGTTTAGTTAATGTTGATTTTCTCATAGGTGCGAGTAAAGTACTCTTAATATCCTAATGAAATCTGCACACTTTTAACTAATAGCACCGGTCGACATTTGACAACTAGGCAATGAATACATGTTCATGTACCCCCGAAGCCCCACTGCCCCCTTGGCAAACTTCATTGCCTCCCAGTGTCTGGAGGATAACCAAGACGCAGGAGAGTGAGTCAAATAGTCTAGAAAATTAAAGAGAAGCCGGGATTCGGATTCACATGCTCTGATCCCGATTGCGTTACTTAGTCTGTAAGCACAACTTTTATTAATGAGTTTCGCATTAGTAAAGCACCACGGTGTGCATGTGTGGCGACACTTCACCCATGAGATACGTGCCAAACAATTGTTGACACAATTCACACTTGGCGTCTTTTTCAATATATTTATTACGAAGTGCAGGAGCTTTCAAAGGGATTTTGCACACTACATACATTCACTCCAAAAATAAAACGTGTAGGTAAAAAAACATTGCCATTTACAACATCAATAGCTCTAACTCACAAATGCGAGACCTATTTACATTGCAAATGCTTGTTATTTTCTTCTGCCCAGGCCACCTTTTTCTCCCACCAACCAATGAACAAATTGCCATTTCTACAGCAAAGTCTTTAAGCAAAGAACTAGCACAGTGCTGTCCATCCTGTGCTGTCCAGTGTTGTCCTATTCTCCTCTCCAACTCCGACACTGCTGCTGTCCGGACCAGGCCACCCCCTGGAATTGCCAGCCCTGAACAGACCCTTTATTCTTGTAGGAGTAGGATGATGAAGAGGACGACTCCTACCAGGAGGAAAACTGGAATGAGAGCTGTGTGGCACCAGTGGCCTGGACATCTCTCTAAACTCTGACCTGATTTTTCCTCCGGGCCATGTCACAGAGGAAATTGCATATTTTACGGTAGTTATGAACAGGGCAATGGAGGTCCTTAGCCTACAACTCCCCTCCTTCAAGGTCAAGACCAATGTCTTGACATCAGTGCTTAAACCCTGGGTAAGCTCTGTGGAGCCCTTACTTCCCTTTAGCAAGGCCTTTGCTGGTGTTCTGTGGAGACCTGTGCCAAACCTTGCATGGGGGCTCAAGTGCAAAGAATGATTGACTGTCAACATCGCCCTGCCTCTGGAGTCCTAGCCTTTCTTTCCCAGTATCCCTTTCTCGAGAGCCGGGTGGTGCAGGCTTGACAGCCAAGGTAAACTCAAGCACTTTCCATACTACCCCACCAGATATAGGAAATCCAAAAGTCTGGATACATTTGAAAAGCAGATCTTCCCTTCCACAAGCTTGTCACTGCAGTCTGTGAACACCGCATGTCTCTTGGACTGATAAACTCATGCCGTGTGGGATTCTTTTTCACAGCTGTCCCCCACGTTTCCCGAAGAGGTACGAGCCATTCTGAACCATGCACTAGTTGATGGCCTGTCTTCAGCAAAGCTCACCATTCTGTGTGGAGTGGACACTACTGAGTCATTAGGCAGGGCCATGGCCTCTACAGTGGCACTCCGATGCCATGTCTGTTTGAGGTCCTCTGGGTTTTCAGTAATATCCAATTGTGTCTGATAAATTTGCCCTTTGATGGATACTGCCTATTCTGCGACAAGGCTTACACAACACTTGAGAACTTCAAGGACAGCCGTAGTACCCCCAGATCCCTGGGCTTTTCCCTGGGTTCCCAGCAACAGTCTTTTCACCCCTTCCATGGCTAATGCGGGAGTTCCCATGTATGTCCGCAATCACCCTTACCCCCAATCCCAGCAAGCTTCCCAGTTCTTTCATGGCTAGGGCTGCAGATCCCAGAGAGGACGAGGGACCAACACCCAGCTTACTGCCCAGTCCCTTGCACCTCCTCTTTCATGAGCCCTCAATGCAGCACACTTCTCCCATTGTAGCAGATCAGCCACCACCTGTCATAATGGCACCCGTTAACCTCTGAAAAGTGGGTGTTTCAAATTGTGTAGAGGTGTTATGCCCTCCCATTCCTGAAAACCACCAAACTTGCCACCATCCCCAGATTGGCTGACTGAGGGCCGTCTCTTCTTACTCTGTCAGGAAGGTCAGGCTTTGCTGGCTAAAGGAGCCATTAACAGGTTACCACCATGGGAACTAAGGCAAGGTTGTTATTCCAGCTACTTTGTGATTCCGAAAAAAGACTGAGGCCACTTTCCTGTCTTGTATCTTCACTCTGTCATCACCTTTCTGTGGAAAGAGAAATTCAAGATGCTCACTTTGGCTCAGGTCCAGTCTGCCTTGGACCCCGGAGACTGGATGTTAATACTTCACCTCCAGGATGGCCATTTCCACATCCTCGTTGTGCAGACCCACTGGGGTTAACCTGCGATTCACAGTGGGACAGTACATTTGCAGTTTGCTGTGCTCCCCTTTGGCCTCACCAGTGCCCCTTGGGTGTTCACGAAAGTGATGGGGTGTTTGAAACTCATCTGAATAGGCCAGGGGTTCCACACAGGCAGACTCGCCCCAGGTGGACGTTCTCTACCTCCAGACTGCGGCTAACCTTCTGAATTTGCAGAGGTTCACTGTCAACATGCCGAAAACAAAACTCACCTGACTACTCCTGGACACAGTGCAGTTGCGCACCTATCCTCCAGAGTGGAGAGTTCCTGACATTCAGGCTAGGATCCGGATGGTTGAGCCTCAGTCTTGGATTTCAGTAACACCGACTCTGAGGCTCCTGGGTTGATGGCCTCTTGCATCCTCCTGGAGAAGTATGGCAGCTGACATACACAGGCTCTACAGGGGGATCTGAAATCCCAATGAGCACAGCATCTGGGGAATCTTTCCAGTCTGGTCCAGAATTTTGAGACTGCAAATGATCACAGGTGGTGGTTGTTAAACCACGATTGGGTCAACGGCAGACACCTCTCAGTCCCCACCCAGAATGGATGGTTGGGACCAATGCATCCCTACTGGGATGGGGTGACCACCGGGAGAGGTGGAGATCAGAGGACTCTGGGCTCCCAGCTAGAAGATGCTCCACATACACCTTCTGGAGCTGCAAGGAATTCGCTAGGCGTTAAAGGACTTCCTCCCATCCATCAAGGGAAGGCTGGTTCAGATGTTCAAGGACAACACTATTGCCATGTGGTACTGCAACAAGCAGGGTGGGGTGTGGTCTTGGACCTTGTGCGAAGAGGCTATGCGCCTCTGAACTTGGCTGGAGCACCAGTACATTTTCCTGGACTTACACCACCTGGCAGGATCTCTAAACGGCGGGGCAGACAAACTCAGCCATCGATGCCTTGTTGATCACAAATGGTTTCTACAGCCAGAGGTGGCTCAAGGTCTTTTCTGCAAATAGGGAGAACCTTGGCTCTATCTATTCACCACTACCAAGAACATGCAATGTCGGTGCTTCTGCATGTTGGAGTTTCCAAAACGCTCTTGAATGGATACACGTTCTTACTAGACTGGAATCCAGGACTCGTGTATGCCTTTCCACCAATACCACTCCTACCCTGGGTTCTCAAGAAGATCAGAATTGACTGGCCCCATATCATCTTGGTTGCTCCATACCTTTGCAAGGAGGGCTTGGGATCCCGACCTGAACATGAGTGTCTCTCCTTCGATCAGGCTGCCCTTTCGGAAGGACCTCCTGTCACAGCAACAGAGCAGGGTTCTGCACCCAAACGTGTGCACGCTCCACCTTCGTGGAAATTGAGCCGCAACATGTAATGTCATCCTGGCAGCCAGGCATCCCTCAACAGAAACTGTATACATCTGCCGTTGGGACAAATTTGTGACTTGGTATTCCTCTCGTAATTTTGATTCATTTTCTGCTTCCTTGTCGAAGGTGCTGTTGTTTGTGCTGTTAACCCGGCAAGACCTTGGCCTGGAGACCTTTAAAAATATGTGTTAGAGGCATATGAGCTGCAGATTATACACTGTGCATAGATCGCCATCTGGTGTTGGGCCCGGATGTTTGCAGTTTGTTTTTCCTCTTGGAAAGTCTTTGGGAGTCACGAGGTTGGTGACTCCTCCTCTGGTTAGCATTGCGCATTGGCTTCGGCTCCATCCTCAGATTGTTTTTTTCCGCCATCGGGCTCGGATGTAATACTTCGCGCTCCGGTTCCGAACTTCCCAGCTCACCGATCGACGCACAAATCCTCGCTCATCGAGCTTCTTCAAAGATATAAATCATCTTACTCATCTTCTCTTCGGCACTTCTTCGATTCTGGTGGTCGACGGCGGCCTTCGGGCCTATTCCGGCTCCGGTCTCGGCTGATGGAAAGAACTCCCTTCAAGAAGTGCCCTCGATGTGGGTCCAAGTTTCCCCACACCGATCTCCATGAGGTGTGCAACCTCTGCCTCTCCCCAGAACACGAGGCCCGAGACTGTCCCGCCTGCAAGTCTTTTCGCTCAAAAAAGACCATTCGAGATCGACGGGCTAGACGCAACATGGCGCACTCCTCGACCTCCGCTCCAGTCGACATCTTCAGGGACGACGTCGAAGCTCCGGGACAGCAGGACATCGAACAGGAGGACGATGACCTTGTCAGCGCTTCCGAGGCCGACGACTCAGATGTGGAGGACATCACCCCGGCGCAGCGGGTCGTGAGTACAATTCCCCCTCCCACGCCGATACCGAAAAAGGCTTCGGTCACACCTTCGCCTCTGGGCCTAGGCAAGACCAAGGACACCGCTTCTCATACCCCACCTTCGGGCCCGGTAAAGAAGCCTATTAAGCCTCCGGCAGCTCGGGCTCGAGCCAGCCGACCACCGATGCCGAGAAACACCCTTCGGCACCGAAGAAAAAATCGGCCTCCACCTCCACATCGATCCCGGCACCGAAGTCTTCGGTGTCGAAACCTGCTCCTCCGGCGCCAACCAAACATCACAAGACCCTCGGCACCGACACTCCCGTGCCGAGATCTTCTTCGGCACCGACCAAAAAAACTGAGGTTCCAAGGAAGCACGGCTTCGACAAACCTAAAAAGCCGTCGGCCCCGAAACCTTCGGCGCCGACCGAACAACCAGTGTCACAGGAGCTTTTCACACCGAATCCTTTGCAAAAAACCCTCACCAAGGATCCAAAGACTGGACACTTGACATTGTCTTCAAAAAAGAGACACTTGGACAAGCCAGCTCCACCTCCACCTCCAAAGAGAAAGGACATTGCTACCTCTCCTTTCAGGGTGCCTTCCCCACCTCCTCCACCCTCTCCACCTCCAACCCCTCCACCTCATCGTTCCCCCACCTTGTCTCCTGTCCCAGACGATTTGGTGGACCCTTACTATGATCCAACAGATGTGCCACAAGATCCCACCCCTACTGGATCTCCAGACCCATGGGATGATTATAACAATCCGGACATCCCAGATGTCCCACAGGATGACCTTTATCCATCTAGGCCATCCCCTCCTGAAGATTCCTTGGGTTTTCACCATTTGTTACAACGGGCTGCACACTACCACGGGGTGGAGTTACATACCGACCCAGTGGAGGAGGATTTTCTCCTAGACACCTTTGACGATACACATAGGTCCACTGCCATTCTACCCATGTTAAAGGGCGTAATTAAACATGCCCCTGAGGTTTTTAAAGACCCAGTCAGGGCCAGGGTCCTAAACCCTCGGATAGAGAAGAAATACAAAGCCGCCCCCACAGACCCTTCTTACATTAAAGGCCCTGCACCATTAGATTCCCTAGTGGTATCTACAGCTAGGAAGCGCTCAAATTCTCAGGCGTCAGGCGAGGCGCCCCCACCTGAAAAAGAGTCCAAGCTCCTAGATGCGTCAGGGAAGCGCACTGCGTCACAAGCGGCCAATATATGGCGTATTGCCAATACGCAAGCACTTTTAGCCCGATACGACAGGGCGCATTATGATGAGCTAGAGACCATCATGCACCATCTCCCTGAAAAGTACAAGACTAGGGCTAATGAACTTATTCAAGAGGGAAAGACAATAACCAACACCTCGATACGATGTGCCCTAGATGCAGCAGATACAGCCTCCAGGGCCTTAAACACCGGGTGTCCTTCTCCGTCGCCATGCCTGGCTCCGGTTTCAGCGTTCAAACCAGAGGTTCAAGCCTCTATATTAAATCACCCATTCGGTCCGAAAGTAGACGAAGCCCTCGAAAAAATGAAAAAAGATACAGAAACGGCGAAATCTATGGGAGCCCTACAAACACAGACTCCCAGGCGCTCCTTTCGTCGTTCTTCCTTTCGGGGCACGGGCAGAGGCTACTCCTCGGACAGTGCATCCACGTCCTATAAATCCCCTCCTCAATCTACCTTCATGAAGGGTTATCAAAGAGGCGGATACAGAGGCAATAATAATAAGGGCAGAGGCAAAACAAATACCGCCCGCTCTGCCACACCTCCTGCCCAATGACTTTCCCCCGCTCCCTCCAGACCATTCCACTCCGGTCGGAGGCAGACTACAACATTTCCTTCACGTCTGGGAGACAATCACCTCAGACAGATGGGTGACACAAATTATTCAGTCAGGGTATTGCCTAGAATTAACATGTACACCCCCCAACATTCCACCCAGGCACCGCCCTATGTCGCAAGAACATACTGTGCTACTAACACTAACACAAGAGGTGATCTCCCTCCTGCAAAAAGGAGCAATAGAGCAGGTCCCCATAAATCAACAAAATTTAGGGGTCTACTCCCTGTACTTCCTAATTCCAAAGACGGACGAGACCCTACGACCTAGCTTAGATCTCAGACCTCTAAGTACTTACATTCATTCAGACCATTTTCACATGGTAACCCTCCAACAGGTTCTTCCACTTCTCTCCCAGAATGGTTTTCTCACCACTCTGGACTTGAAAGACGCGTACTTTCACATCCCAGTACACCAGTCTCACAGAAAGTACCTCAGGTTTGTAGTAGACTGACAACACTACCAGTTCAAAGTGCTCCCGTTCGGGGTAACAACAGCACCAAGGGTTTTCACCAAGTGCCTGGCAGTAGTGCCTGCACACCTCAGAAGACAGCACATTCACGTCTTCCCCTATCTGGACGATTGGCTGATAAAAGCCACGTCCTACCAACAATGTGTGCAACATACCGCCGCTACGGTCCAACTACTTCACCAGCTAGGTTTCACGGTGAACCATCAAAAATCCCACCTGGTACCATCACACACAAAACAATATCTCGGTGCCACCATAGACACCTCAAAAGCCATAGCCTATCCCAATCCTGCCAGGATTGCAAAAATACAGGCGCTGCGTCAAAAATTCCTATGTCAACACTCTCTCCCAGCAAGAGTGTTTATGCAGCTCATAGGGATGATGGCCTCTTGCATCTTTATAGTGCCCCATGCAAGACTCCAAATGCGTCCACTCCAAGAGTGTTTGGCGCACCAGTGGAACCAGGCCCAGGGACAACTGACAGATCTGGTGTTGGTAGACGGTCGCACCCATCGCTCTCTGCAGTGGTGGAACACCACAAACCTTTCCAGAGGTCGACTGTTCCTGGACCCGGTCCCACAAATAATCCTAACGGCAGATGCATCGCTCTCCGGCTGGGGAGCTCATTTGTTACATCTCACAGCACAGGGCACATGGACGCCGCAACAGAAGTTACTCCACATCAACCATCTGGAGTTACTGGCGATCTTCCTCGCCCTAAAATCCTTCCAGGCACAGATTTCAGGCAAGGCAGTCCTCATTCGCACAGACAACATGACTGCCATGTACTACATTAAAAAACAGGGGGGCAAACACTCTCCACAGCTCTCTCAGTTAGCACAGAGCATATGGAGATGGGCAATTCCACAAAAGATTTTTCTCCTAGCCCAACACGTCCAGGAGTACAAAACACCGTGGTAGATCTGCTGAGCAGACAGACACAGCAGATCCACGAGTGGGAACTTTACCCACATGTTCTTCACCCGTTCTTTCAGAAGTGGGGGCATCCACACATAGACCGATTCGCCACCCACGAAAACAAAAAAGGCCCAAGCTTCGCCGCCAGATATCCACATCCATTGTCCGAAGGCAATGCGATATGGATGAACTGGTCAAACAAATTTGCATACGCCTTTCCACCTCTCCCACTAATTCCATTAGTGGTGCGAAAGCTACAGCAGCATTCCCTAACTCTGATCCTAGTAGCTCCAACATGGGCCAGACAACCGTGGTACACCACACTGCTGGAACTCTCAGTAGTACCACACCAAAAGCTACGCCTCTCGCCATGCCTCCTAACCCAGAACCATGGAGAGAACAGGCACCCGGACCCAGCTCAACTCAACCTTGCGATCTGGCTCCTGAGATCCTAGAATTTGGATACCTTAACCTTTCCCCTGATTGCATGAACATTATCAGGGAAGCTAGACGCCCTACAACTAGGGCGTGCTATGCAGCAAAGTGGAAAAGATTTGTTGTTTACTGCCACAACAACGCAATCAATCCTTTAAATGTATCCATACAGCACATTATATGTTATTTACTCCATTTACAAAGGTGTAACCTAGCATATACTTCCATTCGGTTACACCTCGCTGCAATTGCTGCCTATTTACAAAATAGGCAGCACCTCTCACTTTTCAAAGTGCCTGCCATCAAAGCCTTTATGGAAGGCCTCAAAAGTGTAATTCCACCCAGAGTGCCACCCTCACCTGTTTGGAACTTGAATATAGTCCTCACACGGTTAATGGGACCCCCTTTCGAACCATTACATAAGTGCGAGCTGCAATTTCTCACATGGAAAACAGCTTTTCTAGTGGCCATCACTTCCTTCAGAAGAGTTAGTGAAATACAGGCACTCACTATACAGGAACCTTTTCTTCAGATGCATCACAACAAGGTTGTACTCCGCACCAATCCCAAATTTCTACCCAAAGTCATTTCTCCATTCCATCTAAACCAGTCGGTAGAATTACCAGTCTTTTTCTCGCAACCCCAAACAGTTGCGGAAAGAGCCTTACACACACTGGATGTTAAAAGGGCTTTGCTTTACTACATCCAGAGAACACAACCTTTCAGGAAAACCAAACAGCTATTTGTTTCCTTCTCCCCACCACACAAAGGCAGCCCTATTTCCAAATCAGGGATAGCTAGGTGGATTGTAAAATGCATACAGATTTGCTACCACAAAGCAAAACAAACGCTATCGGTTCCCCCTAAAGCCCACTCTACAAGGAAGATAGGGGCTTCTATGGCTTTCCTAGGGAACATACCACTAGATGACATCTGCAAGGCAGCGACATGGTCAACACCGCACACCTTCACAAAACATTACTGTGTAGATGTGCAAACCAAGCAACAAGCTAGTGTGGGCCAAGCTGTACTAAAAACACTGTTTCAAACGACTGCAACGGATGCCGGTGGTCGCCGCTAGGGTTGGGTACTGCTATATAATCTATGCACAGTGTATAATCTGCAGCTCATATGCCTCGAACGGAATATGCTACTTACCAGTATGCATCTGTTCTTGGCGTGTAGAGCTGCAGATCTATACACGCCCACCCGCCTCCCCGGCTACCTGTATCCGTTCCAGTCTTATCTTATTTAGATACAATACACATGGGTTTCTTTACTGTTACTACTACGCTCCATCTTTCCCTGCTGGCGAAAAACAATCTGAGGATGGAGCCGAAGCCCATGCGCAATGCTAACCAGAGGAGGAGTCACCAACCTCGTGGCTCCCAAAGACTTTCCAAGAGGAAAAACAAATTGCAAACATCCGGGCCCAACACCAGATGGCGATCAATGCGCAGTGTATAGATCTGCAGCTCTACACGCCAAGAACAGATGCATACTGGTAAGTAGCATATTCCTTCTGCCATCTTGGCTTTTTTGCTGTTACGGGATCAGCCCTTACTGTTCAAGTCACCTGTTGTATGTTTCCTTAAGGGCTTGCAACATTTGTTCCCTCCCAGCCTTTTTGTCATGCCCCAATGGGACATCAATCTAGTTCTGACTTTCCTTATGTGTTTCCCATTCGGGCCCCTGCATAGCTGCCCCCCACAGCTACTGAACATTAAGGCATTATTCTTGGTGACCATTTTATCAGCCAGGAGGGTTAGTGAGCTTCAAGCTTTCAGTTACACCGCCATACACCTCCATACACCAGCTTCTACCTGGACAAACTAGTTTTTCGGACTCATGACTCCTGTCCACGTTGATCAAAGCATCATGCTACCTTTGATTTTCACCCTGCCTCATCCTTCTAAGGAAGAAGAAAGACTCCATTGTTTAGAACAAAAAAGAGCCCTCCCTTTTTTACAATGATTGCACCAAAGATCACAGAGTGAATGATCAGCACATCGTTTGGTTCACTGGAGCGAAGAAATGGCAAGGTGGTGCAGAAACAGGCAGTCTTTCAACGGAATGTACTCTGCATCAAAATCTGCTATGCGCTAGCTAAGAAGCAGTCTCCTCAGGGTTTGGAGCCCCATTCAACCAGGGCCTAAGCCGCTTTTACTGTTGTAGTATGCGGGGTAGCTGTCCTGGACATCTGGCACATGGACGTCACTCCATACTTTCACAAAGCACTACTACTTGGACAGTCAGATCCGCCAAGACCAGAATTCTGCCCATTCAGTCCATCAGGACTTCTGGGTTTGGGACTGTTCGGAGACCTACCTCCAGGGAGGTATTGCTTGGGTATCTATTCTAATATGAGAAATCTGCTGTTAGAAGTCTCTACCAGAAGTTGAAGTTACTTCCCTTTTGTAATGCTTTTTCTGGTAGTGACTCTATCTAACTTTCGATTCGTCACCAATCCTCCCTGCTCTTCAATGTCAGCTCTTCACTTTAAAGCCTGTCAGAAGTCTGCACACTGGTCACTCATCAGTCAGTCGTGGCTCTGCATTTGTGGTTCAGAAATAGTCAGGAAAGAAACTGTGCTGCATCTATATAGGCACCCCACACGTCACTTTCTATGCAGACAACATTGTCATAGAGCCACCTGATACCACCTACCGTGCGCATAGATACTGCTCCAGATTTTACAGATCCAATATGACCATGGGGAATATTCTATGGTGAGGGTAAAATAAAAGCGTTACCAAAGGTAACCAACTTGTTCTTCAGGTAGATTACCCATTCCCATATGTCAGAGGCCTAAACTACTAATATTACTTGTCAACAATTTGCAAATGTGTTTATGAATCTCTAATCCAAAGGGAATTTTACCTTGCCGCTGCCACAAACCCATGATACTGTTTGCTAATGAATGCAAATTGAACTCACTGGGGAGGCAGAAGCTTTGTTTTTGCAACTAATAAGCTGTGCCACAATCTGCCAACCTGTTTGAGAGCTCTGCCCCACCCCTTATATCTTTCAGGAAAGAGCTAAAAACCTGGATCTTCAATAACTAGGCTCTATCCTGCTCAGGCGTAGTCAGCGTTAGACACCCCAGGGTATTGTATTGTAATTGTAATTGCATTTATATAGCGCTTACTACCCCTGACGAGGCGTCAAAACGCTTTTTCAGCGAGTAGCCCGCTATTCAGGGACTCATAGAGGATTAGTGTTGAGTTAGTATAGTGAAATATGAAAGTAATTTAAGTGGTGGACAGGTTAATCAGTTATTTGGATTCGGAAGAATAGCAGAAGAATAGAAGAGGAAAAAAGGTTTGTATTTATATAGCGCTTGTTACCCCTGATGGGGTGTTGAAGCGCTTTTAAAGGATTAGTGTTGAAAATTAGTTTAGTGAAATAAGAAGTAATTTGAAAAAAGGTTTGTATTTATATAGCTCTTGCTACCCATGATGGGGTTTTTTAGCATTTTTTTGGCAAGTAGCACGCTACTCTGGAACCCATAAGGATTAGTGTTGAATTAGTATGGTGAAACATTAAAGTAATTTGAGTGGTGGATATGTTAGTCAGTTATTTGGATTGAGAAGGGTTGGGGAGGGGTAGAAAAGGGAAAAAGGTTTGCATTTATATAGCGCTTGTAACTCTGATGGAGTGTTGAAACACTTTATTGGCGAGTAGCACGCTTCTCTGTAACCCATAAAGGATTAGTGGTGAATTAGTATAGTGGAATATGGAATTTGAGAAGTGAACATGTTAGTCTGTTATTTTGATTGAAAAGGATAGTGGAGGGATAGACGAGTGAAGGATTTGGATTTCTTTTTTTTCTGGAGGTCATAGCAGTAGAAGGAGGCTTTTGGATGAGTAAAAAGGGGTTTTGGAGGGGAAGAGTCAGAGGGAAGAGTTTAGAAAGGTTAGTTTTGGGGGATCAGTATAGTAAAAGAGGAGGAGTAGAGTAGGGGAGAGTTTAGAAAGGGTTATATTGGGAATCATTGTAGTGTTATGGGGTTTGGGATAAAGGAGAGAGTGGATGTAGAGGATATATTGATAGATGTATAGGGTGAGAAATAGGATAGTGCATTGGAAAGAGTAGAAGAAAGAAGTTTGAGATGAGTCAGAAAGTTGGGCTAGAAGATATAATGAGAGAAGTATAGGCTGAGAAATAGGGTAGTGCACTGGAAATACTAAATTAGAAGAAAGTGATAAGTATATAGATCCACAAGTACATTGAAAGTATATAGATGCATAAAGGAGGTAAGTATATGTAGATTAAAGATATTGATAGTGGTACAGGATGAGAAATAGGGTAGTGCATTGAATATGCTTTTTCAGGAGAAAAGTAACACACAGATCCGAGTACATGGAAGGTACATAGATGCACAATGGAAGCAAGTACTTGTAGACCAAAGATGCACCACATAAACTCCGGTTTCCAAGTGTTATTGTACTTTAATTTTTTTTTTAAACAACATAATTATTCTACATGTTTATACAAAGCAATACACAAATAATGGTACATATCTATAGTGAAAATAAATGCTTATATACAGAGGGATATGCTGTAAATTTCAGTTTGCATATGGTGCTTATGTGGGGAAGAGCCAATTCTTGAGTAGTTTTCTGAAGATAAGGTGGCTGTCGGTGGATCTTATGTTTGGAGGTAAAGAGTTCCATAGTTTGGCTGCTTGAACACAGAAGGATGTGTCACCCATGTTTTTTTTCTTGTATCTTGGGATTTTGAGGCGAGGTGCCCCTTTAGAGCGGAGGTTCCTTTGTTGAATGTGTTTGGTGATTTTATTCCTGATGAAGAGCGTCCCATTCCATGTATTATTTTGTGGGTGATACAAAGCAGCTTGAACATGGAGCTTCTGGCAACCGGTAACCAATGCAGGGCATATCTGCGCTTAACAAATTTTGGTAACATAACCTATATGTAACCCTGCTGGACCACACAGTGAACAAGGGCAGTACTCAAAAGGCATTGTCTCAACAGTGGACCTGCGATTGGAATGATGGAAAGTCATTGTGCTAGTTAATCACAGATAGTTCAGCAGCTTTAGAAGGAATGTTACAGTAAAGTGTAAAGTATTATGTAGAGAAAAATCTAATAGCCCTGACACCCAGGGAGTTTCCTCCAAGGGCACTCACTGTTCATGATGGCCATGATTTTTGCTAATGGTCCTAAACAGTAAAATAAAGTATGTCGGAACTTTCACCCTAAATAGTCTGATGTTCCTAGACCAATGGCCTGGTATCTGTGGGCCCTTCGGTCTAAGGTGTCTTTCGGTGGAGCTAGTGTGGGTGCTGCTGTCATAAACATGACAGTTCGCCCAACTCTAAATAGAGTGGGTGAACCAACAATTTGGCAGACGGGTTACTCTGCCACATTTGAGGTGGAGTAGTGTCCTCCAAGCTCTAACTACCCCCAGAGTTATTTTTAGGGCAAACCGTTGCTTCATTCCCATGGTGTCAACAGATTTCTCTCCCAATGAGCCAATGATCTTAAAAAGACTATCCAGAGTCCAAATAACACAACTGAGAGAACACTGCACACCTAGGTGCCAGAAGATGCCTTTTATTTTACATGGACAGGACAAATGATTTCTGTGAATCAGCCATATCATTCGGTCTTGCTAAACAGGCTGTCTATTTTAAGTCCATTACCAACACACTCAATAGAAGTGTAGCACTGTCCAAAGCCCTTTGCAGGGGTATCTACAAAAGACATGCATGGCAGTGACCTCAAAAAAATAAACGTTCCTTAACAAAGCACTACTGTCTGTAAAGGGCTGTACAGAGGGACGCAACAGTGTGGCAGACAGTTCTTTTACTTTTTTTTCATAAGGTGAGCCTCTTTCTACTTATCCACCAGTGATTGTCTGCTTATGCTACATGTATATATAAATATATATAAAAAAACTCCTTGTAATCCTGATTTATTAATGTGAATCTATGGAAGATTCAATACTAAAGAAGAGAACAATTACTTCCCTGTAACTACAGTTCTCCAGCATTGTTGTCTTTCAGAGCTTCACGTGCAACCCACCCTCCTCCCTTTCAGAGCCTCACTTACCTAGTCCAGGTCTTCACACATGCTCTGAAACCTGAGGTATAATGGCCTGTGGGAGAGTGGTGTAGACTTGGTTTTCACTACACTGGTTAATGTTGAAGTCTTCTCAAAGGAGGTAAATTAAATGATCCAGTATTGGGGTATCTTTCATAGAGTCACATGCCTGAATCATTCCCCGTCGTCGTAGTGGGAGTCTCATGGTACAAGTAACATAGCAGTAAAAAAAAAAAAAAACCATAGGTCCATAGATGCAAACATGCATTATATAGCCTATTAGTCTCTTTTTGTAAAAAGGACCAAACTAAAACACATAACCAATCAGCACCCTCTAGAACATTCCCAAGAAAGGCTGAGTTCCTCAGATTTTCACCGCACTTCGTTGTGTAAGGGAGTCTCCCTGAGCCTGACTCATCTGAATCACTGAAGAACTGAGTGTATATCTTATACGTAGGCTTTCCTGTTTTCAGTTTCTATTTTTGGCAAATCCTGGTGGTGTTTTTTCAGTGTTTTCCACTGATTTCACTACCTCAACAAAACAGTGCTTTTCAGTGGTTACTCATTTTCGCGACATAAAATGTATACTCCGGCATAAGGCCAAACGGAGTTCCGTTAATAAATAAATAAAACAAATTTCATTGCGTGAGCTGCAATGCATCGATGCAATGCAGCGTGTGCAATGAAATTAGTTTTATTTATATATTTATTAACTGAACTCTGTTCAGCCTTATGCTGGAGTGTGCTACCTCCCCACCCTGCCCCTCCTCCCTCCCCCACCCACAGCCCAGCAGCTCTCCCACAAGGAGCCTCGACTGAGAAGGAGAAGTCATCCTTATCTATTATAACTACCATTAGGTCGTTATTACTATACATAATATTATTGTTTAATTTATCATTACTTTTACTATGATTATTATACACATTACAAACCCTCTCTTAAGTGAGCAAGCTGGTCTACTCCCATACTTTTCAGACAGATGGACTAACAAATGATAAGTTAGAGAGAGCTGACTGGATTGTCACAACTATTCATTAAAGCTGTGACAAAAAACCTTAATATCATATCTTTGCAATGCATCTGTTGTTGTGCTTTTTCATTTAAAATCCATTTTCAGGTGTTAGAAACTTGGTTATATGGTTTAAAACCTGAATTATAGTTTGCAGAGTTATTTACACAACATTTGCCGTTAATTTAGCTAACTAATAAGAATCTCAAAGTCACTATGGGGCATATGATCAAGGTCTGGCGTTAAAATTATCGCCGCTTTATCGGCAGAAAACTGCCGCTAAAGCGGCGATAATGGGCTTGATAATATGCCGTAGAGAATTCCCATAGAAGCCAATGTTCTGGTGTGAACATGGGCTTCTATTGGAATTCTCCAGGGCATATTATCAAGCCCATTATCGCCGCTTTAGCGGCAGTTTTCTGCCGATAAAGCGGCGATAATTTTAACGCCGGACCTTGATAATATGCCCCTATTTTCGGTCAAAACTAGGGAGCTGGATAGCAGTTTGTCACAAACATGCTCTTCACTTGCACGTGCAATTCAGTCCCCCGAGATCTGGATCAAAGCCACACCTAATTCAGTAAAAAGAAAAAAAAACAACAATCTCCATTTGGCTGCATCACCAGCATTAAATATTTCAGAGTGCTCCCTCGAGGAATTTTGAGAAATACTGTGACAATGCAGGCCTTGCAAATAAGGTCACTGGATTCATGCAATTTTTACGGCTGTAGCGTATTCTGCACAATTGTGAATTTGTCCCATTTGCCACAAAATCTATCATCTTCAACTCAATCTGCAGATCTAGCAACAAAAAAAAAAAACGTTTCTAGGTCTAACAGATAAAAAGTTGTAAAAACGCACCGACACGTGATGCCAAGAGGTGGAAGGACATGTGTGTGAAGGTTGACTGGCCCATTTTCTGTTGCTTATGGCTGTATTAGGGTGTTAAAGTAGTACAAACAATGCGAAACCTTTACCCAGACAGTATTAACGTGGGTCAAAATAACGAAAATAGTCAATCAATACTATCACAAAATGTTGCACATTAAGCTGCATAAGTGGCATTTTTTTGCAGCTTAATGTAGTCAACAATGCCACATAATGTGACCCTCTACTGCCTCATAATACCTACCAGTAGCCGTACTTTTCAACCACTACATGCAGTTTGTAGATGAGAAAATAGCACATCGTCAAACCAACAGACGGGACCGCGTTAGTTTAAGGCCACACGCACAAAGTGAGGGTGGGGTGGCCCAAGCAAACAAAAAACACCTCTTGCATGGAAAACCTTTCGCATTCTCTGACACGCAGAGCAAATACAGTAAAAACAAGTGAAGGACTCACTGCCACTCTGTCACTTCTATTTATACTAGGCAGCGCACATTCAACAAACAAACAACTGGCAGGCTTGTGCCCCATCAGTCCTACAGTGAAATCTGACCCGTGCCTGACATCCCGTGCAAGGTAAGAGGTGTGAAGAAAACCCCTGCCTCCCAGCAGGCCTGTTCCAAGTGAGTTATCTATATTCTTAGCGTGACTAAATGGTGAACGTAAGCACGCTAATGAAAAGGCTGGGGAGGGGCGACATTTTTGTTTACGAACTTCAGGAATTCTTTCTGAAAAAAAACGTGCATATACACACGACGGCCACAATTCTCCACGTGAGTTAGGCTTTTACGTGAAAGTACGCAATTTTCGCACTGCAAGGACCGCCACTGTCCATGATTAATCGTGAGGTAGCACAATGTAATACAAAAACAAACAAAATGCACACACTTACCTTGCTGCTGGTCCCGCCGATGGTCTTTTTAAAGACCTGTGAAGTACTCGGGTGAGGCAGCAGTAATACAGATGGCAGACCACAACAGCTCCTCTCCCCCCAACGTGAGCTAGGCAGGGGGCCTGGTGTTGTTCTGGCCCCCGGGCCATTCACACCTCGGCTCCCCATGTGCCCCACCTACCTAGAAGCTGTTTTCCCCTGACACCTATGCTCCAGGCCAACACAGGCAGGCCAATGGCGGTTTGGTAACATGGGATGCAGGGCCTTCCGAACAGCTTCCTTCTCTGTAATGCTTTGGCCTAATCAAGTGGCCAAGTGGTGCAACAACAATGAAAATCAGTGACACTCGGTTTAAACCAGGTCAGCTGATTTTCATTCGGTAGGGTACTCTTGGGCACAGTCGGTTTTAACCGACTTCCGGACAGCCTACTTATCAGGATAATGTCGGATTCTAAGGGATTATTCAGACCTTGCCAGTCCTGTGGGAAGAAGAATGTTCACATTGATGATGCCCACAAAGACTGTATTTATTGCCTTTATCCAAAGCATGAGGCAAGGCATTGTAAGATCTGCCACACTTTCCCTGCTAAAACCTTGAGGGATAGAAAAGGACGGCTTTTATTGTGGTTAAAGAAGAAGAATGGCGCCGCTTCAGATGCAGAGAGTGATACTTCCTCTAAGTCTCATAAGAGCCTGAGGAGAAAAGAAAACAATCTAAAGTCTCTCACATGGCAAAAGAATCCCTTACTCAGGAGAAAAAATGCAAAGTCTCCTCAGGGATTTCATCCCCTCAATCTGCAGGTGCTTCTAAAACCAAATCTGCTAAGAAAACCTCCTCAATGGTTTTACCTGTTGCTTCCAGAACTTCAACTGTGTCATCTTCTAGACCGTTAAAGACGATGACTTCTTCAACGACAAGTCTTAAAGGGTCTATTGCAACAACATTGCCTTTATCGTCGACGACACCTCCGTCCTTGAGAGCATCCAAATCAAAAGCCTTGATGTCGACCGCACCGTCGACGAGCAAGTATTCGTCGTCAAGAAAACCATCGCCGATGACATCACCATTGACGAGACCACCGTCGACGACTCCGACGATGGCACCGGCGTTGACGACGACTCTATCGTCGATGGCACAGACATCGCCTCCATCGTCAACGACGATTCCAGCATTGACGACGACACCACCGTCGACGACGACGACACCATCATCGACGGCAATAATACCACCGTCGATGAAGAAGATTTCACCAGCTGTTATGTATGCCAGTTTTTCAACGCCAGTTTTGCAAAGGGCGCGTATGGAGTTTAAAACCCCCAAAATTTCACCTCTACCTCCCAGCAATCTTCTAGATGTTGAAGATACGGACGACGAGGAGGGTCAATTTGGGGCGGCTTATAGCCCTTCACAGTTGAATGTGAAATGTCAAGAGGATGATGACTATACTGAGGAGGAGCACTACTACCAACAGTATGAAGCCCCTCCTGCGCAATTCCCACCAGCTTTACTATTGGACCTCCAGAGTATGATGCAGGATTATAGGAAGAGGTTTCCTCCTCAAGAACATGAAATTGTAGTACCTCCACCACAGCCAGCAACTCCAGCACAGTTGCCGCCTCCTGTGATGCCAAGTCCCATTATCCCTCTACCTCCACAAGAGGACCCAGCTACCTCTGATGAAGAGCAAGAGGAGGGAGAGATTCCTGACCCTGCGTCACCCGCGGATGAATGGGATGATTATGTAGTGCTAACACCTTCACCGCCACCTCATCACCCTTCGGATTCACCTCCTGAAGACATAGGAGGTTTCCATAATATTATGGAAAGGGCTGCTGTTAGGTTTCACCTACTAACTGTTGTACATTAGGAAGACTACTTTCTTTATGACTTCAAAGAGCAATCCAGAATAAGTGTGAGGTCAATACCTATCATCGATCACATTTGGCCGGAAGGGGTGAAAGTGATGAAAACACCAGCCTCTGTAATCCCTGTACTGCCGATACTGGATAAAAAATTTAGAGCCCCTGAGGACTCTTCCGCTTGTCTAACAGGTCACCCCAAAGCGGATTCAGTAATCTCTCAGGCGGCTCAGAGGCGCTCTAATAATCCTTCTGCTCCTGTTACCTCCCCACCTGATAAGGATGGTAGACGTCTTGACACCATCGGAAAGAAATTTTCGTCGATGGTAGCGATTTCTGTAAGGGCGGCAAACGCTCTGGCAATCCTGAGCAGATACGACCGTCAGCTATGGTCTGATGTAGGGGAAATGAAATCCTTTCTCCCAGAAGAAAATAAGAATGAGTTTACTAAGCTCATCTCTGAAGGAGATAGAGCAGCGTCGGAGCTGGTTGATATCACTATGGACATTGCCACTACCAGTTTTAGGCAGTTAGCAAGTGCTGCCGTCTTACGGCATCAAGGTTGGCTGAGAGCGACAAGTTTCAGACTGGAAGTGCAATCCAAAATTTTGGATATGGCTTACGACGGTGATAGCCTCTTAGCAGTCACATTGATGAAGCTTTGACTGCGATCAAAAAAGATACTGACACAGCTAGAGCTCTGGGTACTCTTCAGTACCGCAAGGTTCTCTTTCGGGGGGCTCGGGCCGGGGTTTCTCAAACTACAGAAGTAATTACCAGCGTTCCCAGACCCATCAGTATTACCAGCCACGACAAGGATATCAGCAATATAACCGTAAACCAACTACGGCTGGTTTCTCTCAACAGGGCTCAAAACGAAAGTCAACATCCCAAGGCCGTGACTCCGGCCGCAAACAATGAGTTCAATCGTGTACCAGCGAGTGCGCCTTTTCCCTTAAAAGGTGCAAAACTCTCCATGGATTTACACCAGTGGCGCAAAATCACCTCAGACAAGTGGGTCCTAGATCTCGTATCTCACGGCACACCTTGGAGTTTATTCAAATACCACCCAATAACCCCCCTCCCCCAGGGGATCGCACCCCCCTCGTCTACATATACTCAAGAGGGAAGCGGAGATCATGCTTCAAAAGAGAGCAATAGAGAAAGTCCCTTTTTCGCAGAGGAGGAAAGGTTTCTACTCCCGTTTTTTCCTTATTCACAAGAAATCAGGAGAGTGGAGGCCTATCCTGGACCTCAGAAAGTTAAACATATTCATGAAGACTCAATCATTCAGGATGGTCACTCTGGCAGACTTCTTGCGTCGCCTCAACAGTGGCGACTTCTTGAAGTCATTGGACCTCGAAGATGCTTATTTTCGTTTCCCTATTCACCCGAAACACAGAAAGTTCCTTAGGTTCACAGTGGCTGGTACCCACTATCAATTTAGAGTCCTTCCTTTTGGTCTCAAATCAGCTCCACGAACTTACATGAAATTCATGGCCCCAGTAGCAGCTGCATTAAGGAACAGTGGTCATCAGGTATTTCCTTACCTAGACGATTGGCTTCTGAAAGCGCAGTCAGCTCGTCTAGTAGAAGCAGCAACAGAAGATTGCATTTCCCTGTTTCAGCGATTAGGCCTATCATTAAACTACCAAAAATACTTACTCATTCCAAGCCAGAGAATGTGTTTTCATGGGTGCAATTTTGGACACCATTCAGAACAAGGCCTTCCTTTCCCAGGAAAGACCGCAACGATTACAGACGCTGGCACTAAAATTGTACAGAAAAAAGTGTGTTTCTGTAAGGGTGTTCAAAGCTCTGCTAGGAATGCTTTCATCGGCAATAGACCTAGTGCCAATGACTCGACTACACATGAGACCTCTTCAGGAGGAGTTGCAATGCCAGTGGATACAGACCAAGGGCTCTTTCGACGACATAATAAAGATCACTCCACTAATGAAAGAAGCTTTCCTCTGGTGGGCACAGCGATCAAATCTATCCAAAGGACTCTCTTTTCTCCCAGTTATTCCAGACTTTGTTGTCACAACAGATGCGTCTATGGAAGGTTGGGGAGGGCACTTACAAGACCTGCAAGTTCAAGACAAATGGTCCTCATCCCAACGCGAAATGCATATAAACAGACTGTAGTTGAAAGCCATCTCTCTCTCACTTCAAGCTTTCCTCGCACGGATTCAGGGATCCTAGGTTCTAGTCCGCACGGACAACACCACGAGCATGTTTTATATAAACAAGCAGTGAGCAACCAAGTCCCTATCTCTCTCACAAGATGCCCAACAACTTTGGGACTCGTTAACGACCCACAAAATCTCTTTAACAGCGGAACATGTCCCAGGTTTAAAGAATACCCTGGCGGATACCCTGAGCAGGGCAAATGAAGGTTGTCATGAGTGGGAGCTGGAACAATCTCAGCTGGACAGGATATTTGCAACATGGGGGAAACCAGAGCTGGATCTCTTTGCAACTCGAAGCAACTCCAAATGCCGGTTCTTTGCAAGCAGATTCCCTCTCCCTGGATCTGGGGGTAATGCACTTTTGATGCGCTGGTCAGGGATCTATACGTAAGTTTTTCCCCCATACCCCTGATTCACAGGGTCCTCACGAAGATCAAGTGGGAACGTTGTCGCATTCTGCTCATAGCCCCCAGGTGGCCCAGGCAACATTGGTACTCAGAACTCCTCCTATTGTCAGAAGCGATGCCCATTCGCCTTCTCCCACGCCAACACTGTTGTCCAGGAACAATGGCCAAGTGTGTCACCCGGAACCGGCCACACTGCAATTACATGCTTTGCTCCTGAATTCTTTGAATTTAAGAACATAAACATTGACCAGGACTGTAAAGAGATTATAGCCAAGTCAAGAGCTGACAGCACCAATAGAACATACAAACTTAAATGGAAGCGTTTTTGTATATGGTGCAGAAGCAAAGCCTTAAATCCTTTCCACTCTGCGGCTGAAGAAATCCTGCCTTATTTACTCTTTTTAGCGAAATCTGGACTCACACATTCTTCAGTTAGAGTTCACCTGGCTGCTATATCGAGATACAGACGATTACCTAACTGCCCCTCGTTATGGTCATCAAGAATTGTGAAAGAGTTCATGAAAGGCCTGTTTAGGGTTTTTCCACCTATCAAGGCTCCACCTCCAGAGTGGCAATTAAATGTGGTATTGTCTCAGTTGCAACCTTTTGAGCCTATACATAAAGCGGATCTGAAATTCTTGACTTGGAAAGTTGCCCTTCTCGTGGCTCTCACCTCCGCAAGAAGGGTTAGTGAGATTCAAGCATTCACTATATCTCATCCTTTCCTACGGTTCTCTAATGATAAGGTCAATTTAAGAACAAACCCTAAGTTCATTCCTAAAGTACCCTCTCAATTCTATTTGAATGAACCGGTTGTCCTCAGAACTTTTTTCCCTAACCCGTCCACATCGGCTGAAAGAACTTTACACCCTCTTGACATTTAGAGATGTCTCAAGTTTTACTTGCAACGCACAAAAGAGACCCGCTAAACAAATCAGTTGTTTATGGCTTACGGTCAAAATTGCCAAGAAAATGCAGTCACCAAAGCTGCCATAGCTAGATGGGTAGCTAATGCGATACAGTTTTGCCACAACAAGGCTGGCAAACCATTATCACGAACTGTAAGAGCGCACTCCACTAGTACCACTTGACAAAATTTGCAGAGCAGCAACGTGGAAGACAACCCACACATTCTCGCAATATTACTGCCTTGAGTCATCGCACAGAGCTGACGCAGCTGTTGGACAGGCAGTGCTACGACACCTTTTTCACTGAGGTAAAAAAAACAAAATCTAGATGTGTTCTGTATATATATATTTATCTATGTGTATGGATATTTATATGTATTTATATTTCTATATAGATGTGTATCCTTATATCTGAAAGAAACACGTTAGTTAGATTCCTCACCTTAGAATATCCCCAGGCGTCAGACTGGATCCGGAAGATTTTTCGTCAGCAATACCCCTTGCGCGTCGCTAGGCGTCGTCTGCGGCTCCGCGTCCGTCGTTGGCGTCGTGCGCCGGAATGACGTCGTCGGAGTACTTAGATGCCGCCCTCGCGCGCTGACGTCAGTTCTTCTTTTTTCCGCGCCAGTAAGCGCAGATCCGGGAGAGCTACCCCTTTTAGTCTTTTTTGACTAAGTTTTTTGATCCTTTTTGACCTTGTCTCGACTCCGGTGCCGGTAGGATGTCTGGTTTCAAGGCCTGTACTGACTGTAACCGCTTGATGTCGGTTACGGATCATCACCGCCGGTGCCTTTACTGTTTGGGCCTCGACCACGACGCGGAGTTGTGTTCGGACTGCAAGGCCCTGACCTCGAAGGCTAGACGGGAGCTGTCCCGTAAGCTTCTCGAGATTCGCCACTCGGCTCCGCGCCCCTCTCGATCCCGGTCCAGGAGGAGGTCCAAGGATCGGTCGCGGAGCCGCAGCCGACGTCATCATCGCTCGTCTGGCTCCAAGTCTTCGGGTAAGTCAAAGCACTCCAAGAAGTCCAAGAAGCGACACCGCTCCTCGGACTCCCCTCGCCGGCCGCGCGACTCGGCCGAGGGTCAGGGTGGTTCCACCCCCGCGGCTCCAGTGGAGCCGCAGGCGCCGCGCACGTCCCCATACCCGCCGGTCCCTGGGACTGACGCGACGCCGGCGGAAGTCAGTGCCTTCCTCTCGGCCATGAGGAACCTGGCTCCACCGTCGACGCCCGCAGGCGCGCCTTCGGGCCCCGCGGACCCGACTGGGCGACCTTGCACGCCGGCGGCTCCGGCCCCGGTGCCGTCGACGGCTCCGGCCCCGACGCCGCAGCTCCCCGAGGGACTCGTCCCCGTCGACGCCGGTCGACCTCGTCACGCCTCCTCCGCCGGAGTCGACACCGGTACCACCTCCGACGCCGACTCCGCTCGGCGCCGATCCCCAGTTCAGCACCGCTCCGGATCCGGCGCCGGGGCGGCGTCGGTGGACGCCGCGTTCGGCGCCGTTAGAGACACATTATGTCTACCATCCGGCTCCGATCCTTCCTCCTGTTTACCAGGAATCGGATGACGGGGGCGACTGGGAGGGGTCCGAGGACCCTATGGCCGTTCAGGCTCAGCTGTCACAGGACTGGGCAGATGAACTGGGGGAGGCCAGTGGTCTGGATACCTCACCAGACACTGGATTCATCTCTCCTCCGACTGTGGCTTCGGAGGAGGGTGCTGCTTTCTCTGTGGTGCTGCGCAAGGCGGCCGCAGCCCTTGGGCTCGAGCTGCCTGCCGTGGCTGTGAGGACTAACGTCCTCACTGAGGTGCTTCAGTCTGCACCAAGCTCCACTGAGCCTCTGCTGCAATTCAATGAGGCCCTCATTGACGTTCTGCAGGGCACCTGGTCCAAGCCCTCCACAGTTCCACCTGTGGACAGGAACGTTGCCAGGCGCCACCGCCCTGCTCCGGGCGACCCCAGTTTTCTGTCCCAACACCCCACCCCGAGAGCCTGGTTATCCAGGCTTCTACCTCCCAATCCTCCTTCCCGACCGCTCCGCCGGACCGGGATTCCAAGAGACTGGAACAGTTTGGCAAGAAGCTGTTCTCCTCCCTTAGTTTGGGTCTGCGGTCTTTAAACACCGCCTGTCTTTTGGACCGTTATTCCCACTCTCTGTGGGATACGGTGGAGGACGTGCTGCCCCTGTGCCCGGAGGAGGCCCGGACATGACTTTCCCAGGCTCTGGCCGATGGGAGGGATGCAGCACGACATGCAATCCGATGTGGGCTTGACACGACAGACTCGCTGGGTAGGGCGATTTCTACCACGGTGGCGCTTCGACGTCACGCCTGGCTGCGGTCCACGTCCTTTTCGGGGGATGTCCAGAGCACTCTCTAGACATGCCCTTTGATGGCACTCGCCTTTTTGGTGAGAAAACGGACAGTGCGCTGAATCGCTTTAAGGACTCCCGGGCTACGGCCAAGTCCTTGGGCCTCTCGGCCCCGCGGTTGCAACCTTCCGCTTTTCGCCCCTTTCGTGGCCAAGGAAGGGGCGTCTCCTCACGTCCGCCTAGCCACCAGCCGCAGACCCAACCTGCGCACGGTCGCGCACATGGTTTCCGCCGAGGCGGTTCTGGAGGCCGACGCGGTCAGCCCACATCCACCCCGGTGTAGAAAGGGGGACAAGGGCATCCAAAGGAATAAGACAGGGACCTTGGGTAGATACGTATTACAGGAAACAATGGTCCCTGAAAGCAAAAAAATGGTAGAACAAAAAATGAATATAGTCAAAATTGATACTATATTATAGCCAATGTCCAGCCGGGCATGGCAACTTTAATAAGTAGAGGTTGTTAGCAGTGATCCAGAGAATGTAAGTAGAGTCTTAGTGGGACACAAGCCTGTATCCTAGGACTTACATATCATGTGGACAACAAATAGTGAAACACATTCAGGCAATTACAATGATGTTTCTTTTTAAAGATAATGAGTAGCGAAACATCTGATATTCATGTTGCCACCTTCACAATGTATTATATACAGAAATATGTCCCACAGTCGATCCGGCATCGTCCGAACGCGCTGTCCTCTGCATGGCCACGGAACCCATCTCTTTTATTACATTGAGATTTCCTTTACCGTGTCCTCCACTCCGTAATTTGATGTTCGTAGGCATTGTTCCTTCAAAAAGCGTCCATTTTAATTTACGCACCGTTGTTTGACCGAGACTTGGCGCCTTCTCCGTTGCCTCCACTGGCAACACGAGGCATTCTAAATATGGGCAATTTAACTAAACAGTCCTGATGATGATCCTGAATCTCTCTGATAAGGATCGAAACGCCGTCGACTCTGTTGTCCACCTTACACATTTAATATTTCTGTATATAATACATTGTGAAGGTGGCAATATGAATATCAGATGTTTCGCTACTCATTATCTTTAAAAAGAAACATCATTGTAATTGCCTGAATGTGTTTCACTATTTGTTGTCCACATGATATGTAAGTCCTAGGATACAGGCTTGTGTCCCACTAAGACTCTACTTACATTCTCTGGATCACTGCTAACAACCTCTACTTATTAAAGTTGCCATGCCCGGCTGGACATTGGCTATAATATAGTATCAATTTTGACTATATTCATTTTTTGTTCTACCATTTTTTTGCTTTCAGGGACCATTGTTTCCTGTAATACACATCCACCCCGGCAGCATCCGCCTCCAAGCCTTCCTAGTCCGAGCTTTCCGGCCCATTCCTCGCCAGTGGGCGGCAGAGTTCGCCATCACCTGCTCCACTGGCGTACCATCACTTCGGACAGGTGGGTGCTGCAAATCGCCTGAAGGGGCTACTCCCTCCCCTTCGAGACGACCCCTCCAGCCATGCCACCGCAGCACCACCGTATTTCGGAGGATCATTTGAATCTTCTGCGAGAGGAAGTTTCGGCCCTCTTGGCCAAAGAGGCCGTCGAGCGCGTTCCGAGTCCAGAAGTAGGTCGTGGTTGTTATTCCCACTACTTTCTGGTTCCCAAGAAGGGCAAGGGGGGACTACGCCCTATCTTGGTACTCCGGAACGTCAATGCCTTCCTACGGAAGGAACGGTTCAAAATGTTGACTTTGGCTCAGGTTCTAGCTGCCCTAGACCCTGGAGACTGGATGGTAGCGTTGGACTTGCAGGATGCTTATTTCCACATCCCCGTCCTGCCGGCCCACCGGCGTTACCTGCGGTTCACTGTGGGTCAAAAGCACTTTCAGTTCACCGTGCTCCCCTTCGGCCTCACCAGTGCCCCTCGGGTGTTCACGAAAGTGATGGCGGTGGTCGCAGCTCATCTACGCAGATCAGGGGTTCCAGTCTTCCCCTATCTCGACGACTGGTTGTTGAAGGCGGGCTCGCCCCAGGCAGTCGTCTCCCACCTCCAGACTACGGCGGATCTCCTGCATTTGCTGGGGTTTTCCATCAACGTGCCAAAGTCACACCTGAGTCCCTCTCAGAAGCTCCTCTTCATCGGAGCGGTTCTCGATTCGGCGCAGTTCCGGGTCTATCCACCGGAACAGCGGGTCCGGGATATTCAGGCACTGATTCCCATCTTTCGGCCTCTATCCTGGGTTTCGGTCAGGCTAGTGTTGCGGCTTCTGGGGCTGATGGCCTCCTGCATCCTACTAGTGCATCACGCCAGGCGGCGCATGCGGGCTCTGCAGTGGGACCTGAAGTTTCAGTGGGCCCAGCATCACGGAAACCTGTCCGACCATGTCTTGATCTCGGAGGGCACTGCGAAGCAGTTGCAGTGGTGGCTCACGGACCGCGATTGGGTCACGGGCAAGAGCCTCTCGCTTCCCCAACCGGAGCATGTCGTAGTGACGGATCCGTCCCTCCTGGGATGGGGTGGCCATATGGGAGAGGCGGAGATCAGAGGCCTCTGGTCTCCGGCGGAGTCTCGTCTCCACATCAACCTGTTGGAGTTGAGAGCGATCCGACTTGCACTGAAAGCCTTCCTTCCCTGTCAGGGGAAGTGTCGTGCAGGTGTTCACGGACAACACCACCGCCATGTGGTATTGCAACAAACAGGGCGGGGTGGGGTCGTGGACCCTTTGTCAGGAGGCTCTGCGCCTCTGGACATGGCTGGAACACCAGGGCGTCACCCTAGTGGTTCAACATCTGGCGGGCTCTCTGAACGCCAGAGCAGACGAACCCAGCTGCCGGTGCATGATGGATCACGAATGGCGTCTGAACTCCGAAGTGGCGCAAGGTCTCTTTCAGCAGTGGGGAGAGCCTTGGTTAGATCTATTCGCCACCGAAGAGAACGCGCAATGTCAGCGGTTCTGCGCGTTGGAATTTCCAAGGCGGCACTCGCTCGGCGACGCTTTTCGTCACGAGTGGAGTTGCGGTCTGTTGTACGCCTTTCCGCCTATACCACTTCTGCCCAGAGTGCTGAAGAAGATCAGGCTCGACCGGGCCCAAGTCATCTTGGTGGCTCCGGACTGGGCACGAAGGTACTGGGATCCCGAGCTACTCAGTATCTTGACCGATTCTCCGATACGTCTGCCCCTTCGGGAGGATCTTCTGTCGCAGTAGCAGGGAACGGTCCTCCACCCGAACCTGTCCAGCCTCCACCTCCATGCGTGGAGATTGAGCGGCGGCAGTTGATGCCATTTGACTTGCCTCCTGAAGTCTGTGATATCATTCTGGCAGCCAGGCGTCCCTCCACAAAGACGGTATACGCCTGCCGGTGGAACAAATTTGTGGCATGGTGCACAGCAAAGGCTGTGGATCCCCTTTCCGCCCCTCTCTCTGAGGTTCTCCTCTTTCTTCTTTCTTTGGCCCAGCAGGGCTCTGCCTTGGGCACCTTGAAAGGTTTTCTTGCTGCCATTTCTGCCTTCTTACGGCTTCCTGATCAGCCTTCTCTTTTCAAGTCCCCTGTGGTTACACGCTTTCTAAAAGGCATTACTCACACGTTCCCTCCTGTTCCTTTTGTAATGCCTCAGTGGGACTTGAATCTTGTTCTCACGTTTCTAATGTGCGCTCCCTTTGAGCCTCTTCATAATTGTCCTCTTCGTCTTCTGACGCTTAAGACTGCTTTTCTGGTAGCCATCACCTCGGCTAGACGGGTGAGTGAGCTCCAGGCTCTATCATCGAAGCCTCCTTTTCTCTCTGTTCATCCGGACAAGGTTGTCCTTCGGCCTCGTCCTTCCTTTCTACCGAAGGTGATGACTCCCTTTCATCTTGGGCAATCTGTCACGTTGCCCTCCTTCTTTCCGCCTCCGCATCCTTCCAAAGAGGAAGAGAGGCTCCACCGTCTGGACCCAAAACGTGCGCTCTCCTTTTATCTGGACCGCACAAAGCAGTTCCGGGTGGACGACCAACTTTTCGTTGGATACGTGGGTGCTAAGAAGGGGAAAGCTGTGCACAAACGGACCATCTCTCGGTGGGTCGTTTTGTGCATCAAAATTTGTTGTTCCTTGGCAAAAAAGGACCCTCCTGCTGGGCTGCGCGCCCATTCTACTCGGGCCACAGCGGCTACTACTGCTTTGGGACGGGGTGTCCCTTTGCAGGACATCTGTCAGGCGGCAACGTGGGCTTCGCTACACACGTTTGCCAGGCATTATTGCCTTGACAGCCAAGTCCGGAGGGATGGCTTCTTTGGCCGTTCTGTCCTCCAGGACTTTCTGGTGTGATCTTGGTTCGCAGACCCACCACCGGGGCTGGTATTGCTTGGGTATCTATTCTAAGGTGAGGAATCTAACTAACGTGTTTCTTTCAGATGAACAAGTTACTTACCTTCGGTAACGATGTATCTGTAAGAAACATTTAGTTAGATTCCTCACCGACCCACCCATCCTCCCCGTTCTGCGAACTGACATCTAGGGTTAAGGTTGTCCTTTTCAGGCCCCTAGATTTATTTTTGGCACCAGTGTCGGTCTCTTGCATGGCTCTGCGTTCCTGGCGCGGAAAGCTATGTACAAGAACTGACGTCAGCGCGCGAGGGCGGCGTCTAAGTACTCCGACGACGTCATTCTGGCGCACGACGCCAACGACGGACGCGGAGCCGCAGACGACGCCTAGCGACGCGCAAGGGGTATTGCTGACGAAAAATCTTCCGGATCCAGTCTGACGCCTGGGGATATTCTAAGGTGAGGAATCTAACTAACTAATGTTTCTTACAGATACATCGTAACCGAAGGTAAGTAACTTGTTCTTTAGCAGGTACTGGTGAATGTTGTTGCTTATGCTGATATGCTCCATCATTTTCCATGTTTCACAGAGTACTAAGCAATATATTAGCACTACCCACCGTCCACTATAGTGCTTACAAACTAATACGCGTGCGTATATATATAGATAGGTTTCCATTATCCATATGGGGCACTGCTTGCTATTCTGATTCAGGCATGTGAATCTATGAAAGATACCCCAATACTGGATAAGAAATAAGTTACTTACCTGTAACTGCAGTTATCCAGTATTGGTATCTTTCATAGATTCACATGCACCCACCCTCCTCCCCAGAGAGCCTTCCTCTATACTATGGTACTTACTACACTTGTGCTGTAAAATCTGAGGAACTCAGCGTCTCTTGGGAAGGTTCTAGAGGGTGCTGATTGGTTATGTATTTCAGTTTGATCCTTTTTACAAAAAGAGACTAATAGGCTATATAATGAATGTTTGCATCTATGGGCCTATGTTTTTTTTTATTATTTACTGTTATGTTACTTGTTCTGTGAGACTCCCACTACGACGACGGGGAATGATTCAGGCATGTGAATCTATGAAAGATACCAATACTGTATAACTGCAGTTACAGGTAAATAACTTATTTCTTACACTTCTGTTTTAATTATAATGTGGGATTTGCAACCGAACCACTGGGCTGATTCAAACGTGTATCTATTAAAGATACCAATGCTGGAGAACTGTGGTTACAGGTAAGTAACATTTGCCCTACCCAATGATGTAATTATTTAATGCTTAGTTAAATATTTCACATGACCAATACCCATCAGTCATCCCTGACATGGTTCTAGTTGTGCTTTGTGCAGTTGACTTCAAAAGGTAATAAGCGTGTTAAATGTATGTTGGGGGTGCTCTTGAGGAGAGTCCAATGATCGTGCAAGAGGCCTAAGCAGGAATGGTGCATTCCATCAGAATATTGGGCACTTAAGCTATTCCAGCTTTTTTCTGAATTGCTTCTTTTGCACAAAAAACTATAATAACTAACTTAAATGTTTTATCTGTTTTCTATAGGCTGACCAAGCTCCCAAAAATATACATGAAGCTTCAGAGAATGACTCAGATGAGGAGTCTGGTACAACAGATGTAGATATTGTCCCTGTAGATGTTGACTTGAATTTAGTAACTAACTTGCTGGAATCTTACAGCTCCCAAGCTGGCTTGGCGGGACCTGCTTCCAATCTCCTGCAGAGTATGGGGGTGCACCTGCCTGATAATACAGACCACGGAAGTGCTAGAAGCACTGGAGTAGACTGAACCTGGAACATGGAAGAACCACCATGGAAATTATAGTCATTGTGCAGAAGGAACTTAAATGTCACATGCTGTTTTAACCTTGGGACTATCCAGAAGAAGCCCGCAAATAAACTGATTTCCAATAACATTAAACATTTATTTCAAATAAATGTAATGCAAACAAGGCTACCTCTTTTTCTGAGGGCAACCTATGTAAATGCATTTAATAGATAACGGAAACATGCGGATCCTCTGTATAATGGCAGGTTATGTATGTGGAAAGTAACTGCATCTGGTATTAGCAAGCTGGTGCAATGGATACATTTTTAATTTTTTTTATTGAAAGCATGTGCCAAAAAAGAAAGAGCCAGTGCATATAATCTTAATAGAACAGTATGGGTGCCTTCCAGCAGTCAGGTGTATTCGGAAACAAACCTTTTTAGTTTTAGTGCTAATCACAGGAAACCATGATATTTATTGGCTCAAAATATATATATATATATTTTTTATTACGATATCCTCAAGATACACACATGGCGGACAAAACCTAAAATAAACGGATAAAGAATGCAACAAAAAAGCATTGGCACAGTATTGGTTCAAAAGCCAGGGCACTGAAGTTCGCTTCTTTTTAGGCGGATGTGTGCTTGTGATTTGGAAAAAAACAAACCTTCATAGCACAAGAGAGCCAATGAATAAAGTGGGTTAAGCCAATGTCCTATGTTGTATGCTGTGATGGGCAGAAGCTAAATGTTAATGACATTTGATTAGGCTAATAAATGATGAGAGTTTATCCAAATTTGGAAAATAAACGTGCAATGACTTACTTATTTATTTAATAAAAATCCATTTAATAAATGCCAGGTGAAACGGATTTTGTTAAATGTTGGACTGACTTCAGGACTGTGTTTCAATAAATATATGGGCATGGAGGAGATTTCCAAGGTGGGAGATATTTTCTTGTAAGTCTTGGTGTCATCAGCAAAGAGATGGTGGTAGATTGTTGGAGGTTGTGCACTCATTGGTACTATTTAAACATCAAAACGAGTAGATAGGAGACGAACCAGTAAAGAACTGTACCACTGAACCCATATATTCTTTAAGGTGCTTTTTTAAAGGAGAAGAGTGATTAACCATTTCAATTGCTAGGGTAATGTCAAGAGAATAAGAAATGTTTTTTTTTAAAGGTAGAGATAATTTAATGAGGTCTCCCCCTCCTTCCGCCTCACTCACGGCACTCGGCGGGGCTTCCTACTTTCTTCCCTCTTGTTTGCCCTTGGCATAGAGCCACTAGTGGCTAAAATTAGACAGCACCACCAGGAAAAGGCCCTCCGGTGTTTCCTCCGCCCAATTCTTATTTCACTCTATGCATATGATGTTACCCTGCATATAAAAACCCCCCAGCAGAATCTCAACCCGATCCTCCGTGAATTTGTTCTTTTCGGAGGCCTCTTTGGAATTCATATCAATTGGACCAAATCACACATTTTTCTGCTCACAACATCCGCGGTGCAATTCCCTACTGATTTCCCCTTTAGAATGGTGCGCCACGGAGGTGAAATATTTGGGGGTACATGTCACCATCGATCGCGAGGAGTTAATGAGACTTAATTATGGGCGCAAACTAGATCACATCACTAGCAGTATCACACGGTGGAACGCCCTTCCCCTTACTATGGCGGGACGGATCTCGCTCATCATAATGGTTGTTCTCCCCAAGCTCTTATACCTATTTTTAAATATACTGTTTGATCCGGGCAGACTGTTCTTCTCTCAGCTCCGCTCAGAGCTAATAAGATCAGTTTGGGGTGGCAAGCAACCTCGCTTGCAGTGGGATACACTCATACGACCCTATTCTCAGGGGGGGTTTGATGTGCCTAATTTAGAACTATATTTTCTTTGTGCTCGGGCACATAATGCCCATTATTGGTTCCACACCCCCCCCCCCCTTCCTCCCCAGATGTACACCTCATGTCACTACTGAGCACTGGCTGGCAGCCCCTATTCCACTCAACGGGGCCATACTGACTGCAATCACACCTCGAAAGCCATGCCCGACATCTGTTGACTGCACAGTCATGGCGTGGAATTGCATCGCTCGTCACTTACAAAATCCCATATTATATTCTCCGCTACTCCCACTTACATACCACTCAAAGATGCCTGTACTGCAGGAAGGTGTCTTCATCAAGGCTAAAGTTAAACACAACATTAATTGCTGGGGGGACCTCTATCTCAATGGCAGGTTCCTCACCTCGCAGCAGTTATTTAAAGACACGCCACCTTCTCCCATGGATCTCTTTCTCTATGTGCGCCTGAGGCAAGGTTTTAAGGAGTATACACCTTCCTACCCTCAAGAGCCCCCTACTGTTGCACCCCTACATCACGTCCTGGGGACTGCTATGGTTGTGCACATCAACATATTATCATTATTGTGCTGGTGTTTTTCTCAATATGCTTTGATTTGCTGCCTTTGGCTTCCATGTATTGTTCTCGCGCTCAATTTCTATGTAAAAATCAATAAACAAAGTTAAAAAAAGATCATTTTGTGAGGTGCCGGGGGGCATCATGTGTGTCTTAAGCCTTGCATGGATTGGTTCCAGGAGGTGAATGAAGGGTTTGAGTTTCAACTGAATGATTTCCCTGAAGAATGACCATGGGGTTAATTACACATGCGGCGCATTTTCATTCATTGGGCGGGCGCACCTTTAAAAAGGTGCACCTGGTGCAATGAAGGAAAATGCGCATTATGGGGAAAGCGCTGCCCCCAGGGCAGCCGCAAACTCGTGCTGTTCCCAGGGTAGCGCATTCATGTGAAATACGGAGCAACTGCTTTACAGTTGCTCCCTGTTTCATTACGCGCCTGCCCTTTTTAAGGGAAATAGATTCCCTTGCAGAAGGGTGCAGTCAGTGACTGGTCAGGTCCCCCGAGGTGCACTGACAGTGTGCCACCTTTTAAGTGGCGCACTGTCAGTGCGCCTCCCGAGGGCATCTTCGCCTCTGCACCCATGTCGGTAATACGGCATGGGCGCAGAGGCAAAGGGATTCCCTCATTTGCATGGGGCACGCCCCCATGCAAATGAGGGATTGCCCCCTTGAAACTTGCGCTTAATATGCACCAGCGCTATTGGTATTAAAAAAGGGGCCGCACAAGCGTCTGCAGCCCCTTCTGTAATACCAAAGTGCCCTGGGGGCGCGCAAAGCGGGCGTAAATGCCAGTTGCGCCCCGGGGCACCTATGAAATACGGCCCCAGATGTCTGTCGATTTCAAGTGTGTGCTATTTTGAACAGTTTCAGTTGGGTGACGGAGGCTTCATTATTCTTTACTTTCTACACAAAGAATAGAGTGACATTCCATTTTGTTGATGAGGGTATAGGAGGTTGTATTCTATCTCACAATCTATAGCTGTACCAAAGGTAAGCCCACCTATGCCCGACATGGACCCCCAAATTTGGTCTATACCTCTGGCTCAGTAGATCTTTTACTGTTTAACTTTGATTTTAGTAAAAATTCAATGATTTGCCTTTTAGTATATCGTCCCCTAATTATATGGGCCATTTTAATGAGCAAATGTTTGACTTGGTCTGTCCACTGGTCGTACAGTACTCACAAGTATTGGTTATTAGAGACATTATTTTTTTCTAATTGATTCAGAGATTGTTGATAATAAAGGTCAAAGATTTTTAGAATCCATGCTGTCCTTGAATTTTGAACAACACATTACTGGGTCAACACGTAGCAAGGGTCAAATGCTGAACCTAGTCTGGTCACAGAATAATCAAATGGCCAGCATTAAAATAAACCGATGCATTTGGTCCGATAATCATTTAATTGAATTGATGCTTCCCAACCGGAGTCCGTTATCCACCCAGGTTTCAGTGACCAGCCAAGTAGGTAAGTGGCATTCAGTTACTGAAAGTGAAATGGAGTATACACTCCAACTGACTAAACCTAAGAGGAGTGTCTCTGCTCTGGAGGCTAAATGCAAATTCGCACATTGGTTAATGGCAGCAGTCGACCTCCATGTGCCACTGCATAAGCAACAGACACCGGTTAGGCCTAAATCAGCGCCGTGGTCTACGGGAGAGTTAAGCGGCCAAACTTAAATTAAGACGGTTAGAACGCCAGTGGCGTAGAAAATGCGATGAAATGTTAAAGTAAAATATAAGCAGCGGGAGGCAAAATATAAAATACTGCTAACTTCAAGAAATGGAAGCCTCAAATAAGCAGAGAGAAACTTTTCAAATTTTAAAAGGAACTTACTTCCCCTGAAGCAATGAAATGTAAAATGGTTCCTACCCAGGATTTTTGTGATGAACTAAACAATCTCTTTGTTACTAAAATGCAGAACATTAAAGAGTGCATTTCTATGGGCTCTCTACCTTCTGTGAAATTAAATAGAAAAAGGAATAAAGAAGCTCAGCTAAACTTTACTGAACCTCTGAGCACTGTTTAAATATTCAGTCAAGTAAAAACAGGGTCCTTAAGGACCCTTGCCGTCTTGATTTTTTAAAAAAAGTTTTAAGGCGTTCCGTCTTTATTAAATCTCCCTAATATGTCACTCTTGCAAGGGGTGCTGTCCAGAACATTCAAACATGCAGAAGATGATTCCATCACTGAAAAAGCCGGGATTAGATTCGATAGATTTAAAAGAATTACAGCCCTATGGCTCTGCTTCCTTTCTGGCTAAACTATTGGAGGCTCGTGTTGCCTCTGAACTGTTTCATTTCTTACAGAATTCAGAGTTTTTGCTAACACTTAACACAGAATAGATATTTTACTGTCCATAATTGATGATATAGGTTGGAAAGAAAATCAGGAAATAGATGCAGCACTTGTATTGCTTGATCTCTTCGCGGCTTTAGAAACGGGCGATCATAAGATATTGATCGATCATGTCAATAACGAGAAAATTCAAGACCGTGCATTCTGCAGGATTGAATCCTTTCTTGACAACCGCACTCAATCGGCCTTACACATCCCAGGCAAAAAGTTTGATTTGTGGTGTCCTCTTCACTGTCTCCTCCTTTATTTAATCTTTATGTAAGTCCTCTTATCGCGGAGTTGGTAAATAGAGGTTGACATGTTTATAACTAGGCAGACTACCCTCAGTATTTCATTTGGATGGCAGGCTTTTAGTGCAGGCACACTTTCAAGATACATTTCTGGTCGGATGTAGCTGAACCAACTCAAGTTAAACGCTGATAAAACAGAAGTAGTCTTGCCAAAGTATAAGACTAGGGTTTGGGATCAACACTACTGGTCTAGACCCGCTACCATCTATTTCATTAGTGGTTAAGAGTTTGGGGGTAATTACTGATGGCAGTTTGTCAATGTAGACTCAAGTGGCTTCTTTGGTGTCTAAATGCACCTTCTTTTTAAAAACGATAAGGAAAAAAGCCCCCTTAGTGACCATGGAAGCTCGTAAAGTAATGATAATGGCTTCTATTTTATCCAGGTTAGACTATGCTAATGTGATTTTTTCCTGCTTGCCTATCACTCTTACATAAACTTCAGATGTTACAGAATGTCGGCATTGCAAACATACTCATGTTACACCATTGTTGACAAAGCTACATTGGATTCCTATGAAACAAAGAATACAATTTAAACTTTGTTTTAAGTTCTTTAAGAGTGTAAATAATTTAGCACTGACGTGTGGCAGTTAAGATGAAAAAGTGTGTCCCTTCACGCAATTTAAGATTTGCCCATTCTAATTTACCAGTTGACCCAAATTTCGGAAGAGCAGATCGGGAGACAGGGACTTTGCAGTGTTTGCACCCATTAGTTGGAAAGCTCTGCCTTGGAGAATTTGCCAAGCTGTGGATATTTTGTTGTTCACAAAAAATGTAAAGACCTGGTTGTTTAAACAAGCCTGTAAGATTTAATTGGACCTCAAAATAAACCTCCCCATCAGTGTTTTACTTCAGCACCAGGAGACCTTAGGTGAACGTGCACTTTCTAAATTTTAACATAACATCTGGGGGAGCTCTTAGCAGCATGCAAATGAATGAATGTTGACGGGTGATACCTAAACTAAATCATGATTGCAGTTACTGAACATGTACATACTCTGGAAAAAAAAGGAGTGTGTATAAATGATTTAGATTTGATATGATGCTTCAAAAAATGCAAGTGTGTTGCTGAAGTTATATACATGTTTCATAGGCTATTTGTTTTTTCAAAAGTATCTAGAAATCCATGGCCCTATTTATGAAGAAGTGATGCAGCACAGCAAGTCACCTTGCTGCGTGACGGGGAAAGGGCAGAAATGCACCGTATTTAACACAATATGGCACATTCCTGCCTTTTCAAAGCGCCAAGAGGCACATTCCTGCACAAAAACAATCACCTGAGGCATTTTCCTCTTTCCATGATGCAAGAGTGCCTGCGTTTGTGCAAGGATCCCAAATATCTCTAGGCCATGATGAAGGTGGCAATAGTTCAGCATATGTGGTGAGCTGATCCTTACAAAATATCAGATCAGTAAATCATTCATGGCCAATAGCAAGCATAACGCTGTAAATTTCTTGTGAAATGGAGGTAGTTCTTCTGTGTATCTCAATAATGTGATAATGTGCGACATTGGAATACGAACACCTGTCATTTCAGATATCGCCTCAAGTACCTCCGTCCAGTAGTTCTTTATCGCTTCACACTGCCAGGCCAGATGCAAGAACCCAGCGCCTTTACACCGGCATCTCTCGCAACGGCTGTCCTCCCTAACTTTATAGCTGTGCAGGCGTGCTGGAGTGTAGTAAGCTCTGTGAATGAATTTGTAATGTATGATCTGTAGGCGACTACTTGCCGTGACAGCTCCCGTTTGTTTGCAACAGTATTCCCATTGTTTATCTGCGAGTGTGGTATCTAGTTCAGCCTCCCACCCCCTTTTTGCTTCCTGTTGTGTGCTTGGACTCTCCTTGGAGGCCGCCTAGTATAATCTGGACACCTCATGCGTCGCCCCAGTAATCTGATAGTGTGTGCAGGGTAACACATCCCTCTGGCTCATGCGGAAAGGTAGGTGTGTTTACTTTTAACTCGTGTCTAAGCCTGATGGAGAGAAAGACCTCCAGCAGTGTAACGCCCTCCTTTCCTAGCAGCTTTTGCCTATCTTTGAATATGCTCTCCTGATATAGGTCACCCATTGTGCATAAGGTACGTACTTTAAGCATATTATACAGGCAGTTTCATGAGTAACAGGTGCCCAACGCAGGTGCGAGATAGGACTCAGCGGTGAGTATGGAAAGGTGCACCCCACTTTTCTGAACAGTCGCTCCATGAGAGATTCGTACATGCTACTGTCCAAAATTTGGTGCTGCCTTCTGGGGTACTTGCGCCTAAATAGGCTACTGAAGGTAGTGGCGCCTTGTAGCCGTGTTCAATAGCTAAGTGAGGCATAAATGGCGGCAGGTGAAGCCAGTGAATTGCGTGATGTGCTTGGGTGCAAAGGATGTATAATTCAATGTCTGGTGCCTCAAAACGTCCCAGCGAGAAAGAAAGCGTCCGTGTCTGTCATCTTATATGGGGTTGTTACCCCCCCCCCCCCCCCCCCCGATGAGCTGCATTTTAAGTGTGCTAAAGAAAGGACGACTTGGATGATATGGGATGGTGATGAAAAAATGAAAAGCAGTTTCTGTAGAATAAGCATTTTCATCAGTGAGATTCTTCCTGCCAGGGACAATGGCAACGCTATCAAGCAAGTTATTAGATTTGTGATTGATTCCAAAGCGACCCCATAGTTTGCCCGCAACATCTCCTCCCTGTCTCGGGCTATCTTCACAACCAAGTATTTTATTTCCGATGTGCACCATGCTAACGAGAATTCTAAGAGGAATTCAAGAGTGGATGAGGTTAAATGGAAAATCTGAGACTTACTCCAATTAATATTTATACCTGAGATGTACCCAAACTTAATAAACTCTTACAAAACGTGATTCAAACTTCTGTGCGGCTCCCGGAGGTAAAGGGTGATGTCGTCAGCGTAGAGTGACACTAGTATCTCAAGGGAAGGATATGGAATAGCGTATTCTTTGTGGTGCTGCCGGAGCTTTGCTGTCCGTGGCTCAGTGGCAAGGGCAAAGAGCAGGGGTGATAGGGGACACCCCTGCCGGGTTCCCCTGGAGATCGGAAATGGGTCTGAGTATAATCCATTTATCTGCGCAACTGTCATAGTCTGATTATATAGCAGCGCAATCCAAGCAAGAAACGCCGGTGGCATCCCCATCGGTCCCAGACTAGAAATTAAATATTTCCACTCAAGTGAATCAAATGCCTTTGTGGCATCCAAAAACATTGCCGCAACATTGGACTCTGGGTCTACATCCTGAAGCAATGCAAAAATGGTACGCAAATTATGGAAAGTAGCTCTCTTGGGTATAAACCCTGCCTGATCAGGCAGCACCAGTCCCTCCATTAGCAAACTCAAACTGTCAGTATTTTGGCTAATATCTTGGAATCGCAATTTATTAAAGACGGGCCTGTAAGTGTCGCATTTGGTGGCATTTTTGCCTGGTTTTAGAAATGAAATGATCAGAGCCTGTATTATTGATTGTGCAAGTGGTCCATTCTCCTTAGCTTCCTCATACAACTCTCTAAGAATAGGGGCCAGAACGTCTATGTAGCATTTATAAAAGTCTGCAGGTAACCTGTCAGAACCTGGGGCCTTACCGGATTGTAGTTGCACAATGCCAGCGCGCAACTCTTCCTCCTCAATGTCAGCAGACAAGAACTCCCTGCGGCTGTCATTGATCCAACCCAATGCAGTATCTTCAAAGTATGTGGCAATATCAAACTGGCCTGGGCTCTTATGGTCTCCGCCAATGCTTTGCAGAGTCTCTCGCTTTTCCCATAAGTGCGGGCGCAAGCATACTTAGAGCGGACGTGAGACTCCCTTTCTGCATTTTCTGTGTATTCTAAAAGCAGGTCTTTTAACTGTGCTTGCTTCCGAGGAGAGGGCGGTTCTAGTTTAGGGGTTTTGATGGTCCTAATGTCCAGTTCCAGTTTGGCTAGCGTTCTCCTGAGATCTCGCAGTATTACCCCATGTTTTGCTATGCACACGCCGCAAATAGTGACTTTGAAGCTCTCTCAAATGCTCGCCAGTGTCTGGACACTGCATATATTGTAGGGGAAAAATGTCTGTACTTCCTGCCGAACCTCCTCCTGGAAACAAGAATCCAAGAGAGCTGTAGGGTGTAGCCTCCATGATCTGTAAGAAGATTAAACAGCAGGGGGCAGAGTTTTAGAAGGACAGGGGAATGAGTGGAATAGGTACGGGCGAGGTGCTCGGCCCCCCTCAGCCAGGTACATAGTCCAGCCGATACTAACCAATAATCTATGCGCGACCAGCTAGCATGTGTAGCAGAGAAGAATGTACCATCCCTGAGAGTGGAGTGTGAGGCCCTCCAAGCACCTAGCAAGTGATAATTTGTAATAACCGCGTTTAGGTGCTGCCCTGTCCTGATAGGAGGTCCCATAGGCCCTTGAACCCTGTCCATACTGGGATTCAAAGATACGTTTAAGTCTCCACCCCACAACAAGTGGGTAGACCCGATATTTACTATGAGGCCCCATAGTGTATAGAAGAACTGTGCATCATCAACATTAGGAGCATAGCAATTTACCAATGTTACAGACTAATCAGCTAGCCTGCCCCACATGATGCAATATCTCCAGATGAAGTGTGATTTTAAATCGTCCAGAGTCACCAAACTCAAAGTCTATCTTTTCCTAATTGGAAATTACATTTATAGGATGCAATAGGGTAATCCCAATGTTGACCTATGTGGCAGATAGACCTTGCAGTAGTGAAAAACAAATGTAAGCGTTTTTCACTACTAGGACATATAAAATTTAAAAGTACTGGTTAGTAGTGGTAAAGTGCCAAACGTCCAAAACCCAACAAAAATGAATTCAGCAAAAAGGGGAGAAGGAAAACAAAAAGTTTGGAGGTGACCCTGCAAAAAAAGGGCTACATCAAGCAACAATTATATTAAAAGTAAGACTAGAAAATATATGCTTACCTTCGATATTTTCGTACCACAATAATTATTTTGTATATATTCTGTCTATTTATTCTGCTTCAATGGTGAAACTTTGGAGTAAATCATCCCAATGTCCTTGCCATGTGTGATTGCTGCACAGATTGCAATGACTTGGAGGCTGATAACCTCCTTCCATCATACAATACTGATACTGGCCTATATCTTGACTTGCAAAAAACAGGTGTATGGATAACTCTTCAGAAAGGGTTATTCATAACTCCACTGATCCTTCATACGAATAAGCCTCTTTATCCACTATGGTGGTACAAAATACAATGGAAGTACTAGGGTTAACTTTGATATCTGAGAATTCAAAGCAAACATTTTGATGGAGATTGTGCAGCCCTACTCTGCAGTCTTGGACCCGTTACTAGTTTTCCATGAAGCTTTATTAGAACCAGTCTGGCACTTGGGGAAAAACATTTTCTGCCCTGAAAGTCCATAGACAAATAGCTAAACAACACTCTGCTCTGTGTGGCCCAAAGTTCCTGTACGTGCACCCTTCCTTGAAAAGTTTGGTGGTCCAAGACTTCTGCGAGTATGAATCAAAACTCCTTTCTCATGGCCCCACCAGACAGAAAGAGTAAAAGATTGGACTCTATAGGGCGAAACATCTTTGCTTCTGCTAGACTCTACCTCTGCACAGCAAATGCCAGGTGCCTTCTAAACTGCTACGTCAAAATCCCTGTAGGAGCAGGCACAGATTACTGTTTCCCGGACCACATGATAAAATCCTACGTTGATCTGGTCAACATTATTTGAGACGCTTCCAAACAAATAATAAAGTGTGGCCTAAATTCTGCAGACCCTGGGCCAATCCAAGGACACAGCTGTCACCCTATGCCAACACTCTTCGAAGCATTCCAGAGGCTTCTCTGGAGATATTCAAACCACACGATGTCAAGTGGCTATTTAGCAGGATGGCCAATTCCTACCTGGATCATTTCAAAAGGGTAGTTCTACCCTCTCTCGTGAGATATTTCCAACAACTATACAACACATTTTGAGGCTTTTCCGTGACATAACATTCCAGGCAGCATCAACCCTCGCAGCCCATCTAAACACCCCAAAAGATAAAATGCTCCCTTTTAGGGCACGGGTAGCTCTAATTCCTACCTTTTTTGTTCCTCCCTCCAGGCCACCCTCTTTCCAAAAAGATGTGCTCTTCGGCACACACCTCTATCTGAAAGATGGAAATTATTACCATGCTGAACAAAGAAACCATAAAGGTGGTGCCTGCAGAGGAAAGAGGTACAAAATTCTACTCACTTTGATACTTGGTTCCCAAAAAGATCAATCATTAAACACCATACTTGACGTCCCACTCTTAAATTATTCCTTCGGCAGGAAAAGTTAAAGATGTTGTTCTTAAGCTCAGTTCAGCTGACCTTCAATGCAGGTGTTTTACTGGCATTGCTTAACCTCCAGGATGCCTACCCTTAACTTCAAATCCTCCTGGCCCACAGAAGTGTCTGAGATTCATGTAAGGTAACAGCACAATCTGTTCATGGTGACACTGTTTGGTCTGACAACTGCAACACACATCTTCAGGAAAGTGTTGGAAGTTGTGGTGACTTCATTATGGGTCAGGAGTCCATATATGTCCATCCTCCACAGCTTGAGTCTTACCATCAATGTTCAAAAATCTCATCTTATTCTTATACAGAGGTTGACCTTCATAGCTGGGGTGCTGGACCTAATCTGCCTGTAGGCGTATTCTCTTAATCATCCTTGGATTGTGGATAATTGTTAGATTATTCCAATATTTCTGACTCAAACATGTATCCTGGTCCTGTATGTGCTATGCCTGCTGGGTCCAATGGCTTATAGATCCTGTGAATCCACAGACCAGATGGCAGATACTAGTTCTTCAGTGGCGTCTGAGAAAGTAGTGGCTGCAAAACAACAGGAGCCTTTCATCGCAGGTGCTGGTCTTCAAGTCGGTCATTCCAGATCTACATTGGTGGATGTTTCCATACAAATTACCAGGGGTCTTTTCTTTAGCCTTTTGTAGATGCAGGCTACCGCAGTCACAGACCGATTCATACTGGGCTGGGGCATGCATATGGGTGACATCACAGTGCAAAGCCTCTGGACCACGTCAGAGCTTTGCCTGCATGTGAATGGAGCTGCGAGAGATCTACCTGGACTAGGCATTCCTCCTTTCAAGGGGGTGGTAGGCAGATTTCACATTCTGTCCACAAGACCATAAGTCTGACCTATGCCTGAAGTGACAAACATGATCTTCTCCAGACTGGGGTGTCCATCATGAATCTCTTTGTCACAGCCCAAAACAGTAAGTGCACTGGGTTTTGTGTCATACACTTTCCTTTGAATGATTCCCTGGAGGATGTCTTCAGTTTCAGTTGGTCATGGGCATGCTATGCAATTTTCCACCGATTCTGCACCTGTTGATGGTTCTGCGAAAGGTGCGAGATATTCAAGCACAGCTAATTCTGATTGCCCCTGACTGGTTAATATGCAATCTGCTTGCACTCATCATTCAGCCACATTTTGTTTGCATACATTGGGGGGGGGGGGGGCTTGCTTTCACAGAAGGATAACCAGGTCCTTCACCCCAATCACCAAAAGGTGTAGTAGAGCACATGGAAATTTAGCAATATCAGTTAGAATCCTTTAGCTTAGTTGAATATGTCTTCTGGGTAGCCAGGAAACCCACAATATAATCCATGTATGTGAGTTGCTGGAACAGGGTTTATCCTTGGTGCAATCTGGAAGGCCAGAAACCCTTTCAGACTAGATTTTCTGATGCTATACTCTTTGTCCCGTCAAAGGCCCAGCAAGTTCTACCTTTAAACGTTATTGGGCGCCCTATCCACCTTCATTTGTGTCCCGGACAAGCCTTCTTTGTTTAAGTTGCCACTAGTGCTTATGCATTTTTAAAAGGTTTACTTTGTGTCTTTCCACTTTGCTTGTTGTTCCTCAGAGGGATTTTAATCTTGTATCGAACTGATACAGAATTGCCCTGTTCAACTTCTCACTGTGAAGACTGTCTTCTTGATGGCAGTGACTTCAGCCTCTAGGGTTGGTGAACTTCAGGCCATTTCAGTTCAAACATCATTCATGGTAATAGAGCCAAATAAATTGGTTCAGGTGTGCAGTATCATTCTCTAAATACTTCACTGAACAAGGCAGTGTGGATAAAGGGAACGCGTTGACAAAATGTGCCATCTTATTTTTGTTCATCCTCTGTACCAAAATACACTGTCTTCCTCAAGAATACTTTGCAAAAAATGGCATTTGTGGTCAAAATGGCATCTGCGACTGCTAATGCCAAAGGGGTTCCGATGTGGGACAATCACCTACATAGCCATCCTTGAGTAAACATTTGAGTAGAGTACTTTTTTGAGTATACTACATTTTATTGCTTGATGGGCTAAAGAGCATAGTGATGGGTCCTTGTCCAGGCCATTGTTGGATAATATATACTACTCAATTCCACTTCCTTGTGAGTGCTGCTTTAGACCTCATTCAAAAGGGAAGGATTTTATGCGAGGATGTATCCATCAGAAGAAAAAGGATCTTTGCCTTCAGCAATGATAATCTTCAATCAAATTCATCTGATAGAGACATCTAGCCGCAGATTCCTTAACTTAGAATATCCCCCCAGGCATCAGACTGGAGCCGGAAAATCTTTTTCCGCAGCAATACCTCTGCACCCCGGGAGGCGGCAGCGCCCAGCTCCTTCCTGACATCGTCCACGGAAGTGACGTCAATGGAGCCATATAAGCCCCTCCCGGCATGCTGACGTCCGTTTTCTTCTTTTCCGCGCCTTAACGCGGATCCGGGAGAGTAATACCTTGGGCCTGTTATTGTTTATTTCAGGCCTTTTCGACATCCTTTTGCATCCAGGAACAGTGTGTCGATGCCCTTTGTGGGCTTCAAACCGTGCCGGTCCTGCTCGACAGATGCCGGCGACGGACCCTCACGAACTCTGTATATGGTGCTTGGGAGAGGACCATTACTCCGTGGAGTGTGACGTTTCCCCCCAGCTGCGGCTGCAATCACTGCGGGAACGCCACATGAAGCTGCTGTCTGCACGGATGTCCTGCACGGACCCCTTGCGACACAGGTCTCCTACTCCAGAGGATACATTCACGCGGCGGGGCCAGTTCCGGCACCGTCGCCATCATTCACCTACCTCAAGTAAGCATTGCCCCCCCCCCCTCCTGGTTCTGGAGCGGAGTTTTCAGTTTGAAAATTCAGTGGCTTTTGAAGCTCTGGCATGTCTATTCGTTGTATTAATTTATTAATAATTAATAATTAATTATTTGTCTTGTGCAAGTGTGTTTATATTAATCAATCCGTTTGTCTTAACAAGAGAGAGAGTTACACGTGGGTATGCATAAATGTGCTGATTAATAATAACGTGCGTGATTTCATGTTTAAACGTTGCTGTGTGCTGTTTATTTTTAAGCACAAAACGCTTTTCGAATTAATGCTTTTCTATGTTGCAAGAGCTAGATAAATACATACACATAAGGGTATTAGTGGGGTTAACACTGTTTAATCATTATGCTGTAGTAATGATTGTCTTTTTGTCTCTTTAATTAAGATGGTCTATTGAGGCCTATGGTGGCCTAGAAAGATGGCCGATTTGTAAGCCTGGCTGTGATTTATAATATGAAAACTGTGACGAGGGAGACCCCTGCTGGAAATGGTCCTGAAGCTAACTGACCATGGTCCTTGCTTGCTTGTTTGAAAACTTTCCATGAGGACAGCAGCAGTTTTGGGAGATCTCCAAGTGAAATGAAAATGTCCTTGGCAGCCTTGGGAAACAAAGGAGCCTTAGAGAAAGACTGTGAACTGTGGCTCGATTGCCGAGGAGAAGTAGAACTAATCAGATACATTTTATTTTTTGGTTCCTGTTCCGTAGTCTTTATTTTGTGAACTTTTCCTGAGCGGAGATTTTCAAATGTAGCGATGTTACATCCTTTCCTTCTTGCTCTGCTCAGCAGGTCCGGCGGACATTACAACTTTTTCTATGTTTCCAATGTATCTTTCCATTGTTTAAGACACTATAAGAAATGTTAGCCTAGAGAGGCCATTTGCTACTTGCCATTTGCCTTTGCCGCGTGAATTTGCGTTGCTGAGGATCGATGCTGAAGGGACTTCGTCTTGAGAGACAATTACCGAGAGACTTGTCCTGACCCGTTCTGACATTTAGCTAGAATAGGTAACTATGAGAAAATGATTTACTCTGATTGATTTCCTTTGACTAATTTTAGATAAAGCAATATAATTTTAAACATGGTGTTGTATATTCTTTCTTGTCAATTATTGGGTTTACATTTTTGATCATTGCTGTATATGTTGTATAGATTATGTTTAAGGACAGTCACAAAAACCAGGTCTTATCGACCTCGATATAGATGCAGGGTGACTAGGTGTTTTCTTTCCACAGGTTTATTGCTGGTAGAGTATTTGAGCGTATGTTAGTGAAATGGGCCCTAGCGTATGATGAATGTATGTGCGTGTAACTGTGAGATTACTCTATCCGTGGTAGTGGGAATATTAAACACACCCTGATCTCTATCAATTTCCTGGTAGCAGAGGATGGTTTTTGATGATTGTCTTGATCTGATAAGATTGCTTGTACATTAGCTTATTGATTATTGATTATTGGTTGATGTTGGTATATGTACTAATACTATATGTTGGAGTCGTAATGTTGAGTTATATGTAGTGCTTCTGGAACTTGGAAGCTGGTAGCAGTTTCGTAGTAGGGCAGAGGGAAGTATATGCTGCTCTCGGGAAAGACGGAATTGTGAGGAATAACGTTTGACAATTGAAGTTGCGCGTCACATTGTCTGGGTTCGGAATCAGTGACATTGTCGTATGTTACTATTAGAATATATTCCTGGTATATAAGGAGTGTGTATGATAGTGAAGGTTATCTGTGAAACTCTGGTCTTAAGTCCCAGGGATCCGTAAGGATTTCCGTTAAAGCTTATCGCGGGAGGAGTAATAGGTATTCTCTGAACTAGTTTGAAGAACTAGGCAAAGAAAGCTTGCTTAGTTGATGTATGTTATAATTCTGTTCCCATTTTACCCCTGCAATTGGACATGGGTTGCCGGGCGATTGAAGATCAAGCAAAACTACGCCCCCTGTTACTGTGGGCCCGCATCTGGAGAGTGCCAGAGCTCTCAAGTTATGCGGATGGCCTACGGGAGATAATTAATTGCCCCGGCTGGGCAAAAATAAAATGGCTAAGGGACGTCAAGGCTCTATTTATAAATCTGGGGCTGGAAGAAGCATGGCACCAACAGTCAGCCCCGCCCAAATCCATGCTAAAACAAATTTATTGGACATGGGTGGCAAGTAAAAGGAATTCTTCCTCAACGATCTGCAAATCCACCAGAAATTTTGTGGAGCATAAAGATGTCCCTATCAGAGAACTGTACCTGGACATTGTTACTGCCCCATGGGATAGATCTCTGTATTTCAAATTCAGATTAGGTCTTCTCCCGGTTATGGAACTCACATGTCACTGGAAAATACCACACCAGACTGCGCCATGGTGTCCATTTTGCCCTCAGCGTTATGAATCTGTCCCCCATCTGTTATTCGAGTGCCCCGCCTATAAGGTTCCCCGAATGAAATGGTTAAAACCGATGTGCCTTACTTTGGGCACTAGACATTGTAACGTGGCATTACGAATTTTACTTACAGACACTCGCCCATTCTTCGCATGCGCCACCTCGAAGTATTTAGGTTGGGCATGGCGAATACGGTCAAAAAGACTTAGGCAAATTGTTTAATCATGATTTTAATTCTTTTAGCTAATTTAAATAATTTTCTTTTTAGACAAATGTAGAAAAAATGTTGAATTTTAGAATATCTAGGGTTTTTTATGTTTTCTATTTAGTAAATGCTCTAAATGACCTTTAATGTATGTACGCTTTTTAAGATATTTTATGTCGAAATAAAGCCTATTTGACTTGGCTTGACTTGTTATAATTCTGTAGTGGGACAGATTGTGCGCTGTTCTCGGGAAGCAGGATTCTGTGTGCATGTACTATATTTTTCTTGTATGAATGTGCGTGGATGTATATACATTATTCTATTGACTGTAAGACTCTTTGGACAAGTCCTAGAGGAAACAGTTAGGAGATGTATGAAAGTTTGTTGACTCTTGAGAAATAGGCACTCTTTACTGTTCTGTGGTTAGCGAAGCAGACAATGGAGATGTTTTTATGTTGTAACTAATAGATTTTGTAGAAATTTTGACACAAAGTCTACTGAGAGATTTGTAAAGGAGGGGTAGACGAGTGACAGAAGACAGGAGACAAGCGACTGCAGCGACTGTTGACGTCAGAAAGACCGCGCTCTGATTGGATAGTGGAACAGAATAGGGTTTGCGCTAGGATTGGTGCGTTAGTGTAAGTCGCGCAAGGATTGGAAGAGATATTTAGTGACGTAGACGTTCCAGGATTGGTGCGTTAGTGTGAGTCGCGCTGTTATTGGTTGAAAATTCGTATTGTATATTTATAATACGGAAGGAGTAGAAAGTTTTGGTAAACGATAAAATGTATTACCAAGAAGAGAAAAAGAAGAAAACGTTCTTTGGGAAAATTAAAAAATGGTTTAACAAGGATAAAGATGTTAAAACGAGAGAGGGTGAGTTGCTACCTCCAACGAAGACACCTGCATCCTTCATGGCTGCGAAATATGGGTTTCATACCTGTATATGGTTGGAGAATTGGGTTAGGTATACTAAAGAAGATGGTGTTCTAGCATTTCCAGAACATGGTTCATTTAATCTGGCCGTGTTGAGAAATTTACGGGAAAAGATGTTATGTCTCGACCCGAAACCAAGACCTACGCAATTCGAGGCTTTAGTGGAATGGGAAGAGGAAGTTCATGAGCGAGAAAAACAGAGGTCTGGAGGGTACTATAGGTATATGTTTGGGAGGAGACATGATCGTGAGACTCATCATGATCGAATGAAAAGGTGGCGAGATGCTAGTATGTCAGAGGGATTATATCCAATGAGGACAGTTGAAGGAGGAGCAGAAAGGGTTCCTGAGTCAGAAATGAGAAGATATGGAGTTAATGAGTATGAGGATGAGGTTTTGAATGACATGATTTACAAGAGACCACCTCCATATAGACCAGAACCAGATAAAAGTACACCAGTTGTTTCTCCGATAAGAGATACAGTTTGTGTCAATGAGACAGAAAATGAGACACCTGAGTTAAGAAGTGGTCACTGCCTTGATGAAAATACCAGACAATTAGCCAGAACCACAACAGAGCTGACTGAGAAAATTAGGGAATTAACGAAGAATCTGGAAGCTGTTACAGTGCCTGTAACTATAGGTCCGGTTATTCCTGTGTTTGATAAACAGAGGACAGGTGAAAATGGACTGGTGGTTCCATATGTTGGGAATAATTTGACAAATTCAGTTGGTCCTTCAGGAGATTCAGGTAAAAGAACAGAAAGAAGTGACCTGAGACGATCCAGACATGACATATGTAGTGAAATACTGGATGCTAGTGAACCTAGTTGTTCAGGGATGCCGATTTTAGAACCGCAAAAAAAAGTGGTTCCAGTGAGGAAAACTGCTGAAATAACAGTTGATGATTTGAATGATTGGATGAAGGTTCTTCAGAAAAAGGATAAAGACTCACAAGCAATTGATGTGGTTAAGTTACGGGTAGAATTAGAAGAGCTTGTTACAGGAACAGTTCCAATAGAAATTCTGAAGAGTCATCATGATGGTGAGCTAATGTTCATGTGTGAAAACATTACCTGGAGAGCAAAGAATACACATGACAGGCTAAGAGCGATAGCAAATGAACAGGGAATTGACATTGATAAAGTGAAGGCTTTACAAAAAACCTACAGGATGGATTTTACGGAGAAGGATATAGAAAATTTGAATGCTACTGGTAGAACAGGACAGATTAAGGAAATGGTAGCATTATTGCGAAGATGGGGTGATGTAGAAAAGTGGAAGGATAGGTGGTATAAGAAAAGAGAGGAATCTGAAGATAGAACAACTTATTCAGCATTTCCAGTGAGAGAAAAAGAGAAACCAGTGGATAATTATCCTATGAGAGAAATACCTGGAGGAGGATATGTACATGTTCCATGGACTAGACAGGATATTTTATCATTTACGAATGATTTCCCTTGATTGAGAGAAAAGCCCGTCGAGTGGTATAGGCAGGTAGATAGGTTTGTGAAATTGTCAAAAGTGCTGTGGGTTGACCTGAATAGTCTGTTTGATATAATTGTTCCAGCAGACTTGTGGACTGAGTGTAAAATAGTTGTGAGTTGGCCTACTGAGGAATATCCAAGGGATCCAAGAACAGGGGCACCAGATCCAGAGGTAATGAGAAAATATGATCAGGTGATGGTATACCTGAAGAGTAAAGTACCTGCAAAAGAGACAGACTGGGTTAAAATAGATCGAACACAACAGGAAGCGAAAGAATCAGTTCATGCTTTTTACGAGAGGCTGATACTGGCGTTTAAACAATTCAGTGGAGATGAACACCTGGGTGACAAAGATTTGAGTCATTTTGTATACAGATTTGTGTATGGCCTTAGACCTGAAATTGGTGAGAGAATTCGTGAGCACACAGTGGATTGGCAGAGTAAGAAAGTAGATGAGATCCTGAGGCATGCAAAATACTTCAGTGATGAAATTGAAGCAAAACAAAGAAAGCTGAAAGAGAAAGCAATGTGGGCACAAGTGAAAGTTGCGGAAAGACAGGAAGCACAGTTAGTGGAACAAGCGAATAATCCAGGAAACAATGCAGGGAATAGACCTAGATATGCAGGGAAAGGAAAGGGAAGTCTTGAGGAAGCGAAAAAAAAGTTTCCTTGTCACAACTGTGGCCAATTGGGGCATTGGAGATCGGAATGTCCTAATCCACCATTAGCAAGTAATGAAAATAAACCCTTAAATCAACAGGTGCAGAACGAAGGAAATAATCAACAGCAGCAACAACAGAAAGTTGTGAGACAGCAGAGTCAAGAGCCAAAACCGCCCTTGCCGCAGAATAGAGGGTTACAAAAGTATAATCAGGATTCAGGATTCTACAATGATGAGCAGGTAAACAAACCAAGACGTTCTAACAAAGTACAACAGTACTTGTTAAAGAGTGAAGGGAGTGAATCTGAGGGTGATTATTGACGGTGCCGAAGAGAGGAGGAAGAGTGCATACTTGGTGCAACTCTAGAAATAGACCAGGCAGGACCATTTGTGGATGGGAAAATAAATGAGGAGAGTGTTACTTTTTTGGTAGACACAGGTGCGACAAGATCAACTGTCAGGTCAACAGATGTTAGAAATCTTCCTCTCTCGGATGAAGCAATCCAAGTAGTTGGTGTAGCCAATACACAAATCAGGACACGTCTTACTGAACCAGTAAGAGTACAGATAGGGAAATTTTCAGATATGCACAGATTTATTGTCTGACACGAGTCCAGTGAACCTGTTAGGTAGGGACTTGTTGTGCAAGATGAACTGCACAATTTTTTGTACACCGGATGGAATAGCCTTTGAGACACCAGATGAGGATGTTTTGTACCGAGTGACTCTAGAGAATAGAGAAAGTGAGTTAATTGGTGCATTTGCTGTGTTTGATCCGGAGGATTTGCCTCAAGAACTAAGAGAGACAGTGAAAAGGGCAGTTTGGGATTTTACTGGAGAGGATGTGGGATTGATGAATAATGTAGATCCAGTGAAAATTGCAGTGAAGGAGGGAATCACATATCCTAACATTCCTCAGTACAAAATGACACCAGAAATAATTGAAGGAATAACTCCTATAATTGAGAAAATGATTCAGCAAGGAGTTCTGAGAGAACTACTGAGTAGTCCGTGTAATTCACCGATAATGGGACTAAAAAAGCCTAATGGAAAATTTAGGATCGTACAGGATTTGAGAAAAGTTAATCAAATTGTGGTGGCATGTTGTCCTATTGTGCCAAATCCATCAGTGATCCTGTATCAAATTCCACATGATGCTGAATGGTATACAGTGATTGATTTGTGTCATGCGTTTTTTTCAATTCCATTGCATCATGATAGCCAGCCGATTTTTGCATTTAGGTTTGGCCAGCGTATTTTAGCATGGTGTCGTATCCCACAGGGGTATACGGAGAGTCCTTCGATATTCAATCAGTTATTGAAGAAATCGTTGGAAAGTTTGATCATGCCCGAGAGTTCAGTGCTAGTGCAGTATATTGATGACCTACTAGTGGCATCAAAGACACGTGAGGCTTGTGAAGTAGATACCATAGCTTTACTGAATCATCTGGCAGATGGAGGGTTAAAGGTATCTCCAGCCAAATTGCAATTTTGCAGGAAAGAGGTGCATTATCTTGGACACAATATTGAAAAGGGTCTGAGAAAAGTGACTGATGACAGGATCAGAATAATCAGAGAAATGAAAGCTCCAAAAACCCAGAGAGAAGTGAGAATGTTCCTGGGTATGGTGGGTTATTGTCGTCAGTGGATAGTTAATTTTTCGCTGATAGCAAAGCCATTGATTAAACTGACAAAGAGTGAAATGACAGATCCATTGAATCTAGATGCAGAACAAATGGCAGCATTTGAAGAGCTCAAAAATAGAATGTGTGAGGCTCCAGCTTTGGGTATGCCTGACTATGAGAAAGAATTTGAGTTGTACTGCAGTGAGAGGAATGGATGTGCACTTTCAGTGTTGATTCAGAAGCATGGATTATTGAGAAGGCCTATTGCGTACTTCTCATCGACACTTGACCCTGTAGCTGTGGGTTTACCAGGTTGTCTGAAATCTGTGGCAGCAACATGCAGAAGTCTGGAACAGAGTGAGGGAATCATAATGGGATATCCTGTAAGGGTATTCGTACCTCACAATGTGGCAATTCTTTTGACAAGAAGCAGAACCCAGTACATGTCACATAGTCGGTTGACTAAATATGAAAAAGTGATTCTGGGAGCATCAAATGTGACTCTTGAGAGATGTGTGAATGTGAATCCAGCGACACTCTTGCCGGATATTGAAAATGTAGGTGTGAAAATGGAAGATGATCATGATTGTTTGGATGTGCTTGAGTACTGTACAAAACCGAGACCAGACATAAGGGATCTACCCTTGCATGAGAGTGATCATGTGTTGTTTGTGGATGGATCATGCCTGAGAAATGATAATGGTGTGCTATGTGCAGCATATGCGGTATGCAAAGTTTCGGAGGTCATGGAAGCATCACCATTGAAAGGAGTGAAATCTGCGCAAGTTGCTGAATTGGTGGCATTGACAAAAGCTTGTGAAATTGGGAAAGATTTGAGGACAACTGTGATGACTGATAGTCAGTATGGATTTGGAGTGGTGCATGACTTTGGCCAGCTTTGGCTACAAAGAGGTTTCTTGACATCGGGTGGGACTCCGATAAAGAATGCTGAAATGATTGGTAAATTGCTTGAAGCGATACAGCTGCCTAAGGAGTTAGCAGTTGTAAAATGTGCTGCCCATGGACAAGGGGAGGGTTTTATAACGGTCGGAAACCGTTATGCCAACGATGTTGCGCAATACTGTGCCAAGACAAATCAGTCCATCAATCGGGACCGAGAGGGGGGAAATGTCTTTACTCTCTGTGATGTTTACTAACGTCTTAGAGACATGGGATGAAGTGAAACAGTTGCAAGATGAGGCAGGAGAGGAAGAGAAAAAAGATTGGATTAAGGCAGGATGTGCTCCAAGAGAAACAGACCATGTTTGGGTCTACAGAGATGGCAGACCAGTAATGCCCAACTCCATCTTGTCGTCAATGGCAAGGATGTATCATGGCCAGGGACATTTGGGGAGGGATGCGATGGTTAGGTCGTTCAAGCAGACCTGGTACAATGCAAAGTTCAGGACAATTGCAGAAAGCATCTGTCAAAGGTGTTTAGTTTGTCAGCAATTTAACACTGGAAAAAAGACAGTGGTGAGTCTGGGGACAATAGGCAGAGAAGGAGGTCCTTTTACAAGAATGCAGATTGATTTCATTGAAATGCCCCAAGTAAACAGACTGAGGTATGTTCTAGTGGTAGTCTGTTTGTTTTCAAGGTGGGTGGAAGCTTACCCGACTAGAAGAAATGATGGATTAACAGTGGCAAAGTTACTGTTAAGGGAGTTGATTCCTAGGTACGGGTTTCCAGTAACAGTTGAGTCTGATAGAGGTGGACACTTTCAAAATGAGCTTATGGGTTTGATTTGTGAAGCATTGAAAATACAGCAGAAGCTACATTGTGCATACCGACCAAAGGCTTCTGGTGTGGTTGAGCAGATTAATGGCACAATCAAGAACAGGATTGGTAAAATGTGCTTAGCCACTGGCATGAAATGGCCAGACGTTTTACCTCTAGTTTTGATGACTATGAGATCTACTCCAGATAGAACTACTGGTTTGAGTCCGCACGAAATAATCATGGGACGTGCAATGCGCCATGCATTCGTGCCTGTCAATAAATTGGTGACAATAACTGATGACATGATTTTGGATTACTGTAAAGGCCTGGCTGACGCAGTTCATTCTGTGTTTCACCAGGTTGGAGAAGAAGCTACCACACTTGAGAAGAAGCAAGCTCATGATCTGAGTCCAGGAGACTGGGTGAGGATCAAGGTACACAGAAGAAGAAATTGCTTGATTCCAAGGTGGGGAAGGCCGAGACAAGTTATTCTGACTACGACAACTGCAGTAAAGTGTGCTGGAGTGAAGCACTGGGTACATGCAAGTCATACTCTGAGAGTTCCAAATCCAAAAGAAGGGACTGGTAAAGAGTATTTTGAAGAGTCAGATTCCAGTGATGATGAAGATACAGAATCAGTGAGAAAAGAAGCAGAAAGAGCTTCAAGTGAACCACTGCGAGTATCAGAGAGAAGATCAGATTCTGTAAGAGAGCCTGAAGTTTCAAACAGCAGTGAAGGGAAAAGAAAAGAAAAGAGAAATCACACAGAGACTACTCCTGAATCAGAAGAGGAGGAGATTGAAGAACCACTTGAGATTATACTTGAAGAAGTAGGGTCAGAAGAAGATAGAGAGGGAAAGATTGCGGAAGACCCCCGAGGAGGTGTAGGGAACACTTCTAATGAGCTAGGTGAAGGGACAAGTAGACAGCAAGAAGATTGCGTGTTAGAGACCCGAGGAGGGACAGAAGTAGGGAAATCTCAAACAGTGGTGAAAGAATCTGTGGAAAAGAAGAAAACTGCTAAGAAACGAAAACAGAAGGCACTTGAGACAGAATTGGATGATGAGAATGAACAAACAGAGGGTCGAGTTCTGAGAAAGAGAACTTGGATTGGAGAAAGAAGTAATAAAGAAATAAAGCTGAAAAAGGTGGTAAAAGGAGATCGTTGGCCTAACAACAGAGTTAAGAGGCTGAGATACAGAATAATAAGAGCAAATACATCGAAAGCTGAACAAGTGAATGAAGTATCGAGTCAAAGTTCAAAAGCTGAAGGAGAAGAATCAAAGGAATCAAAAGAACCAGTAGAAATAAAAAGAGTAAGAAAACCCAACCAAAAGTACAGATCACCGGAATGGTCTTATGTGGCACTGTCTGAAGGAGGAAAAGAAGAAACAGTGACTCGAGATAATCCGGAAGTGGTCTTGAGAGAAGTGGTTGAGGAAGATACTGGTGAAATCTTGAAAGTACTCTTGACTGACATTGGACAAGTCAGATACTGAGGATTTTGATGTTGGAGATCTAATACAATTTGATGTTGAAGAAATTGAAGTGAAGAATGACAAGTATCCAAACTGAATAAAAGAAGAATTCACTTGGATTGAGTGAACGAAAAGATCTTTTGGAAAAACTGGAGAGAAAAGAATTTGAAAACAATCGTTGAAGAATTTGAAAATTCCAAATTCAGTAGTGGAGTAGTAGAGGTTAAAACAAAATAGTAAAATGGCTAACATAGAGAATAATCAGAATAGATGTGCCTTCTTTAAGAGGTGGTGTAGAATGTGCTGCTGCTGTACTGGATTATTAATGCTTCTATGGGGTATTTTAGTTTTATTAGTTACTTTTAGAGTGGAATTCGAGATGCATACAGAGAATGTGACGAGTGTAGGGAAGAACTTGCAGAAAGAAGTTCCAATTAGAGTTAGTAATACTTACATACACAAAGATAGATCGATTAATAATTTTTCTAGTAATGTTTTTTCAAAATTGTTATACGAATATGTGAAAACAATGGAAGTGAGGGATTGCTACGTTTGTATGCAATTACCTGCATCCGTTTCAGAGGGTGTTACTTATCACCATTTACCAGCTACATATGGTATTTCTTGTAGTATTTTAAGTAGTGTTTTTTATTTGTTAGGGAAAGTAGATTATAAGATGTCTAACAGAGATAGTATTTTTGGGCACTTGCCAATGAACAAAGAGCTGAATCCAGCTAAAGAAGCAAACACTTTTGGTGAAATTTTTATTGAAGAAAAAGGATTAACATTAGATTACATTTTTAAGAATAATTTAACTTGCAGTCTGAAAGGAGAAGAGAAAGCTTTCCTGGATATGGTAGAGGAAAGGAGATTGAACATGCATGAGAAAGCGGGGAAATATAAAGTGAGTGAGACAATTTGGGACATTGAGATGGGGAAAGAGTTGAAAAATGGGGCTAGTCCAACTTTAGCTCTAGATGCACCACAGAAGGGTAAACTTTGCATTACAAGAAGGAAATCCCAATATGATACATATTTTGTGGGGACTAGTGAGTGCCCTGATACATACTTCATTGCAACAGGTTGGGGTTTCAGAGGTGGAGAAGATACAATGTTTCCAGGAGTGTACTATGTTTGTGGGAACAAGGCTTATTACAAGTTGCCTGACCATTGGTATGGCACGTGTTATGTGGGCCTGGTTTTTCCGAAAATTTTTTCATATAGATAAGATAAGAGATGTGGAAGATATTAATTTACTAATGCGTTTTAAGAGAGAAATTTGGTCTGAAATAGTGGGTGATATATTTGGGGTTTTGATTCCAGCAGTGGGAATTTCTTTGAATGCTTATGGAATTCGGAAACTGTCCACAGTGGTTGATCGCTTATCGACAAATACCGCTGGAGGGTTTCTTTTGGTGAATACGGAATTAAGTGCCGTACGTGCCATGTCTATGCAAAATCGACTTGCCCTTGATATTCTATTGGCCAAGGAGGGTGGAGTCTGTGGAATGCTGAAAGTTCAACATTGTTGCACTTACATTCCAGACGAAAGTAAAGACCTGAAGGTCTATATCAAAAATATTACTGATTTGCATGAAGAATTAGTACCACTTGAAGCTGAGAATTTATGGACTAAAATAGCTAATAAAATGATAGCTGTTAAGAATTTTATTGCAAAAATAGGTAGTACTATTATAGGTAGAATATTGTTTCCTTTTACTTGTATAATTGTTGCTTTATTGATACTGAGATTAGTGTGTGTGTGTTGTAAAACAGGAGAGGGAAAAAGAAAGTGAATAAAGAGAAGAAAAACAAGAGGTTGAAAAGAGAACCGCAAGAGATTGAAATGGAAGAATTAAGGGAGAGTGTTTATTTAGAGACAAAGAAGGATGATGAAAGAGTGACTGGTGTGTAATGTTGTGTAAGGAGAAAAGACATTTCCGATTTCTCCTAAAATGGGACTAAATTTTCACTAAATTTTTTTTTTTGGGTTTATTTGGTGATAAAATCACCAAAGGGGGGATTGCTGGAGCGGAGTTTTCAGTTTGAAAATTCAGTGGCTTTTGAAGCTCTGGCATGTCTATTCGTTGTATTAATGTATTAATAATTAATAATTAATTATTTGTCTTGTGCAAGTGTGTTTATATTAATCAATCCGTTTGTCTTAACAAGAGAGAGAGTTACACGTGGGTATGCATAAATGTGCTGATTAATAATAACGTGCGTGATTTCATGTTTAAACGTTGCTGTGTGCTGTTTATTTTTAAGCACAAAACGCTTTTCGAATTAATGCTTTTCTATGTTGCAAGAGCTAGATAAATACATACACATAAGGGTATTAGTGGGGTTAACACTGTTTAATCATTATGCTGTAGTAATGATTGTCTTTTTGTCTCTTTAATTAAGATGGTCTATTGAGGCCTATGGTGGCCTAGAAAGATGGCCGATTTGTAAGCCTGGCTGTGATTTATAATATGAAAACTGTGACGAGGGAGACCCCTGCTGGAAATGGTCCTGAAGCTAACTGACCATGGTCCTTGCTTGCTTGTTTGAAAACTTTCCATGAGGACAGCAGCAGTTTTGGGAGATCTCCAAGTGAAATGAAAATGTCCTTGGCAGCCTTGGGAAACAAAGGAGCCTTAGAGAAAGACTGTGAACTGTGGCTCGATTGCCGAGGAGAAGTAGAACTAATCAGATACATTTTATTTTTTGGTTCCTGTTCCGTAGTCTTTATTTTGTGAACTTTTCCTGAGCGGAGATTTTCAAATGTAGCGATGTTACATCCTTTCCTTCTCGCTCTGCTCAGCAGGTCCGGCGGACATTACAACTTTTTCTATGTTTCCAATGTATCTTTCCATTGTTTAAGACACTATAAGAAATGTTAGCCTAGAGAGGCCATTTGCTACTTGCCATTTGCCTTTGCCGCGTGAATTTGCGTTGCTGAGGATCGATGCTGAAGGGACTTCGTCTTGAGAGACAATTACCGAGAGACTTGTCCTGACCCGTTCTGACATTTAGCTAGAATAGGTAACTATGAGAAAATGATTTACTCTGATTGATTTCCTTTGACTAATTTTAGATAAAGCAATATAATTTTAAACATGGTGTTGGATATTCTTTCTTGTCAATTATTGGGTTTACATTTTTGATCATTGCTGTATATGTTGTATAGATTATGTTTAAGGACAGTCACAAAAACCAGGTCTTATCGACCTCGATATAGATGCAGGGTGACTAGGTGTTTTCTTTCCACAGGTTTATTGCTGGTAGAGTATTTGAGCGTATGTTAGTGAAATGGGCCCTAGCGTATGATGAATGTATGTGCGTGTAACTGTGAGATTACTCTATCCGTGGTAGTGGGAATATTAAACACACCCTGATCTCTATCACTGGCACGCCTCCGGGCCCCACAGGGGGGGTAGGGACTCAGGTTGGGACACCGGCGGGTTTACCCTCGCCTCCAACCGAGTGCCCTGACTCTGACACTAGAGTCGCCGCAGGTAAGCATTTGACCCCCCTCCCTGGCGCGCCTTCGGGCCCCATAGGGGGGGTAGGGACTCAGGTTGGGACACCGCCGGCGGGTTTACCCTCAGCTCCAACCGAGTGCGCTGACTCTGACACCAGAGTCGCTGCAACATCGGGTCACGGCCCGGAGGGGCATCCCACGACGTCTAGCCCTTCCATAGCGCTGTCGCACAGCCTTCTGTGGGTCCCTGTGGCATCGCTGGAGGTGGCTGCGGCGCGGTGCATGACTACTACATGATACTCACTCCCGCAGGTTTCCACCTCGGGGAATGTTGAGTCTACACCGGTACGACTCAGAGCGGTCCAGACCTTTTCGCAGGTCGCCGACGCCGGCTCGCCTCGGACGGTCGGGACCTTTTCGGAGGTCACCGACGCCTGCTCGACTCGAGAAGTCAAGGCCTTCTGAGGCTGCCGGCTCGACTCGGAGTCGAGGCCTTTTTGGAGGCCGCTGAAGCCAGCTCAACTCGCAGGGTCGAGGTCTCTTCAGAGGTCGCCAGCTCGACTCGAGGAGTCGAGGCCTTTTCGGAGGTCGCCGACACCGGCTCGACTCGAGGTCTTTTCGGAGGTCGCCGATGCCGGTTCGACTTGAGGAGTTGAGGCCTCTTCAGAGGTCACTGACGCCGGCTCCACTCGAGGGGTCGAGAACTTTTTGGATAGCGCCGGCTCGACTAGGGAGGTCGAGGCCTTTTCGGAGGTCGCCGACGCTTGGTCCACTCCGCCAGTCGGGGCCTCTTCAGAGGTCTCCGACATCGGCTTGACGTCGCCTCGACACTGATCGACGCCGGTACCGTCTCCATCTTTAGTGGTGGAGGATGTGGTCCCGGTGGGTTCACCACCCCTGAGTCTTTTCACTGCTCTCCAGAGCAGGTGCCAGTGGAGCATTGGCCTACTCATCCTGCTGCTGAGCCTCTATTAAGTGGCCGGTTTAGCTTGCGTTCATCACCTACTGATGACTTGCTTTCTGCGCCTTGTGGGGCCATGGAGGCTAGTGGGACGTTCGTCAGGGCTGTTTGCGGGGCTGCAGACATTTTAAGGATGGAGCTGCCCTCAGTCTCTAGTCCTTCGGAGCCTTTGCTGGATATTCTCCACCAGGGCATGGGGAACATGGAACCGTACCTTTTGCGGAGTCATTGTTTGACATCCTTCTCGTAACGTGGGCACGGCCCTCCTCGGGGGACCCCGTGGATCGTGCTGTGGCACATCGGCCGGTTCCACTGACCCCGCCTGTTTGACCCTCCATCCTGGAGCTGGAGGACTTGTGCTTCAGGCAGCTCTCTCTGTGACTCCTTTTCCGTTGCATCCTCCCACTCGGGAGTCTCGATGGTTGGAGTCATGTGGCCGCGATGTGTTTGCATCCGCCAGCTCGGGACTCCGGTCCCTCAACACGTTGTGTGTATTTGCTCGGGCTACATTTGCCTTTGAAGACGCTCTTGACTGACTCCTCCCCTCCTTGCCGGTGATCTCTCGTGCTGATCTGGCCCGCCTAATCAGTGATGGCCATGATATGGCACACTATTCAATTCAGTCTGCCATGGACACCACGGACACTGTGGTCATACTATGGCCAGGTCGGTTGCCATACGCCACCATGCGTGGTTGCGTGATGGCGTTTTACCAGAGCATGTTCAGGAGCGACTTAAAGATATACCATTTAATTATTTATTACGCCCATGCTGATTCAGCGGTCAGGCGCCTCCAGTATATGTGTCTCTTTTCTGTTACCCGTTGTGGGCCGCAGATGTTCTGGGTTGCGTGGCTGCTCCGCCGTGTTGCCTACTTATTCTGGTACAGCTTGTTAAGTTGTCTTCTTTTCTAGGGTTGTGCCTCATATTGCTACTCTTCTTTGCCCAGGTACCTTGGCGCAAGCTGCCTCTTCCTACTGTTGTAGGATGTCTCCTCTGGTGAGTTCCATAGGCTTGGTTTCTCTCCAAGAGTTACCATTGGTTATCTACACTTGGTCCGTAATACATCCATGCCTCTGTAGGGGGTTTTGTCACCCTGGCATGTTCCTACAACCTCCCTGTACACGTCTAGCCTGTCTATCGGTGGACATGCGCCCCTTGGGGGGGGCAGGTCTTCCCTGGCACAGTCTCCAGTTCCTTGCTTGCGGGTCCGGTTTGTCCCTTCCTGTCCTGTGCATATTCCTAGTTCTCCAGGAGTGGCTCTGGTCTATGCTTGTCTGCCTCTGGATCTGTGCTCCACCCCTGATGTTTTTTCTGGGTGTGAGTTCTTACTCCCATTATGGCACAGGTGCTTCTTTAGGTGGCATTACTGTGTGTGTATTCTTCTCGACGTTCTCCTTTTTGGAAGACGGTGTCGGTCTTTGGCGGTGTAGGCTTTTGACACCAAGCTTCTGTCTGTGCCTTCTTTCTCTCCTTTATGGGCAGTCTTGTGGTCTATGTTTCTGCTGTCTCACGGGAGACCAGGATTCTTCCCCCTCTGGGACCTGTTATTCTTTCTGTATTCTTACCTGTAATGCAGCACACTGGTGCCGTGGTGCCGCTTGCATTACTCCCCTATTTAGGATTTAGTCACTCCACGTAAGTGTGTCGACATTCCTGTCTCTTGTGTGTATATCGTGGATTCTACACGCCAAAGGGGTGCTAGCATACGAAGTCTTTTTTGCCTTAGTGTCAGACATTCTTGCTTACTCTTTCCTTCGGGATAGTGTCCTCTTGGAGTTCATAGCCTTGCAGGTTATCCACTCACAGTGATGCCTTTTAATTCATTTGACTGCATGCCTACACCCTGAGCTTTTGCTCAAATGGTGGCTCCTCTGTCTCTGTTGGCACTAGGCTCGGGACTGCCACTGTTGTCACATGTCCTAGGCAGTACACATTAAGGTGTTTTTACTTCCACCCACGGGCCTCATGCTGCGGCTCCGGTTCTTGAGCGCCCAGTCTTCCGACTGTCCCCTGTTTCTTGTGGCTTCCGGTGTGGTGTGTGTTCAGGCGGTATGCTCTACCATTCCTATTGGGTTATAGGGACTGATGCCTGGATCCTTCTTTGAAGGTCTCGCTGCATTGTTTCTTACGTTGGCACAGAACTTTCTAGTTCTGTTTTCCTTTCGTCTTTGTCTGGGCGAGAGAGGTCTCACACCATCCCTCGTCGGATTTGGTGTCTTTACCATCCCTTGTTCATGCTCCTTAAGGTGGGTCATGGGTCTGATGCCCGTTGTCCTGGTATTGCGGTGTCCACTGTTTTTTCGTCAGCCTCTTGAAAAATATGTCATCCTGTAACTTGGTGGTTGTTTCGCAGACCCTCCTCCTATGGAGTATGGCTTTGGTATCTATTCTAAGCTAAGGAATCTGCAGCTAGATGTCTCTATCAGATGGAAGAGTTACTTACCTTCGGTAACGATATATCTGGTAGAGATACAGTTTAGCCGCAGATTCCTTAATGCCCGCCCATCCTCCCCACTCTGCGAAGACCTTTTCATATGGTGTCTTCCCACCTAGTCTCTCTCTGGTCGCTTTGGTCTTCCGGAGGTGTGCTCTCGCACTTCACTCTAGGGTAGGGTGTGTTGTTTTCCGTGGGGCCCTTCGGACTCCCCTCCCCACAGTCCTAGTGTTTGGTTGGTGGCGTGCTCTCACACTTTCCTTTGGCAGCTTTCGAGCCCCGTGGCTCTCCACTCCGTCCACGTTTTAAGGTGGTTCAGGTCTATACTTTTTACTACCTTCTCATATTTTACTCCTGTGCTACTCACGCGTGGAGTTATTCTGTTTTGAATTCCCTCCCACACCTATGCCTCCTCCTTTCTCTGGCAGTCGGTTGGGTTGGGTTCTCTTGGTGCTACAGTTCTTCAATCTCTGGAGTGTGTGTGTGGTGAACTTTCTAGTGGTCGTTCACTTCTAGTACCTTGTCTTGCAACATGTTCCTTCAATATTGTGGTTCTTTTAATTTCCCTTCTGTGGTGACAGGCTGTGCCTCGCTTCTCATATCTTTTGTGCTGCTGTCGTTGCCCCCTCGAGGGGAGGCACGGCTTGGCAATTTGTTGGGCCCTTGCTCGCAGGAAGTACTCTGTGGGCTCCATTCAGCCCCTCCAGGTACTGGGTGCTTTTTCAATGATTTTATTCATTTTTAATACATACTGTTCCTGTGCTATCGCATTTTTTTGCACAGCTCTGTGTTGTGGCGCGGAAAAGTTTCCTGTAGAAAACTTATGTCAGCACCCTGGGAGGGGCTTATATGGCTCCATTGACGTCACTTCCGTGGACGACGTCAGGACCGAGCCGGGTGCCGCCGGCTCCCGGCGTGCAGAGGTATTGCTGGGGAAAAAGGATTTTCCGGATCCAGTCTGATGCCTGGGGGATATTCTAAGTTAAGGAATCTGCGGCTAGACTGTGTCTCTACCAGATATATCGTTACCGAAGGTAAGTAACTCTTCCCTTACTGCCTTTCCTATTTCTCCTTTGAGTCACTTCCGTGATAAAGACGATTCCAAGTTATACAAATACGTGGATTGTGTTTCTCACATTTTTTGGGCAATTCTGAAATGTTCTGGAAGAACAAGTTACTTACCTTCAGTAACGCCTTATCTGGTAGAGACTCTATCTAGCCACAGAATCCTTACCTTAGAATTATCCCCAGGCGTCAGACGGGATCCAGAATTATTTTCGTAAGCAGTACCCCTGTGCGCCGATAGGTGGCGTTGCTGGCTACGCATGACATTGTCTACTGTGCCAAAAGTGACATGTGCGGTGCCTACATAGGCACCACCCTAGTGCAATGACGCCAGTTTCTTTTCACGACTTTGCATGCCAGCAGAGCCACCAAAAACACTGACCACTGTTGTGTGGAACTAGGGCCCTGAAAAGGAAATAGCCCTTTACCTAGAAATTAGTTTGTAGAGCAGGGAGGATGAGTGGGTTGGTAAGGAATTTGCGGTTGGATAGAGTCTCTACCGTATAAGGCATTACCGAAGGTAAGTTTCTTGTTCATCTGATAAAGGCTTCTCGTTGCAGATTTCTTTTTTTTTTTTTTTTTTTTTTTTGAAAACCTTTATTTCAAAATTCAGGACACAGCTATTCAGCCGACAGCCCGAAGGTTCGGCAGCATTACAAGTTAGATATAGTGATGTGTCCCCAATGCAGTTCAAAGAATAATGCAAAAGGTTCAATTTTAAATACACACAGAAAAAACTAACAACAAACCCCAGCAAGGCAAGGACATTGTGAGCCCATGGCGGAGGCCCCCAGGGGAGACCGGACCCCATTCGTCTACTGAATACAAGACTGTGTACGGAGGAGGAAGGGGAACAGCAGAGGCCCAGAACAGTTACTAAAACCAAGCTGTGCTGGAAAGTAGGTCAGGGGGAAAGCTGTTCCTCGGGAGGTTCCAGATCCGGGGCAAGACATATTCCCCCCCTGTATTGGTTCCACCGCCCCCAGATGGCATGCCACTTCCGGGGGCGACCTCTAGAGCAGTAGACCGTCTTCTCCCTAAACATGCTCCAATCCATGTTTTCCTTCCACGCGGTCAATGTAGGGGGTCCCGAGGAGCCCCATAGCCGCGCGATATCCCTTTTTGCTACCATGTTACCCAGAGTCACCCATTGGGTCTGCGCCTCATCAAGGTCAGTGGGCCCCCAGACGTTCAGGAGGCAGCACCGCGCCTCCGGCTGTACCACAGTGCCCGTCACCTCCCCCATAACTGCATGGACTCTCCTCCAGAACTCCACAATGACACCACATTCCCAAATGATGTGCAGGAAAGTGCCCACCATACCACATCCCCTTCTGCACAGGCCGTCCTCCGAGAATCCCATGTGGACCAGCCTTGGCCCCGTCACGTACACCCGGTGCAGTATTTTAAGCTGCACCAGCCTCAGACGCGACGGGATCGCAACCTCCTTAGGCGAAGAAACCGCTGACTGCCAGTCCTCATTATCCAACTCAAGACCATCCCTGGTCCACTGTTCTCTCAGCCCCAGTAGCAAGTCTGCCCGGACGTTTATCAACTTCTTATATATGAGCGAGATCGTGCTCTCGGGCATATGACCATCAAGGACTCGGTCCTCAAGGGGAGAGGACTCTGGCACCTTCTCACCCTCAACAAGGACTGATCGGAGGGCGTGACGCAGCTGGATATACCTGAAATACTCTGAGGGCCCTAGCTCAAACTCAGTCTGCAACTCCTCGAAAGACTTCACCCTCCCCTTCTGCAGTACATCTCCCACCTTGGATATGCCTATCAGATCCCACTTATCAAAGCCCTTCGTGTGCCAGAGTCTTCCCAATCTTTCCGATTCAAACAATGGGGTAGCGAGGGTTAGCCTATCCTTCCAGCCCAACGAGTCAGTCGCCATCTTCCATACGCGCACCGCCACACCTGTGGGCCCCGTGAGGGACGAGTCTAAGGACCGCGAATACAACGCCCTGTAGTAGTTGCCGCCGCGCAGCAGCCACCTATCCATGGCATACCCAGGGCTGAGGGCAGGGCCATACAACCCATGGTTGATCGCGCTCAGCTGCGTGGCCCAATAGTACCGTCGGATGTCTGGGAGCGCGATGCCCCCAACGTACCATGGGAGCGTCAACTTTGAAATAGCTATTCGCGGCCGCCCATCCCACAGCAACGTCCTTTGGAGGCCTTCGACCTCCCGAAAGTATTTGGCCGGTACCCAGTCCAGGGTGTTCTGGAGAGCGTAGAGGAAGCGGGGAAGAGACATCATTTTAAACAGGGCCGCACGCCCAACGAGGGAGAGCGGCAGCCTCCGCCAACCTTCCACATCTCGCCTCAAGCGTGCCAAGGGGGGGAGCAGATTCCTCTCATAGCGCACAGCAGGATCCAAGGATATAAAAATCCCCAAATACACAAAACCTTGCTGGGCAACCTGTATCGAACATGTTCTAGGGATCGGTGGGACCTCGCCACTAAGAACGTACAAGTACGATTTGCCCCAATTAATCACAAGCCCCGAGTTCCTACCGAACGATGCGAGTACGTCACAGACCACTATAAGTGACTTCTTAGGTGAGGCAAGATACAGCAGGATATCATCGGCATAGAGCGAAATACGGTCCTCATGATCGGACGACCACCGAAGGCCCCGTATATCCGGGTGCCAACGTATCCACGCAGCCAACGGTTCAAGGGCAAGGGCGAACAACAGAGGCGACAGGGGGCAGCCCTGCCGGGTACCCCTACCAAGCTGAAACGGAGTAGATGCCCGTCCATTCACCACCACATTCGCTAGTGGCCCCTCGTACAGCAACCGAACCCAACTCACAAAACCGCGACCGAAACCAAACTTGGCCAGCACGGCCCATAAATATGCCCACTCCACCGTGTCAAAGGCCATCGTGGCATCAAGAGATGCCACAACAGCCGGTTCACGCAACGTGCCCGCCCTGGCGATGACGCCATGAAGACGCCTAAGGTTCAATGCTGTATTTCGGTGCGGGATGAAGCCAGATTGATCCGGGTGGACCAAATCGCCAAGTACCCTAATCAAACGGGTAGCCAGGAGTTTGGCCAGAATTTTCGGCTCAGCGTTGAGGAGTGAAATGGGCCGATAGGAGGAGCATCTATCTCGGGGTTTACCCTCTTTATGTATGACCACGATCGACGCCAGCCGCTGGTCCAACGGAAGGATCCCATCCCCCCGCGCCTCCAAAAACATGGCGCGCAGATGAGGGGCGACCCTATCCGGGAACAGTTTGTACAGGTCGATCGGCAGTCCATTCGGTCCAGAGGCCTTACCCGAGTTCAACGCGCGAATCGCCCCCGCCACCTCGTCAACCGTGATGTCACCATCCAAATCGTCCCTATCTATGTCAGAGAGGCAGGGCAACTCGATATCTCGGAGGAGAGCAGACGAGTCCTCGGACGGCCTGTCCGACACAGAGGAATAAACCCTATGAAAATATTCCGCGAAACACTTCACAATCCCCTCAGGTTCCACGATCGCCTCTCCCCCCTCTCCAATCAACTCTGGCACCACTCTATTGACCCGTTCTTTCCTGTCCAGCCACGCCAGGAGTTTCCCTGCCTTATCCCCAACGTCATACAGGCGGCCCTGTTGGTCCCTGCTGAGGGTCTTAGCGGCGTTCGTCACCAGGTCCCTATACTCCGCCTGCTTCAGGCAAAGCTCATGCAATGAGGACTCTGTAACCTCCTCCTCCATATCCCCCTCAAGGGCCGCAATCTCCTCCTCCACCTGCCGCACCTCGCCATCCCTCCGGTTCTTGGCAGCCACCACAAGGGAAAGGGCTTCCCCCCGAAGCACGGTCTTAAAAGCTTCCCACAGCGACACCGCCGAGTCCACGGTTCCCAGATTGTCCTTAAAGTAATTATCTACCTTCTTTACCAGGGCGCTGCGCATCTTGGGGTCTCGGAAATACCATGGGTTGATGGGGGCCACCCTCCCTCCTCCCTCCCGACCTAGATCCAGCCGGATCCACACTGGCGAGTGATCAGAGATACCGCGTGCCATGTGCCTCGCCTCGGATATCAACGAGGCATGTGTGGCCAGAGTGAGCAGGTAGTCAATCCTGGAGAGGCTACCATGCGCCCCGGAGTGAAACGTGTATTGACTCTGTGTGGGGTGCCGGAGCCTCCAGCAATCTATCAGACCAAATGTATCCAGGAAGTCTGGAAGCCATTTCTGGGCCCCCCCTGTGTCCCTGGGCGGGTATCTGTCCAACAGTCCGGAACCCACAGCGTTGAAATCCCCTCCCACTACCAGCATTCCCCCCGGGAGAGTCAGCAAAGCCCTGCCCAGTTCAGCAAATGTGGAGGCCTGCAGGGCCGGCGGGACATAAACTGAAACCAAAACCAAAGTCCTTCCTTCCCACCGCCCCGCCACCGCCACAAACCTCCCCCTATCGTCAACAATGGTGGAGTCCACCTCAAAAGGCAGCGATGCTCTAACGAGGATGCCCACACCCCTGGACCCAGAAGAGAATCCCGAGTGTGCAATGAATTTATACCCCTTCCTATTCAGGGCATAGCACGTATTGCCTATGAGATGCGTCTCCTGCAGCAGGACAACGTCTGGCATTGAGCGTTTCAAAAATTGCAACACAATCCCCCTCTTGATGCGATCCCCCAAACCATTAACATTCCAGCTTATAACACTTAAGCCTCTACCCCCCACCCTCAAACGGAAAGAGGCCCACCCCACACCCGAGGCGCCACCATGGAACAGCCCTGAGGATAATCATCATGCCTTGCAGAAATAAACCCCCCAACAACAAACTCAAAGTCCCAAAAACTCCCCCCACCCTGCACCCCTGCTGCAGCTTAAAAAGCCCCCCCAACTTGCAGTGTGCCTGTCGCCCTACAAAAACAAAAATCTACAAAAAGTACCCTAAGGGAGGAAAAGAGCACCCCTCGTCCTCCCGCAACCCTCCACAGTCACTGCACTCTGTTCAAATCTTCAAGTATGGTCAAATCAAGTCAGGTCGGCTTTGAGATATCAGCCCTGTCCATTCCGGTCACTGTCTCCATGCTCGGCTGTGTCGTCCCCGGTCCGTCGCCGGGGCAAAGCGTCCAGCCATTCATCGGCCATAACAGGAGAGTCAAAAAAGAATGTCCGATCTTCATGCACCACCCGTAGTCTGGCGGGGAAAAGCATGGCATACTTCAGGTCCAGTTCCCGAAGTCTCCGCTTCACCCCCAGGAAGCTCTGCCTCTGTCTCTGCACATGCTGGGTGAAGTCCGGATAAAAATTCACCGACGCATTCTGGAAGGGGACTGGGCCCGTCACCCTCGAAGCTTGCAGGATAGCGTCCCGATCTCGAAAGTGAAAGAGCCGGGCGACAATCGGCCGCGGCGGGGCCCCCGCCTTGGGCCGCCCGCCCGGCGCCCTATGGGCCCTTTCCACCGCAAAAAACTTTCCAAGGCCCTTAGGCTTAAGACGATTGAGGACCAAATCTTCCACAAGCAGGTCCGTCGAAGCCTCATCCGAGGACTCCGGGACCCCGATGACGCGCACGTTATTGCGCCTGGACCGGCTCTCGAAGTCCTCCAGCCGGCGGGCGGCGAGGTCACTCTCGGCCCTCAGCTTCCGGACCTCGTTCTGCAAATCCGAGACATCATCTGCGAGGCCCGTGGTCTTGTGGTCCAGGTTCTTAACTCGTTCGTTTGTCTTGCCCAGGTCCGAGCGGATCAAATTGACATCCACCAGGATGGCATCCACCTTATGCGCCAGGGCCTCGAATTGCCTCCCCATCGAGGTCTGCATCCCGTCAAGCGCGCCCATGACATCCTGCAGGGAGAGCTCCGGTGTCCCAGGCGAGTCCTCCTTCTGGGCATCCGGCGCCTGGCTCGGTCCACTCGGCGATGTTTTCAGGAGGGCGTAGCGGTCCATACTGTTAACTTGGGAATACGTTCCCCGCCTGGTGGACTTGGTCTTCAACCGATCCCCTTCTGCTTTGCCCGACATAATGGACTCCAGGCAGTCCAATGCAGTGAAGACCGCTCCCTCTCAGAGAGAGGAATAGGGAGTGAGCAGGTCCGCCTTGTGCTGCCAGAGTAGCCCGCCGAGCGTCCCTGGGGTTATAAAGCCACCCAGAGCTCTACAGTGTCCGGGCAGACAAAGGGAACGAAACCGAAAGTGAAAGAGCGAGGGCCTCCGTCCGACAGTTCACACCTCACCAGGCCGTTGTTGATCAACTAGGAGTCGGGCATCCTGCCAACTCTAGCCCCTGGCATCTCCGGGAGTTAGGCCGCAATCTTCCGCCCGTCGTAAGTCCGGTTCCCGATGGGCGATCCGACCGCGGATAGTATCAATCGCCTCCCTGACAACTCAGCAACACGGTGCCATGCATACCATCAGGATTAGAGACAGGATAGTCGACGGAGGGCGCGAGGGTCTCGGGAGCTCTAAGCTCACGCGGCCATCTTGGTCAAGCGCTAGGCTCCTCCTCCCCGTTGCAGATTTCTTACCTTCGAATAGATATCCAAGCAATACCTCACCGGAGGAGGGTCTGCAAACCCGATTTAGACCAGACAGTCCTGCAGGACCAAATGGGCAAAGTGCTGGTCCTGATGGACCGGACTGTCCAGGCAGTAGTGCTTGGTGAATGTGTGCAGTGAAGCCCACTTTGCTGCCTGGCAGGTGTCCAGGACTGGAACGCCATGTGTTGACGCAGTGGTTGCAGCCTCTGCTCTGGTGGAATGAAAACACACATGCACTGGGGGTTGCTTCTTGCCAAATGCATAAGAGATCTTAATGCAGAGTAAAATCTATCAGGAGATGGTTCGTTTCTGCATAGCCTTCCTTTTCTTGACTCTGACATACCCCAGGAAGAGTTGATTATCCACCCAAAACAGTTTTGTGCAGTCAAGTTAGAATGACAATTCTCTTTTTGGGTCTAGCCAAGGGAGTCTCTCCCTTCCTTAGAGGGATGAGGCAGAGCATAAAAGACCGGCAAAGTGATGGACTGGCCTAGGTGGAATGGGGGGGGACTACCTTCGGTAAGAAGGATGCCCGAGTACGAAGGACCAATTTGTCTGGTAAAAAAGAGATGTACAGATGCTGAGATGAGAACGCCTGAAGTTCACTGACCCTCCAGACAGATGTAATAGCCAATAGAAAGGCCGGCTTGATGGTGAGAAACAGCGTACATTAAAAAGGTATGAACCAAGTTATGGTCCCATTGAGGCATAACAAACGGAGCTGGAGGAAACATGTTTCAGACCTTTAAGGAACCAATGTACAATAGGGGGCTTTAAGGGAAAGGGCTGATCTAGCAGCTGTAGAAAGGCGGAGATGGCAGATGAATCAACTTAGGAAACGGATGCAGATAAAGGGTCAACCTATTTGGCTTTATACCATGCCACACACTTGCTCCAACGGCCGGCGTAAACCATCTTACTGGAGGGACGCAGAGCTGCCAAAGTAACATTACAGACTTTGGGTGGAAGGTTGAAAGCTATCAACTGTCGCCGATCAATCTCCGTGCACGAAGGCGGAGCATTGACAGGTTTAGGTAGAGAATCCTTCCCTGCGACTGAAGAGCCACCTGAAGGGTAAGTCGGATCGAAGGACCAATGGACATGCACAACAGCTCGGGATACCAGACTCTCAGAACCCAGTGTGGAGTCACAAGGATTATTTGTGCTTGGTTGTTCCTAATCTTCTTGAGAACTCTGGGCAGGAGTGGTATTGGCAGAAAGGCATACAGGAGGCCTAAGCTCCAATTGAGACAAAAAGCATTTCCGAGCAAGAGCCACCTTGGAACTTCAACGTGCAGATCTGCTGGCATTGCATGTTCTCTGCGGTTGCGAACAGATCTAATCAAGGCTCTCCTCACTGCTGAAAGAGACCTTGCACCACCTCTGGTTGGAGATACCATTCGTGATTCGCTAGGAAATTTTGTCTGGGTTTGTCCGCTCTGGTGTTCAGAAAGCCTGCTAGGTGTTGTCACTAGGGAAATGCCCTAACGTTCCAGCCATGTCCAGAGGTGCAGGGCCTCTTGACAGTGGGTCCACAACCCCACCCCGCTCTGTTAGTTGCAGGACCACATGGCGTTGGTGTTGTCCATGAACACCAGCATTAGCCTTCCCTTGATGGAGGTTATAAAGACATTCAATGCCAATTGGATCGCGTGGTGCTCCAAAAGGTTGATGTGGTGTCTGGATTCTGCCAGAGAGTAGAGTTCTCTGATCTCCACCTTTCCCAGATGGCTGTGTGTTGTAATTTGCTTGTTTGCCTAATGTGTTTGTCTTAGAACCTAGTAGTTGTCCTGGCGACAGAATGTGGATCTCATGGTTCTGAATGAGATTGGCATTCTGGCAAAGGAGACACTGGAGAGATGACCTGTTAAAGGAACCTGTCGGTGGTTAAAGTTATTAAAGCTGCTTGTGAACTATCACATCAACTTGGATTTATTATTGGCGACGAGGATGGACGTAGTATTGTGGTGTAGAGTGGAGGGTTAAAGAGTGGTGTAGAATGGAGGGGTATAGAGTGGAGGCACATAGACTGGAGTAAAGGGTGCTAGAGTGGAGTGGCATAGAGTGTCGTAGAGTGGGCTGGGGAAGAGTGGAGTGGCATAGAATGGAAGAAAGTGGCATGGAATGGCATAGAGGGAGATGTGGAGTGGAGTGGCAATGAGTAGAATAACATAAAGTGGCGTGGGGTAGTAGTGACGTTCCTGTCACTACTTCACTACTGTCCGATCTGGTTTGGGAAGGGAGAGGAGTCTATGCTGACCCAAGCGCGGTTCGTCAGCAATCACTGCAGATCTTTTGCAGGGCCCTCCGAGATCCTGGACCATGTTGGAGAGATTCCCCTGATGCTGCACCCACTGAAACTTCCAGTCCCACTGCAGAGCCTGCATATGACAATGGACATGCGTCATTAGCAAGAAGGCGGCCATGATGCCCAGCAGCCTCAAATTCAGTCTTACGGAAACCCAGGATAGAGGCTCAAATATCGGTATCATTGCCTGAATATCCTGGACTAGCTGCTTGGGAGGATAAGCCCAAAGCTGCACTGTGTTCAGAATAGCTCAGATGAAAGGGAGCATCTGAGAAGGGATTCAGTGTAACTTTGGCACGTTTATAGGGAATCCTAGTGAGTGCCGGAGGTCTGCCGTACTCTGGAGGTGGGAGACAACCGCCTCATCGTGATAGGGGAAGCAGGTACCCCTAATCTCCAAGGATGAGTTGCAACCACCGCCATCACCTTGGTGAACACACGAGAGGCACTGGTAAGGCCAAAGGGAAGCATAGAAAACTGAAAGGGCTTGTGGCCTACCATGAACCTCAGAAAATGTTGTGGACAGGCAGGTTGGGAATGTGGAAATATGCATCCTGCAAGTCCAATGCTACCATCCAGTCTCCCGGGTCCAGGGCAGACAAGACTAGAGCGAACATGAGCATTTTCAATATCTTCCTTATCAGGAAGAAATTAAGAGACCACAGGTTTATGATAGGATGAAGGCCTCTGTCCTTCTTGGGCAACATAAAGTGGCGGGAATAACAAACGCAACATACTTCAAAAGCCAACACCCTCACTATGGCTCCCTCAAAAAGCCAGTGGTTTTCAACCAGACGTGGCGCCTAAGGGCCTCTGATGATTAAACCGCTCTGCCTAGTAAGTCCACTCTATAACACTCCACTCTGACTTCCCCCCTACAACTCTATGCCACGCTACACCACTGCACTCTATGCAACTTTACTCCATTCTTCGCCACTCCACTCTAAGACACTTTACTCCACTCCACTGTACGCTATGCCAGTGCACTATACTCTACGACACTTTACTCCATTCTACACCCCTCTGCTCTACCCCAATCTGCTTGTTGATTCTATGCTACTCCACTCTAGAACACTCCACTCTATGACACTCTGACACTTTACTTCATTCTACACCCCTACACTCTACACCCCTCCATGCCACTCTACAATTCTACAACACTCCACTCTTTGCCATTCTATGACATTTTACTCCACTTCATGTTTGCCACTCCACGGCCCTCCATTCTATCCCACTTCACTCTATACCACTCCACTCTATGACACTCCACGACATCCCACTCCCCTACACCCCACTCCAGGACACTCTATGACCATGCACTCTAGGACCCTCCATGACACTCTGCTCCACACCACTCTGCTCCACTCTATGCACTTCACTCTGACACTCTATTCCATGACATTTCACACCACTTCATAACCCTCCACTCCACGTCACTCCAATCTAAGACACTCTACCCCACGCCACTTTATGTTATTCTACTCATTGCCACTCCACTCCACATCTCCCTCTATGCCATTCCATGCCACTTTCTTCCATTCTATGCCACTCCACTCTTCCCCAGCCCACTCTACGACACTCTATGCCACTCCACTCTAGCACCCTTTACTCCAGTCTATGTGCCTCCACTCTATACCCCTCCATTCTACACCACTCTTTAACCCTCCACTCTACACCACAATACTCCACTCTAATTCTGGACATTCCCTAATACTACACTGTACTCCACAACACTTCACTCTACTCCACAACACTCTACTCTGCTCCAGGGAACTCCACTCTACTCCAAGACAGTCCACTCTATGACATTCAACACTAAGACAATGCTTTCCACGACACTCCACTCTACGACACTCCACTTCACACCACAGCCCTCCCCTCAACTCTAATCCACTGTATGCCACTGCACTCTTCGACACTCTACGCCCCTCTACTGACCGCTACTCCACTCTACACATCTCTCTATATGCAACTCCATGCCACTATGCTCCACTCTACTCCCTGCCAGCCCACTCTAACACTCCACTCTATGCCACTCCACACAATGAGACTCTATGCCATTCTATGTCACTCCACACCACTTTAATTCAATCTATGACAACCTACTCTACAACAATCTACACCCCTCCACTCTATGACACTCTACTGCACTCCATGCCACTGTATGACATTCTACTCTAGGCCATCCTACCCCACTCTGCGACATTCTACAACACTTTACTCCATTTCATGTTACGCCACTCCACTCTATGCCACTCCACAACACTCCACCCAATGACACTCCACTCAATGACACTCCACTCTAGGACAGTCCACTCTAGGACAGTCCACTCCATGACACTCCACTCTACACCACCCTACCATACTCCACTCCACCTTATACCATGCCACTCCACGACACTCCACTCTATGACCCTCCACTCCACTGTATGACACTCTACTCCACGCCACTCTTCGGCACTCTACTCCACTCTATGCCACTCAATTCTACAACACTGTACTCCACTCTACATCCCTCTACTCTACTTTACTCCACTCTGCAAAATCAAAAGTAACAACTGATGGACGGAATGCTGAACAATGCAAACATTCACCCCCAGACACAAAGATCTGGGTTTAATCCATTGCTGTTTTCCTCACCACGCCACCCCAGTTTGGAAACAGCCATATTCAAATCAGTCTTGACCCTGTTCCTCATGGGAACAGTCCAGCCTGAACTGCCAAGCCAGTTCCTCTCTAGATCGGAAACAAGCATCCTGGGACCGGGTTCGGGGCGTCACCCCTCATCAGCCAGGCTAGCTTGAATCCATTGGCGCAGTGAGCATGGCACCCACGTCTGGGCATACTCTTCCCACTCAGGGACGCCAAAAGCAAAGGGAACAACTGATGGACGGAATGCTGAAGAATGCAAACATTCACCCCCTGTCACAAAGATCTGGGTTTAATCCATTGTGCTTTCCACTCTACAACACTCTACTCCACTCCATGCATCACCCTCTATGCCACTCCATCCCACTTTACTTCACTGGACACCTCACCACTCTACCCCACCCCACTCCACACTACAACACATCCCACTCCACTCTACAACACTTTGCTCTACTCAATGCGCATCCGTTTTACACCCAACAATTCTACGCCACTCTCCAATACTCCACTCTACACCACTCCACTAATCTCCACTCTACACCACTCTACTCCACAACACTACTCTACTTCAAGACACTCCCCTCTATTCCACGACACTCCAGTCTACGACACTCTGAGACTTCACTCTACTCTATGACACTCCACACTATAACACTCCTCTCTACGACACTCCTCTCTACGACACTCCACTCCAACCAATCCATAACCTTCCACAACCACGACAATATGCTACTCCACTATTCTAAACTCCACACCTCTCCACTGTACGACACTCCACACCACTCATCTCTGCCGCAAACTTTTAACCATGCTGGTGTACAACATGGCTAAAAAATATTGGTAAAGCTAATAGCGCTTGTATAAGTTAGACCTATTGGCTTTGCCAATGCTTGTTTACTCTGGATTCGCTCTAAAAAACAGAGGTAAGGAGAGGGTCCTGGCTCGACCAATTCAGAGTTATACATTTATTAGCATTTCAGAGTTATACATCTATTGGATCTGAAAACAAGGATTTTCAGGCGGAGGTTTTGTTTTTACGTTGGACAGCCAAACAAGAAATGAAACTATAAAAGCACAGACCTAGAATTGAATCCTATGGTAATCTTCTGAACTGTTTTGTCAAAGACTGTTTTTATTACTGGACACAAAAGTACAAATTCCTGGGATCACCCCACTCTCCCTGTGATCTGCAGCACTGGCCTTCCCCTTTTTCCGCCCAGTGAGCCTTAGGGTAGGCCTCTAAAGAACCTACAGACTGCCTATTGGAGGGCTTTCCACAAACAGGATAGGAAAGCTATTTTTCCTCCGTCAAACATGCTTTCCCATTTTTTCTCTGGAAATTATAAATTTGGGTCGGATTTTCACTTAGCCTACACTTTATCCAGGATGTCTATTTGTTCTCAAATGGAGTAGGGCATTATAATGTCAGTTGACGGTGGTCCTGGTTAAATCACCTTCTGGTAGTTGTCTAGTATTTTGATCATATCTAATTACTACTCCTACTCCACTGCGCTATCTTTTATAAAGTAGAAGGGATTTTTGGCCGAGGATGTATTTGTTGTTTTTTCCCTGCTTTCTGCACGCTGCTTAATCACCACGGGCCTCATGTCGGTAGCTAAATACCGGTCGGTAACGGCCGAAATTCGGTAAATATCCCGTTACCGACCGGTATTTAGCTATTTGGGATGTAGGAGGCATAATTCAGGATTCTGTAAATTACCGAATCGGTAAAATACCGAATCGGTAAATACCGAATCCTGAATGTAGGGAGCACTCTAAAGAGTGCAAATTAGAATTAAGAATTCGTTATTTACCACCAAATACAGGTTGGTGATACATAACGAATACCTTGCAAAACGCAATATTTTGCAGATGTAAGAGTGCCATGTGGCAGACATACATGCCCTTAGGGCATGTATGTGCGCCACATGTGCACACATGCAAGAATCAGGGGTGCAACAGGGTGTCAATGTGACACCCTGCCACCCTTGTATATGCTCCCCCCAATACCGAATCGGTATTTACCGAATCGGTAATGGTGACTGGCTTCCCATTGATTCCTATGGGCCTCCAGGCCCATAGGAATCAATGGGAAGGTATGCTCATTACCGAATCGGTAAATACCGATTCATATTTACCGAATTTTTCCGAATCGGTAAAATTTACCGATTCATTACCTACATCACATTTACCGATTCATAAATACCGAATCGGTAAAATTCGGTATTTATGAATCGGTAAATGTGTTGCTACCTACATATGGCCCCACATCTTTTAAACTGTGCAAGGTATTTGCGATCAGAATCTTCACAACAAGGAAGTCTCTGATCATGATATTTTGCCATATCCACTGTATCAGTGGATTGTTAAATGTATCCACTGTAATGTAAGGCTTATGAGACTGAGGGGCCTATTTACAAACTGCATTTTGAAGTACGTAAAGTAGTACTACTCACATACAATAAAATACTACAAAAGGTCTGAGCAACAAGCATCTCCCGCTTCTAGGTACAAGTTTTAGTAGTAAATGTGAGAGGGAACACTTACTATTAAATTAGAAGGGTTTAGAGAAATTTAGGCAGGGATGTGATTTAGGCAGGCACATGTTAATACCAGCACCCCACCACTGAAAAGTGCACGCAAAACAGTTGTAAATGTACTCCAACACAGCCTTAGAGTAAGTTAAGCACCACCCACAAATGCCCACTCATAGGTACTGGCACAGACTCCCACAGAAATAATGTAATACTTTAAAAATGTTTTATAACATAAGGACTAAATCCAGCATAGGATTTACGAATCCTGTGATAAAAATTAATTGTTCTTCAGTCCCCAGAGGGGTCCCACGTGGGATTGCCCATGTAGGACCCTTACAAATTGACATGAGGTTTGGCGTAGTTTCACGTTGACCTTTTATGCCCTTTTACTTTTTCACAAGCCAGTGCTCTGTGCACAGTGTTCAGTGGCGTAACAAAACCTGAGGGGCCCCCCTGCAAAGTGCCTGGAGTCCCGACGCTCTGGACCCAGTCAGGAGCTCTCAGGCAAGAGACCCGCCACCCATGCACAGTGCCGGATGGGGGCCCCTGGAGCTCGGGGGGGGGCCCTGCACTCCGGGGCCTGTGGGGGCTATCGTTACGCCACTGACCAGCGGCAACAGAAATGTTTCTGTGATGTCCAGCTCATCACAACGGAGCACATCTGCAAATCTACTAGTAGATTAGAAAATTTGTACTGGGCTAGGTGAGAAGAAGCTCCCCAGTGAAATGGGTCGATTTTTTATTTTTTTTAAACAAGAATTTAGAAACGCTCTGTAGATTCTCTAATCCACTGAAGATTTGCCAATTAATAGTCCAGATATTGTTAAAATTTAACCTCTTCATGCCCAACCCAATCACCTTTTTTAAATGCCAATTACTCACATTATTGAAGGATTTATACCAAACCAAGTAAAGGTACTTTCTTGAGTACAGCTCTACATTCATTCAAAATTTGATATAATTCTTTTATCTGTTTCGAGCAGCAAACAAGCCAATGGGAATTTTAAAAAAAAGTACTGCCCCTTTTGTGACCCACTCCTTTTCTTGGCTTCTGCTTGATAGATCTATTCAGAACTTGCCGTCAAGAACTCAGATTGGATGTAATTTTATTTGGAACGTTTCATGCAGATTCGTCAGAGGCACAAATGTTAAGAAATAAAAAGAAAGGCTGCTCCTCTGTCACAATCATAACTACACTTGTGCTATTGCCACCTATGTAACATATATTTACATAAAAAAAAAAATTATATGTAATTATTATTGTACAATTTAATAAACCTGATAAAAATTGACGAATGTCGGAGATCTGTGGCAAAAGGGAGAGATGGTCACATTTACCCATCTACAGGCTACCTACGGATTAGCCCAGACTATTTCGTTACATACAGATAAGGCATGCTCTTCAGTCCTTACTACCACCGGGAACGCGACCCAAAAAATCCTCCCCGCTAGAAGATAGGCTCTTAACGGACCATCTCTGCAAAAAGGCGATTTCACAGACCTATCGGAAAATAGTAAATAACCGCCCAGACCCCACGACGGCGCTGAAGACCAAGTGGGCGCTTGAAGTGGGGGACATAGATGAGGCTGATTGGCAGGAGGCGCTTGCGTCCCCTAGAGAGGCTGCAATACCATCAAGACTTAGATTAGTGCAATTAAATATCCTACACCGCTCTTACTACACCAGGACGCTATTGCATACGATGCGTCGCATAGACACACCACTGTGCCTCAGACAATGTGGAGAAATAGGTACATTTTACCACACTATGTGGATATGGCCAGAGATAGTGCGTTACTGGATGGCGGTGATGTGTATGCTCTCCCAAGTCACGGGTGTCACGATACTTCTAGACCCGAGGTGCTGTCTCCTTAATATCTGGGAACCCACGGATTTAAATACGGCTGCGCAGGACTGGGTAACACTAGGTATGACAGTAGCAAAACAACATTGCACATCGTTGGGGATCCAGACTTAGCCCTACTCTTACTCAATGGTGTATGGACATGGCGATGATTGCAGAAAAGTCCGTATATATTCATCGTGGGTCCCCAAAAAATGGACAAAGGTCTGGGGAGGCTGAAACACTTATTGAGGCAATATAGTTGAGCCCCCTCCATTGGATGAGTCTGAGTCATATGCTAGTGAAGAAGTACAAGGTACTGTATGATGACTACGGAACATGTTTTGCGAGTGCACTTGGACCAACAAGTTTGGGAGGATGCGTCTCTTGTGGGAAAAGGGGAAAAATTAATGTCTGCACAATATTCCAGCTATGTCTATACATCATATGAAATATACTGTCAATGTAACACTAAGCGAAATGTTAATAAAAATCGTAAAAAAAAAAAACATTGACATTACATTTTAAACTAAAAAATTAAAAATAACCTCAAAAGTAATTTAAATTAATTTAACACAACTCTTAACAATTTACTTATCAACTATGAAGTTTATTGTTTAAAAATGTAATTAATATAATTTAATGAATTATTTAGTACAAATATAATTTGAGTTAATGGGCTGCAACATTTAATTTGATAAGTTCTAGATAAAAAATAAATGCTTTTAATTAATTTACATTTATATCGTGCATTAAAATATATTTTGATATTAAAAACAAATTATAATTTTGTTTACCTAAAGGAATATATCTGGCACAAAGGCAGAGATTGCCACTAATCTGTTCAAAATTACTATTAATACCTTCACACTCATGAATCATAAATATATATATATGAATATATATATATATATATATATATATATATATATATATATATATATAATCTACTGGCGGTCGCCAGTAGATAGTTATAGTTAGGACCTATTTTCCATAGGAAATCCGCAACATTCTATTCCCAATAAGTCTGGCGCCGGTTGATGAATCTTCGCGAAATTTCCCAAACTGTTGGCCAGCTCCTCTCCGCTCCTACCCTGAAAGTTTCGTGGTGATTCGTCAAGCGGGGGCCGAGAAAAACGGGGGTTCCCAAAACGCGTTTTCCCCATGCAATTTCCCATAGGATCTGTTGTTGCAGCTACAGCCCGAACCGCTGAACGGAATGACACCAAATTTGGCAAAGAGGTAGTCCTCAGTTCAGACTCGTGCCTTTTGCATAAATGGTGTGAATCTGTTCAGTAGTTCCTGAGAAAATTAGGGTAAAAAAGTTAGTGATATCTATGGCCGGGGAGGATCCGCGGACCCTACCCGCACCGTAAGCGCACCCTCCCCGAACCGAGCGCGCACCCTCCCGATCACGCGCTGAATGCTAATTGGCTGTCGAGTGTCTCTCTACATTCGAAACCAGGAACTGTTGGCGGCAATTTTCTGCCTCGGTAGAAGCGAGGCTGATGAAGCAAGGGGAATAAGTGTGTAAAACATATAAAGGGGGCAGAGTGGAAATACTCTGACCCTCTAGAGGTGCTTAGGGGGTCCCAGAAGGACCCCCTGAGGCCCCCTTTTTTTTTTTTTAAACGCCGAAATACGCGCACGGTGCGCACATCCTAACTCGTTGGGTGCACGGATTCTCACGCGTTGGGTGCGCGGATCCACGGCAATGTTTTTTGAAAAAAGACAAGAAATCATTGGTTGTATGACTACTTTCTACACTGAAAGGTAGGGTGTATATTTCTGTTTTTTAAGGTATGATTATTATTGGTTAACAAAAATAGATTGTAAGGAACATTATATATGATAAGCTGATATGTTGAAAAGTCAAGCACACTTCCTGTCTTGTTTAGTAACATTGTGTGCTGAACTTGTGACCAGTGAGCTCAGTGCAGTGTTCCATGATCTGTTTCTATGGTAACAGGCAGAAGGCAGATTGGGGGCATGGTTGAAATGTATTTCAGTTGGAAAGGGCTGAAATGTTTAACCAATAGAAATGTGTGTTTGCTTTTGAGTTTATGTATGAAGGATTGTGATTTGATGTTTACATGTATATGTGTGGAAAATGAAAGGGAAACTTTTCCATTCTTTGTTTTTGCTGAGAGGTGCACAGTGCAGAGATTCTGTAAAAGAAAATATGGTGAGTGATTGATATACTTCTTAATCTACAAATGAACTTGAAAGATGAGTTATTTAATTGTGAGGGGATGTATGTAGACTATTTTGATTTTAATCAGACTAATGTATTTCTCCTGCTAAAGTGTAGGGAGTACTTTTTTTCTCTACAATGTGTGTGCATGTAGAAACCACTCTGTGATATGCATTTGTGTTTTTCATGTGTTTGTAGACAGATAACTGTGCTGTTTTTATATTTTGGTAGAATTAGAAACCAGTCATTGTTTATGAATTTGTGAAATGAGTTATGTTATGTTTCTATTCTAAAATGTAGTACTACTTCTAGATGAAGAAATGTGTTTTGGTATAGTGCAAGGGATAGTGTTGTTTGTCTAGAATCACACAGTGAGTCTGTGTGCATTTGGGAACCACTGTGAGAGAAGCATTTGGTAACATCGTGTATTTGCTGACAGATAACTGTTTTAACTCGTCATGTTGTCAAGTTTTAGCAGCATTAGAATCCTGTCTTTGCTTATGCGTTGATTAAATGAGTCATGCTTTGGCACTGATGTGCTGTACTTAAATATGTAGATTGTGTGCAGTACCATTAACTCTTCCAGACTAGTGAATGAGTTTTGGTAAACTCCTAGGATAGTGTTGCTTGTCTAAAATCACACTGTGAGTCTGTGTGCATTTGGGTAAGGATTGTGAGAGAAGCATTTGGTAACATCGTGTATTTGCTGACAGATAACTGTTTTAAAACCGGTCATGTTGTCAAGTTTAACCAATAGAAATGTGTGTTTGCTTTTGAGTTTATGTGGCAAGGATTGTGATTTGATGTTTACATGTATATGTGTGGAAAATGAAAGGGAAACTTTTCCATTCTTTGTTTTTGCTGAGAGGTGCACAGTGCAGAGATTCTGTAAAAGAAAATATGGTGAGTGATTGATATACTTCTTAATGTACAAAAGAACTTGAAAGATGAGTTATTTAATTGTGAGGGGATGTATGTAGACTATTTTGATTTTAATCAGACTAATGTATTTCTCCTGCTAAAGTGTAGGGAGTACTTTTTTTATCTACAATGTGTGTGCATGTAGAAACCATTCTGTGATATGCATTTGTGTTTTTCATGTGTTTGTAGACAGATAACTGTGCTGTTTTTATATTTTGGTAGAATTAGAAACCAGTCATTGTTTATGAATTTGTGAAATGAGTTATGTTATGTTTCTATACTAAAATGTAGTACTACTTCTAGATGAAGAAATGTGTTTTGGTATAGTGCAAGGGATAGTGTTGTTTGTCTAGAATCACACAGTGAGTCTGTGTGCATTTGGGAACCACTGTGAGAGAAGCATTTGGTAACATCGTGTATTTGCTGACAGATAACTGTTTTAACTCGTCATGTTGTCAAGTTTTAGTAGCATTAGAATCCAGTCTTTGCTTATGCGTTGATTAAATGAGTCATGCTTTGGCACTGATGTGCTGTACTTAAATATGTAGATTGTGTGCAGTACCATTAACTCTTCCAGACTAGTGAATGAGTTTTGGTAAACTCCTAGGATAGTGTTGCTTGTCTAAAATCACACTGTGAGTCTGTGTGCATTTGGGTAAGGATTGTGAGAGAAGCATTTGGTAACATCGTGTATTTGCTGACAGATAACTGTTTTAAAACCGGTCATGTTGTCAAGTTTAACCAATAGAAATGTGTGTTTGCTTTTGAGTTTATGTGGCAAGGATTGTGATTTGATGTTTACATGTATATGTGTGGAAAATGAAAGGGAAACTTTTCCATTCTTTGTTTTTGCTGAGAGGTGCACAGCGCAGAGATTCTGTAAAAGAAAATATGGTGAGTGATTGATATACTTCTTAATTTACAAAAGAACTTGAAAGATGAGTTATTTAATTGTGAGGGGATGTATGTAGACTATTTTGATTTTAATCAGACTAATGTATTTCTCCTGCTAAAGTGTAGGGAGTACTTTTTTTATCTACAATGTGTGTGCATGTAGAAACCATTCTGTGATATGCATTTGTGTTTTTCATGTGTTTGTAGACAGATAACTGTGCTGTTTTTATATTTTGGTAGAATTAGAAACCAGTCATTGTTTATGAATTTGTGAAATGAGTTATGTTATGTTTCTATACTAAAATGTAGTACTACTTCTAGATGAAGAAATGTGTTTTGGTATAGTGCAAGGGATAGTGTTGTTTGTCTAGAATCACACAGTGAGTCTGTGTGCATTTGGGAACCACTGTGAGAGAAGCATTTGGTAACATCGTGTATTTGCTGACAGATAACTGTTTTAACTCGTCATGTTGTCAAGTTTTAGTAGCATTAGAATCCAGTCTTTGCTTATGCGTTGATTAAATGAGTCATGCTTTGGCACTGATGTGCTGTACTTAAATATGTAGATTGTGTTCAGTACCATTAACTCTTCCAGACTAGTGAATGAGTTTTGGTAAACTCCTAGGATAGTGTTGCTTGTCTAAAATCACACTGTGAGTCTGTGTGCATTTGGGTAAGGATTGTGAGAGAAGCATTTGGTAACATCGTGTATTTGCTGACAGATAACTGTTTTAAAACCGGCCATGTTGTCAAGTTTTAGTAGCATTAGAAGCCAGTCTTTGCTTATGCTTTGATTAAATGAGTCAGGCTTTGACACAAAAGTGCAGTCCTGAAATATGAAGATTGTGTGCAGTTCCCTTACCACTTCCACAGTAGTGAATGATTTTTGGTAAACTCCTGGGTATAGTGGTTGTTGTCTAGAATCACACTGTGAGTGTGTGTGCATTTGGGAACCACTGTGAGAGAAGCATTTGGTAACATTGTGTATTTGCTGACAGATAACTATTTTAAAACCTGTCATGTTGTCAAGTTTTAGTAGCATTAGAAGCTAGTCATTGCTTATGCGTTTATTAAATGAGTCAGGCATTGACACTAAAGTGCAGTCGTGAAATATGTAGATTGTGTGCAGTTCCCTTACCACTTCCACTGTAGTGAATGAGTTTTGGTAATCTGCTAGGGATAGTGTTGTTTGTCTAGAATCACACTGTGAGTCTGTGTGCATTTGGGAACCACTGTGAGAGAAGCATTTGGTAACATCGTGTATTTGCTGACAGATATATGCGTTGATAAAATGAGTCAGGGTTTGACACTAAGGTGCAGTACCATGTACTATTCTGTTCACTGTGGCAGAACTGAAAATTTAAAAGTTTTACCTAAGCAATGTCCTAGAAGTAGTCTGATTATTTAGTCAGTTTCTAAGTACCAAATAGATTGCTTCAAATGTCTCTGCAGTATGCATGTAGTGTTCTAACATACTATACACTTGTCTTTTACACCTTCAATTCCCTAGTCAGTGTCCATACACATCCAGGAAACATCCTGTCACTTCCTTTGCAGTCCTCTCATTCAACAGCATGTACTAATCCATTCACTGTGCCAAAACCCAAACACTTATAAATTCACCAAGACACTCTCTTTCCAGTACTCTAATGATTCAGTCACTGCCTAAGTATTCATGCACTGAGCCAGGTCTTAGCACATGGACTTCTTCAAACCCCTATCCACTATGCATGCAGTCCTCTAACCACCTACACACTTGTCTTTCACACCTTCAATTCCCCAGTCAGTATCTGTTCACTTCCAGCAAACACCCTGTCACTGCCGTTGCACTCCTCTAGTGACCCATTCAGCATCATGTATTAATCCATTCACTGCGCCAAACCCTAATAAATTCACCCAGGCACTCTCCTTGCAGTACTCTAATCATTCAGTCAGTACCCAAGTACTCATCCAGTGACCCAGGCCTTAGTATATGGACTGCTTCAAACCCTTATCCACTATGCATGCAGTCCTCTAACCACCTACATAATTGTCTTCCACACCTTCAATTCCCTAGTCAGTATCCATAAACTTCCAGGAAATACCCTGTCACTCCCTTTGCAGTCCTCTAGTGACCCATTCAGCACCATGTACTAATCCATTCACTGTGCTAAAACCCAAACACTTATAAATTCACCAAGATACTCTAATCATTCAGTCAGTGCCTAAGTAGTCATACACTGAGCCAGGCCTTAGCACATGGACTGCTTCAAACCCCTATGCACTATGCATGCAGTTTTCTAACCACCTAGACACTTGTCTTTCACACTTTCAATTTCCTAGTCAGTATCCATACAGTCCAGCACTTGTCACTGCTTTGCACTCCTCTAGTGACCCATTCAGTACCATGTACTAATCCATTCCCTGTGCGAAAAGCCTAGCACTTATAAATTCACCTAGGCACTCTCCTTGCTGTACTCTAATCATTCAGTCAGTACCCAAGTAGTCAAGCAGTGAGCCAGGCCTTAGCACATGGACTGCTTTAAATTCCTATGCAGTATGGATGCAGTCCTCTAATCACCTACACAGTTGTGTTTCACACCTTCTATTCCCTAGTTAGTATTCATACTCTTCTAGCAAACACCCTGTCACTCCCCCAGTGTGTCTCCTTATAGTACTGTAATCATTTAGTCAGTTAGCATGTAGTCTTTTAGTGAGGTAGGCTTTAGGGCATGAACTGCTTTAAAGTAGTATGCACTATGCATGTAGTGTTTTAACGATCGTCACACTTGTGGTTCAGGGCTATAGTTTCTTAGTCAGTTTTTATATAAAATGTGTTTGTACAGTAATGAAATAGTATAAATTTGAAAGTTATTAATATACATTTATTTGTGATTCTTTTTTACAGATACAGAACAGGAGTGTTTCTCATCTGTTTGCACTCTTCTCGTGCAAGATTGCTTGGATAAAGGGTCCTTAGGTGTTTCATCATACTTCCTGTGCCGCACGAGTATTTTTTGTTAGGATCCCCTCGTAACAGAACTCTTTGGCAAATCTTGCGAGTGACGAAGGTGGCATTGGTCTTTATTTGCCCCTTGGGAAAAGTAAAAAATGTCCTCACCACTGAAGAAAAACGTTGTGGGCGTGGTGCTTCCTGCCAAAAATTTTCCTCAGATTCGGTAAATATTTTAAAGCGGCAACATTTACAGTTTTTGTAAGTTAAACTTATAAAATTGTGTTAGCTGTATGCATTTTATATATCTGTGATTTGTTTCTTGTGGTATTTTGTTGAGAATACCATGTTGGGTGTGTTTTTTAACAATCTTTCTGATTTTCCAGGTCTGTCGTCGACATCCATGGTCCCCACCGGAGTGTTCCGCCTTGTTGTTTTGTATTATTGTTGTTACATTTTGTTTATTATATATATGTTAACCCCTTCGATGCTCATGACGGAGCGGTTCCGTCATGAGCATCGGTTGGGCTGTGCTCATGACGGAACCGCTCCGTCATGAGCACAGCCCCCAGGGGAAGCGCTGGCGCTCCCCCCCTGGGGGCTCGATTTTCGCACCAATTGGGGGGTTGGCAGCGGAAGAGTTTCCGCTGCCACCTCCGAGCCCCCCACGCTTCCTGATGACATCAGCGCGCACAGCGCGCGCCGACGTCATCAGGAAGTGTTGGACGCGCTGGAATTCATTTCTTCCAGCGCGTCCAACGGAGCAGGTAGGTGTTTGGCTCCGGTGTGGCGGGGGGGCGGAATTGGGAGGCCTTGAGGCATCGGAAAGAGTATTTCCTCTCCCCTGATGTCTTAATGCTGGGCATTCCTGTCCCACGATCGCGCACAGCGTCGCGATCGTGGAGCAAGGATGCCCCACTAGACACCAGGGATGTCTTTTTCTTCATTTAGGAAGCGACCCCTTGGGCAAGGGTCGCTTCCTTGGGGGCATAATTTACAGTAAGACTTTACTGCCCCCCCTGGGGGCAGATCGGTCGACTTTCGGTCCGTTTCTGCCCCCAGGGGGGGCAGAAAAGCCCACTAGACACCAGGGATGTCTGTTTCTTCATTTAGGAAGCGACCCCTTGGGCAAGGGTCGCTTCCTTGGGGGCATAATTTACTGGAAGACTTTTCTGCCCCCCCTGGGGGCAGATCGGTCAACTTTCGGTCCGTTTCTGCCCCCAGGGGGGGCAGAAAAGCCCACTAGACACCAGGGATGTCTTTTTCTTCATTTAGGAAGCGACCCCTTGGGCAAGGGTCGCTTCCTTGAGGGCATAATTTACTGGAAGACTTTTCTGCCCCCCCCCCGGGGGCAGATCGGTCGACTTTCGGTCCGTTTCTGCCCCCAGGGGGGCAGAAAAGCCCACTAGACACCAGGGATGCATTTTTTTGCATGAGGAAGCGACCCCTTGGGCAAGGGTCGCTTCCCTTGGGGCATAAATTATGGGAAGACTTTTCTGCCCCCCCTGGGGGCAGATCGGTCGTCTTTCTGTCCGTTTCTGCTCCCATGGGGGTAGAAAAGCCCACTAGACACCAGGGATGTGTGTTTTTAGAAGTTAGGAAGCGACCCCTTGGGCAAGGGTTGCTTCCTTGGTGGCATAAATTATGGGAAGACTTTTCTGCCCCCCCTGGGGGCAGATCGGTCGTCTTTTGGTCCGTTTCTGCTCCCAGGGGGGGCAGAAAAGCCCACTAGACACCAGGGATGTGTGTTTTTAGAAGTTAGGAAGCGACCCCTTGGGCAAGGGTCGCTTCCTTGGCGGCATAAATTATGGGAAGACTTTTCTTCCCCCCCTCCGGGGGCAGATCGGTCGTCTTTCGGTCCGTTTCTGCTCCCAGGGGGGGCAGAAAAGCCCACTAGACACCAGGGATGTGTTTTTTGGAGTAAAGGAAGCGGCCCCTTGGGCAAGGGTCGCTTCCTGGGGTCCCAAATATTTTTCAAGACTTTTCTGCCCCCCCTAGGGGCAGGCCGGTTTTTTGTGTAGCCGTTTCTGGCCCCGGGGGGGCGGCAGAAAAGCCCACTAGACACCAGGGAATTAGTGTAAATAAAAATGGAAGTGACTCCTTTGGCAAGTGTCGCTTCCAGGGTGCAATTTTTATAATATGTATTTGGTCCACCCGCCCCGGAACAGAGTAGCCTTTTTTTTTTCCTGCTGTTTTCTGCCCCACCTGGCACACAACCCGATTGACCATTTGGGTAGTAACATAGCATGTTATAATGTTTATTGTTATATTTTTTGTGAATTGCAATAGTAATGTTTTTTTTTTTACTTTTTTGTTCTAGGTGAAGGCTTTTGCTCTTTTCAGTTTGCTGTGTTGTTACTGGTGGTTCTGCTGTTTGTGTAGTTTGGTAAGAGACTTTTTTTTGTACAATGTAAATGTGTTTGATTTCTCTGCATGAATTGTTTTTGCAAATGGTGTAATAATAGCAGTATGTTTGTTTTTTGAGTGTCAAAAACTTTTTGCATTGGTGCTTGATGTGTATTTTGTTGTCTTGTGAGTAATTTGTTTTTTTTTCTTCTTTCTAGTTGGATATCGTTGGTTTTTGCTGTGTCACTGCAGAGTTGGTTTCTGGTGAGTGCAGCTGTCTCTTGTAATTGAATTGTATAGTTTTTGAGTACATTGATCTTTGTGATAAAGGTACACATTTCTTCACTTACTTGGTTTGCACATTGTTGGTTGTTGTTGACTTGTTGGTGCAGTCTTCTATCTTAGTAAGTATAATGGCTAGCCGCAGGATTACTGTTCAGCAGGTTGTTGGTTTGCTGTTTGAGTCTTCCTCTGACCATGGTTCAGAGACTGACTCTGCATCTGAGGGAGAGGAGGCAGGGGACGATTCTGGCAGTGAGTTTTCTCTCCGTATGGAGTCATCGGATGATGAAGATACTCTTAGTGCGGATAAAGTGCCTGTGTTAGAGGAGGAGACTGATGTGCCGATAGTGCGGCAAGAGGCATCTGGGCTGCAGCCTGGGGCTGCAAGGCTTCCCGTTGGTGTAGTGCGGCGAGAGGCTTCTGGGCTGCAGCCTGCGGCTGCAAGGCTTCCCGTTGGTGTAGTGCGGCAAGAGGCATCTGGGCTGCAGGCTGGGGCTGCAAGGTTTCCCTTTGAAAGTGATGACCTCTGGGTTGCCCCTGGCATGGTGCAGCCGGCATTGCCAGAGTTTACTGGTGTTCCAGGGTCTAGAGTGAATACTGAAAACTTTTTGCCGGTAAATTTTTTTCAGTTGTTTATGGACGATGTGTTTTTGGCAGAGATTGTTGAGCAGACTAATTTGTAGTTTTTGAGGGACAACAGTGCCAGTCTTAAGCCACACTCTAGAGCTACCCGGTGGACTCCCACAAATGTTGAAGAGATGAAGAAGTTCTTGGGTTTAACTTTTTTGATGGGCTTGCTAAGGAAGCCATCAATGTCTTCATATTGGTCTAGCAGTCCCTTGATGGCAACGTCTATTTTTCCGGCAGTCATGAGTCGTGACAGGTATTTGCTTCTGCTTCGGATGATGCATTTTGTTGATAATGGTTTAGCGTTGCCACGAGATCACCCTGAGTGTGACCGTCTTTTTAAGATTAGGCCTGTCCTTGATCACTTTGTTGATCGATTTTCTGAGATTTATGCCCCTGGGAAAGAAATTGCAGTGGATGAGTCTTTGGTGTTGTTCAAGGGCCGCTTGGTTTTTAGGCAATACATTCCTAGTAAGAGGGCACGCTATGGAATAAAGCTGTATATGCTGTGTGACAGTAGGACTGGATATGTCTCTAATTTCAGGGTGTACACCGGTGAGGAATCTAGGATTAACCTCCCTGGTTGTCCGTCCACTTTCGGAGTGACTGAGAAAATTGTTTGGGAACTTGGTAGAGGATTTTTTAACAAAGGCCACCATTTATATGTAGATAACTTCTACACTGGTGCGCGGTTGTTCAGGGAATTGGCCAAAGTGGACACTGTTGCTTGTGGCACAATCCGCTCTAACTGTAAAGGTTTCCCGAAAGAACTTGTTTGTCAAAAGCTTGTGCGGGGACAGTGCAGTGCGTTGCGTTGCCAGGAGCTTCTTGCTGTGAAGTTTTCAGACAGGAGAGATGTCTACATGCTGACTACAATCCATGATGAAAGCACTGCACCTGTGACTGTTTGGGGTCAGGTCACTGAAGCGCGCAAACCTGTGTGCATTTTAGACTATAATAGGCACATGGGTGGTGTTGACAGAGTAGATCAGAGGTTGGAACCTTACACTGCTCTTCGTAAGGCTTACATTTGGTACAAGAAGTTGGCTATCCATCTTTTCCACTTGGCAATGTTTAATGCTTTTGTTGTGTTCCAGGATTCTTGCCCTGAGTCAAAGAAGACTTTTGCTAAGTTTCAGGAGTCTGTAATGGGCAGCCTTGTTGGAGTGGAACAGGCAAGTGTTCCTAGAGTTGGAGTGGTGGAGGATGTTGCTAGATTGAAAGATCGCCACTTTCCAGATCACATTCCTCCCACACCCTCAAAAGATTTTCCCAGTAGGAGATGTAGAGTCTGTTGGCGAAGAGGTACGCGGAAGGAGAGTCGTATGTACTGCCCCGACTGTCCTTCTCAACCTGCACTGTGTGTCCCTGCTTGTTTTAGAGCGTACCACACGCTCTAATGAGTGGTAAAGTGAACTGCCTTGTCTGTATTCTTTGGATAATTTGATTCTGTTTCAAGGTTGGTGTTAGTGCAATGTATTTAGTTGCTGATTTTGTGTTTGAAGATTTGTATCTATTTGCGATTTGTTTGTGTTTTTATTTTTTTCTAAAAAAATCCTAAATGTGATGGCGGTGTGTGTAGGCTTGCGCTTGGCTGTTGGTGTGTGTGGACTGGCACTTGGTTGGTGGTGTGTGTGGAATGGTGCTTGGCTGGCGGTGTGCGTGGACTGGCGGTGTGCATGGACTGGTGGTGTGCGTGGACTGGTGCGTGGCTGGTGGTGAGTGTGGACTGAAGCTTGGCTGGCGGTGTGCATGGAATGGTGCTTGGCTGGCGGTGTGCGTGGACTGGTACTTGGCTGGCGGTGTGCGTGGACTGGTGGTGTGTGCGGACTGGTGCTTGGCTGGTGGTGTCCATGGACTGGAGCTTGGCTGGCGGTGTGCGTGGATTGGCGATTGGCTGGCGGTGTGCCTGGACTGGCGCTTGGCTGGCGGTGTGCGTGGACTGGTGTTTGGCTAGCGGTGTGCGTGGACTGGCGCTCTGCTAGCGGTGTGTGTGGACTGGCGCTCGGCTGGCTGTGTGTGAGTAGTGACTTTCTGCTGGTCACTACACACACTGCTGGCTGAGTGACACTCCACGCAATCCATCAGCCTGTGTAGTTGCTGTGTCTGGATTGTGGGCGTGTGAAAGTGATGGGCCCTTGAATGGCGCTGTGTGCTGGTGTGAGTTTTGTTATGTGATGGGCCCGCGGCTGGCGGTGTGAATGGTTTTGTATGTCTATGGGAAAAAACAAGGACCCCCTGAACAGCAAATAGTTGTATTCCTAGGACAGGGTAATGTTCATGTAGAAAAATAAATTCCTAGGCAATCTCCAATTTCATAAGTAAACATCCATCGTATTTAAATTATAGGAAAACAAGAGAAAAAGCTAAAACATACATATAGTACAGGTGTTATGAATTTTATTTCTTTATGTTGCTCACATGGTCAATAAACAATATATTTGACATACAATATAAATTTAAAAATAATGAATCAACAATAATAAAATTGCATCTACAATACAATATAAAATAGGTGGCAGCTAGTAATGAATATTGGCAATCGACGCGCGTTTCGGCGTACACAACGCCTTCATCAGGAGTAGCCACTTAGGTATCTATAATAATAAAAAACATATAATTGTAGACAAATAAATAATATTTCTCTTTAAAACAAACACATAATACCATCCCTGTACAAATACTTTCTCGAGTTCCATGTTTTATAAATTGATATCATGTTTGTGATAATAGAAAACTCATGTAAATTCATTTATAAACATTCATTTATAAACATTCATTTATAAACATTCCAGACCAATGATATCATAGTTATAGAATATAGTTAAAGAGAAGATAGAAAAGAAACAGAGCAGAAAATTAGAGCAAGAGAAATAATCTTATAAGGATAAACTTACTTAAAAAATATAACAGATCAGTCATTTGAAAGAAATCCTTATTTGGGGTGCAGTCTATCCAGTATAAGTATTCGCTGTGGATATAACAGTTACAAAGAACAAAAATATTATTTATAATTGCGTGAGATGATAAATTGATGGTGACCATAGTGGAAACAAAAGTTCCACGTTATATTTAAATTGGCGAGATTAATTAACTAAAGACTCAGAATTATATAATGTGACTTACTTTCACAAATCAAGGGATAAGAAAGATCATCTTTAGTGCGATCCTATTTTGATGCGATCCTATTTTGATGCGAGAATTAATAGAGAATCTAAAAATTATAACATGACATAATATTAATGTTTGTGTTAAATCCAGGTAAAAGTGATAGACTAATTTTTTAACAGGGAGAACAGAAAAAGGACTACCTTCTGTGTCCCTTAGGGATCGGAGAGAAAATGATGATCCGAATAAAAGCCTTGGTTTGCGTGATAGCCTAATTTAAATAAAATCGGTTGAAGAAGAGTATCTAAAAGAAAAATAAACGAGTTATTTCAAAAATGGGTTGCAAAGCTAGCTTTCATTTGCTTATTAATAATAAGGAGAAAGATAAACTAACCATGGCTACAATAGCCTTTTAGTTAAACGATATTGGTATGATACCTCTACAGTTCTAAAAGGATTCCACGAATGGTATTTCTGGAACCTGAAAAGACACAAAAACCGAGTGTGGGCTTAATAAAGTGTCAACAAGAAGTGAATCTGATATAGAGTTTAACGTTGACTGAGCTAAATTTACCTTATAACGTTCTAGTCGGGCAGAAAATGGCCTCCGGCATATCGCGCAGCACAGAAGAAAACGAGATAGCAAGGGATGTAGACTCCCTCTACGAATATATACTCGTTGATAAATCGTGTGATAGATCACATGACAAGTATTAGAGGAAAGAACCTTGCTTAGTGTTAAAAAGGCAGGTAAAAGCGAAGGCAGACTACACTGTTCGAACTACCAAAATTCAACAAACTTTATTGATCTGCAGATATCAGCTCGACAGAGACAAGGACTCAAAATTGGTATAATGTGAGGAGTCCAAAAAAGAGTTATCATAAAAACGGTAAATGTAATTCAATATATTTTTAACTTGTATGTGTAAAGTACAAGATAATCAATAAATTTATCAAATAATGGCATTCTCCCAGGGTATTTCATTGTTTAATCCCTTTTTAAAAGTATTGAGAGAAAAAATCCAAAAAACCTCACGTTTTCTGCGTATTTTCTCACCACCTTTGTTATTTGGGGTTCTGATTTTCTCCAGAATTCTCCAACGGAGATCTTCCGGTTTGTGGTTCATCTCAATGAAATGCTTAACTAGTGGTGCGATTAGTTTCGCTGTCCTAATGGCAGAACGATGTTCAGTGATTCTGGTGTGAATAGCTCGGGAAGTTTCACCGACATATCCAAGTTGACATGGGCAAAGAATAAAATACACTGTATTCTGTGTTCTGCAGTTCCACATTTCTGTTGCTTGTACAGTGAATCCATTGTGGACAAAAGTTTCTCCACTTAAAATCGAATCACAGGATTTGCAAGAGGAACATTTAACTGTTCCTCTAATTGGCAAACTACCATCGATAGATTTCTGAATAAAAACTGGACTTGTTTTATTAAACCTAGAGTGGACAATAAGATCTTTAATGTTTTTATTACGCCTATGAGCAAATAGAGGTTTTTCCAGTTTTTGATGTTCAGGATTACTATTGAGGATATGCCAATTCGCATTGATGATTTGTTTTACTTTACCATCCAGAGTAGAATGTCTAGTAATGCATACCAGTTGGGACTTCTCAGTAGCATCTTTTGCTTTGAGTAGATAGTCACGGTCATAAAATCTCGTACGTTTGTAGGAATCCCTTACTAAACGATGAGGATATCCTCTCTCCAGAAATTTTCTTCTCATATCTACTGCTTGTCTATCAAAGTCATTAAGGTTAGTACAATTTCTACGAACTCTCAGAAACTGAGAGAACGGAATACTTTGCTTTTGGTTACGAGGATGAAAACTTTTAAAATGCAAAAGAGTATTCCTTGCTGTTGGTTTTGTAAAAAGATCTACTTCTAACTTACCTTGTGCATGTCTTATTATAATGTCCAAAAATTCCACTTTCTCTACACTTTTCTGGGCTGTGAATCTTAAATTTTCGTCTGCAGCATTAAGCCATATTAAGAATTCAGATAAAGAGTCTTCTCCATCTGTCCAGATAAAAAAGATATCATCTATATATCTGGACCAGACGGAGATAGACTCAAAAAATGGTGCAATTTCATTGTAAATGAATTTGGTTTCAAAAGCAGCCATATAAATATTGGCTATAGATGGTGCAACAGAAGCACCCATACTTACGCCTTTTATTTGTCTAAATAATGTATCACCAAATTCAAAGATGTTTTCTTTAAGTATTATATCTAGGCAATCAAGTATGAATTTTTTGGAACAAGGTATGTTGAATTCATCAATAAACCAATCTGTAGCTTTTAAAGCACCCTCTATAGGGATGTTGCTATATAGTGACTCTATATCAAGAGTCACTAGAATATCTCTTTGGGGATTAAATCTAATGTTTTCTATTTTATTAATCATTGCTCCTGTATCTTTAATATAGGAAGTAATTTTCGAAATATAGGGACGTAGTTTAAAATCAACCAGCTTGGATAAAGGTTCAGTAATAGTTCCAATTGTTGAAACTATTGGCCTGTAGGGAGGATCTGTGATATTTTTATGGATTTTAGGTAACCCATAAATACAAGCTGTTTTATTTTTATTAAAGTTTAAAAAATCGTATTCTTTGTTAGTAATTTCACCTGCAACTAAGGCATAATGGGTCAAAGTTTGAATCTTTTTAGATATCAGAGCTGAGGGATTAGATGATATTTTAGAGTAAAACTCATTATCGCTAAGCATATTAGACATTTTATTTTCATAATCCTGAGTGTTGATGACTACTATGCCGCCCCCTTTGTCACAGCTTTTTATTATCAGATCTTTATTTTGGGCTAAGGAGTGTAATGCTGAAAATTCATCTTTATCTAGGTTGTATAAAGGTTTAGGAATGAAATGGAGTGCTTGTTCCAATTTTTGAAGAACAACTAATTCAAATGCAGCCACTTCGGGTCCTAATTGTTCAAGTGAGGGACAAAAAGTGGATGGAAGAGCAAGAGATTTAGTAGTATTCTCATCAGAATGTTGGTTCATATCATGTTCAAAAAATTTTTTTAATCTAATTTTTCTGAAAAATGCAATAATGTCCTGATATAATTCAAATTTATTAGCGTTGGTATGAGGGACATATGATAAACCTTTAGATAGTAAATTTATATAGTGACTATCTAACATGTGGGATGATAAATTGAATATGGGGATCATATCCCCTGTTTCCAATATTGTCTATTGCGAGTTTCCAACAGATATTGGGTGTCCTGACGTTGATGATGTTGAGGCTGGTAGTTGCCCCTGTTTTGAGATTGAAATCTCACTCTTGGTCGTCCTCTGCGTTGCCCTCGATTGCCTAAAAAAGGTTGTGGGTTTTGTATGTCTCACACGCATGAAAGGTGTATGAATGGCCTGTAAAGAGGTTGGTGCCTTGTCGTGGCTTTACAGCTCACGAGCTGTGAGTCAATGGTTCAGTTTCTCGCCCTTTCAATTATTACCAGTGCATTTCATTTTTGTGAAATCACTTGCTAATACAATTGTATCTACTGAACCATCACTCACCCTCGTGCCAAATCCAACCAGTATGTGTGTGTGCTTGCGGATTAGATGGCTGTGCAGTAATATTTGTCTTTCTGAAGCAGGGTGTACCTTGTCCCTTTTTGTGAATTTTGTAATGTGTTGCTTTTGTGCCTGGTGGTGCGAATGGTCTTGTTTGTATCACGTATGAAAGGTGTGTGAATGGCCTGTAAAGTGGTTGGTGCCTTGACGTGGCTTTACAGCTCACGAGCTGCGAATCATTGGTTTGGTTTTTTGTGAATTTAATTATTGACAGTGCATTTCATTTTTGTGAAATCTCTTGTTAATAAAATTTAATACACTGAACCATGACTCGCCCTCGTGCCAAATCCAACCAGTGTGTGTGTTTGAGGAATAGATGGTTGTGCAGGAATCTTTGTCTTTAGTTTCTCTGCCAAGGTACACTTTCCATGTAAGAATAACCCACCAACTATAGATATTGTCGAAAACCCATGGGAGTTCATGGTGATGTCTCTCTTGTGAATTCAAAAAGGTTTTTTATCCCCAATGTCCTGCAAACCTCAAAATGTCTGCCACATTTTCTTTGCAATATTATTCCAAAATTCTCACGCTGTAGGAACAATAGTCTGGTTTTGCAAGGGGGGTCACTTTGGTTTATGACCCGGTGCTCGGCGGCCATCTAGGGAAACCTACCAAACCAACACATTTCTGAAAACTAGACACCCGGCGGCTTCCAGGGAGGTATGGCTTGCGTGGATCCCCCAACGTTTCCTTACCCAGGTTTCCCTAGATGGTCGCCAAGCACCGGGCCAAAAACCCAAGTGACCCCCCTTGCAAAACCAGGTGGTTTTGCGATAGGCCATTTTGATGTCGCCTCACTACGTTTTGGGCCCTTGCCTGCCGCGGGTACTTGGGCCTCCCACACAAGTGAGGCACCATTTTTACCGGGAGACCTGGGACAACGCTGGGTGGTGGTAAATTTGTGTGAGCCCGGTGATGCCACAACTTTCCCACCCCAAAATGTGTGAAAAAAGTGATTTTTTCAGCTAAAATTGAGGTTTGCAGGGGATTCTGGGTAAGGAAACGTTGGGGGATCCACGCAAGCCATACCTCCCTGGAAGCCGCCGGGTGTCAAGTTTTCAGAAATGCGTGGGTTTGGTAGGTTTCCCTAGGTGCCGGCAGAGCTAGGGTTAAAAAACTACAGCTAGTCACTTTGCCAAAAAAGGGTCATTTTTCACTGCAAAATTGAGGTGTGACCACGTTGCGTTTTGCGCTGTTTCCTGTCGCGGGCACTAGGCCGACCCACACAAGTGAGGTACCATTTTTCTCGTAGGACTTTGGGGAACGCGGGGTGGGTGGAAATTTGTGGATCCACGCAGATTCCAGAACTTTCCATCACAGAAATGTGGGGAAAATGTGTTTTTTGTCAATTTTTTATGTTTGCCAGGGATTCTGGGTAACAGACCATGGTGGGAGGCAGTCAAGTCACCCCATCCTGGATTCCCCTGGGTGTCTAGTTTTCACAAATGTATAGGTTTGCTAGGTTTCCCTAGGTGCCGGCAGGGCTAGGGTTAAAAAACTACAGCTCGTCACTTTGCCAAAAAAGGGTCATTTTTCACTACAAAATTGAGGTGTGACCACGTTGCGTTTTGCGCCGTTTCCTGTCGCGGGCACTAGGCAGACCCGCACAAGTGAGGTACCATTTTTCTCGTAGGACTTTGGGGAATGCGGGGTGGGTGGAAATTTGTGGATCCACGCAGATTCCAGAACTTTCCATCACAGAAATGTGGGGAAAATGTGTTTTTTCTGTCAATTTTTTACGTTTGCAAGGGATTCTGGGTAACAGACCACGGTGGGAGGCAGTCAAGTCACCCCATCCTGGATTCCCCTGGGTGTCTAGTTTTCAAAAATGTATAGGTTTGCTAGGTTTCCCTAGGTGCCGGCAGGGCTAGGGTTCAAAAACTACAGCTCGTCACTTTGCCAAAAAAGGGTCATTTTTCACTGCAAAATTGAGGTGTGACCACGTTGTGTTTTGCGCCGTTTCCTGTCGCGGGCACTAGGCCGACCCACACAAGTGAGGTACCATTTTTCTCGTAGGACTTTAGGGAACGCGGGGTGGGTGGAAATTTGTGGATCCACGCAGATTCCAGACCTTTCCATCACAGAAATGTGGGGAAAATGTGTTTTTTTTGTCAATGTTTTACGTTTGCAAGGGATTCTGGGTAACAGACCATGGTGGGAGGCAGTCAAGTCACCCCATCCTGGATTCCCCTGGGTGTCTAGTTTTCAAAAATGTATAGGTTTGCTAGGTTTCCCTAGGTGCCGGCAGGGCTAGGGTTCAAAAACTACAGCTCGTCACTTTGCCAAAAAAGGGTCATTTTTCACTGCAAAATTGAGGTGTGACCACGTTGTGTTTTGCGCCGTTTCCTGTCGCGGGCACTAGGCCGACCCGCACAAGTGAGGTACCATTTTTCTCAGAGGCAGTCAAGTCACCCCATCCTGGATTCCCCTGGGTGTCTAGTTTTCAAAAATGTATAGGTTTGCTAGGTTTCCCTAGGTGCCGGCAGGGCTAGGGTTAAAAAACTACAGCTAGACTCTTCGCAAAAAAAGTGTAAATTTTCAGAGTGAAAATGTGGTGTGTTCACCTTAGGTTTTGAGCCATTTCCTGTCGTGGGCACTATGCCTACCCACACAAGTGAGGTACCATTTTTATCGGGAGACTTAGGGTAGTTCAGATTTGTAAAGCAACTGTTATTACCTATTGATTTTTGATGCATTTCTCCCTTCCAAATGAAAGACATTGTGTAAAAAAAAAGTCATTTTGAAAAATGACCAATAATTGTCATGCAAGTATGAGTATTCCCAATTTCGAAAATGTGCAAATATGCACTGTTTCTAAACTCTGTAATTTGTTCCCATTTCAGAAATACATAGGTGTCTTTCATACCGATTTTTCCATGTATACATTTTCCCACAATAATTGCTATATACCCGGAACAAAAAAAAAAAACATTACAAAATGCTGCTCAGTTTTTTACTCTGGGTTCGTTGGGCTCTTGGTGAACCTACAAGTCCTATATATCCCCACAACCAGGAAGGTCCACCGGATGTAACGGTACATTGCTTTCAAAGAGATGTCATAATTAGAAGAAGTTACAGGTGAAAACGTTGACTCAAAAGGCTGCTTTTTTCAACAAATGTTTAATTTTTCCTATATTTAACTGTTAGTTTCTATAAAGAAACCTTGATGGATCTACACAAATGACCCCTTGCTGAATTCAGAATTTTGTCTACTTTTCAAAAATGTATAGCTTTCCAGGATCCATTATTGCTTTTCTACCCATTTCTACCATTATCTGGAAGGAGGTTGAAAGCACAAAAAATAGCAAAAATAGGGTATGTCCCAGAAAAATGTCAAAACTGTGTAAAAAATGTTGGATTTCTGACAAAAATCTGTCATTCCCTAAAAGCTGGAGAAATGGTGATTTCAGCCCCACAAACCCTTTTTTGATATCATTTGCAGAGAAAAACCCAGACGCTTTCATTTGCAGCCACTTTTCCCCATTTTTCACAAAAAAAACAAAATGTTGCTGTATTTTGACTAATTTCTGGGAACCCTCTAGGAGAATCCACAAACCCTGGGTACCTTTAGAATCCCCATGATGTTGGAAGAAAAGGACGCAAATTTGGCGTGGATACCTACTGTGGTCAAAAAGTTACAGGGGCCTAAGCGCGCACTACCCCAAATAGCCCAAAAAAGGCTTAGCACAGGAGGGGAAAAGGCCTAGCAGCGAAGGGGTTAATAAAAAAATAAAGTTTGAAAATAGTTTATCGTTTATATATTTATTATTATAAAAAATAAAGTTCGAAAAAAAATGTATAACGTTTTTAGTTGTTCTCTTAACTGCTGTGTGACTCTTTCTTGTTCTTATTACTGTTATTTGATGGAGTCCACCATGGTGTTACATTTTGGGGCACTTATCGCTGGAATACTGGTGATATCTGCAGTTTGCACCAACTTCTGAATAGTATGTTAGATTTATCTCAACTTTACTTCCGTTAAAGTGCTGATAATGAAATGGAGAGTAGCCGTTCCCGTGCAAAAAGACACGAGGTGCACCTTTGCGATTTATTCTAAATACTAAAATCCTGTATTGAATTGCACTGAGGTATTGGCTGCACTTACAGTGTACACACAAAATCTATTAAGAAATCTCATTGTATTTATATTGATTGGGAATAGTGCGTCAGGTGCTGGATCTTGACGAGATACTCTGCTCAGTTCGTATATTGTTCTGCACACGAAAAACATCACATCAAAACTTTCACACCAATTGCAATGCAAAACAAATTCCGGCGATAAGACACGTTAGCACCAGGGATTTTACACCTGCTTTCTGCTGGTGTTAAGCAGGACAACTACCTGCACCATGAAAGGGAACACAGCCAAGAGCCGCACCAGAACACCCACAGGTGCCATAGAGTCAATGAGCATGATACAGGGATACCCATGAGGGCCAGAAGACTCATCTCAACAACTCCAGGACCGCCAATGCCCCCCAAACCCACATCTTAGCAAAGTGTGTCCCTGTGGTCATTGTCTTAGCATGATAGGCACGAGCCCTGCAACATCACAGTGTGCTGTCACCTCAGCGTTGGCAGTGAGCCTGGATGTGTAGCTACGCACGCATCCTCCTGCATGCACAACTGGCGTGTGCTGGTCTGGGGTTCAAAGGTCAGTGCAGGGGTGTGCCTATCCGGCAAGGGGAACGGGGTGTCTCAGACATGTCCGTGTACAGGAAGTGCGGTAAGTGTGTCTCTGTGTTCTGGTGTGGCCTGCTACAAGAGCCGCAGCAGTCGATGTTGTAAAGTGGCATGCACCACCTCCAAACGGCACTGTGATGTTGTAGTTGGAATGTAGCAGGACATGCGCAAATAGGCATTACAATGGTGTGCCGTACGAGTGCACGAGATACAACAGCGCACCGTACAAAAGTGTGGGGGCTCGTGGGAGGGAGGAGCAGCCGTTTGGCAACATAACACACAGTGAACTCGACCATGTGCCACATGCTGGGCATCTCATCCATGATGACCACGGTCGCAGACATCCCACAACACCAATGACTGGCCTTTCTACACATCCTGTATGAATGCAGCATGGTTTTCACTTCTATGCTCATTCAGTGGTGTGATGTTGGCGGGTTGTGTGACTTGTGCTCCTTGTTGGTGTGTTTCATTTTGGCCATTGTTAGTCAATATGTGTGTTGTACTTAATTGTACATGTGTGCCATTCTGCCCATCTCCCCCCTCCCCCCACTCCCTGCTTCTTCCTCTTCCTAGTGCTGTTGTGACTATCATTTTGTTGCTGTACACATAAATACATGTAAAGAATAAATTAGAATAGTTCCTTGATTCTTTTAGGTTTCAAAACTTCTCTATTGGTTTCTTTTTTTTGATAAGCAAATTTTTATTTTGCAAAAGAACACATAAATACACATACAACAGTCCAAATGAACTGGCATCAAAATGACATCTCCCGGATTCATTGACAATCAATAGCGAGATCTCCCGCCCCCTCCCCGAACCCCTCGCTCCCTCCACCCGCCTATTGGTTTCTTTTTAATTTTCCATATAAACCGTTTTTTTAATATTCAACAACACATAGAAGTCAGAAGTGCAACGTATTCTATCAACACACTTTCTAGAACATTCTACAACACGTGCAGGTTAAAAGTTCATCAATTTTTTCAAACTTAACGATATTTTTTTGTAACATTTTCTTGAACATTTAACGACACGTGCAGGTTAAAAGTTGACGATTGTTTTAAGTTCGAACAGTGCCTTCCAAATGCAAGTAGCAGTTGTGGTTGAGCTGAGCAAATTTTATCCTATGATATGTACACACGTTGAAACTGCTTTTTCTTAACCAATCACAAAGATGCTTTTCCACAAAACTAATGTGCACCCTACTTTTAAAAAAGAATGCTTTCATGATATCTTTAGAGATAAGTTATAGATAGGTATTAGCATTTAAAAACCTTTGAAATTCACTGAAAAAACCATAGGTTTCATGCACGTTATAGTTAGGAATTGGCATTTAAAAAATCTTAGAAATTCACTGAAAAAACCATAGGTTTCAGGCACGTTATAGTTAGGAATTAGCATTTAAAAAATCTTAGAAATTCACTGAAAAAACCATAGGTTTCAGGGGCGTTATAGTTAGCTGGACATTTCCCTCGTACAAAACCCTAGAAATTCCCCTGTTATAGTTAGTTCAGCTAACTATAACTCGAGCCCCCTCAATGCACTGCTGATGACGTCACATATTACATCACTCATGACATGGTCAGTGACATCACTGATTACATCACTGATGACATCTCAAATGACATCACTGATGACATCACTGATGACGTCATCCATGTGATAAATTACTGCATCTTCTCACACCCTAATTTAACCGTTGATACACCGACTCAAAATTTCAGACGCCAATTATCAAAACCATAGATACTCCAATAAAAAAAACTACATACCCACTTATTAACTCTTAGGTCTACATACACCTCCACTCATTCACCTGTACAGTCACTCATACTTACAGTCACTCCGTACAAGACTATCATATGCATTTATACACCTCATAGAAACTCACACACCACCAATCATCCATAGAGGTACTCTCACACCTAGTCAGTCATGCAAATGATTAATTACACTCCCAGTTACTCACCTATGCAGTTATACACACTCCAGTTCACTTACTCATAAAAATAGCACCACATTCTTACGCTCTTATACAATCATTGATACAAGCACACACATCCATACAGCCACTCTCACAATCACACACTCTCACATATACCCACTTATATACTCTTACATGCATATATACTGCCTTTCACATATGTAGTTAGTCACAAATGTACCACTAAGATATACATTCAATCCCTAACACACCCATACATACACTCACTCAACCATACAGTTCATCACAGATGCACTCTTAAAACCATGCACCCATAGAATCACCCACTCACACATCTATGCACAGAGTCACACACAGCCTACGCACACAAACACTCAGGCACCCATACAGATACTCAGACAACCAATCAATAACCCATATAGACACTCATATAGCTATTCACAAAACCATGCAGCCACTTATACACCAACACACAGACACATACAGACATTCACACAGTTTAGTCACTAGTCTGTAGTAAGATACATTTAATGACTCATTTATGGAGTCAGTTACGCACCTACAAAATCATCCATTCACACACTTGTACACCCACTCATTCTTCAACAGGCCTTTCCCTATATATAGTAAACATATTAAAACTTTACAGAAACACATACTCACTGGATGACGTCATCAGTGATGTCACTGACCATGTCATGAGTGATGTAATATGTGACGTCATCAGCAGTGCATTGCGGGGGCGCGAGTTATAGTTAGCTGAACTAACTATAACAGGGGAATTTCTAGGGTTTTGTACGAGGGAAATGTCCAGCTAACTATAACGCCCCTGAAACCTATGTTTTTTTCAGTGAATATATATACACATATATACACACACATACATACACCCAGACAGTGGTGACAGCTTCTGGGCCCGTGGAGGGACGGTGGACTCCCATGCTATCAGGCTTCGGAGCCCGTGCTGGGGTCTGGATAGACTGTACTGATCTGACGACCCACGTTGGGATGGTGCCTGCTGTTAGGGGGGCTGTCGGTAGTGGCTTTGGGTGGACTGGGTCCCCCCATGAGGAGAACAGCGAGAAGTCGATGGAGCCGAACAGTGTGGTGGGCCTCGGGGCGAGTTCCTATGGACTCGGAGCATCTCAAAGGGAGCCGCTGACCTGTGTACCCTGTGGGATGCCTCGTTGCAATGTCGAAGCAGTATCCACGGGCGAGCTGTGACCCCTGCCGTTGGCCTGGGGAGTGAGGCGCTACGATTGAGTCCATGACCCTTCCCCAGATTACGCAGACCGGTCACTGCCTCCTGAATGGGCCCCAGCTCACCCATTCCTGTGGACAGAGGGGAACTTCTGGAAGTGCGGGGTGGGCACAAGTAACTGTCTCTTGCATATCATTATTCTGCAGCCTTACAGTGCACCCTCCGCTGCCCACCATAGACAAACTGAGTGGCTTAGTTGCGGTAGCCCAGGCAGAGGGGAGTCGGGAGTGGCCTGAACACTGACCAGGGAGGCCCTGCTGATGCTGGAAAACCCTCACTGCATGGAGATGACTGCTGGTATGTGACCCCCCCCCCTTTGATGGTGTGCAGCAGCCTAGAGGTCGCCGGAGCTGGGCCTGATTGGGCCACCAAGACACATTTACCCTTCCATAGGGCCAGTGATGCCCTCAGTCTGTAGTCTCGGGCTGTGGTGTGGGGTCACTTTCTGGACTGGCAACCATCTACCTTCTCCGGATTCCTGCGAGTTGCTGCGGACTGTTCGGGACTGTTGTTGTGAGCAGTGACCTATCAGGTCCTGCCTGGTGGAGACGTGGGGGGGCTATCACACAACTTCTTCAGTGGACCACGCTTTGACCTCCCTGTCCGGTAAGCGGCCTGATCTCACACTGGTGAAGGAGAATGCAACCAAATCTGTTAAAATAAATAAAATAATCATAACACGTTCCCCCAGAGGGTAAAACTCGGGAGGGGGCTCTGGCTGGCACTGTGGTGAAACTGGATGGGGCTGCCGAGGCGGCGAAGTCCCAGCGGACTTACTAGCGACAATCCAAAATTCATGCGACGGGATGGTTCACAAGATTGATTCTTTTGCCAATAATGTTAACCTGTTGCAAACTGACCTACGCAATGCGGTGGATCGTGTGACAACTGCAGAGCAGCATGGGGACTCCCTGCAGCAAGAGGTGAGCATTCTTCGTGACACAATAATCAATCTGCAGAAATTGGCAAGCCGCTTAGACGGGCCAATCGCGCAGAAATAACCTACGGGTTGTGGGGTTCCCAGAAAGGGTGGCAGGACAGCCTCCCAAACTCTTTTTGGAGGACTGGATTATTACAGTCCTTCTTACCAAGTGTTAAAAAGAAAGGTCTAGGCCAGGTGAAAGCTTTACTTGTCCAAGTCGGAATGGCAGCCTAAAACTGGTCTTCAGTGGCAGGCCTAAGATATGTTTTAAAAAGCTAGTTTAGTGTGTGGCACAATGAGGGTTGCAGGTCCACTAGTACCATTTAATTTACAGGTTTGGTAAATATGTAGTGCCATTTAATAGGAAGCTACAAGTAAATAAAATATACCAATCAGGTAGACGCCAATTGTAATATGTTATAGGGGGCGAGCAGATGCACTTTTCTGCTGGTTAGCAGAGTCCTAATGGCTACAAAAGCAGGTGCAAAAATCTGGGGGGGTTACCCTGCAAAAAGGGCCAGGTTCACCAATTTTTAATATTGGGTGACCAGTTTCTTGGTGAAATTACAGTTCTAACTAAAGATTCTCTGCGTCATTGTGGGATTACTGTTTTATATCCGTCATTGTGTTTTTTGTAATTCACTACTCTGATTAACTATTTGAATGATCAATACATTGTAAAATAATTCAAATAATGTTGTGTTCTCACATAACCTAGGCTGAATAGTCATACTATAGTAGAACAGAGAACAATTGGGGTGCCTTACACCTCTCTATACTCACCCCACACCTTTCTTTGATTTACACAATGACTGTTTACCCACTAACAAGAGCCAGGAGGCCTAAGTGAAGTCCACTTTCTGTTGAGGACGTTGTATCCTGTGCACAGGTTACCATTACCCATCAGCTTTCTCCACTTAATAACACATCTTGACAGATCACACAAAAAAAGAGAGATTGTTCACCCTGCCACCAAAAACAAAAACCGAGATTGTGTTTTGTTGTTATTTTTTTATTTGCAATAATTTTTTTCCATAGTATTGCCAGATAAGTAAGACAGGACTGACGCCCTTCTTTTTGTCAATATGTTTCAAAACTCTTGCTATTTGCAGGCCTTTTGTATCACACACAACCAAATTATACTGTCGTATACATTTTAACCTGAAGAATTAAAAGTCATAACAGTTGTGTTGACAAATAGTTATGCCCTATGCCACAACAAAAAGGCTTATGAAAACGTTTTCACTTCAAGAAACATACTATTAAACAATGTGGCATGCAACTACTTTCATTCCTGAGGTAAATGTTATTTTGTAGAACAAGAGATAAGGAACAATTAAGTTACGTCAGGTCGTTTTCAGATAAGGCCATTTTTCAGTAAACGAGGTAATATAATAATAAAATATTTTTAAATGTTAACATTTAACCAAGTGTGGGCATATACAACACAGTCCCACTCACCTTCACTGGCTCACTTCACCTGCTGTTCAACACAGGTCCTTGGACTGGATCTCCTTGTTACTCTTGGATGAAGTTAAACTCTTCTATGCCTCCTTAGCTTCACCCCTGGCTGGGCTCTTTTCAGAGCTCCACCGTTACCCCTCTCTTGTTTGTCATATACTGAACCTATTCCCCTCCCAAATCCACTTTGATGGACCTGCATGTTAAAACTGTAGAAAACTTACAGGTCCTCCTGAAACTATGAAAATGTCTTAGTTCTTTTGCTAGCTCGCTAAAAACATTCCTTTTTGCAAGTTACGACTAAATGACCAAGATTTATGAAACAAAAACCCAGTAAAACAAAAATTTGGGCATGTGGTAACTGGCATCACCAGCCTACTCGGCTAGATTGCTCACCATTTCCAACTGATTCTGTCAAGAACCCAGAAGTGATCTTGGACTTAGATTTCACTTTCGTTCCACAAATAAACCCTGTATTGAAGGCTTGTATCTACCTCTCAAGATTAATGTTATTGTAAGATAGGTGGCTTCTATTATGCAGTCTATTTTTTTTAAACCTTTATTGAAGATTTGTACGGTACATCAGTGTGATAAAAAACCATCCTATCTTAGTATACATTAGTATATATGCGTAGAACACCTTCCCGTACCAGCATAAACATGGTTATAACCCCCCCCCCTCAATAACATCGATGCAGGCAAAAATCTCTTTATGCAGTCCAACCTTTAGCAGTCCAGTATATCAACATATGATGCAGTCCACTGTTTACAACGGAATGAGCGAGTGCGAAACGTAATGTTATACACAGTTATCCCAGGCACATCGACTCCCCAGTCATACCACCTCGACTCTACCCCTGACATACATTTTAGGAGGATTCAAACCCCGCTCCCAGTGTCTCCTCCCCGGCCCCGCACAGAACTCCCACTCAATTTCCCTCCCGCAAGATACCAGAGTGGGGTGTAGACATCTCCTCATTGCCTGTCCCCCGAGCATCCACACTTTCCACCTCCCCGCTCCCTGCCGCCTGCTCAAGCAGATATGAAGTTAGCGGCCCCCAAATGTCTTTTGGGCGTGACTTAGTGGGTAAAAGTTCTGCATAGTCGCGCATGTTTTCCTGCCAGGTAGTCATTGAATGAATCCATTCTTTAAACTTGGGAGCACGGCCCCTCCCCCACCGACATGCCACTTGCCTTTTGGCTAACAGCAGCCCCATTGCTAAGAATGTTTTGTATTGTGTGATAACCTTTTGTGTCAGATCCAGGAGGGCTAAGAGTGGACATGGTAGCACTCGAACCCCTATCATGTTCGAGATGCCCTCGAACACTTGCAGCCAATATTCCGCCACCGGAGGACAGCCCCAGGCCAGATGGAAGAAATCTGCCCCTTCCTGCCCAAAGCGCACACAGAGATCATTTTCCCTAAGTTTAAACCTATAAAGTTTAGCTGGAGAATAATACAATCGGTGCAAAAATTTAAAGTGTATAAGTCTCAATCTACTGTTGCCTGTGATGGCCTCTGTCTGTGTGCAGCTAAGTTCCCACTGTTCCTCAGTCAAAGGGGTAACCAAATCCCTATCCCACTCAGTTCGGGCCCGAGTAGAGAGGGTTAGCTTTGATTGCTGCGTGTGTTTATAGAGGAGAGATATAGCGTGCTGGGGGGGTGCTGCCTGTAAGAATGCATGTAAAGGAGCTAATGTAATGGGCTCTGCAGGAAAATCCGGGGTTACCGCCTTAACACTTTGGCGGAGCCGCGTATACAGAAATGTATCCATTACAGTGGGTATGCGTGTGCCAAATAACTGTTCCCGTGAGCGGAACAGCCCCGCTATATAAAGGTCACCCCTCGTGGAATACTCAAGGCTAGCCAGCAGCCTACAACATATTCCCTCCCCTGTGACGCGCAGGAGGGGATTTCGCAGCAGGGGCATTTTGGGAGAATATAACATAGGGTTCCCCAACTAGAGAGCTATCCGATGCCAGGCCAGTATAGTACAGTCCACTCTGGATGGGTCCAGCGCACGTTCCCTAAGTGCTGTAAAAAGGTAAACCTGACGGAGGGGTCGGGCCATATAGCCATCCTCCACCACCAGATGGGCCATGCACGGCGGTGGATCAAACCAATAAGTTGCGAAGTGGGCCTGTGCACAGTAGTAATAAAATTCAAAATCAGGAACCTCAAACCCCCCCTGGTGATAGGGCAACATGAGTGTGGTTAGGTTAAGGCGCGCCTGTTTCCCTCCCCATATAAGTCTTGTGAGTTGCGCCCTAAGTGTACTAAAAAAAAAGCTCCCTGGATGATATGGTATGTTGACAAACAGGTATAAGAGCTTCGGCAGCAATACCATCTTAATTAATGACATCCTTCCCACCATAGAGAGGGGAAGGAGCAACCATTTGGTGATATTATAAGTTATCTTATCCATGGCTGTACCATAATTGACCCTCATTAACGCTTCCTTGTCCCTCGTGATACGGATGCCCAGATATCTCAATTCATCAGATTCCCATATGAGAGGGTAGTCCAGCTGGTATGGCAGGGTATTTTCCGTGAGGGGGAACACCGCTGATTTGGACCAGTTCATTTGTACGCCCGATATAGCGCCAAATTTAGTTATCTCCCACAATATGGGGTTCAAATTGACACGGGGATTCCTCACATATAACATCATGTCGTCAGCATATAACGAGATTAGTAGTTGTCTAGTGGGGTAAATCAGTGCCTTGTCATTGTGATGCTGCCGTAGCTTCGCAGCTAAGGGTTCTATAGCAAGAGCAAACAAGACCGGAGATAGGGGGCATCCCTGGCGCGTACCTCTGGAGATGGCAAATGGGGAGGATCTGGCTCCATTTAAGAGGACTGATGCCTGTAAAGCAAACGTATCCAATTTAGGAAGGTAAAAGGGCATCCCCATGCGTTCCAAAACCCCAAGCAAGTAGTCCCTTTCCAGGGAGTCGAATATCTTGGTGGCATCTAGAAATACCGCCACCGCCGAGCAGTGAGGGTCAATATCTTGCAGCACCGCAGCGAGGGTGCGAAGATTATGCGACGTGGCGCGACTGGGAATGAACCCCGCCTGCTCAGGGAGTACCAGCCTCTGCATTAGCAAGCCAAGTCGGGTCGCCAATACCTTAGCAAGTATCTTAGTGTCACAATTTAGCAAAGATAGGGGGCGATATGAGTCACAAGAGAGGGGGGACTTCCCAGGCTTCAATAACGAGGTGATTAATGCCTCTCACATAGTACCAGGTAAGCTACCCTCCTCGAGTGCCACATAAAATACCTCTTTTAGAATGGGGGCGAGAATCCCCACATAAGTTTTGTAAAGTTCTATGGGTAACCCATCTGACCCCGGGGCCCGACCAGACTGCATCTGCATAATAGCCTCTGTAATTTTGTCAACCTCTAATTCCAGGTTTAAGAATTTTTGCTGATTCTCTCGTAACCAGGCTAGAGCGGTGTCCTCGAAATATTCAGGCAGATCGAGGAGGGTGCCCCTCTGTGACGAATACAAAGTTTTGTAGAACTAGCTGAAAGTGGACAATTGTGCTGGAAGATCCCTATGTATAGTGCCCTGCGCATCCCGAATCTCCGACACATAGTTGGAGAATCGAGGGGGTTTGATCGCGCGGCCAGCGCCTTCCCCGGTCTATTACCCTCCCCATATCTCCTGGCCATATGAGACTTCCCCCGAAATTTACATTCCCTGTCCGCCAGTTCACCATATTCAGTTAGCTTGCTACGTATGGTAGCTCTAAGTGCATGGCCATCAGTACTTGCAGTAACATCCTGCTCTAATGTTTTAAGATCCCCTTCCAGCTTGGAGAGATCCCTGCGCAATGTTTTCAGGATGCCACCCCCTTTGGATATACACCATCCGCGGACCGTAACCTTAAACGCCTGCCAGACTATAGTTATACTGGGAACTGATTCAACATTACGCTGAAAAAAATCACGGATGTCTTGTTCCAGCTCCTCTCTAAACACCGTATCATGCAAGTGTGATGGGTTAAGACGCCAGCTACTATACGGAGAGTGCTGCAACGGGGGATGAAGTTGTACCACAACTGGAGAGTGGTCCAAATACGTTTGAGCCAAGTGAGACGCATTTTTCAGCCAGTGCGCCATGCCAACTGATATGAACAGGTAATCCAATCTGGCCCAGGATGAGTGAACCGCTGAGTAATGCGTACCCTCCAGTATCTGTGGATGCACATGACGCCACGAGTCAAGTAAACGATTATAGGTTATTATATCTTTCAATGTTCTATGGGTGAGCGTAGAGTGGGCTGGAGTAACTCTAGATCTATCCAATCACGGTTGTAATGTTGTATTAAAGTCCCCCCCCCCCAGATAACTTAAGTAGTGCCTATCTCTTGAATCTTATTCCATAGTTGTAGGAGTGCTCGAGGGTCATTAGTGTTGGGGCCATAATAATTAGCAATCGTCACATCATAGGAGTGGAGTCTCCCCCAGACTAGGCAATACCTGCCGCCCGCGTCAATGTCTGACCCGTTAGGCACAAAAGGCACCCCCCGCTTGATTAAGATAGCAAGTGCACGAGAGTAACTGGAGTAGCAAGCGAAGCAGCGGTGTGAGGCCCATCGGAAAGCGAACAGAGGTGCAACGCCAGGGCCAAGGTGCGTCTCCTGCAACAGAGCTAAGGCGATTTGGTGTCTGTCTAAATACCCAAGTATCTGCCGCTTCTTTCTGGGGTTGTTCAAGTCTCGCACATTCCACGTAGCAATCTTAAGCCCAATAACGTGTGGTGCCTACCAGTGTGGCTGCTAAGATAGTCAGTATTCAGCCCTGCATCAAGAACTAGCATAGTTTGTGCATTCCAAAAAACAACAACCATACTCCCCCCTCCCGCACCGGCTTCCCCAACATGCCGGGTACACTAACCCTCCCCTCCCAAGTAACCATCAACATCTCACACTTACTACCCTACGGTACCGCAGAATTGGGGGTTTGCCCTGGTGTGGAAGCGCCAAGGGCCCACGACCTGTCCTCTCCCTCCTTATTCTCACCCACGCACTGCTCCGCTTGAAGGCGGGCAGTTATCGCGGGACAGAGAGGAGGACAGTCCACGAATAAAATATGAAATGGTAATACATCACCAACTACGAATCGTTCAGCAAAAGTGTGGCCGCAATAAGAGTCTCATGGGAACCAATATCTATTACGATGCTTAATCAGGATCCGACAATGGAGAGTTAGATCTGGAGCGCCCTCGTGCCCCAGGCTCCTTGGACGTCGCCCGCCGTTGTTGTTTAAGATAATCTTCAGCCTCCTGCGGGTTCTGGAAGAAATGCTGTTTACCCTGACGCGTAATCTTCACCCTCGCCGGGTACAACATAGCATAGGGAATGTCCTGCGACTGAAGTTTTTTCTTGATAGCTGAGAACTTACGCCTGGCGTCTTGAACTGCTTGCGTGAAGTTCGGATAGAAGGCCAACGTGGTGTTTTCATAGTGCGCTTGTTTTTTTTCGCGAGCCAGGCGCAATACCGCATCCCTGTCACGATAGTTAAAAAAGCGGGCTATCACCGGTCTTGGCGTTGCCACCGGGGCGGGCGGGCCCCCAGCGATCTGTGTGCTCTCTCCACCGTGAGATGCGCAGAAAAGGAATCTCAGCCAAAGAGATCAACAACCAGCTTTTCGATGAAGTCCTCCATACGGCCCACAGTAGTGGATTCCGCCAGGCCAAGGATATGGACGTTATTTCTTCGGGAACGCACCTCTAAATCTTCATTTTTATCAGCTATAATCGTGAGCAGCTTGTCCATCTGCGATAATTGTCCCCTACTGGAGGTAGCTCCATCTTCTAGATCTGAAACCCTGGACTCGGCTTCCTTCAGTCGCTGCTCATGTTGGTCCAGTTTGTTGAACAAACCGTGGACCCTGTTACAGTTCCATATACCGGCCGCACAGCCAATCCGTTCAATGAATCCAATTGTCAAGAATTCCTGTCATGCGAGGGGAGGAAAACGGTAACCAGCGAAAACGGACTACATCTCCCAGGATGCTTAGCGGTTGAGAGGTTATGTAAACAGGAGAGCTGTTACATAACTCAAGGAAAACACGCCCTTATGTAAACAGGAGAGCTGTTACATAACTCAAGGAAAACACGCCCTTATGTAAACAGGAGAGCTGTTACATAACTCAAGGAAACACGCCCTTATGTAAACAGGAGAGCTGTTACATAACTCAAGGAAAACACGCCCTTATGTAAACAGGAGAGCTGTTACATAACTCAAGGAAAACACGCCCTATAAAGGGAGGAACCGGGAGGTACAACGCTGTCGGATATTGTGTTTACACCGACGTACCTGCTTAGTGAAGAGCAGTGTTCCGGAGTGGTGCTCCAGTAAGGCAAGAACGGAGGTAGGTCGAGTCGTTACTCCCTGGGCCGTGTCTTGCCCCATCGTCACCTGTGAAGGACCCGGAAGCTCTACCGGATAACCATTGAGCTTCGCCTTTTGACTCGGCTGAGTCAAAGCGCAGTGGCGCTTTTGCTGGTTGGAGTCGTAACTCCCAGCCCGACCAGAGATACAGGGACTGCCAGCTGTAACGCACACCAGGAGGTGTTTGCCGCGTTACAGACTCGGAAGTCCACGGGATCGATCGAGCGGCTGCTCTCGGTTCAGTCTTCTTTGCTTGTGATTGGGGTATCGGTGACGCATCACCAGGAGGTGACTCCGCGCCCCGGTGCAGTCTGAGGAAGAGGTTGAGCGGCTGCTCCCTTCAGGTAGAGACCCCGGCTGGGTGTTTCCCTGACTCCTCGATTCTCCCCAACACCCTTCGTGCCCCTCACAGCCTACCGATTGGCATTGTCGGCCATTTCATTTCTGCCCTCTGTTGGCATACGCCGGGATCGGTGTATATGCAGAGGACGGTTAGGACCATCCGTGCTGTGGGCTGGTAACGTACTTAGCCTGGAGGATTCCAGTGACTATAACCTTTGTTTATTCCTTGTATTATTTTTGCCTTCATTAAAATAACTAAACCTTCACAAGTGGTGGCGTTCTCATTATCGTGTCTGTTAAACGATCCTGAGACGTTCAGGGCGTTACAAAATATCCGACCTTAATAACACTAACTGTCTCCCGGTCGATAACAGACATGGCAACACTTGATGATGTGCTGGCTGCTTTAGCGACCGTGCAAATTGAATTGGCTGCCTCCAGGCAAGAAACAGCCGATGTAAAAGCCAGACTGGATGCTATCCAATTGGACCCGCTCACGCCCAGCACCTCCCTCACGAACCAGACCCCTGCGGTAGTAGTGGAAATGCCGGTAGCCGTCCCCTTGGCAACACCAGAGAGGTACAGTGGGGATCCTAACACAGTGCAGGTATTCCTCACACAAGTGGCGCTACATTTATCGTGCAAACCAAGGGCGTTCCCCACGAGTCAGGCTCGTGTGGCTTTCCTTATATCCTATTTGGCTGGAAACGCGGCACAATGGGCCGTACCTCTGGTGAGCAGGGACGACCCCATCTTATGTGATTGGGGTGCTTTTCGCGAGGAATTCCTGAAGGTCTTCGACAGAAGGGCTGACTCGTACACGGCGGACCGTGAAATGCTTGAGTTGAGACAGGGATCCAACGACCTGGTGCAGTATCTCAACGCGTTCCGAAGGCTGGTTGCGGAAACCAAGTGGCCTGTTGCTAAACAGACGGCGCTCTTCCATCACGGGCTGTGCGATGAGCTCAAGGACGCCGTGGCTCATATTGACCCACAACCCAAGACATGTGAGGGCCTTATCAACCTGGTATTACGGCTGGAACATAGGCTAAGTGAAAGAAAGGGGGATCATGGGAGAAAAAGGAAAATCCTTTCCATCCTATGTGACAGTGGGAAGTCCTGAAACTGCCACCGCATCCAAGGGAGAACCCATGGATATCGGCGCAATACGAGCGAGCCTCACAGCCACGGAGAAAGAGTCACGCCGTAAACAAGGATTGTGCCTATATTGTGGCAAAAAAGGCCACTACGTACGTGAATGCCCTGCCAAACCGAAGACGTCACGTTATCGGGCCAACCGGTCGGTAACAGCCGTGGTGGACGTACCGGCGGAAAACTAGAGGACTCCCAGACCAAAGAAGGGGCATCTCGGAGTCACTCATCCATCCCTTCACTTTCCAACTCGGTCACTAAGGGACAACGACACCTGTTTCTCACGGTGCACGTGGGAGTGCATGACCAGTGGATACCCGTTGTGGCCATGGTGGATTCAGGGGCCACTGGCATGTTTATGGACCACAACGAGGCATGCAGGCTAGGGCTAGTGCTTCTTCCCAAAGCTGTACCCGAAGACGTCTATGCTGTAGACGGAAGGCGATTGGTGACGGGGCCCATCGGGCAGCACACGGGGGTCCTTCCGATGAGATGTGGGAGGAACCATTTGGAACAAATCGATTTTAACATCATCCGAGCGCCCCAATATGGCGTCATATTGGGATTGCCGTGGCTACAGAAACACAACCCCTCTGTGGATTGGCCAACACATCGCATCGAACTGACGTCACCGTATTGCATCCTGCATTGTGGAATAAGAACGGAATCCCTTGACGCAGATGAGAGCGGGAGTCAGACGGTGGCTACAGCGGCAGAAAAAGATGTGGCTCTCCCCCAGGCTTATCACAGTTTTGAGGATGTATTTGATGAGGTGAAGGCGGAAGTGCTACCACCACATAGACAGTTTGACTGCCAGATCGACCTGGTGCCAGGGGCCAGCGTTCCCAGCGGCAGGCTGTATGCCCTGACGGAGCCTGAAAACGTGCATCTCCGGGGGTACCTGGATAAACTCCTCAAGCTAGGATTCATCCGCCCGTCCAAGTCTCCGGCCGCCTCGCCACTCTTCTTCATCCCGAAGGCTAATGGGGAGCTGAGAGCCTGTGTGGACTTTAGGGCATTGAATGCGATAACCGTAAAGAATCGGTACCCCTTGCCTCTCATCAGTGTACTTCTGGAACAGGTCAAGAAAGCTCGTATCTACACCAAGTTGGATTTGAAAGGGGCATACTATCTGGTGCGCATGAGGGACGGAGACGAGTGGAAGACCGCCTTTAAGACCAGGTTCGGCCTTTTTGAGTACCTCGTCATGCCGTTCGGTCTGTGCAACGCCCCGGCAGCCTTTCAGTACTTTTTGAATGAGGTATTCAGAGAGGAGTTGGATATCTACGTGGTCGTATATATCGACGACATCCTCATCTATTCGTCCAGTGTGGAGGAGCACGTACACCACGTCAAAGCTGTGCTCCAAAAGCTGAGGGAAAACATGCTGTTTTGTAAACTCAGCAAGTGTGACTTCCACGTCACATCCGTGGAATTCCTCGGAGTAATGCTGAGTCCAGAGGGACAGGAGATGGCAGAACGAAAGATCAAGGCGGTGAAAGAATGGCCGGTGCCCCAAAGCGTGAAGGACGTCCAAAATTTCATTGGCTTCGCCAACTTTTACAGGCGGTTTATAGATGGATTTTCAGGATTGGTGGCCCCAATCACACAGCTACTGAGGAAGTCCAAGGAGTTTGTCTGGTCCCCTGAAGCGAACACAGCCTTTGAGGCCCTGAAAAGCGCCTTTGGTAAGGCGCCGGTGTTGGCTCACCCCGATCCGGATCTCCCCTACGTGGTGGAAGCGGACGCATCGGATGTGGCGCTGGGGGCTATCTTGTCCCAACGCAACCATGACACAGGGGTGCTTCATCCCGTTGCGTACATGTCCCGCAAACTCAACGACGCCGAACGCAACTACCATATTGCGGAGAAGGAGCTTCTCGCAATCAAGGACGCCTTCACCGAATGGAGGCATTGGTTGATGGGGGCAAGACATGTGGTATCGGTGTACACGGACCATCGGAACCTACAGTTCATGACGGCCACAAGACACCTTTCTCCCAGACAGCTGCGGTGGATGATCTTCTTTGCGGGGTTCAACTTCCGCATCACATATCGGCCGGGGACGGAAAACCGGAAGGCGGACGCCCTGTCCCGTCAATCTGCAGTTAAGGAACCATTGCCTGCGACCGAGCATTCCATCATTTCCCCGAGGATGGTATTGGGGGTTATCCAACCGGATACTTTCCTGAGGGGAATAAAGAGAGGGATCAGGTCATTCGCATGGCGGAGGTGGCTCCTCAGTCACAGAGAATGGCAGCTGAAGGACGGGATACCCCTGAAGGGCAGGTGCCTATTGATACCCACGCCTAGGCTAAGGAAACAAGCATTCATCTGGTGCCATGACTCTCCATGCGCAGGTCATTTGGGCTTTGAAAAAATGGTGGCTAGCATGGGACGGCATTTCTGGTGGCCAACCATGAGAGTGGATGTCAGGAGGTGGGGACAGGAGTGTCCTACGTGTGCTACCATGAAGGCCGACCATGGCCGAACCCAAGGGCTCTTACATCCACTTCCGACCCCGGATAGACCATGGGATAGCATATCACTGGACTTCGTGGTGGGCCTACCGGTAGACCAGGGGATGACGGCAATACTGGTGGTGGTGGATTACTTGACGAAAATGGGGCACTTCATCCCCTGCAAGAGAGTCCCTACGGCCGGGGAATTGGCGTCACTACTCCTAAAGAATGTGGTACGACTGCATGGATTACCTGGGGTGATCGTGTCGGACCGGGGGTCGCAGTTTACTGCGCAATTCTGGAAGACTTGGTGCACTGCGCTGCATGTTAAGACCGCCCTGTCCACCAGCTACCACCCTCAAACGGACGGCCAAACCGAGCGCCTGAACCAAACGCTCAAACAGTATCTGCGATGTTTTGTGGACCAGGGCAGGGAAGAATGGGTCGACTTGCTATGGGTTGCAGAGATAGCCTATAACAACGCCACTCACAGCTCCACACAGTCATCTCCGTTCTATAGCAACTATGGCCAACATCCCAGGTTCTTGCCATTTCTACATCCGTTCAGAGAGGACAGGATTCCCGCCACAGCGGACAGGGTGGCACACATAAAAGACACGTTGATGCGCTCAAGGGCTGTCCTAATAGAGGCCAAGAGAAGATACAAGGCAGCGGCAGACAGGAAGAGAAGGCCCGGGCCACTGTACCACACTGGAGACTACGTCTGGATATCCACAAGAAACATGAGGTTTCGAAAGAACAGTGTGTTCCATCCCAAGTACATGGGCCCCTATCGAATTACCAAGTGTATGGGTCCCGTGAACGTGAAGGTGTGCTTGCCCCAGTCATTGCGGATACACCCTGTCTTTCATGTATCATTGCTCAAACCAGCACCCTCCAAGCCGTCTGGGACACCTAGGCCGGTATGCGTGGAGTCGGAGGTGGAGTATGAAGTGTCGGGCATACGGGCGTCCAAGTGGCGCAGGGGGAAGCTGTGGTACCTGGTTGCGTGGAAAGGCTATGGCCCGGAGGAGCAGTCATGGGAACCGGCTGAAGGGGTTCATGCTCCGCGCTTGGTCTCCTTGTTCCATCGGCGTTTTCCTGCCAGCGCTGGACCCGTGGGGAGCCGCTGAGAGGGAGGATGTACTGTCAAGAATTCCTGTCATGCGAGGGGAGGAAAACGGTAACCAGCGAAAACGGACAACATCTCCCAGGATGCTTAGCGGTTGAGAGGTTATGTAAACAGGAGAGCTGTTACATAACTCAAGGAAAACACGCCCTTATGTAAACAGGAGAGCTGTTACATAACTCAAGGAAACACGCCCTTATGTAAACAGGAGAGCTGTTACATAACTCAAGGAAAACACGCCCTTATGTAAACAGGAGAGCTGTTACATAACTCAAGGAAAACACGCCCTATAAAGGGAGGAACCGGGAGGTACAACGCTGTCGGATATTGTGTTTACACCGACGTACCTGCTTAGTGAAGAGCAGTGTTCCGGAGTGGTGCTCCAGTAAGGCAAGAACGGAGGTAGGTCGAGTCGTTACTCCCTGGGCCGTGTCTTGCCCCATCGTCACCTGTGAAGGACCCGGAAGCTCTACCGAATAACCATTGAGCTTCGCCTTTTGACTCGGCTGAGTCAAAGCGCAGTGGCGCTTTTGCTGGTTGGAGTCGTAACTCCCAGCCCGACCAGAGATACAGGGACTGCCAGCTGTAACGCACACCAGGAGGTGTTTGCCGCGTTACAGACTCGGAAGTCCACGGGATCGATCGAGCGGCTGCTCTCGGTTCAGTCTTCTTTGCTTGTGATTGGGGTATCGGTGACGCATCACCAGGAGGTGACTCCGCGCCCCGGTGCAGTCTGAGAAAGAGGTTGAGCGGCTGCTCCCTTCAGGTAGAGACCCCGGCTGGGTGTTTCCCTGACTCCTCGATTCTCCCCAACACCCTTCGTGCCCCTCACAGCCTACCGATTGGCATTGTCGGCCATTTCATTTCTGCCCTCTGTTGGCATACGCCGGGATCGGTGTATATGCAGAGGACGGTTAGGACCATCCGTGCTGTGGGCTGGTAACGTACTTAGCCTGGAGGATTCCAGTGACTATAACCTTTGTTTATTCCTTGTATTATTTTTGCCTTCATTAAAATAACTAAACCTTCACAAGTGGTGGCGTTCTCATTATCGTGTCTGTTAAACGATCCTGAGACGTTCAGGGCGGTACACCAATCAATTAAATATTCTTTTTTCAAATCTTTTATGTACTCTTCAGTTAATCCAATGCTTTTCTCTGCCGTTTTACTGTCATTATCTTCAATTCATTGTACTCATTTAAATCCAATAGGAGATATATCACCAACACACAGGAGACAAGATGATTTCCACATGTCACGTATTTATTCATGTTACCCAATGCATTTCGGGACGTATCCCTTCGTCAGGGGCATCTACAATACAAATTAATCAATGTCAACATCGTCATTGTGATTCAATACACTGTAATCCATTAAAAATGAAGGTACAAAATTCGTGCTCAATGCATTAACCCACAAACTCAAACGAACCTTTTCAAAAAGAACACGAAGCCTTCTGTAACCATGCTCCCTCCAAGTCTCCCCAATCCAATTAACCTTCGCCTATTTCGTAGATATCCCGCCCTGCGTTTAACAAACACCCTTCCCTTTCAGAACAAAAAGTGCTTCAAAAATGCCTAACTAAATCCGGTTGTACAGCGCTTACCGTGACATACACAAAACATTCTTCAGAAGTGAAAGAAGATGCGGGTACACGCTTGCTGCCGATTGCACATTTCCACTGCCGTGCTCACTCCATTTACTCAGCGCTCGCTCTCACATCTTTCACTCTGTAGTGAAAAAAACTTTTCCCTCACGGTTGGTTTTTAAACTACTCGCTGCGCGCTAATTCTTGTCAGGTGCTTAATCAAGTGCAGATGACTGAACAAATGGCTCCCTGGTTGGGTTGAAAAAATGTGGAAGCGAACATTCTTTGGTCAGTGAAAACTCCATTGCCCAGAATCCCGTGTAACGTGCGTTTTCATGCCTTAGTTCCTCTTTTACCTGACCCCGTTACTCATGCCATGTGTTCTCTAATACCAAAATGAATTGTGCGCCAGTACCTCACATCCATAAAAATATAATCACTGTGTTTCAAGATACTCGTAAGGTTACTAGTTTATGGACAATTAAAACATTCACAATAATATGTTGACATTGCACAGCCATAGATCGTGACGAAAATGACCCCTGTGTGTGTCTGCTCCTTTTTCAGTTCATTCCTTGAGACCAATAAGTCATTCATTTTTAATCGTAATCAGAAACTCTTCGTGGGTGCAAACTCACAGGTAGGACGGTGTCAATACAATGCAAACGTGAGTAGCGAGATGCACACCAATTGTTTGACCTCGAAAATTAATCTAAAGCTTGACGTGTTTGTACTGTGTAGGCGTGCATGCCTGATAAGCGCTCCGTCCAATTGCGCCTGCAAAATGAACAAACCGTGGACCCTGTTACAGTTCCATATACCGGCCGCACAGCCAATCCGTTCAATGAATCCAATCAATTAAATATTCTTTTTTCAAATCTTTTATGTACTCTTCATTTAATCCAATGCTTTTCTCTGCCGTTTTACTGTCATTATCTTCAATTCATTGTACTCATTTAAATACAATAGGAGATATATCACCAACACACAGGAGACAAGATGATTTCCACATGTCACGTATTTATTCATGTTACCCAATGCATTTCGGGACGTATCCCTTCGTCAGGGGCATCTACAATACAAATTAATCAATGTCAACATCGTCATTGTGATTCAATACACTGTAATCCATTAAAAATGAAGGTACAAAATTCGTGCTCAATGCATTAACCCACAAACTCAAACGAACCTTTTCAAAAAGAACACGAAGCCTTCTGTAACCATGCTCCCTCCAAGTCTCCCCAATCCAATTAACCTTCGCCTATTTCGTAGATATCCCGCCCTGCGTTTAACAAACACCCTTCCCTTTCAGAACAAAAAGTGCTTCAAAAATGCCTAACTAAATCCGGTTGTACAGCGCTTACCGTGACATACACAAAACATTCTTCAGAAGTGAAAGAAGATGCGGGTACACGCTTGCTGCCGATTGCACATTTTGTTGACCACGGCCTCCATGCGCATGTTCATTGTGTCGATCTTGGTGCCTATGGACGTGAAGCTTTGTTTCATAACCACCAGAAGGGCTTTCCAGTCTTCATCAGGCGTCTCCGTGGCATCCTGATCAGCCGGCTCCTGCATATTCGAACTGGGGGCTTTGTGCAATTCAAAAGGAAGCTGGATTGTTTGGTATCCGTGCGCCCCATCGTGTCGCAATAAGGACGAAGCAATGGGTCAACCCAGGAGCACTTGGGATGGTAACAGCAGCAGTGACCGCTACAAATCAGGGATGGCGCCTGTCACCCACCAAGGAAGGGCAACAGATCAGCATATGTGCACCCAGAAGCAAGATGCACAAGGACCTATGAGGCGAGATGTGGCCAAGCTCCTTCGCATGGGCCCCCTACTGCAGCAGCGTAGTGTCCACCAGGAATGCAGGCAAGGTGGTGTGACAGTGTGCCAAGACTGTACCAACAAACAGCGGCCCCAGATATCCAGAGGCTCTCCAGGTAGGCCCTGCGCTCCGCAGGGAGCCCAGAGGGGTAGGAAGCGACAAATCCAGGCACTCCAGCCAATGAGGGCTGTTCATTGTGCACATATTTATGCACCAGCCGACCTTCCCCCCCACTGCCCTGGATGTAAACACTATTTCTATAAAACCACAGCACTATCCACGACGCAGGAATACCATATGTGCTTATTAAATTGTAGATCGCTCCCGAGACACAGCACACAAATCGCTCTACTTCTCGAGGAGCGTAAGCCAGACGCCGTCTTTTTGACAGAAACCTGGCTCAACCCCCATTCAGAGCCACACATAATCTCCGCCTTACCCCCGGGTTTTCAAATCCATAGATCGGACCGGATAGAGGGCAGAGGAGGGGGTCTGGCTATCATTTTAAAAGAACAGTACCAGTGCCGCATTACGACTGAAACCATCCCGGAATGCGAGAGCCTAACTTTTAGCATCAAATTCACTGCTAACAGCTCCTTCTCTGGCACTTTAATATATCGCCCTCCTGAGCCGGCCAAACAGTTCCATAAATCTCTTCCCGACATTATAACTAAACGAGCTATTACTCTAGCTAACTACACTATGTTGGGAGATCTTAATTTTCATTTTAATTCCTCCATAGATCATATTGCTATGGAACTAATCGACGACCTTGCAGCCTTACAGCTAACTCAGCGGGTCACTGCCCCCACCCATGAAAAAGGGAATTTACTTGACCCAATTTTTAGCAATTGCTCCCAGCTGAGGGTGGATCATCCCATTCCCCTCCCCTGGTCCGACCACTTTTTAATCCCGCTGACCTGGGCCACCAGTAAACCCTCCATGCCTGCCCCCCAAGTAAAAGCTATGAGGAATTGGCCAAAACTTCCTTTGGAAGAATGGTGTAGGAACTTAGAATCCACCCGCCCATCGCTTCACACAGACCCCAACCTGGCAAACAGGGATTATGAGGGTTGGGTTACAAATTCACTGGAGACCGTTCTTCCCTGTCGGAAAGTTATATCAAAAAGACTGCAGAAATCTGCACCCTGGTTTTCAGATACCCTCAGGGAACAAAAACGCCTTTGCAGGAAACGAGAACGAGCATGGCGTCTAGACTCCCTACCCGAGAAAAAGCTGCAATATAGGGAAGCGATCAAGGCCTACAGAGACGGGATAAGGAAGGCCCAGGCTGCCTACTTCGCAGATAAAATCATGGAAGCTAAGTCCAAACCTAGGGAAATTTTCCACCTTGTTAAAAAATGCACCATATTAAATACACCTGCACCTCTGCCAAAAACGCAAGATCAGTGCAACGAACTAGCGGAATTTTTCCACAACAAAGTCTCCCGGATTTATTCTTCTTTCTCGACTTCAACCTCTAATTCTGGAGGGGCAGAGGAAGCACCCTCGACAAATCCTGCTCTCTCAGGCCAACCAACCTTAGAATATCTCCCATATCTAGACCTCGACACCCTGAGTAGGCTGGCTCGACAAGTCAAATCCGGCTCGCCACGCGATCCTGCTCCACCCGAGATTATGTTGCGGTCTAGCTCAACCACCTTTCCCGTAATCCTGGAACTTTTAAATTCCTCGATTTCATCTTGCACTGTGCCCGCCGATTGGAAAAGAGCCATGGTACGGGCACTATTAAAAAAACCAAATCTTGACCCAGAGGATCACGCTAATTACCGCCCCATCTCATTGCTCCCCTGGGCAAGTAAGATTCTGGAAAAACATATAAATACCCAGCTGATCCAGTTCCTAGAGAAGAATCAACTACTAGATACGACCCAGACAGGCTTCAGACCTAGGCATGGAACTGAGACTGCGCTGCTGGCGGTCACTGAGGAGTCACGGAGAATACTGGATCAAGGAGGATCAGTGGCAGTGATCCTCCTTGACCTAAGTGCTGCCTTTGATACGGTCAGGTATACCACCTTACTGAACCGTCTCCTTGACATCGGAGTAACAGGCAATGCACTGAGGTGGTTTGACTCCTTTCTGACCAACAGATCATTCCAGATCTTCGACGGGGACACAGTGTCAGCCAGCAAATCTTTGAGCTGTGGGGTCCCACAGGGTTCCTCCCTGAGCCCCGCGTTGTTTAACATATACATGAAACCGCTTGCTGGGATCGTCGAACCGCATGGTATTAAGATCATATCATATGCGGATGATACCCAGCTAGTGGTCTCATTGACGCAGGAGGGCATCAGGCAAACGTCGTCAGGTCTGATGAAATGTCTGGAGGAGGTTAAAGGCTGGATGACAGCTTCCTCCTTAAAACTCAATGGAGATAAGACTGAGGTCATGCTTTTGGGCCCAGCCTCCCCAGTACCTTTCACCTCCTTATGGCCTTCATGTCTGGGCACGCCCCCCATCCCCAAGGAGAGCGTAAAAAGTCTGGGAATTTGGTTGGACAATAATCTCACCTTCACTCATCAGGCCATCAAGTTATCTGCCACGTGTTTGGGCCTGCTCAGAATAATCAGAAAAGTCCTGCCCCTTTTACCAATGGAGGCCAAACAGGTGGCAGTACAAGGCCTGATACAATCCAGGTTGGATTTTAATAACGCCATCTACGTGGGTGCCCCAGAACTGACTCTACGGAAGTTACAAGTTGTGCAGAACTGCGCAGCCCGTACCCTGCTTAACATCCCACGTACACAGTCAGCCAGACCTGGACTAAAAAGTCTACATTGGCTACCGGTGAAACAGCGAGTGGCTTTTAAGGCACTATGTATCTCACATCACGCCTTCTGGAAAACAGGTCCAGTAATAAATTACAACTTAGTCACCCGCTATCACCCAAATAGGAATCTACGCTCCACCGAAGCCTTTTTGGCCGTGGTTCCAAAAGTTAAGAGAGCGAGAACTGGAGGTAGAATGTTCGCCCTGAATGCCTCAAAACTGTGGAACTCACTCCCACTTCAACTTAGATGCAATCCCAACCTGCAATCTTTCCGCAAACAATTAAAGACTCTTCTGTTTGCTAGGTCGGCCCTGACCTAATCCCTGTCCTAACCCCCGCTGTACCTCCCCACTCTGGCTGCATCCCTAGCGCTTGGACGCCGGCTGGGCAGCAATCGCGCTCTACAAATCGATATACAATACAATACAATACAATTGAGAAATTCCTTCTTTCTGGGCCACTGATAACGGGGCGCACAAACAAGGTCATACTTTATATGATGAATACCGCAGTCACAGCGATAAGGCGGATAGTGGCTGTTTATGTGTTTCATGTAGCACTGATAGGCTCCCCTTTGGCCGCTTCAGAGCACTTTGAGACACCGTAAGCATCTGAAAATTCAAAGCAACGCATGTCTCGCGCAGCCAGAGAGAACAGGGTGGAAATCCTCTCATCCTGGTGCCCCTCTGCCCCTCATTCCCAGAATCCTTAAAAAGACACAGAAAAACAATTAAATGTAAACGTTTTAGTGGGTTTTTGAGGTTTCTCCTCCCCCTCCTCTTCCGTTGTCAAAGAAGGATCATTTTAACCCTGGCCACACATGGATTGGGTATGTAAACAATTGATTTTGTCTTTATAAACGATGTTCCCCTCTTTTTGATAACATTTTAGTTATATTTCCGTAATGACGCAGTATTTAAATTCGATTTTATTTACATCGTTTCAGTTTTGAAAACTTTTTTTCCGCACCTTGCTTAGTTATGACAGGTTAATAACTCTGCCCACATTTTATTTGAAAATACGTGACATCTCTTATTTTCCGCGTGAAAACATCGTTGCTTTGTTTGAGCCCCGGCGTAGGTTTGGGGCTTGCTCTTTTCTTTCTTTGGATGTGCACTGACTGCCAACAGTAGCAGTCGGGACGCCTCACCTGTCTTTCAACTTTTGACAGTAAATTCCTGGACGCCCCATTCGGAGCACTGGTATTTCCCAGCAATATTAAAAGGATCCAAAGATGATGCGAGACGATGACAAACCCGAGGACGAGGGCTCGGCCCGTAGCAATGCATCAAGGTACGGAGTTTTTTTTGTTTTTTTTTACTTTTTCTAAAATGGCCTTTTGCATGTGAACACGTTTTACATACACATTCACAAACACTAAGTTATAGGTAAAATATTTAGTATTGCATTTTTTCAGACTCTTACAGTGGATGACCTTGAGCGATGCCACTCCCTATTTTACCAAATTCTTAAAGTTGGAGTGGGTTTCAGGCCTTTTGAGTGTTTTAGAACATTTTTTTAAATGTGTTAATACACAGGTAATTTAAATTTGTAATTGCCGGATGGGAGGGGGCGGGAGGGTTTTTGCACTTGCCTGTTGATGCTTTCCTGATTGCCGATACTGATGCCTTGTTCACTGCACTGCTGTATATTATTCCTGATATTGTTCTTTATGCCGCAAAACACAATAAAAAGAAGTTTATCAAAAAATTTGTAATTGCCTTCTTTCCGGACACGCTGCTTTTACGGATGTGACCTTCTCATTTTGGACACCACATTGCACCATTTGACAGCCAAAGCAGATGTTACTATTTAAGTGTGTTTTTAAGCTTTTTAATTGACCTACTCCAAAGAAACCTCGTACATCTATTTTAACTAGAAAGTTGTGGTTGATGTCTACATCGTTTCGGCTTTTAATGCCACATGGTTGCACGTTGCTGCCAAGTACCTAAATCGAACGTTGAAGTAAATGTGTTTATTTTTTTTTTTTTTTTACACGTAATTTTGTTTTTATCAGCGGTAATGAATATCTTGGGGTTCCTGAGCAGCGTGCTATCGGCATAAAGTGCTTCGACGCCTTGTCAGCTGTAGTATGAGCACTGTATAAATGCAATTACAATTTGCACCCTTCTGATATTTTAAATGAAAGGATTCAGTGGTTTTGCAAAGAGAGCAGCTGCCACTTGGAGTCAGAACTTGTTGCATTCAAACATTGCTGTAGTGGGTTTTTATTTCATATAAAGCAATTGTTTGAACTTTTTCACCTACGCTGACAAAGATACTGACTAGCCCCGTATTGGAAATACCGACTAAATATTGTAGTTTCCTAAGAGTATTTTTGTTATTTTAAATATTTGTTACTAAAAGTAGTGAAAAGATAAGTTGCTGGTTACAAATTATTATGGCAATTTGCAGGAACTACGGGCTCAACTTGAATGATGCCTCAGCAAGGGTCCAAACTATTTTTGCCCTCCTCTTATTTTCACTGCCGTGACACTAATTTCTGCATACCTGTTAACAATCTTCTCTATTGGATTTCACACGACCTTGTGCTAAGTATGTATGCATAAGCTGTGTTTGATGTTTTCGAATTGCTTGACATTGCTTATTTTATGTATAAATTGCTAGAAAGTAAACTTGCCTTGAAATTTAAATACAATTGACTTTCAAACCATTCCAATTAAAACACATCATACTATGAATTATGTATGTACATGGCATGTCTGTGCATTTGGGCTACTATTGGTATCAATAAATGTTTTTCATATTTATGTAAATAGTTAATAAAGAGGAATTAAGAGGAACACTGTAATGCCGTTGGTGGGAAACAAGCAACTGGCACAGTACTTGAAAGCACACTACAGTTTTTGGTCAAGTGCGCAAGCTTAAAGTTAAGGTGTGGCTGTTTACAGACAAGAGATCCTCAGCATTAACAACAATACGTTGTTACTCTCCAGCCCATTCTGATACTTGAGTCTTTTGAATCAGAACCTGTCATATTTGTCTTTCGATTTTAAGCCATTGTCACGTTACAGCAAGTGCCAAAGCTTGGACTAGAAGCCAGGACTCTTGGTCCAGGGTCACGCCGTAGTCATGCTACCCGCCGAAAAAGCCCCAGCTCAAATGTATTTCATATTTCCCTATACTAACTCACCACTAATCCTTTTTCTGTTCCAGAGTAACGTGCTACACGCCGAAAAGCTCTTCCACACCTCGTCAAGGGTAGTAAGCGCTATATACATGCAATTACAACACTACACGGCTCCAGTGAAAGCGGCTCGATGCAGGAGCTTTTTGGGCAATTGGATTTATGCGGCAGGAAAGGTATAAATTATGCAGCAGCATTGAGTAAAGTATACGGTAAGAAAGGGCAGCATTATGCAACACATTGTGTAATAGTTTTACTTCATTATTTAGTCAGGTCTAAAATGAAGGACTCTATATTAAATTTGTTAACGCTTAAACAACACTTTCAAGTACAGGCAAGGACATCTCCTTAATATTCTCTTATAAGGTCCCAAAGGCGACACCTATTGGCTGTGCCAATGCTTGTTGTTACTCACTGTGAATTTCAATACATCATTGTTTTATTTTTTGTGAAATCACGCATGTTGAGTGCGTGCAGCCTACAGGGGAAGCTCTGAGGTATTAAGCAAGCATTGTGGGTTCATGCCTATGGTTCACCCTGAAACGGTAATTTCTGTTTCGTTACATTATTATGAATGCATTAAAAAATTGTGTTATGAATGTCTAATTTCTGAATATTGTATTAAGATAATACTGCTTATTATTATTTGCCACAAATATAAAAGTAGGGCATGATTCTCTCAGAAGGTTTGGGTTAATATTGAACTGGACTGTGGGAGCTCAATTCACCAAATGTAATTAATCTCACATTATGACTAATGGGAGTGGCAAAGACCATGTCAGAAATAATGAAAAAACAGAGAAGGATATCTAGACACTTCATTGTAAAATGTGCTTACAAATGTGGATTAATCTTCTTTTAAAATGTTGCCACTGATGCAGGTAACCCTGTTACAACCCCTATAGATAACTCTTTTGCTAGGCTATGCCACTCGGGCTGCAAAAAGATTTAAAAGGAAGCATGTGGTGGTATCATATGATGGTCATGAACATGATGAATGTAGTGGCGGTTTGATTCTGCAAGTGGAAACAGACCAAATGTTCATCAGGTATGACTCTTCAATGAGATTAAGCCATATATTGTAACTTTCCTGAACAGAGGGGGTAAGAATCCCAGAAAAGAGGTGGACAGAGCTTAGGCTTCTTGCTAAGCCAAGATTTTAGACACCCTGGAGCTCTCAACTAGAATTCTATGTACAGTGGAGCAGGCAAATAATTTGGGGAGCCTCTCTATCCTCAGGTTACATCTAAGTGGGCCCGAAGGACGATTTATTTCCTTGACAATGCAAACACTTGTCTGTCCTAAGAAATGAAAAAGGGACGTTTCCTAAGAATAGACCCTAAATGTGTTATGTTATGTTATGTTAAATGGGACTTTTATAGCGCAACGGCTACTCCAAAGGAGTGTCCCGGCGCTTTTGTGCTCCAGACCAAAGAAAGAGCTGGAAAACATAACAGTAAAAAGAGCAGGGGCCTAAAGAGGGGGCAGATTATCCAGTGAACAGCCAAGTTTTTAAGTCTTTTCTGAAGGCAAGCAGGTTAGCGGTGTTTCGCAAGGACACCGGTAAGGAATTCCATAGCTGTGGAGCAAGAAAGCTAAAGGACCGGCCGCCTAGCCGAGCCCTTTTGATGCGTGGCACCCGAGCCAAAGCCAAAGCTTCTGACCTGAGGGATCGTACAGGTCGATAGAAGTCCAGCCTCCTCTGAAGATATTTGGCACCATTGCCATGCAAGGCCTTATGGGCGAGAGTCATGGCCTTGAAAAGTATCCTCTTCCGCACCGGAAGCCAGTGAAGGGATACGAGGAGATTGGAGGCACTGGTGCGGCGGTGCAGGCCAAAAATTGCACGAGCAGCAGCGTTCTGAGTAACCTGCAAACGCTAGAGGAGGTATTCAGGCAGACCCAGATATAGGACATTTGCATAGTCCAATCTGGACCCTATGAGTGCCTGAACAGTGATCCTCCGATGTTCCTCCGAGAGAAGGGGAAAGAACTTGCGCAACATTCTGAGTATCCCAAAGCATGTTCCCGTAAGAGTGGAAACCTGGGATTTGAGCGAGAGCTCGTTGTCAATTTTAACCCCCAGGTTCTTAGCCCACTTAGAGGACTGAGTGGGAGGGAACATGTCAGCAGGCCACCATCCCTGCCAATCTGGTTCTGATGGGCATCCGAAGAATAGTATTTCGGATTTGTCCGAGTTGCATTTGAGGCTGTTGTGTGAAAACCAGCTAAAGACAGCCCCAAGGCACTCGCAGATCCTTTCTCCATCGAACTCTTCGCTCTTACGACAGGTGAATAGAAGCTGGGTGTCGTCAGCATAAGAGACGATCCGGGCCCCGTAGGACTCCGCCAGTGTCGCCAGAGGGGTCATAAGGATGTTAAATAGAGTGGGGCTCAGTACAGAGCCCTGAGGCACTCCGACTCCCAATGGCGGCATCTCGGCGGACCCGGGTGGGACCCAGACCGTCTGCCGGCGGTTGGCCAGAAAGGAACGAAACCAGTTGAGCACCGTCCCCCCTAGACCGATGTTATGAAGTCTAGTGAGGAGATCCTCGTGGGGGACGGTGTCAAACGCCGCCGACAGGTCTAACATGACTAACATCACCCTGCCTCCTGTGTCCAGCACCTCCTTCACGATCTCCGAGACTTCCAGGAGCGCCGTCTCGGTGCTTAAGTTGGAACGAAAGCCCGATTGGGATTCATGAAGTAACTCATTAGACTCCAGGAAGTTAGAAAGCACGCTGTGCACGTGTTTCTCCAGGATCTTGGTCAGTGCTGGAAGGAGCGAGATTGGCCTATAATTGGAAGGCGCCTCTGGATCAAGATTGGGCTTCTTGATCAGGGGGATGACCATGGCTTGCTTCCAGGCCTGGGGCAGAAAACCCTGACTCAGGGATAAATTGAGGATAGGATTAGCTATGGGATTAATGACATCTGCCATTTTCGCTAAGAATTTTGCTGGACACGGATCTAATGGTGAGCCTGATTTAAGGTTCCTCATCAAGGCTAAGGATGCGGCAACCGGAAAGGGAGGAAAGTCTAGCAAAGCTGGGCCAGGAGGAGACAGGAAGACTGTCTCCGTCGGCATCGTAGATAAATCATCTAACGCTCTCGACGGGAAAGAATCCTGAATTAGCCTGATTTTGGTGGTGAAGAAATTGGCAATAGTGTTAGCCCAGGTCTCCACCGGGGCACCCTGAGTAGAGGTTGTCCGGGGGCTGGTGAATTCACGTACAATTGAAAAAATCTCCTTACAGGAGTTAGCTGCGTTTTCAATCCTTTTAGCGAAGTAACATTTCTTGCCCTGTAAGATAAGATCGTGGTAGGACTTCATCATGATTTTATAGCGTTGTTTGGCTTCAGGCTCATACTGGACTCTCCACGCCCGCTCAGCAGCTTTACATTGCCTACGAGCGTGGGCTAAATCCTCCGTAAACCAGGGGGCAGAGACCCGCCGGGCAGCAGATCTGGGTGGCTGTGAGGGAGCGAGCTCATTTAGTCTGGCAAGAAGCCAGGATTGTAGGCTCTCCAGATCTTTCTCCAGGTCGCCAGTACAGGAAACAGGGTGATCTGCCAGGGCATGCGTTAGCATGTCTGGGGTCACCCGGTGGAATGCCCTATAGATGCTGCCCTGCTGCCTCATGACACTGGCCGGAGAGGTCACAGTAGAAGGTATTTCAAAGTGGGCAAGATAATGATCAGACCAGACGACTGGCAGAAGAGTTACAGCCATGATAGGTGTGGTGGAAAACACCTGATCGAGTGTGTGGCCTTTGTTGTGGGTCGGACCAGAAAGATAGGGGGAAAGGCCTAGAGTGGATGCAATATCCAGCAATTTGATGGCGTCCTGGTCATTATGGTCGTCCATATGGAAATTAAAATCTCCCGCCAGTAGGCACAGCTCCGATCTAAGGACAAGGATCGACATGGCCTGCTGGAGATCATCAAGAAAGGATCCCACTGGGCCCGGAGGTCTGTAAACAATCAGACCCTTCAGCGCTTGTTGCGGCGATAGGGAGATGGTAAAGGCTAAAGAGTCCGCCCCTGCGATGGTGTGAGTATGCGTGACCGTGCACGGAAAAGATTTTTTAACAACCAAGGCAACTCCTCCTCCCCTACCCTTGTCTCTGTCCTGTCGATGGATGGTATAGTCCGTGGGGATGGCTGCCACAATGTCCGGGTGGGAGGAATCATTCAGCCATGTTTCAGTAAGCATCAGACAGGTAGGACTGGTCGTTGAGAGGAGATCAAAAATCTCTTGAGTGTGTCGGTGCAACGACCTCGTATTGAGGAGTAAACAAAGGTGTTTTATGCTACACTCCTTAGCAGGGATAGGGGAAGGGAAGGAGCGAACAGGGTGCCAATGGCAAGCAGGGCACGTATGTTTACCCTTATATCGGCCAGGAAAAACCGTGTAACACGACGCATTCCAGTTACGCAAAGAGTATAGCTCCTGAGCGGAGTAGGAGAGCATAGTGGCCAGAGGTACCAGCCACGCCAAACGCTTCCGGGACGCTGACGGGCGCAGACGGGCAGGACTCTAGCACGACTCCGGCGCAGGTCCGGCGCATCCGCTGGTCGCGTCCGCTGCGCGGAGCCGTAAGTGCCTGTTTTTATAGTCCTTGTCTATGGCCTCCCCAACCCAGCCCAAACGAAGATGGCCGCCAAAACCGGCGTCCAGCCCTCGGCATCAACACTCAGCCGAGGGTGGGACCGGAGCTGCAGGGAGGGGGGAAAAAAGAGTTTTTAAGCGCTGCTGAAGCGCTGGGGGGTCTCTACACACTGCTGCAGGCTAGAAAATACAATTAGCAAGCACAGGTGAAAAAACGAGTAAAATCACGAAAATTAGTTTAAAATTGAAAGAAAAGCAGGAGACCTTCCGGCTTCCGCCTCAGGAGGGGAAGGATGTGGATAGTTAGCTGGATTAGAGGTAGGTCTGAATGCAAAGGGCTATCTCTTTGGGGCCAGATTAATAAAGGAGACTGACTGCTATATGCAGGCCTTCTTATCTGTGGATAAAGCTTGTTCCTGTTTGTTCTGCTTGGGTTTTCGGATCAGATAGGACCCGCTCATCAGAGCCTCTCTAACCCAGCCAGAACGTTACCCTCTCCCTAGGGCCTATTCACAACAAGTAACCACCGATATATACATATATACCACCTAAGGACAGGGAATTCCTACTATATACATATATATATATATATATATATATATATATATATATATATACATGTATCTAGACCTCTTATAATACAAGTGGCGGCCTCGCGATCCCAGACGGACCCAGGACTTCCTACCCAGACGGCAGCCTTAGCCTCGCGGTCCCAGACGGACCCAGGACTTCCTACCCAGACGGCAGCCTTAGCCTCGCGGTCCCAGACGGACCCAGGACTTCCTACCCAGACGGCAGCCTTAGCCTCGCGGTCCCAGACGGACCCAGGACTTCCTACCCAGACGGCAGCCTTAGCCTCGCGGTCCCAGACGGACCCAGGACTTCCTACCCAGACGGCAGCCTCAGCCTCGCGGTCCCAGACGGACCCAGGACTTCCTACCCAGACGGCAGCCTTAGCCTCGCGGTCCCAGACGGACCCAGGACTTCCTACCCAGACGGCAGCCTCAGCAAGTTCATCCTATGATTACCATAACATACAACAGGGGAATCAGTTTTACTATTTATCAGATCACACAAGAACTGCCAGTTTGAGCACAACCTGTTCTCTGGTTCGAGAGGCTCCTCTCTCCCTTGTTCAGTTACCACTTACCTGATCAGAGTTAACATCTGTTCATGTCAAGTCACAGCTGACTAGAAGAATAGGCTACCCTCTTATACAAGAACACGCAGCACATGTTGATTCACTACAAACTGGATACTTTATTATTTATTATATACGCAATCACATAACATTACTGTGTAACACATAACCTGCAAAGAAAAGTGAAAGATTAGGTTGTACACTCTAATAAGAAAGGGGTCGACATCACCTTAGTCGTGTGTAGCCTGCACTCAATGGTCATCTAGGTTCCCTTCTCGTCTGTGTCTCGGCTCGCCTGGAGGTCACACCTCCGTAGTCTCCCTTCTCCGAGTCACTGGGACCTCTTCCTCATCGGCTACTCTCTCCTCTCTGGCAATTCTGCTAGAAGAGTATCTGTCTCTCGGTTTTTCTCCGCCTTCAAGTTTGTCATCTGTCTTCCCTGGAATAAGTAGTAGCTTTACTGCTAACGGCTAGATGCTGCCTACGGACAGAAGTAAGTGCGTCGTAACTGCCTCAGACTTTCACTAATATAGAGGTGCATTTCCTCATGGAAAATTCCGGCCCGTAACCTGTCGCCCACCAAATTCTTGTACCTCCCCGTACCAAGGACACTTTCCCAGCCGGCCGGCCTGATGTAGTGTCTTCGGCATGAAGAAAAATACAATCCTTCGATAAGGGCCGGTCTGAACCGGTTCTCTCCAAGCGAATAACACCTCATAACTAAAACATCCCCTTTAACCTAGAAGCATCTCAAGCTGCCGGAGCAGAAAGAAAGATGGAGTCTCTCCCGTTTGAGGCCTACCAGGCCTGAATTCAGCACGGCTCCATGAAATACCCTCACTACAGGGCAGGTTATCCCTAATACTAACGAATCTATCCCCTAGGATATGTGTGCAAGCCCTAATCTATGGGGAAGAACACAGGATCATGTCGAAGTGTCTAGTAAATAGACTTCATTCACTACTCTAACCCTTAGGCTTGAATGGTAATAGACTGAAGTCACCCTAATCACCCATCAACACAATAGGGCCGGGAAAATCGAGCAGTACATTTCACCCTTGACTTCAGTCTATTATACACTCATTAAACAGAACTAACATCTGTGGAAGAATAATATGAAACAAAGCTAACTGATCTATGTCTAGTACCAAATGTGCAAAATTGAAGTAGTGAAGGAATACACTGAATAAAGCAACAGATAGAAATCAAAACAGCGATGGTAATCAGAATACCTCCTAATATTTGACGTAACAGATACAAATCAGGTAACCAATTAAAGAGCCAGTCAAACCAGCCCTGGTCAATGTGTTTTCTAACTTCCTCCGTCAAGTCATGTAGCCTGTCAATGTGAGCGCGAATGGATTGTGTATGATCAGACAAGTTAAAACAACAAAGACCCTCGAAATCAGAACAATCGTGCCCATGTTTAAGCAAAAGATAATCAATGGCCGCTCGATTTTGCAAGATGGCTCTCCGTTCACCCTGGGCGTCTAACAGCATGTCAGACAGGACTGTAGAAGTATGATTAATGGATTTTACCATCCAGCAGGCCATTTTCTCAATAGATTTAGCATTATAAACTGCCAAAGCAGGAACACCAATAATTGAAATAGCCAGGCTAAGGTATTCAGACTTGGAATATAAATGCAAAGATGAGTCACAATCCTCCTGTAACATCACTGTATCTCGAATCACACGAGAATTGGCATTCGGATGTGACGAGAACATCAGTAAACTGAGTCTCGTAATGGCACAAGGGCCACCAGAAATATTTGCGGGGACATATGGCCAGGAAGTATTACCACATGAGAAAAGCCATCCGGCAGGTAGTAACATTGTGCGATAATGACTAGGGGTAACTACCAAACTCTTGCAAGTCATATTGTTGTGGACCGAAGCACATATTTTCGGTGTCCTTTGAAAGCACAAAGTTCGCTCATGAAGGGTGAAGGAAGTAGCACCTTTCAATTTTAGACGCAGACATTCAGAAATTGCAGTAGGATTACACGTAAGGAAAAAACACATATCTCCTTGTGTGATATTATAGGTAACTATTTGGGACTGGACGGGGGGTATCTGGTCTGGTAGTTCAGTACATAAGGGGCAATACGCATGGGTGGCAATATCGCCCAGAAGAACATTGGGGCGAGCCTTTGAAATGTTAAAAATATTAGTCAAAGTTTCCAGCGAAGCAGGGACAGCAACCAGACAGGTCGCTAAGATGTCCTGTACAGATCTCATCGGCGTCAAACAAAAGTGAGGGGCATCGGTCACCCTTTTCGCCAGTAAGGTCCAAAAGTTCGATGACGAATCCCACGCAGCGAGGGAACGCGACACTCAGGTGCGTAGCTCATCCCGGGTCGACAGGATTCCTCCTCTCTCGTCGAACCAACCCGAAAATAGTCCGACGACGACACATCCTGCAGCAACAGTCCAAAGAATGATCTGAAAGAGAATCAAATACAGGCATTAATCATTCTCGTAAGTAACATTTGTCAGCCGGGACCGCTTCCCAGCTATCTTTCCCTGGTCTCATAACTAAAATGGTGTTGTCATGACCGGTGGCGATGACCTCTGCTTGTTCAGGGGGATTCTTAGGCGACTGCACCCAGACCCTGGCCCCAGGGTTATCTGTGGAGCCAAAACCTTTCTGGCCTCGTACAGTTAGCAAAGTTGGGGCAGTGCCTTTTACCATCCCACCACTGAAGACAGGCATTATGAGTAATTGAGCCACTCGGTCAGTTCGATGGATCAGCAAGTCAGCCTCACTGCTATTCAGCAGGAGCACCTTAATCTCTCCCTGATAATCACTGTCAATGACCCCTCCAAGTACCTGAATGCCTTTTACAGCCAGCCCCGATCTAGGGGCGATTAATCCAAAATTCCCGGGTGGTATATGAACACCAACACCGGTCGCAATGATGACCCGATCTTTACCTTTAATAACGGTGTCATCCATGGCATGCAAGTCTAAACCTGCCGACCCTGGGGTCGCTCTACATGGAGCCAAAGCTCCGGGAGTAATTTCCCAGTACATCACAGTCTCTCTGATTTCATTTGGCTGAGCATTAACATTCGGAGGGAACAAACGCATAAGTGGAGATTCAGCATTTAGAAAAGGACGATTATTCAAAATCAATAACGCTTGGGGCAAAAAGTCTCGCCAATTCTTATATTTGTCATCTGTCAATTTACGCAGCTGCTCCTTTAGCAGACCATTCAATCTCTCCACAAGACCCGAGGCCTGCGGATAGTATGGGATATGAAATACCCAGTCAATATTGTTTTCCACACAGAATTCCTGTACCAATCTTCCACGAAAATGGGATGCATTATCAGATTGTATTTGGAATGGCACACCATAATACATCATAATCAATTCCAATGTTTTAATGGTATTCAATTGGGTAGCGTGCTTACAGGGAAGGGCTACCAACAGGCCACTGTATGTATCGACAATAGTGCAAACATAATGACAATTCCTACTCATGGGAAGTGGACCGATGTAATCAATCTGCCAAATTTGAGCGGGCAGTTTCCCGCGATGTAAATGACCTTTAACAATTTGGGGCACTTTGCGCTGTCTGATATGCTGACAATGGGACAATGTAAAATAACATTCTTAATCAAATCTAGGGGAATATAAATTCCTCGATCAGCAGCCCACCTGCTAGTGGCTTTCTCTCCAAAATGTCCTGCCTTCTGGTGGGCCCATTTCGCCAATCCCGCAATATCAGAATCTTGCCTGTCCACCACTGCCTCAGCAATTTTAGATTTCTCATCTGCAATGTCATGAAAAAATTTGTCAAGAGAATCTATCGGGGTGTGAGCATCCACATGGAAGATTGTAACAGTACTCTGTGGGAGCATCTCCCAAATCTCCTGCCATAATTCTTTTTCCCACAATTGCTTTGAATGCAATTCCCAATTATGGGAATGCCAAGTCGGTAACCAAACTGCCAGTCCATTGGCAGTAGACCAAGAATCGGTGAAAATATGACATGTGCCAGATAACTCTTGTTTCAGAACTTGATAAACAGCATAAAGTTCAGCAAATTGACTGCTCTTACCTTCACCAGTTGTGCTCAGCAGTTTTTGTGTGATCGGATTATAGGACACCGCTTTCCAGTGCCGTTTCGTCCCTATGAACCTTGCTGAACCATCCGTAAACCAGGCATGGTTTCTGTCCTCTGCGGACAAATCATCAAAAGGTCTACCCCACTTGACAGGAGACTCCTGTACTAAGGGTACGGAACATTCACTCTCAGTCTCAGTCGATGGCGCTCGCGCCACCTGCTCATGTAAAGATGCAACTCCTTTCTGTCCCACACGTGCCCTGTCTTGTATATACCATTTCCATTTAATCACACTCGCCTCTTGAGCATGTCCAATTCGGTGAGTTTTCGGCGAACTCATAACCCACTGCATGATAGGAATTTCAGGTCGCAAAACTATATCATGACCCAAAGTCAGTTGCTCGGTATCTACCAGAGCCCAATAACATGCAAGTAACTGTTTCTCAAAAGGTGTATAACGCTCACCAGCATCAGGTAACTTTTTGGTCCAGAAACCCAACGGCACTCTACTCCTGCCTTGCTTCTGCCACAAACTCCAATTCGCATAAAGGCCCTGTACAGACACATTCAAATCCACCTCACCATCACGTACGGGCCATAAATCCAAGGCATGTTGAATTGCCTCTTTTGCTAGGTTGAACGCATCTTGTTGTGGTTTATCCCATTCAAATGCATTCTTTTTACGAGTGACACGGTACAAGGGGGCCAATATTTGACTCAAATGAGGAATATGCTGACGCCAAAAACCAAATAAACCAATGAAGCTTTGGGCTTCTTTCCTATTCCTCGGAACTGCAAAATCAAGAATTTTCTGTTTAACCTGAGGGATAACTTCACGGTGTCCTGCATGCCAATTAATACCCAAAAACTTTACAGCCTGGGACGGGCCTTGTAATTTATCCGGATTGATTTCCCAACCTTTCTCACGCAGGCACTCAATGACTCTGTCCAATTGGGTCTGAACTTCCTCTTGTGTTTCGCCTTGGATCAAAACATCATCAATATAATGACACATCTGAATTTGTGGATGAACCGGTACCTCAGCCAAATGCTCTGCCACCAGCCGGTGACATATCGTAGGGCTATGTACATAGCCCTGGGGAAGACTTCTAAACGTCATCTGACGCCCATTCCACGTAAAACTGAATTGTTCCTGACACTCAGGGGCAATCGGAATCGAAAAGAAAGCATTAGCAATATCAATGGACGCATACCATGTACCAGGATGTTTTTGGATTCTTTCAATTAGAGTAATGACATCCGGTACCGCAACGGTCAAGGAGGGTGTGTGTTTGTTCAATTCTCGATAATCAACAGTCATACGCCAAGAATTATCACTCTTACGTACAGGCCAAACAGGATTATTCCAAGCAGAAGTAACCGGGGCTATAACACCTACATCCACCAACTCCTGAATAGTGGTACTAATCTCCTCATGACCACCTGGAATACGATACTGCTTCTGACAAACCACTTTTGTCGCCTGAGGAACTTTTATGGGGGGCATTCGTAAACGACCAACCCGTATAGGCCTGGACGATATATAATGCGTAGTTCCAAATTGGTAACATCCATCATCTAAATGCAAAGTCATTCCTCTCAAAATATCAATTCCAATTATGAATTCCAAGAGTGGCACCACTAGTACAGAGTATTCTTTTCTAGGGATTCTACCTATTCTCATTTCAAGTAAAGTTTGAACGGCAGGAGTTTCCTTTCCACCCAGTCCAGTAATTGTAAAAGACTGACCTGTAAACCTCTTTGATTTTCCATGAATAAGAGTGGCCTCCGCTCCTGTATCCACCAATGCTCGGGCCCTTTGGATATTACGATGTCTCCAATAAATTTCAATATCTACATAGGGTCTATTATCTCTGTGAGCCCATCTGTGTACTGGAGCTTGACCTATTTCCTAGTCATGCTTACTGCATTCCGCGTACCAGGATAAATCAGGATAAAGACTCTCACGTTTCTTAGGTATCGGTACCTCCTGTTCATATCCATTCCCAGTACGAAATGGATTCGTGTCATCTGCATTGCACTGCTGGTTTCGATCGGCCAAACTATGACGATCCTCTCTCCTCCTCAACTCAGGGGATTGATCCCTATCATCTCTACGTCTGCTGTAAACATAATCATTTTTTCCCCTCTCTCTTTCCTCTTCTCTCTCCCTATCCCTCTCACGACGGGGGGACATATCACGTACATAACGTCGATCATCACGACGAACAGAGCGCCCACGGCGGTCGTCATCACCGCTACCGTCAGAAAAACCACGATCACACTCAGTCGTCCGAACACGCCGGGCACCCTCCTTCCGATCCAAGCCACGTTTGCGAAACAACTCCCACAAACGAGCAGTAGTCTCACCGTCAATGTCCTCCCTTCGCACACCATCGGCCAGAAGACCAGAAAAGATATCACGTCTAGTAAGTTTATTGTCACCAGGAGTACGAGTGTCAGGCCGGGACTGACGTTCAGGTTTAAACCACTCACCCAACTCACCGAGTTGGCGTACCGATTCCAGTACCGTAGATAACACGTTACCAGTCTGATTAATCAATAAAGTCATCATGACCTGCTTATAAGCAACAGGGGAAGAACGAATAATATGATTCCGCACAGAAGATGTCAATGAACCATCAAGCAACCTGTCAGCAGTACCCAGAAAAATTGCCGTTTTCATCACCTCCTCTTTGAGACGTTGTGCAGCGTCGCGCAAAGTATACCACGGTTTGTCATTCACAGGCCAATCAGACTCAGTAGGATACTTTATATTACAACCCTCAGTCGCTAATTGAAGTAAAGAAATTTGACCACCACCATTATAGTTACGAAAATGATCCTGTACAGTAGAATCCGAACTCAAGGAACAAAACTTCAAACAATCGCCATTATCTAACATAATACCAGCAGCGCCCAGTTCATACAGGCGCACCATCCATGAGAGCAAGGTCTCACCAGCTCGCTGCCGAAATCGCTGCAAAATATCACTAATTTCCTGTTGAGTAAAGTCCTCTAAAGAGTCTAAAGAAACACCCTGCGGAGCAGCGGGAGACTGCTGCAACTTCCGACGAAAAACTGGATGCACCGAGACCGCGGGATGAGCATCACAAGGAGCTCGACCAGCACACGTAGAGGAACAATCAGCGGAAGAAGCATCAACCCCGCTCGAAGGACGAGCGCAATCACGGGGTGCACCATCAGAGGTGCGAGAAGCAGGCTTACAATCATGGCGGGAGCGAGAGGACTCGCGCTTGACAGATTCCTCACCCGAGGAACAAGAATCACTCGAATACCAGATATTACCATCCCATTCATCAGGATTCCAATCCAGTCCGGCTTTCGCCACGACCAGACGCACCTTTCGCGTCGAAACCCGACCGCGCCGATTCTTGTATTTATAACGAGCAATTCGCACAGCCGCCCTCTCGGCAATAGTCTGGTAAGTCTCAAGTTTGTCAGCAAGCAACTTATTTTGACACCGCAACAAAGTATGAGAATTCTGAATCTCAACAAAGTGCGCTTCCACATCCTTAAGAGATATCTGTAGCTTCAACAATCTCTCATGCAGAATCCTGTACGCAGACAGAACAATCCAACCTCTGCGCCCCAAAATGGGAATCTCCTCACCCTTCGAGATGGGTGCCTTCTGTAAACAATTAATCACATTAGCCGGCTCCGCCAGCTCCAAAGAAGAATTCCAATTCTCACTCAAACCAGTAGAATCAGCCCACTCACGGGCTAAAGCTTCATAAGGCGTTGAATCCCATCCGGGAATATCAACGGGCAACTTAAAAGTAGATTTTGACTTTCTAGAAAACATCGTGAAAAAGAAAGAAGAAAAAAAAGAAGAAGAAAAAAACTATACACACAAGTATACCACAAATAATATACAAACAAAACCGCGCACACGCCGAAAGCAAACACGAGACAACACGACGCACATAGGTTTCGAAAACGGTTCGTGACGCCAAATGTTCTGCTTGGGTTTTCGGATCAGATAGGACCCACTCATCAGAGCCTCTCTAACCCAGCCAGAACGTTACCCTCTCCCTAGGGCCTATTCACAACAAGTAACCACCGATATATACATATATACCACCTAAGGACAGGGAATTCCTACTATATACATATATATATATATATATATATATATATATATATATATATATATATATATATATATATATACATGTATCTAGACCTCTTATAATACAAGTGGCGGCCTCGCGATCCCAGACGGACCCAGGACTTCCTACCCAGACGGCAGCCTTAGCCTCGCGGTCCCAGACGGACCCAGGACTTCCTACCCAGACGGCAGCCTTAGCCTCGCGGTCCCAGACGGACGCAGGACTTCCTACCCAGACGGCAGCCTTAGCCTCGCGGTCCCAGACGGACCCAGGACTTCCTACCCAGACGGCAGCCTTAGCCTCGCGGTCCCAGATGGACCCAGGACTTCCTACCCAGACGGCAGCCTCAGCCTCGCGGTCCCAGACGGACCCAGGACTTCCTACCCAGACGGCAGCCTTAGCCTCGCGGTCCCAGACGGACCCAGGACTTCCTACCCAGACGGCAGCCTTAGCCTCACGGTCCCAGACGGACCCAGGACTTCCTACCCAGACGGCAGCCTCAGCAAGTTCATCCTATGATTACCATAACATACAACAGGGGAATCAGTTTTACTATTTATCAGATCACACAAGAACTGCCAGTTTGAGCACAACCTGTTCTCTGGTTCGAGAGGCTCCTCTCTCCCTTGTCCAGTTACCACTTACCTGATCAGGGTTAACATCTGTTCATGTCAAGTCACAGCTGACTAGAAGAATAGGCTACCCTCTTATACAAGAACACGCAGCACATGTTGATTCACTACAAACTGGATACTTTATTATTTATTATATACGCAATCACATAACATTACTGTGTAACACATAACCTGCAAAGAAAAGTGAAAGATTAGGTTGTACACTCTAATAAGAAAGGGGTCGACATCACCTTAGTCGTGTGTAGCCTGCACTCAATGGTCATCTAGGTTCCCTTCTCGTCTGTGTCTCGGCTCGCCTGGAGGTCACACCTCCGTAGTCTCCCTTCTCCGAGTCACTGGGACCTCTTCCTCATCGGCTACTCTCTCCTCTCTGGCAATTCTGCTAGAAGAGTATCTGTCTCTCGGTTTTTCTCCGCCTTCAAGTTTGTCATCTGTCTTCCCTGGAATAAGTAGTAGCTTTACTGCTAACGGCTAGATGCCGCCTACGGACAGAAGTAAGTGCGTCGTAACTGCCTCAGACTTTCACTAATATAGAGGTGCATTTCCTCATGGAAAATTCCGGCCCGTAACCTGCCGCCCACCAAATTCTTGTACCTCCCCGTACCAAGGACACTTTCCCAGCCGGCCGGCCTGATGTAGTGTCTTCGGCATGAAGAAAAATACAATCCTTCGATAAGGGCCGGTCTGAACCGGTTCTCTCCAAGCGAATACCACCTCATAACTAAAACATCCCCTTTAACCTAGAAGCATCTCAAGCTGCCGGAGCAGAAAGAAAGCTGGAGTCTCTCCCGTTTGAGGCCTACCAGGCCTGAATTCAGCACGGCTCCATGAAATACCCTCACTACAGGGCAGGTTATCCCTAATACTAACGAATCTATCCCCTAGGATATGTGTGCAAGCCCTAATCTATGGGGAAGAACACAGGATCATGTCGAAGTGTCTAGTAAATAGACTTCATTCACTACTCTAACCCTTAGGCTTGAATGGTAATAGACTGTAGTCACCCTAATCACCCATCAACACAATAGGGCCGGGAAAATCGAGCAGTACACTGTTGTGAGGGTATTTATTCAGGTTTTCTCCAGGGCTGGTGGCTACAGGGGTTCTTCACTGGCCAGTCAAGTTTTAGACCCTACAATTATCTCTAATTCAGATATTCCAGGACGATGCTCTTCCTGCAAAAAAGAATGGGTGAACGTTTTGGCTTCTATGGCGGAAAAACAAGGGGAGGCAACATACAAGGGAAGAGTATTTTCTGCCCCCACCCCCTGCAAAAGTAGGTAGTAGCTTGTCCCTTTTACGCCAAGAGTGGGAGCGTATTTTCAAAGAACTTTTGTTCTACAAACAGTGCATGTGTTTCAGCTAGACTTCGATGCCCCTCCATTCAAGACAGGTTTCTTGCTACAATTAAGTTTTCCCAGGATGTGGTAGAAGTAATATATGTATAGGTTCAAGAACTTCTTTCAAAAGGAGCGATAGAACAGATATCCCAAAGGGTTTGTCAGCAATATTTTTTTGGTAGAAAAGTAAAACAAGAAGTTAAGGACAATAATAAACCTGAGGGACCGATATAAGTTTGTATTTTACTACCATTTCAAGATGGAAATGGTAATCTGTCCACAGGATATTCTTCTCCCAGGTGACTGGGTGGTGCCTTTAGATTTTAAGAACACATATTTATTGGTACCCATTTTTCAAATTTACAGGAAATATCTTCAGTTCCTTTGGCAAGGGTAAGTGTATAGATTCAAAGTCCTTCCTTTCGACCTCTCCTTAGCTCCTTGGTGTTTCACCAAGCTATTGAAGGTGGTGTCAGTGGTCCTCTGGTTACAGGGGTTTGAATGGTGTATCTGAATGACAAGATTTTCTTGAAACAGGAGAGGGAACTCTTATTGAGTCAGATTCAGGAGGGGTTAGACCAGATACAAAGGTTGGAATTCATTATGAACATAGAGAAGTTATATTTGACTCCATCAAGAATAATTTATTTTTTGTGGTTCCTTGTGAAATGATCTGGAAGAAATTGAGGGTAACGTTAACTCAACATCAGATTTCCCTCCGGCACCTATCAAAATATGTGGGTCTGCTTCCTTTATCCTTAAAATAAATATTTCTGGGCTCCCCCTTTATTACAGTGTGCTTCAGATGTTAAAGATAAGGCATTTAAAAAAGGGTTTTAGGTATTTATAGATAGTCCCATTAGATCTGGCAGCAAAAGACAAAGTATATTAGTGGTTAATCCACACAGATGCCTGAAACAGTCAGGCTATCTTCTCTACATACCCACATCTAGTATTAGAATCACATGCAAGTCTGTGTGGATGGGGGCCAGGTGTGGCACTTTCTCAACTTGAGGAAGATGGTCCAGGAAGGAGTCCTCAATGCACATACATTGCTTAGAACTTCAAGCAGGCATCCTAGTAAATCCAGAGTCTAGATACAGGCAAAGTAAAGTGAGCAACCTAGCTGGTAGAAGCAAGGATAAATACAAAAAAATCGCAGAACTCAGCAAGATGGCACCACCTTCCTGTCTTGGCACAGACTACTAATAATCCCTATAAAATTTCGAATGCAAAATACCAAATTACCTCTCCATGTGCTATTTTTTCTGTAATCAGACTGCTACTATATCGGTTATGTGGACTACTGTCCCGTGATGCACATACTTGACTTGGAACCTTGATCATCTTAATATGAATAGTGGTATCAAAGGCTTTGGATTGGATGCACAGTACTTGGTGTCCTTCTTATATAGTCCATCTCTACCAGTTATACATCTGGAGCAGTCAAACATATTTATTAATATGCAGACTGGGACCCTAAAATTCATTTGGTGATTGTTGTCATTCTTAGGAACGTTTGCACTTGTCAAAGATCCCAGATCTAAAATGTTATGATATCTACTTTCGTCCAATTCGTCCAAATAGCACCAAGAAGTCTTCTAGATGTAGCACATGTTGGCTGTATCGGGTGCGCTCATTGACTTCAAACAACACTATTGGGCCTCATATGTAAAATACAGAACCACCTCTCCATCCAGAAGTCAATAGAAGGTTTGTTGTTCCCTTCTCCTAACACATGTGCACTCATGTGATCCAACTGTGTCTATAACGTCCATGAAGCTCACTTACCAGAGACACCTCGAACATAAAGCTACTTTGTCCTCAACTCTGATCATATTCCAGGGGAAACTTAAATCTCACCCCTGGCATGGAAGCTCTCAACATCATGCATTTAAAGTAAGCCCTACTTTTACTCCCTAATACACTATGTGACTCCTATATGCCTAGCTTCAGTGATAAGTTTGCCACAACACAACTGGAGAACCTTTCTGGACCTCATGCACTGTTTTTTTTAGGAAAATTCTTTTTATTGGCATTTAAGAATATAAGCATACATACATCACGTTCCGTAAAAATGAGTATGTTACATGAGTAGACAAACAGACCAACATCAATATAGAGAGTACGTATATGTCTTGTTCCGTGTGGAAGTGGTCTGTATTGTAGCAGATCATTGCCTGTATAGAAAACTGGGGAGGAGAACCAAACTGGGGGATGCCATGAAGTTCTGAGTGACGAGGTCTAGGCTATGTCCCGAGTCTGCCATTGCCCATTCGGCTATATAGCTGCCTCCCATCTAGGGGGGGGGGGGGGGGGTGGGCGTGTGCACAATCCGGGATGAGGAACCATGGGGTGCATCAGGTGAGCAGGGGGGGGAACCCATCTGGCCCGAAGGTGGTGCGGGGGGACATTGGGGGGGATCCCCCGCCATGGAGACCCGGACCGCGTGAGGCGTCGGGGGTATGCATGTCGGCTACCAGTGCAGCTGGGGTCTGAGATTGTCTGAATTGGTGTAGTAGGAGCGCCCATTCTAGAGAGATTGTGGTTATACGGGTACCTTTGGCCTCCTCCTCTCGTATTGCGTCCTCCTCCGCAGCAGCCCATTTAAGAACCGCCCCTACCCAAGCTGCAAGTGGAGGACCAGTAGGGGACCGCCAGTGCATTGCTATACAGCGTTTGGCCAGTAGGTGGGCCAGGAAGACGAAGCGCATCGGCACCTTGTGTCGCTTTCTCCGCCCCAGGTGGACCTCATGCACTGTACCCATCAATTCACATGTAGGACCTTCACTCATGCACCGTACCAGCACACACGAAGTCTACAGTTTGCTGTCCTTTGGAAAAATGCAACAGTGCTACAATGTGGTCCGTCGGTTAGACTGCCCACTTTGGTGCAGGAAACCAGGGTTCGAGCCTCGAGGTCGCGTCCACATCCTGTGATTCTGGGCAAATCACTTAATCTCCCCGTGCCTGAATGTGTAATGTAAATACGGTGCTATGTACAGCGCTCCAATACCTTCGGGTCGAGTTCGCGCTATATAAATATGCAACAAAACAAAAAAAAATTCACAACAGTTTTAGTTGCATGCTATACAAATTTAATACAAAATAAGAGATGAGGTCACACTTAAGGTCAGCGGTCATTTGAATGGCTGCTTTTCATTTGGGTTAACTGTTTCAGAAAGGAAATATATTGGGTGCTTTACACATCATAAGGCAAAATAAAATAGAGAATAGGTTTAAATTTCACATGCTAATATACTGAGGTAGAAATGTTGTGCTGCTGTCGGCTTCATTCCGCCATTTGTGTGATCCAAACACTTCACTTACCAATCACCCTTTCACAAAATAGCACAGACTATCAGAACAACACTTCGAACACTTCTCTACTAATACTGGTTTCATTTAGGTAAATTAAAAGGGCTTGCGCACTAGTGGTGTGTGAATTCAGTATGATTTCTTTTTGCGTAATTAAACAAAGTTTCCAAAAGGTTATGTGTAATTGTATTTTTTTTAAGTGAGTCTTCACATCCAAAAATGACAAAAGCATGCACTTTGTGCTAAAAATTGCCCAAAAACACGAGGGTCATGCGCAACAGCCACTATTGTTCTGCACATTCTCGTTCATACGTGCTCCCGTAACAGGATTTTATTTTACCTGAGTAACCCACAATTTCACTACAGAAGGATTCCTAGACCTGAGCCATTGCTGCTGTGTGAAATTCCTTCCAAAAGGACGGTAGGCCCTCACCCACCATGGAGGTAGCATACTTCATTGGGGCCCTCCTGGCCCTGGTCATTTTGATCCAAGTGCCCTGGAGGTGTTTTCTGAGGCCAGGAAACCAGAAGGGTTAGGATACCCATGTAATGTGAAGTACCACTAGTGTTGCGGAGTGCAATGGCCACTCAAAAGTGGCTTTGAAAACCTACCGTATCAGTGGAAGACAGTGAGCTTTATTGTAGTCCGTGATAGGTAGGATTAAAAGAGATGGGGGTTAATTCGAGCCATTATGTTGGGTCAACATGTTTCTGACCTTCATTACCGTAAAGAGGTGTGTCAGCATTCTTCAGAAGTGTGGGTGTCCCTCTCTGCTAAACAATGGCAAAGCTAGTAAAAACAAAGAAACACAATAATAACAACCAGCCTGCTTCAGTATGACTGTGATATAACTTCATAACGCAGTAGTTAATTTTCGTACTCCCACCAAATGAGGAAAAGCGGCTTCACTTACTGCTGAAGGGTATGATCCAGGCTACTACAGAGGGTAGATTATATATCGTCATTGTGTTAGTTGAGTTTATAAGATAACACATACTCCTACATAGGGTTAATATATGCAGAGAGATATAAGGTCCACTAAGGTGGTGGTGTCTCATATAAGGGCGTCTTTATATGATAGTGGTTGCCATCTGATCATTATCTGGTGAGATGTCTTAGTCATCATGTACTACCACTTATACTACTGCTTCAAGTTCTAAATAGATTTGCTTGAGAAGTTATAGTCACCCTTTCAGGGGTGCATGGTCTTTTTGGTGATCGAAAAAGTAAATAGGAGCTTGCTGCTTGGTCCCCACCAGCAGTACATTCCTCTGTAGCAATGAGAAGACGCTGACTGTAGGATCAAGTGAGTCTCTTAGCTCCAGTAATGCACCATGTGAAGCGACGCAGCTGCGTCACACCCTTTAGCATCATGGGAGATGTCCCAATTTACAATGGTGCGACGCAGCTGCGTTACACCCTTTAGCATCATGGCAGATGTCCCAATTTAAAATGGTGCGATGCAGTTGCGTCACACCCTTTGGCATCATGGGAGATGTCCCAATTTACAATGTTGCGACGCAGTTGCGTCACACCCTTTGGCATCATGGGAGATGTCCCTATTTACCCAATGGTGGGCGATGCAGGCATTTTATGGGAAGCCAGGATTTTTCATAATTTATAATCAAAATCCTCTGTTATCAGAGAACAAGGTGTTATGGCCGAGTGAGTTATGTAGATTAGGTCAGCATCCTATAATATGCTGCCCATCTCAATTATTTATTTGATACTCCAGGGAAGAACTTAGATTCCTTATCTTCCTATCCGTAATGGGAGGTAAGTAAACAGAGCGAATTTTAAAGGAAATGCGCGCAGAAGTTAATTTTGATGGGCTTCAAGAACAATAAATGAAAACCCCTTGAACTTTCACCACACATCACTAAGCAAAATGTTCTAAATCTAAATGTTGTAAATATAAGGGTTTGTGGAACTGAACATGTGCCAAATTTATTTAGGAACAACCAAATCATATTGTTAATATTGTTTAGACTAATAAAAGGTTGCTATCGGAGGCACCAAAATAGAAGTCTACTCTGCTATTTACCTTAGGGAGGAGCGAGCCTCTCCCACTTGGTAATGCAGGAAAGTAAAGAATATGTGGTCTCTGGAAAATAACCTCTTTTGTTGGAGTCTAACCTCGTTTGATTGCAATCAAAAAGGTCCATGTTTGACCTTTGGTGGTTGTAGAAGACTTTTTCCTTGAAGTGTTGGAACAAATTGTGCTGAGCAGGGGAGAACCTTTTTCCAATTGCAAGCCAAAAATGTAGTAAGATGGAAATTCCTCTTAGAGAGAAAACCCACTGCTTTTTTAATGCCCTATAATGGAGTGCATGAACCTTGGCTCTGACAAACAAGAAAAAAACGACCACAGAGTAAATTTTGAAAGACACAAATATAAGAAGAAACAAATATTTACACTGTTTCTCCTCTGTGATCAATGTAACCTAATGAGGATAGCAAAGAGAGAATTTCCTAACGAAGGCAACAAACGAGAGCAAAAGGCTCCAAATAATAAAGGATTGGTAGGTTAAGAAGGAAAACTACAGAACCAAATTGAACAGCAGTCAGACGCTAGACAAATCTTTCTTCACTCTATAAGCAACAATGGACACAAAGCACAGAAATCAGCTTTCTCTCAAGTCTTTACCACTCTTTGTGCAGTACTTGGGCTGTATTACATATGGTGCGATCAGGTCCAACGGGTGTGTGCGCACACTTTATGCACCCCCAGGGCACTATGGTATTAGAGAAGGGCCAAGAGATGCTTGATAGAACTGGTGCACATGTAGCGCCAGCACTATCTTCAGAAGGGGTTCCCTCAATTGCCTGGGATCTTGGCCCAATGCACATGAGGGAATCACTTTGACTCTGTGCCCATGCCCTATTATGGATGTAGTTGCAGAGGCAAACATGCCCTTAGGAGGCACACTGACAGTGTGCCACAAAAATGTGGAATAGTGTCAGTGGCCCCCATGAGGGCTGCCCTCTGGAGGTGGGAAGGGAGTCCATGGACCCCTCCAGACATCTACCTGTAGGCACGTGCAGTCACTCACTGCACCCGCCTGTAGGGGGATTTCTAACATCTCTTCACAGTGCGGGCGGGTTGCCACCTGCGCAGAGAAACATGGAGGGGCTTTGAAGCAGCCGCTCTGTATTTCACTGAATGTTCTGCCAGGGCAGGGCGAGTTCCTAGCTGCCTGGGGCAGCCTTTTTATTGTAATAGGGAATGCTGTCCATGTTTGCACCCGGCGCACCTATTCAAAGGTGCACTGTGACACAAACAAGGACAATGCGCCCTCTCTGTGATACGGGCACTGATTTTCTTATTAATCCTGTTCACCTTTTCTGAATGCGATCCTGTTGATTCCCTCTCCCCATCCCTTCCTGTAGCCCGGACTGTATGGAATTTATTGTTGGCTCCTCTTGCAAAATCCGAGGCTACAATGAAATTAATTTGAAACTGAGGTCCCAAGTTGTTTGTTGCAAAGACAGAACAGATAGTTGAGCACCGGTCCCCTCACTGCCAGAGGGGCCAGGAATGAAGCAGCATGGCAGTCACACAGAAACTGAGGCGGGGGTTGGGGGGGGGGGATACTGGGGGGCGAGCATCCACTTGTTAACAGAAATCCAGACGCAACGTCAGGCTCAGTTAGACACCGGGAGACTTTTCAAGTTCCGGTTCAATTAAATCGTTAACAAGGAGGTCCAATTGTTGTGGTTTGAGATAAAAGTGGGAGACGTTAATGTCAGTGTTCAGTGAATTTAGTGCACACACTGTCCCCCGAGTGGGGCCGCTGAAACCACTACCTTAAGCATCAAAATCTAAGATACCCATCCCTCAAGGAGAGAAGCAGTGAAACCCTTGCAGCACCTCCACATGCTGTTCCAGTTCCTGTGCAAACCTCCTGTCTGACACGTACAACTTGTTATATTAAATGCAGTATCTTCCTGTCTGTGTTGCTTTGGCGCCATTCTTGATGAAAAGGCATCTAATAAACCGCGATTGTGAATAACAGCTGCTTCATAAAAAATTATATCTCATTACCGTCGCAGTAAGAAAGACATATTTATGAAGGTTCTGTTAATTGATATGTGTTTCTATTCAAGGCACTTTTAGGATCCGAATTCTAGAAATATTTGTATTTATTGTAAATCTGAAGTGTTGTGATTGTTCAACTTCAATTGTGTAGGCAAATCCTGCCCCAGCATAAGGAGCTTGAGCATGAGCAAATGCTGCATGGTTTGATTAAACATCTTGTGCCACTTGGTTCCGCAGGTGTAATTTAGCCACTACAGGAGGAGGTGTGCACCAAACAAAATACAAATCTATGAACAACTTTTTTACTGCTGAGCCACCGAAAAACCTCTACGTGCCCTATCTAGTAACGGATTTGCTCACCAAGCAAATCCACAATATCGGTGACATTTCTACACGAGTTAATCCCATTTGTGAGGCTAAAATACCATTTACCGATTCGTTGAATCCGTAATGTTATTTTGCCCATTCAAGTTACTTTTTGGTGCAATCCCCTTGTACTTCGGTGAGCATATCAACCAACGGAGGCAGTGAACAGGCGCAACGATCAACCATAGATTAAAAAGGCCATCTTTAAGAAGGAGCCATACCTGAAGGAACTAAAGCACCCTGGGCAGGAAACCCGGAAGGACTGGTGGGAGCCACGTGAGTGACGTGTTTCGAACGTCGACGTCACCTCACGTCGTTATAGCCTAATTGGATAATGATCTTGGCCCGGCGGCCGGCTACGGGGTTTCTCCTGATTATAAAGCAGAGCAGAGGCGAGGCTGCGCTGCAGAGAGCTGTCTATTGATAGAGTGGAGAAAGTTTGGTCAGCACTGCAGCCAACACAGCATAACCAGATTGGTGTCACCCCATGTGAGGGTGTCACCCGGTGCGGTCCGCACCCTCGCACCCTCCTAGTGACGCGCCTGCATATGACTTTTAAAACTGTGTTGTCTGTGTTGTCAGTGACATCTTAAAAGACTGAGCGGAAAGCGGCAACCCTTACAAAAACTACGCGAAATTAATAACAATTTAAGGATGTAAATGAGGAATGGTGGGAAGTAGATGAAGCGAGAGATGAAACTGTACAGCACCACATCCTCCTCATAAGAAAAACATTTACGTTCACTTTCGTTGGCACTTCCCATGTACTCTGTAATGTGCAACTTTACCACTGTCCCAGTAAAATATGTGGTACCACAAAAGTATAACAAATCAATAATAAAAATATTTCTTTAGTTATTCTTTTGAAGGGACCTGAAGCCAGTTGCTGAAAGGTGATTCCAGTCAGGGCTAACATGTTCTGCGATTTTGGGACATGTTACTTAAGGCACCCTGTCATAGTGAAATCTTACTAATTTCAAGCCCAAAAAAATGTTTTCCTTGTAGCACACTCAGCACACCTATCATTGCCCCATAGCCTTCTTTTCTCTTATGATCTCTATGTTCTTCTTCCGGTTCCTGCCCGCTGCTCCCGGACCCATTCCTGGATCAACTGGTGAGCGATGGCCCACCTGGGGGGGACCCAGATTGCAGTTGAGTCGTCGTCTCTTTTTGAGGGCGTATGTTCTCTGTTCAGAGCTTCCTCCACCTCCGATACACTGAACCACCGTGCTGACTCCAACTCTAGTTTGTTCACACTTAACTAAAAAACAAAAAAACATTTTTTAACCCGGTTAAGTTTCACATCGATTTTATATATGATCAACACGTTTTAATCTTTCATTACAATTTTGTTTGCTCTTTGCTTTTTCATGACACACCTTTGAAACAAAACAATATATTGGATACATTGCCTGGACCTTTTAAAGCCTTAAACTACTCTGTGGAGACCAAGAACAGGCCTCCAGGGCCTGAAGGAGCGTCCAGCAAGCCTGCTCCATCCAATCCTGGCGCTTATCTAATGCTGGTTACCAGCATTAGAATAGCTCCAGGATTGGTTAAGAGAACTGTCGGGAGCAGGAGTGATCGGAGCCGAGGGACCAGAGCGAGGACGTCGGACGTGCAGCAAGCAAGTTAAGTGACTTTATTTTTTTTTAATTAATAGCCACTCACCTTGCTTGCATGCACGCACCCACCCACCCACCACCCATTGACCATCCTCACCAACTATGTACCTGCCAGCCACCCCTGGTCAGACATTGTCAATGAATGCTGTGCCACCTTGGGTGATAACAGTTAGAAAGGTGGCACACTTTCAGTTCTTATTCAACTCATTCATCTAGGTGACGACACCACATAGGTCTCTTAGGGCTCTTTTGGTGGCTACAATACCACAGTGTCCTTCATAGGACAGTTCAACAATTTGCTGTCTCAGACTCACAAATATTGCAATTCTCGAACCTCTTAGAATGAGACCTTCTCAAGTGACGGATAGCTAATTTTTTACATTTTTAATTTTTTTAAATTCAACATCATCAGCAAAGGGTCGAACAGTATTCTTCCAAGTTGCCATTGAGGGTTGCATGTCTTTATATGCATATATAGCAGCAATAATGTGTTCAGTGGATAGAGCTGCTGGCGTGCTGAACGTCACAATGAAGTTGAGATACTTTTCAGCCACTTTGGACGTCGATCTATGACTATGTAGTGGCACTCTTAACAAGCATTTACAATGCAATCTGTCTCGCCTTTGGGACCTTATATGTATTTAGCTATGCAGCACATTAGCCTGGGTGCTGAAACATCTACTGTTCTTTAACATAGAGGGAAAATAAGCACCAAACTGTGTGATACGCCAGGTATGGGAACACATGGAGAGCAACATTGCCTTTCAGCAGGAAATAGTTAAGTCGAAAAAGCTCTGTTTTTAATATAAAATCAGGGTCTTCGGTGGTCATATAACTGAAAAACACAAGATTGGACAAAAATATTATTGTCTAGGGGTGCTCATGGAAGACAATTTCTATGGACCGGAATCTAGAGAACGCTAAAGCAATTCTGGTATTTTACTGACCTTTGCTGGTCGTTTTCTATCAAGACAATTAAATAGAGGCAGTTGAACAGAAAAAAAATCCCTAAGCGGAAGCAGACAACTCCTAGTGCTGATCTCCAGAGCCCACAAAGTACATACACATATAAGTGTAAACTAAAGTATATACTAGAGTTCTAGAATGCTCGCCCTAAAAAGTAGTCGGCGGGGTTTGAAACTTTCCCTGGTTTGTGTACAATCACATAGTCATACTCCTGCAGTCCCAACCCTCACCTCTTGATACTAAGGGGCATCTTAGCTTTCGGGTTTCTAAAAATAGTGAGCAACTGTACTACAAGCAGACTCTCCTTCTACGGCTGATAGTAGGCACGTTCTGTTTCAGACAGGCTTCTACTGGTATAGGCTACAATGTGTCTCTGGGAATTCGGATGGCCATTGTGTTGAGCAAGGATTGTCCAAGCCACACCGGGCTTGCATCTACTGTGGTCTCAGTATGTAACTTGGGGTCAAGGTAGGGCATTTCAATTGCATTCTCAATCGCATGTTTTATGTCTTTGAAACTTTGGTAGCATTCAGGAAACCCACTGAAATGGGAAATTTTGCTTTAAGTCTTTCGGCAGGGCACTCACTGTAGCAAAGTCACAAATGTATATTGAGCAATAACTAGCTATGCCTAAGAAGGATCACTGCATTGTTACATCTTGTGGGGGGCAAGCAGATAACAATGCTTGCACTTTATCTAGGTCAGGAGTCACTGCCCCATCAGAGAACATATGCCCTTACAATTTGTCTTTTGTTTTGTGAAACTCACACTTTATCGCATTCAAAGTGAGACATGCATCAGCAAGTAATTGGCACACTTATGTAAGGGCCTTGTCATGCTACTTTTGTGTTATCCCAAATACCAGTATGTCATCACTGTAATTGAAAGCATATGTAACAGGTTGAATTACTCGGCAGGTGACATCCTGAAATAGCTCCAAAGCGGAAGATACTCAAAACTCAATCTTTTGTATCTGAACAAACCAATATGAGTCGAAAAAGTAGTAATGCACCTACAGTTATCTTCCAGCTCCAGTTGATGATATCCTTTGTTCAGGTTAAGACTGGAGAAGACTTTGGCTCCTTTCAGCTGCATGATCATATCCCCAATGTGGAGACCAGGATGCCTTTTTCTCTCGATTGCTTTGTTGGCCTGGTGCATGTCAACTCAAATGCACACAGCACCTCCACTCTCCTTTTTGGCACCACAATGGGCGAAACCAACAGCGATGGAACATTCAATAATGTCATGTTTCAACAATGTTTTTAGTTTTTTCTCAAATGCTTCTTGTAAGTGGAAAGTGACTCTGCAGTGCGGTTGGGCAACAGGGTGAATGTCCTCATTAATATGAAGTTGCATTTTCATTGTCTTGAGCCTTACTAGTCCATGAAATAACAATGGGAACTATTCACAATTTCAGACTAAACACGGACATTGTAGTTCAGAGATATCAGTCCCATATCAGCAGCAGTGGCAATGCTAAGTTAACATGCCCTCAATAAAGTTCCTTGAAGAACATGGATTGGCGCTTGCACGGACATCAGTGTATGCCTCATGGTTGCTGTAAATGACCCATGACTCTGTAATGGTTTAGACACAGCCCATGTGTATCCCTTCGCGTGTGACTGGGTAAGGCGTGTCACAGGAGATAAGTTGTTAAATTTCTCTACTGGCATGAAATTACTTGACGCCCATTTTCACTTATGGCTGTGACACATTAGATTTCCCTTTCGTTTTGCGGACCGTTACAAAGTGTTTTTCTTTCCTGCAGCCCTTGCATGTCTGCCCCATGGTTGGACATCTACCTTCATGGGAAAATGAAAACCCACATAGGAAGCATAGCTTTTCTTTCTTTGGAAACGTCAACTTGGGCGCATCTGTTCTGTGTTTATGCTTACTTGTCATGATCAATGCGGATTCATTTTCCGCTGTTCCTGCTTCCATATCAGCAGCTTGTCGATTTGCTCGTTCTTCTGCCCTCACATCTATTAACAATTTCTCTAAACTGAGTGTCTCTTTCAGAATGTGTCTTCTGAAAAAGTCTGAGAGACAACCATTAATGACTATGAGGTGCATGGCTTCATCATCATTTAAATCACAGAACTCCCAGTGTTTGATAAGTGCATCAAGTTCCTCAACAAACTCAACCATCTTTTCATTAGCCTGTTGCCATGCTTGGTTGAAGATGTACCTCTTATAATCGACATTCAGCGTTGGATTGAACTCAGCTTCCAAGGCTTCTTTCATCTTTTGGTATGACATTGCATTAGTTTGTGAAACCTTCTTTAGCACTTCTTTTACTCCATTACCGGCATTTTAAAAAAAAAGATATATATATTTTTTTTGTAAACAAATTTTATTCGTCAAAGACACTTTCAGCGAAGCTCTGTGACCCAGAGACTTCAACAGCATCAAGAGACAACATACCAGCTTCGACATTTTTCTCATGAAATATCTTATGAAGATTACAAAAGAGACATGCAGAACCAAGGCAGTCCCCCCACTTAAATGAACATAAAACCACCCCCCACCCATCGCACTGTCCATCTAGTCAAGGCAGCAGATCTATTCACGACTACTATTCTGTTCTCTCTATGAACCATGGCCCTAAGACCCCGCTGCACCTGATACACCAGTGTGACATGCCCCCTTGAAACCGGGAGGAGATGGTCCACCACCCACACAATTATTCCTCTGAAATGAGCTCTAATTCCAGTCCCCTGTAGTCCGCCCAGCGCTTCCAGATTTTATAATGCTTTCAAGGGCAGCCCCGTGCCACATAGATGGGGGCCTCTAGTCCCATACAGAAATCTAGACCGGCATTCCAGACAGATATTGAGGGTGCGACTGTCGCCTTCCAAGCCCTCGCTATATCTCGCTTGGCAAGCGTAAAACCCAGGAGCATCATATGACGCTTATAGACATTGCCCCCTATATCATCCATCACATGCAGGAGCACCATTTTAGGGGACCGTGGGAGATCCCAACCCAGCACCTCTGAAAGGCATGTCAGTACCCCCCGCCAGAACCTGGTTAATACAGGGCAATCCCATACCGTGTGTAACAGCGTCCCCTCTGCACGCAGGCAGCGGAGGCAATTCGGAGAGGCCACCAGGCCCGCCTTATACAACCTAACCCTGGTAAAATAAACTCTGTGCAGATATTTAAACTAGATGAGTCTAAGGCTCACGGCGACAGCCGCCCCACGCGGAGAGGCCAGGGCCTCCGTCCAGTCCTCCTCCTCCAGCTGACCCACATCCTCCTCCCAAACCCTACGGAGATGCTGCAGAGACAGGGAGCAGTGAGATACCAGGGACTGGTATATTCTCAAAATCTTATGGTCTCGTAGGTCCCCCATGAACACATTTGCCTCAAGTGGGCTAAAATCGTCTAACTCCTCAAGACCCACCAGACTGGGGGAAAGGGCATGTCGGAACTGCAGATATTTAAATAATTGAGTACGCGGCATATGAAAGTCCTTCTGTAGCTCCTGGAAGGATTTCAGAATAGGCCCCCTCATGACGTCCCCCAAAGTGGAGATCCCTATCGCATCCCAGTCCCGAAAAAAAAGATATTGTTAATGATTTTCTTCTATCGTCTTTGTCTTCTAGCGCAAATATGAAATCATCTAACGTTTTGATCCACGTAGACCGTCTAGCACAAATATTCTGTTTCTTCGTGGTTTCAAACGGAGGTGGTGGCTTCAGGAATGTAGCCACCTCGCACTTTGTGCTTCCTTCCGCGGCCATTTAGAGCAGGTGCTGTTCAGACAGCGTTCTTTGCGCACAGCACGACTGGCAACCTCTCCACACAACACCCCAATGTTTGGGCCTGGTCGTCTCGCCCAATATTGAGGTCATATGTGCAACACTTGCTCGTGCCTTTAAGTACGTTTGTGCTTTTGTACCTAGTAGTCTCCGCCTTTAGCATTTGTTTTGTGTTGTGCAGTATCACTTGTTTCAGCCTTACCAGGGAATTCTGGCAGGCTTTTTGAATGTGCTTCTCTGCAGGGCCTTTGACTTCTACGATGGTTGTATATGGGTTGGAATGGAGTTGCAGCTCCACATAAACCAACTACAGGTTGCTAGGCATTGATTTGGGTCACATATAGCATGGACAAGCAGCTTGCTGTACCTTGGCAAACTGTCAGGGACAGCAGTCTTTTTTTAAATTATGTTTTATTAGAAGAACAAAGATTATGGAAAACAAAAAATAGCAAGAGTCGTACAGTGACATTGCATTTCCTGTGGAGGAGAAGTCTACAATACTGCGAAGGTCCAGTGATTAACCAGTAGTTTAATATTTGACAAGCTCCTCCTAAACTGCGGTTTTGCTATACTGCAGCAAGTGGGCTACAGGAAACACGTCAAACATTGTGCAGGATTCCAAATACCCAGAAAAAAGAAGACCAAAAAGAAATAAAACAAGCATTGGCATAGCCAATAGGTCTCGCCTTTGGGACCTTATAAGTGTTTAGTTATGCAGCACAATATCCTTGGTGCAACAACATCAACTGTTGCATGGCTAAGCACTTATAAGGTCCCAAATGCGAGACCTATTGGCTATGCCAATGCTTGTTTTCAAAGTGCCGCGAAGTTACCAAATCAGGGGTAAATGCGCTGGCGGCTTCTCTCCGAATGGAGCCCAGAGCGCTGCGAGAGTTTATTGCAACTACACGGGACGTTGTCAGAATTAGAGATAAGGTGTGTGTGTGTGTGTGGGGGGGCATAGCAAAGGGGTGTTCATACGAGCTACTTAGGTCCCCTGCATGGTTTATATTTTTGTAGGCATGGGGAGGTTTCCATAGTATGCCCAGATGAGAAGTGAGTGCATTGTATGTGCTCAGTCTGTTGTCGCCGCACTTAAAGATGGGAGGGGTCACTGACCACACCAAGCCCGAGAAACACAAGGACCGACAGAGTATGTTTGCTTATAGCGCATAGAGGCGATTTGTTCAGCCCCAAGCGCTAGAGATGTAAAGCCATTGTTTTGACACGCTTTCTTTATAGTTTGTTTTCTCTGGAAGCCCAAAACTGCATAGTTTGTATTTCCTACGTTTTAATTGTGTATACCGCAGAGACGAATTTTAAAACTCCCCGAGCCTTAGTTCAGTTTGTTTCACACAAAAACCCTTAACAGGAATACACAAATACTGACAAGAAAAAGTGAACATGGGCATAACACTTAATTTTAAAAGTGTAAAGTGATTCTGACAAAACATTTAGAAATTGTGACTCTTTCTTGGAAAAGCACCGCAAGAGCTTGTGTTCATGTATTACTCAGATTTATAGAGCGCCACTTGAGGTCCTCTTAAAGGCACCATTCTTAGACCCTTGTGACTTAGTTCTTGCAAAACTGGTAATTGCTTAATTGGCTGCAGCAAGGATTCGCCGCTGAGGTCACATTTATTTTGCCATTCACGGTGTAGCTGTGTTTTTAAGGGAAGAGTGAGGGGGGTCTCTCAGTGGACTGCTGGGGGCAGGGGGGATCCGGTCTCACATCAAAGGGCAGTCCCTTGCTAATTCCTATTAATGAATCGCCATTTGCAGGAGGTGACAACATGGGCTGGGACAGACACGGGGCATCGTAAGCAAACAATTTTGGTAGTTCATAACGGCCGCACTGCGCCCATTCCAGGAACCGTACCATACTTGTGCATCTGCATTACTAAAAACACAGCCAACAATCGTCGTATGTGGTGGTAATTGTTGGCCGCAGTTTTATTACTTATTACATAGTCACACTTGTACAATTCCCCCGGACATCCCCTTGGAGGCCGGGGTCATAAATCATGTCACACATTATTGCCAATGCGATATCGCGCATTGTCAGCTGGACATCATAAATCATGGGCCATAAATCATTATCCATCATAAATCATTCTGTTGGCCCTTCCTTTGTTGCCATAAATCACTCTGCCTGATCACCATAAATCAGCAGCCATAAATCATGGGTCATAAATCATCGGTATGTCATAAATCATTCTGTCACCTGCCATCAGAATTTCGTGGTCATAAATCATTCTGCGTGAGCATCATAAATCATCAGCCATAAATCATGGGTCATACATCATTGGTATGTCATAAATCATTCTGTCACAATCTGTCCTCATTCCGCTGTCATAAATCATTCTGCATGAGCCTCATAAATCATCAGCCATAAATCATCGGCTGGCCATAAATCACTGGTTTGTCTTGTTTGCTCATTTGCAACTCCTAGGGTCGTAAATCACCCTGACAGCTCGTAGATTGTTCTTTGTTGTTAACCACGCCCCTTTGCGTGTGGGGGGTAGCCTTTTCCCCGGAGTTAGGCCCCAACTCGCTACCTTGTTAGTCTCTTTTGTGCCCCACCTTCTGGCGGGGGCTGGGCTGCGAGCGCCGTCTCCGTTTGCTACCCCGATTTTGTTAGGCGACACTCACCCTGCCGTGCGGCATCCCACAGTGAGTGGCCCTCCTTCTACACACCGCCCCGTCGGTGTGCTCCCATACAGACCAAAACACTCGTCGTTTCCACCGTTAAATCTGCACTCTCTGTGTGCTCTCGTTGTGCGGGGGCAGTTTCCACCGGGAGTTAGGCCTCAACTTGCTACCTTTATCCAGACTGTTTTGTGCCCTGCCGACTGGCGGGGACTGGGCTGCAAGCGCCGTCTCCGTTACCCGCCCCCGTTTTTTTGCCAACTCACCCTGCCGTGCGGCATCTTAAAGTGAGTGGCCCTATCCACACACACCGTCCGTAGGTGTGTCTCCATATCCAACCCTTGGAGCCGTAGTTCCTCTGGCTTTCGTCAGCACTGCGATGCTGCTGCTCCCTAGGTGTGGGTGGGTGGGATCCGAAAACCGTTGGCGGCGCTCCCCCAGCTCCCATGTTATTCAAGTGGGCTGCTGCAGGGGGGAGCGACGCCTTATATCTCCCCTTCCTCTTCTCCCAATTGTTCTTGGAAGGGGAGGGGGCGGGGGCCTGAGGGCGTTTCGCCCTGCGGCGCTTCCCGCCGACGAGAACCGGTTTGTTCCTTGCCGGGCTCTGGCGGCCATTATGGCGCCGGCCCTTGAGCCCCCTTCGGGGGCGGCCTCTGCTATAACGGCCGCACTGCGCCCATTCCAGGAACCGTACCATACTTGTGCATCTGCATTACTAAAAACACAGCCAACAATCGTCGTATGTGGTGGTAATTGTTGGACGCAGTTTATTACTTATTACATAGTCACACTTGTACAATTCCCCCGGACATCCCCTTGGAGGCCGGGGTCATAAATCATATCACACATTATTGCCAATGCGATATCGCGCATTGTCAGCTGGACATCATAAATCATGGGCCATAAATCATTATCCATCATAAATCATTCTGTTGGCCCTTCCTTTGTTGCCATAAATCACTCTGCCTGATCACCATAAATCAGCAGCCATAAATCATGGGTCATAAATCATCGGTATGTCATAAATCATTCTGTCACCTGCCATCAGAATTTCGTGGTCATAAATCATTCTGCGTGAGCATCATAAATCATCAGCCATAAATCATGGGTCATACATCATTGGTATGTCATAAATCATTCTGTCACAATCTGTCCTCATTCCGCTGTCATAAATCATTCTGCATGAGCCTCATAAATCATCAGCCATAAATCATCGGCTGGCCATAAATCACTGGTTTGTCTTGTTTGCTCATTTGCAACTCCTAGGGTCGTAAATCACCCTGACAGCTCGTAGATTGTTCTTTGTTGTTAACCACGCCCCTTTGCGTGTGGGGGGTAGCCTTTTCCCCGGAGTTAGGCCCCAACTCGCTACCTTGTTAGTCTCTTTTGTGCCCCACCTTCTGGCGGGGGCTGGGCTGCGAGCGCCGTCTCCGTTTGCTACCCCGATTTTGTTAGGCGCACTCACCCTGCCGTGCGGCATCCCAAAGTGAGTGGCCCTCCTTCTACACACCGCCCCGTCGGTGTGCTCCCATACAGACCAAAACACTCGTTGTTTCCGCCACGCCGCCAGGGAGGCTCACGTCTTCCTGCGGTTCCCCCCACATCTGGTCAGCTCCGACGGTAATCTTCCCACAAGCGCAATGATGCGCCCTGCTCCGTCTTCGCCCTTACTGCCTTGGCACACCTGTGTCCTTCTTCGGTGTCGTACAGTACTGTCTCCTCTCGCCATGGGTATACATGAAATCAAAATTGAGAGACAGTCAGATGCCTCTTTGGAGGCGTAATACAGTATACCTTCATCACACAGCATCCTCTATTGTGCCCCTGTCCGACAGTGTTTAACTATCGCTCTGCTTTTCGTTTTTCGACCTTTTTTTTTTTTTTTTTTTAACTCTGACATCCCAGACTCTGCTGCACCTTACAGGTAGGCAGTACGGTTGCGCCGATTGCTTGTTCTGGGCCCGCCCAAACTCCGAATCTACAGTGGCGGCACTACATATGTTCCGAACTTTTCTTCGAAATCTGACCTCGCCCTGCCCTCGTGATCCGCATATTATACGGTCTTTGCAGCAGGTATGCTAACACAAGCCCTGTGTCACTGCAGACCAGCCTTCCCTGTCTGGTGCTTGATCCATGCCTACCGGAAAAGCACTCATTTTACAGGCGCCTAGCGGCTGGGGCGCACGGTGCTGGAAGTCACCCACACATGCTTACTTCTACTCCTGGAACGACCCAAAAGTCTCGAAGCGCTTTCGCTGCGCGCATGAGCTCTTACGAAGGGACACATTTATTTATTTTCCTTAATTATTTATTTATTTATTTATTTTTAAATTTTTTATATATAACCCTGCCAGCCTTTAGCGTATTATGCACCCTGGTCCCAGAACCAGAATTCGATGTGTTTAAGATATATATATATAAATGTATTAGAGGGCCTCCATAGACCAGTTCATTCTTTCGCGAGGGCAATCGTTTGGAGTCCTCCCTCGCCCCACAGGCTGCCACACACTGCGTCGACAGCCAGAGTGGTCTCTTTTTTTTTTTTTTTTTAATACAAAATGATGAAAATGTATGCAAATTTTAGAATGGAGAATGCGGGCAACGCTCCCGCTACCTCTCACATGCTAAGTGACCGCTCTATCATTTGAGCTAACACCCCTGCTGTTTATTACATCCACCTCCCTCATTACGCCTATACTGGTCGCGATAGCTCTCTTAAGGGGCCTTTAGCAATCCCCATAGTCCTCTGTAGTGGGATGGGGTCCTTACATATACTGGTCACGCCAAGGCTCTGTCTGGCAATGGCTCTCTGAGTTTTCATGGACTCAATATCCTTGGAAGAGTGCCTGGGAACACTCCATTTTGGCTGTAAATATATATAGCTTTTCCCACGTAATATTAGAGTTTTCAAGACAGCTGTCAAAACTCGACACCCAGAATGGAGTTTCTTTTTTTTTTTTTTTTTTTTTTAAATTGACGCGTGGGTTGCTCTTTGGTGTAAGTACCTGGTGAGCAACGTGGCTCACTTCCGGTCCCGTCCCCGCTAGTTAACAGAAACCAGTCTGGCGTTAACAGAGCCGGTCGCCCCCAAGTATCTACTTTTTTATTTATTTATTTTTTTTGCAGACATTTGTACTGTATTCCAGCACGAACTCGACCCGAAGGTATTGGAGCGCCTTAGGGGAGAGATTAAGTAATTTGCCTAGAATCACAGGATGCTGAGCCGACGCAGAGGCTCGAACTCGGTTCCCCAGCTCCTAAGTCGGCAGCTCTAGCCGTAAGGCTACGTGGCCTCGAAGCCTGTTGTCGGATTCAGGGAAATTGCATTCTTTTTTTATTTTTATTATTTTTTTTTTTTTAACTCGACTCGAAGGTAACTTTACATGAGCACCAGTTGGGTTTCGCGAAGACACATTTCTTTCTTTCGTAGGCGCGGGGGATTAAGTCATTTGCCCAGGATCACAGGATGTAGCGTCGACCCCGAGGCTCGAACTTTGGTTTCCAAGCTCAGGAGTTGGCAGCGTAGCCGAGGCACCGTCTCTCCTCCCCAGCACGCTTAACTGCTTTAACCGGCTTGCCTCTGACTTTTTTTTTTTTTAAAATATAGCGCGAACTTGACCCAAAGGTATTGGAGCGCTTTACATAGCACCGCATTGACATCACACAATCAGGCACGAGGGGATTCGACGTTGCAGTGTCCACAGCTAAGAATCCCCGGTCTGTAGGGGTTCGCACCTTCAAACTTGTAGTCCGAAGTCGGCCGCCTCAACCCATTAGCCCGTGACACCCCTAAAGTATCAGAGCCTTAGTCCCATCGTCCATTCTTTGCCGATAATGTGTATTTACAAAGTGCTTCTGCCGATTCGAAGCTCTGCACCCCATTTTTCGCATTTTTTACTGTTACTCTCTTCAACAATACTCAGGTTACTGTCCTTGAAAAGACTAGAGCGCGGCTGCCAGCAGCACCAAACCTACCTCAATGTGTTAAAAACGCCCGCCCCCAGTCATGACAACTCCCTTTTTTTTTTTTTTTAATATTATTAGGAGCCTAAGAGTGAAAGCCACAGCTTGCATCTGTACCCGCGACTCCTGCGCCCTCCGCACCTACGGCGCGAAATTTAGCATTCCGCTCGGGATGAACTCCTTTCAATCGGAGCGCTCGGAATGATGCCGGTGCACTAAAGTACTTGTCCTAACTTTTTCCCTTGCTCCATTTATTTGTTTAGTTATTTATCTGTTTATTCAGGTAGTGGCGCGCTTTACATGCTCGCTGGTTACTGAGCGCATTCAGGCACGAAGGGGGGGGTTGGTTGAGTTCACTCGTCCGATGGTATTGGTGCCATTTACATGCGCGCCGGTTAGCGCATTAAATCACAAGCTGTGGACGCGACCCCGAGTGTCGAACTCTGGTTTCCCGCACCAAGGTCGGCAGCCGAGGCGACGGACAGCATCCGCTCCCCCGCTGCTTAAGCCCTTTCCCCCGCCACTGCATAGGAGGGGCTCAGAATCAAAAAGGCGCTGCGTTAATTTAGGAGCGGCAATTACGGCAAGAGATGACTGAATGCCCCCATCAATAGTTCATGAAACCTGCCCCCAGCCTTTTGATGCACTGTACATACGCAGCAGTTACCTCACTGCATATAAATGTTTCCAACATCCCCTACTTAAGATCGAACCCATGTTCCTAGGCAATATAACTCTCACGTTTTCCTCATTGTGCTATCTTGCTTGTATCGCAATTTTACGCCATGAAAGACACTACTAAACGTTTTCAAATTTTTCTTAGTCAGGAGGGGATTAAGTGATCAGCTCTGAACTGTAGTGAACAGCTCTAGCCACTACGCCGCATCTCCTCTTCAGTTACGTTGCAACAGTGCCCTTTCCTTTTTTTTTTTTTTTTTTTTTTTTTTTGGGGAATTCACGTGATGTGGGGCCCGAAACGGTATCCTCCGCTGGAAGGTCTACTGCTCTGGCCTTCTTCTGCCTGAAGCCTCGCCCCCGCAGTGGCTCTTTAATACAACACCATTGCCATTTCACTATGCAAACCCACGCGTCCGCTAACTTAGCAAAGTAGCCGATCAGAGGCCAGGTATGCTGCCGGGCCGCCACGCTTATGACAATGGCCCGGACAAGGTCTATTTTCCAAGTTGCAGGGGTCTCAGCCCTCGCCGCTAAGGAGCGTTTGTTACGGGGTAACTTGAGGTAGGGCACATATCTCGCACATCATCTGTGTAACCCAGCTGGTGCTTGAACAATTCACCAAACATTCCATTCTCTCGCACGCTATGACAGTCAGGGCCGTACTATTATGCTAACTCGCGGGGTGATCGGCCTGCAATGCCGCCACTCCTCCCTCCTTTAGTCCTTACCCTGATACAGCTTTCGGCAGCAAAGCGTCTTCGACTGCTGCCCGGGGAGCTGGGGGTCATGCCTGCATCTTCCGGCCTCGCGCCTCAGTCCACTCTGCCCCGCTCCTACAGGCCCCAGCGGCGGCTGGAGGCCGTGCCGCCCTCCGTCTCCCGGTGACTGGTCCCTCTTGCTGGCTGGGGTCCATCTTCGCTGCTCCCGTTGGCGGCGCTCCCCCAGCTCCCATGATATGCAAGTGGGCTGCTGCAGGGGGGAGCGACGCCTTATATCTCCCCTTCCTCTTCTCCCCATTGTTCTTGGAAGGGGAGGGGGCCTGAGGGCGTTTCGCCCTGCGGCGCTTCCCGCCGACGAGAACCGGTTTGTTCCTTGCCGGGCTCTGGCGGCCATTATGGCGCCGGCCCTTGAGCCCCCTTCGGGGGCGGCCTCTGCTAGAATCCCCTCTGCGCCCCCCTTTCCTAAAACAAATCCTTTCATGTGATCTGTTTTGAGCTCACTCACTATTCCCTGTACTCCTTAATTTCATGCATGGGGGTTAACAGACACGCCGAAACCCACCTCTACAATATAAAATAAAAAAAGCTTGTTGATCTCGGCGTGGCCCAACATCTTGTGATCCTGGGCGGATTATTAATGTCCGAGAGTACTCACAAAGAGGAATTGGCCTGGGGGGAGTGTGAGCGGTGAGAGTGGAGGGGCATGGGGGCCCTCGTTTCGGTGGCTTAGGGAGGGGCAGCAAAGGGTTTAATTACAAGGGAAAGGCGGGGGAACCAGGCGGCGCGGGAGGAGGTTTTTGCAGATAACAATCGAGTGGGTTGGATAGAGTACATTGGCCCCAAGTGTCTGCAATCATGGTCGGCGTGGGGTACTCTGATGAGGTGATGCAGTAAGTTCGCTTACACTTAACATTAAAAACGCAAGCGTAGTGCAAGCTTTGCTTATACTTAATAGTTAAAGCGCAGGAAGTAAAGCACCCTGGGCTGACACCGGATAGACAAGACAGAGGCACACGCTTGGAAGGAGAGATCCATGGGGGCAGGGGGGCCGGAGGGGAGGGGGACAGAACCAGGAGTGAGAGAGAAGACACTCTTGCACTAACAGATGGCAAGATACAAGCGAGTTCACCACCCCTCTGGCCCTGTGGAGTCCCGGTCCCTCCCCGAAAACATACTACCACCCAGGGTACAATTGCTAAACAAGCCAAAAAGCTGGACCAGAAAATGCTTTGCTAATGCTTGTTTAGACTCTTTGAACGGTTGCACTGGATAATCGGAGCAGTCAGAGGAAGCAGTGTTTACAGCTCCAGGTGTTTGTAATCCAGACTGTAAATGTCTAGCAACATGGACTGCGGGCGCTTAGCAAGGGCACACCAGGGACCTCTAACCTCTTATTTTAATTGAAGGGGAAACTCGAATTCATGGCTCAATCTCTTAGTAATGCGAAACTCACCTGGGAGAATGTTTGTTACTCGATAACGTTTGTAGGCGGCGAGTACTTCTATGTTTTTTCACACATGGAAATACCAGGAAAACGCTCACTTGTTCTTTTAGCTGGACTTGTATTTATATTTCTGTGGCATTTGGTACTCCTGACCAGGCGTCGAAATTTAATGCCCCAAGGCAGATCTCTCAATTTGTTGTTCTTTACCAGCAGACCAAGTGTGTATCGAGGGAAAATGCTTTTCTCTTCACCTGAAGAAGAGCAAACTATAGATTTGGGCGTCTGCGTGTTCTACTTATATACTCATGAAACTTAAGCGGTGCACTGGAATTTCCTTTTTACGGCTCTGACCTGTAGAGCGGAGGCCGTGAAAGTAATATCGCGCGCTGTAAGGGTGCCTGAAAATCAATAGCATATTAAAATTTTTATTCACCGTAATTCCTTTGTCTGTAGAAGCTTCAGAAGTAGATGGCCATGTAGGCGAAGAATGGACACGTACACGGAGTGTGAGATTTCTGCACCCTGGCTGGGTGAAAAGGAATCCGCATAATGTTGTCACCGAATTTCCCCCATCCCTTTCCAGAGTGGAGACAGGAAATTAAATACTCACTTAGAACTCCCACTTTACATGTTACCTATCTGCACTAATGATAGACAGAAGCAATACGGTCTAATGCCAGGATATCGGGAAGGTTTTCCAATTGCAAAACCCCTGTAAGGCATGTTTGAGCGCTTGAATAGGTGTTGTTAGACTTAATCTTTTAGATTTCAAACGCAGGCAAAATAGGTGAAAAGCGCTTTGAAGAGAAAAGAAAGGCAGATGGCGGCTGCGCGAGGTGCGGCCGAGTGGTGCTAATGAACCGTGAAAGACAAGCGCGGAGAAAGGGGTAGAAACAGCGCAAGGAAGTGAGGAAAACATAAGAAAGGAGACGGGGAGAAAGGGAAGAGAGAGTTGGAGGTATAGTGATAGATAGGCAAAGCGAGAACTGGAGTACGAGAACAAGGATCTAGCGACAGGAGCAAAGGAGAGAAGTAAAGCTGATAGATACACGGGAGTATGAAGACAGTGCGGACACTAGGGAAAGAGAACAGAAAATAAAGACGGAAAGTATGGGAAAGCACCAAGCCAAAAAATAAATGTGGGCACGGAAAAGGAGGAAGAAGTAGCGAGAGACTAGTGAGAAGAGAGCGAGAAATTGGGGAGTGAGAAAAACTAGCTTCGGAGCAAAAACAAATTACAACACAGGGTGGAAGAGAAACTAAATAAATTAAAAGTAGGACAATAATGGCAATGTGGTGGAAGCAAAATAATGCAAGTAAGCCAATTGGGGAAAGAAAGAGCAGGAAGGACAAACATGTCCATTGATCCGAGGGGAAGAACAATGGAAGGAGATAGAAGAAAGAGACTGAGGATGGACCATCAGTTGGGAAAAAAAAGGAATTAAGGAAGAGCTGTGGTGTGCGATAGGCAGACGGGGACGAGAGCAAAATACAAAGTGGGCAAAGTGCAAGATGGTGGAAACAGAAAGAGAATGGAGAAAGACAGACTCAAAATGAAAGAGAGTAAGATCGACAGAAAAGAGAACCTAAGGAATGGAAACAGTGAAGGGTAGTGATGGAGACGATAAACAGAGCAAAAGAGAACAAGCAAGACGTGCGGCCGCGACCGGGAGTTGTGTGCACTCACGCGAAAGTCAAAGTGCAGAAGTGAAAGTGATTGCGCTCCAGATGGCGCCACGGGTGGAGGAAAGGTACATGGCGGCTGCGCATGGCGGCTGCGTGCGTGCACGCTCACGTGCATGCAAGCGCTAGGCCAGCCAGCAGCACTTTGAAAACTCACATACAAAATGTCTCTCCGAGCAGCGCATGCGCGCTGACTCAGCGAGACCTAAAAAAGGGGGGAGGAAAGGGGTGGGGGCAATGTGCACATTCCCAAAAAGATATTCTGTTGATAGTGGCTATCCAAAAATTCAGCAGAATGGCATTATGTGCGTGGGGGACCTTATCTAAGGGTATCACAGGGTGGTGACATTGGGGGGGTTGAGAACAGTGGGGGGTTGAGGGTGTTGATGTGTTGTTACCAATGGGCAGAGGGGATAAACCGGTGGCATCAGGCTGCACATGAGTAAATAAGCTCAATGTAGATGCCAAATGTCCTTTCGGTTTGAGTGTCGCAATAAGACATGCTCTGAAGCCAGGCCTCCCTCGTGGGACAGATGCAGTCTCCTCAATGCACCACAATTACCATCTTGGCCAGTAGCAAAGCAATGGCTATAAATCTGCAGTAGCAGATCGGGAGGTCAGAGACTATGCCCAGCAAGGCCACTCTGGGGGACAGCACCATCGGCAAAGAAATCATAAGTGATAACATGTGGAATACTGAGATCCAGTATGCTGAGATCTTAGGACAGGTCCATGTAATATGGGCAAAGTCGGTCACAGGTGAGCGGCACTTGAGGCATTGAGATGATTTGAACAGGTCAAACTTGGCCATCTCTGCGGGAGTAATGTATGAGCTATAGATAAATTAGAAATGTAGAAGCTTGTGCCTATAATTAGGCGACACTAGTTTGGTTTGCACACAGCTAAAGGCCCAGTCTTTGTCCGAAAGGGTGCCCTAGAACCTCCTACCAGCGCCGGCAGGCTCCCTTATCATGCACCTGTTTCAGGCTAAGGCATGACCAATATAGTTTAGAGATCAGGTGCGAACCTTCATTGTCTGTTATTAGTAGTGTGATAGGCTGAAAGTCAGTGGGTGCTAGAGGGTAGGAGGGTATTACTGCACGTAGGGAACTACGCAGACGGGTGAGAGTAAATTTGTCCATGTATGAAAGTTCCGCTTCTCGAGAAAAGTTGAGCTGTGTCCTGATATGGCCATCTGGAAACAGGTACCTGAAGGTGTTCAAGCAAAGCTTTTGGAGGGTGTGCAATGCAAGCCTGTCAGACATTAGCGGGATCCATAGATTGTGAGATAGGGGCAGCTTGGGGGAGTAAAGGGAGTCGAAGCCCAGTATTCTACTAAGTTTACGCCAGGCCCAACAGGTGGTGGATAGCATTTGGACATCGGTAGGGTGCAGTCAAATGCCTTGGGTAAAATGGCGTTGAGGGGTGTGGGGTCTGTCAAATCACACTCAGGTCTTATGTACATAATACGAGCATCGTGGTGGTACCAGTGATAGGCGAACTGTATTTGTGCCACCAAGTAATAAAGTCAAAGGTCAGGGACGGCGAATCTGCCTCACTCATAGGGAATACCAAAAAATGTGCCAGTGCTGCACTTAACTTAAAACATAATCTTTTACTGCGTGTATTGATTGAAACAATACCACTGATGACTACTTTTTCGGTCAGATTTAATCAACAGCAAATCCTTAAATTACATTGAATTTTTCTTTACAACAAATATTCCATAACCCTAAAACCACATCTCATAGTAATGTCCGCATTGTTTTTTGAACATGAATTTTCTTTTGAATTTTTTAGACACCTCCTAGCGTGATACAACAGTATTAGCATACACATCACTAACTTTCTATACACTCATACCCACTCACACCCATTCATATCCTTTGTCACATTAAAACAAACTAAGTGGTATTGCATACATAAACAAAAAAGACCATCAACATAGACAGTATTTGTATTTTTTGAGAACTTTGATCTTTGTTTTTAAGTTTTCACTAATAGTTTGGCCTCAAATTATAAGGTCTACGCGTTTAGAATCCCTTTTCTTCCTCGGACCCTCGTCAGGACCAGTCTTCACTGAAAGAAACAAACAAAACTTTGTTTACCCAATGGCCTGCCTCTCCCTGCCTCAAAACTCTGCCATTGCTTTCATCGCTTACCTGCAGCTTAAATGCAGTCAATAAACTGCAAGAGTATTAAGCGTCCAACCTCTGCCTAAAAGCATACAATGAAGAACCGGTTTAAAACCCACTCTAATTATGTCACTCATCATTATTAATGTCGGTCTGTTTGGTCACAATGTAAGTCATTTGTTCTTACTTGAGGTGTCAGCTGATGGAAAGAGCTCAAGTAATTTGTTGCGTGCAACAATCTGTGGAGTGAACGAATGTTTAAATTTAGCACGATTGTGTTATCAAATAAACGATAAAAATAGAGTTAAATAATGGCAATGGTTGCTGTGCGCTACCTTTTAATGGATCTTGGTCCATGGACCGGGGTGGCTCCGGTGTTGCCAATTGCACTTGCCTCGTAACACTGTGAAGCAAAGGAGACACACATAAGGAATTCTTTCTCCAAAATAGCGTTTCAAGCGGCATGTCCTACTATCTGGCGCCTATTTGTTAAGCTTCTATCACGGGAAGGGTATCATCTTACCTTTGAGAAACAAGCGTCCAACGTGTCTGTGGCGGGCTTATGATCAGCTGCTCTGCTTCTTTCAGATGCCGTGAATTTTGCCAGCTTAAACTAGACGCGTGACGTATGTCTAACGCGACCTCGTAAAGCTTCTTGGAAATGTAGTTCATTCACACTGGCTTGTAGTTTTCTTTGCCGTATCCAAGCAAACGCACAATTGGATTGTCTGCAAAACTTTATTAGTTAGATGTTGTCATATTGCAGCAGGCTGGGGTTGTATTAACCAATGCTCTGCCTCTCAGATTAGACGGCTGGTCCCAAACGTTGACCCGACCTATAGGTGGCTCCTTGTGCATAAAGGACGGCTTTAGTCAACATTTTCACAATCTATAATAAAAAGGAATGATACTGGCTTTGCCATCTATGCTGTCTGATGTTATAATTCTTAGATAGAAAGGTTCCCGATTTCTGTATGTGTCTCACTCACTCGCTTCAAGCCTTTTCACAGGTTTTTCTTTTTATTCATACTGTTGTAGAATGGATACTCCCACACGCAATCTATAATGCTTAAAGTTGCCATTTGTGCCTCTCCTGTAGCTCAAAGTTGTACTGGTAGTGCTTAAAGGTTATACATTTCTGATAATTCGTTTAAACCATCTACTGATGTATTAAATTTGATAATCAGCATTGGTTGGCGTTTCAGTAATTTCGAATCCAGATCTCCTCCTCTGGCATCTTGTTCTACTTTCGAAATGGTAGTCCATCTAAGATCTCTTTCAGTGTGGTTGTTCGAAGACCAATGGTTGACCAAAGGCGCATTTTGGATCTGCTTTCGAATTCTTGATTTATGTTGTTGGATTCTGTATCTGATTTCCTGGTTTGTCATGCCGATGTATAACTTGTTGCAAGGGCACAGTATACCATACACCACAAACTTAGATTTACAGTTGGAAAACGTATCATGTTTCCAATGGATACCATTATACGAAAAGAGATCTCCTTCGATGGTTGACTCGCAACAAACGCATGTGCCACATTTGTGGTGTCCTTGTATTGGCAGTAGATTAAAAAAACTTCTGATTGTCAAATTTTTAGTTTTCGGCATGGCGGCTTTTCAAGTAATCATCCAAGGAGTCTCAAAGAAAATTTGCCCTATGGGCAATTTTTGCGAATCAGACGCAATTGTACGTTCAAGGACGAATATCTTTTCCACGCAGATTTGCTAAATAACAATCTTCTGGCCCGAGGATACCCTAAAAAGCTTTTAAAAAAGGCAATTAAGAGAGCATGGTGGACTCCTCGTGAAGTACTATTAGAGAGAAAAAACAAAACCAAAACAGACAGGATTGTCTGTGTATCCACTTTTGGTCCTACATCAAATTGGCTAAAGAAGATAATCAACCAAAATTGGCATTTAGTAAAAAATCTGGATCCAACGCTTAAAGAAGTTCCACTATTTGCTTTTAAAAAAGATAAAAGTATTGCAAACCAGATTGTGCGAGCCGCCATGCCGAAAACTAAAAATTTGACAATCAGAAGTTTTTTAATCTACCGCCAATACAAGGACACCACAAATGTGGCACATGCGTTTGTTGCGAGTCAACCATCGAAGGAGATCTCTTTTCGTATAATGGTATCCATTGGAAACATGATACGTTTTCCAACTGTAAATCTAAGTTTGTGGTGTATGGTATACTGTGCCCTTGCAACAAGTTATACATCGGCAAGACAAACCAGGAAATCAGATACAGAATCCAACAACATAAATCAAGAATTCGAAAGCAGGTCCAAAATGCGCCTTTGGTCAACCATTGGTCTTCGAACAACCACACTGAAAGAGATCTTAGATGGACTACCATTTCGAAAGTAGAACAAGATGCCAGAGGAGGAGATCTGGATTCGAAATTACTGAAACGCCAACCAATGCTGGTTATCAAATTTAATACATTAGTAGATGGTTTAAACGAATTATCAGAAATGTATAACCTTTAAGCACTACCAGTACAACTTTGAGCTACAGGAGAGGCACAAATGGCAACTTTAAGCATTATAGATTGCGTGTGGGAGTATCCATTCTACAACGGTATGGATAAAAAGAAAAACCTGTGAAAAGGCTTGAAGTGAGTGAGTGAGACACATACAGAAATCGGGAACCTTTCTATCTAAGAATTATAACATCAGACAGCATAAATGGCAAAGCCAGTATCATTCCTTTTTATTATAGATTGTGAAAATGTTGACTAAAGCCGTCCTTTATGCACAAGGAGCCACCTATAGGTTGGGTCAACGTTTGGGACCAGCCGTCTAATCTGAGAGGCAGAGCATTGGTTAATACAACCCCAGCCTGCTGCAATATGACAACATCTAACTAATAAAGTTTTGCAGACAATCCAATTGTGTGTTTGCTTGGATACGGCAAAGAAAACTACAAGCCAGTGTGAATGAACTACATTTCCAAGAAGCTTTACGAGGTCGCGTTAGACATACGTCACGCGTCTAGTTTATGCCGGCAAAGATTCACGGCATCTGAAAGCAGAGGAGCAGCTGATCATAAGCCCGCCACAGACACGTTGGACGCTCGTTTCTCAAAGGTAAGATGATACCCTTCCCGTGATAGAAGCTTAACAAATAGGCGCCAGATAGTAGGACATGCTGCTTGAAACGCTATTTTGGAGAAAGAATTCCTTACGTATGTCTCCTTCGCTTCACAGTGTTACGAGGCAAGTGCAATCGGCAACACCGGAGCCACCCCGGTCCATGGACCAAGATCCATTAAAAGGTAGCACACAGCAACCATTTCCATTATTTAACTCTATTTTTATCGTTTATTTGATAACACAATCGCGCTAAATTTAAACATTCGTTCACTCCACAGATTGTTGCACGCAACAAATTACTTGAGCTCATTCCATCAGCTGACACCTCAAGTAAGAACAAATGACTTACATTGTGACCAAACAGGCCGACATTAATAATGATGAGTGTCATAATTAGAGTGGGTTTTAAACCGGTTCTTCATTGTATGGTTTTAGGCAGAGGTTGGACGCTTAATACTCTTGGAGTTTTTTGACTGCATTTAAGCTGCAGGTAAGCGATGAAAGCAATGGCAGAGTTTTGAGGCAGGGAGAGGCAGGCCATTGGGTAAACAAAGTTTTGTTTGTTTCTTTCAGTGAAGACTGGTCCTGACGAGGGTCCCAGGAAGAAAAGGGATTCGAAACGCGTAGACCTTATAATTTGAGGCCAATCTATTAGTGAAAACTTAAAAACAAAGATCAAAGTTCTCAAAAAATACAAATACTGTCTATGTTGATGGTCTTTTTTGTTTATGTATGCAATACCACTTAGTTTGTTTTAATGTGACAAAGGATATGAATGGGTGTGAGTGGGTATGAGTGTATAGAAAGTTAGTGATGTGTATGCTAATACTGTTGTATCACGCTAGGAGGTGTCTAAAAAATTCAAAAGAAAATTCATGTTAAAAAAACAATGCGGACATTACTATGAGATGTGGTTTTAGGGTTATGGAATATTTGTTGTAAAGAAAAATTCAATGTAATTTAAGTATTTGCTGTTGATTAAATCTGACCGAAAAAGTAGTCATCAGTGGTATTGTTTCAATCAATACACGCAGTAAAAGATTATGTTTTGATTTAAGTGCAGCACTGGCACATTTTTTGGTATTTGCTATTACTAGGCTAGGCCTTCCTGCCATTAGCAAAAACCAAAGGAAATGATGGACGGAGTGTTGAACATTGCAAGCACTCACCCCCAGTCAACAGATCTGGGTTTAATCCATCACCGTTCTTTAGCCCACTCTGCCACCCCAGTTCAGACATGGCCATATGCAAATCAGTCTGACCCTGTGCCTCATGGGAACAGTCCAGCCCGAACTGCCAAGCCATGTCTTCCCAGTACTGGCACATTGTTTGGTATTTGCTATTACTAGGCTAGGCCTTGCTGCCATTAAGCCAAGACCCAAGCATGTTGTTTTCACTCATAGGGAAGAATGAGAGTGTTTCAGGCTATGCCCGGTCTGCGGCCTGACTCAACCCAATCGAATCAGCAGGCCACTGAGCTTTGAGAAGAATGTATTCGTTAAGGGTATGGGTATGTTCACAAAGAGGTACAAGAAGCGGGGGAGGACCTTCATCTTCATGAGTGCTATGCAGCCAGCCATGGAGAGTGGTAAGTGGATCCAATGTTCCACCTGAGTTAAAAGTTGATCCAAAGTGGGGCCAAAGTTGAGCCGAATAACCTGCTCTTTGCATCTATGTAATGTTATCCCCAGATATCTAGTAGTGTCAGTTGCCCAGTGAAGGGGACACGCGCCAAGTGGGGGGTGTTAAATCCGTCATATGGAAGAGTTTGGATTTGCCCCAATGTATTCGCAGGCCAGACATATCTCTGAATCATATTATTCCTTCCACTAAGGGGTCCAGGTTTTCCAGGGGGTGTCTGATGAATAGCAGGATATCGTCTGCGTACATGGACATTAAAAGAGGACCAGAACGGAACTGCAGACCTTGGTGTAGATCTTTCTCTTGAAGATGCCTGACCAAAGGTACCATGGCAATAATAAAAAGCCAAGGTGACAGTGTGCAACCTTGCCAGGTTCCCCTTGAAATGGGGAAGGGATCCAATAAAGAGCTCTACACCCGCAGCCGAGCCGTGACCAGTGCTGTGATGTTGTTGGGTATGGCGAGTTTTTGAAGCGTCACTACAAGAAAAGGTGATTCTAGTGAGTCGGATGCATTCTCAGCATCTTGGAGTGCCACCGCCACGGGAGTTGTGGGCGATATTCTATTTAAAACCGCGAATACTGTTCTATGGTTGAGCGCTGTTGACACATGTGGGATAAAGCCTGTTTGGATAGGTGAAAGGATCTAATCTAGAAGCAGTGACAGCCTATTTGCCATTGCCTTGGCCAGTATCTTATCATCGAACATTAAGAGAGATTGAGGCCTGTAAGATGTGCAACTAGTGGGGTCCTTTCCTAGCTTCAGCAAGAGTGTGATCGCGGCCTCGCGCATCGTGGGGGGAGTGTACTCCTCTCAATGGACTCAGAGTGGATGTACAGTAGGTGGGGAACCAGTATCTACTCAAACACCTTATAAAAAGTGCCGGACAAGCCATTGAACCCAGGGGCCTTCGAGCCATCTAACGTTATGAACCAATTGCCTGGGTGAACTCATCAACTGTAAAAGGTTCACTGGGAAATTGGGCCTGTCAAGTCTCCAGCCACACCATGGCCACCTCTTCGAGATAAGCTAAATGAGAGGCCGACCCATGGGGTAGCCTCCAAATATACGATTGGTAATATGCAACAAATTCATGCACTATGCGAAACGGCAGTGCTGTCCTCCAAGCAGAGGGATGGGATATGGCCTGCCCCCCTGGGGGTCAGGGCGCAAGAAATGAGCATATGTCCTGACCGGGGGCCCCTTCCCCGTGTCTGTGTGCTGTGCTGTATTTACTTAACAGCTTAGCTTCCCTGTCAGCTAGTTCATTAAATTCCGCTAAGAGGGATATTCGCTTATGCAATGTGTTTGCAGTGTGAATTGAGTCTTCGGTACTGTCGATAAGCGCCAGTTTGGTTTCCAGCCGAGAGAGGTCGCCACACAAAGAACCCAGCACCCTTGATTGCTTGGAAATACAGATGCCTCTGATGTACGCCTTAAAAGCGTCCCATAGTTTAGAGTATTGTGTAACGGACCCTGTGTTGAGTGAGAAGTATTCAGTTATGGCATCCCGGAGTTCCGTGCGGAACACCTCCTCCAGCAGTGCCATAGGGGAAAATGACCACCTGCACTCCCACAACCACATCATATAGTACAGCGAGGTGTAGGATGACTGGTGCATGGTCTGAAAGTGTGCAAGGCAGAACCTCCACATCCTGCATCCACTGGCACGTAGTGATTGTGATTGATTTGCGCAAGGTTCATAAAATAGTAGTTCCACAGTTCCTGGTGATTCCTGATATTACTACACTCTTGACGATGATTCCTTCTACTGATCAATTCTTCTCTGTTATTAAATTAACTGCAAAAAGGCTTTCTTTAGTATTCCTATCCATCCAGACTGTAGATATTTGTTTGGGTTCACACTGGCTGGTAGACGTTTTAGATTATGTCGTGCTCCTCAGGGCTACCCAGAGAGTCCTTGTATTTATAGTTGAGCATTAAAAGGTCAGTTGGAATCCTTATTGCTACCCTCAGGTAATGTACTGGTGCAGTATGTTGATGATCTACTCATAGCTTCTGATACAGAACAAGGTTGCAAGGATAGTACAGTGAAATTGTTGTTGTATTTGGCCCATCATGGACATAAGGTTTCACTTTCCGAATTTCAGTATTGTCAACAGGAGGTCACCTATTTAGGTCACGCATTAGTACAACAGTTAAAATGCCTATTCCACAAACTCAAAAGATGTGCACGCTTTTATGGTATCACTTTTTATTGTCGCCAGTGGATACCTAATTATTCGCTACTAATTAAACCTTTGCTTGGATAAACAACGAAAGCAGTGCATGAGCCTTTGCCTTGGATGTCTGAAAGTCAGCAGTCTTTTGAGCAATTGAAAACAGCGCTTTGTTCGGCTCCAGTGCTTGGCACACCTAACTACAACAAACCGTTCGTGCTCTATGTCCACGAGATGGCTGGTTGCGCCCTTTCTGTCCTAACATAAAAGCTTGGGGATAAGCAGAGGGCTTGTTCTTATTTTTCTGCTGTGCTTGATCCTGTTGCTAGGGCCCTACTGAGTTGTCAGAGTGGTTGCGGCTGTGGCTACTTCAGTCAGACAATCGGCTGGACTCGTACTTGATACAGACCTCACAGTTATGGTACCCCTTGCTGTGGATACTCTTTTGAATAAGACAAAGACATAGCACCTCACCAGTGCACATCTTACTGGCTATGAATTGACATGGTTTACTAAAGACATTACGATTCGAAGATGTGCCACTCTGAACCCAGCCACGTTACTACCCCTTTCTTCCGAGAATGATACCGTTGATAAACATGATTGTATCTTCAGAACAGAAGAAGGGACGGGTAGACCTGACTGATGTTCCCCTATCTGACCCCCAAAGAGAACTATATGACGATGGCTCCTGTTTTAAATTACCAGATGGCACCACCACTGCAGCTCATGCTATCACTACGTTGCGCACGGTGGTAGAGACATCACGGGTCCCTTATCAGTCGGCTCAAGCTGCTGAGCTTGCTGCCCTTATTCGAGCTTGCGAATTAAGTGAAGGACTGGTTGTCAATATTTATACTGACAGACAGTACGCATTTGGGGTTGCCCATAATTTTGGCTGGCTTTTGGCAGAAAGAGTGTATCCCTACTTCCCATGGCACCAAGATTCAGCATGGTACACCTCATATTGAGGTTTTTGTCTGCTTAAACGCTCCCCGAGAAATTGGCCATAATTAAATGTAGTGCCCACAGGAAGGTTACTGATGATGTGGGTAGAGTAAAAGCTTTTGCAGGTCAGACAGCTAAGGAAAAGGCCCAAACAAAGATGAAACGCATGTTTGTAGCAGGTACAGCTAGGTGGGTTCCCAAAGTTGGTGTATTTGAGATTACCCTTGAGAGTGTAAAGGAGCTAGAAAGCGAAGCCACGATAGAAGAATTAGCAGAATGGCAGGAGAGTACAGCACAGTTGAATGAGGAAGGATGTTGGATTGATAAATCAGGGAAACAGAGATGGATGTTGCCAGATGCATATGTTCTTCCTGTGGTCACTATGGCACATAGACCAGCTCATATTAGTGCAAAGGCATTTGTAGATTGTTAGCCCCTGTATGGCAGAATGACAATATTTCCTGGACAGCTGCACATTTAGTAAAGTACTGCATGGTCTGCATGATGCATAATCCAGGGAAAGGTACTCCGACACCATCTGGTAATTTTGCACCACCCACTTTTCCTTTTGAAGTCCTACAAATGGATTATATCAAATTAGAGAGATGCAATAATCTTAAGTATGTTTTGGTGGTTGTATGTGCATTCAGTAAATGGGTTGAGGTTTACCCCACTAAAGATAACGCGGCCATTACAACTGCGAAGGTACTCCTTAAGAAGTTCTTTCCTCATTTCGGATTGCCCCGAATTATCTGGAGTGATAACGGAAGTCATTTTAATGGGAAAGGGATTCAATTGATTTGTGATGGTCTACATGTAAAACAGACATTTCAAGCTGCAAATCATCCACAGTCAGCAGGTTTGGTTGAGAAATACAATGGTACACTCAAACTGAAACTGGCAAACAATCAGGAGGCAGCAGGGTTAAAGTGGCCAGATGCTTTACCATTAGCTCTTTTGTCAACGAGAACAACAGCTCATTCCAGGACAGGATTGTCTCCTTACGAGGTCATGTAAGGCACCCAGTAAATCTCTGAGACGTCCCGCGTCCTTGAAAGTACTTTGATACTGAGTATCCTGTGTTGCTGGATTATCTTGGCCAGTTAACAGAAAGTTTACATTCTATTCACCAACAGGTGCGGGAATCCCTACCTTTCACACCAGAGGGACCCGGCCACGACATCCAGCCTGGTGATTATGTGTTGCTTCATAATTTTCAGAGGAAGAAAGGTTTGGAGACACGCTGGAAAGGTCCTGAGCAGGTTTTGTTAGAGACACATAAGGCTGTAAAGGTCGCTGGTCGAAAGAACTCGGTACATGCTACCCATTGTCGGAGGATTCCTATGCTGTTGCAGTGGGCCAAAGACGTCTTAGGGGACACGGAGTGCGAATAGGTGCCCAGTTTTGTTCCTTTCAGCGACGCCCAGTTAACTTAGACGCAAACAGAAAAGGAGAATGAGGATGCTTTAAACAAGGCTGTTCCGCCAGCAATACGAGCTAACCAAGAGCCTTTGTTCATTGATCACAGGGTGCATGAGGCTACCAGGTACAATTTCCGTCCTCAGCTGAGGGCTACTGAGTCTGAGGGAAAAAAAAAGACTAGGGATGGACTGCGTAAGGCAGCTAGTACTGAGTTACAGTACCAAAGGAATTAACAGGAACTAGTGGAGAATTTTCTGTTTACTTTATCTTAGTTGTTTGAACATTAGTTAGGGAACATTGAAGTATACCTCAAAACTATACCATCTGGATCGGCGTGGGATACATTAAAAGAGCTTAGGACAAAGCAAGCTCCACTGCCGGTGCTCAAGAGCGCCAACTTATGATGGGAGCCTGTGCCAGTGAGGCTCTGGGACACTGGGAACTTGGATATCTTTTTGCAATTTGCCCCCATTTATTATACGTTATGCATCCCTTTGGTAGAAAGGTTGCTGAGGAAGAGCAGCCAATGGTTCTTGTTGCCTAGCATGATATGGTGTGGACACAAAAAAGGAAAATAACATGTGTTGTTCTGTTGGTTCTGCTGATAATATTATTGCGTGGAGTGTCATGGGTTTTGGAAAACTATGCCTCTGCGCAATAAGGGTAAGGTAATCCCCCTGAAGAGAAATAAAAGAACAGCCTGAGTAAAGTATTTCTAGACACATACAACAGATTCTTCGGAGAAGGGACAGCTTGTTACCGCACTGAATCTGTTACTAGTTTATGGAATGAATATCCACTGCCACTTGTAAAGTATACAAGTGGCAGTGGTTTCGGCTATCCGGGACCTTGTCTATATTATAGAAAGCCATTGGGAATGGCTTATCCAGGATGTGATAACAATACATATTGCAACAATTTTTATATGGAAGAACAGAATGTTTCTTTGGTGGGCTATCATTACAAGGAATTGATAGTCACCAGGGAGGCTGGTTATTATCCTGCTTGCTGCCCCATTGTGAATAGTACAGACACTTCTTTGTATATCAACTGTTCTGGAATAGTGCTGTATAAAAATACGATCCCTCTGGTGAATGACAAAGATCCGAGTACTTTCGGAATGAACACTCAATATGCTGCAGTAGATTATGAAGGACCAATTTATGTACACCCGTGGTTTTACTTCTTGTCTAACTGTACATACTCCAACGTCCATAATGGTACAGATGATGTGGCTCTTGGGATGGTATCACCCTTTAGATGTGCCCTGTATATATACTATGCCTAATGTACCCTGGGTTAAAAGGACTCTTACAAAAGACATCTGTGAGGGAATGACTGATATAGAGGTCAATAATTATAGTAACAGGATTACTTTTGGATACATCAGTTCTTCTATTTTGACTTTGGGTGGTACGTTTATAGCCAGAAGAGAGAAAGCTAGAGAACATTAAGGATGTAAGCTGCAAATTCTGTCTAATACCACAGTAGCAGTTTTGCGTGACGTCACCACTCAATTGGAGAATAGGCATTTATATTCAGAACAGACCAGATATGCAGCTGATTTTATTTTAGCTAAGAGTGAAAGTGTATGTGCGGTAGTGGGCGACCAGTACGTAGTCGGGATTAAGAATATGGAAAAGGATATTACTAAACACATCTTAGACAACCTCGATAACATCACAGGAATGGAAATTGGAGTTGGTCTCTTTTTGGAAGCTGGGGCTGGGTCCTCGGAAAAGTAATTTATCTGATAGTGGTATTGGTTCTTTGCTGTATCCTCGTTCAGTGTCTTCCCTTCTGTTGTTCCAATAGTACTACAATTCTCATGCCCAAACAGAAGATATCAATTCATGATACAATTGCCGCAATCACGATACAAAAGGACATTGAGGATCTTATGAATATAGATAAGGGCATTTTTGAGAATTCTTCCATCCTCACTGTTTCACTTCCAGATGTTGATAACATGAATGCTCCTAATTGTTCATCAATGTGATTTTATTATTGTTTGAAGTTTGCTTTCGCTTATTGTTAGGAAATGTTTTAGCTCATGCTAAAAGGAGGGTTTGTTAGAATAGAAATGTTCATGTTTGCATATTGCCCTGTGTAAGTTAGCATTCGCTGCGCCATTTTCTTCACCGGCGCCATTTTAAGCTGATCAAAACTGATCTCGGTTAAATTCCGAGAAATGCTCTCGTTAGAGTTTCGTTATTCTTCGTTTCTGTTCCGTTCCAGTAATGTATACACTATTGTTACTAGCACATACCTTTCTCACTAGATAGAGGCCCTCTCCCACTTGTCTAGTGGCGGGCCCGAATGGAACGACCTTGAAGTTGAGATACTTTGTACAAGATAGAAGTGCTGTTTAGCTGCACCTGCCTGGAAAATTCCACTGTGGGCGTGTTATAGCCCAGTTACGAAATGTACACAATGTACCTTTATGCTTGTCAATTTCAGTCCTCTCTGCAGCACTCCTAGCGACTGGGCAGACCGGACTCTGCTCTGAGTGTACAATAATGAACAGTTATTGGTTTGTATTCTCTACTATCTGTCCGACTCTTCATTTAGTACGGAAGGCTGAGTGGTGGTCATTAGTGACCTGGGTGACCTTAATCAGGCCACTTCCTTCATTGCGAGATATGGACTTGGGGGAGGCCAAGACCTTCTACCATTCTCGGTCTGTGAATTGGCTGTTTAGTGATTGTCCCCAACGTTCCCTGATCTTGGTCAATGCAGTCAGTGAGGCCTACACTAGCGTCATGTAAACCCACTTTACTTAGTGACTCGCTCTTTCCAATGTGATCAGTGCATGGAGTAGTTCTCTGAAGGTGCACGCTACCGCCTCATACTGGAGGAACTGGCCCACCGGCAAACAATTTTTCTCCACCACTTCCACAAAGGGGATCAGTGTATTTTCCTGGTATACGTCACCTACCGTCCAAAGACTGACTGCCTTCGATTCTAACAGTTGCTCTGACAAAGATTTGACATGGAATTCCTTGTGGCAGGCCCACCAGGGAAAGCTGTGGTGAATACCTGGGGTAGTTTGGCTAGACTCTTTTTCCAGCACTGTAGTGCCGTAGTCTGTAGGATTGATTTGTAGGGGGTTACAACTGTGGAGTCCAGCAGCTTAGCTAGCAATTGGGTGGGGTGGGAGTCCAAGTCTCTCATGTACGTCCCCACCACATTAGCTCCTCCCAACCACTGGGCCAGCCACTGCAGCTGGGAGGCCAGGTAGTACAACTCAAAATTGGGCATTCCCAGCCCTCCACTGCGACCTGGGCCCTGCAATGTCGTCAACGAGACCCTCCTGCGTCCTTCTCCCCTTATCAGGTCCAGCACCAAATCATCTAGAGAGGCAAACCATCTTTTGGGTAGTACCAGGGGGTGGTTCACGAAGTAATAAAGTTTTCTGGGCAGCATGACCATCTTGGTCAACTCAATGCACACCATATTTTGCATAGAAATACAGTAAATAGCACAGAATACACAGTGGGCCCGGGGGGGGGGGGGGGCAAACCATATACTAAGAAAGTGGTATAAGAACCACGACACGGATCAAGACAATGTCAGGACGACGTAGAAGTGCTGGGGACCCAAGGAACTACCTAAGCTGAGTGACTAGGAACCCCATGGAGAGTGTGTACAGTGTGGGAACACAACTGCGTGCTCTGTACAACTCTACGTGTAAGTTGCAGTTGAAATTTTAAAGATTAAGGCCCCTTCCCAGTGGACCCTGAAGAAACCCAGTGGAAGAGAGAAGGTTGGAGAGCCATCCCGCCCGTGGATACCCTAGTACCCACGTTACTTACACCAGGGACGCCGGGTGCATAGGTATGAAGTGGTGTCAGAAACTGCCGTCAAACCCAATGGAGTACTTCAGGAAAGTGCTGCTGCTGTCGAAGGAGAAAGTGTCCGGTGGAATCAAAAGGTGGATTCTAGTTGAGAGGTACCTGCAAGCAGAGGGGACAGAGTCTATGTCACTCAGGAGTGACCAGGAGATCTGGAAGATGAATGCCCATCAATGTCAGGAGTTGTAGGAGAGTTGACGAGGACATTGACTCTCCAGCTGTGAGGACCAGGCGATGTTGAGGAAGACCAGGAGCCGTTCACAAGCTGTCCCACGTCGGATGTTGAGTGCTGAGGGGTCGGTGTCCAGTGGGAGCACCAACAATCCTTGGCAAAGGCACCCAACGCAGAAGTCGGAGAAGGTGCAATGACGGGACCAGTAAGGTCCAGGGGACTCACCACAGGCAGGGGAGTCTGTGCAGGCCCAAGCAATCAGAGGAGCCCAAAATTGCTCGTCAAATGGACCCTTAGGCTGGAGGCACTGGAGTCACAAGAGGACCTCAAGCAGCTCACTGTTAGAACTGGGGGTCTCTAGTTGGCACCAAATTGGGACCCTTGATTCTAGTCAGGAAAAGGGGATTACACTCCTGGATAACCCCTGCTCACCCCCTTGGTAGCTTGGCACAAGCAGACAGGCTTATCTCAGAGGCACTGTGTTAAGCATTTGTGAACACATACAGTAATACAGTGAAAACACCACAGATGGACACCACACAGGTTTTATAAAAATAAGATTTCTTTACATAGACTTACCACAAGACCATAAACGACAAAAATCCACAATGTTGAAGTTGAAGTTGAAAGGGTTTTGTAAAGCGCTCAATTACCAAACGGTTTCGTGGTGCTAAGGAAGGAAACTAATACTGAGGCAAGGAGAAGGGCGGGAATTAAGAAGAAAAGACAGAGGAGAAAAGATAAGTTTTCAGAGCTGCTCGAAAGTCCAAGTAGGAAGGAATAGACCTAATTGCCTGAGGAAGTGAGTTCCAGAAGAGGGGAGCGAGTGTCGAAAACCTGGAGCCACCCGATTTCTTTTTGCGGAATCGGGGGACAAGGAGGAGGAACTGGGTGGAAGAGCGAAGATTTCTAACGGGGACATATACATTGATCTTGGATCTAATGAATGCGGGGGCAGTGCCAGCTAGAGACATAAATATCAGACAGCCCATCTTGAAGAGCGAGCGCTCCCTAATGGGGAGCCAATGGAGAGTCTTAAGCAAGGGAGTAATGTGATTAGACTTGGGGAGCCTGTAAATAAGGCGAGCCGCTTGATTTTGAATAAGTTGCAGGCGACGGCCCTCGTAGGCGGGAATGCCCACATACAGGGCGTTGCCATAATCTAGGCGGGATAGGATCATTGCCAAGACAATGAGTTTAAGGGCTTCGACCGTGAAGTAGCGTGAGACTTTCCGGATGGTTCTTAGGGCCAGAAAGCAAGAAGAAACAGCCGAGCTAATCTGGGGACGCAGAGAGAGGTCCTGGCTGACTTTAATGCCCAGGGTTTTAACAGATGCCAAGGGAGACGGGGGAGAGCCAAAAATGGGGGGCCAAAAAGTGGGGGACCAGGGATTAGAGGGACCACCAATGAGAACCAGCTCCGTCTTATCGGGATTCAATTTTAATTGATTGAGGTTCATCCAGTTGAAAATGAAAGTAAGAGTAGAGTGGACCCTGGAAACTGAGTCAGGAGAGGAAGAAAGGTTGAAAATGAGCTGGAGGTCCTCTGCGTAATTGAACGCCGTGACCTCAAACTCCTGTAAAGCAATAATGAGGGGATGAATGTAAAGATTGAATGAAAGGGGGGAGAGGGAGGAGCCTTGGGGAACCCCACAAGAAACAGAGCGGGTGGGGGCAAGAAAGCCTTCCAAACGAACAGCCTGGGTACGGCCTGCTAAAAAAGAGGTGAGCCAGGTCAAGGCCGACCCCCGTAGGCCGGCGCCCCTGACACGGTCGAGAAGAATGGAATGGTCGACCGTGTCAAAGGCGGCCGAGAGATCGAGAAGGACTAAGGCCTGGGGGGAATTGGTGTCGGCGCCTCGTCTGAGCTCATCAACCACCGAAAGGACAACAGATTCCGTAGAATGTGCAGGCCGAAAGCCGGCCTGGTGGTCGGCCAGGAGATGATGGGCCTCAATGTAGGTGGAAAGTGAGGAGGTGATATGGCTCTCTAGGATCTTGCCCAGGAGTGGGAGAAGCGTGATCGGTCTAAAATTGGAAGGGGCAGTAGGATCAGCACCGGCTTTTTTTATAATAGGGATTACCGTAACTGCTTTGAAAACATCAGGTACAATTCCTGAGGTAATAGAGGTGTTAAGCAAGGTAATGGGGGGGACTGGGCAGTAGGAGAAAATCTCCCTAAGGATGTGTGCCGGGCAAACGTCGGCAGGGGAACCAGTTTTGACTTTTCCCAGGAGAGTACAAAAGGCCTCTTCTGAAATCAAGGGGAATTGGTCAAGGGAGGAGGGGGACGGGGGTAAAGGGGGACAAGAAAAAAAAGGAGGGGCCATGGGAATATTCTGCTTGATAGTAGAAATCTTCTCAATGAAAAAGTCATTGAGGGAGTTGCAGAGGGATTGGGAAGGAATGGGTCTAGTAGCAACTCTGTCGGAGGCAGCAAGCTCGTGGACGATCGCAAATATCTCCTTGGGTTTGTTTGCTGCCTGATGAACTTTCTGGGAAAAATATTCTAGCTTAGCGGCGAGTATGGCTTTTTTCTAAGCTCTAAGTAGTGTCAAATAAAGGAACTTAAGGTCGGGGCAGTATCTGCGGCGCCACTGACGCTCAGCCTGTCGAAGTGCCAACTTCTGTTTCTTTAAAGCACTAGAAAACCATCTGTTGGCATCGTGAGAGCGGCGCATCCTGACTCGCCTGAGAGGTGTAACATGGTTACAGGCCTCTAAGAGCCAGGTATCGATGGTGGCTACCTGTCGATTGGGAGACAAATCTGTCAAAGTAGGGGCGGAGGAGGCTAAAGAATGGCCTAAGGCGGTCAAGTCCACCCTATTCCAGTTACGAGCATGGGTATTTTTTGGGAAAGGGGGGATGCTAATCTCCCCCAATGGAGCGGAAAAGGTGATCAAGAAGTGATCAGACCAGGCATAGGGGGATATCGTGGGCGAAGAAATAGACAGATTAACAGACCAAACTTGATCAAGGGTATGCCCCTGAGCATGGGTAGGAAAAAAAATGTGAGGGATAAAGTTAAGACAGTGAAGGGTGTCGAAAAACTCTTTGGACATGGTGTCTTCACGTGGATCACCCGGCCAGAAGTTAAAGTCACCCAATAAAAGGACCACGGAGTTGTTGACCACCAAAGTAGCCAGTAAGTCCTGTATGGCTGGAATGAAGTGAGGCAAAGGTTGAGGGGGGCGGTAGAGGAGTACAAAAGTGAGTGGGATCGCAAGGTTCGTGGAGCGTGCAACCAGAAAGTCGATAGAGGGAATAGACTGATGGGAAAGGGACTGGAATTGGAGGTTAGAGCGTATTATCATAGCCACTCCGCCGCCGATCTTCCCCTCAGGGAGGTCGGCGCGGAGGATGTAATAGGAATCTGGGAGGGAGGTAAGGATATCGGGGAGGGAGGCGGCAGTGTACCAGGTTTCCATGAGGAACAGGATCTCTGGTTTGGTGGTATCAAGAAGGTCAAGGAGCTCCAATTGGTGTTTAACCGCAGAACGGGTGTTAAGGAGAGAAATAGAGGCCGTAGGGGGGAGGCTAACAGAGTGCTTAGAGCGGGGAAGAGGAGAGGCAGGGCGTGACGCCTCCTTGCATGGACTGGGGTACAGGCGTAGGAAATTGGAGCGATCAAACTGAGCAATTTTAAGAGAGTTGATCCGGGCCTGAATGCAAGGGCTGATGGGCCAATCAGCATGGCATGCCAGCAGCTGATCAGGTGAGTAGGTAAGGAAACGATCAGGGTGGGGGGCCCCGAGTCCCAGCCAGGCGCGGACGGGCGCAGACGGGCTTGCCTTTTGCGCGCCTATGGCGCGCCACCGGCGCGCCTTCTGCGCGCGTCCGCTACGCGGCCGGGGAAGGCGCAACATATTTAAGAGGAGAGCAGAGGGCGTGGCCTAGCGTCAATGGGCGTGGCCTGGCCTCACGGCTTTCCCAATAATGGCGGTAAACCTTCTACAACCCGCAGCAGCGCGTGGATCGGTTGCGCGGGGAGAAGAGAGCAACAGAGGGTAAGGTCGTAGCAGAGAATAAAAACAGAGATACACTTTTAAAATTAGCAATACTCCCGGCTTCCGCCTCAGGAGTCAGTAGCCATCTAATGCGCGCGGCGAAGGAGGCGCGGTAAATAAAGCGGGAGGGGGCGTGGCCTAGCATCAATGGGCGTGGCCTGGCCTCAGGGCTTTCCCAATAATGGCGGTAAACCTTCTACAACCCGCAGCAGCGCCTGGATCGGCTGCGCGGGGAGAAGAGAGCAACAGAGGGTAAGGTCGTAGCAGAGAATAAAAACAGAGATACACTTTTAAAATTAGCAATACTCCTGGCTTCCACCTCAGGAGTCAGTAGCCATCTAATGCGCGCTGTGAAGGAGGCGCGGTAAATAAAGCGGGAGGGGGCGTGGCCTAGCGTCAATGGGCGTGGCCTGGCCTCCGGGCTTTCCCAATAATGGCGGTAAACCTTCTACAACCCGCAGCAACGCCTGGATCGGCTGCGTGGGGAGAAGAGAGCAACAGAGGATAAGGTCGTAGCAGGGAATAAAAACAGAGATACACTTTTAAAATTAGCAATGCTCCCGGATTCCGCCTCAGGAGTCAGTAGCCATCTAATGCGCGCGGTGAAGGAGGCGCGGTAAATAAAGCGGGAGGGGGCGTGGCCTAGCATCAATGGGCGTGGCCTGGCCTCAGGGCTTTCCCAATAATGGCAGTAAACCTTCTACAACCCGCAGCAGCGCCTGGATCGGCTGCGCGGGGAGAAAAGAGCAACAGAGGGTAAGGTCGTAGCAGAGAATAAAAACAGAGATACACTTTTAAAATTAGCAATACTCCCGGCTTCCGCCTCAGGAGTCAGTAGCCATCTAATAACTGTAATAATACTTCATGATGGTAGAAATAGTTTTTAAAAAATGGGTTATATAAAAGCAGTCTTTAGCAACAGATAACCCCAATGGGAGTTATCTTGACATCGAGGTCAAAGAAATCCCAAAGTACGGCACCGACCGCGAGGAGCGCGGCGTCGGGCCTGGAGTCAAAACAGACCCACAAAGATCAGTACCTTGGAAAAGCGAAAACAAAGACAGCTCACGGCGTCGGGGAGGTGTGGCGTCGTTGGTGCTGTGCAGCGTCGGTTCCTTGCTTCAGGGGAGGCGATGCGTAGGGTCCTCGATGCTTGCACAAAGCAGGGGAGGCGTCTGTGCCTTACCGCAGAGGAGGTGACGTCACGATGGCGCCGAAACCACGGTTCTGTACGATGTCGATGGATTCTTGACCACCCACGTCGAGGATTGGCTCCGCGATGATGTCTGCTTCGGAGTCGATGCGGCACTGCAGCAGGCGTCGGGTCTACGTCGCAAGTTGGAGCAGCGCTCACGGCTTATGGCAGGTTACGATGTCGCTCGCTGGCGTCTATGTGGCACGGCGGCTGGCGTTGGGTCTACGTTGTAAGTCAGAGCAGCACTCACGGCTTCGATGAAGATTACGGCGTCGCTCGCCGGCATCGGTGTTGCAGGATTCCTTCTGTAGCAGCTAGAACAGTAAGTTCCAGATGCAGGCAAACAGAAGGGGTGATGTCTAATATTCCTGAGACTTCGATCAGCAGGCAAGCGCGAATTCAAGCCCTTGGAGAAATATTCTGCAAGATGATGAAAGTTCCTTAAAAGTTCCTTCTCCTTTCCTTGGCAATAAAGAAACCACTGCAGGCCAACCCAGCTACACAGCACACTGGCAAGGGGGCAGTCCAAACTCCTGCAGCTTCCTTTATTCTTCTCCTCGGCAAATGTCAGTCTTGTTTTCCCAGAAATGATCTAAAGTCTTGGGGTCTGGGCCCCAATATTTATACTAGCAAATTCTTTGTCCTCTGAAGGCAGAGGGTCCACTACCTAGTTCAAACCAGTTCTGGGTGCATTCTGCCAGTGTACACCTTCTTCCTTTGTCAGTGTGGGCCAGGGTCCTCAGACACACCACAGGCGGTGGAGCCAGCATTGTGGAAGGCAGGCACAGCCCTATTCAGGCCCAAGTGCTACTCCTCCCACCACTCTACATGCAGATAGGTCTATTCAGCCCTGTGCTGACTCACCCTGTCTCCCCAGGCCCTGTCACTCGCAAACCAGACACGCAATACATAAGCAAGCAGAGGCAGGCTGGATGGTTAGGTAAGAAAATACCCACTTTCTAAAAGTGGTATTTTCAAACACAGAATGTTAAAATCATCTAAAAGATGTATTTTATCATTCTGAGTTCAGGCATACTAAATTTGTTTTTCTACCATGTTTCCCGGGTCAGTTAGGATTATAAGATGTTATAATCAAACTGCCCATTCTGGCCTATCCGTCCATCACCCGCTTTGGTTTTGCTATGGAGACAGGTAGCCTTGCAATAGTGAAAAACAAAAATGGCTGGAATTCACTATCAGGACATGCCACACACACCAGGGCATGTCCCACCTCTTACATACAATGCACCCTGCCCTTGGGCCTACCTTAGGGTGTCTGATATGTAGAAAAGGGAAGGTTTAGGGACTGGTAAGTGGGTGCACTTACCAAGTCGACATGGCAGTACTAGACTGCACACAGGCTCTGCAAGGGCAGGCCTGAGACACACTTTACAGGTTGCTTTTGTGGGTGGCACAACCAGTGCTGCAAGCCCACCAGCAGCATTTGATTTACAGGCCCTGGGCACACATAGTGCACTCTACTAAGGTCTGACAAGTAAATCAAATAAGCCAATCATGGAGTCACTAAACATACATCACTTTAACATAGGGAGCACTTGCACTGTGGCACTGAATAGCAGGGGCACAGTGCTCAAAGCATCTAAAACCAGCAAACAGATAAAAAACAGAGGAGGTAATCAGTGAAAAATGGAAGGAAGACTCACGCCAATGGTACCAGGTCTAACACGTGTCCCCTCCAGCAGAAATGTGGGGCGAACTACCCTTCCCCTTGGGAGTTCTCTTCACTAAGGCGGAAAAATCTGGACAGTCCATCAGCATTGGCGTGTTCTGTACCAGGGCGGTGTTTCACCGTAAAGTCCATCCCCTGTAGAGAAATAGACCACTTCAACAACTTTGGGTTCTCACCCCTCATCTGCATCAACCATCTGAGGGGCCTGTGGTCTGTCTGAATCCGGAAGTGAGTCCCAAACAGGTATGGTCTCAACTTCTTCAGTGCCCAGACCACAGCAAATGCCTCACGCTCAATTGCATTCCACCTCTGTTCCCGTGGAAGTAACCTCCTACTGATGAAGGCTACTGGTTGGTCTAGGCCCTCCTCATTAATCTGTGAAAGAACAGCTCCCACACCATGCTCAGAAGCGTCTGTTTGGACAATAAATTATTTTGAGAAGTTGGGCGCCAGAAGCAGGGGGGCTGTGCACATGGCAGTCTTCAGGGCGTCAAAAGCCTTCTGACAGGTGTCAGTCCAGTTCACTTTCTTGGGCTGCTTCCTGGAAGTCAGTTCAGTCAAGGGTGCAACAATGTTGCCATACCCCTTGACAAACCTCCTGTAGTACCCTGTGAGTCCTAAAAAGGCTCTCACCTGCGTCTGAGCCTTGGGGGATTTCCATGCCAGGATGGCATCAATCTTGGGTTGTAGGGGCGCCACCTGGCCGCTCCCCACCTGGTGCCCCAAGTACACCACGGAACCCTGCCTGATCTGGCACTTACTCGCTTTGATCGTGAGGCCTGACTTTCGCAGTGCCATCAACACTTCCCAGAGGTGGCACAGATGTTCTTCCCAACTGGCGCTGAACACTGCAATGTCATCCAGGTAGGCGGCACTGAAATCCTCCAGTCCAGCCAACACCTGGTTGATCAACCTCTGAAAGGTGGCAGGGGCATTCTTCATCCCAAAGGGCATAACCCGGAATTGGTAGTACCCATCTGGTGTGGAGAATGCTGACCTCTCTTTGGCCCCATTAGTCAAGGCGATCTGCCAGTACCCAGACGTCAAATCAAACGTGCTGAGGTACCGTGCAGCCCCTAACCGATCAATGAGCTCATCAGCTCTGGGGATGGGATGTGCGTCAGTCCTGGTGACTGAATTGAGTCCTCGGTAGTCCAAACAGAACCAGAGTTTGGGTGTGGCACCAGGCTCGGCAGCCTTTGGGACCAAAACCACTGGGCTGGCCCAAGGACTATTAGAGGACTCAATCACCCCTAAGGCAAACATCTTGGAGACCTCCTTGATGTAAGCTCTGACCCTGTCAGTCACTCTGTAAGCCTTGTGCTTGACAGGAGGACTGTCCCCAGAGTCAACTTCATGGACGCACCACTCAGTGACACCAGGAACCAGGGAGAACAAATCAGAGAATTGTCCCAACAGTTGGCGACAATCTTGCTGCTGTTCAGGGGTCAGTGTGGCAGAGAGGCTTACACCATCCACTAACCCATTTGCTCTGTTGCAGACAGGAGGTCAGGAAGAGGCTCGGTCTCCTCCTCCATTCCATCATCAGTCACTAGGAGCATGCCCACTTTGGCCCTTTCTAAGTGGGGCTTCAGGCGGTTAACATGTAGGAGCCGCAAAGGGTTCCTAGGAGACCGCAAGTTCACCAAGTGACATCACTCTTGCGCTCCACCACCTCAAATGGTCCGGTCCACCTGTCCTGGAGCGCACAGGGCTCTACAGGGGCCATGACCCAAACTTTCTGACGTGGCTAAAGCTCAATCAGAGTGGCATTCTGATCGTACCACCGCTTCATCTCTTCCTGGCTGGCTTCCAGATTTGCCTGAGCGAGCTGTCTGAATTGCCGAGTCTGGTTCCTGAAGGCCAGCATGTGACTGTATACACCATGGGGATGTTTCCTGGGAAATTGCTCCCAGCCTTCCTTGACCAGAGTCAAAGGTCCTCTTACTGGGTGACCATACAGCAGTTCAAAGGGGCTGAACCTTAAGGACTTCTGTGGCACCTCACGGTAAGCAAAAAGAAGGCATGGCAAGGGGACGTCCCACTCTCGCCTCATAGGCTCCTCAGGCCCATTATCATGCCTTTAAGGGTCCAGTTGAATCTCTCAACCAGCCCATTACCTTGGGGGTGGTAAGGAGTGGTGAACTTGTATGTAACACCCCACTCCTGCCACAGGCACTTCATATAAGTAGATATGAAGTTTGTACCACGGTCTGACACCACCTCTCTGGGGATCCCCACACAGGAGAAAATCCCCATCAGTGCATGTCCCACCACGGGGGCCGTCACTGTCCTGAGAGGGATGGCTTCCGGGTACCGGGTAGCATGGTCCACCAAGACCAGGATAAACCTGTTGCCCATGGCTGTCTTGTGGTCTGGTGGCCCCACAATGTCAATGCCCACCCGTCCAAAGGGGGTACTGACTACAGGAAAAGGTTGGAGAGGAGCCTTGTGCTTCCTTCCACTTTTCCCACTTGCCTGGCAAGTTTGACAAGTCCTACAATGAGTGTCTGAACTCTTCCGCATCTGGGGCCAATAAAAGTGGGTGACAAGCCTTTCAAAGGTTTTGTCCTGCCCCAGATGTCCAGCTAAAGGCACATCATGAGGCAAACCCAGTAGGAAGGCTCTGAAGCACTGGGGTACCACCAGCACACGGGCTGACTCCAGGCTCAGCAACCTTAGGCTCGCTATACAGGAGGTCGTTCTTCCAGTAGATCCAATGTGATCCAGACTGATCACCTGCTGCCTGGTTTGTGGCCTTTTGCCGCAAACCCAAAAGAGAAGGGCACTTCTTCAGCTCTGCACAAAATTCTTCCTTGGAGGGTCCTCCTTCTTGCTGCCAATGGGTCAGCTCAGGCAGGTCCCCCAGTTCAGCAATTTGCTCCCCTGTAGGTTCCAGGGCATCCCCCCTCAAAGTCTGCCTCCTCCTGGACTGTGGGAACAATGGGGGCTGGTTTCCCGTGCCCCCTACCTCTTCTCTTTAAGGCAGGTACCTGGGCCATACTTTCAGGCTCCAGGATCTCTTGAACACCCCTACTGGCTGCCATACACCGAGTAGTCACACACGCTCACTCAGGCAGACCCAGCATCTCCAAATGAGACCTTCTCTCCACCTTAGCCCAAGGGGAGTTCTCTAAATCATTGCCCAACAGACAAATTGACAGGCATGGCTGGCCTCACAGCTACTTGAAGAGTACCTGAGACCCCCCCACTCAAAGGGAACTTGAGCCGCCTCACACTGGCTCTGCAAGTTGTCCGCGGCAACTACAGGGAAGAATGAATGGGGGATAACCTGCTCTTTGGACACCAGCCGGCAACTGACAGCTGTCACACTTGCCCCAGTGTCTCTTACAGCCTCCACCCTATGGCCATTGATGGTCACCCACTGCCTGTACTTCTTAGTGTTATCAGGCAGCTGGGTCTTAGGGACCATCTCAAAGTCTCCTAAAGAGACAAGGGACATTTCTGCGGGACCCCACCCACCTTGGATACCCATCTCCTCCCCCTACAGGGCTACACTCGCCATCTGATGGGGAGGTACACAAGGTGGTGCTTTGGAATCTTTCATGGGGCACTGAGCATCATACCAACGGTGGCCCACTTGACCACACGTAAAGCACTTAGAGGGGCCCCTGTGAACAGGTTTACCTGTCAGGGCCTCTTGCTTTTTCTCAGGGGGAGGCTGGGAACACTTCCCTTGGGAATTACTTTGGGGCCTTCTCTGGAACTCCCTCGGCTTACCCATGTCCCCCCCACTTCTCTGCTGGGGACCCTGCCCACCTTTGGCGAAGTCTCCCACGTGACCCTTATGGACTCGGGTGCTGACCCAGAGGTACGCATCCTCAGCAAGCTTCCTAGGGTTAGCTAACTTGCTATCAATAACGTGCTGGTGTAGCTCTGGAAAAAAATTAGCAGACAAGTGCTCCCATGCAAACAAATCATAGAGCGCTTCAAAAGTATCCACTTTGCTACCCTTCACCCAACCATCCATAGCTCTGCAAAAAAATGATACATTTTACCCAAGAGGTTGCCTCCAGCTTCTTACAATTCCTGAACCTCTGTCTATAGAGTTCTAGGGTCAAACCATACCTTGTCATCAGGGCTTCTTTCATGTGGGCGTAAGACATCCTATCCTCAACAGGCAGGTCTAACAAAGTATCCCTCCCTTCACTCACAAAGCAGACCCACAACCCCGCTCCCCAATCCTTCTCAGGGACCCGGTGGGCCAACATTGCTATCTCATAGGCTGCAAACCACTGCCCAATATCTTCATGCTTATGGAAATCTTTAATGACATCCTTGGGGATATATATACTCTGCCTTCTGAAGGCACAGATGGTGCACTGCCACCAGAGGGATTGATTTCTAAGCCTTTTGCTTTGAGCTCTATCTCCCTCAATATTCTCTCATGTTACAATCTCATTCTCTCTCTCTCCAAGGACAACCTGCTATTCTCTAGGTCCCTTTGACCCTCCATCTTGAGCTTGGCCATCTCCAGCTGGGGCACCCTATTTCTCACCCTGTCTTCTAGCTCTCTGGGGGACAGGTCCTTGGAAGAGACGCTACTGCCAGGCGGGGACAGTACCCCTTCCCTAGCTGGAAACAATGGCCTATCCAGCTGCTCATCTGCATCCCCAACTGGTTCCACCACCAGTTCAGGGGTATTTTTTGCTTCCACCTAGGCCCTCAGCGCCTTTTGGTATTCATCCTTTTTGAAAATGCCTTGGGTAGCAACTTTAAATTTTCTGCAGAAGTACTTGAGCTGTTTCACACTGTAGGTTTCCAACCTCTCTTCCTCAAAATCTAGATCCATAGATGCAACAGATGCTGGTCTGCTCATGGCAGTAGGAATTGGCAGCTCCCAGGAAAAATAACAGTCCAAGGAAAAAAATTCTACCAAAAAAGTTTGTGGTTGCGTTTGGTCTGCACACACTAGTAGTGTACACCAATTACTGTATATGAGTCACAAATGCAAGTCCAGAATCCTACCGCTGCCACCAATGTTAGAACTGGGGGTCTCTAGGTGGCAGAGGTAGGTACCTTTGACAAAATAGGGACCCTTGCTTCTAGTCAGGGAAAGGGGATTACACTCCTGGATAACCCCTGCTCACCCCCTTGGTAGCTTGGCACGAGCAGACAGGTTTATCTCAGATGCAGTGTGTTAAGCATTTGAGAACACATACAGTAATACAGTGCAAACACTACAGATGGACACCACACAGGTTTTATAAAAATAAGTATTCTTTATATAGACTTAACACAAGACCATAAACGACAAAAATCCACAATACTTTAATAATACTTCAAGATGGTAGAAATAGTTTTAAAAAATGGGTTTTCACTTAAAAGCAGTCTTTAGCAACAGATAACCCCAAAGGGAGTTATCACGACGTCGAGGTCGAAGAAATCCCAAAGTACGGCGCCAACCGCGAGGTGCGCGTCGTCGGGCCTGGAGTCAAAACAGACCCACAAAGAACAGTACCTTGGAAAAGCGAAAACAAAGACAGCTCACGGCGTTGGGGAGGTGTGGCGTCGTTGGTGCTGTGCAGCGTTGGTTCCTTGCTTCGGGGGAGGCGATGCGTAGGGTCCTCGATGCTTGCACAAAGCAGGGGAGGCGTCTGTTCCTTACCGCAGAGGAGGTGATGTCACGATGGCGCCGAAACCACAGTTCAGTACGATGTCACAATGTCGATGGATTCTTGACCACTCACGTCGAGGATCGGCTCCGCGATGATGTCGGCTTCTGAGTCGATGCGGCACAGCAGCAGGCGGTGGGCCTATATTGCAAGCCACGCTCACGGCTTATGGCAGGTTACAATGTCGCTCGCCGGCGTCGATGTGGCACAGCAGCCCGAGTCGGGTCTACGTTGTAAGTCAGAGCAGCACTCACGGCTTCGATGCCGATTACAGTGTCGCTCGCCGGCATTGCAGAATTCCTTCCGTAGCAACTAGAACAGCAAGTTCCAGATACAGGCAAACAGAAGGGCTGAAGTCTGGTATCCCTGAGACTTCGGTCAGGAGGTAAGCTCAAATTCAAAGCCTTGGAGAAATATTCTGCAAGATGATGAAAGTTCCTTCTCCTTTCCTTGGCAATAAAGAAACCTCTGCAGGCCAACCCAGCAACACATCACACTGGCAGGGGGGCAGTCCAAACTCCTGCAGCTTCCTTAATTCTTCTCCTCTGCAAAGGTTTGTCTTGTTTTCCCAGAAGTGATCTAAAGTCTTGGGGTCTGGGCCCTAATATTTATACTAGCAAATCCTTTGTCCTCTGAAGGCAGAGGGTCCTGTACCTAGTTCAAACCAGTTCTGGGTGCATTCAGCCAGTGTACACCTTCTTCCTTGGTCAGTGTGGGCCAGGGTCCTCAGACACACCACAGGAGGTGGAGCCAGCATTGTGGAAGGCAGGCACAGCCCTATTCAGGCCCAGGTGCTACTCCTACCACCACTCTACATGCAGATAGGTCTATTCAGCCTTGTGCTGACTCACCCTATCTCCCCAGCCCCTGTCACTCGCAAACCAGACACGCAATACACAAGGAAGAAGTGTGGCGCCGCGGCCAGGGTGACTGACGCCGGAATCTGGGGATCTCGGTTCGATCGCCGGCGCCGGATTAGCCCAGCACCATGTGACTCTGGGCAATAGCTTGCTTAATCTTCCTGATGGCCCCCAGCGACTAGAGAACCTTACGGGTGATTGTTCGCGCTTTACAAATGTGGATTATTATTATTATTATTATTATTACACAAGCTAGCAGAGGCAAGCTGGATGGTTAGGTAAGAAAATACCCACTTTCTAAAAGTGGTATTTTCAAACACAGAATGTTAAAATCATCTTCACTAAAAGATGTATTTTATCATTCTGAGTTCAGGCATAACAAATTCATTTTTTAGGTCTCGCCCGGCTATCGCGTAAGCGATCGCCCAGCGAGACTTATGTAGGGGCTTCAGAAAATGCTCCCAAAGGCTTCCCAGGTGGATCGGGTGGCGGTTACGCGCACAACCACGCACATTCCATTTGCCACCAGCTACTTCCTGCGCGTGCGCCGCCTCACGCATTCAGAGAGATTTAGTAAGGGGCACAAGACCTTAGGAATGCGGTTTATGGCCAGTGCATGTGAGGCATTCAAGCGCGAAGCTGGCATTAGGCATCGGACTTGAAAGCAGCAGACTGCTTTTGCCAGCGCACGCTCGGCCTCACTTCCTGCATCCCCTCTTACAACAATTAACTTTCGTTATAACTCACACCCCATATGCTCGTTCCCTCCCACTCTCCTTTGATGTCCGCTTTTCTTGTTGTTTACAAACCACGCCACACACTGCTGCACGCCACACACTGCTGCACGCCACACACTGCTGCACACACTGCTGCATTACACACTGCTGCATTTCACACTGCTGCATTTCACACTTCTGCACGCCTCACACTGCTGCTCGCCTCACACTGCTGCACGCCTCACACTGCTGCACGCCACACACTGCTGCACGCCACACACTGCTGCACGCCTCACACAGCTGCACGCCTCACACAGCTGCACGCCTCACACAGCTGCACGCCGCACACTGCTGCACGCCGCACACTGCTGCATTACACACTGCTGCACGCCGCACACTGCTGCATGCCGCACACTGCTGCACGCCTCACACTGCTGCACGCCTCACACTGCTGCACGCCACACACTGCTGCACGCCACACACTGCTGCATGCCACACACTGCTGCACGCCACACACTGCTGCACGCCGCACACTGCTGCATGCCACACACTGCTGCATGCCGCTGCACGCCACACACTGCTGCACGCCACACACTGCTGCACGCCGCACACTGCTGCACGTCGCACACTGCTGCACGAAACACTGCTGCACGCCACACACTGCTGCACGCCACACACTGCTGCGCGCCACACACTGCTGCACTCCGCACAATGCTACATGAAACACTGCTGCACGCCATACACTGCTGCACGGCACACACTGCTGCATGCCGCACACTGCTGCATGGCACACACTGCTGCACACTGCTGCATTACTTACTGCTGCATGCTGCACGACACTGCTGCACGCAGCACACTGCTGGATGCCGCACACTGCTGCACGCCACACACTGCTGCACGCCTCACACTGCTGCACGCCACACACTGCTGCATGCCACACACTGCTGCATGCCACACACTGCTGCATGCCGCTGCATGCCACACTGCTGCACACCGCACACTGCTGCACGCCACACACTGCTGTATGCCACACACTGCTGCACGCCACACACTGCTGCACACCGCACAATGCTACACGAAACACAGCTGCACGCCACACACTGCTGCACGGCACACACTGCTGCACGCTGCACGCCACACACTGCTGCATACTGCTGCATTACACACTGCTGCATGCTGCACGACACTGCTGCACGCAGCACACTGCTGCACGCAGCACACTGCTGCACGCCGCACACTGCTGCACGCCGCCCACTGCTGCACGCCGCACACTGCTGCGCGCCGCACACTGCTGCACGCCACACACTGCTGCGCGCCGCACACTGCTGCACGCCGCTGCATGCCACACAGTGCTGCATGCCTCACACTGCTACACGAAACACTGCTGCACGCCACACACTGCTGCACGCCGCACACTGCTGCACGCCACACACTGCTGCACGCCGCACACTGCTGCACGCCTCACACTGCTGCACGCCTCACACTGCTGCCCTCCCACCCTTCCTTTGGTGTCCGCTTTTCTTGTTGTTTACAAACCACACCACACACTGCTGCACGCCACACACTGCTGCGCACACTGCTGCATTACACACTGCTGCATTACACACTGCTGCACGCCTCACACTGCTGCTCGCCTCACACTGCTACACGAAACACTGCTGCACGCCACACACTGCTGCACGCCACACACTGCTGCACGCCACACACTGCTGCACGCCTCACACTGCTGCACGCCGCACACTGCTGCATGTCACACACTGCTGCACGCCGCACACTGCTGCATTACACACTGCTGCACGCCGCACACTGCTGCACGCCGCACACTGCTGCACGCCTCACACTGCTACACGAAACACTGCTGCACGCCACACACTGCTGCACGCCACACACTGCTGCACGCCACACTGCTGTACGCCACACACTGCTGCACACCGCACACTGCTGCACGCCGCACACTGCTGCACGCCGCACACTGCTGCACGCCACACACTGCTGCATGCTGCTGCACGCCACACACTGCTGCACGCCACACACTGCTGCACGCCTCACACTGCTGCACGCCGCACACTGCTGCATTACACACTGCCGCACGACGCACACTGCTGCACGCCTCACACTGCTACACGAAACACTGCTGCACGCCTCACACTGCTGCACGCCACACACTGCTGCACGCCACACACTGCTGCACGCCTCACACTGCTGCATGCCGCACACTGCTGCACGCCGCACACTGCTGCACGCCGCACACTGCTGCACGCCACACACTGCTGCATGCTGCTGCACGCCACACACTGCTGCATGCAGCACACTGCTGCACGCCGCACACAGCTGCACGCCGCACACTGCTGCACGAAACACTGCTGCACACCACACAATGCTGCACGCCACACACTGCTGCATGCCACACACTGCTGCACTCCGCACAACGCTACACGAAACACTGCTGCACGCCACACACTGCTGCACGGCACACACTGCTGCATGCCGCACACTGCTGCACGGCACACACTGCTGCATTACTCACTGCTGCATGCTGCGTGACACTGCTGCACGCAGCACACTGCTGGATGCCGCACACTGCTGCACGCCACACACTGCTGCACGCCGCACACTGCTGCACGCCACACACTGCTGCACGCCACACACTGCTGCATGCCGCTGCACGCCACACACTGCTGCACGCCGCACACTGCTGCACGCCACACACTGCTGCACGCCACACACTGCTGCACACCGCACAATGCTACACGAAACACGGCTGCACGCCACACACTGCTGCACGGCACACACTGCTACACGCTGCACACTGCTGCACGCCGCACACTGCTGCACACTGCTGCATTACTCACTGCTGCATGCTGCACGACACTGCTGCACGCAACACACTGCTGTACGCCGCACGCTGCTGCGTGCCGCACACTGCTGCACGCCGCTGCACGCCACACAGTGCTGCATGCCTCACACTGCTAAACGAAACACTGCTGCACGCCACACACTGCTGCACGCCGCACACTGCTGCACGCCGCACACTGCTGCACGCCGCACACTGCTGCACGCCGCACACTGCTGCACGCCTCACACTGCTGCACGCCTCACACTGCTGCACACCACACACTGCTGCACGCCGCACACTGCTGCACGCCGCACACTGCTGCACTCCACACACTGCTTTTATGCGAGTTTATGCTACTGACATTGTAAATGACAATGCCTTTTATTTGTTTTAAAACCAAAACATAAATAAAAGGCATTGTAATTTTACAATGCCAATAGCTCAAACTCTTATAAATGCGAGACCTATTGCATTGCAAATGCTTGTCTACCATGTTCCCTGGGTCAGTTAGGATTATAAGATGTTATAATCAAACTGCCCATTCTGGCCTATGGGGACAGGTAGCCTTGCAATAGTGAAAAATGAAAATGGCTGTAATTCGCTATCAGGACATGCCACACACATCAGGGCACGTCCCACCTCTTACATACAATGCACCCTGCCCTTGGGCCTACCTTAGGGGTGTCTGATATGTAGAAAAGGAAAGGCGTAGGGACTGGTAAGTGGGTGCACTTACCAAGTCGACATAGCAGTACTAGACTGCACACAGGCTCTGCAGGGCAGGCCTGAGACACACTTTACAGGCTGCTTCTGTGGGTGGCACAACCAGTGCTGCAAGCCCACCAGCAGCATTTGATTTACAGGTTCTGGGCACACATGGTGCACTCTACTAAGGTCTGACAAGTAAATCAAATAAGCCAATCATGGAGTCACTAATCAATACATCACTTTAACATAGGGAGTACTTGCACTGTGGCACTGAATAGCAGGGGACAGTGCCCAAAGCATCTAAAACCAGCTAACAGATCAAAAACAGAGGAGGCAATCAGTGAAAAATGGAAGGGAGACTAACGCCAAGGGTACCAGGTCTAACACACACCAAAAGATGCAGGCCACGATGCACAACAATGTAGTATGGCCAAAGATTCTGGTCACGGAGGTGCTCGAGGTTGGGGCTACTTGGAGCCCGAAGATCTTCTTGGAAGGAAGTCAACAAGCCTGTGCAACTGTAAGTTGACACGGTGTACAGGGGTTCGGTTATTGCAACCCCCACAAGGAATACTGGCCTCAAACTTGGTGAGAGGGCAGGGCAGATCTCGGGAGCTGTGGAGAACCACCACCTGTGTTGCAGAACCTTACGGAGTCCGGAGGAGCTCAGCATCAGCAGACCGGTTGACATAGTTGCGGTGCCTGCGAATGCAGGGGAGTGACTCCTTCACTCCAAGGGAGATTCCTTCAGGTGTCTTTGATGCCCACAGGCCTTGGAAGGTTCCTGTATGGTGCAGAGGCACAGACGATGCAGCAGACTGGAAGGGAGATGCAGTTGAGCCCAACGAAGTCCAGAGTGCCCAAATGGTAGAAGAAGTGGTGTCTGATCTGAATCTTGTCCTACGACGAATCTAGGGACCCACCCACAGGCAAGCCCTGAAGTACCCTAGGGAAAGGATTGGGACAATTCAGGGGAGCCAGCCAGGGGAGGGTCTGGACAGGGGGAGGTTACTCCTATGTCCTTTGTCCAGTTTCACGCCAGAGCGGAAGCCAACAGCTTCCAGGGCTGGTTTGAACGGGACTGTGCATGGGGACACCACATGTGCCCCTCATGGAGACTGAGTGGCACTGGCAAGCGCATCCACCTGGCCCCAATACACTAAATCCTGTCTGGGAGGTTGTCACAACTCCCTGTGACAGGATGCATATTGTTCTGCATTGCCCTGCTCGAGCTTGGCTCAGCAGCAGGAGGGCAGAATCGTGTCTTTGGTCGGAAGCAACCTTTTTGTGCTGTCCAGGTCAAGTAGGCGGGTACCGGGAACACTGAGGGCCTAACTGAGGGCTCCTCCAGGATGTGGGGGTATGATTCCAACATATTTGATACCAAACATGATAGGATTCGTTGCAGCCGTTTTCGAGATGGTCATCGTGTAATTACGCGGTGCCCCTCTTTATAGTATATCGCTGCTTCACTTACAACCCGGGAGAATGGACTCCGTAGGCTGTACGGGTGTCCTGCTCATGCAGGGGCACCGTCACACTTAGAACCAAGCACCCTGCCTTCAGGAATGCAAAGGTCTGCTACAGGGGTGACTTATAGGTTTTAAGTGCAGTGACCCTAGATATAGGAAACCTATATCTTTAGTAAGTTGCGCCGGAGGCACGCCAAAGGTAAGCCCGTCTGTGTCAGTCAGCGTCCAGGAGGTGGCCGGCGCCAGCCAGGCTGCCTCTTTTGCAAAAGATAGATGACATATCCTACATTATGAGCATAATGACCTGCTCAACCTAAAAGCTCCTTGCCTTGGCCAATGCTCAGTTGCAAATTTAGATACTAGGGATAAGTTCCAATGCCAGGCTGTAACTGGATCCTTCCCTGGTCCATCGATGAGCCATCTAAGACTTCTCTCACAAATAATAGGACAAATTACTTTATTAAAGTAGGGAATTTCAATGCAGTATTACTTAACACACGTTCTCTGCATATACAGGAAGAACACATTTATGACCTCCTGTCAGATGAGCGACCTGATCTCTTATTTCTCACTCACACTTGGTTGTCCGAGGCCTCAAACCCCACCATTGCCTCGGCCATTCCTAAGGGTTATAAAATCCTCAGGAAAGACGAGCTATTCGGAAATGGAGGTGGCATTGCCATCATTTGTAAACATAAGTTAGACTGCATACTTATCATGTTAGATAATATTGAGGGGGCAGAATGTTTAGGTTTCCATTGCACATTATCCCCCCACCAATGTATAGCTGGAATATTGCCTGGCAACTTTATCACCTCACTAAATGTAGTCGCTACCCCACTATGCCTAAGATATAACCAGTTCCTCCTCTTGCAGGACTTCAACATACATATGGACAAAACTCAGGACCCTTCAGCAATCCCTCTGCTTGACACCATGCAGACCTGTAGCCTGATCCTATTGTTGTCTTCTCCCACACACAACAGGGGCCATACTCTTGACCAGATCTTCTGTAACACAGAACTAGGGGCAGACCCTCTACTTCCGGTCACATGGTCAGCCCACTTTCTCATTAACTTTAAAATCCCCAAATCAAACAAGGACTCTCCGCCAAAAATGACAAGGACAGAACATAGTCATGGAACCCTACAAAAAATATCCATTCCGGCGCTGACGGAGGCTCTCAAACTATCCGTCCCAACATTAATTGATAACCCTGAGGCTGACGCCCTCTCTATTGAATCCTGGCTTGGGTCTAACATCGATGGCGTTGCTCCCATGATCTCTCGTCCCTCTAGGAGGACTCACCCCCCTACGCCCTGGTTTAATGAATCTCTTAGAAATATCAAAAATACCTGTAGAAGGCTCAAAAGGAAAATGCGGAAATACTACACCTTTGAAGACAAGAAGGCGTATAAAGTCGCTTTGAAAAAAACTCACTACAAGCAAGAGAGAGAGGCCCAAAAAATGTCCTTTAGGTTAAGATTGAACTAGCCTAAAAAATGGAAAAGAAATCTTTAACATAGTAAAATTCTTCACTTTCCCGAAGGCTGGTAAGAAATAAGCCCCGCTTTCAGCCGAGTGGACCAAGCAGGTAGCACTATCATTCCACAGTAAGATCACTGTAATCCAACATTCCTTTGACAAACTACCAGCGGAGGATCAGATCTCTTACCAATGTCAGAATGAAAAGCTCTGCCCCCTATAGCCCCTAACTCTGCTAGCGTTTCCCGAATTACAAAAGATGAGTTGCTCAATTACCTCAAAGGCCTCAAGTCTGGATCCCCAGTGGATTCCTGCCCTGCTAAATTATTAGCACCTCTAGCATCTACCATCAACCCCATAGTCAACAAGGTACTTAACCTATCTCTCTCATCTGGTAAAATGCTGCATATCTGGAAACAGGCTAAAATCCTACCTCTACCAAAGAAGACGACCGCCGACCACAAAGACGCGGCCAATTACAGGCCTATATCCCTCCTCCCTGATTCATCTAAGGTCCTAGAGAAACCTGTAAACAGAGTACTCTTAGAATACATTGAAGACCGAAATCTGTTACATGTCTCACATTCTGGCTCTAGGACAAAGTATAGCACAGAATCTGGTCTGTTCGAAGTGACACAGCATGTTGGACAGGCCACATGAAGGGCTTGCTCCCTCCCCGCATGACACGGCCCAAGCCCCGGCCCTCCACGTGTGACCCACAGGACCAGCCCGCAACCCGTCTCCAGACGGAACTCCTGCCCCCGGACATCTGTGTATCATGGGGCCGACCCACTCCCGGCTCCCCCGTCCGGACCAGCCGCCATCTTGGACACTGCACCACGAGGCCGCGTGGCCTCAGCTCGACCCTAACCCTGGGCCTGGCCAGGCCCCGCCATCCCGGCACCACCATCCACCCAGGAGGTGAACGGACCACTTGGCAGGTCGATGGGAGAAAGGAGTGTCGATGGCTCTCCCCCGCCAGGTGCCGATCGCCCTCCAGCTCCCCCGGGCGCTGGCTCCACCCCCTGCTGGGTGTCTGGACTCCCTCATCCCGGACCTCCCGACCTCCAAGTGCGAGGGTCCGGACATCAAAGGGCGCCAGACCTATAACTAGGGCAGCTCCAAAGCAGAGAGCAGTTGTATCCTGGAGTCTAGAGACACCGCGAAGAACTCATCCTTGTCGGACTACCGGCGCTGCCGTAGCCCTGCCTTGTGAACTATCGTCCTGCCTGCTGGCGCTGCCGCGGCCTTCTACATCCTCCATCCTCGTCGGGACCTGCTGGCGCTGCCGCGGTCCGCTGTAACCACCATCTTCATCGGGACCTGCTGGCGCTGCCGCGGACCGTGTAACGACCATCTTCATCGGGACCTGCTGGCGCTGCCGCGGACCGTGTAACGACCATCTTCATCGGGACCTGCTGGCGCTGCCGCGGACCGTGTAACGACCATCTTCACCGGGACCTGCTGGCGCTGCCGCGGACCGTCCAAGCTAGAACACCAAGCTCGAGGATTGTGAGCTATCCATCATTGCATCTACCAGATTGGTAACCAGACTGTCCCGCTACCCCCTTTCCCAAACCCAGAGACTAAAATCGAGGGGACCCCGGAGTCCAGACCTCCTTGTACCATTCCATCGTACCTTAAAAAACTGCTTATAAAGAGCGTTAAAGCCTATCCTTGTGTGGTGTACATCTGTGGGGGGGAAGTTACTTGTCTGTACGATCGCTGGAGACGGCTCTCCCCGGAGACCTCTCCCCTTGTCCTCGGCCGACCCTCCCGGTCCGTCTAACATTGGTGGCCAGCGGCGCGATCCGAATCAACGCGTAATCGTACAGAGAGTAGCTCACCCCACGACAAAACCACAATGTCAACCAAAGAGAGCGGATCTACCGAGAAATTCCAGATGGATAAATTGGAAGAGTACAGCCATCGTGAATTAAAACAATTCTGCATGGAACTAGGCATTGCTACCACCGGCCTGAGTACCAAAGACGATTTCAAGCACGCCATTGAGTCGTGGGCAGAAACCGGGGTCACCAGATCCCCAGACCGAAACAGTGCAGCGTCAGAGAGGATCGCCACGGCTCCCGAGGAGCGAGGAACGGGCCTTTCACAGGAAGAGATCCAAGAAAGAGAAAAAAACAGACTACATGAGTTAGAAATGGCACGACTCAAAATGGACGGTGAACTAAAATTAGCCGAGCAAAAACTGAACCTGGAACATCTGCGGCTCCGAGAAGAACGGGAAGAAAAACAGAGGCAGAGAGAGCTCGAAGAAAAAAGACTAGCGTACGAACACGAGCGCAAACTGGCAGAAATAGAACTACGGAAGCAGAACAAAGAACCGGAGGTGCCCGAGCGACCGCGCACCCCGGGAGCAACAGAAAAGAAAGTCCACATCCCCAAGGATGTCGTTCGAGAGTATGTCCGGGAGGACGACATACAACAGTGGTTCAAGGCCTACGAGATCGCCATGACATCCCACCGGCTCGATCGAAGTGACTGGGGAGCCGGCCTATGGGGGAGGTTCGTCAACGAAGGCCGTGATGCCCTGCTACAGCTCCCAGACCATCAGATGTCATCCTATGACCACATGAAGGCTGCCCTCCTCACCCGATATGGGCTCACGCCCGAAATGTACCGCCAGAGGTTTCGAGACTGCACCCGGATCCCGGGTACAACTTGGGTGGAATATGTCAACTATTTCAGCCGAGCCTTCGAGGGTTGGATCAAGGGAAGCCACGTAACGACCTACGAGCAACTTTTTAATCTTATGGTATGGGAGCACCTCTCTAACAACTGCTTCGTCGAGCTCAGGCAGCACCTCCTCGACAGTAAATTGACTGACCCCCGGCAACTCGCTGCCGAAGCTGACCGGTGGGAAAGCACCCGAGTGGGCCGGAGAGGGCCACACGAGCAGAACCGGAACCACCAAGGTCAGCACCGTCCCCGAGGAGGAGGAGGAGGCCAGGGGCGAGGGAGAGACACCGCCCCGGCCACTTCCGCTGCCAGCACCCCGCCCCCGGCCGGCCGGGGCAACCCCCCGATGCGCCCGGGGTTCCGAGCCAACGTCACGTGTCACCGATGCCAGCGAGTCGGCCACTACGCCAATGACCCGAACTGCCCGCAGAACCAAACGCCAAAACCCCGCCAGGTAGCTGCCGCCGCCCTGGGGGGAGAACAAATCTCCGAGGAACAAGAAGAATATGAGCAGGCACAACAAGAGTGGGAACCGGCCGCCATGGTTCTAGTGTGCCTAGGGGGAAGAGACATGGTCCCGCGGGCTCCCCTACCCGCCAACACCAGAAAATATAGCCAGTGGGTGAACATTAATGGGCGCCGGGCCGAAGCACTACGTGACACAGGGGCCAGTGTGACGGACGTCCGCTGTCACCTGGTAAAACCAGAGCAGATCCTGCCGAACATTCTCTGCCCCGTCCGTTCGGCCGACAATTCCGAAAGTCTATGTCGGATGGCCTGCGTCCCCTTCGAATGGGGAGGAGTCTCCGGCATGTTGAAGGTGACGGTCCGAGATGATGCCCCCGTGGACTGTCTCCTGGGGAATGATCTTGAGAGTTCCCCGTGGGCCGCCGCCGAAAGGAGAGAGCACTTGGGGATGTTGGGCCTCCCGGACTGGGCGTGCGTAACCACCCGGTCCATGGCCGCCCGTACCATCCCCCGACCAGAAGAACCAGAGTGGCCAGCACCTCCTCCCCCGATCGCTCCAGTAGAGGACACCGACGATACCGACCCCCCAGAGCAAACCCCCGAAGGGGTCGCCCAGCCCCAGGACCTTCCCGACCTAGCTCAGTGGCGTCAAGAAGGGGGGCCCACCCAGGAACAGTTCCGTCAAGAGCAAAAGACCTGTCCCTCCCTCGAGGGACTCCGCCAGCAAGCCCTCGCCCAAAGCGCAGGGGACACCACCGGAGCCCATTGGATCTATTGGAACAACGACCTACTATACAGTGAACAGAGAATCGCGGAGTTAGGGGCCAGCCGAGTGTTGGTCGTGCCCCTCCGTTTCAGAGACTTCCTGCTAAATTTGGCCCACGATGTCCCTCTGGCGGGACACCTGGGCCAGGACAAAACCTACAGTCGCCTGGTGACACACTTTTTTTGGCCGAAGATGAGAAACGACGTCCTCAACCACTGCCGGTCCTGCCCCACGTGCCAGGCCAGCGGGAAGAGCGGCCGCAAACTCAAAGCACCTCTGCAACCCTTCCCAGTTGTCACCACCCCGTTCGAGAGGGTGGGAATAGACATTGTGGGGCCCCTGGACCCCCGTACAGCACAAGGACATCGGTTCATCCTGGTACTGGTGGACCACGCCACCCGCTACCCCGAGGCTGTGCCCCTGCGAACGGTAACAGCCCCGGTGGTCGGCCGGGCCTTAATGGGGATCTTCTCCCGGGTGGGCTTCCCCCGCGAAGTCGTCAGCGACAGAGGCACGAACTTTATCTCGAAATATATGAAGTCCCTCTGGCAACAGTGCGGGGTCACCTACCGATTCACGACCCCCTATCACCCCCAAGGAAACGGACTAGTCGAGCGGTTCAACCGCACGCTCAAGGGAATGATTGGGGGGTTGGAAGAGCCCCTCCGTCGCCAGTGGGATGTACTACTTCCGTGCCTCCTCTTCACCTATCGGGAAGTTCCCCAGAAGTCCCTCGGCTTTAGCCCGTTCGAACTCTTGTACGGGCACCCTGTGCGAGGGCCCCTTAGCCTAGTCAAAGAAGGTTGGGAGATGGCCCCCCTAAAGACCCCTCCAGACGTCTTCAAGCACCTCCTGACACTACGCAACCAGACCCGGCGGTTCAGGGAGATGGCCAAAGCAAACCTTGAGGCCAGTCAGGAGGACATGAAAAAATGGTACGACCGCAATGCCTCCTCCATCGAATTTGAACCAGGCCAGCAAGTGTGGGTGATGTCCCCCACCGAACCATGTGCCTTGCAGGACAAGTGGACAGGGCCCTTCAAAGTGGTCGAACGCAAAAGTCCCGTCACCTATCTCATCGATATGGAGTCTCCCCGGAACCCCCTCCCGGTCCTCCACGCCAACAGACTCAAGCCCCACTTTGTGCGCTCAGAGCTCAGCCTCCTGATGGCTACAGACAGTGGAGCAGAAGAAGACTCCGAGCCTCTCCCGGATCTCCTGACGACTCAGGAGAAGGATGGTTCCGTGGACGGGGTTCGGCTCTCCGACGCCCTCACCCCAGAACAGCGCCAAGGCTGCCGGGACCTCCTGCTGCAGTTTTCTACCTTATTTTCCCTTACCCCAGGGGTCACCCCCTGGTGCTTGCACGACGTGGACACTGGGGACAGTCCCCCTGTCAGACACCGGGCCTACCGCGTACCAGATCGGGTGCGGGCCTGCATCCAGGAAGAGGTATCCAAGATGCTCACGCTCGGGGTCATCGAGCCCTCGGACAGCCCCTGGGCCAGCCCGGTCGTGCTAGTCCCCAAAGCTGCTGCCCCCGGCACCATTCCTGAACTCCGATTCTGCGTCGACTATCGGGGCTTGAATGCTGTCACCAGGACCGACGCCCATCCCATCCCCCGAGCGGATGAATTGATCGACCGCATGGGGGCTGCCCGCTACCTCAGCATCTTCGACCTGACAGCGGGCTACTGGCAGATCGGCCTCACACCCCGGGCCCAAGAACGTTCCGCCTTCTCTACCCCCGATGGCCACTACCACTTCAAGGTCATGCCCTTCGGCATGAAGAATGCCCCAGCTACTTTTCAGCGACTAGTGAACCAGGTATTGGCGGGGCTCGAAGAGTTCAGCGCCGCCTACCTGGACGATATCGCTGTGTACAGCCGCCACTGGTCCGACCACCTCCACCACCTCCGAGAGGTCCTGCAGGCCCTCCAGCGGGCCGGTCTCACAATCAAGGCCGGCAAGTGCCAAATTGGTCAGGGATCCGTGATCTACCTCGGACACCAGGTGGGGAGCGGTCTGGTGGCCCCTCTGCAACTCAAAATTGCTGCCATCCAGTCCTGGCAGCCCCCAGTCACGCAGACCGAGGTCCGAGCCTTCTTGGGGCTCACCGGCTACTACCGGCGGTTCGTGAAAGACTATGGCAGCATTGTGGGGCCCCTCACGGGACTCACCTCCAAAAACCAACCGAAGAAGGTTAACTGGACCCCCGACTGTCAAGCGGCCTTCGAGAAGCTGAAAGCCGCCATGTGCACTGCCCCTGTGCTCCTGGCCCCCGATTACAGTCGGGAATTCATTGTGCAAACGGACGCCTCCGACCATGGCATCGGGGCGGTCCTCTCCCAGCTGAACCCCGAGGGGCTGGACCACCCGGTGGCCTTCATTAGCAGACGCCTCCTGGCCCGAGAACAGCGCTGGAGCACAATCGAGAGGGAGGCCTTCGCAGTGGTGTGGGCCCTCAAAAAGCTTCGGCCCTATCTCTTCGGCACCCACTTCCGGGTGCAGACAGATCATCGACCCCTGCAGTGGCTAATGCAGATGCGGGGGGAGAACCCCAAACTATTGCGCTGGTCCATCTCCCTGCAGGGGATGGACTTCACTGTGGAACATCGGCCGGGCCAAGACCACGCCAACGCAGATGGCCTGTCACGCTTTTTCCGCCTCGACGAGGAAAGTCCCCAAGAGGATGGGTGACTCTCCCCGCCTTCAGCTGGGGGGGACGCATGTTGGACAGGCCACATGAAGGGCTTGCTCCCTCCCCGCATGACACGGCCCAAGCCCCGGCCCTCCAGGTGTGACCCACAGGACCAGCCCGCAACCCGTCTCCAGACGGAACTCCTGCCCCCGGACATCTGTGTATCATGGGGCCGACCCACTCCCGGCTCCCCCGTCCGGACCAGCCGCCATCTTGGACACTGCACCACGAGGCCGCGTGGCCTCAGCTCGACCCTAACCCTGGGCCTGGCCAGGCCCCGCCATCCCGGCACCACCATCCACCCAGGAGGTGAACGGACCACTTGGCAGGTCGATGGGAGAAAGGAGTGTCGATGGCTCTCCCCCGCCAGGTGCCGATCGCCCTCCAGCTCCCCCGGGCGCTGGCTCCACCCCCTGCTGGGTGTCTGGACTCCCTCATCCCGGACCTCCCGACCTCCAAGTGCGAGGGTCCGGACATCAAAGGGCGCCAGACCTATAACTAGGGCAGCTCCAGAGCAGGGAGGCAGTTGTATCCTGGAGTCGAGAGACACCGCGAAGAACTCATCCTTGTCGGACTACCGGCGCTGCCGTAGCCCTGCCTTGTGAACTATCGTCCTGCCTGCTGGCGCTGCCGCGGCCTTCTACATCCTCCATCCTCGTCGGGACCTGCTGGCGCTGCCGCGGTCCGCTGTAACCACCATCTTCATCGGGACCTGCTGGCGCTGCCGCGGACCGTGTAACGACCATCTTCATCGGGACCTGCTGGCGCTGCCGCGGACCGTGTAACGACCATCTTCATCGGGACCTGCTGGTGCTGCCGCGGACCGTGTAACGACCATCTTCACCGGGACCTGCTGGCGCTGCCGCGGACCGTCCAAGCTAGAACACCAAGCTCGAGGATTGTGAGCTATCCATCATTGCATCTACCAGATTGGTAACCAGACTGTCCCGCTACCCCCTTTCCCAAACCCAGAGACTAAAATCGAGGGGACCCCGGAGTCCAGACCTCCTTGTACCATTCCATCGTACCTTAAGAAACTGCTTATAAAGAGCGTTAAAGCCTATCCTTGTGTGGTGTACATCTGTGGGGGGGAAGTTACTTGTCTGTACGATCGCTGGAGACGGCTCTCCCCGGAGACCTCTCCCCTTGTCCTCGGCCGACCCTCCCGGTCCGTCTAACACAGCACATTAAAGAAAAACTAGATCAGGGAGGTAGGGCAGTCTTAATCTTACTTGACCCATTATGCGGCCTTCGATACGGTCCCACATGAGAGACTTCTTGACAGACTACAGAATGTGGGCTTGGGTGGGGCCGCACTGCCCTGGATGAACTCTTTCCTGGAAAATAGCTCACAGGAAATTTGGATGCCACCGTTTTCATCTCCAATGCCTCACATGAATGTAGGAGTACCCCAGGGATCTATGCTTAGTCCCACTCTCTTTAATATTTATCTATCACCTCTTGCACCTTTAGCAGAGAAAGAGGGTGCTAAGATTATCTCTTACACTGATGACACACAACTGGTTTTTAACATGTGAAAAAGGAACCGACTTTGATGGAGACAATATTAGATCCCTAGAGGTATTTAACTGGCTCAAAATAAATCAGCTGAAGTGTAACCCGGACAAAACAGAGGTTGTGTTTTTGGGCCAAACCGCCATGTGTAATTGGGGTATATAGTGGCCGGATAAACGTTCCCCCCCCTTTTAGCCCAGGAGAAGGTTAAAAACTTTGAAATTGTCATTGACAATGCTCTCTCTCTGGGTCCACAGGTCCAAGCACTGATTGGTTCCTGTTTCGGTACTCTAAGTATGCTAAAAGAAATTCTCCCATGTCCAGTAGGAAGATTGTCGTTTAATCATTGGTGACATCAAAATTGGATTATGCCAACAGCCTATATCTAGGCCTGCCTGACTACCTTCTTCATCGCCTGCAAGTGGTGCAAAATGCTGCGGCTAGGGCAATCCTGAGGCCAAAGCCCAGAACCCATATGACTCCCATTCTGAAGTCCCTGCATTGGTTGCATATGAAAGAATTTAAAGCCATGGTAATCCTTTTTAAAGCACTCCACGACATAGGTGCTAACTACCTAAACAAACGTGTCAATCGCTATAAGCCAACGAGGACCTTAAGATCCGCCAATGCCGATCCCGTTCACACCCCCAAAATTTGCTTGGCTCGTATGGGGCCATTAATCTCAATGGGGTAACCCAGTAATGCACAGAACCTGGGGATTATTAAGGTATGGCAACAGTGGTTCTGCTACTGAACAATATATTCATTTTTTTTGCCCCCCTATATGTGGGACAGATCTTTTGGGTTCCTTGGGGCAAAAGCTTGGAACAGTCTACCGGCTTCGCTGAGAGCCAATGCTGACCTTTCAACCTTCAGGAAACACCTGAAAACATGGCTTTTTAAGAACTAACTCCTGTTTTAGTGACCTGCCTACTGTCCATTCGCAGCGCCAGGACAGTCTGGTTTGAGTAGCTGTGCGCTATACCGAATTCATCTCATTCATTCAGCACCAGCTTACACAGGCTGCAATGAGAGGCCTGTAGCTCCATTTTGAATGGCTTCCCATGGGTGGCATAACGCATGCTTCAGCCCATGGGGGACCTCTGGGGTACCTATGCCCTGGGTACCTTAGTACCAAATAATAGAGACTGATAAGGGTACCCCAGTATCCAGTCTGGGATGTACCAAAGTACTGAACACAACAATTTAAGGAAGAAAGCAGAGAGACTGGGGGTCCTGATTGGCAGGATTCCAGTCAGATTAGTCAAGAGCAGCTTAGCACCAGGCAAAAGTGGGGGTAACCATAAAAGCAGATCCTGCTTTCCTACAATCATCTAAAATGTCTTAAAGTGCGGAGCATTTTTATTATCTAGAAAATGATCACTAATGCTATCTACTGTCAAAGTTTGATACCATGACTCTGTTACGTTTGATTAAAATCCTATCTTTAGAAGGTGAGTTGTGGTATTCGTAATGGAGACTGGTGCAATCCACGATTCATGAAGACCCAATGTTGTCAACCAATATTTCTGGTACTTAAGCCAAAGTGTCATACAATTATGGTCTACTCATATAAACTACTGCAAGCATGTTGTGTATGGTGCTAATTACTCTGTATACTAATATAGCAATGGTCTAAGCCTAATTACATCTGCTATACCTTTGATGCCCATGTCCAGGTGTACGGTAATGTGGGCGCACTCTGTGAAAGTTTGTCCAGAGCTTTTAAGAATTTATTTTCAGCTCGGGTTAGGCAATCAACATTACCAATATCCAAAAATCAGCGCTGTAGGTTGCTACCCCTCTAGCATTTGCTCTGTAAATCTACAACACTGGTTGAATTAATCTAGTGGTAGTTGCTTTTAAGTGCTTTAGTACAATGGATGTAGAATATTGAAGTGCTAGTTGACTCTTAGAGACCTGCAAGGACCAGCACAGATTTGAGATTTTCACCCCTAATTAATCAAAACGATGTACTCTTTCGATCAATGTCTCTCCATGGTTTACAAACGTTGCTTCATTTTGTGTGGATTAAAAGTCGTGTACTTGGTTTTCTGGGGATTGCGTTCAAGACCTCGAGCATAACAGAAACTCACAAACTGGTCTAAAAGAAGTTGTAAACCCATTATAGCTTTTACCAAAAGCAGGGTATTGTCAGCAGATAAAAGAACTGGGAACTTTACACCAGCTATTTTAAGGGAGTCGTAATTCCACGCGTTAAAATAATCCATAGCGCCATTAATATAAAGGGAGAAAAGTGTAAGAGTAAGTTCACACCCCTACCTAACTCCTTTGTTGATTGCAATGCGGTCGGTGAGATCACCATTTTTACTCCATCTGACCTGGGCGTAATTGTGGAGTCCAATTAAAATGTTCAAAATGTTACCTGAGATTCCCATTTACTGTAATACTGCCCATAATTGGGCTCTAGGGATCGTATCAAAAGTTGCCAGTAAATCGATAAAGGCAACATATAAATGCCCTTGTTCTATTTTGACCTTTTTCCAATAGATGAGAAGAAAGCAAAAGAGCTGATCTATTCTTCTCACTTTCTCCTTAAACCCTGCTTGTAGGTTAGTGAGATTGGAGTTTTCCTACAGCCAATCATGTAACTTACTAAGCAGTTGTTACAAAAATATTTTTTGAAGATTATCAATTAAACTAATCGGATGAAAGCGGTTAATTTTATCCTTAGAAAAGGTAGGAAGAGATTTACAGAGAGCCATCAAGGAAGTAAAGAAATTGTATTAGGGCCAGGGGAAATACACATATTATCCACCCAAAACGTCTTTCTATTCACAGCGGTAAATAGCTGTAAACGTCAAAATCTGTATATTGCTATTTTAGGACGAAAGGTTACTATATGGAAGGCTGTGAGTCATTGCAAAGTCCAAAACCTTGCCGGGTCCAAAACACAAGTACAATAAGAGAAATCTGGGCTCAAACCTTGAAAGTTATGGCCCAGACCAGACGACTTAACTTATGGAAAATAATCGAAAGTATTTAGCAGCACCAAAACAATTAGGGCTACAAATATGTGAGAAGTTGGCCTGGCATATGCTGTCTCCTAGTTATAGGGACACCTTGCACCAGTCCAATTCGACTCTTATTGATGATAGGTTTAAGACAACCTTTAAAGAAAGCTATCCTAGTGGTAGCTGTGGAGAGCAGCCTTCAGGCTAAGTCTTGAAGGACTGTTAAGCTTATTGTTTTACCATAGATAACCTCTTGAATACCCAAATGAAAGAGTAGCCCACACAGGTATATATAAAAAATATATGTATTTATTCTAGACAGAATCCCACAGTCTCTTTATGAAGCTGTGGCAAAGTTACAATTCAAACAAGCATTTATAAACACAATAAATAGCACAGGAATCACAGGGCCCCAGGGGGGGACCAAACCATATATCAAAAAAGTGGTATAAGAACCACGACAATTCTACAGACAATGCCTAGGGCATTTAGGATCGCTGGCCCCTTAAGAATCCACCCCAGGTTATGAGGAAGTGGACCCACGGGAGGCGCGTGCAGTGGAAATAGCTGCTATCGGGATCTCTATTATAGCCTATGGAGAATGTCGCGGTTGAAATTACACAGATTAAAGTCACTTCTAGCAGGAGTACAAAGTTAAAACTTTAGACTTAAGCTTTTGAGGAGCCCACTGCCACGAGATTACCGAGGTACCACTATTACCTGCCCCAAGGAAAGCCGGGTGCATAGGTCGTTTTCGATGTCGGGTCGCGGGCTGATTTTCTATAGGAAAATGTTCAAAAGTGCTGCTAGCCAAACGCGTCGATGATGCCGTGAAGATCAAAGATGTGAAGATTGTAGAGAAGAACCTGAAAGCAGAGGGGACAGAGTCTGGGTCACGGCAAAGTGACCAGGAGGCTCAAAGCAAAGAGCCCTTCGATGTCGGGTGCATCAGGTGGGAAGTGGTGTAGCTTGGATCTGCAGCCACGGGCTCCGGGAGGCTTTAAGGAAGGCCAGCTTCTGGAGGGCGACTATCCCACGTCGGATGAGGGTCGCTGCAGTGTTAGTGTCCGGATTGGATCCACTAAGCCTTGGCAACCGCAACCCACGCAAGATGAACAAATCTGCTACAGTACAAACCCACGAGGTCTGGGAGAGGTCTCCTTTGGAGAGACTGTAGAGCAGGCCTGGAGCAACCAGGGGAACTCTTGATTGTCGAAATAGACCTCCGCTGGGGCCCACAAGTCGAGAGACAAGGGACCGCGGGAGGCGGCAATTTGGAGTGCGTAAAAGGGCACCCACGGGCCACCGGAGGGGGCTAGGGCGCTGGTCTTTGGCACAATTGCTGTAGAGTGGTTGGCTCGTAAACGGGCCAAAGCACAACTTCCCCACTGGTCAGGGTCGTGTGCTACGCAAGAGGTGGCCGGTGTCCTGGGGTATTGGGGATCTCGGCACCCACGCGGCCCACGGTGCCCAAACTCGTTGAGCACACTCACTGGCCTCTGGGATGCGCTGGAAACCCACCTCAAGGGTGCTGGAAGTCGTCGAAGTCCGTAGGAGCAGCGAGGTTCCAACCGGGTCACTTGCAGTGTTTCAGGTGCCTGCCAAGCAGGGGGATAACTCCTTTATCCCAAGGGAGATTTCTTCAGTCACCTGGGCAGCAGCTCGTCGAAGGTCAAGTCTGTAAAGTCCAAGATTAATCTGGGGCTCTGGGGCCACGTTATTCACCTTTATCCCCAAGATTAGGGGAGTGTCCAGAGTAGTGTCCACCAATGAGAGGTGAGGCGGGAAAGGGTGGCTACACCCTCACCCCTTTGTGTGTTTCCCGCCTGGTCGAGGGGCAGGATGCCCCTGAACCGGTTCCAAGCGGTGTATGCAGAATGAGGGCTCTGCAGCTGCCTACGTGCAACTCTGAAAGGACATTTGGTGCATCCACCCTGTTCCAATCCACATTATCCTGTCTGGGGAGATGCTAGCACCTCCCTGCCACAGGAGCCCTATTGTCCAGCTGGCGAGGCTGGGGTTTTCCCCAGCAACAGCCAGCCAGAGTCTTGTGGGTGGCGGGTAGTAGCCATTTTGTACTACATGTGCACTTTTAAATTGGTGTCTAAATTCTGCCGCTTTTCCCATATCGCTGTCAGGCCTCCAGAGAACGAAGAGGCGACAATGGGAGCAACGTTGGGGTCTTTCGGCCGCCCAAGACTGAACAGATGGGCAAAGGAAAATTCATGGACTGAATTAAATAGAAAGAAGAACTCCAAGATGGCGGCCGCGCTGGAAGCATAGCGGCAGTCTAGTCTTTCTCCCCACAGGTGTTCCGAGGTTAGGAGAGGCGCGCGCTCCTAGAGGACGACGCACTTCACTGAGGTAATTCAGAGAGAGAGCAGTTAGAGATTAGAGTTCCTGGGAGAGCAGCTGTAGAGTTAGTTGATAACGTCAGAGTAACTGAATAGTTTCCACGTCAGAATTCTTTCACAATTCCGAGAGAAGCACAGAGGAGATTCCGAAGACAAAAGACGAAGAATTCACTTCAACCTTCGTGAAGACTTCCAATCATCTCCGTTGATCTCGAGCAGATATTCGGAGGTCGTTGGCGCCATCCGGTGACAGAAAAAAGAAGACCGAAGCTAAGTACTTTTGAGGGGCTTTGGAAAATCAAATGTAAAAGTATATGACAGAAGAGAATTCTTAGAAGACGTACCTGATAGTCCTAGTCTTCTGTAATACGCCTCGAGGAATAAACAGATATGTTAATATAGAGACAAGAAATAAACAATATAATAAATATACTCACCATAGTTCTCTAGTACCGTGTAGCTGGAAATAAGGAAAAGCAAGGAACACACTAGCTTAGCGCAAGAATAGTATAGAGTAAAAAATCACTTCAAGAAGAATACACGGAAGAAGAGGACAGCTAGAAATATCCACTCCTGAAGTAAGCCAAAGAATAATACATTTCTAGTTTTAAATATTAATTTGAAAAAGGGAAAAGAGTTATGAGATAGAATTAACAGAAGGATGTTTTGTAGAGAAAAGAGTTGGAAGGAAGAACCAGAATCACAGAAAAGAATGGAAAGAAAAATCACCACACAACAAGACAGACATACAGAAGAGGGGCACAGAGCTTGAAACCCAGGGTAGGTGAAAATACGAAGAGAGGGAGAGAGTGTTAGAAGCAGAAGGGAACAAGAAAGTTATTGTGTTGTCTTCTTGTTTAAGGTTCTCATTTACAAGAGCTGACAACAGCATTAGGAAGAAGCTGAGAAGGATAGCGGAGAACCGGAGTTTCAGGACCAGTCTCTTCTTTGTTTATTATTTTATCCACTCCCCCCTTCCCCCTGCAGGGTGGTTTCGGAGTCCAGGTGAATATTACTGGAACTCCGGTTGCCTTGTAGAGGGAGTTGGGAATTAGCATCTCTGTTCCTGTGCAAGCACTTCAGATAAACGATCTCGTGATTCTGACAGAGTGAAGTACCCAAGTGATATACTTGCACCCGGACAGAGATGGCAGAAGGAATAAACTTACAGACTCTGGGAGTAGTGTTAGAGACCATTCAAAAGGAGTTAGTGGCGGTAAGAGAGGAAAACCACAACTTGAGGCAGGAGGTGATGAACTCGAGAAAAGAGACAGCTGAGTTAGTTCAACGAGTCAAGCAACCCTTCGGTTCAGGGAGGGACGCGTTAGGTCCATCTACTGAAGACCCAAATAGAATAACCACACAAGTAATCCATTCATTGTCCCCAGTTATTCCATTGGCTCCTCCCGAGCGTTTTAGTGGGGACCCACAAAAGGCACAGCTATTCATCACGCAGTGCTCTTTGCATTTCATGTGTCGCCCTTCCATCTTCCCTGATGCGCAGTCTAGGGTGGCCTTTGTTTTATCGTACTTGAGTGGAGATGCGGCGTCCTGGTCAATGCCTCTGGTCTCCCGGGATGATCCTCTGCTACAAAACTATGAAAACTTCAAGCAAGAATTTCTTCGAATTTTCGACAGACGAAGAATATCTCAAGCAGTAGATAATGAATTATTGGACCTGAGACAGGGAAATCGAGATCTAGTAGCTTATCTGGACCAATTCAATAAGTTAGTCGTGGAAACAGACTGGCCGGAAAGCAAAAGAGCTGCAGTTTTTTATAGAGGTTTAAGAGACGAACTTAAAGATGTTTTGGCACAAATACCAAATAGACCCACAGGAATCTCAGAATTAGTGGACCTGGTCTTGGAAATAGACTTTCATCAAGGAGAGAGAAGAGGAGAAAAAAGAAGGACATCAGGCCAATAGCTCCAAGATTTGACCGGGTTCGGCAGGAAGGAAACAAGGAAGTGGAAGGACAAATGAATTCGGAACCCATGCAAATTGGAACGATAAGAGGTCCCCTAACCAAAGAAGAGAAAGAGAAAAGAAGGGCAGGGAATCTTTGTATGTATTGTGGCTCCAGTGGGCATTTTGTTAGGGGTTGTCCAAGAAAACCGAAGACCCCCTTTAAGCCGAAGGAAAACTCGCAGCACCACCAGTAGCGGGAGTTGGACCGGTGGATGCTAATCAGAAGTCAACTCCAAAAGAACATCAAGTGGCTAACACTCTACAGTCGTCAGCTCCACATCTAATTCTATCCATGGTACTCAAGTTCCGGCAAGAAACGTTGACAGAAGTTTCAGTGATGATAGATTCCGGAGCCACCGGAAACTTTTGTGATATAAAATTTGCTGCCAAGGTGGGGTTACGAGCTATCTTGAAACCCAAGAGTGAACCGGTTTGGGCTGTAGATGGGACGAATCTCTCATCTGGACCAATAGTGAGTCATACTGAACAGGTACAATTGATTTACTGTGATGGACACGAAGAACTCATTCAATTCAATCTAATTGACGCACCACAGTTTCAACTTATCCTGGGCCTTCCATGGCTCACGGAGCATAACCCAACAATAAACTGGAGCACAAGAACCATAGTGATGGATTCAGAATATTGTCGAAAAAATTGTTTTGAAACAAAAGAAGGAACCAGAGAGTGTAATCCAGCTCAGGCCTTGTGCACAGCGGAGATGTCTGTCTGTGCGATAGACTCCCAGAAGATTCCGTCGGAATATGAAGATTTTGCCGATGTTTTTGACGAAACAGAAGCAGAACAATTGCCACCCCACCGGGTTTATGATTGTAAAATAGATCTAGAGCCAGGTTGTAATCTCCCCTGCAGTCGGGTATACGCGTTGACAGAAAAAGAACATCACCACTTGAAGGAATACTTGGATAAATATCTAGCGAATGGATTCATTCGTCCATCCCAGTCACCCGTATCTTCGCCTCTTTTCTTCGTGCCCAAAAAGCAGGAGGGAGATCTCAGAACCTGTATAGACTATAGCGCAATCAATAAGATCACCAAAAAGAACCGATACCCGCTTCCTCTGATTTCTGTTTTATTGGATCAGTTGAAGGGAGCGCAGATCTATACAAAACTAGATCTTAGAGGAGCCTACCATCTTGTGAGGATACGCGAGGGGGATGAATGGAAGACAGCCTTCAGGACTCGATTTGGGCTGTTTGAATATCAAGTTATGCCTTACGGTCTGTGCAACGCCCCGGCTGCCTTCCAGCATTTCATCAACGATGTTCTCAGTGAGTATATTGATCAATGCGCAATAGTGTACATCGACGACATTTTAATCTATTCATCAGACACGAGTCAACACCAGGAACAAGTAAGGAGAGTGCTACAGAAGCTTATAGAAAACAAATTATTTGTAAAATTGGAGAAATGTGCATTCGGGGTCTCCCAAGTGGAATTTTTGGGTTTTGTTTTATCTCCAGCTGGAATGAAAATGGACGAGCAGAAGGTGAAGGCCGTGGTAGGTTGGAAATCCCCAGAGTGTGTCAAAGAGGTCCAGAGTTTCATCGGGTTTGCGAACTTCTATCGAAGATTTATAAGCGAATTTTCACGAAAAATATTACCCTCGACGCGTCTACTGAGAAAAGGAGTGCGTTTCGAATGGACGGAAGAAACGGAGAGAGCCTTTCAACTCCTAAAAAAAGACTTCACGACCGCACCGATACTCCTACATGCTGACCCTACTGAACCTTTTTACGTGGAAACGGACGCCTCAGATCTGGCAGTTGGAGGGGTATTATCCCAACGGCATAAGGTAACCGGTCAATTACATCCAGTCGCCTACAGATCACGAAAACTAACACCTGCAGAGATAAATTACACCATAACAGAAAAAGAGTTACTGGCAATCAAGGATGCATTTAAAGAGTGGCGACACTATCTCATGGGGGCTCAGCATCAAGTGACAGTCTTCACCGACCACAGAAATTTGAAATTTTTGAAGTCTGCCCGGACACTAACACCAAGACAACTCCGTTGGTCATTGTACTTCGCGGACTATGATTTCGTGATTACCTATAGACCAGGGGCCCAGAATGGGAAAGCGGACGCTCTATCCAGATTGGGAACAAATGACCAGAAGAATCAAATCAAAGATCAAACAATAATTCCGGGTGACAAAATAATTGGAGCTACAATATCTTCTGACTTAAAGGAGCAGATCCTCAAACGAATGAGCCCAGAGGAAATACAGGAATGGGTTGAGGAAGACAAGGAAAGAAACATTCAGCAACAGTTGCCTTACTATAAGGAAGCTCTTTACTTGCCAACCCCGGAGTTACGGAATCAGGTGATGGCTGAATGTCACGACAATCTTTTGGCAGGGCACAAAGGAGAAACAAAAACAGAAGAGTTGATCAAGAGACATTATTGGTGGCCGCATATGACCAGAGACATTGAGGAGTACGTTAGAACTTGTGAGATCTGCGCACAGGGGAAATCGGAACGGCAGGCCCCCAAGGGGTTGTTGCAACCTCTACCCACTCCACCATATCCATGGCATACAGTTACATTAGATCTAATAGTGGATTTACCTTCAAGTTTGGGTTATAATACTATTCTAGTGTTCGTAGATGCATTTTCTAAGATGGCGCACTTTATGGCCCTAAAGGGAATTCCAACAGCCAAACAGTTAGCCCACCACTTCACTACACAAATTGTAAAGATACATGGGGTCCCCAAGGTCATTATTTCTGATAGGGGAACACAATTTGTATCTCATTTTTGGAAGGCCTTTGTGGGTGGATTGGGAATTGAAGCCAAGTATTCGACTAGCTATCATCCAGAGACAGACGGGCAAACTGAGAGAGCGAATCAGGAGTTAGAGCAGTATTTGAGGTTGTTCCTTCTGAAGCAAGAAGGAGAGTGGTCAGAGTTGTTATGGGCGGCAGAATTCGCACATAACAACGCCAAAAATGTCTCGACAGGTTATTCCCCATTTTATTTAAATTATGGGAGACACCCAAATGCAACTATTAGACAAACGGATATTTCCGTTCCAGCAGTAAAAGATCTGGTGACCCATCTGGGTAGGGTCCATCAAACTGCTAAACTAAATTTAGAACAGGCAAAACAGAAATACAAATATGCAGATAAAAAGAGACGAGAGGGTCCTTCCCTAGAAAAAGGAGATAGAGTCTGGTTAAGCACAAAGAACCTTAGACTAAAAGGAAACAGGAAATTTCAGCCCAGATTCATAGGACCATATGTGATAGAAGAGAAAACCTCACCAGTTAAAATTACCTCCTAAATTGAAAATTCATCCTGTTTTTCATGTTTCCTTGTTAAAAAAGGCATCAGCAGGCTTACGCAGTGAATTGACACCAAAACCCATTCAGTTAGAATCAGGGGTTGAGTACGAGGTGAAAGAAATTCTAGATTCCAAAGTGGTAAAAGGAAAGTTATATTACTTGATAGACTGTAGGGGCTATGGTCCTGAGGAGCGGTCTTGGGAACTAGAATCAGATGTTCATGCTCCTAGATTGGTGAAATCATTTCATCAAAGATTCCCAACCAAACCAGGAATGAGAGGACCTCCTTTGTTGGGGGGTACTGTCAGGCCTCCAGAGAACGAAGAGGCGACAATGGGAGCAACGTTGGGGTCTTTCGGCCGCCCAAGACTGAACAGATGGGCAAAGGAAAATTCATGGACTGAATTAAATAGAAAGAAGAACTTCAAGATGGCGGCCGCGCTGGAAGCATAGCGGCAGTCTAGTCTTTCTCCCCACAGGTGTTCCGAGGTTAGGAGAGGCGCGCGCTCCTAGAGGACGACGCACTTTACTGAGGTAATTCAGAGAGAGAGCAGTTCGAGATTAGAGTTCCTGAGTAGATTAGAGAGAGCAGCTGTAGAGTTAGTTGATAACGTCAGAGTAACTGAATAGTTTCCACGTCAGAATTCTTTCACAATTCCGAGAGAAGCACAGAGGAGATTCCGAAGAATTACTGAGACAAAAGACGAAGAATTCACTTCAACCTTCGTGAAGACTTCCAATCATCTCCGTTGATCTCAATCAGATATTCGGAGGTCGTTGGCGCCATCCGGTGACAGAAAAAAGAAGACCGAAGCTAAGTACTTTTGAGGGGCTTTGGAAAATCAAATGTAAAAGTATATGACAGAAGAGAATTCTCAGAAGACGTACCTGATAGTCCTAGTCTTCTGTAATACGCCTCGAGGAATAAACAGATATGTTAATATAGAGACAAGAAATAAACAATATAATAAATATACTCACCATAGTTCTCTAGTACCGTGTAGCTGGAAATAAGGAAAAGCAAGGAACACACTAGCTTAGCGCAAGAATAGTATAGAGTAAAAAATCACTTCAAGAAGAATACACGGAAGAAGAGGACAGCTAGAAATATCCACTCCTGAAGTAAGCCAAAGAATAATACATTTCTAGTTTTAAATATTAATTTGAAAAAGGGAAAAGAGTTATGAGATAGAATTAACAGAAGGATGTTTTGTAGAGAAAAGAGTTGGAAGGAAGAACCAGAATCACAGAAAAGAATGGAAAGAAAAATCACCACACAACAAGACAGACATACAGAAGAGGGGCACAGAGCTTGAAACCCAGGGTAGGTGAAAATACGAAGAGAGGGAGAGAGTGTTAGAAGCAGAAGGGAACAAGAAAGTTATTGTGTTGTCTTCTTGTTTAAGGTTCTCATTTACAAGAGCTGACAACAGCATTAGGAAGAAGCTGAGAAGGATAGCGGAGAACCGGAGTTTCAGGACCAGTCTCTTCTTTGTTTATTATTTTATCCACTCCCCCCTTCCCCCTGCAGGGTGGTTTCGGAGTCCAGGTGAATATTACTGGAACTCCGGTGCCTTGTAGAGGGAGTTGGGAATTAGCATCTCTGTTCCTGTGCAAGCACTTCAGATAAACGATCTCGTGATTCTGACAATCGCCCCTCTAGCAGGGGGGAATCGTACCCTCATGCCCATGGCTGGACTGGGGGTATGATTCCTACATGTTTGACACCAAACACAATATGGTTCTGTGTAGCCCTTCTCAAGTTATCGTGTTATTGCGATAGACTTATAATGCGGTTAAGAGTACATGGTATGGCTACACTACAAACAACCCAGCAATGATTTTACGAAGTTTGCAGGGAGGCCCTACTTATGTAGGGGTCCCCCCTCACACATACCTCAGGCACCCTACCTTGTAGGATTAGCAAGGCCTGCCATAGGGGTGACCCATGAGAGTACATCTGTTGTATTGGGGGGGGGGATATAGGGTACCTATATCCCTGTAAGGGGTGCTAGCACCACCTTACCCAGACTACAGTAGTGGTCTGGTGGTGTCAGTTTGTATGGCTGTCCCAGGGTGACACAATAAGTGCTGCAGCCCTGGTAGGCCTACTGAGGGACCCATGCCCTGGGCACCTAGGGTACCATCTACAAGGGACTGTCAGGGCACCCTCAGCATCCAATTGGTTGGTACCTAGGGTACTACACATTAGTTTTAGGGAGAAAGCAGATAGGCTGGGGTCCCGGATAGCAGGATCCCAGCCAGACTAGTCAAAAACCACTCAAATACCAGGCAAAAAGTTGGGGGCAACCATTAGTCAGATTCCACCTTCCTACAAAATATTTAATTTTTTGAAGCAAAAAGTGCCAAGAAAAAGTCAAGGGTCTAACAGAAGTCACTGTACAAGGTTGATCAGGACCTGGACTCGTTTTCAGGCCAACCACGATGGAGCACAGGTCAGATACACCAAGCATGTCATCCCGGTCAAAGTTTACACCTTTTGAATTAATCTTTTATGGTAGTTTAAATAGTCCAGCTGGGCAGGGTTGAAGGCTGTATAAGGTGAAGTTCTCTTGAAGTGAGATAGCCAGTGGAGGAGGTCCTGCTGAAGCCATTCATTTTGGTGGGAAAAACTCCAAACATGCACACAAAAAAAACAGTTTTTCATCAAGCAAAATCCTCTCATCAGCTGCACACTATCTTAATCTTCACCTGGTCAAGATTTCTATGTTGAGATTAAGGGCCTAATGTATATCTAGGTGGTACCTACACTCCATCACAAAGGTGACAGAGTATACATCTGTCAAGATAAAGGTCAGCCCGCCCGATTTAAATACTGGTGGACCAAAGTTTTAATCATGGTGGAAACTACTCCATCTCCACCGTGATTAACCCCCTCTGACAGCCCTGCAGAGTAAGGGCCATCAGAGGCAGACCTCTAATTCCGGCCACCTAATTTAGATAGGTGGAATTCGAAGTCAGTTTTCAATGCCCATCACTGCAACAACAACATTGGTGGTAAGGGGCAGTGAAACTAGCTAAATACTCCCCTCACCATGAGAGAGGACTCCTAAGGGAAGAGAAGTATTTTATGTTTTATTTTGGAGAAAAAAAAATCCCCTTTGGGATTTTCTTATTCAAAATAAAAAGGAAGACAATTTTGTGACGGAGCCCTGCACCAAATTGTAAACAGCATTGACAGGAACCGCTGCGATGGTGGCTACTACCAATGTTTTAAGAATGACGAGTAATATCTAAATTAGGCGCTAAGTCTCTTTTTTGGAGCTTAATCACTTCCAGAGGGACAAGCCATGGAAGTTGTAGCTAGGAAGCTTGCACCGAAGCTGGATGGATACCTAAGTTATGGGGATGTGCTGAAGTCTTCTGTCGAGTGGCAAAAATATCTGATTGGGACCAACCTGATTTGGGGTCATGCCCTAGGAGGATAGCCTTGAGTGATTGGTCCTGTTCCTTCAAAGGTCTGGAAGTTGAGCATTTTCTAAAGTCTCAACTTATTCCCACTTTCTGAATTGTTCCTCATGGTCACCCCTAAGGTTCCCAGGACTTCAGGGACAACACTCAAAGTCCAGGACCCACTTCACAAGAGGCCCCCAGCACAGACCAGACATTGTCCACTTGCCACTAGTCACTTTGGGAAAAGGCCTCTTGCAGTATTTGATGTCACGGTAGCCGCAAAGGAGGCCAGTCAACTCACCGCTTCTTAGTCCTGTATACATATGGGAGCAGATCTGGCTGTTCAGTACTCCACACAGGCCACAGACAGTAGATCAAGCCCTCCTTCATTCTTCTAAAGGTGCAGGTGTGTTCTGAGGAGCTAGGGGTGAGGTGTCACTTTCATTCAGTTCGTTAGCCAGTGGTGGCCTCTGGCAACTCCCTAACCCATGAAAAAGGAGTTTCGAAGGGCAAACCTTACCTCTTCTGCAGCACACCCTGTTAGCCTTACCTTAAAGAAAATTCCTCATTCTCAGAAAAAAATGAAGATGGAAGATCTTTTCTGCCCCAGAAGCAGTCTGGTGGCCTCCCAGGGCTGTGTCTTGGAAAATCAACAGTTCTCTCCTCCACAAACACACCAAGAAGGTTTTGAGACCAGCTCACTCCCTCACTGGGATGAAGCCAGGCTGACTACAATTGGCAGTTCGATCAATGGAGCCCTCTGATCCAGGTCTCACTTTACAGTTAATTGTGAATGGGCAGGCTTCCGCTGGTCATTTTCATGTTAATCAAATTCCTGGGCCTTCCCCAACTGCCTTTCCTGACAGACAATGAGTTGCATACGTTACACCCATGTCTTCCTGCAAAAAGGCCCAAGCCACTGTTTCTGCTCTGGGAGCAGTTTTCACAACTCAATAATGGGGAAAGCACTGATAGGGAGGCGGTTTATGACAGGTTAATGCTTATAAGTCTAACAGAGCTTCAGGCAGCCAAAGTCTTACATTTACAATGTTATTTTTGCTGTATATCTATCACTAATCCAACTTCAACTTTGAATTGGATTTTTAATGAATACTAAAAACAGTGGTTAAATGGACTCTTTAGCTTATTCCAAATCAAAGTTACCAAACATAATATTTTAATTGTACTTAGATTTTCACATAGAAACAGCTACCGTCCAGTACGGGGCAATAGCTTTTGAGTACGAGGCACTCAAGGAACAGGTCAGCCCTAATTCCTTAAATGCTCTATTGAAAAATCCTACTTAAACTGACTTTATAATTAAACGTAGGGTTCCTTTCTGGTAAAAAAGGGTTATTTTGATATTTATGCAAGAAGTTTAAAAAGCTACAGCTGTCAGGTTACACATATTGGCTTTGTCAGCCTAGTGGATGGCACAATATGTGCTTCAGTCCACAGGTGACATTAAACCTGCAAATCATTGGATTATTTCCTGCACCACACACTACAAATTTAATGAAAAATGAAATATGCCAACTAGAGAATTGCCTATTTTTGCAGTTTTAGGAATAAGAGCACATGCACTGGGCTAGACAGCATTACCCCAGTGTACAGAGTTAAAAAATAAGTAACATCAGTCAACAAAAAAAGAGTGAGTGTGAGTACGCAAATGGGGGATTTTCTCACGTAGCATTCCAGTAATCCTGTAAAAGTGATATTGCCAACTGAAATCAATAGCCCCCGCTGCTGCCCTGTTATTTGACTTTAATAGCTGGACCAAAGAAAGAACTGTATCCCTGTTTACATTTCACAACCCACAAATAATGTTTCCTGAAAACATATCATCTGAATTTGACATATATTTTGCCACTATTCTTTATCAAGCAATTTAACTTTTAGTTTATTCCATCTCACCGGTCCAAATAAATCCTTAATCCGAACTCTAAAATGTGCATGCATTGAGGAGGACACTAACAGACAGACCTTCCACATTTGCCTTGAGAAATCAACTTTCACCAACATAACTGTAGATACTTTGAGTTTATGCCTTTTGCTCTCTACATCAGTGTTGTCATTCACCTTTGACATTTCAAATTACCTTAGTTTTTAATCATTTATAAACCCCTGATTAGAATTCATGGCTTTGTCTGGTGACCCACCTAAAATACTGGGAATAGTTGGACTACAGCTCAAATTCAAACTGGGTACCTCTTTTTCGTATCTCTGTGACAACTGGTAGATTGAATCTATAGTTCATGTTTAATGACCAATGGCTATATTATTGTTGAATAATGCAAGACATAACATCGAGCTTCCAATGTTCAGGGAAACCCTTTCTCACCAAAAGGCTCAAAATTAAAATAATGTCACTTGTGCTAAAGAAATAATTTGACCTCACTGCCTCACAGCATGTTTAATGTATTGAGAATGTTCAGTAAAAACCAATAAAAACTATTTACAAAAATAAAACTTCACCCTTAGCAATCAGGCTTTATGCCCCACCGAGTTACCAGGCACAACATCTGGTGAGTTCATAATGCCTTGGCTTTGCCAGATAGACTTCTAGGAACCAAGTGCTCCTTCCGCAAGGCCTTCGATTCGGTGGAGTGGGACTATCTTTTCGCGCTACTAAACCAAGATGAATTTGGGACCCAGATACATCGACTGCATTAGATTGCTTTCATGACATTATTCGTTTGGGTCCGTGTGGTGGGTGCAGTGTCCGAGCCCTTCTCAATCGAGAGGGGTACAAAATAGGGCTGTCCGCTTTCACCCCTGCTCTTTGCCTTACGTTAGAACAGCTTGCGGAATGGTTGAGTATTGACTCAAAAGTGAGCGGAAGACAGGATTGTTTATATGCAGGGGATGTCCTTGTCTTCCTAGATGTACCACTTGAATCTGGCATGGCAGTACTACAAATTCTGGAGGGGTTCCGGAGTTTCATGGGACTCCAGGTTAATATGTCTAAATCGTGATTATAACCAATTGGGAGATGCTCCCCTCTCATGCCTTTAGCCAGTGGCCTGCTTTTTATCACCAATGAGTTTTGATATTTGGATGTGTATATCACTGAAGGCTGCCAACAGGCATGGGATTTGAATCTGCAGTCAACTCAACAGACTGGTGAAAGACTTCCTGTGCTAGGCGTCCCTCCCTCTCTCCTTCCTGAGAAGATCAGCCATTTTCACGTTGGTTGCTCCCATGTTTGCTTTACCAACGTTGAAATGTTATCCCTATCCAATCCCTGGATCCTTCTTTGCCGACCTCAATGCACTACTTCTGGGTTTATCTGGTACCAATGTCCCCACCAGACATCACTGACTAAAACTAAAGGTTTCAAAACCACGTTCGACAGGGGCCTGGCCACTCCAGACCTTATTACAGGGCTGCTCATTTAGGGGTCCTGAACACGTGGTGGTTCAGTGGGTGAATACCTGGCTTTGACACGTGGTCAAACTGATGGGTTTCGAACAGTTGCATTTCTAGGCGATCTGATGTTCACGACTGCCATGCAGTCTTTGTCTGACCTACTGACATAATATGACTTGCACCACAGTCAATTTTATTGCTATTTGCAGATCAGGCACAAGTTAACTCCATCCATCTCTGACCTTGACATGCTCCCTGACTATAGCCCACTAGAAGCCAGGGTATTACTAATGAATCTCACAGAACATAAAATGTTCTTTATCTACAAGTCGCAGGTGATACGTACACTGGGCAAATATTTTGGTCTGTAAAAGGCTAGGGCTCAGAATCCCTGGTAGGATCCTCCAGAGATGGCGCCCTAGCCTCTCAAGTTCATGCTATTCTATTGAAATATCTAAATCGAGCATACATCATGAGGGCGAAACAGTGGAAAATGGGGGTCGACCAATCACAGCTATGCATGAGGTGCACAGCAAAAGCTGGGACCTTTTTGCACATCGCCAGGAGCTGTGCCTTGATTAGGCTCTTCAGGTAGGGAGAGCTCGCAATCCTAAGAGAGGTTCTGAGCTGGGGTGTCCCCAATTTTTTTTTGATAGTTCTGCTACATACCACAGACGACATTGATGTCAAAGGGTACCAAAGAGATCTTTTGTGGTTGGGATTAGTTATAGCCAAGCGAGACACTGCGGCAGCGTGGAAGGACTCACCGGGACGGTCCCTGGAGTGATGGAAAAAGGAGCTGGACCAATGACTTAGCCAAAATTTTTGCATGACATGGAAGTTTGATACCTGGGGCAAGCTGTTCTATTTCAGAGACTATGGGCTCACCTTTCTTGTCTTGACATTTGGGATGCCAGGGACCCTGGGTGGGGGGGGGGGGATTTCCCATTGCTGGTTCTGATACAAAACCATATCATTGGGGTCTGGGAAAGAAGATTAAGTTCATGTTGAAATCCCCTGAAATTAAGATTTCAAGAATTTCCTCATCTTCCGTTGCATCTATGATAATTAAAAATAACTTTTTGGTTGATTTGTGTTTTTTCCTAACATTTGGCATATTTATACATTGACCAGTAAGAGTGGTTTGTGTGTATGTGAAAACAGATCCTTAAGTAAAACACAAAGTATGCTTCAGTTGTCTTTGATCTGAACTTCCCTGGGACATTTCAATGAGGACCCCTGTTGAGTGTCCATACTTCAGGACTTAACAGCAGACAAAAGAATGCTAAGTATCCGGGCAGAGGAAGTGATGACATAGGCCATGTTTCTTGTATAATCCCTAGAAAGAAGTTTTTCTAATAGTTTACTTTAATGGTTATCATATTTCTTACTGGACAGACTGTTGATGTTCCAAGAGCCAATGCTAAGTTAGTTCCAACTGAAGGAAGATGAGGCAGGCAGAGCGACCTCAGGTCACTGTATATTGTTTTTTTTGTGTAGTGCGGATAATAGCCACCCCCATTCTGCCATTGGTGGCTTGTCAGTGCATTATTTGATCTTTGGTGTTTGCCGTGTCTCTGTTTCTGATGGGCAAATCTCAACCCATGGCATTTTTTTAATAATGAGTGGGCAGTGTTATTTTCCATTTTCTTTTTTTAGTTACAGTATTTGTAGAGACTAACATTCATCCCCTAGGGAATATCATGTCACGGAAACTGCGGGGAAATCTCATGTGTGAGGCAGGGTTTTTAAGGGTGTATGTTAAGTCAGATAGAGAAAATTTAATCTGGGAAAAGCCAGGTTTGTAAGTTTTTACTCAAATTAATGTGGTTGTCCATGAGGCAAACGTCAAGAGGTAGCTAGATGGGTAAAAAAGCGGTCAGATGTCCTTATTTTTTTATTGCGCTTTGTCTTGGCTAGTGCTAGGTTCTGTGATCTCAAGTTTCAAGTTGGTTTGTAAAATTCTAGTTTGGAACGTAGAATTGATGGACCCGATTTGTAGAATGCTTTGTGTGCTTGGCAGAGAAGTTTACATTTTGCTCTTTTGTACGTAGGTAGACAGTAGATGGTTTTTAAACAAACTGAGGCTGTGGTCCCCTGCACCAAAAAAATAAAGACCAGATCAGGGGGCCGCTCCTTCTCCTTCCTCGCGGCCAGAGCCTGGAACGCCCTCCCTCTCCACCTCAGACAGACATCTCTCCCCATCTTCACAAAAAACCTCAAAACCTGGCTCTTCGACGACCCCCTCCTTGATGGACTGGAACCTGCGAAACCCCCCTCCCCCAATGCCTTGAGACCCTCACGGTGAGTAGTCGCGCTTAACAAACATCTGATTGATTGAGGCTCAGCTAAATCAGTCTTTGTTGCAGATGAGTCTAGCTGCCACATTCTGAATTACCTGAAGAGAGGAGAAAAGAACATCCGCCATACCCACATAAAGTGCTTTCCTGTGATCCAGTCTGCGTGCCACTAGTGTCTGGACTACGGTTCTTGGTCCATCCACCGGAATCCAGCAGAAGAGTTTTCTAAGGACTTTAAGTATGATGTAGCTTTTGCTACAAGTGGTGTTGACTTGCTCCTGCATGGATAAGGAGTTATTGATTAAAACCCCTAGATTTTTGCCACTTCATTAGGTTCGGGGGCCGAAAACAAAGCAGTTGGCCACCTTGAGGAATACCAAATCTGGTACGTGCCACCAAAGAGCAGGATCTCAGTCTTATCAGCATTCAATTTCAAGCAATGGACACTCATCCAATTTGACCCCTCCGTAAGACAACTGGTAAGATTTTCCCTAGTCCTGATGTTTTTACCCTTTCGAAATTACCAGCTGCGTGTCAACTGTGTATGAGGAGATCTCAAATCCCCATTTCCTGACACTTTTTGTGATGAATGAGATGTACACATTGAAAAATATTGGGTTCAAGGAGGAGACCTGAGGGACTTTGCATTAGGATGTGCGAGGAAGAGACGTGAAGGTGTCTAACTGCACTGATTGGGTTCTCTTACTTAAGAAGGAGCCAAACCATTTTAGGGCTTACAGGTGCACATGATGTCTGCTGGGGTTCGAAAATGAAGATAGCATGTAGAGGTATATAGTAAAATGTCTACGCCACAGCTACAAAATGCTTTTTTTCCCCTTCAGAATCAGGCTTGCTACTGCCTGGGTAGTCCAAGTAACGAGAGTTGCCTCGTTTGTGTGGTTCAGCAGGGCTTGGAGGAATGTCCAAGGAAGATAGTTCTGCCTGGGTGGAAAGTATGTGAAGTAGTCTCAAGATATTGCCGCTGTTTAAGTCAAAGAGAACCCTCGAGTGGTACCTTGGTTCAAGCAAGGTTTTTTGCCTTTCCCATTCATGCTCCATTGGATGGACACAAGTAGTTGCATTAGTGGTAGTTGCTACTGGACGACCACAGGTAACTTTGACGCAGTTAATGTCCTTGGTTTACCTGCTGGACTATGCTTTTATAATTCATGACTTCTGTCATGCCATTTGATAGCTGAGTATAGGATTGTGGCTCTGCCACTGGCGTCGCATTATTATCTATGAGGGACCAGTCTTGCGCCAATATTCCACTTGGTGCTCTGGGGCTGTTGCAATTGTGTCGACCTGGAGAATAAGAGCTGAGGTGGGTGGTGGAGAACTACGACTATCCAGCTTGGGTCATTGTCTGTAATTTAGAGGTGTTCCTACTCACACGTGTCTGACCAGCCGCGCTGATCTTATGCCGATGTCACTCATTTTAGACGCAGAGGCTCTGTTGTCTGGGAGGCTATGATTTGGCTTTTGTATGCTGATACATTGACGGTAATGTATTGGAAGGGTGGTCTTGCCATGCTTGTTTTGTTCTGACCCTTTAATGTTCTTTGCTAGAGGGGGTTAATACTGTAGTTGAACTAGATTGAGGGACGTGAGCTAGTGTAACAGTACATTTCAAGCCGGTGTTGTCAATTTGTACGACAGCTTCAAGCTGCATATTGTGTTCTGCTTTAGGCGTTCCGGGTGTTGACACACATCCTGTTGATTTAGGCATGATTCTCTGTTGAACTGAGCGGTCCAAGTGCAGGAGGCTTGGTTTGGCTGACTATATAATGTCAAGTTGCTCTTTTAGTGCCAAGCTTTCCTCTATCTTTTCTTTTATCTTTTTGTTGTTGGTTTGACTAGATAACCTTGATGTATGGGTGCATACGTGGGAGGTTGTTTAAGAGTGTATTTGCCGCATTCTGACATGGTGGCTATATAGGTAATTCTGCTTTAAATATTGGATGGGGGCTTATGAGTATTGTTCATGTGGGTACTGCAGTATGTGCTCTCCATTGGGGTTTTAGTAATAAAATGAGTTTCCTCATATGATTTTATTGTATCATTATGAACACTTTGCTCCTGCCTTGAGAGATCTAAATTGTCAAAAGCGGTTGAAAAGTGGTTGGAGTGCACGGAATTGGGTCTCTGCAGAGACTTATTGAGATGCTTTGCTTTACAGGTTGGGTATGGGTTACTCAAATGTGTTTTGATCTCTTTGGTTAGGATGTCTAAAACTGAAGAATGGGTGCTAAGTTTATCAATTAGTGAAGAACTTGAGCATGCTAGCTGTTGTGGGGTGTGCACAAATTATTACATTATTTAGCTCTCCAAACTCGGTGCCTATGCCAGAAACAAATAGTGCTAGAGTATTAAAGAGGTCAATTTGTAAGTCCATTTTTTAGATTGATAATTTAGGGCATCTACCGAGGACTGGAATGTTCTTAAGAGGATCGCCCATGTTTCTGTAGGGGAGCATGTTGATTCTCTCCTTTGTCATCAGTAGGTGTTACATGAACAGCCAGACCTTCAATTTCTTTTTTCGGTTCTGATTCTAATTCTTGTGACCACTCTATTGATGGAGGAAGAGAGTGGTCTGCAGAACCACTCCCACTGTAGAGCTCTGAGATCGGGGCTGTTATACCTAAAGTAATGTATGGGATTATGGAAATCCATCCCTGCTCCGGCGCCTCCAGTGTAGATGGAGTCCCGCTAGGGGCTGGCGCAGGGACGTAAGCAAGCGGTGGTTGGCAGGAGGGCGCCGGTGAGTTAGAGCAGAAGCTAGCTATGGAAGCAAGGGGTTCTGCTTAAAACCCAGCTGCTGCCACCCCTAGAGTTGCTTGCTTGCAACAGTGACTGGCATTGTTCGATAACTACGATGAAGGTGGCAGGTGGGAACAGCAAAAGGCTCCTAAACAAAAGAAGAGTGCCAAAGAACAGACCAGAGGTGCTAGAGATGCCAAATGATAAGGAAAATAGGAGTGCGGAGAGTGATATTGTGCGTGAGAACAGCCACTCAAGAGCAGATGCTTTCAAGGAAGAATGACAGGAGCCTTTCCAGGCGCAAGCAGCCGGCATCTAAGCCAGCCACTTCTGTACACCAGTGAGCCTGCACTGTTGCACCTAATGGGCACTCCCTACGTGGCCTACTTGGCCTCAAAGTACCAGTCGCTGCCGCCCATGCAAATCATTGTTTGGAGGGATGTGGGCTTCCAGACTGCGGGCGACTCAGATGCCTGTCAGCAGCACTTCTGGAATGGAGGGTGCTGGGGTGGTATGGATGTGTAACACTGCGCAAAGCATATGGGCAGTAGTGGCAGCACATGGTGTGTAAGCCAAACCCCAATAATGATCAAAATCTCAATATCTTATATACCCTAGTTTTTATCTTAGGCAGTTTTGGCTTCAGGATCTTTCATCGATCGAGCCTCAAGAGACCAGCCTTCCATCAATAACTCAATATTTTAGCAGAGTAGAATTCAAAATAGATACTGGGACCCCTCAAGAACTGAGTTCTAGATCAGAATTACGTTTTAAAAATGTAATAAAGAATTGTTAAATACATGATACAGAATAGAAGATCATTTTCACCATAAAGGGTCAGATACAGAATACAGAATCATAAAATCATAATAACATCTCTATTTAAACAGTTACATTTCTCCAGAGTCTTGTGTCAAACTCATAAAGAGTACTAACAACATCCTAGGTGAGGAAAGGAAATTCTTAAAATAATCAGACCGAGTCTCAGGAGGAAAATGAGAAGTCGCCTGCAGATCTTCAAAACCAGGGTTTTTTATAAACAATCTATGTATAATAGTTAGCAAAAACTGCAAATTCAGTATGGTGACCATGGTTAGATCGCACTGGCTTATCAAAAACAACTTTGTATTAGGTCAAATTATATACCACTAACCAATTTCTTAAGGTAAGAGAAAACTTCCACAAACTTTCTAAGAAACTGCTTTGCGGGGATGTACAACATAAAATGAAACATTTCTCCAACAATAGCTCATAGAATTGTGTTCTGCACACCTGCATCGGAGCTTTCAGCGGAAATCCTTCAAAATGATACATCAGGTACACGATAGAAAGTTTAATTCACAATACATGCTTTCTAATACATTTTTCATTTTGCATCATAGCACACTGTGCTCCACGGAAACAGTGGGGAGAGAAGACTCGCAGTGGGTCTCTGAGAGGGAGAATGAGCACGAGGAAAATGAGCAGAACACCAGAAAGGGCATCCATGTGAAATAAATGGTGTCTCACACAAAAATGTGGCACAACTATAGTACATTAATATTCACACTTCTAAACCAAATAATCAAATTGTTCATCATGTGCACCACTAAAATCACTATTTTGCACAAATCGTTTGCCACCCAAAGTTGCACATTAAAAATAACTTCTACAACCCCGGCACACATCGACGGTCAGAATCTATCCCTCCTGGGTCCGCCCTGCACCGCGTTCGCTCCGCATCCTCAGGATGATCCACCTCCTCCCAGCCTGCTCTCCATGATCTCTGCCTCTGAACATGTGACTTACACTTCTCAAGCAGGTTCACAAGCAACCCAGAACAGGTTTCACAGCATAGCATCATTACCAGATTGTGGGCAGTCCAGATAGAGGCTACTGGGGTTTTGGAAGAGGGGAGGTTGGTAAAGATGTGAATCATTGTGCTTATCATTTGTATTGGTAATATTCCCCATATACTATGAACTTTAATATGTCTTCAACAAGGAGTGGTGCAGGAATCACTTTTTTGGGTTACTCTCAAACTCGATTTGGACTGGAGTGACATTACAGTTTCCCATATTCCCTTAACAATACTTTATAGGCCTTAAATTTCGATTATCATATCATAACACAAAGCTGCTGATAGAACTGTATTATTGAAGACAGCATGTCTAGACCCATATTTCTATATCAATTTCACTAGCTTAGGAACGTTTAGAGCCTTTAGCTGCTGTAAGGATGGGCTAAGACCTCAAACCTGTTGCTAAGGAGAACATTAATTTCTAGGATAGTTTATCTAGTAGACTTTCTTTTTTTCCCCATAGCTTTAGACGTCCCAGAAAGAGAACAACCTGTACCTCGTTTAGAGCATCACCCAGCATCACTGCCCTTTTTTGCTTCTTTACAATACCAGTTTTGAACTGGTTTAAAACTAATGGACTTTGACTGGTACTATTTTTGGGGATTACGTGCAATGGACTAACTCTTTCATTGGACTTACCGGCGCAAGTTATTTGTGTTAGTTTGTTGCTCTTACTGAACATTCTACTTTTTCATCTAGTTGTCAGTCTTAGCCAATGATCTGTTTCCTTCCAGTATAGTCCCTTTATTGTTTCTGCCCTTAGATATACATAAACTGACAGCAGCCTTATGTTGGCAGATCTTTTCATCACCTAAGATATGTTGTAATTCATTAAAGAAAAGCTCATATTTAATTAAAACCCAGCCCAAACCCAAATATGAACATGGCTTGCTCTTTATAAAAGCCAAACCTGCTATTCCCTGCCTTTGTGGTTAGTGTGGGCCTTTCCTTCATCGGTCTTTGTGCATCAGTGAGTAAAGGCCCAGATCTTGCCTCGAGCTGTAGTCACTGGCAGAGGACTCACTGCTTGCTGGACCATCCAGTCGTCGTTGCTAACTGTAGTCCCCCAGAGCCATCACTCCCAAGGCGTGCGCACAAAAAGGGGGGTAACAAAAGGACAGGTGAGCCACATGTATGTGAGCCACACAGGGGGTCTCCAGGATATTTCAGTGGACAAGCAGGTTATTGAAGTGGTAGGGAAGATAGAAACTTTGACATAGACAGGACTTGAGGGGTCTCACCAGAGGAGTTGAAGTAGAAGTCCAGTGGGTGCATTTGAGGGTGGGACACACCCTTGATAAAACATAACATCTTGCCTCATTCCTCATAATTATAACCTTATGTAAAGTGCACCGATTTACTAATGTTTATAATTGTCAAATACTTTTAGTAGAAAAGAGCCGCTCCAAAGGTGCAAAACACAATAGCTACCGATTTTAATACATCATAGGCTGTGTGTAGAAGTTGAAAGGAAAGACCTACTCACCTGCGCCTGTGGCTGGACTTTAGCTTGGCATGCAAACATTAAAGAACTATTGGGAAATGGCCAATGCTGGGACCCAGAATACTTCATGGACTGTACTTCTAGGCCCACCTCCTCTGCAACCTCCCGTCGGACTGCCTCCTCCAATGTCTCACCTGTGATAGGTGTGTTAGAACAAATTGTAAACAAAAGCCAGGTTAGGAGTAATCCTAAAATAGTCATGGATAAAAAGGACTGTCTTCAGGAGCCCAGGCTCTGAGCATGCTTGATAGAGAAAAACTTCTTTTAAAAAACGTTAGTTCCTACATGGGAGTGGCTGGTGTGATATACAGATACAATAATACTATCTGGAATTTATACCATAATTGTAATAAAACCATGCCCAGCTTTTATGATTTCAAAAAGCATGGGCTGCTTGAGAAACAACTGTTTTACACACAAGACCCAGTTCATTTTTGGAATACTTGTTATAGCTTATCCTTGGCTCATCTGCAGGCCATTGTAATTTTTCTAGTGCAGATACATATGTCATCAGATTTTATGGAAAGTATGGTACTTCCTGTAACTGCTGCCATATTCCGAAGATTTTTCAAGTAAAACAATCCTCCATGAATGCATCCTTACATTTGAAGTGTTACTCAGTGATAACACCGTTGGCAAACACAGTCAAGAGTATCTCCATGTTAAAGGATGTTGTGGTGAAAAACTGCAAACCTGGCCCTGGTGCAGATCCAAATATTAGAAAGGAATGCAAATACAACTTATCACCCAAACTATTTTAGTATGCTGTGGATTTCCCTAACTTCAGTGTTAAGTACTAACTGGATAACCCCCAGGCTAACCCTTCTACATCATTATATACTACCCACGATTTGGACTGCGATTCACCTTCTTTTGCTTTAAAGCTTTTCATAGTTAGGAGCGTTTTGCGTCTCTGCTTAAACATTAAACCACCAGTTCCATGTCTGGCAATAACCATAAACTTGTCTAGCAAGTTTAACTTCTCTCCATTGAATTAAGACACACCTGTACAAGAACAGGGCCTTGCACTGAAGATAAAGAAAACTCACAAATGTTTTAAAATATACTGCTGCATTATGAAGAGAAAATTACAAATTATTTGCTTTTTTTCTCTAGCATATAAAACACGGGTTAGAAGCATACAATTCAAAAGTGACTATATTCTGAATGCACACTAAGCCCTAACACATCCTCTAACAATTCCCTTGCAAAAATCAAAGAGACATGACTTATGCATGTAAGTGGTATTTTTATAGCACAGATCAAGCCACAGGGCAACGAGGCACGGTACAGAGTCAAAGAAACGCATAAAGTTAGCGAGTGATAGGAGAGGTAGTTGATCTGTGGAGATTGTGATGTAGTGTCCTTTGAAGAGGCGAGTCTTTAACTCTCTCCTAAACTGGAGCAGTGTTGGGGCTGTCCTAATGGATGTGGGGATGTAATGTAAGATCCTGGGTGCATAGATGGAAAAGACTTCTTGGTTTGCAGTCTGATGGTGACCTACCTGTAGGTGTGATGAAAGTACTGATGAATGTAAAACTATACCGAACGTAAAACACAAAATCTTTCTAGCCAATCTAGCAGTAAACCTTTGTGCTGGGTTTCGTTTGGTGGGGTGTCCTTGCAAGTAGCAGCCAATTCTAGTTCCCCTTCACCATTATTGCTGAGAATATCTGGAGTAAACATTTTGTTCATGTTATAGGTGATCAGTTAGAATCTTCTGACATTTCTCCGGGAAGCTATACTGGAGAGAGAATAGATATAATTGGTTTTAGACAATTTCTTTTTAGATATAAGAGCAGACACGCTCTTTGCAAATTATATGTAGCCAAAGAGGGACCCTCTGTTTTAGGTTGGAAAGATCAGAAGAAACTGAAAATCATACCGAATCCTAATAGTCCTGAGCAAGTTTTAGTAGCTTGTGATGGAGAAGATACAAAGATGTGTTTTACTTGAATTTCCTGATGTTTTTAATGGCAAAATTGGTAAATTGAAAGGCTTCACTCATGTTATCAGATTAAAACACGATGCTTCCTCCAAGATCCACAAGGTTCGCAACATTCCCTTCATCCTTAGAGATGAAGTAAAGGCTGAGTTGAACAAACTATTGGATGCTGCCATTATAGAACCCATTAAAGCTTCTGAAAGGGTTACTCCATTGGTAGTTGCAAGGCGTGCCAATGGCAAGGTTAGACTTTGCGTGGATTTGAGAGGTCTCAATGACAATATTATTGTTGATCAGTTTCCTCTTCCACGCATCGATGAAATGCTAATGTTAACAAGAAATGCTAAGTGGTTTTCAACTATAGATTTATCCAGTGCTTACCACCAGGTGGTTTTAAACAAAAAAACTAAGCATTTAACAGCTTTCTGCACACCTTTCGGCTGTTTCCAGTTTAAACGTATGCCTTTTGGTCTGGCATCGGCAGCGGCCATCTTCCAAAGGCTTATGTTTCAACTTTATTGTAAATTAAAGGAGGTCACTTTTTTTCAAGATGATATCTTGATTATGGGCAAGTCTAAACAACGTCATGATGAAGTATTGAGAAAAGTTCTTTCCATTTAATCAAAGAAGGGTCTACTGCTGAATTAACTAAGTGTAAGTTCGCTGAAAGAAAGGTCACATATTTAGGTCATGAAATCAGTGCCAAAGGCAATAATCCTAAGGAAAAACTTGTGGAAGCTATCAATTTAGCAACCTCGCCAAGAAATAAGGATGAGTTACGCTCATTTTTGGGCTTAGCCGAATTTTACTCTAAATTTGTTGAAAATTTTTCAGAAAGAACTCATGAAATGCGTACTATGTTGAAGAACAAAACCAAGCTTGAATGGTCTAAGGTTTGTCATAATGCTTTTATTGACATTAAGAATGCCATCAGTAAAGCTCCCAATTTGCAAGCTTTTAACCCCACGGCTACAACCTTTGTCACTACTGATGCCAGTGGCAAGGGTTTAGGCAGTGTTCTTACACAGATTGATGCAAAAGGTGCAGAAATTGTTATAGCATTTGCATCCAGGTTACTGTCTCCCACAGAACAAAAGTACTCCGTTATTGAAAGAGAGACTTTGGCCTGTGTATGGGCTTTGGAGCACTTTTGGAAATAATTATGGGGTAGGAAGTTTACTGTGCGCACTGATCATAAACCTTTAACGAAAGTGTTCACCACTGAAGGGTTATCTAGAGCATCCGCAAGAATTGCTAGGCTTTCTATGCGACTTCAAGACTTTATTTATGATGTTCAATATGTTCCTGGAAAGTCAATGTTACTGCAGATTTTTTAAGCAGATTATCTCTGCCTCTTATGCAAATGGATGTCAATCCATGGAATGATGTCTCTGTTGCTAATAGTTTTTCCATTCATGAAGCGAGTGGGTTACAAAAAGAGGAATGGGACAAAGCCCTTAATTATGATGAAACTCCCAAGGTGGTTACATTTAAAATTCAAAATGGTTGGGGTTGCGTCAAATCTGAACTTCTTGGTGAATTGAGAGCGTTTTGGGAAGTTAGGAATGAATTGGGTTTGGATGGGTGTTTGTCGTTAGGGGTGACAAGGTTATTCTTCCCCTTAATTTAAGAAATAATATTATTTCTTTGTGTCTTGAGGCCCATAGTGGTATTACACACACAAAGAAAAATATTAAATCATAGTATTGGAGGCCGGAAATTGATATAGAAACGGAAAGATTCGTACACTACCATTGTCATTGACTTCTTAAGCAGTGTTTTTGTTCGCAACAGTGTCCAATTTAAGTTGGTGGAAATGAAGGAGTTTCTTGATATGTCTGGTATTTCACATTGATTTTCTGCACCCTATCACCCTAGGAGAAATTGTGCTGTGGAAAGAGTTAACCGCATCATTAAAGGTGTTTTGCAATTGGCTATCCAGGGTAAAATAAATTTGGATTGTGAATTGAAGAAAATGCTGTGGTCTTACAGAGTCATCAGTCATTATTCCATTGGTAAAAGTCCTTTTGGTGTGATGAGAGGTCGAATTCCCCATTCTAAGGTCAATCCTGGTTGGATGGATAGGAGTAAACAGGTTGAGTGGGATGCGGAAAGAATCTAGAGTTGTATTTAAGCATCTCAACATAAAAAAGATTATTTTGATATAAAAAATGGTGTTCAAGAAGTTAAGTTGTCTGCTGGTTAATGGGTTTGTGTTAAATCTTGCAGGAAGGTTGCTAAAGGTCAATGCAAATTTAGTACTCCTGTGCAAATTATAAAAATCATGAACAATAATGTGAAATTGACTGATGGTAAATGTTTGTCACATGAGCCGTTTATCCTTAGTTAAAAATATTCTTGGTTACACACCAAAAAGATTGCAAACAGTCTGTTCCTCCACGCAATTATTGGTGGATTAACATTCGCCCTGAGAATTCACTCTCTTTAGATTCAATTTCTGGTAATGGCCAGCAGAGAGCAGCAGAGAGCCGCAGAAGCGCGAGAGTGAGCAGCAGTGAGCTCCGAACAGCAGTAGCAGTAGTAGTGTGCTCCGTGCTTTTAGACACCGCCAGACCCCCGGCCCCCCCCCCCCCCCCGGGACCTTTTGGACCCCGCAAGCCCCATGTCCAGCTTAAGCCACGGAGCTCACGCTGCGGCAACGTGTATGAGACAGAGGGGATAGAGGAGACAGTGGAGATACCACAAGGGAGCCGGTTCCGGTCCTGGTTTTGTTTTGCCGCTTTGGTTTGCCGCAGCTCCAGGTAGCCATCACCGGGAGGCCTCAGCGGGCACAGCTTACAAGCCAGCCTGCCCGCACCCACCCATCCGCCCACCTGCCTGCACCCATTCTGCATCCTGAATTTAGCAGGTTTTGTGGGGCCTCGGAGTGCGAGGTAAAACAGTGGAAAGGCGGCGAGAAGGAAAGCATCAACGGACGGCCAGCCCAAGGAGTCTCGAAGGACTAAGGAGGCAGCTTGCAGGCTCGCTGTATTACTCACTGCATAACCCACTGCTTGGTCTCCCTTGCCAGCCCCAGGAACAAGAAGAGAAGGGGCCCCAAGAACCACCAGCTCAGTGCAGATGCAAGAGACGCAAGAGAAGCAAGAAGAGTAATAAGAGCAGAAAAACGGCAGAGAAAGAGCAAGCAAACAGGGCTCAGCACGGGTGACAGCGCTTGAAACTACGAGCCTGAGGGGCAGCACGACCAGCGGAGGCCCCGCCCCCTGTTACCGGGGAGTTCCTATTTCAGCGCCTAGCGCCTCCCGCAACGCAGGACGTGCGCGGTCGGACGCCGGGCTAAACCCGGGCAAAGGGCGGGCCGTTTGTGGCCGTTAGGAGCCGGTGGAGGCCGGGCAGGGCCACCCCCCTGAAAAGTGCAACAAGCTCCAAGGTACTGTGACCTGCTTTAAAAACGCTTGAATATATTACCGCCAATTAGACTGTGCATACAGAGACGTTCCCTATCTTTGGACTGCAATTGGCCTACTGCTTCTTTGGAACTTGTTTTCAGTTTCTGTGCAGGAGCTTGGGCTCTTCAGGATGGGCAAGAGGAAGAGCACAGAGGGAGGGTTGGTGGCCAGCAGCAAACGAGGGAAAAAGGATAAAAATACTACCCACTCTGCCATGAATTGTGTATTGTCTAGAATTGAGGAAATTGTCAATGATTGTGAGGTGACGCTTGGGAGCGGGAGTTTGGATGCCAATTTGCAAGGGGGTTGCAAAGTGGCAAAGACCGTTCCTAAAAATCCTAAAATGGTGATTCCCTCGATGTTCTCTAATTCACAGCAGAATTCTAACACGCATGGCCTACCCACCTCTCCGCCAAAGACCCCTGTTGAGCCCCTAATTACCGTAGTACAGACCATGTCAACTGAGCAGGCCACTGTTCTAGATCTACACACTCCTGAGTCCCCACATAATTCTGTTTTATGTTCCAACAGGTTTTCCGCTCTTGATCCGAACCTTGACGAACCCAGTTCACCACCTGATAGGGTGCCACCCACCCATCCAACCCCCGTCAGGTCTTCAGCTGGCTCCTTGGGAGCATTGCAGGCTAGGATTTTAAGGTTGGAAGGGTTGGTTACAGTTCTCAATAACAGAGTGACGAGCCTCATATCAGATCGTGGCTCGCATCCAGCCATCCATGCTCAAGCACCACTCGTAGGGCCTACACCCATTACAAAGACAAGTTACCCGGCCCCCCACTCATACCTCTGTCCTTTGCCAACCAACCCCCTAGCAATGCCACAAAACAGGGCCCCAGGAGAGGGTAATACCAAGCCACTCTCCACTAATAGGTCCTTGCTGACGTTACGCGAAATTTGGTGACTAATAGGGTGCCAAATATTCACTCCCAGGCTAGGACAGGTAGCAACGCAATCTCTTCATTCACAAGGGGCGAGCACGGCCCCTTTCCATTCTTGGCGGCCGAGGGTCCTAGGTATTACCAAGCCCCAGCAAGGCCTTTGGTTTATATGACACATGTCCCGAAAATGACCAATCCAGGTGAATTCGAAAGAAGTGAGTCATTGCATAATAAAGTCATCCATTGGTTGAGGCACACTAGAGGCTGCAGATCAATCGAGATGATATATTGAGGGTGCGGCGGCTATCTAGAGTGGATTCATCATTGGATTGCATGGAAATCGAGCTTAGAGATTTAGCCCTAGCAGAAAATCTAATATTGCTGGATTACAGGACTTCACCACCCGCACACTCCTCCATTCAAATTCGTAGCTCTTTGGTCTGGTCCCAGTATAGCGACCAGGTGGACTCAGGCCTAAGACAGGTGGACTGACTATCCAGGCCCCATGTAAATACCCTTCTATCTACTCCTGAAAGTCCTTTATTAGAGGGCACAGGACCGTTTTTTGCCCTCCCTCTGGACCCTATTGGTGATAGCCCAGCTGTTTATGCTGGCTCAAGTGTGGCTATAGGGGGGGCCAAATTAGGGGGTCCACAATAAGTAGGGACGGAGCGGTTGTCTCCTCATCCATCTCACACTCCCCAAGAGTTATCCAGTTTTTATCCTGGAATATTGCCGGCTTAAAAAGGAATCTCACCGATCCTGTGTGGATTAATTTTATCAGTAAATTCGACATTATCCTTCTCCAGGAAACCTGGTGCCTGGGACCCATTCACAGATCTGGGTACACAACTTATTTTGTTCCGGCAATTAGCTCCCCCAGAGGGCGCCCATCGGGGGGGCTCCTAATTTGGGTGAATATAGAGCTGAACTGGATAGTAAACCATAATGCCAACCTGTCCCATGATATTCTCCATCTATCAGCTGGTGGGTCTGAATTCCATCCTGCCCTAGAAATCTTCAACATATATGCCAGAGGTTTGTCAGGTGCGCAAGAAAGTCCCACGCTGTCATTCCTTGAGTCCCTACTTTCAGCTCTCTCCACCACCTTGGGTGTTGTAGTAGCTGGTGACCTCAACTGCACCTTTGAGCCCCTTGGTGATGATGACATTTTGGATACGGAGGGGGTTGATCACAAGCGAGGTATCCCTCCACTTGGTCTTTCGCCACTTAAAAAATAGACAAAAAGGGCTGTCCAAATCACTGCCCTAACCCTGGAGTTTAATCTAAGGGCGACAAATGGCAGATCCCGCTCTGACACCAGGGGAGCACCCACATTTATTAGAACTAGCGTCCCTTCGCGCATAGACAAATCTTACTGGATGTTGAGCTGTAGCAGGATCTCATTGACATGGAAGTCATGTCCAGGCAGGAGAGCGACCACAACCCACTAACCATGCAACTCAAGCGCGAAATGTCTACTACGTCTATTGCGCCCACTGGAGTCCAGTTATACTGGTCCAGAGAGGTCGTTCCATCTAACTGCAATAGACGACTCAAATGGTCTAGAGTTGCCAAGCGTGAGATAGATTTGGCCAGGATTAAAAACATCGTGGTGGAAAGTACTGGCTTGTTGGAGGTTGTCCTGGCCAGCCCTCCTGATGTCCCGCCATCTAGAGGCTTTGAAGAGATATATCTTGATACAATTGAAAAGGTGGGGAAGTTTTTTGAATCAAACCCAAACGGGGAACGCAAGCCACCCCGACCAAACATGGAAAACTTGTGGTTTTCGGGTGACTGTAGGGCAAGGAGGCAGGAACTTGCTAGGGCTTTAAAATCAAGGGATCAGCCCTCCATTGTTTGTGCTCGAAAATCATATTACAGTCCTATAAAAAAATCTAAGAGACTCTGGGAAGAAAATCATAGGCAGGACTTGAAATCTGCAGTACGACGCAAAGACCAGACCTTGTTTTGGGACCTTATAAACATTAGTGCGAGGGGTGGGGCTGATCCAATTCCGAACCATATAACTGGGCGCCAGTGGTTTGATCATTTTTCCGGTCTATATTCATTTCCGGAAGATTCTCCTCTGTTGGCCGAGGGTCCAGCCCGTGAGCTCGTTGTCTCCCCAGGGGGGGGGGGGGGGGGGGCGAGTTTAGTCTCAGTGAGATCTACTCAGCAATAAAAATGATAGCTCCGGGTAAGGTAGCTGGACCTGATGGCCTCCCTGGAGACCTTCTTCTCCATGAGAGAGAACCTTGGGCTGAGTTCATCCTACAAACCCTGAATAGCATCGTAATTGGTCACCCTGTACCAGATTCCTGGAAAGGGGCAGAGGTGGTGGCCATTTACAAAAAAGGAGATAGAGAGGACCCTGCCAACTACAGACCAATCAGTTTGATTGATGTGATTCAAAAAGTGGTCGGCAGGGTTCTCTTAACCTGGATCAGGGCCTGGATTGATGAAGCTGGTATCCTGTTCCGTCTTCAGGCAGGTTTTAGGCAAGGGGTTGGTACAATCGACCAGGTCTTCCGATTCTGTACTATATATTGGAAATCTGTAACCATCGAAAAGTGCAGCCTCTACCTGGCTTTCATCGATCTCAAGACAGCTTTTGATTTGGTACCTCGCTCAAAGTTGTGGCAAGTTCTGGCTGACCTTGGTATCCCTTCCCTGACCTCCTCAAACGACTCCACGAAGGTAATTTTGCAAGAGTAAGGTGGGGCCACCAGGGACAGATGACCAAGAGAATAGCAGTAGGGAGAGGGGTCCGACAGGGCTGTGTTTTGGCGCCGACCCTGTTCTCCCTCTTTATAAATGGGGTGGCAGACTATTTGAGGGTTGACGGGGTTGATGCGCCAACCCTGATTGGGGAAAAAACACCCTCCCTGCTGTTTGCAGACGACACGCTGCTGATCTCCAAGAGCCCTATGGGCCTCCAAAAACTTTTGACTCGCTTCACTGACTTTTGCAATACTAGGGGCCTCAAAATCAATACATCTAAGACTACGCTAATGGCTATGTCCCCTTCCACAAGCTTCAGGAATAATATCAGGGTGGATAACTCTAATCTGGAGCTGGTGACAGCCTTTGACTATCTTGGAGTGCGGGTTAACAACAAGCTGAATTGGGCCCCGCATCTGTCTAAAATGCTCCTGTATCATAAACGAACTGCGGGAGCCATAGCGAGACACCAGAGGCTGTCATACAGCGCCCAATTGCTGCAGCAATTGAGGTCTACCAGGGGAAGGCTCTATCAGCATCCCTCTACGGTGCGGAACTTTGGGGATTTGACAATGTCACAGATCTGACCAAATCGGAAAACAAGTTTTTCAGAGACATAGTCTCACTCCCCCAGTCCACTCCCCTAGTTCCCCTCCGCAGCGACCTTGGTAGATACCCCATAAGTGACGTGGCAAGACTGCGCCCTTTATTATACTGGGTCAGGCTCAGAAGGTCCCCGGATCTAGGCCAGTATGCATCTGCTCTGAAGGACATACTTCAACTTGGAGCTCGTTTTAAGATCTCTTGGGTATCCAATCTATACAAACTGGTGGTAGAGCTAGGTTTGGGCGAGTACTGGGAGAACCAGAGCCCCCCCCTAAAGCCATCTTAAAAAAAATCTATTGGGACTGGATCAATGCTGTTACCTTGAGGTCTCAGAGAGGCATCCTCAGTGAGAAATTCCTAGGCATTAAACCTATGCCTAGATTGGAGGCCTTTTTGGACCTGATCGAGTCCCCAAGTGATAGGTCTCTTTACCTCAAGCTGAGATATGGTACTCTACCAATACACGAGTTCCAGACAGGGTGGAGTGGTGAGCAGGGTGCTGTTAAGGGCTGCCCAGGTTGTGCCTCCCCTACGGAATCCACCGCCCATTTTCTTTTTGCTTGTCGGGCCTACAGCCAGGTCAGATCTAGATGGCTGAAACCCGTATGCATAAATCTGGGCTGTAGGTCGTATAGGGTGGCCTTGCGCATCCTAACCTATGAGACGACAGTCCCCAGTGTCATCTGTGGGACTGCTAAGTTCTTGGGGGGGCCTGGAGGATCAGACAGAGGCTACTTAAGAAGTGTTAGCTATTGAGCCAAATTCCAACGTCCCTTGCCTATGCCCCAGTCCCCAGCCCTATTTAAAAGTCGTCTACTGTTGTTGCATTTGTCCTTTTTCTATACTGTACTCATTGTAGAATATCCCTTTTCTGGGGCTTACGAATTATGTTGTTCTAGACATTGTTAAAATTTCTCCTTGTATATATGGGAACCCCGCTGCTGCAGGGGTTTCTTATTTTAAACATTGTTTTTATAATGTTTTATACTTTTATGATATTTATATATCGAATAAAGTTATTGACTGACTGACTGATTCAATTTCTAAATTTGGTTGTCAGAGTGGGGATGGTTTGGCTGAGCTTTCTGCTGGAAGTCTTCCGGCTGAGCTTTCTACTGAAGATCCTTCGGTTGGAGGTCTATCAGTTTCTGAGGCTATTCCTGAGAAGAAAGTACTTTCGGTAGAAACATCACGAATCCTAAGCGACTTGAAGACTATGTTTGTGATTCATAAATTATTTTGTTTTGTACAGTTTGCCATGTTATTCTTATTGGTTTTTTTTGTTTTGTTCTGAAAGAAGGAGGGTGTGTAGTATTGGGGTTTCTCCTTCATGATTTGTATTTATGCCTTGTTGGAAGTGTTCTGATTCTTAGGAATTAAGAATCAGAACCATACAGAGTGTTCCTTGCATTTAATGTGTTATGGTAGAATGTTGGGGCAGACGCAGGTTGCTGGAGATGGCTGTGCTTACCTGGGCCACGCTCAGGGTTGTCATAATAAAGAAGCTACTCTACAAATCATCCTGTTTTCTTCTTATTCACTTCAGTGAGCATGCTCGCAAGATAAGCAGGGTTGCTGATCATGATTGTTTTGTAAATGATACAGCTAGGTTTTAAATATCAGCAATGTTAGGGCTTTCAGAAATATCATGTTATGTTATGGAACTTTTTGAAGCTCACTTCTGGACTTGCAATTATGTCATGGTGCAAGGAGGTGATAAATGTGAGTTTATTAACTTACATGGAGCTGCTGCAAAAAGACAGGTCTTCAATCAATTGCGAAAAATAAGACAATTGAGAATCAAAGGATTTTAATCAAAGAGAAATCCACAGGTTGAATGAAAGGACAGAAACAACTCTGCCATCCAAACAAGTTATTTTGAAGTTGGGGATTTTCAAAAGCAGAAGTAAGAAGATTTATAGATCTTATAGCAATGCAAGCAAGGCATTCTTTCAGCAATGTGCAAACCACTGAAATAAATGCAGTCCTTTTTGGATAGCAAATGACAAGAATGTAGCAGGGGATCTGACATGACAAAATGTACGGGAGTTAGTCACTGGTCTCGCAGCATGATTCTGGATTCCAAGGTCCCTCTGCAGAACCGATTTGGGAAGCCCAAAATTAACAATATCTACTGAATTTACTAACAGACCTATCACTGTCACTGCTAGGTGCTAACCATCATCCTTGACCACTGTGTCATTTTTCACAAATGGCGACGACCGTGAGAGTAAGCAGCCAACATTGCAGAGATATCAGTGATAATTCGGCTCAGAAATAAAGTGAAATCCCAATTTGACTGAAAGCAAGCAGGACCCATCACAGACGCGGAGCACAGATCGGGCCAGTGGTTAAGCCTGTGAACCTACATTTGAAATATAGGTTTTATATGAGCTTTAATTGAGCCACTACCTACTGACTTTACTAGACCCACCTGAAAAAAGTTGAAGAGCCTCAGCTCACGAATGGTCACTAACCAGCCATAAAATCAAATGGGTGTCATCATCAAGAAAAAATGCGGATTTTGGACGCTGATCAGTTTAATACAGATACTGAATAAATAGAGCATTAGGAAGGCCCTCAGCAGCACACCACACACAAGAGGTGTAGACGTGAAAGAGATATTGCTGGAGTGAAGTGAAGCAGCTCAAAACTGGACCCCGCAATATGAGGGATTAAAGACAATCTATCAAAAGGGAGTATTTGAGGGTGGTAAATGCTGTTCACAGATCTAACAAAGTTAAAGCACTGATACCGCCTTTATCCACCTCTATCCTTAGGTCAAAGTTGCTAAGTGAACAGCCTTAGTGCAGAGCTTGGATGTAGTTCTCATTGAGAATTGTCAAGTGATACTCCATCCTTAAATCAAACAGGGTATTTTAGATAACTGCTTCAGTGCTGTGGCTGACTGCAATAACGAGACCGACTGTACTCCTGAGAAGGGCACGTAACTACTCATATTTGAGAAATAAATGCTGGAAGAATCTCAAGATTTGGAATGCTCAGTGGATGATTTCCGGATAGAAGATGGAATGTTAATTATAAAACTAGAAAGGAAAGGATCCAGCCAGATGAGTCTAACACAGCACCTACAAACCATGCTCTAGTGCCTGGATACCCTCATGAGTGATAAGATAGCTGCACAAATCAACTTAAAATAACACAACATACTCATTAAGAAGCTATTTGCTTTCAAAATGTAATTAAAGACTGGAGCATTATTGTAGGATTGGTGGCTCCTTCATCTGATGGCTCCTCAGTCCACAGGTTAAAAAGACACAAATCTCATCACTTTGTTACTGGTAGTTGCTAGCATACTGGCTAACTCTTCAAGAGCTGAGACAACTGTAGGGTTGGGGCCCGGGGCTTATTGCCGACAACAAATCAAGATGCCTTCAAGTTCATATACTATGTTTGCAGGCTGGAAGCTGGTGGTAGTTGCACTTCTTTTCTTTGGTCTTTTTTTACTTTATCATTTTCAAATTGTAGAAAACAATACATACTGAAGAACAACCATGGCCTCACAAGTAAATGTTCATGGAACATGCCATACCGACGCGCACCTTTAAGTCATATAAATCAAAAAAGAGCTTTGAAACACAGGGTTGACTGCAATGCCTTTATAAAAGTCAGTCTCTGACTTCCATTTGCAGGCAATTTCCAATGTCTTTAGTCTCCCCGTAATAAAGAAATGACGTTGCAGGTCAGTGTATTTAGTAATAATACATGGGATGCTGCAATCTTAACAAAAGCAGCGGGACTTTAATAGCGGTACAGCCCTGCTACAAAGGGCTATAAGGCTATTAGAACATTCTGCCACTAGAGGGCAGAATGTTCTAATAAATTAAACAAAGGCTTCTCGAAGCAAATCCCCTCGAGCTTCGAGAGGCTTTTGTAAAACATTGGAATGTTGCTCTGCGGGCCTTTACCGGCCCGTAGAAGCATGGAGCACTCCATTGTCTACAATGGAGTGCTCCACATTCCAATGTTCTAATAACCTGTTAGATTTGATTTGTGATGTCACAATGTCTGCTGCCACAGCCAGTAGCCGAGAAGAAAGGTAGGACATGTAGCATATTTATAGGAGCGGGTTAAGGTACAGAACAAAATGTTGTTTTTCTTTCTTCTGCTTTGTTTTTCTACCTGTATCCTTGTTGTTTTTGCACTGTGGGTAATTATGGAAAAGTTAGAATGTTTTGGTATGTTTCTACCCATTCCGAGCTGTGGCGTCTTTTTAAAAACTGAGTTGTATTAAAGTGATTCTAATTTCATTCTTCAACAAATATCTAGCAGTTTATTTGATGTGCTTAATTTTGCATTAGAGATTCTAGTTTTATTCTTCATGTTTGCAAACATGCACTCTCTTTCATATGAAAGGGCTATGCACCAAGGATTTAAGTGGTTTGTGGGAAAGGTGATGGTGTGATCATTTATTATAAGGATTACAGTGCCGACTGCTATACATGATAAGGATATTGCAAGTCACCTCGGAGATTCATAAAGGAACTTGGCCCTCAGTCCTGTTCCTCTATATGGTCATGGAACTCCTCAGTGAGTTGTAATATCCTTTTAATGTACTGTGGGTAAGAATTTATCCTATATAAACAGTTGAGTTATGACTTCACAACGCCTGTTGCCAGCACCCAAGGGGAAATGCAGGTCACAGAGCATAATTAAAGCTGCACTTTGAAAAGGAAAATGAAACGTGCCTTTTCCTTCATATGCTTTTTCTTCTAGTTCTACAGTGATAGGCAGAATGGGACTTACTAAGGCAACATGTTTATTTTCATTTCCAATCTTTAGGAAAAAAATTATCACTCTGGATGTTTCTACATATTGGACACTACAACGTTTTTTAAATCAGACTTTATTAAGCTGTGTCTAATATGTTTTAGCAACAAATATCTAACGCTTTCTGGTTTGTTCAATTGTGCACTAAGGATTCTAATTGTATTCTTTATGTTTACAAAAATCACATTTATTTCAAAAGAATGTGCACCACACCATAAATTTAAGTGGTTAGTGGGAAGGGTTATGCTGTGATCATGTTTTTTTTTAACTAATAAGGTACACCCTTCTGTACATTATAAGGATAGTACAAGTCACCTCGGAGTTCCAGGACCTTATAAAGGAACTCGAAAAATGTGCACAGAACTCCTAGTTGACTTGATATACATAATACAATCCAGACTACATTAACTATAACTTGCGCCTGCCATGCTCAGTTTTGTCATCAATGATGTCTGCTCAGTTGTCATCAGTAATGTTATCAATGATGTCACAGAACATGTCATGAGTGTTGTACTATGTGAGGTCATAAACTGTGCACGACGAGTGTACAGCTTAAACTACACAAACTGTAGAAATGTAAAAGTTATCGTTATAATTAAAAGTTACAATTTCTGCACGCTCAAAACTTTCTATAGCTCGCGCACCTTGGTATATAGTGTTGTAATCCCACTAGGAAGACTAAATCAAACATAACTCGCCCCTCTACCATGTACAGTCTTTACATAAATTATGTCATTTTTAGATATCATGAATGTTCTTACGAATATTATGCATAAACATGCTACAAGTGAAACCCTGGACCCCTTGGGTGGATTGCTAGGGAGGTGGGAAAGGATAGTGGGAGGAGAATTCACAAATACTGAGTGGGGTAAGATCTTGCAGTCCCCCAAGAAGATCTCTCGTAATACACACCTAAAATATATACAGTTTAACGTCATACATATGACCTATATGACACCTCACCGCCTTAACATCACTTTGGGGGGAATATAAGGTAATGTCCAAGATGTGCCTAACCTGATGCAGATTTTATACACATAACGTGGGAATGTGAACAATTACGCCCCTTTTGGGAAGCAATTAGTTCCAAGCTTAAAGAGGTTTTGGGAAGGGAACTGGCTTCTACGTCTCAGGTGTGCCTGCTAGGGCTCTTCCCCCGCCCACACAAACATAACGTTGGGAATAGGCTGATTGATTTGGCCTTGGGTCTAGCCAAGCGCAGAAGAGCACTAGAATGGAAATCAGCACTGGGACGCAGGGTTGAAAGTTGGAATGAGGATATGATTAATTGGGCAGGAGCAGGAGGCAGAGCACTGAGTTGGGAGGAGGCCAGAGGGATGCGGAAGCGCCCCATAGCGGAACAATGGAAAGTAATGCTGGTATCATGGGAACAACCAAAGCAAACTAGTGATGAGGAAGGGGGAGGGGAACGTAAAGACCCAAGTGATGACGCTGAAGTATAATAGTACTGTCCTATCCCTGCAGAGGGGGAGTTTATTAACCATGTTGAAGTTTCTAAATCTATGTAATCGACGGAGATTACTGAAAGGGGGGTCCTTTCCCGTTCGTCTACTCTGCCTCTGTGGGCCTACTAAGCTCTGACTCTCCAGATGTGAACAGTTGGGCCCTAATATATACCACTCTTCTGCACAGGTTTAAGTTTGTAATTAGAAGTTTTTTCAAAAAGTAAACTCATTTGTCTAGGATGATACTGTCATACCCCAACGTCGGGCCAACGGCCGTCCATGTGGAAAGCATGAACGAAATATACAACGAGTAATAGAATATATAATTGTACTCCAGGTACTGAATGATTCCATTACATCAAACATTGTAGAGTAACATGGCGATATGCTTGCTAACCAATATTTACAGTGAATCCGAGAAGATACAGCTTAAAGTGTCATGATATTATAACAGATGATGCTGTGCAAAGAACTACCTGTTTGTATCTCAAACTGATATATACAAAATGCCAATAAAAATAAGTAGAAAAAAAATGCTACACATGAAGGTCTGAGTTATAGATGATTTAGCCTGCAGGCGAGTTTACAACACTGTATCGAGGTGTGCAAGTTATAGCAAGTTTTGGGTGGGGGTGGATATTATAGCCTTATAGCCGCCGTGGCAGGCTATGCCAAGGAGGGGTTCTTTAATGGCCGGCATAGCCCAGCTATGATGGGCTATAAGGCTATTAGACCATTCCGCCACTAGAGGGCAGAATGTTCTAACTACAAAAACAAAGACCTCAGTGAGCCCAAGGGGATTTAAATCCCCCCGGGTTCCATGAGGCCTTTGTTCACAGCAACAGCTGTGAACAACAAACATTGGAATGTTGGAGCTCTGGGCTTTTCCCAGCCATTAGAAGCCTGGAGTACTCCAATGTCTTCAATGAAGCTCCCAACATTCCAATGTTCTAATATAATTTTAGGTTAGAACTATAACTTTTTAATTTCTAAGGTTTATGTATTTTAAGTTGCTTTCCTATAGGAATAATAAATGGACTGTGTATGTGTGTGTGTTTATATTCACTAAAAAAACATAGGTTTCACACACGTTATAGTTAGAAATTAGCATTTAAAAAACCTTGCAAATTCACTTAAAAAACCATAGGTTTCACACACGTTATAGTTAGGAATCAGCATTTAAAAAACCTTGCAAATTCACTGAAAAAACCATAGGTTTCACACATGTTATAGTTAGCTGGACATTTCACTCGTAAAAAACCATTGAAATTCCCCCGTTATAGTTAGTTCAGCTAACATATAACTCGCGTGACCGCAATCCACTGCTGTTGACGTCACATATTACATCACTGTATTCACTAAGATACTGTTAATAAGTCAGTTATACAATAAATTTTACAAAAAAACCCCATCCATTTAGACACTTATTTACCCATTTATGCTTCCATTAACCTTTAGATATACATATATAAAAAATATTTATTTTTCAGAAAGACACATATTCACTGGATGATGTCATCAGTGATGTCATTTGAGATGTCATCAGTGATGTCATGAGTGATGTCACTGACCATGTCATGAGTGATGTAATATGTGACGTCATCAGCAGTGGATTGCGGTCGCGCGATTTATAGTTAACTGAACTGAACTGAACAGATTGACACCATATATGCAAAAGGCACATGCCTGACCTGAGGACTACTTCTTTACCAAATTTCAAGTAATTCTGTTCAGCCGTTCGGGCAGTACCTTCGACTAAAGGTCCTATTGGAAAATGCATGGGAAAATGCGTTTTGGGACCCCCCTTTTTTCTCAGCCCCCGCTTGACGAATCACCCCGAGACTTTCAGGGTAGGAGCTGAGCGGAGCGCCCCATTAGTATCTACCGCCAGTAGATAATATATATACATATACATATATATACATATACATATATATACACATATACATAAACTTAGAACTGCCGGTCACAAATAGGTAGTTACAGTTAGGACCAAGTTTCCATAGAATAAATATTTTTTGACTTCACTATATCTTTGGCACAGTTGGACGAATGTTCATGAAATTTTCTGGGAAAAAAAGTGGCAAGTTGTGTCTCGTGCATGGAAAGTTTTGGGGTGATCCGTCAAGTGGGGGCTGAGAAAACGGGAGGATCAAAAAAGTGCATGTCCCATGTTAATTCCCATAGAGATTTTAAAAATGGCTACAGCCCAAATCACTGGACGGAATTACACAAAATATGGCAAAACTTCACTTTTGGTACAGAAAGCACGCTTTTTGTAATTTGGTGTAAATCCATTCAGTAGTTTTCAAGATATTAAAGGAAATCCAAATTTGTATATCTAGGGTCACAAAGCCAAAACTTCAACCAGGAAGTGTTGCACAAGTTCCAAAAAGCAAAGCAAAAAAAAAACAAGGGGGCAGGGTATGAATACCCTAACCCTCTAGCCTTGGTCAGGGCAAAAAAGTATTCCTTTTTTAAATTCACTTCGATTTTCGTAAATACTGCCATGAATAAAAAAAAAAAACAAGCGTGGTCTCCTTCGCTTGTAAGACTCGGGTGGGCCAGGTCCTGGGGGCATGCATATTTTTATTAAAATAATAGAGGGGGCATACTTGCCCACCCCCCTCCAAAGGCATTTTTATGCTCCTGGGACTACCACCTACTCGGGGTTACATATACATATAGGCGGGGTTGTGAGGATCCCCCCGGACTCCGCCACCTCCATGCTGCTTCTATAAAAAAGGAGGGGGGCCTGACGCTCCTCCTATGGCTTTAAGAAGCTCTGGGGACCACCATCTTTTCTGGGCTACATAAATATTATATATTTATTTATTTATTATTTATTTAGCGACTTGTAAAGCGCCTGGTGGCCCGAGGGCATCCCCGCGCTATGAAAATTTGTTATCCAGATGAGAGGGAGAAGGAGAGAGGGCTTTATTTAGGAAATAGAAGGGTTTTAAGTTTTTTTCTGAAAATCAGATAACTGGGTTCCAGTCTGAGGGAACGTGGGAGGGAGTTCCATCCAGTGGACGCTTTTACAGAGAAGCATCGGCCTCCGGTACGTGTCCTTTTGAATTTGGGGATGTTGGCTAGGTGCTCGTTTTCGGACCGTAGAGCTCTGGGTGCTTTGTATGGAGTAACCAGGCCGCTGAGAATCGCAGGTCCCGATCAGTTGATCAGTTTGTATGCCGTGCACATGGCTTTGAATTCCACCCTTTGGCGCACAGGGAGCCAGTGCAGGGCCTTGATGGCAGGTTTGGCTGACACTCTGGAGGGAAGGTTCATGAGTAGACGGGCTGCTGCATTCTGTGTTCGTTGCAGTCTCGCCAGGGTAGCCTCAGGCGCTCCCAAATAGACCGTATTACTATAGTCCAACCGTGACAGTATGAGCCCTTGGACTAATAATTTCCTGGACGCGGGTGGAAGTAGGGGAAGAATCCTGCGGGTAGTGCGCATAAGCCCAAAACAAGTACCTGCAGTTTTGGCCGCTTGCGTCTTCATTGAGAGGTCGGGTTCTAGCCAGACTCCGAGGGTCTTAATTTCGGGTTTCGGGATGGGGATTTCCCCGAACATGTCTGGCCAGACCGCTGGGGGGATGGTCACCCATTGTTTACCCATGAGCATCACTTCGGTTTTTGATCCGTTTAGTTTTAATGATGATTCACACATCCAACCGTGGATTTCAGTGAGGCAGTTTGCCAGGTTGTCTGGGTGGTCGTCTAGTTGGGATAGGGAGACAACCAGTTGTGTGTCATCGGCGTAGCTCACTATTTTTATACCGAATGGTGTCACTACGTCTTCAAGGGGGGCCATATATGCATTAAAAAGCGTAGGGCTCAGGGAGGATCCCTGAGGGACCCCGCTCGTGAGGGGGAGGGTGGACGAGTGGTAGTTGCCGTCCCATACCTGGAACGTGCGTCCGGTAAGGAAGGACTCTATCCAGCTGAGTGCCGTCCCGGTAAGCCCTGCTGTCGCCAACCGATGGAGAAGGACACGATGGTTGACTGTGTCGAAGGCTGCGCTAAGACCCAGGAGGATCACTGCCACTGACCCTCCTGAATCTAGAATGCGCCTTGCCTCCTCGATGACGGCAAGAAGGGCGGTATCTGTGCCGTGTCCCGGGCGGAACTCAGTTTGGGATTGTCGTAGGATGTTGTTTGCCTCGAGAAACTGAGAAAGTTGTCCGTTGACCAATTTCTCGGCTACCTTGCTGATGCCAGGGAGGAGTGATATTGGTCGGTAGTTTGCCATATCTGCTGGGTCGAGCTGGGGTTTTTTAAGGAGTGCTTTCACCACCACACTTTTCCAGCTAGCGGGGACAGATCCCTGAGCGAGTGAGCTGTTAATAAGCTCCGTGAGCGTGGGGGTGATGACGGGAGCTACGGTTTTAAGGAACCTAATGGGTGCAGGGTCCAGAGGTGATCCGCTTTTCATATTGTTCATGGTTGTTTTTCTACCTCGTTGGGGGTTACTGGCCTAAATGTCGCAAGTTGGGAGCGTATTCCAGTCTGGCTAGGGGGTGAATTATAGTTCATGTGGCTAGAGGGACATGGAGGGGGAAGGGATGTTAAGATGCGGGCAATTTTGTCATTGAAATAGGTGGCTAATTCATTGCTTCTGTCTACCTGGGGGGTGGTGGAGGAAGGAGTGGTAGGTACTTTCAGTAGCTCTTTTACGATAAGGAAAGATTCCCTGGATGAATTGGAGGATTCTTTTATCCGAGTATCGTAGTGGGAAGCTTTGGAGCGCTTAATGGCAGTTTTGTAAAGTCTAACTGCATTGTGGTAGGCTTCTTTGCTGGCGTTCTGCCAGTCTTTTCTCCATAGCCGTTCGGCTCTCTTACAGTTTTTACGGAGTAGTCGAAGTTCCGGGGTGTACCACGGGGCGGAACCTGATTTACCGTTTTTGTCCTCCCGCGTTCTGAGTGGGAGTACGGAGTCCAGGGAGGTCGTAATCCACTCTCTAAATTTACTATCGGCGTTAGCCGGGTCTTCTGCGTATGCCGGGGTAGTTGATTTTAGGATACTGGCCCATTCTTCGGTGGGGAGTCTGGACCAGGTCCTGTCCCTGGTGTAAGTAGGCAGTTTTTGAGGTTTCCTAAAGGTTCCTGGAAGTTGGAAGGAGACTAGGAAGTGGTCCGTCCAGGGGAGGGGAAGGGATTCTCTAGCTTGCATCGAGGGGGTGCTCGTGAACACAGGGTCCAACAGGTGACCTTTGATGTGCGTGGCTCCCGAGTTAAGAAGACGGATGTCAAGGGCCGCCAGCTCAGTGATCAGGTCGCCTGCCCCAGAGTCTAAAGGGTCATCGAAATGAATATTCAAGTCTCCTAGTATCATGAAATTGGTGATGGAGTGGGCCTGTGTTGCTACTGTATCCAGGAGAGTGTTGGCAAAAAGACCTGGATGACCGGGGGGGCGGTATGCTAGGATCCCTGAGAGTGAGTTAGTCGGGTCTAGCTTGATTGTGAACTGTAGGCTTTCAGAGTCGGGAATCTGCGCATCGTTAGATTTGCAGGTGAGATAGTTCCGGTAAATAATGGCGACACCACCACCTCTACCTAATGGGCGAGGGAGGGACTGAATGAGGAAGCCCGGTGGGGTGGCTAGCACCATGTCTGACTCAGAGTGTGGGGTGAGCCACGTTTCCGTCAGGAAGAGGATGTCTATCTCATGGTCTTCTATGAGGTGGTTGATCAGTATCGCGTGTTTGGGGAGAGAGCGACAATTCAGCGAAGCGAGTTTAAGGGCTGAAGGCTTGTAGGGTCGTATGGGGAGTTTAAGCTGGGCTGGCTGGCAGTAAGTACAGCTGGTGAAAGGTCCATTCATGTCATGAACATATTCACATGAGGAGGCGATGGGGGGTCTGAGACTTAGGAGGTCCCGACGAGAATAGTTTACCTTAGGGGCAGCTTTGTCCACCAGGGGTTCTGGCCCTAGGCCCGGCCGTGCGCGGACGGGCGCAGACGGGCTTGCCCTGGGCGCGCCTTCGGCGCGCAAACGGCGCTCCCGCTGCGCTCGTCCGCTGCGCTGGTATGGCCGGCACATTTGTAGTAGGTGTTATGGGCGTGGCCTCGCAGTGGGCGTGGCTTCCGCCTTGGGACCGCGCTGGCGGTATGGGCGTTTCCCTGTATCAGCGCTGGAGTCGCTGTGTCAGGGATGGTCTGGGAGGGCTGTATTAGCGCGTGAGAGTCAGCGCTTCCGTGCAGGTGAGCTCAGAGGTTTTTTAAAATCAAACACAGAGAAAAAGTGACAATTTTTAAAATCAATTGTAGGAACAGTCCTCCGGCTTCCGCCTCAGAGGATAAACAAACAATAATGCGACGCGCTTGCTATCAGCGTTTTGTAGCAGTCTTTGGTGGGCGTGGCCTCGCAGTGGGCGTGGCTTCCGCCTTGGGACCGCGCTGGCGGTATGGGCGTTTCCCTGTATCAGCGCTGGAGTCGCTGTATCAGGGGTGGTCTGGGAGGGCTGTATTAGCGCGTGAGAGTCAGCGCTTCCGTGCAGGTGAGCTCAGAGGTTTTTTAAAATCAAACACAGAGAAAAAGTGACAATTTTTAAAATCAATTGTAGGAACAGTCCTCCGGCTTCCGCCTCAGAGGATAAACGAACAATAATGCAACGCCAATAATGCAACGCGCTTGCTATCAGCGTTTTGTAGCAGTCTTTGGTGGGCGTGGCCTCGCAGTGGGCGTGGCTTCCGCCTTGGGACTGCGCTGGCGGTATGGGCGTTTCCCTGTATCAGCGCTGGAGTCGCTGTGTCAGGGGTGGTCTGGGAGGGCTGTATTAGCGCGTGAGAGTCAGCGCTTCCGTGCAGGTGAGCTCAGAGGTTTTTTAAAATCAAACACAGAGAAAAAGTGACAATTTTTAAAATCAATTGTAGGAACAGTCCTCCGGCTTCCGCCTCAGAGGATAAACAAACAATATAGGAGGACCGGGCGGACACCCTGGGCCCCGGAGTTCACTACTTCCACTGGGCTTTTTAAAAAAAGGGAGGGCACACAGACCCTCCTCCTAGGGGTTTTAGCAGCTCTGGAGACCGCCACCTCCCCGGGGCTAAATTAAACAATATGGAGGGGGTCCGTGCGGATGCCCCGGCTCCACGGACCACAACTTCACCGGAGCCAAATCCAAAATTTTAATATGGAGGGGGCCACAAAGCCCCCCTTCCGGGCCATATACGTCCCCGGGGACCATTACCTCCCCGGACAGACCCATGCAAAACAAAGGAGGCCTGTTCTCCAAGAACAATTTATGGGAGTGTGATATTATTTCTAAGATATATTATGCATGTGACTATGTGTATCAGTGTACGAGTGGGTGTGTGTATGGCTGTATGAAGGAATAAGTGGGTATGTGAGTGACTATGGGTGAGTGACTGGATTAGTGGCTGTGTGAGTCCTGTATTGGAGAGTGAGTGGGTGAGTCAGTGGCTCTATGGGTTAGTGCGCATGTGTGTATGAAGGGCTGTATGGGTGAGTGAATGTGTGTATGGCTGTGTCGATGAGTGAATGCATGTGTCAGGGGTATATGGGTGCATAACTGGGTATGTGAAAGGCAGTATAGGTGAGTGATGGGGCATGTGAGTGACTCTATAGGTAAGCGAATATGTGTCAGTGTGTGTATGAGTAAGTGAGTGTGTGTGTCACTGTATTGGTGAGTTAGTGGCTGTGTGATTGACTATATGGGTGAGTCAGTAGGTGTGTGAGTAACTATGGGTGACTGACACAGTCTGAGATTGACTGTATGGGTGTATGAGTGGATATGTCAGTGGCTGTATTAGTGAGCAAGTGGGTGTGTTAGTGCCCTGTATGGGTAAGTGAGTGGATGTGTGTGTTGATCCATGAATCAGTGAGTAGCTGTGTAAGTAATGGTATGGGGGCCGTTGAGCAGTGAGAAGGGGGTGGTACAGGCTCTTGAGATGCTTGGTGTCACCAAGATAGGCGATCAGTTCTCAGAGGGCAAGGCCCAGGGTTGGGATGAGCTTGCTACTGAGGTGGGGGATTCTACACCGCTTGCTGGCTTCCATTTTCATAGAGTGAGACATGCGCTGCGTGAGCTGTTAGGAGATGAGATGTTGGAGCCGCCTGAGCTGGGGGCACTCTCTCACCTCTTGCATTGCACGACCCCTAGCAGGATTGTTTCTATCATTTATGATATAATGCAGGATTATAGAAGAAATCACTATATGAAGGCCAGACTAGAATGGCTAACAGATTTGTGGGTGGCACTAGAGGATACTGTCTGGCGATATTGCTGTAAGACTACACAACAAGTATCTCTGAATTTATTTATTGGTTTATTATAGCGCCTGAATCACCCCCGAAGGGTTATCTCTGCGCTTCGGACTGTGCTGTTGGACAGGCTGAGGAGCATTATCAGAACAGAGCCGTCTTAAGAAGCTTTCTGAATCGGAGATAGTCAGGACATTGTCTCAGGTGAATGGGGAGCTGGTTCCAATAAAGGGGAGCGAGGCAGACATCGCTTGATTCATTTTAAACTCCTTCACAGAGTCTACTATACACCAGAACGACTATTTAGGTTTGGCTTATGAGACTCTACAGACTGTGAGAAATGTGGGGCAGACTCGGCGGGGTTTCTGCATAGAGCCTGGACATGCCCAGGGATAGCGAGGTTCTGGGAGCAGATCTTCCAAATATTGAACTAAATCATTGGTTTGGCACTTACAGTGGGGTAGACTGGGAAGCTGCCGAAAAAGGTGCGAAAACTTATAGGTATGGGCGTGGGGACCTGTACCTACCGTTACAGAATGGTCCAAAGATATGGTATATTGCAACACACAATTTGAATTGTATAATGATTTGCTGCCACCTCAGAGCCACCGTAGGAGCTTTTGGGGATTGTACCAGCAGTACTTGGTGGGAAAGGAAATGGGGGAGGCTGAGGGAGCAGGCTCTATTTAAATAAGTCAAAAAATGGAGGACAGGCTACGAAATAATGGTGGACATTTTGCGCATGTGGAATTGTTACGTAAGACAAGGCTAGTGCATCTTCATGTTACGATGGGAGGGTACCGTTGGATGTTGACCTCAGAAATACTTTGTGGCTTTTATTTGTTTACAACTTCTCTCTAGCGATACTGTTTTGCACACTCTTAGTTTTTTACGGGATGCCATTAGATGTAGGAAAAGTCGCGACTATTATTTGTTTTGCATATCATGTATTTTACCTTGTGTCTTGATTATTTGGATGTTGGTACATCTGAGAATTTGTATTGTACGATGATATTTTGTAGTTGTTTGACTTTTATGGTTTTATCTTTAAAGCCGAACAAAGTTTATTGATGATGATGACTATGTGGCTATGTATTGTTGGAAATGTAATAAGTTTGTATCACATAAGATGAGATTGCTCTGTAATTGGCCATGATGTATACACACTGCAACTGATAATAGTCACTGTACGTATTTGTTTTATAATTTTCAATAAAAATGTAATTAAAAAAAGTACAGGTATGGATGTGTGAATGGGTTTGAGAATGGTAGTGTGGAAGTTGGAGTGGGAGTATTAAAGGTTAAATGGGGGCGTGAGTGGGTGCGTCAGAGAGTCTATGGGTGATGTCATCAGTGATGTCATTTGAGATGTCATCAGTGGTGTCACTGACCATTTCATGAGTGATGTAATATGTGAGGTCATAAGCAGTGCATTGCGGGGGAGCGGGTTATAGATTTCTCTGGTTTTGTATGAGTGAAATATCAGCCTAACTATAACATCCCTGTAACTTTTGTTTTTTTCAGTGAATTTCTAAGGTTTTTTTTAATTCTATTTCCTAACTATATCATCCCTGTAACCTTTGTTTCTTTTCATTGAATTTCTATGGTTTTTCGAAATCTATTTCCTAACTATAAAGTCCCTGTAATTTTTTTCTATAATTAGATATTGAACATTACATATGCATGGTGCACCACTTATTGTTGTATTTGTCATCCATTTGTTCAAAAAGTACATTATTCATCTTATTTCAAGATATTTTTGGTTTTCACAACGACGTTGCGATTGCCGAGGACACACCGCGAATACTATGAGTGGGTGAGTGAGTCTCTGAGTGTATCATGGCTGGGTGCATAAGTCTCTGAGTGGGTCTGTGAGTAGGTGTGTGAGTGGGTATGTGAGTGACTGTATGAGTATCTTAGTGGGTGTGTGAGTATCTGAGTGGATCTGTGAGTGGGTGTATGAGTGTCTCAATGGGTCTGCGAGTGAGGGCATAAGTCTCTGAGTGGGTGAGGGAATGGGTGCATGCTTGAGTGTCTGAGTGGGTCTGTGACTCAGAGGGGGAGTGTCTGGGTGTAGTGATAGAGGCACCCCCATGTACTGAAACCATGTGATGACCTTTGACTACCATTATTTTAATGGACCTTTGGTGTTTCACTTTACCCTAGCTTGAATGTACAACATCATGTTTCCTGCATATGCCTTGTTTCCTTGAAGATTTATTTCATGTAACCTTGTAGTTTTAGAGTGGGAGAGCTTCCACAGAGTAGAACAGCCCTGCCAGGAACAGAGCATGTGGGATGTGCATTTGAAAGCATTAGAGAGAGAGATGTTGATTATACTTTTTGGTCTTGGGAGTGCAGCGCTATATGCAGTGGTGCTCAAATGTGCATTATGTTGTACATTGGGAGATGAAGTTTGTGATGCTATAAGCAGTGGTGCACAAATGTGCATTGTGTTGTACATTGGAAAGTATTATGAAGTTCTTACTATTGGCTTTGACATAGCCTCATGCCATCTTGAATTCTGACTGTGTCTAGCTTGAGCTTTTGCGCACCCAGGCAGGCCCCCAGATTACTGAAGTTGTTTAGGCTATTCATGTTCAAGGTTATTTTGTTTTCGGAGATAGTTTTCTGTACCGCTGGAGACTTTCGTAAGCTTCCTTTAGATAAGGGCTGGAACATGTGAGATTGCAGAAGGAACAGGAGAACTCTTTTGATTTTGGAATGCTTGTATGGAGAGTAGCCAACTCCAGTATGTTTCCTTGGCACAGAGGTGGGCCTCTTGGAAACTTTTAGTGCTTTGAGATTATAAAGCTGGGGATTGCTGATTTGGAAACCGAGAATTTTAGAATCTGAATGGGGACGAAAGCATCTACTTCAGCAGCAGATCCCGGTTTGCTGAGGCTCTTAACCCTGGCTGTAAATCCCCCAGTCTGGAGTGGGCTAAGATGCAGTGTTTGCAGCCGGTGAGGTGTTTTCTTTGAGTATTGACTTTGTGATGTGGGAGCATGTCTGTGCACATTCAAGTCTTCAGTGGTTGTAATCATCTGATGTATTTAGTGTATATATCATTCTGATTTCTTGCAGTGGACGTCCATATTATCCGCTTGTATTTCATTCCATATTATCTGCTTGTAATGAATTTCATATATTTTACTCTATGCATGTAACAGTTGCATTTGCCTACTTATAAGTGTGATATTATTGCTTGCAATATATATATATATATATATATATATATATATATATATATATATATATATATATATATATATATATATATATATATTCACTGAAAAAACCATAGGTTTCATACACGTTATAGTTGGGAATTGGCATTTAAAAAACCTTTGAAATTCACTGAAAAAACCAAAGGTTTCAGGGGCGTTATAGTTAGGAATTGTTATTTAAAAAACCTTAGAAATTCACTGAAAAAACCATAGGTTTCAGGGGCGTTATAGTTAGCTGGACATTTCCATCGTACAAAACCCTAGAAATTCCCCTGTTATAGTTAGTTCAGCTAACTATAACTCGCGCCCCCGCAATGCACTGCTGATGACGTCACATATTACATCACTCATGACATGGTCAGTGACATCACTGATGACATCACTGATGAAATCTCAAATGACATCACTGATGACATCACTGATAACATCATCCATTGAGTATGTGTTTCTGAACAGTTTTAATATGTTTAATATATATAGGGAAAGGCCTGTTGAAAAATAATTGGGTGTACAAGTGTTTGAATGGATGATTTTCTAGGTGTGTAACTGACTCTATAAGTGAGTCATTAAATGTATCTTACTGCAGACTAGTGTCTAAACTGTGTGAATGTCTGTATGTGTCTGTGTGTTGGTGTATAAGTGGCTGCATGGTTTTGTGAATAGCTATATGAGTGTCTATATGGGTTATTGATCGGTTGTCTGAGTATGGGTGCCTGAGTGTTTGTGTGGGTAGGGTGTGTGTGACTTTGTGACTAGATGTGTGAGTGGGTGATTCAGTGGGTGCATGGTTTTAAGAGTGCATCTGTGATGGACTGTATGGTTGGGTGAGTGTATATATGGGTGTTTTAGTGATTGAATGTATATCTCAGTTGTACATGTGTCAGTAACTACATATGTGAAACGCAGTGTATATGCGTGTAAGAGTATATAACTATCTATATGTGAGAGTGTGTGATTTTGGGAGTGGCTGTATGCGCCATAGTGCAAGGATATCTGTGTCATGTGCTGTTTGTTTTTCTGCAGGAAGACACAGAGGTGCCAATTACGATCCGGTAAAAAAATGGCCCGTACGACTCGTATCCGGTCTTTTTACCGTACGAATCGTACAAGTGCCGTACAAACTGCCAATTACGATTCGCATGGGAAAAAGACCATACGAATCGCATTGGGAATAATTCCCCATACGTCCTCGGGTCGGAAAACGTGTCCGACACGTCCCCGGACGAATTACCGTACAAATGTGAAAAGTGAAGTCCGACCGCGGAATCACGATCCATCCCATGCGTCCGATGTTACAACCGTATGGAAAAAACACCGTCCGCACCGAACTCCCATAGCAACCATGGCGACATGTGCCCGCATACGCGCCGAACACCCCCCCAGCCCCCGTACGTTCGAGTCGTACCCCCACCCGTGTATGTACACCCGTGTACGTTCGAGTCGTACCCCCACCCGTGTATGTACACCCGTGTACGTGTCGTACCCCGCGTGTATGTACACCCGTGTACGTGTCGTACACCCCCGTGTATGTACACCCGTGTATGTTCGAGTCGTACCACACCCGTGTACGTTCGAGTCGTACCCCCACCCGTGTATGTACACCCGTGTACGTGTCATACCCCCACCCGTTTATGTACACCCGTGTACGTGTCGTACCCCCACCCGTGTATGTACACCCGTGTACGTGTCCCCCCATGTATGTACACCCGTGTACGTTCGAGTCGTACCCCACCCGTGTATGTACACCCGTGTATGTGTCGAACGCCCCCGTGTATGTACACCCGTGTATGTGTCGAACCCCCCCGGGTATGTACACCCGTGTACGTGTCGAACCCCCCGTGTATGTACACCCGTGTACGTGTCGAACCCCCCCGGGTATGTACACCCGTGTACGTGTCGAACCCCCCGTGTATATACACCCGTGTACGTTCGAGTCGTACCCCCACCCGTGTATGTACACCCGTGTACGTGTCGTACCCCCACCCGTGTATGTACACCCATGTACGTGTCGTCCCCCCGTGTATGTACACCCATGTACGTGTCGTACCCCCGTGTATGTACGAACCGTACCCTCACCCGCGGACGTATGGAGCGTACCCCAGGCCCCAACACCAGCACCTTCACACAACATCGCGCATGTACGAGTCGTACCAAGCCAGACACAAGGACAGCACTGTACAACAAAATGCCCGAAGTACACTTCGTACACACGTTAAAAACGCACGTACACAACCAGGACAAAGCAAAACAACACAAGAATACACCATTCGAATGGCACAAAGCCACTAAACATGCCCAACAAGCTCAAAAACAACACAATCACTGACCTGCAACTGCCAAAATCCAAAACAGAGGCCCAAAACACAACCACTCCTTATAACACACCCACCCAAAGTTCAAACACACCCACACCCACCAATGGACCAATAAAAAGGGACCACACACACAAACCATGAGCCTTTGCAACAGACTCACTGCTGCCAGACCCCACAGACAACCTACAGCACCATACTAGAAGCCGTACCACACCTTACACTTGCACACCTTCACCCCCACACCTTCACAAACACCCCCACATCACATTCACACACACACCCAAACAACAACACCCACACACCCACAACCATCCACACCACCCCCCCCCCACCATCCACACCCACACCCCTCACCATGCCCACTAACAAGAATCCAAAGTTCACTAGCCGAGAGTTGAGCCACACCTCTTTGGAACATTGGTCAGAAAGACCAGCATTTCAGAAAAAACATCCATGTGGCAGACCATCGTCGATGCTGTGAATGCTGTTGCGGACACCAGAAGGACCAGGCATGAATGCCAAGCCAGGTGGTACGATCTGCGGAGGAGGGTCCGAGCCAAAATGACGGACGAACACAACCAGGCCAACGTCACTGGAGGAGGGCCGCCCCGCAGACGCGTAGAATACCATCCCTGGGAGGAGAGGGTGATGGCCATACTGCCGGTGGTGGCAGTGGACGGATTAGAAGGACTCCGAGACCCTCGTGAGTACACAAACAACTCACCTCACATGGGTGGAACGTCATCCACAACCAAACTCACAAACAGGCACGCAACCACCCCAAGCAATCGCATGACTCAACCACACTCCATGAACACGCACATGCCACTGGCGCCACCATGCCCCATACACCCAGCTGGACAATGTCAAGTCACAGGCCAGAGAAAACACCAACACATGACACGGTAAGCCAGATGGCGGGAGTGTGGGCCCAAAAAATCACATAGTGCAAATCAGAAGCAGACAACAATGCCCTCTGGCCATATGGCCTAGGTCACAGCCAGACAAACAGTGTGTCCCCACACAGGAAAGACTCGCCAGCAAATGGCGGACGCTTTGCATCAACACATGGGGTTGACGGCACGTTCTTGCACATGACAGCAGCTAATGAACAGCCAACACTGTGAAAGAGTGGCAGCACACACCACCACAGCAGCAGTGCAGACACACACACTATACCCAATGGGTGCCTGGAGATCAGAAACAAACTCACATCAACAATCCAAGGGCCATTCAAAGATCTGCTAACAGTGTGTGCCCAGGAAGCTGGGCTGAGGTGACAGAGGGTGACACACAGAGGGAGGGAGAGGGGGACAGAGAGGGAGGGAGACAGAGGTGGACACAGGGAGACAGACAGCGGGAGGGAGGAGGGTGACAGTGGGAGGGGGAAAGGGAGACAGAGGGAGACGGACAGAGGGAGGAGGTTGACAGAGGGAGACGGACAGAGGGAGGAGGCTGACAGAGGGAGGGAGAAAGGGAGACGGACAGAGGGAGGAGGTTGACAGAGGGAGGGAGAAAGGGAGACAGAGGGAGACGGACAGAGGGAGGAGGCTGACACACGGAGGGAGGGAGAGGGGGAAAGAGAGGGAGGGAGACACAGGGAGACGGACAGAGGGAGGAGGCTGACACACAGAGGGAGGGAGAGGGGGACAGAGAGGGAGGGAGACACAGGGAGACGGACAGAGGGAGGAGGCCGACACACAGAGGGAGGGAGAGGGGGACTGAGAGGGAGCGAGAAAGGGACACACAGGGAGAGCAAATCAGCCTTGTGGGGTGTGGGAATGTCTGCTCGTCAGCAGGTAGACTGCGTGCATGTAGACAAGGGTGGCCAGTGCCAGAACCCCCCCTCTTCTCCATGGCAAAACACAGGGCCATGTCACAACCTGTGCACGAGCACAACGACAGCTACCTGCATTATCTAAGTGTGTGGAACCACTCCATGTGCCCACGTACAGTGCAACACGGAAGGCGCCAATGCATGGCTCGCCACACCTGCCCACTCCACTGCTGACTGCAGTCACAATTGATGCAGCAAGTAAGACTGTGCCACACATAGGTAAAGTCGCAAAAGCTGTGGCCAAGGGACCTACCCATGTACAAGTGCACTGTGAGTGGAATGCAAGACATATCCAAATTCCCAGAGGAAATGTGCCAACTTAGAAACCAATGAAACATGGATGTTGCATGGAACAAAATTAACATTGTCTCTCTCACACACAGGTCAACGTCGTGGATCCCCCCAACACTGGGGGCGAAGACTCACAGGACCCGGCTCGGCGGGATGACGGAGCCACCGCCAGCGACGACTCTCACCACTCTGTGGACGAACCCGCCCCCGACCAACCTGGCCCCTCTGGTGTCCAACGACCTGCAGCACCTGCGTCAGGTACAACTGAGCCAACCACCACCCCCACTCCTGCCACATCCCAGGAGACACCCAGGATCCCTGCCCCACTACCACAATGCAGCCAGGCTGGCCAGGAGGGACACGGTGTCCCGGGCACCCAGGAGGAGGCAGGCGGCAACGCAAATGCCCCCCTCAGGGGACCCGGAGACCCGATGTGCCCACAACGGCAGGCCAGGTGCAAGTGGGCAGGGGTGGTGGGAGTGGAGGATGGCGGAGGCGCGAGCCTGACCAGTTGGCTGGGGAACCGGTATATTCCCATGTCCGAAACATCCTGGACACATACCGGCAGGACACCACGGGCATGGCCCAGGTTGTGTCCATCCTCGAGGGGATCAAGACCCAGCAGGCCCAGCAACATGCGGAGCAACATGCCTGTCTACTGCAACACCAACGGAGGATGGAGGACAGACAGGCTGAGCTCGTGACGGTGTTCACGGGAATTCACAGTACACTCCGTCGGATGGCCGACAACATGGGCAACCCTCCCTGTGCCAGCAGGCGTAGAACATCACCACCCACAGGGAGGGATGAGGAGGAGGAGGAGACATCCGACGGAGCATCCCAAACATCGTCACGGCCTGCTTCTGAGGGTCCCCGCAGGAGGGCGGGTCGTCCACGGAAAAGACTGTGAGGGTCGGCGCAACAGCACCATCTCCCAGGACACCTGGCCTGGCACCTGGCCCACTGGAGCAACAGCAGCAAAAGACATTCTCTGCCACATGGACTTGCTGGTCACTGTCTGACCAATGTTGACAAAGACTGTGGCATGGACTCTGAGGATTTCAAATGGCAAGGACACCAAGTCCCCGAGTGAACTTTGGATTCCACACACCCGGAAAGCCCCTCATGTCAAACCCCCCCCCCCCTCCCTACCCCAACCAAAATAAAAAGTCACACCATAAAGAGAAGATGCCTACTGATTGCATTATTACCTTACATGTGTCTTGTAAAGTCTAACTATGCCTGAGTTCTCATTTGACTTTAACCATCCACACCCTGGGGCCTGAGTCGGGCACAGGACACACATGGGTCACATTGTATTAGGCAAGACAGACAAGGAGCACCATACACACCCGTGATGGGCCCAACCAGCTGAGGGGGTGGCCGCACAACCGTGCCGACAGACATATTGAGTACAGCGACAGCCATGCGCAGAGGTCAGGGATCATGTGGAGTGTCCTGGGGGGCACCCAGGTATGTGTGGACAGGTGGCAGAGCCATGTCCTGCAAGCTTGAGTCAGGTGGATGCAGTGAATGGTGGCCTGGCCAACGTTGGATGCATGGGGATGGCACATGTCACAATACCCACACATTCATTGACTACATGCACAATACACAGTCTAATCCCACACAAACAGCTTGCATCTTACTACTCTACACATAGCCACTATCACGGAAAACCATGCCAGACATGCCGGATGCACCGTGGCAACACACCAGCATTGACTGAGAAGAGGCACCTTGGAGGCATAGGGACACCTTTATTAGTCATGTATTCGGGATTGCAGAGGCAACTCGGAGTACACATGAAGGGGTCATGTGGAGTAACATGTGGGTCCAACACTGGAACCCCCCTTCTGCAGCACAAATGCGTGATAGCCATGGAACTGGCACACAAGTGTCGGCTAACAGCTAAACACCCCATGCTGCTCACGGAGAGACTGCCATACACCATTGATCCGCTGATGTGGAAGTCCCACAGCATGTCAAGCCAAGGCAAACCGTATGTGTCCGAGGGCAGTGTAACACACATTGATGCCATCATCACATTCCACAATCCCATCACTGATGACTGTCAACAAGTCTGACCATCTATTCAGGTGTACCCATCTGCATGTAATGTGTTCCATGGTGATGCGACATGTCTGCAGAGGAACCAAACATCGACAGGGGCAGTGTGCATACATCGTGAACAACTGCCACACCCAATACACCCCTGATGCATCCCTTACCCTAAGGAGACTTCCAAACTTGTCCGAGCGTGTAACGCTGAGTCAGCACACGATGACGTGTCCATGAGGAATAGCAGTGCCACAACAATGCAACCAGCAGACGGCATGCGCAAGTACCTGGGGATGAGAGACACACAAGAAGTCAGCCACAAAAAGCACAGCCACTTGCATGTGCATGTACTCGACACATGTAAGGATGACAACATGCCAGGTCACAATTATGACTGGGGAAATACACATCACTGCCACCATCACTCCAGTGACACATCCACACACACACCTCTGACTCACGTGCCATACATGCAGATTGTTAGACGGCGACCTCAGAGGAGCCCGGAAGGGGGTCCTGACTACCCTGAGTCCCACCTGTGTAGTATCGTAGCCGGGCACTGGCGGGAGACTCCCCAGGGGGAGGAATCTCGCAACTAGGATCGTACTTCTGGCACCACACGACACAGAGTGACCACACTGGGTATTCTCAGAAAACAAGCTTTATCAAATAGGTATCACTGCAAATATGTACAAGGTGAGCACGGGCTCAAGAGTCTCGGAAAGGTAGGGGGTAGCGGGACTGTCTCTGGTAACGGTTCAAAGCAGGGACGTATCCGGCGCACAGCTCACAATCCTCGAGCTGGGGGATACGTGGTCGGAGTTGGGGTCCGGCGGGACCGTGAGAGTCTGGGGGAGCCGCGAGTCACTCAGCAGGGCTCAGGTACAAGTTCGGAGGTCTTACGATCTTCAGGGAGCCGCGAGTCACTCAGCAGGGCTCAGGTACAAGTTCGGAGGTCTTACGATCTTCAGGGAGCCGCGAGTCACTCAGCAGGGCTCAGGTACAAGTTCGGAGGTCTTACGATCTTCAGGGAGCCGCGAGTCACTCAGCAGGGCTCAGGTGAGTTCCAGTTCCAGGAGCCGCGACCACGTCAGCAGGCTCTCGTTGTTCCAGCGTCGAATCTGCCGGACAGTCTCAGAGCAACCCTTGTTATAGGTCGACCCCGCTTTGATGTCCGGAGTCTGCGCAGGCAGGGGTCTTGTCACCTGGGGGCCGCTTGTCGGGGTTTCCTGCTATTGTCTTTTGATCCCTTCAGGGCCGGGTCGGGAGGAGTCCCAGACACCCAGCAGGCACGGAGCCAGCCCGCAGGGAGGCCGGAGGGCCGATCGAAACCCATCGTCCCAGGGGAGTTCAGAGGTGCGATAGAAACTGCTCCTCCCTCTCTCATCCCCTGGAAGCGTGATGTCCTCCAGCCGGAGTGGCGCCTCGAGGCCCGGGTCGCGCTGGGGCCGGGCGGCCATCTTGTTGCAGGGAGTGGGCACGCGGGCCCGGGGTGGCCGAAAGGAGGGAGGCCATGGACGGGGATGTCCGGGGTTGGTGCAGGTGTCCTGGTGGGAAAGGTCGGCTGGGCCGCGTGCTTGGGCTGCAGGCACCAGGTTTCGGTGGTGCGGGGGCACGGAGGGCCTTTCTACGAGGCCGGGTCCAACACGCGTCCCCCCCAGCTGAAAGCCGGAGAGAACTGCCCATCACCTTGGGGGGTTCTCTTCGCTGAGGCGGAAGAACCGGGAGAGGCCGTCAGCGTTGGCGTGGTCCGTACCAGGGCGGTGTTCTACGGTGAAGTCCATTCCCTGGAGGGAGATTGACCACCGCAGTAGCTTGGGGTTTTCTCCTCGCATCTGCATGAGCCATCGCAAGGGCCGATGGTCAGTTTGGACCCTGAAATGAGTGCCGAACAGGTAGGGTCGTAGTTTTTTGAGTGCCCAGACCACGGCAAAGGCTTCGCGCTCTATGGTGCTCCACTTCTGTTCTCGGGGTAGCAGCCGCCGACTGAGGAAGACGACGGGCTGGTCTAGGCCTTGATCATTCACTTGGGACAGGACGGCCCCAATGCCATGCTCGGAGGCATCGGTCTGGACTACGAACTCCTTGGTATAGTCGGGAGCCTGGAGGACGGGGGCCGTGCACATGGCCTTTTTTAGAGCATCGAAAGCTTCCTGGCAGGCAGCCGTCCATTGCACCTTCTTTGGCTGTTTTTTAGACGTGAGTTCCGTGAGAGGGCTGACCAGGCTGCCATACCCCTGAATGAATCGGCGGTAGTAGCCCGTGAGTCCCAGAAAGGCTCGGACTTCCGTTTGGGTGATGGGTGGGTCCCAGGCCAGGATGGCGTCGATCTTCGGCTGTAGAGGAGCGACCTGGCCACTCCCGACTTGGTTCCCCAGGTAGACTACGGATCCTTGCCCGATCTGGCACCTGCTGGCTTTTATGGTGAGGCCTGCCTGGCGCAGGGCGGTTAGCACTCTCCGGAGGTGCTGGAGGTGCTCACTCCACTCTGAACTGAAGACAGCGATGTCGTCCAGATAGGCCGCGCTGAACTGTTCTAGCCCGGCCAGGACCCTATTTACCAGTCTCTGGAAAGTGGCCGGGGCATTTTTCATCCCGAAGGGCATCACGCGGAAGCGGTAGTGCCCATCGGGGGTGGAGAAAGCAGACCTCTCCTTGGCCCCTTCGGTGAGCGCAATCTGCCAGTAGCCGCAGGTGAGGTCGAAAGTGCTGAGGAATCGGGCGGCCCCTAGTCGGTCAATGAGCTCGTCGGCTCGTGGAATGGGGTGGGCATCGGCTCGGGTAACGTCATTGAGCCCCCGGTAATCCACGCAGAACCGGAGCTCGGGAGCGACACCGGGGGCTGCTGCCTTCGGAACCAGGACCACGGGGCTGGCCCAGGGACTGTCAGAGGGCTCGATCACCCCCAGGGTCAACATCTTCGAGACTTCGGCTTGAATACAGGACCGGACCCGGTCAGGAACCCGGTAGGCTCGGTGTCTCACCGGCGGGCTGTCCCCGGTGTCCACATCGTGAACACACCAGTTGGTGACCCGGGGGGTCAGGGAGAAGAGGTCAGAAAATTGTCCGAGGAGTTGGCGGCAGTCCGCTTGTTGCTGGGCAGTGAGGGCTGGGGAGAGGTTCACTCCCTCCACGGAGCCATCCTGCTCCTTGACACACAGGAGGTCCGGGAGGGGATCCGACTCATCTTCGGCCCCGTCATCGGTGGCCAGCAGGAGGCTCAGTTCTGTCCGCACGAAGTGAGGCTTGAGGCGGTTCACGTGCAGGACCCGGAGGGGATCCCGAGGCGACTGGACGTCCACCAAGTAGGTGACTTGGCTCTTCCTCTCAACCACTTTGTAGGGCCCAGTCCATCGGTCCTGGAGAGCGCCAGGCTTCACGGGGGCCATGACCCACACCTGCTGGGCCGGCTGGAACTCGACCAGAGTAGCATTCTGGTCGTACAAGCGCTTCATTTCTTCTTGACTCGCCTCCAGGTTGGCCTCGGCCAGTTCTCGGAACTTCCTGGTCTGGTTCCGGAGGGCCAGGACGTATTGGAACACATCTCGGGGGGTGGTCTGGGGTGCTGCCTCCCACCCTTCCTTAACCAAACTGAGGGGACCTCGGACGGGGTGCCCATAGAGTAATTCAAACGGGCTGAACCCTAAGGACTTCTGGGGGACCTCCCGGTAAGCGAACAAGAGGCAGGGGAGCAGGACGTCCCACTTACGCCGGAGGGGCTCTTCTAGGCCAGCGATCATCCCTTTCAAAGTCCTATTAAACCTCTCTACTAGGCCATTCCCTTGGGGATGGTACGGGGTGGTGAACTTATAGGACACCCCACATTGTTGCCACAGGGACGTCATATACCTTGATATAAAATTAGTGCCGCGATCGCTCACGACCTCGCGGGGGAAACCCACCCTGGAAAAGATCCCCATCAGGGCCCGGCCCACCACGGGGGCCGTAATGGTGCGCAGGGGAATAGCCTCTGGATAGCGGGTGGCGTGGTCTACTAGGACCAAGATGAAACGGTGACCTTGGGAGGTGGGGGGGTCCAGTGGCCCCACGATGTCGATTCCGACTCGTTCGAAGGGGGTACTGACGACCGGGAAGGGTTGGAGGGGAGCCTTGCGCTTCCCACTGGCTTGGCACGTGGGGCAGGACTTGCAGTGTGCTTCTACCGCTGCTTTCATCTTAGGCCAATAAAAATGGGTCACGAGACGGCTGTAGGTCTTGTCCTGACCCAGGTGACCGGCGAGGGGGACATCGTGGGCTAAGCCCAGGAGGAAATCCCGGAAGCGGAGGGGTACCACCAGTACCCGTCCGGATCCCAGCTCCACTGATTTCTGCTCACTATACAGGATGTTATTTTCCCAATAGATTCGGTGCGTTCCGGTCTGGTCACCTGCGGCTTGGCCCTCGGCCTGGCGCCGCAGCCTGACCAGGGAAGGACAGGTGGCTTGCTCCCGGCAAAATTCTTCCCGGGTGGGCCCGCCCTCGTGGCGCCAATGGGCCAACTCGGGTAGATCCCCCAACTCGGGGACCGGGGTGGGGTCGGATGGTGCGGGTTCGTCGCTGGCGACGGACCCTTCTGATGGGGGAACGGGAGGACCCTCGGCGGGGACGGTACGGGCTTCTTCGGCCGGGGTGCTCTCGACTTCTCTCCGGGGAGTGAGTCGGGCGGTCATCGATCGGGTGGTGGCACACACCCACTCGGGGAGTCCCATCATTCCTAGGTGGGCCTTGCGCTCTACGTGCTTCCAGGGAGAACTCTCCAGGTCGTTCCCTAAGAGGCAGTCGACCGGCTGGGAGGTTCTTACGGCCACCTTGAGTTTACCTATCACCCCTCCCCACTCAAATGGCACCAGGGCTACCTGACACATACTTTCCCTATTGTCTACAGAGATTACGGGGCAAAAGACATTGGGGAGGATCTGCTCCTCGGGAACTAGGTGCCTGAGGACACCGGTGATACTGGCCCCGGTGTCCCGCAGGGCCTCTACCTGGTGGCCATTGATCTTGACGAGCTGCCCATATTTCTGTGTGTTGGACGGTAGGAGGCTACCAGGGATCATTTCCCTATCTCCCAGGGATACTAGGGCCATAGCGGCGGTTTCCCACTCCTCGGCTTCCTCAACCTCCTCCCCCAGGGCTACGTTGGCTATCTGTCTCGCAGGGGTGACTTGGGTGGCCATGGGGCACTCTGGGTCATTGGCGTAGTGCCCGGGTTTCTGGCAACGAAAACATGTAACGGTCACCCGGTGTCCTCGTCTCCCAGGGGGCCCTGTTACTGGTGGGGGGGGCGCCGGGAAAGGTGGAGGTGGTGTCTTCGGGGGGCTAGGCTGGGACTCTCTCGGTCCTCCCTGGTTCCCTCCCCCTCTCTGGCGGGGTGGTCCCTGACTGGTTCGGGGGTACTCTCCTACCATGCCCCGGGAGACCCGGGTGTTGGTCCAGCGGTCGGCCTCCACAGCCAGCTTCCGGGGATCTGTGAGCTTGCTATCCAGCAGATGTTGACGAAGCTCTACGAAGCAGTTCGCAGCCAGATGTTCCCATAACATGAGGTCAGTGAGTTCGGCAAGGGTGGTGACCTTGCTGCCCTTGACCCACCCATCGAAGGCTCGACTAAAAAAGTTTACATACTCCACCCAGGTGGTGCCCGGGATCTTCCGGCAGTCCCGGAACCGTTGGCGGTACATTTCTGGGGTGAGGCCGTATCTTGTGAGGAGAGCCTCTTTCATGTGGCTGTAGGAGGTCTGCAGGGAGAGGGGTAGGTCGAGCAGGGTGTCCCTTCCTTCGCTCAGAAACCGCCCCCACAACCCCGCCCCCCAGTCCTTCTCTGGAATCCGATGGGAGGTCATGGCGACCTCGTAGGCCCGAAACCATTGCTGAATGTCATCGTTTTTATAATATTCTTTGACCACATCCTTGGGGATGTGGACCTTCTGTTCCGCTGGGGGGGCCGTCTCTCGGTTCCCCGAGGGCCTCCCGTCCTCATTTCGGGCCTTGAGCTCGAGTTCTTTTAAGCTGCGTTCGTGCTCCAGTTGGAGCTTTCTTCCTTCGTGCTCCCGTTGGAGCTTCTTTTCTTCCAGTTCGCCTTGTACGCGCATTTGCTCTACCGCTAGCTTTTTCTCCGCTAACTTCAATTCGCCCTCGATTTTGAGTTTAGCTAACTCGAGTTCATGACTGCGGCGTCTCTCTCTGTCCGCGAGTTCTCCCGGGGATAGGCCCCCGTCTGGTACAATGCCTTGCACCTGATTGTCGTTGCTTTCACTTGGAGGGGGTTCGGCTTCGTCGGGGCGCTCCCCCGTGCATTCCGGGCGGGATGCCCCGGTCTCCCCCCAATTTTTCAGTGCTTTCTGCAAGTCTTCCTTAGTGTTGAGGCCAGTGGTAGCTATTTTAAGTTCTTTGCAAAATTGTTTTAGCTCTTTGTGTGTGTAGTCTTCCAGATGCTCCACCTGGAACACTCTGTTGGCGTTGGTTTCTGCGGAGCTCATGGCGCTTCCTTCTGCCATCTCTGTTGGTCGTGCGTTCGTTTATTCACTGTACGATCTCTAGGTGATGGGCCTGAATCCCGTCGCTTGCCACCAATGTTAGACGGCGACCTCAGAGGAGCCCGGAAGGGGGTCCTGACTACCCTGAGTCCCACCTGTGTAGTATCGTAGCCGGGCACTGGCGGGAGACTCCCCAGGGGGAGGAATCTCGCAACTAGGATCGTACTTCTGGCACCACACGACACAGAGTGACCACACTGGGTATTCTCAGAAAACAAGCTTTATCAAATAGGTATCACTGCAAATATGTACAAGGTGAGCACGGGCTCAAGAGTCTCGGAAAGGTAGGGGGTAGCGGGACTGTCTCTGGTAACGGTTCAAAGCAGGGACGTATCCGGCGCACAGCTCACAATCCTCGAGCTGGGGGATACGTGGTCGGAGTTGGGGTCCGGCGGGACCGTGAGAGTCTGGGGGAGCCGCAAGTCACTCAGCAGGGCTCAGGTACAAGTTCGGAGGTCTTACGATCTTCAGGGAGCCGCGAGTCACTCAGCAGGGCTCAGGTACAAGTTCGGAGGTCTTACGATCTTCAGGGAGCCGCGAGTCACTCAGCAGGGCTCAGGTACAAGTTCGGAGGTCTTACGATCTTCAGGGAGCCGCGAGTCACTCAGCAGGGCTCAGGTGAGTTCCAGTTCCAGGAGCCGCGACCACGTCAGCAGGCTCTCGTTGTTCCAGCGTCGAATCTGCCGGACAGTCTCAGAGCAACCCTTGTTATAGGTCGACCCCGCTTTGATGTCCGGAGTCTGCGCAGGCAGGGGTCTTGTCACCTGGGGGCCGCTTGTCGGGGTTTCCTGCTATTGTCTTTTGATCCCTTCAGGGCCGGGTCGGGAGGAGTCCCAGACACCCAGCAGGCACGGAGCCAGCCCGCAGGGAGGCCGGAGGGCCGATCGAAACCCATCGTCCCAGGGGAGTTCAGAGGTGCGATAGAAACTGCTCCTCCCTCTCTCATCCCCTGGAAGCGTGATGTCCTCCACCCGGAGTGGCGCCTCGAGGCCCGGGTCGCGCTGGGGCCGGGCGGCCATCTTGTTGCAGGGAGTGGGCACGCGGGCCCGGGGTGGCCGAAAGGAGGGAGGCCATGGACGGGGATGTCCGGGGTTGGTGCAGGTGTCCTGGTGGGAAAGGTCGGCTGGGCCGCGTGCTTGGGCTGCAGGCACCAGGTTTCGGTGGTGCGGGGGCACGGAGGGCCTTTCTACGAGGCCGGGTCCAACACAGATGGACACACACATCGCAACACATGCCACATGGGGACCAATGCGTGCACACACAGACACTGGTACTCACCACTAAGCAAAGAAGTCGCGTATGAGCCGAGTCCGGATGTCCTCTTGCGGAACCACGTCCTCCACATCACTAGCCCCATTGCCAAGCCCTTCGTCCTCCACGGGTGGATGGTCCTGATCATCTTGATCCAGGATGAGTGGCACAGCTTTCTCAACTGCCATGTTGTGCAGCATGCAGCATGAAGATTTTGCAGACCTTCGCCGGGGCATATGGGAGCGCGCCGCCGGTCTTGTGGAGGCATCGGAACCGGCTCTTCAGGAGGCCAAACGTCCTCCCTATCACTCGCCTTGTCCGGCCATGGCCGGTGTTGTAGCGGAGCTGGGCCGGTGTGATGGGGTTGCGGAGAGGTGTGATCAGCCATGGCATGTTGGGATAGCCAGCGTCCCCTACATGGAAACCACATGGACATAAGTAGGACAGGAAAAGCGGTCGTGCTGGAAGTCTACGCAAAATACAGGACAGACAGACTGTACCCACCAACAACACATGCTCGTTCGTTGCGCAGCTGCGTCATCATTTCAGGCATCCTGCTACGCCTCATGATGTAGGCATCGTGTGCTGATCCTGGAAAACGAGCACAGACATGTGAAATCACCATGTTGGACAGACACACCACAAGGGCATTGATGGAGTGGTAGTGCTTGCGATTCCTGTACGCTACCTCCTGTGCCTGTGGTGGTACCAAAGCCACATGTGTCCCGTCTATGGACCCAATGACATGGGGCATCCCTCCCAGGGCATAGAATCCACGCTTGACCCCAGTCAACATCCCAAGTGTGCAGTACGACATGCACACATGTCAAAGGAGTCAAGGGCATGCCTGGCACACATTGCACCGTCACACATTACATGTGTACACATCTCATCATACATCTGGTGCCTTCTCGACTCAGGAGTAATGTGCCACATCACAACCTTTCACACCTGTGCCCCACACATGTAGTACTGCACAGACAATGCCTTGATGTCCATCCATGGACAAGTATGTCAGCCCTATTCCTTCCTGTGTGCTGCCTGTCACCACTGTGATGTGTGAAAAGCACCGTACTTTCGCAAAAAGGGCCTGTGTACGTTCCCGTATCACTATGGGAGTGCTGCCGTATGTGTACCCCTAGGGATAGTGAGCGTACGCACGCGTGTACGCTCCGTCTCACTATGGGTGTTCTCGCGTATGCGTACTCATAGTGATAGGGAGCGTACAGGCGTGTGTACGGGCCGTTGCTATGCATTTGGGGTGCCCTAGGGCCCCGGAACGCACCGTACCGGTGTGTGAAGCTCCAAATTACATAGGGGACACATGAGGGACAAGTATAAAGGCCTACATGCATGCTGGTTGTCATGGAGACCAAGTTTAAATTTTGAATTTTTTCCGGAAGGTGCACAGCAGAAGTCAGTTGGAATGAATCTACTTTGTTGCAATGTGATTCTGGAGTTGACATCATGCACAAGAAAAAAACACATTAAGAACCCACTGACTGCTAGGTTTGAAGGGATTGGAGGAAACATAGGATGCAAATGTGAGTGACCAATCACTCTGTACTCCTGTGCATGAAACAGGCCAGCAAGGCAGATATAAGGCAGCCAGGTCCCATGAGGGAGCACTTGCCTGCACATCTTTGTATTCCATGACCCAGCTGCTGCTACTGATTCCCTGCAACCATGTCAAGGGCTGTGGAGAGGTCACAGCCATTCACCCTGGAGGAGAACCTGGCTTTGCTGGATGTGATCCTCCCACAGTACCCCATGCTGTATGGGCGAGCAGGTTATCAGGTGAGTGCAGAGTCCACTAGCACAGACTGTGTCCCTTTTTTGTGACTGTGACTTCTGCCATTGTGTCCAGGTGTGACACACATGCTATGTACTGTAGGGGGGGTCCCAGGGGGGGGAATGCCTGATGTCTCACAGCCAGAGCATGCTGTGGTGCATGTCTGCCGTCCTCACTAGCATGGTGTTTACTGTGACAATCACTGCATGGTGCATGCCACATTCTGCCTGTCTTGTCCTCCTGGGAATGTAGCCTCTACAGTCCTCATGTGATTCTGTGGTCAGCCCAGTGTGACAGGTGACTGTACCCACAGATGTGTGTTAGTTCTGTGTACCTGTGCTGAGAGTGTCCACATGATGTGTTCGTACCCTGGACATCGGTGTGTGTGTAAGTCCCCTGTCATGTGGGTGGGTGCATATGTGGAGTGTAGCACCCCAGCTGCATGAGGGATGGATATACCCTGGCCATGTGATGTGAGCAGGGAGCAGTGCTGTGTGTCTGACGTGCAGAGCCAGCCCCACACCTGTGAGCCCCCCCGTCTAGTGGCACATGTGCAGAGTGAGGTATGTCGCTGCATTTGGCAATGGCAGGTGACTGTCCTGTGCCTGTGTGTGTCTGTGTACTCTGCAGCGGTAGCGTCAGTGGCCTGTGGCATGTGACTGCTTAGAGGTGCTGCACATTATCCTGGTGTAGCTTGTGATGCACAGTGTGAGCCTGTATCATTGATTGTGTAGTTGCCCTCTTCCACCTGTGTCCTTTCAATGGCACGTACTGCGTTTGCCCTTCCCCAGAGGATCATGTCACTATGACAAAGGTGCAATGCGTTGGATGCATACTATGCCTTGTTGTAAACAGCAAATGTGTTCTAATATGTGTCTCTGTGACATGTGCCAGGTGTATTGATGTAGTGTCACTTGTTCATCCTCACAGGTAGGCAGGCGCCTCTGCCAAGGAGCAGATATGGCTGACCGCCGTCAGCGCCGTGAGGAGTGCGGATGGTCGGAAGCGGCGCCTGTCCCAGGTGAGGAAACGCTGGCAGGATATCCGGTGCTGGACGCGGAGGATCGCACAGGTCCTGCTGGGGGACTCACCTGAGAGCCATAAGAACCGCAGGCGCCGCCGACTGACCCACATCCACAAGCGTGTGCTGCCGGTGGTATTTCCAGACTTGGAGAGGCGCTTACAGGAGAAGCAGCAGCAGGAAGGGGGTAGGTACATGTGTGTTTGTTGTGTTTCACCAGCATTTGTAAGTGCACAGTTGCATGGATACACTGCCAGGGTTTAAAGGTGCTGTGCAGATCCAGTTACCCACAGTATAGCTGTGCTCTCCTGCCTCCCTTCCCCTCCTTGCAATGTGTTCCCTGGTCTGTGTGTAGTCACTCCTTCACAAGGTAATGTAGGCTGGCGCTTTCTCCACGTGAACTATGCCTGTAGCATCATGTGTGGGGGTGGTGTGTAACAGGTTTGGTGACCTTGGCTGTGCCCTGTCCAGTTCAGTACATGTGGGTTCCATGTCAGTTGGCACTGATGCAGAGTCCAGACATGGGAGTTAGTCTCACAAGTGTCATGCCTTACAGCGCGCATGTCCTATGTAGTGGCCTGTGACATGATGTGCATGAGTGTGCGATACGCATAGTGCAGGGATGGTGGCGTGTGTTGCAGGCATTCCCATTCAGGACCATGGAGTTGTGTTGACACTACTGTCCCCTGGGGCATATTTTCCTAGGTGTCATGTGTGTCAACACAAAACGTGGACACTCTCAGTGTCTACAGCATAGGTTGTGCTCTGTGCCATTGTCCCCTGGCACTATGTATATTGACGTGAAATGTAGTACTAGTGTCCACTGTACAGCCTGACCTGATTTTCCTTGTTCATAGTCACAGTGGCCAGTGCCTGTGTGTCTTGTTACAATCATCTGATGATGGCCATTTGTACATGATTATTTGGACAGGTGCACCTTGGGTATTTGGCGTCCAATCTTGCATTCATGCAGCCCCTGTGTATTTCACCCAGACTAAGAGATGTAAGTGCCACCTGTGACTCAACAAATTGTCTCATGTAGGGGGTGGTTGGTGCGGGCCAAGCCTACATGTCAAAACCAGAATTCTCCTTGCTAGGTCTGGCCAGTGTGTGATGTTTGTCTGGACATACACTCAAGGTGCAGTGAGCCAGTCATGATGGCATGTTTTAAGTATTGCCTTTGCAGCATGTGCCTACAGTTAATAGACATGGTTCCTGCTCATCCCTTTTTACGCCAACGCTGTGTGCTGCAGATGCTGTGCTGGATTGTCCCCAGTGCCTGGCTCCTCTGTCCAAATCCATATCATGTTATTTGCTATTGTGTCATGCTCTCCATAGTTGGTCAGTGGCATGGTGGGTCAACCAACTGTGTGTTGCAGGGCCTACATATGTGCCTTGTATTGTAGATGTTACGCATGTTGCTTTTCAGGCTATGCACTGTAACCTATGTAGATTGGACTCATGTGACATATGTATACAGGTGTGTGATTAATTGCTGTCTCTTCACCTTGCCCACAGCATCGTCGGGGGACACGGAGGGAGACATGAGCACAGACGGAGCGGAGGGACCGAGCACCAGTGCCAGCGTTGGCATCGTGGCTGGCACACTGAGTGGTACAGAGGCGGAGGAGAGTGAGGCCGAGGACCTGTCCACTGGCACCACCGAATATGAAGCGGACGGGTCCGAGGATGATCTCTCCGAGTGGGCGGAGGCTGCACCACCAGCTGACAGCGGCACAACATCGCACCCCGCCCCCTCCATTGCCATCAGCCGCCTCCCACTTGCTCGTGTCCCTTCCCAACGTGCCCGGTCAACACATGTCTCCTTCCTGCCAGGCACCGCACCCCCTGCCCCTGTCTCCACTGCTGCCGCCAATGCCGAGTCTGTGGACATCCAGCGGCAGTTGCAGATTGGTCAGGCTGCGATCCTTAATGTCCTCCATGGCCACAGCCAGGTCCTCAACAACATGGAGGCATACTTGGAGGGCACTCACTCATCGCAGGCTGACCAACGCAGCTTGCTGAGGTCGATAGACTCGACACTGACTGCAGCAGTGGGTCTCCTGCAGCGCTTCATCCAACCCCCTACCCCTGCCCCATCCATACTTCCCACTCCCATGCCTGTCCCACGTACACCCAGACGTCAGCATGCACCCACCACGACGGACACAGGCACCACACCAGCAGGGAAGGTCACCCGCACACCTCCTGGCACGCACACACAGGGTGAAGTAGGCACACCCACTGGGTCGGGGGGCAAACGTAAGACACGCAGCCAGAGTGGGAGTCCGCATTCCACCAAATCCACTCCCTCCAAATCCCCTCCCCTCAGCTCTCCTGGCCACATATCACACAAAGACTCCTTCATGGCCGCTCTGTCCCTGAGCCCCACAGTGACACCACCCCGCAAGCGGTCAAGGGAGTCACCGGTCAGGGTGGTTGAGTCCCCCCCCCTGTCTACACCCTCCCCCAGTGGCGCTGCGACCCATCCCTCTGACCCCCCCCCCCTCCTTGGGGCCTGTGGTTCCTTCGGGTGCAGGGGATTCCCTGGAGGACCTTGCTAAGGTGTGCAGCGAGATCCTGGCCTCCGCCTTTGGCCCTGCCCCACCCCCTGTGGTGGAGTCCTCCATCCCTGCACCCACGACGCCTACCCTTCGCCCTCATGTCCCTGCGTTGCCTGGTCCTCCCCCCCACATGATGCCCTCACCCCTGTGGAAGACGACGGTATCTAACTGTGCAGGCAAGCTAGGGGACACGCATCCCACTGTGTCCCCCATCCAGCTGTGACTTCTGGACTGCCCTATGGGCTTTGTAAATATTGAACTTCCTACAAACAAGATTTTTTGGATCATGCTTAGGCTATTTGGTTTTAGGTTTAAACCTATAATAACTGATAAAACCCCACCGAAAGGAAAATAGCCATCACTGGTATAATCATATAAACACTGAAAAAACACCTTTGCAACCACAAACTAAGTGCCATTCAAAGAAAGGAAAAGATGAGTGAAAGAGTCATTTTTATTTCGTCCTTAAGGTGCCAATAAAATGTAACTTTGTTATACAAGGTAGTATCAAGAGAGACTGGGCTAACATTATTCTGCTTGAGTTTTGTTGTTTAGGGATCTCACTGAAACATTGTCTCTTCTTCCTTCTGCTTTTTTTAGGTTTTTGGTCTTTCGTTTAAAGATGCAGTTTTTAGATCTTATTTAGTTATTTTATAAACTGTAGAGAATCGGGAAATATCAAAATCATATTTAAAATGTTGGCTATATTTGACTTCACTGATAGGTAAAATGGCTGGTTTAATTAGAATCTTTCCTAATATGTACCATCACATTTACCCACAGACCGAGAATGGGTAAAATCCTTTGATATATCTGCCCCCCTTTCTAGTGAGTCAGTATTGATTGTAAGTGATTTGCCGAATACCCCAGTTTTCAAACATTCAATGCAAGATGTAGTGACAGGTATGTATGAAAAGAATGTTGTCACCAAGCATCTGAGATAGTGGTGAAAACATGACACCAGGCGTTTGGTAAACATGGAACACAGTGTCACTTGGAATGCGGCTGAAAACCGTTCCTACCAAGTTCAATTAAGATTGGAGTGATATTGTTTGTATTTGCAGTAATTGAGCTACGTATATGAACAAGTTGTATGATGGCCTGTCAAAATCGATACCTGAGCAGAAGTGCTTCCCTGTAAGAGATCCTAGTCACTCGCTAGATAGCATGCTGAAAGCATCTTTACAATCTTCAGAGTTAATAAAGAATGCTATTGACTAAGTGGTCCATTCTGGTGCAGTAAAAATGTATTTGGTCCTCATATACCCTGTGCACACACTACCTATACACATGCACTATCAGTCCAGAAAGCAAGCAATAATTAAAATTATATTAAAATTCCATTAACACCGGAAAAACACTGTTTCTGTTGTTTTTAATGGCGCAAAAATGTGTAACCACTGATAACCACTGTTTTTTAAGTTATTGAAAAAACTGAAAAAACCCCACCAGAATTTACCAAAAATAGAAACTGAAAACAGGAAAGCCTAATCATGCTGAATAAACCAATTAATTTTTTTCCCTTGGAACACTACTGCTTTGCTGGTATTGCTGTTGGTGGGGCTGCTACATGGTTTTGGGTGGTGTTCATGTGTTGGGTGTGTGGGAAATGTAGTAGTGTGCTGCTCATAGGGGGACCCTGGGATCTGTGTGCCATCACACGGTGTTAGCTAGGTTTCTCTGTTCATGTAAGCAGTTGCTGCATGGTGAAATTGTCCCAAGGTGTATTCCTTCCTCTGTGTACCCTGACATCTTCCCTGCAGGGTGTTCCCAATATTTAGCGCTGAGCTGTGTGTACATTAGCTGGGTGTGTGACGGACTCCTTCAACTTTGCACAGGCATGCTGAGCGATGTCTCCACCTGCATCATTCGTGGCATCCTTGGTGGTCACTGTACTTGTGTATGTGGACTATTGACATGACTTCATGTGGACATGTTTTCTTTTCGGCGCTATGCATGCGTATACTCCCAGCCTCGCACACATGTGGTACATGTACTGCAGGGTCTTTGTGCACCTGACTGACATTTGTGGGCATGGTATCTGTGGCTACTCCACCCTTTGCGTTCCATGGGCACTGCTGGGAGTGTTAGGCACCCACCCCTCCTGTCTCTGGGCACTGCTGGGAGTGTTAGGCACCCACCCCTCCTGTCTCTGGGCACTGCTGGGAGGACTCTGCACCCACCCCTCCTGTCTCTGGGCACTGCTGGGAGGACTCTGCACACACCCCTCCCGTCTCTGGGCACTGCTGGGAGTGTTAGGCACCCACCCCTCCTGTCTCTGGGCACTGCTGGGAGTGTTAGGCACCCACCCCTCCTGTCTCTGGGCACTGCTGGGAGGACTCTGCACCTACCCCTCCTGTCTCTGGGCACTGGTGGGAGGACTCTGCACACACCCCTCCTGTCTCTGGGCACTGCTGGGAGTGTTAGGCACCCACCCCTCCTGTCTCTGGGCACTGCTGGGGGTGTTAGGCACCCACCCCTCCTGTCTCTGGGCACTGCTGGGAGGACTCTGCACCCACCCCTCCTGTCTCTGGGCACTGCTGGGAGGACTCTGCACACACCCCTCCTGTCTCTGGGCACTGCTGGGAGTGTTAGGCACCCACCCCTTCTGTCTCTGGGCACTGCTGGTAGTGTTAGGCACCCACCCCTCCTGTCTCTGGGCACTGCTGGGAGGACTCTGCACACACCCCTCCTGTCTCTGGGCACTGCTGGGAGTGTTAGGCACCCACCCCTCCTGTCTCTGGGCACTGCTGGGAGTCTTAGGCACACACCCCTCCTGTCTCTGGGCACTGCTGGGAGTGTTAGGCACACACCCCTCCTGTCTCTGGGCACTGCTGGGAGGACTCTGCACCCACCCCTCCTGTCTCTGGGCACTGCTGGGAGGACTCTGCACACACCCCTCCTGTCTCTGGGCACTGCTGGGAGTGTTAGGCACACACCCCCCCTGTCTCTGGGCACTGCTGGGAGGGCTCTGCACCCACCCCTCCTGTCTCTGGGCACTGCTGGGAGGACTCTGCACACACCCCTCCTGTCTCTGGGCACTGCTGGGAGTGTTAGGCACACACCCCTCCTGTCTCTGGGCACTGCTGGGAGGACTCTGCACCCACCCCTCCTGTCTCTGGGCACTGCTGGGAGGACTCTGCACCCACCGCTCCTGTCTCTGGGCACTGCTGGGAGGACTCTGCCCACACCGCTCCTGTCTCTGGGCACTGCTGGGAGTGTTAGGCACCCACCCCTCCTGTCTCTGGGCACTGCTGGGAGTGTTAGGCACCCACCCCTCCTGTCTCTAGGCACTGCTGGGAGTGTTAGGCACTCACCCCTCCTGTCTCTGGGCACTGCTGGGAGGACTCTGCTCACACCCCTCCTGTCTCTGGGCACTGCTGGAAGTGTTAGGCACCCACCACTCCTGTCTCTGGGCACTGCTGGGAGGACTCTGCACCCACCCCTCCTGTCTCTGGGCACTGCTGGGAGGACTCTGCACACACCGCTCCTGTCTCTGGGCACTGCTGGGAGTGTTAGGCACCCACCCCTCCTGTCTCTGGGCACTGCTGGGAGTGTTAGGCACCCACCCCTCCTGTCTCTGGGCACTGCTGGGAGTGTTAAGCACTCACCCCTCCTGTCTCTGGGCACTGCTGGAGGACTCTGCTCACACCCCTCCTGTCTCTGGGCACTGCTGGAAGTGTTAGGCACCCACCCCTCCTGTCTCTGGGCACTGCTGGGAGTGTTAGGCACACACCCCTCCTGTCTCTGGGCACTGCTGGGAGTGTTAGGCACACACCCCTCCTGTCTCTGGGCACTGCTGGGAGGACTCTGCACCCACCCCTCCTGTCTCTGGGCACTGCTGGGAGGACTCTGCACACACCCCTCCTGTCTCTGGGCACTGCTGGGAGTGTTAGGCACCCACGCCTCCTGTCTCTGGGCACTGCTGGGAGGCTTAGGCACACACCCCTCCTGTCTCTGGGCACTGCTGGGAGGACTCTGCACCCACCCCTCCTGTCTCTGGGCACTGCTGGGAGGACTCTGCACCCACCCCTCCTGTCTCTGGGCACTGCTGGGAGTGTTAGGCACCCACCCCTCCTGTCTCTGGGCACTGCTGGGAGTGTTAGGCACCCACCCCTCCTGTCTCTGGGCACTGCTGGGAGGACTCTGCACCCACCCCTCCTGTCTCTGGGCACTGCTGGGAGGACTCTGCACACACCCCTCCTGTCTCTGGGCACTGTTGGGAGTGTTAGGCACCCACCCCTCCTGTCTCTGGGCACTGCTGGGAGTGTTAGGCACCCACCCCTCCTGTCTCTGGGCACTGCTGGGAGTGTAAGGCACCCACCCCTCCTGTCTCTGGGCACTGCTGGGAGGACTCTGCACCTACCCCTCCTGTCTCTGGGCACTGGTGGGAGGACTCTGCACACACCCCTCCTGTCTCTGGGCACTGCTGGGAGTGTTAGGCACCCACCCCTCCTGTCTCTGGGCACTGCTGGGAGGACTCTGCACCCACCCCTCCTGTCTCTGGGCACTGCTGGGAGGACTCTGCACACACCCCTCCTGTCTCTGGGCACTGCTGGGAGTGTTAGGCACCCACCCCTCCTGTCTCTGGGCACTGCTGGGAGTGTTAGGCACCCACCCCTCCTGTCTCTGGGCACTGCTGGGAGGACTCTGCACACACCCTCCTGTCTCTGGGCACTGCTGGGAGTGTTAGGCACACACCCCTCCTGTCTCTCGGCACTGCTGGGAGGACTCTGCACCCACCCCTCCTGTCTCTGGGCACTGCTGGGAGGACTCTGCACACACCCCTCCTGTCTCTGGGAACTGCTGGGAGTGTTAGGCACCCACCCCTCCTGTCTCTGGGCACTGCTGGGAGTGTTAAGCACACACCCCTCCTGTCTCTGGGCACTGCTGGGAGGACTCTGCACCCACCCCTCCTGTCTCTGGGCACTGCTGGGAGGACTCTGCACCCACCCCTCCTGTCTCTGGGCACTGCTGGGAGGACTCTGCACACACCCCTCCTGTCTCTGGGCACTGTTGGGAGTGTTAGGCACCCACCCCTCCTGTCTCTGGGCACTGCTGGGAGTGTTAGGCACCCACCCCTCCTGTCTCTGGGCACTGCTGGGAGTGTTAGGCACCCACCCCTCCTGTCTCTGGGCACTGCTGGGAGTGTTAGGCACCCACCCCTCCTGTCTCTGGGCACTGGTGGGAGGACTCTGCACACACCCCTCCTGTCTCTGGGCACTGCTGGGAGGACTCTGCACACACCCCTCCTGTCTCTGGGCACTGCTGGGAGTGTTAGGCGCCCACCCCTCCTGTCTCTGGGCACTGCTGGGAGTGTTAGGCACACACCCCTCCTGTCTCTGGGCACTGCTGGGAGGACTCTGCACCCACCCCTCCTGTCTCTGGGCACTGCTGGGAGGACTCTGCACACACCCCTCCTGTTTCTGGGCACTGCTGGGAGTGTTAGGCACACACCCCTCCTGTCTCTGGGCACTGCTGGGAGGACTCTGCACCCACCCCTCCTGTCTCTGGGCACTGCTGGGAGGACTCTGCACCCACCGCTCCTGTCTCTGGGCACTGCTGGGAGGACTCTGCACACACCGCTCCTGTCTCTGGGCACTGCTGGGAGTGTTAGGCACCCACCCCTCCTGTCTCTGGGCACTGCTGGGAGTGTTAGGCACCCACCCCTCCTGTCTCTGGGCACTGCTAGGAGTGTTAGGCACCCACCCCTCCTGTCTCGGGGCACTGCTGGGAGGACTCTGCACCCACCCCTCCTGTCTCTGGGCACTGCTGGGAGGACTCTGCACACACCGCTCCTGTCTCTGGGCACTGCTGGGAGTGTTAGGCACCCACCCCTCCTGTCTCTGGGCACTGCTGGGAGTGTTAGGCACCCACCCCTCCTGTCTCTGGGCACTGCTGGGAGTGTTAGGCACTCACCCCTCCTGTCTCTGGGCACTGCTGGGAGGACTCTGCTCACACCCCTCCTGTCTCTGGGCACTGCTGGAAGTGTTAGGCACCCACCCCTCCTGTCTCTGGGCACTGCTGGGAGTGTTAGGCACACACCCCTCCTGTCTCTGGGCACTGCTGGGAGTGTTAGGCACACACCCCTCCTGTCTCTGGGCACTGCTGGGAGGACTCTGCACCCACCCCTCCTGTCTCTGGGCACTGCTGGGAGGACTCTGCACACACCCCTCCTGTCTCTGGGCACTGCTGGGAGTGTTAGGCACCCACCCCTCCTGTCTCTGGGCACTGCTGGGAGTGTTAGGCACACACCCCTCCTGTCTCTGGGCACTGCTGGGAGGACTCTGCACCCACCCCTCCTGTCTCTGGGCACTGCTGGGAGGACTCTGCACCCACCCCTCCTGTCTCTGGGCACTGCTGGGAGGACTCTGCACACACGCCTCCTGTCTCTGGGCACTGCTGGGAGTGTTAGGCACCCACCCCTCCTGTCTCTGGGCACTGCTGGGAGTGTTAGGCACCCACCCCTCCTGTCTCTGGGCACTGCTGGGAGTGTTAGGCACCCACCCCTCCTGTCTCTGGGCACTGCTGGGAGTGTTAGGCACCCACCCCTCCTGTCTCTGGGCACTGGTGGGAGGACTCTGCACACACCCCTCCTGTCTCTGGGCACTGCTGGGAGGACTCTGCACACACCCCTCCTGTCTCTGGGCACTGCTGGGAGTGTTAGGCACCCACCCCTCCTGTCTCTGGGCACTGCTGGGAGTGTTAGGCACACACCCCTCCTGTCTCTGGGCACTGCTGGGAGGACTCTGCACCCACCCCTCCTGTCTCTGGGCACTGCTGGGAGGACTCTGCACACACCCCTCCTGTCTCTGGGCACTGCTGGGAGTGTTAGGCACACACCCCTCCTGTCTCTGGGCACTGCTGGGAGGACTCTGCACCCACCCCTCCTGTCTCTGGGCACTGCTGGGAGGACTCTGCACCCACCGCTCCTGTCTCTGGGCACTGCTGGGAGGACTCTGCACACACCGCTCCTGTCTCTGGGCACTGCTGGGAGTGTTAGGCACCCACCCCTCCTGTCTCTGGGCACTGCTGGGAGTGTTAGGCACCCACCCCTCCTGTCTCTGGGCACTGCTAGGAGTGTTAGGCACCCACCCCTCCTGTCTCGGGGCACTGCTGGGAGGACTCTGCACCCACCCCTCCTGTCTCTGGGCACTGCTGGGAGGACTCTGCACACACCGCTCCTGTCTCTGGGCACTGCTGGGAGTGTTAGGCACCCACCCCTCCTGTCTCTGGGCACTGCTGGGAGTGTTAGGCACCCACCCCTCCTGTCTCTGGGCACTGCTGGGAGTGTTAGGCACTCACCCCTCCTGTCTCTGGGCACTGCTGGGAGGACTCTGCTCACACCCCTCCTGTCTCTGGGCACTGCTGGAAGTGTTAGGCACCCACCCCTCCTGTCTCTGGGCACTGCTGGGAGTGTTAGGCACACACCCCTCCTGTCTCTGGGCACTGCTGGGAGTGTTAGGCACACACCCCTCCTGTCTCTGGGCACTGCTGGGAGGACTCTGCACCCACCCCTCCTGTCTCTGGGCACTGCTGGGAGGACTCTGCACACACCCCTCCTGTCTCTGGGCACTGCTGGGAGTGTTAGGCACCCACCCCTCCTGTCTCTGGGCACTGCTGGGAGTGTTAGGCACACACCCCTCCTGTCTCTGGGCACTGCTGGGAGGACTCTGCACCCACCCCTCCTGTCTCTGGGCACTGCTGGGAGGACTCTGCACCCACCCCTCCTGTCTCTGGGCACTGCTGGGAGGACTCTGCACACACGCCTCCTGTCTCTGGGCACTGCTGGGAGTGTTAGGCACCCACCCCTCCTGTCTCTGGGCACTGCTGGGAGTGTTAGGCACCCACCCCTCCTGTCTCTGGGCACTGCTGGGAGTGTTAGGCACCCACCCCTCCTGTCTCTGGGCACTGCTGGGAGTGTTAGGCACCCACCCCTCCTGTCTCTGGGCACTGGTGGGAGGACTCTGCACACACCCCTCCTGTCTCTGGGCACTGCTGGGAGGACTCTGCACACACCCCTCCTGTCTCTGGGCACTGCTGGGAGTGTTAGGCACCCACCCCTCCTGTCTCTGGGCACTGCTGGGAGTGTTAGGCACACACCCCTCTTGTCTCTGGGCACTGCTGGGAGGACTCTGCACCCACCCCTCCTGTCTCTGGGCACTGCTGGGAGGACTCTGCACACACCCCTCCTGTCTCTGGGCACTGCTGGGAGTGTTAGGCACACACCCCTCCTGTCTCTGGGCACTGCTGGGAGGACTCTGCACCCACCCCTCCTGTCTCTGGGCACTGCTGGGAGGACTCTGCACCCACCGCTCCTGTCTCTGGGCACTGCTGGGAGGACTCTGCACACACCGCTCCTGTCTCTGGGCACTGCTGGGAGTGTTAGGCACCCACCCCTCCTGTCTCTGGGCACTGCTGGGAGTGTTAGGCACCCACCCCTCCTGTCTCTGGGCACTGCTAGGAGTGTTAGGCACCCACCCCTCCTGTCTCGGGGCACTGCTGGGAGGACTCTGCACCCACCCCTCCTGTCTCTGGGGACTGCTGGGAGGACTCTGCACACACCGCTCCTGTCTCTGGGCACTGCTGGGAGTGTTAGGCACCCACCCCTCCTGTCTCTGGGCACTGCTGGGAGTGTTAGGCACCCACCCCTCCTGTCTCTGGGCACTGCTGGGAGTGTTAGGCACTCACCCCTCCTGTCTCTGGGCACTGCTGGGAGGACTCTGCTCACACCCCTCCTGTCTCTGGGCACTGCTGGAAGTGTTAGGCACCCACCCCTCCTGTCTCTGGGCACTGCTGGGAGTGTTAGGCACACACCCCTCCTGTCTCTGGGCACTGCTGGGAGTGTTAGGCACACACCCCTCCTGTCTCTGGGCACTGCTGGGAGGACTCTGCACCCACCCCTCCTGTCTCTGGGCACTGCTGGGAGGACTCTGCACACACCCCTCCTGTCTCTGGGCACTGCTGGGAGTGTTAGGCACCCACCCCTCCTGTCTCTGGGCACTGCTGGGAGTGTTAGGCACACACCCCTCCTGTCTCTGGGCACTGCTGGGAGGACTCTGCACCCACCCCTCCTGTCTCTGGGCACTGCTGGGAGGACTCTGCACCCACCCCTCCTGTCTCTGGGCACTGCTGGGAGGACTCTGCACACACGCCTCCTGTCTCTGGGCACTGCTGGGAGTGTTAGGCACCCACCCCTCCTGTCTCTGGGCACTGCTGGGAGTGTTAGGCACCCACCCCTCCTGTCTCTGGGCACTGCTGGGAGTGTTAGGCACCCACCCCTCCTGTCTCTGGGCACTGCTGGGAGTGTTAGGCACCCACCCCTCCTGTCTCTGGGCACTGGTGGGAGGACTCTGCACACACCCCTCCTGTCTCTGGGCACTGCTGGGAGGACTCTGCACACACCCCTCCTGTCTCTGGGCACTGCTGGGAGTGTTAGGCACCCACCCCTCCTGTCTCTGGGCACTGCTGGGAGTGTTAGGCACACACCCCTCTTGTCTCTGGGCACTGCTGGGAGGACTCTGCACCCACCCCTCCTGTCTCTGGGCACTGCTGGGAGGACTCTGCACACACCCCTCCTGTCTCTGGGCACTGCTGGGAGTGTTAGGCACACACCCCTCCTGTCTCTGGGCACTGCTGGGAGGACTCTGCACCCACCCCTCCTGTCTCTGGGCACTGCTGGGAGGACTCTGCACCCACCGCTCCTGTCTCTGGGCACTGCTGGGAGGACTCTGCACACACCGCTCCTGTCTCTGGGCACTGCTGGGAGTGTTAGGCACCCACCCCTCCTGTCTCTGGGCACTGCTGGGAGTGTTAGGCACCCACCCCTCCTGTCTCTGGGCACTGCTAGGAGTGTTAGGCACCCACCCCTCCTGTCTCGGGGCACTGCTGGGAGGACTCTGCACCCACCCCTCCTGTCTCTGGGGACTGCTGGGAGGACTCTGCACACACCGCTCCTGTCTCTGGGCACTGCTGGGAGTGTTAGGCACCCACCCCTCCTGTCTCTGGGCACTGCTGGGAGTGTTAGGCACCCACCCCTCCTGTCTCTGGGCACTGCTGGGAGTGTTAGGCACTCACCCCTCCTGTCTCTGGGCACTGCTGGGAGGACTCTGCTCACACCCCTCCTGTCTCTGGGCACTGCTGGAAGTGTTAGGCACCCACCCCTCCTGTCTCTGGGCACTGCTGGGAGTGTTAGGCACACACCCCTCCTGTCTCTGGGCACTGCTGGGAGTGTTAGGCACACACCCCTCCTGTCTCTGGGCACTGCTGGGAGGACTCTGCACCCACCCCTCCTGTCTCTGGGCACTGCTGGGAGGACTCTGCACACACCCCTCCTGTCTCTGGGCACTGCTGGGAGTGTTAGGCACCCACCCCTCCTGTCTCTGGGCACTGCTGGGAGTGTTAGGCACACACCCCTCCTGTCTCTGGGCACTGCTGGGAGGACTCTGCACCCACCCCTCCTGTCTCTGGGCACTGCTGGGAGGTCTCTGCACCCACCCCTCCTGTCTCTGGGCACTGCTGGGAGGACTCTGCACACACCCCTCCTGTCTCTGGGCACTGCTGGGAGTGTTAGGCACCCACCCCTCCTGTCTCTGGGCACTGCTGGGAGTGTTAGGCACCCACCCCTCCTGTCTCTGGGCACTGCTGGGAGGACTCTGCACCCACCCCTCCTGTCTCTGGGCACTGCTGGGAGGACTCTGCACACACCCCTCCTGTCTCTGGGCACTGTTGGGAGTGTTAGGCACCCACCCCTCCTGTCTCTGGGCACTGCTGGGAGTGTTAGGCACCCACCCACCCCTCCTGTCTCTGGGCACTGCTGGGAGTGTTAGGCACCCGCCCCTCCTGTCTCTGGGCACTGCTGAGAGGACTCTGCACACACCCTTCCTGTCTCTGGCACTGCTGGGAGTGTTAAGCACCCACCCCTCCTGTCTCTGGGCACTGCTGGGAGTGTTAGGCACACACCCCTCCTGTCTCTAGGCACTGCTGGGAGTGTTAGGCACACACCCCTCCTGTCTCTGGGCACTGCTGGGAGGACTCTGCACCCACCCCTCCTGTCTCTGGGCACTGCTGGGAGGACTCTGCACACACCCCTCCTGTCTCTGGGCACTGCTGGGAGTGTTAGGCACCCACTCCTCCTGTCTCTGGGCACTGCTGGGAGTGTTAGGCACACACCCCTCCTGTCTCTGGGCACTGCTGGGAGAACTCTGCACCCACCCCTCCTGTCTCTGGGCACTGCTGGGAGGACTCTGCACCCACCCCTCCTGTCTCTTGGCACTGCTGGGAGGACTCTGCACACACCCCTCCTGTCTCTGGGCACTGCTGGGAGTGTTAGGCACCCACCCCTCCTGTCTCTGGGCACTGCTGGGAGGACTCTGCACCCACCCCGCCTGTCTCTGGGCACTGCTGGGAGTGTTAGGCACCCACCCCTCCTGTCTCTGGGCACTGCTGGGAGTGTTAGGCATTCACCCCTCCTGTCTTTGGGCACTGCTGGGAGGACTCTGCACACACCCCTCCTGTCTCTGGGCACTGCTGGGAGGACTCTGCACACACCCCTCCTATTTCACAATATGTACGCTTAGAACATACACGTGTGTGGGTTCACTCCATGCATACGAGGTGGGGGTACGTGTCGTACATACACGGTTGGGGTGGGGGTACGCTCCATACATACGCGGGTGTGGCTACGGGTCATACTTACACTGTTGGCATGGGGGTACGCTCCATGCATACGCGGGTGAGGGTACGGGTCGTACTTACACTGTTGGGGTGGGGGGTACGCTCCATGCATACGTGGGTGGGGGTACGTGTCGTACTTACACTGTTGGCATGGGGGGTAAGCTCCATGCATACGCAGGTGAGGGTAGGGGTCGTACTTACACTGTTGGGTATGCTCCATACGTACACGGGGGGTACGGGTCGTACTTACACTGTTGGGGTGGGGGTACGCTCCATGCATACGCGGGTGGGGTTACGTGTCGTACGTACACTGTTGGCATGGGGGTACGCTCCATGCATACGCGGGTGAGGGTACGGGTCGTAATTACACTGTTAGGGTGGGGGGTACGCTCCATGCATACGCGGGTGGGGGTACGTGTCGTACTTACACTGTTGGCATGGGGTTACGCTCCATGCATACGCGGGTGAGGGTAGGGGTCGTACTTACACTGTTGGGGTGGGGGGTACGCTCCATACGTACGCGGGTGAGGGTACGTGTCGTACTTACACTGTTGGCATGGGGGTACGCTCCATGCATACGCGGGTGAGGGTACGGGTCGTACTTACACTGTTGGGGTGGGGGGTACACTCCATACGTACACGGGGGGTACGGGTCGTACTTACACTGTTGGGGTGGGGGTACACTCCATGCATACGCGGGTGGGGTTACGTGTCGTACGTACTCTGTTGGCATGGGGGGTACGCTCCATGCATACGCGGGTGAGGGTACCGGTCGTAATTACACTGTTAGGGTGGGGGGTACGCTCCATGCATACGCAGGTGGGGGGTACGTGTCGTACTTACACTGTTGGCATGGGGGGTACACTCCATGCATACGTGGGTGAGGGTACGGGTCGTACTTACACTGTTGGGGTGGGGGGTACGCTCCATACGTACGCGGGTGAGGGTACGTGTCGTACTTACACTGTTGGCATGGGGGGTATGCTCCATGCATACGCGGGTGAGGGTACGGGTCGTACTTACACTGTTGGGGTGGGGGGTACGCTCTATGCATACGCTGGTAGGGGTACGTGTCGTACTTACACTGTTGGCATGGGGGGTACGCTCCATGCATACGCGGGTGAGGGTACGGGTCGAACTTACACTGTTGGGGTGGGGGGTACGCTCCATGCATACGCGGGTGGGGGTACGGTCCGTACATATCCGTACCCACGCTGTGGAATGCTTGTGCAGGCCGTACCCAGGCCTTTGCCACGTGGGTACGAGCCGTCCCGCCATTGTTGGGAAGACGTAGGTGTGGGCGTGGTACGACTCGTACCCACGCTCTTAAGGCGTGGGTACGGGACGTACCTGTATTGTTGTGTTGCCGGTTCGCGTCGTCAAGAACTTCCGTTGTGGCGGTCGCTGGCTTAGCTGGACACGCCCCCACTCCCTCGTAGTGACCAGGGCCTGAGGGTCAGGTATGTCCAGGGCATGTGTGCTGTGTGACTTTGGTGGGGGTTTTGTGGCCTGCCCCTGGTCCTGCCACCCCCCCCCTTTCCCCCCTCCCTTTGTTGTTCTGACCTTCTGCGGCGTCTGCGTCCGAACCTGTAGAGGAGGTCGACTGCTATGAGGGCCGGGATGACACGTAGGTTCGGGTCCATGTCTGTCCGCGCGTACAGGTACTCCTTGTTCGCGTCGTCCTGTCTGTCCGTCGCGTACAGGTACTCCTTGTTCGTGTCGTCCTGATTTCCCGGCAGTTTCTGGCAGCCGGAAAATATTCACCGTGCGGGATGACGTCGGTGCGAATCATGATTCCTGGTTCGGGAATGGCAGGCTGCGTGCGTCCCGACGTCACGTCGGCGCTTTCCCGGTTCGCATTTGTAGGTTTATTTTCGTCGGTCGGGGTTTTGTACGATTCGTACGGAAATAGTATTTCCGTGCGAATCGTAATTCCATGTTTGTATATTTTGAACACCGGGTACGCGTCGGACGGAGAATATGCTCCGTCCGACGGCTCATACCCGGTTTTTACAGGATCGTGATCGGCACCAGAATTTGTTAGTATTTTTATGAGTAAGTGAACTTGAGTGTTTTTAACTGTATAGGTGAGTAAATTTTACTGTGATTAATTATTTGCATGACTGACTAGATGTGTCAGTACCTCAATGGATGATTGGCGGTGTGTGAGTGTCTATATAGGTGTATAAATGCAGACTGACTGCAAGTATGAGTGACTGTACAGGTGAGTGAGTGGAGATGCATGTAGATCTAAGAGTCAATGAGTGGGTATGTAGTTATTGGTATTGGAGTATCTATGGTCTTCAAAATGGCTGTCTGAAATTTTGAGTTGGTGTATCAAAAGTTATATTAGGGTGTGAAAAGGTGTACTAATTTATCACATAGATGACGTCATCAGTGATGTCATCAGTGATGTCATTTGAGATGTCATCAGTAATGTCATCAGTGATGTCACTGACCATGTCATGAGTGATGTAATATGTGACGTCATCAGCAGTGCATTGCGGGGGCGCGAGTTATAGTTAGCTGAACTAACTATAACAGGGGAATTTCTAGGGTTTTGTACGAGGGAAATGTCCAGCTAACTATAACGCCCCTGAAACCTATGGTTTTTTCAGTGAATTTCTAAGGTTTTTTAAATGCCAATTCCTAACAATAACGCCCCTGAAACCTTTGTTTTTTCAGTGAATTTCAAAGGTTTTTTAAATGCCAATTGCTAACTATAAAATGCATGAAACCTATGGTTTTTTCAGTGAATTTCAAAGGTTTTTTAAATGCTAATTCCTATCTATAACTTATCTCTAAAGATATCATGTTTAATGATTTTGATTGGATTTCTATATTTTTCAAATTCAGTGTGTCAATTTCATTAATTATTTTTTTTTTAAATACTTTTTTATCACCATTTTTTAAACTTATTTTTTCAATTAATTATTTTAAAAATTAAAAAATATTATTTGAACTTAATGGGTTTTTCAAACATATTTTTTTATATTTTTCAAAATATTTTTTTAACTATAAGTGCAAAACTTTATTTTAGATATATTTTTTTCAATGTTTTTGGATCCGCGCACCCTAAGCGCACCGTTCACGATCCGTACACGATAGCATCCGCGCATGGTATGCGTTGGGTACGTGTTCAGTGCGCGATCGCTATGCGACCGGTACGCGACTCCCAGCCTATACGCGATACGTTCGATGTATGTAACGCGACGTCTACGGACTTCCGCGATGCGTCATATGCGTCCGTGACGCGGTATGTGCGCGGATCCCGCGAAGTATTTAACATTTAAAAAAACATATTTATGTATTTCATGTGAATATTAATTGAAGACAAACTCTAAACTAGTCTTAAAAGAAATATATTTTTACATCTAATTCTATAATGTTTTTAAATTCAATTTCGCGGATGCGCGCTGGGTGCGTGCTGCGTAAGCGCATGGTGCGTGGATCCCATGTGACCTGCAAATAAAGAGATTTGATTGGTTCATTACACTTCCTGTTCTAACTACTGAAAGACCCCACCCATTTCAATCATTCTTCTTTGAGCTTCTTTGGAGAACCATCTCTTTGGAGAGAAGAAGATTTTTTTAGACTAAGTATACACTTAGTTCTAACTTTTTGCAACCAAAAATGGCTTCAGGGCAGCAGGCATCACCTGCATCACCTCAAACCTCTGAGGATGAATTTTTGCCGGAGGAACCACACAAAAAACGTTTTGCTTCAGTGGTGTGGAAATTTTTTACTTTTCCCGAAGGACAGAATAAGACCAATGCCACCTTGGTCACATGTAAGATTTGCAAAAGAGTCCTATCGAGAGGGCATCCTACCAAGAAATACTCTTGCGGCACGGCAAGTATGATGAAGCACATGAGGAGCCTTCATGCAAACAATCTTGCACGTGAAGAGTGCCGATGGATGAGAGACACTCCTGCTCCTGCGCCATCCACCTTATCGCAGCCGAGCACGTCAAGAGTGCATCCCTCAGACCAAACCTTGGACATCCGTCCTCAATTTCAATTTTTAAAAGTGCTCTGCACTAAGTGCAATAAGACTTTGTGCTATGGCGAGCAGTCAATCGACCTCATCTGCCGCCGGCAGGAAAGTCATATTTGCTAGTATTTTTTTTTTTTTACTGTTCCCTGAAGTTCATTGTTTGGTTTCTTCTGTTTTGTTTTTTGTTTTGTTTTTCAGAAAAACCAAAAAAATCACAAAATTGTTCAGAAAACCCCCAAAAAAACATAAAAGAAGAAAGAAGAAAGAAGAAAAAAAAAAAAGTTCTTGTAAGAACTAACTTTCCTGGTTTAAAAAAAGAGCTAAATTTCTTTGTTAGTGTGTGAAAGTTTAGATGAATGTATGTGTAGTACGTAATTGACTGAATGAATGCATTAGTAGCGTATGGTGAATGTATAAGTGCAGAACTATAAGGAAGTGCTGCAGCATCACACAGTAACCTCTTTAATTGTAGTGTTCCGAAGCACAGGGATGCAACATATGTACATAAATATGTTGCAAATCTATGCTTCTCTCTGCACGGCTGCTTAAACTGCAGCCATGTGGTGACACAGGCACCCTTGCACAATAGTGCAAGGATATCTGTGTCATGTGCTGTTTGTTTTTCTACAGGAAGACACACCTTCCTGTACAAACACAATGAGAAAATACATTTTTCTCCTTCAATGTATGCTGAACATTTCAGCATGCATTGAAGATATAAAAATGTGGAGAAATTAAAACAACTCTCTTTGTTGTGCTTTCCTACACCAATTGTAGAATGGTGCACCATTCACACACATATCGAGATTTACAATTTCTAATAAATCTAGACATGTGTCTTGTTCTATGAGTATTAAGTGCAATCATGCACAACAACACTTATAGAACACCCTTTCAACCGAAAGTGGTCTGCATGATGAGGTTATATTTTCATGGAGTATAAAAAGTGCACAGAGTGCAATTTCCTCTCTTTGAAAATATGAAAGAGTATCTTACACAATAACTAGGTTACAAAAAGTGACATATTTTCGTTTTTAAATTTCTTTGCGAATGATAGAAGGTAAGCACAGAATTTTGACTGCAAAGATGTTCAAAGAAGAATGATTGAAATGATTGCGGTCCTTCAACAGCTAAAAAGATGAAATATTATGAACCCCTCAAATCTCTTTTTTGCAGGTCACTTGATATCTGATTATGGTCAGATTTCAAAACTACATAAACAAAGTGTTTTAAGAAACGTATTTCAACTTTGTAGATTCTTGCAGGCCACTTCATCCTGCATATTGAGACTTAGTTAAACTTACCTTCACAGTAATAGGAATAAAAAATGTTATTCATTTTTGCCTATTTTTCATTAAAATATAAATTCTTAAAAATTGCTCATTTTAAAATTTGGATCTGTGAAAGAAAATAAAATAAAAATTATAACATATAATAATACATTTTTTACAACACAACATAATTTCCACAAAGTAATTTTTTTGCCTTTTTTGCTGTTCTCAGAATATATTGAATTTCACTCCAAATAGTGATTTCAATGGTACTCATCACTTAACAGTGGGCAAAAAAGAAACAATCAGAAAGATTGTTAAAAAAAAACAACATACTATTCTCAGTAAAATACCAGAAAATACAAATCATACATATATGAAATGCTTACAGATGACAACATTTTATAACTTTAACTTATAAAAACTGTAAATGTTGCCACATTAAAATAATCACCGAATAAATGACCACCAAAAAGTCCATAATTCAAAAATATACCTTTCTTTGAGGCCAAATGGTATTTTTGCACTTCTTCTTTATATAAACTGTCCAATGGTAGTTCTATTAAATTATAATAATAAATTCCTCAGAGAGTGAATTAGCTTCCTAAAACTTTGGCTTCAAAAATATTAGGTAGGAATTTTGTAATTCCCTAGGCAAACGTTGTTTGAAAACCAACTGGGCATCATTACAAAGTGTCCAGCCTTTGTCACATTTTAGATAGGCAGTGTAATGTCCAGATGTGGTGGAAGGACCATCATGGAAAATTATTGCAATTGCTACAAAAGTCCTTCCTGATATTGATATTTGTGCTGCTACAAATTGTTTTATTAAAGTATCCAATTTTCTTCCATCAACTGTACAACGTTGCATCATTAAAATTATGTATTTTCCATATTTTGTTAACAATAATGTGGATAACATTTCTGATTTACATTGGCTACACTCCATGTTTTGAATTGCACCTTTCACTAATTTATTGAAAGCCACTGATTTACATTCTGGTAATGTTAAATACAGAAATCTCTCAGTGTCTACATTGGTGCTACATGTGTAAGTGCAATTTTCACAATGATGTTCCCATTTGTAAGAAAGGCCAAAAATATTTTCTATTTCTACACCTTCATTTTCAAAAATGGTAAGCATATACATTGGATATTTTGTGTAAATTGTGTAGACCCAGAACACACATCCAAAAGACTACAAATATCTGTTGTCAATTTTTCATAAACAGAGTGCAACAGAGAACAAAATCTTTTTTGCCGATTCTCCATAATTTTCTCTTGCAAATCTTCAAGATAAAAAACAACATTGACCACTACATTAGCATAGCAGTTGACACCAGAACTATTTTCAAACTGATAACCAACAATCTCTTCAACAGTGTCCAATTTCTTTTTACCTGCAATCATAACATTATCTTGTTCTTTTCTTTTCTTGATACCTTCAGAACAGATATTCTCTAACCTTCTTTTTCGACCAAGCAAACGCTTTTCAAATACAGGATATTGACCTAAATTTGGAGCATACACCCTTCTTAACCTATTATACTCTTTTACACAGTTTGCATCTGCAGTAACCTTTGTCTCATCAAAATCAATCAAAAACAAACCAGATAATGTTCTGACTCGCGACAAAGCAACATATGCCATACCCTCTTTAAATACAGTAGATCCAATGTTCACCAATGCACTCTCTACACTTAATCCTTGAGATTTATGAATAGTCACTGCATATGCCAGAGAAAATGGAAATTGTTTCCTACGGACATATAAATCTTTAACAAGCAAAAAACAAACTGAACAACGACCAATTTCTTTAACTTCATCAATCTGATCAAATTTAATTTGTAAAAATTCAATTCCTTCTTTTTTCTGATAATTCACAAAATCCACCACTTTGCCCATTGCACCGTTAACTAAACCTTTCTCTACATCCAAATTACGCCTTAAAATTACCCGACAGTTTACACACACATACAGTGTCTTTTCCAAACCAGCAGTTTTAGATATTTTTTTTTCTAAACAATCTAGTTTTGATCTCAACTTACCCGTTAAAATAATAGTGATTCCTTCATGTAGTATTTTATTGATGGCTTCCATTTTGACAATTTCTTCATTTTCCAATTTTAATAATTCTCCGTTGAATATTGAACACTCACGCAGTGTTGGCATTAAGCAAATCACTGACTTATTTTTAGCAATTTCCACGTACACTTTTGCAGCAACTGAATTTTCTTTTGGAAAGACATGCAAAGTAATCGACTCTCCAAAGCTTCTTTCCCTTTTTTTGAAAGAATTCCAATTCTTATATCTTGAAGAATACTTCCATATTCAGCATCATTTGCCTGTCGCATATTTGTTGTCAGTTCTTTGTATTCAAAATTACTCCAAATGTTCACATTACCAACACTGCCAAGAGACTTTCTAGTATCTTCATGGGCAAGTGTTTTAAATACCGGTTGTCCTTTTACCGGTGTCAGTTGCAGTAGATCTCCAAAAACTATGACGTGTTTTCCTCCAAATAACACGTCATACTCTGTTTTAAGAATTTGCTGCATTCTTAAATGCACAAAGGCAAGCATCAAGTTTGAAACCATGCTCACCTCATCAATAATGAGAAGTTTCATTTTCTTCAGCACTCTTGAAACTTCACAACAAGCTTCTCCAGATAGCTTGTGGTATTCCAATTTGTTCTCATGCTCTACGGGCAGCATTAGTAAACGATGTAAAGTAATTCCTTTAATGTTATGTGCTGCCAACCCAGTTGGAGCAGTGACAACACAAGACAAATGCGACTCAGTTGTTTTTTGCAGATAACTTGTAATTACTTTAATTAAGAAACTCTTTCCTGTTCCAGCTTAACCACTCACATACATTCGGATAGGTTGAAATGATGTACATGAGCAGTCTTTCTTTTCATGAAGTAATCCATGGTCAATCTGCTCTTTCACTTGCTGATATATTTGTTTCTGTTCAACATTTAGTTGCTCTTCCAAGTTTCCTAACTGTATTGCATCTTCTTGTGCTTGATACATTGCTGTTTCCACCCCATTCATGGCAATCGCTGCTTCATTTTCAACAATTGGTTGTCCAAGTGGATCTTGACTCAGTGCAGCAGAACTTTGACTGTCTTGAGAACTGTCTCTAGCAATCTCAGCTGCAATTGTAGTTTCTTGATCAATTTCATCATTCAACATTTTCACATAATTTGCGAAAGCACTGCATTGTATGCTATCTTTACAAGCATTAAATGAATCTTCATAGCTGGGAAAATCTCCAAGTAATTCCAGTTCAGAACGCCATGGTTTGAACATTTGTAAAAGGGCTAAATAGTAAAATTCCCTTTTGTCAGCAGTGACGCAACTCAGTTTTCTGTGATTAATTAAATTTCCTTTCCTTTGTTTCACCAGACATCCTTCAGAACCAATCACTCCATATTTTCCATCGTTGATGTTCTCTGTAATATTCCGTTTAAAAGTGTAGTTTTGCAACACTTCATAGAGACACATGTTCTCAAGATGACGACTTCTCTTTGGATAGTATGGGGCCGATTCCGATCCTGGAAAAACCGGGTACAAACTGTCGGTCGGAACGTTTTCTCCGTCCGACTCGTATCCTGGAAAAAAACCCTACAAACTTGCAAGTACGATTCGTACGGAAACACCATTTCCGTACAAATTGGAAAAAAGACCGACTGACAGAAAAATACATACAAATGTGATCCGGGACACCGCGGACGTGACGTCCGGACGGAGTTTGGCAGCTTTTTACGTACCAGCAAGTACGATTCGTACCGACAGCACTCCGGACGGCAATATTTTTACGCCACCCAAAAAGTGCCGGAAAAGCGAAGTACGCTGCGAAGCGTGAGGAAAAGGGGGCCCGGTACGTGCCGGACACCCCCCTAGCCCCCCCGTAAGTACGCGCCGGACCCCCAGCCCCCCCGCGGATGGACGCGCCGTACCCCCACCCGTGTATGTACGGAGCGTACCCCCAGCCCCCCGTATGTATGGAGCGTACCCCAGCCCCCCCGTATGTATGGAACATACCCCCAGCCCCCCCGTATGTACGGAGCGTACCCCCACCCCCGTATGTACGGTGCGGACACCCACACCGTACATACGGGGTGGGGGTACGCTCCGTACATACGGGGGGCTGGGGGTACGCTCCGTACATACGGGGGGCTGGGGGTATGCTCCGTACATACGGGGGGGCTGGGGGTACGCTCCGTACATACGGGGGGCTGGGGGTACGCTCCGTACATACGGGGGGCTGGGGGTACGCTCCGTACATACGGGGTGCTGGGGGTACGGCGCGTACACACGGGGGAGGGCCTGGGGGGGTGTTCGGCGCGTACCGGGCACCTGTTTGGACATCTCCATGGTTGCTATGGGAGTTCGCTCCGGACGGTCTTTTTTCCATACAGTTGTACAATCGGACCGATGGGACGGATCGTACTTGCGCATTCGGACTTCAGTTTTCCCATTTGTACGTAAAAATGTCCGGGGACGTGTCGGAGACTTTTCCCGACCCGAAGACGTGTGGGGGAATTTTCCCAATGCGATTCGTATGGACTTTTTCCCATACGAATCGTACTTGCCAGTTTGTACGGGACTTGTACAATTCGTTCGGAAAAAACTCCAGATACGATTTGTACGGGGAATATTTTTCCAGGATCGGAATCGGCCCCTTTGTGTCCAACATATTGGTTTTTAAAATATCTGTACTTTCAGGGTCATTATCTGCTAAATATTGAATTTCTTGAACAGATTTCAGTATCCGATTTCGCATTCCTGCAAGACCTAAACTCACCCAAATGATTCTTCTACTTTTGGAATATAGACTTGCAGATGATAACCGATCTGAACATTCATATGCTCTAATTTCACGACGCGATAACATTTTCAAACTGAAACTGTATAATTTCTTACTTAGACTCTTCTCATGAGAAATCTCTTCCCACATTTCTTTCAATTCAGTCTTTTCTGATTTAGTAATGTAAGACGTTACATATCGAGCAACAGCAATAGAATTGTCTGCAACATACTGAATATCCATGTTTGCGTTCCACATGGATAAAATAAATGGGTTGGAGTCATTTATGTATTTTGATTCTTCGCTTCTTCTTAAGTTGTAGGTGTTTTTCGGAGACTTTCTTGTGATAGTATGTCGTACAGCTGACATGAAACTGTTCACTCTTCCTTTGGCTAATACAGGACGTGGAAATCCATAACGACATTTGGTATAGAACTTATCCTTTGACTTGTACTTTCGTCGACAGTATTTTCCACACCTATGGCTTTGAAATCGTAAGACTTGTTCTTTTAAGTTTTTGTCTTCTCTGCTATTTGGTACAGCACATGTAGCATAATCTTCAATGAAAGACAAAACACTTTCATCTGAATCTGTTCCAAATTTGGGGGCATCCTTGACCCATAACAACATATGTATGTGAGGAGCACCTCTTGCTTGATACTCCTTTCTCCAAAAGAAATCCACAACTTCTCCAAGAGGAGGATTCTTTTTATTGCAGATGAAAGACATCATAGCTTCAAATCTATGATTGAAATATCTGCATACATTGACAGGATCCAAAGAGCACAATTCTCCAGGTGTCTTGTATTCAATATTATTTATATTGGAAGAAATTCAAGTAAATCATCCCAAGCATACTCAGCACAGCTTAGTGTAACAAACCATGTAGGAGTTCCCAAGTTCCGTAGCATGCATTTCAGTTCTCCATGTCGACGGTACCAATATTCATTAGTCCCACGCTGACATGCCATCAGATTAATCAACTGAGATTCTAAATGATCATCTCTCTAATGCACTTTATCCATAAAATCCTTTGCAGTTACATTTTGCAGATGCATTCCAGTTTTTAAAATGTGATTTACTGCATATGAAAGTCCAGACAAGTCACTTTCAGACAGAAGATGAAACATATAAGGGATACATTGTCGAAATCTTGGATCTTCTGCATATAATCTTGTTGTCCGATATTCAGATGCAGGAATCTGCACAGGACGTTCATCATATCGTCCACCTTTTCCTGTTGGAAACAACTGCGGGAAACAACGAGCTTCCAAACTCTCTTCCCATACACTCATGGGACTTCCTGTTGCTTTTTTCATTTGAAACAACTCAATTGTATTCCCCATCACCTCTTTGGAATGAAGTGGATGTACACTGTAATGTTCATAGATCTCTTCACATCTGGACATGTCCACTTTTTCAATTTGTCCACTTAATGTTTCACTATCTTCTGCTAAATCTATTTCTTCTTCTCCAACGAACACTTCTATAGTACTCATTATTTTTTATCCGATACAATGATGCCTTTTGCACTTTTCTAACATCCACTAACTCTTGCCAGATTTTCTTATTCTTAGTAGGAACACCATTAACTAGAATGACTAGTGGCTCATTTTCTGCATGATCTACACCAATAGTTTCAACATTTTTCCTTAAATCTAATAGTAAATACACAACTCTTCCTTTCAATCCTCTTTGCAACTCTGATGGAGGTAATTTACTTGTTTTGGGCTCCTTACGAACAATAGCCTGAAATGGGTGAACACATTGTATCAGAATAGACTCATACGTATTTAAATCTATCAGCTCTGGAGGAATAGCAACCAACTCTAGATTATTATGAACAGCTCTAGCAGGCATTTTATTCTCATCTAATGTATTATAACAATATTTGCAAATATGCTGCTCACATCCCAAATCAAAACAATCCTCTACCAACAAATAAGTTGCAAATTCCATCCACTTATCATTATCTTCTATTTCACTTTTTAAATACAGATTGACACCCCTAGTCTGATTTTTATAGTGACTTCGCCGACAACAAATACAAGAAACATTTGGTCTTTCACCTGAAATTACCTTAAACTTTGTCATTTCATCCTCAAATTTTTCTGTAATTACATGTTCTACATTGTCTTCAACATTTTGTTCTACTAATGTGTCAGTTTCTTCACTCTCTTGCTGAGGCCCAAAGTAACAAAACTCAATATCCTCACAGACCTGCTTCACATCTGAAACTGACCCACGCAAAAGAGCACTGTTCAACTCACTTAACTTTAGTGCTGGACTTTTTGCATAATACAACCTTCTCACTAACTTCCGCATTTGAGTATGATGTACTGCCAGCATTCTGAAATGGTGAAAAACACTTTCACAAACTTTCCTAGAAAGACAAGCCAGAGAATGACCTTGCAAACCAGTATGTTTTCTCACTCTGCAAGGGTCTAGTCCTTGCAACAGCTTAATCTTTTGTTTTACACTTTTTTTAGTATAGACTCGTAAAAAACTACATAATTTTTCAATAGATTCCTGTCGTACACTACAAACACTACTGCAATGCCAAGTGTACACAGGGTTTTTAGCACGTCTCCCTAAAACTTCAGCAGCTATCACTTCTTCTGCATTTCTTTCAACCATTTTCTCTTTCTCCATTGGACAACCATCATTAACCTCATAACCACTACCACTGGTGTCAACTGCATACAATAATTTTTCACTTAGTGAATAACTCTCTTCATTAAAAAAAGGCTCTGAACTAGAACTGTGTTTCCATTCTCCCAAAAAAACATCACAATTTTTTTTTTTATTAATAACTCTTTTCCTCCTACTTTTGGCCTTCATTACATATATTGATTTATCTAGTGATCGAATTCTGTTTAACAATAAAATAAACAGTTTCCTTTTTACTTCAAAAGCCTTTTCCACAATGCTTTCAATATGCTTCTTCTTTTTATAAAATAAAGCTATCTTTTTATATTTCTTTACATCTTTCAGCAAATTATGCACTACTCTCTTGTAAAATATTTTTTTGCGTAATTCCTTATACTGATTTTGTCTTCTTTTACCATACTTTATCTCCTTTGACTGAACATTTGCTTTTTTACTTTTCCTCTTATCTTTTTTCTTACTTAAAAAATTATTTGAAGTTGCAGCATTCTCTACATTCTGTTTGCTCCTACAAACATTTTTAATAAATTGCTTCGTGATCTTACCAGAAGATTTTTTCCTTTTAGCCACATTATCTTTTTCATTCAATACTTGTGGTTGATGTTTCTTCAAATAATTCTCCTGTCTCTGTTCTTTTCTTTTTCTTTTTTTTTCTGGCATACTTTCTCGATTTTAACGTTGAAAAACAGTATCTGCAAAAAAAGAGTCACAAAAAAATGTATATTAATAACTTTCAAATTTACAATATTCCATTACTGTACAAACACATTTTATATAAAAACAGACGAAAAAACTATAGCCCTGAACCACAAGTGTGACGATGATTAAAACACTACATACATAATGCATACTACTTTGAAGCAGTTCATGCCCTAAAGCCTACCTCACTAAAAGACTTCATGCTAACTAACTGAATGATTACAGTACTAAAAAGAGACACACTGGGTGAGTAACAGGGTGTTTGCTAGAAGTGTATGAATACTAACTGGGGAATTGAAGCTGCGAAAGACAACTGTGTAGCTCATTAGAGAACTGAATGCATACTGGATAGGCATTTAAAGCAGTCCCTGTGCTAAGGCCCGGCTCACTGCATGAGTACTTGGGTACTGACTAAATGATTAGACTACAGCAAGGAGACTGCCTGGATGAATTTATAACTGGTAGACTTTTCGCACAGGGAATGAATTAGTACTTGGTACTAAAAAGGTCACTAAAAGACTGCAAAGGGAGTGACAAGATGTTTGCTGGACTATATGGATATTGACTAGGGAATTGAAAGTATAAAAGACAAATCTCTAGGTGGTTAAAAGACTGCATGCATAGTGCATAGGGGTTTGAAGCAGTCCATGTGCTAAGTCCTGGCTCAGTGCATGAATACTTAGACAGTAACTGAATCATTAGAGCACTGGAAAGAGAGTGTCTTGGTGGATTTATAAATGTTTGGGTTTTGGCACAGTGAATGAATTACTACATGGTGCTGAATGAGTCACTAGAAGACTACAAAGAGAGTTATAGGGTGTTTCCTGGAAGTGTATGGAAACTGTCTATAGAATTGAAGGTGTGAAAAACAACTGTGTAGGTGGTTAGAGAACTACATGCATACTGCATGGACATTTGAAGCAGTCTATTTGGTAATGAATGGTTCACAACATAAGTACTTAGAAACTGACTAAATCATCAGACTACTTCTAGGACAGTGCCTGGGTAAAAATATTAAATTTTCAGTGCTGGGGGAGTAAAGACAATACTACATGGTACTGTACTTTAGTGTCAAAGCATGACTCATTTTATCAACGCATAAGCAAAGACTGGCTTCTAATGCTACTAAAACTTGACAACATGACAGGTTTCAAAACAGTTTTCTGTCAGCAGATGCACGATGTTACCAAACGTTTCTCTGACAGTGGTTCCCTAATGCACACAGACTCACATTGTGATTCTAGACAAGCACCACTATCCCTAGGAGTTTACCAAAACTCATTCACTACAGTGGAAGTGATAAGGGAACTGCACACAATCTACATATTTCACGACTACACTTTAGTGTCAATGCCTGACTCATTTAATCAACACATAAGCAAAGACTGGCTTCTAATGCTACTAAAACTTGACAACATGACAGGTTTCAAAACAGTTTTCTATCAGCAAATGCACGATGTTACCAAACGCTTCTCTGACAGTGGTTCCCAAATGCACACAGACTCACAGTGTGATTCTAGACAAGCACCACTATCCCTAGGAGTTTACCAAAACTCATTCACTACAGTGGAAGTGATAAGGGAACTGCACACAATCTACATATTTCACGACTACACTTTAGTGTCAATGCCTGACTCATTTAATCAACACATAAGCAAAGACTGGCTTCTAATGCTACTAAAACTTGACAAGATGACAGGTTTCAAAACAGTTTTCTATCAGCAAATGCACGATGTTACCAAATGCTTCTCTGACAGTGGTTCCCAAATGCACACAGACTCACAGTGTGATTCTAGACAAGCACCACTATCCCTAGGAGTTTACCAAAACTCATTCACTACAGTGGAAGAGGTAAGGGAACTGCACACAATCTACATATTTCACGACTACCCTTTAGTGTCAATGTCTGACTCATTTAATCAACACATAAGCAAAGACTAACTTCTAATGCTACTAAAACTTGACAACATGACAGGTTTCAAAACAGTTTTCTGTCAGCAAATGCACGATGTTACCAAACGCTTCTCTGACAGTGGTTCCCAAATGCACACAGAATCACAGTGTGATTCTAGACAAGCACCACTATCCCTAGGAGTTTACCAAAACTCATTCACTACAGTGGAAGAGGTAAGAGAACTGCACACAATCTACATATTTCACGACTCCACTTTAGTGTCAATGCCTGACTCATTTAATCAACACATAAGCAAAGACTAGCTTCTAATGCTACTAAAACTTGACATGACAAGTTTTAAAACTGTTATCTGTCAGTAAATAAACGATGTTACCAAATGCTTCTCTCACAATCCTTACCCAAATGCAAACAGACTCACAGTGTGATTTTAGACAATCAACACTATCCTAGGACTTTACCAAAACTCATTCACTACTGTGGAAGGGGTAAGGGGACTGCACACAATCTACATATTTAAGTACAGCACATCAGTGTCAAGGCATGACTCATTTAATCAACATATAAGCAAAGACTGGCTTCTAATGCTACTAAAACTTCACAACATGACAGATTTAAAAACAGTTTTCTATCAGCAAAAGCACGATGTTACCAAACGCTTCTCTGACAGTGGTTCCCAAATGCACACAGGCTCTCTGTGTGATTCTAGACAAACAACACTATCCCTTACACTATACCAAAACACATTTCTTCATCTACAAGGAGTACTACATTTTACTGCAGAAACATAACTAATTTCACAAATTAATAAACAATAAGTGGTTTCTAAATCTACCAAAATATAAGAACTGCATAGTTATCTGTCTACAAACACATGAAAAAACACAAATACTTATAACAAAATGGTTTCTACATGCACACACACTGTCAATAAGATTGTAGAGAAAAAAAAATACTCCCTACACTTTAGCAGAAAAAATACATTAGTCTGATTAAAATAAAAATAGTCTACATACATCCCCTCACAATTAAATAACTCACCTTTCAAGATGTTTTGTAGATTAAGAAGTATATCACTCACACACCAGATTTTCTTATACAGAATCTCTGCACTGTGCACCTGTCAGCAAAACCAAAGAATGGCAAAGTTTCCCTCTCATTTTCCACACATATACATGTAAACATCCAATCACATTCCTTCCCACATAAATTCAAAAGCAAACACACATTTCTATTGGTTAAACATTTCAACCCTTTCCAAATGACATAAACTTCAACCCTTCCCCCAATCTGCCTTCTGCCCGTTACCATAGAAACAGGTCATGGAAAACTGTACTGAGCACACAGGTCACAAGTTCAGCACTCACAATGTTGCTAATCAAAACACCAAGTGTGCTTGACTTCTCAACATATCAGCTTATCATATATAATGTTCCTTACAATCTGTTTTTGTTAACCAATAAGAATCAAGCGTTTAAAAAACAGAAATATGCACCCTACCTTTCAGTGTAGAAGGTTGTCAAACAACCAATGATTTCTTGTCTTTTTTCAAAATTGCATCTTAGCCACCATTTTAGAAACATCTTACTTTCCAAACTGCCATTTCATTTACAGAGACCATCTGAGTGCATCCAGACCTCCTTACAAGATGCTTACAGTGTGGATTGTGGGACACAGCTACATTTTCTGGAGCCAAAGGTATGCAGAAAACAAAGGCATTCACAAAGACCTAGGTTTGCCAAATGTAGACATTAAATGGATTGGACAGAGAGGGTTAAAGTGGCACCAATTGATGCCATTGGTGAAATCCTTCATGCAAATCCAACACCCTGACCTCATAATAGTGCACTGTGGTGGCAATGACCTAGGCACTTTGACTGGGGTAGGTCTGGAAATGCTTATGAAGGACACCTTTGCACAACTGATTTCACTTTTCCCTAAAACTGCCTTTGTGTATTCTAACATATGCCAAAGGCAGAAATGGAACTGGTCCGATCATTTTTGTCCACAGATTGAGAAAGCTAGGAAACATGTGAATATATATGTTTCTGCTTTTCTCCGAGACAACAGAATGGGGTCCATTTACAATAACAATCTGCGCTTTCATATGCAAGAGATGTATAGGAGAGATGGAGTACACTTTACTGATGAAGGAAACAGAGTCTTCCTCAACAACTTTAGACTCTGTATAGGTACTTACTTATAAGTACCAAAAACTCTCAATGAACACAATGGCTCTTTTTAGAGCCACTCAAGAACAAAACACTTAAGCTTAATCTTTATCTCCCAACAATTTCATTTTTTTCCCCTTGGATCCACAAACCCACCGCGAGAGGATCCGTGCATCTTGCGCGCATTTCGCCGCTTTTTTTTTTTTTAAAAAGGGGGGCCCCAGGGGGTCCTTCTGGAACCCCCTAAGCACCTCTAGAGGGTCAGAGTATTTCCACTCTGCCCCCTTTATATGATTTATGCACTTATTCCCCTTGCTTCTTCAGCCTCGCTTCTACCGAGGCAGAAAATGGCCACCAACAGTTCCTGGTTTCGAATGTAGAGAGACGCTCGACAGCCAATTAGCATTCAGCGCGCGATCGGGAGGGTGCGCGCTCGGTTCGGGGAGGGTTCGCGTACAGTGCGGGTGGGGTCCGCAGATCCTCCGCGGCCATAGATCTCATTAACTTTTTTACCCTTATTTTCTCAGGAACTACTGAACAGATTCACACCAAATATGCAAAAGGCATGAGTCCAAACTGAGGACTACCTCTTTGCCAAATTTGGTGTCATTCCGTTCAGCGGTTCGGGCTGTAGCTGCGACAACAGATCCTATGGGAAATTGCATAGGGAAAACGCGTGTTGGGACCCCCCTTTTTTCTCAGCCCCCGCTTGACGAATCACCACGAAACTTTCAGGGTATGAGCGGAGCGGAGCTGGCCAAAAGTTAGGAGAATTTCGCGAGGATTCGTCAACCGGCGCCAAAGATATTCCCAATAGAATGTTGCGGATTTCCTATGGAAAATAGGTCCTAACTATAACTATCTACTGGTGACCACCAGCAGATAATACATATATATATATATATATATATATATATATATATACACATTTGAATACTGTTCATTTGATATCTAGGAAAGCCTTTTTGTTAGAGAGTGTTGCACAAATAAATCCCCTTGCCTTATTCGGAAAACAGTCTTTTGATGTATCTCATTTTATAAGAGTGAAATCCCTTTCCTTGTAGTGTTTTTATTGCTTTGCCGTGATTGTGCCTCCCTGTGGGAAGGTGGCATATTCTATTATTTGGGAGGGCGAAGCAAAACACTGGTTGGGTTTGTGAGTGGATGTGTGAGTCTGAGTGGGTGAGTGAATGGGTGCATGTATATCTGAGTGAGTCGATGACTGGATGTGTGAATCTGTGCGTGTATGAGTGAGAGGCTGAGTGTATAAGTCTCTAAGAATGTCTGAGTGAGTGACGGTGAGAGTGTCTCAGGGGGTCTGTCAGTGGGTGTGTGAGTGTCTCAGTGGGTCTGTGAGTACATACATGAGTGTGTGAATAGGTTGGTGTGTGGGTGCGTGAGTCTTTGAGTGGGTGTGTACATGGGTGCGTGACTCTCCAAGTTAGTCTGTAAGTGGGTGCATGAGTATCTGAGTGGGTCTGTGAGTGGGTGCACGAGTGCCCAGGTGGGACTGTGCATGGCCGTAAGAGTCTCTAAGTGGGTATGAGACTGTGCGCATAAGTCTATGAGTGGGTCTCTAAGTAGGTGCATGAGTCTCTGAGTGGGTCTGTACATGTATGCATAACTCTCCAAGTGAGTCGGTAAGTGGGTGAATGGGTACCTGAATGGGTATGTGAGTGGGTGCATGAGTATCTGAGTGGGTGTGACTGGATGTAAAAGTGTGTGAGTAGGTATGTGAATGTGAATGTGAATGGGTCAATGTGTCCGAGTGAATCTCCACCCTGACCCCTTATCTTAGCTTTCACATAAGTTTTAAGCCCCGAGAACCATTCCCGATCGATAAAATGGCAGCAGCAACTTTCTTTTCAGGTAGTGTCCAGCCAATCACAGCATTCCCGCTGGCGCCCTTTCGGGGTTTACCTCAAATACGTCGTGATTTCATAGCGATCACCGCAAATCCACGGCGAAATATCCGCAACCAGAAATATCACAATATTGTTTGTATTTATTTCACAAAAACTACTGAACGGATTTGCACTAAATAACTAGAAAGCACAATCTGCGAAACAACATCTACCTTTCTGCAAAATTTGGTGTAATTCCGTCCAGCGCTTCGGGCTGTAGGTTCGACAACGCGTTCCTATGGGAATTAACATCACAAAATCACCCTTATTTCGCACCCTTTATTTCTCGGGCCTCACTGCACAGATCACCCCCAAACTTCCCATGACACACAGAACCTACTTTGACACTTTTTTTGAAAATTTCATAAAGATTGGTCAAACGACGCCAAAGTAGTAGGCGACGTCAAAGTAGTTGGCTATATATATATATATATATATATATCCATATGCAAGCACACCACAATTGAGGCGCCACACACGGTATGTTGGTTCACCTTTTTAATTGGCAGGATGGCAGGGAAATAACAGCACCACCTTGTCAGCAAAGTTCATGGCCATACGCGTTTCAGGTTAGTCACCCTTGTTCACTGGCATCCGGTGGGGAGAAAGCAGCAACAGTTCTTTCGCCGCATTCGCAGCTATTTGAAGTAAGTCCGCCCCAATGGGCGTGTCTCAAAATTGCATTGTGGTCTTTGTTGTTCTTGATCCATAGTGGTTTGCCGCTGTAGCCCCAAGTAGCTTTAAACCTATAGTAGGTTACTGTCCCAGGTAGGGCTGAGTCCCCGCCTTTGTAGATCCCACCAACATGGTCACACCGTTCCTCTGTAGCTCGTTGTACTCAACGCGCTGGAGCCGCACATCTGCAGCGGGGCGTCTCGCGATCCGGAGCCGACCGCTATATATCCATATGCAAGCACACCACAATTGAGGCGCCACACACGGTATGTTGGTTCACCTTTTTAATTGGCAGGATGGCAGGGAAATAACAGCACCACCTTGTCAGCAAAGTTCATGGCCATACGCGTTTCAGGTTAGTCACCCTTGTTCACTGGCATCCGGTGGGGAGAAAGCAGCAACAGTTCTTTCGCCGCATTCGCAGCTATTTGAAGTAAGTCCGCCCCAATGGGCGTGTCTCAAAATTGCATTGTGGTCTTTGTTGTTCTTGATCCATAGTGGTTTGCCGCTGTAGCCCCAAGTAGCTTTAAACCTATAGTAGGTTACTGTCCCAGGTAGGGCTGAGTCCCCGCCTTTGTAGATCCCACCAACATGGTCACACCGTTCCTCTGTAGCTCGTTGTACTCAACGCGCTGGAGCCGCACATCTGCAGCGGGGCGTCTCGCGATCCGGAGCCGACCGCTATATATCCATATGCAAGCACACCACAATTGAGGCGCCACACACGGTATGTTGGTTCACCTTTTTAATTGGCAGGATGGCAGGGAAATAACAGCACCACCTTGTCAGCAAAGTTCATGGCCATACGCGTTTCAGGTTAGTCACCCTTGTTCACTGGCATCCGGTGGGGAGAAAGCAGCAACAGTTCTTTCGCCGCATTCGCAGCTATTTGAAGTAAGTCCGCCCCAATGGGCGTGTCTCAAAATTGCATTGTGGTCTTTGTTGTTCTTGATCCATAGTGGTTTGCCGCTGTAGCCCCAAGTAGCTTTAAACCTATAGTAGGTTACTGTCCCAGGTAGGGCTGAGTCCCCGCCTTTGTAGATCCCACCAACATGGTCACACCGTTCCTCTGTAGCTCGTTGTACTCAACGCGCTGGAGCCGCACATCTGCAGCGGGGCGTCTCGCGATCCGGAGCCGACCGCTATATATCCATATGCAAGCACACCACAATTGAGGCGCCACACACGGTATGTTGGTTCACCTTTTTAATTGGCAGGATGGCAGGGAAATAACAGCACCACCTTGTCAGCAAAGTTCATGGCCATACGCGTTTCAGGTTAGTCACCCTTGTTCACTGGCACCCGGTGGGGAGAAAGCAGCAACAGTTCTTTCGCCGCATTCGCAGCTATTTGAAGTAAGTCCGCCCCAATGGGCGTGTCTCAAAATTGCATTGTGGTCTTTGTTGTTCTTGATCCATAGTGGTTTGCCGCTGTAGCCCCAAGTAGCTTTAAACCTATAGTAGGTTACTGTCCCAGGTAGGGCTGAGTCCCCGCCTTTGTAGATCCCACCAACATGGTCACACCGTTCCTCTGTAGCTCGTTGTACTCAACGCGCTGGAGCCGCACATCTGCAGCGGGGCGTCTCGCGATCCGGAGCCGACCGCTATATATCCATATGCAAGCACACCACAATTGAGGCGCCACACACGGTATATATATATATTTTTTTTTATATTTCTTTTTATTAAACCATTTCGACTGTAATACATAAAGGACATAACAGCAGGCGACATCAATTCCAATCAGATTAGATTCTTACATTTCAAGCATAATTACAAGCATCTTTCCTGGCGGTTAGGGGTTTTCCATAGCCTCATCCTCAGTTCGCTGGTATATATATATATATTTTAAGTACAGTGTGGCGTTAGCCACTCTGCAGTTATAGTTTCCAGAAATAGGAATTCCTCTGATTTTTGATTGGTACTAACTGAGCCACCATTTGACAAATCTTCTCGAAACTTTGCAGACCTATTGCTTTTTCCACATTGGCTGATGATGCAGAGTTTTGTGGTGATTAGTTAAGGGGGTGCAATGAAAAATAGCGGGGGGGTCCTAAAACAGATTTTTCTACCAATGCACTTTTCATAGACTTTTTAGACAGAAGTAGCGGCAAAATGGCCGAATAGATTATCATGAAATTTGGCAGGAATGTAGATTGTGGAGTGGATAGGGTCCTTTTTGTTACTTATTTTAAATAAGATCAGTAATTCACATGCACCTCCATTTTGTATTTGAGCACTGGTGGCCCACATATAATGGAAGTGGGACTGGACATAGAGAAGCTCATCTGGATCACGTGGGCTCTTGTCTGCAGGGAACACTCAAACCTCTGAATACCAGAATATCACCGACTGGTAGTTAACACTGTCAAAGGCTGTAGAGGAAACAACCATTACAAGAAGGCAGCAATCACTATTAACTGCAATCTGAAGGGTGTCATCAGCCACTTGAACTGACTGCACTGTCTATCTCCATGTGGCAATGAGACCTTAAATCTGACTAACCTGTATACAGCAAGTGGGCGGTAATTAGCATGCTCATCAGGATCCAGGTTAACCTTCTTAGTAGTGACAGCCTTTAAAGTCAGGAATGCACCTTACCTTGTAGAAGGGATATTTTGATAGTATATAGCAGTGCAGGAAGGACCTCAAGACATGGCTCTTCAACTGAACCGCAGAACCTGCCCCCCCCCACACATAGCACCTTGAGACCCTCACAGGTGAGTAGTTGGCTTTATAAGATCACTGCCCGATTGCTTGAATGCTGCAAGTGCATCTCCAGAAATCTTCTACTCGATTAGTGATTGGGTGATATCGTTTTAGTAGTCCAAGTATGAACAGAAGAGTGGCTGGGTGCCTAAGAGTACTCAGGCTAAGAGTGGAATATGTTTTAACTGTTGGAGTTTAGAACAGACATTGGTAAAACCAATGGATCTTGTTTATGAGAACTAATGGTTTTGCCAATGGTTTTTAGACATGTTGTATAGCATCCCAGCTACAGTGTAGTCTGTCTAAAAACACAAATGCTGAATAATGTGGCTGCCGCACAATTTCAAAAGTGATCATGCATTTCAACATGCATGCACACGCTTCCAAGAAGATACAGACCAGGACTTTATTTTCTTTTTATTTACTGATCCAAGATAAATCCCTAAATTTAAAAGCACTTTTTAAAAACGTAAAACAAAAGTTTGTTACAGAATAAAACAAGTTCAAAGGCTTGAGTAGGTTGGTGTGAAGTAACACAGTGGGTGGGTGTTGGGGAAAAAGCAACACAGTGGGGAGATAAAAAGCAACCCAGCAGGTGAGGGGCGATGCAAGAGCGAGCTAACACGTGGCAAAGAAAGAAGCATACAGGTGAAGGAGAGTAAAATGATGTGAGGGCAAGGGAGAAGTATATAGGCAAGAGAGGCACGAGTGTGATATGTCCAGAGGAATGAGTGTGATCTCATTCAACCATTCCTCAGCTTCAGCTTTATTTATCAGCCTATCTTCCAGATATAATTGCTGAAGTTAGTCATGAAAAGCTCCCTCTATTTCCTCATCAGTGGTCAATTTAGTTTTGCCCCCATTTTCAATTACTCTTATCGAATTCCGAGTTCTATCTGACTTTGCTTTCCAGACCAGTAGTCTCCCTGCCCCTCCCCGTACTCAAAATTGGCCAACTTGCTCGCATCCCATCGCTTTTGGACTCTCATCTGGAGAGTTGTGTCCAACTGTTCTTTTAATTTCTCCATTTTGACCTTGCTTTCCTTCCTTTCCTCTATTTCTCTTCACTACTCATGTTTGCTTCGTTGATCTTCATATTTGCTTCAATTTGAGCAATCTCCTCACTATACTGCCTGTTTCTGAAACACAGTTTGCTTGTAATCTTCCCCCTCAGAAAGGCCGTCAGGCAGTCCCACACCATAGACAGCGAAGCAGAACCAACGTTATGACCTAAACATTCCTTAGTTTCAAGGCTCAGATGACCCATATCCTCTGAGTCCTGAAGCAGTATTCAGTCCAGAGTCCAAACTCTACCTGACTTCCTACTCTCAAGATCAAAATCGAGATACATCCCTGAGTGATCAGATAAGTGGGGTGTCAAATACCCAACATCCTGTACTTCCCCCCTCAAGCTAAAACTAATCAGGGTGAAATCGATCTTAGATTTGTGACCATACTTTCCGTTATAATAGGAAGCAGCAAATTGTGAGCCTAAGCTCTCTCTCCAGACATCACTTAGACCCATCTGCTTCATTATTGAATGTAAATAAGTGCAAGATTTAGATGCTACCACAGCCCTACTATTTGGTGATTTATCTCATTTAGGATCAGGCACGATATTGAAATCTCCAGCCATAATCACAGGGTCATCAAAGTCCAACAGGTTAGTAAAGATAGTTTTTAAAGAGTGAGGGTCATAATGGTTTGGACCATAATATCCTACCCAAGTTATGAAGTTACCCATTATATTTACTTTTAAGATAACCCACCTACCACCGGTGTCGACTAAAGACTTTATTACACTGGCCTTAAGTTATTTTTTAATTAGAATGGGGACCCCTCTGACATTGGCACTCTGATCAGTGCAGACTATATGCTCAAACCATTTTAGGTTCATAAAGATAGTGGTAGATTCATTTTTTGTCAGGTGGGTTTCTTGTGAGATAATGACGTGCTGGAGAATCTCTAATATATTGCAAGATCTTGGCCCTTCTCTGTTTAACGCGCAGACCATTGACGTTCTATAATAACAGCTGAATCATTCTCTAAATATAAAAAACTTTGGGATTTTGGGATGGATTTGAAGCAAAATTGAAAAAGAAAAAAGCCAGACCACTGCATTCCCAACTCCAATAGGTATCTTAACTAAAGTGAATGAGGAACTTTTTAATTTTTTTTTCTCCCACAATTCACCCAGTGAACCCCTCCCACCTCTCCCACCCCAATGCTCTACCCTGGAGAACCCACCCCTGTGTTATCCTGGACTAGCTGTTAGTCCTAGCTGCTTCACCCGGAGGCTGCCCGCCTCCAAACCTCTCTATTCATGCGGAAGCCATAACTATAGCACATTAGATAAGTGCCTGCCTCTCTTTTCATATTCTTATTATTTTTTATGTTTCCGTTCTTTTATTTGTGTATTAAATTGATTACTTATCTATATATCTGTTTACCCATTTTTTCTATTTTTTTATTTTTGTGATATTTGTGATATCTATAAAAATTTGTAACCCCCCCCCCCCAAACGTGTCCCCCTCTGCCCTCCGTTAATAACTAGTTGGCTTAAGCATGTCGCCTGAGAAAGAAACAATATAGTGATATTAAATATTGCCTTTCCTCATGCTCTCTAAGAGTTCCCCGCCTCCTGTTTAGACCTAATACTATGCAATTTATTTTTATGCACAATTCTTAGGGATGCTGGAAATTTGGGTTGGGCAACCGCCCCCAATTGTTTAAAATCCTCCAGTTTTCTCCCCAGCTCCCATTGCCTGTCTAGGGTAACTCTAGCTCGGTCAGACCGTATTTCTAACGAGTTATCTCTCCCTTTCTGCGATTTAGATTTCAAGGCCATAATCAGATTTTTTTTCTTTTAGGGAATACGTATGAAAATTCAAGAGGATCTTCCGAGGCTTAGTTTTGCTAAGGTTCCTCCTGAAAGGGTGTCTGTGTACCCTTTGTATGTCTTTCTTTATTTCTTCCTCAGCCTCATCCAACTGTAGCGTTTCTTTCAATAATGTGACCATAAAAGATTTTAAGTCTTCTCCTTCTTTTCCCTCCAGGATATTCAGTATACGAAGATTACTTCTCCTGGAGTTATTTTCAAGTTGTTCTAGCTTGTCACGGACCTCCTGTTCTTCTTTTTTCAAGGCGAGTATGTCAGTTTTGGCAATACACAGTTCATCTTTCAGTTCTCCTACTGTGTTTTCAAGGGTCTCAGTTCTTAAATTTAGAAGTTCTATCTTCCTTTTCAGTGATTCGCAAAAGCCCCTAATTTTGCCCTGATTAGATTCGGAGACTGCAAACCCCTTTTTGATGTCTTCCGAGAGGGTATGGAACAGCGCTTCCATGATTGTTAACGAACTCCCTGTAGAGTCGCTAGAGGCTGCTTTGACCCTAGCTGACTTTTCTCTCTTCCCTTGGTCTGGAGGGGAGGAGATCCCGGGAGCCACAGCTTCGCCCTGTCCCCCAGCAGGCATCTGCTCCTGGCCATTAATGGGGTTAAGTAAAGCAGAGCCCTCCAAAGCCGCCATTTGCTCTATGTTGCGGTCTATATGAGGAAGGTTTCCCTGCTTTTTCCTAAATTCTTCTCCCTGCCTTATAATGTCAATTCTCCCTGCCTTATAATGTCAATCACTGTAGGCTGAACCTTAAAATAGGATCTCAAGGAGGAGGTGATCTTTAACTTGTTGTCACCCAATCTCTCCCTACCTCTGCTTACTTTATTGCCAGCCTTAATGCTACGACTTTTTACTTCGTAGCGCAAAATAACGCAGGGATTTCCCTTTTCAAGGCTCTGTGCTGCTTCTTGGGTGGAAAAAGGAAGGGAAAAGCCCTTTTTCTTCCCCCTACTGGCTGTGATCTCTCTCCCTGGGTTCTGCTTTTTCTCTCTGGCCACCGTTTTAAGGGGCCTCTGGGAACCCCCCTGCTCCCTTTACCTTCACTCACGAAGTCTGAATTGCTGCTATCCTCTATAGTTGGCTGAGAGGAGCTTAGGGGATCCAGCTCTTCTTTGTTCCCACAAATCTTCCCAGAAATCTTCACTGCTGCTCCGTATGCTGTTCCCGCTTTCTCCACCAGGCATGCAGATCGCGTGCTGCCACTACCTGAGCTGCCCCGGAGGACACTGTGAGCCGCCGCTCTACAGCCTCTCCTCAGCTCCAGGGTGGCTTCCTCCCAGCAGGTACTGACGAGAAGGACAGCAGAATCGCGGACCGCCATAGCAGGCGACCCGCTACTACACATATCCGGAGGGGCAGCAAAAAAGGTATTTAAATATTTCCGCAGGCAGATTTTCTCATTTGTCAGAGCTTCCGAAGCTCATTTGCGAGAGCGGGCACCTCCAGTGAGCAAGCGACCAGCTTCAGGCAGCCGCCTTGTTCTCCCAATCCACAATCTTAGCACATATTGCAACAACAGCTCCTAGATCAGGAGAGTACGAAGGAAGAAGTTAAGAGAGCGATCTCTCTAGGCAAGGGAGGTAAGGCGGCAGGCCCAGATGGTCTATGCGTGAAGCTCTATAAAAGCATAGGGGACGTTCTAATCCCAGCAAAGACTCAGCTCTTTAACAATATTTTAAGGGATGGCAAAAAATTGCCAGATTCCTGGGCTGAGACAACAATCACCTTAATATTAAAACCAGGAAAAAATCCTGCAAGCTGTGAGTCTCATAGGCCCATATCGCTGCTAAATGCAGATTATAAGATCTTTGCCAAGGTTTTAGCTGACAGGTTAAGCAAAGTAGCTACTGATATAGTACATCTCAACCAAAACGGTTTCATTAAGGGGAGAAATCTTTATGAACTCACATATGATTTAATAGGCGCAATAGATCTTGCCACAACGCACTCGCTCCCTTTTGCTGCTGGGTGTACTTGGAGGCTGTAATGGAGAGGTATAATATCGGCGAGAAATTTTGCAGAGCAGTTAAGTTGATATACCGGAGTCCATCTGCAAAGCTGTTGGTCAATGGCAATTTAACAAGGCCCTTCTAGATAACCAGGGGCACTAGGCAGGATTGTCCCTTATCTCCCCTTCTCTTCAATTTGTACATCGGACCTTTGCTCAGAAACTTAGGAATGAGGTGGGAATCTTACCATTCAAGCATGACGGATGGGTGAGAAAAGTGTCCCTTTATGCGGATGATTTTTTGATCCGTACCTCAGATTTTTTGATCCGCACCTCAGATCTTTTAACAGCCCTGCCTCCCGTGATAAAACATGCTGAGGATTTCTGTAGGATTTCAGGATTGAGATCAACGTGGGAAAAACAGAGGTCATGTCGTGGAATCTGAATGGGAGCCAACATCAGACCAAAAGAGAAATTAGGTATCTAGGGGTAAAAATAGCACAAGATATTGATGAAATCATAGGGGCCAATATGTCCAATATAACTAGGGAATGAGGGGCTCATGAAGGGTTGGGCCCATGTCCCCCTGACAATCTTTGGCAGGATAAACCTGGTTAAAATGAGGGTTTTGCCAAAAATTCCCTTCCTTTTTAATGCCATTCCACTGCACTTCTGTAAATCTTCCATTGATATACTTCATCAGGCTATAAACTCATTTATTTGAGCCTATAAGGGATCTAGAATTGCCTGGAAGAAGCTGAGACGGGGAAGGGCGAGTTATGTCTTTCAGACATACAGTATAATGCATGGGCCTTCCAATTGTCCCACTCGAGGATGTTGTTAAAATCCCCCGACTGTTCCGGGGTTGGGGAAATGTTTGCCGCAATGCTGAGGGGAGTTCATTTAACTCAGGAGGGCTTCATGTTCAAATACGGACTCTCTAAATTTTTTTTAAAGATAAGGCTAAAAGTATTGCAGGCAACGGCCAGAATATGGGCTAACATCAGACGGCTGTCGGGGCTTAACTACTTTTCCAGTCTGGCCCCTCTCTGGGATTCCCCGGACTGCTTAAAGGACAAACTTGCACAGCCACTAAGGGAGGCTGGACTCAGTGTATGGGGGGGGGACTTGGCTCAGGAGGGTGCACTCTTACCCTGGAAAATGTTACATGCTCAGCTGGAGGGGAATATCTCCTAATTTAAATATGTACAACTTGAGAGCTGGCCTCAAAATCAGAAATCCCTTATCGGTGCAGGAAACTTATTGGAGGCATATTTGGTGAGAAAACCTGCAGGGAAAAAAGGAATCTCCTTCTGGTATTGGAAAACCGAAGAAGAAATAGACGGGGAGTTCAAACTGCCGGAAGATCTATGGGGGGGTCTGTCTACCAGGCGAGCCAGTTCAACAACTCTGGCAAGAATCTCTGGGTACCCTTTTCCGTACTGTCACACCGGCATGGTTAAGGAGGAATCATTTCTTCTCAATTCACAGGGCTTACCTGACTCCGCAAAGACTCTCAAAGATGATGAAAGGACCCCCTTTAAGATGCAGGAAAGGCGGCTTGGAGAGAGCGTCAGACATACATATGTTTCAGGAATGCCAGGCTATCCTTGATTTTTGGGTAAAAGTTGGTGAAACCATTTCGAGAATTCTAGACCTCCAAGTCAAGATAAGCCTATCTATGATAATATTTAGGATTTATGAAGATGTTATAGGTTCAGCTAGATCATTTCTTTTCTATGCAATATTGTTGGCCAGGCGGGAAATTTGTTGGCGATGGTTTGAATGTTCGCCACCTCAATATTCTGATTGGTTATCCTCTGTTATTTCGACATCTAAGTTAGATCTGAGGGGACTTCAATCAAACAGGAAAAAAGCTCTCTGGAAGTTTTTACTAAAATGGCAAGATACAGAGGTGGGTGGAGATAGGTAGACCTCGCCGCATTTAATAAACATCCTTCCCTATGATTATACCTCTCTGGATCTCCCTGGACCGCGATGGGCCCCTTCCACCGTTGCATGGCCATCTAAGCAGTCGCCGGTAAATACTGGACCAAATAAGAGAGTTGACCTTACCCGTTTGGGTTGGTACCATTCCACTACACAGCTGTGCCTGCAGAGGAGAATAAAACATATACCTATCTGCCAGATGAACAAGTTACTTACCTTCGGTAACGCTTTTTCTGGTGGATACAGTATCTGCCTGTGGATTCCTCACCTTATGAATATCCCCTACGCCAGCATTCCGCTGACTTTTTTCCTAGCTCTCCACGCCGACGAGGACGTCTGCTCCGCTCGCGACTCCGCATGATGTCACCGGAGCCATAAGAGAGCCTCGTTGGCGTGATGACGTCGGTTCCACCCATTTTTTCCATGCCTCCGAGGCGCACAGGTGGACCGACAACAGATTCAAAGTATAAGAAGTACACACCATTTGAACAAATATACACAGTACAAAATAAAAAAGGAAAGCTAAAGAACATAAGCATTTCCTATAAATGTACCAGATAGAAAGAAGATACAATGTAAAACAACAAGCCAAATAAGGCATCCTTTAAGGTATACAAAGGTGGACAATGGGGAGGAGGGTGGGACAGTGAGGAATCCACAGGCAGATACTGTATGCACCAGAAAAAGCGTTACCGAAGGTAAGTAACTTGTTCTTCTGATGGATACATCTGCCTGTGGATTCCTCACCTTATGAATAGATTCCCACAGCAGTCCCGCTTCCGAAGGAGGGTGTCCACCCTTTTATAGCAAAAAGTCCTGCAAGACAGAGCGCGCAAAGTGGCCCTCCCTCCTCATTTCGGAGTCCAAGCAATAATGCTTTGCAAAAGTGTGGAGGGAGGCCCAAGTCGCTGCCTTACAAATATCCAGTACAGGAACACCTCTGGCTAGAGCATAGGTGGAAGACTTGGGTCTATTAGAATGAGCTCAAATACCCTCAGGTGGTTCCTTACCAGCAAGGGCGTAGCAGATCTTGATGCACAAGATGATCCATCTGGATAGAGTGCGCTTGTGCACAGCCTTGCCTTTTGTTCGACCAACGTAGCCCACAAAGAGCTGATCGTCCATACGTAAGTCCTTTGTCTTGTCCAAATAAAAGCTCACCGCTCTTTTAGGGTCCAGGCAGTGAAGTTGCTCCTTCTCCCCTTTTGAAGGGTGAGGGGGAGGATAAAACACAGGGAGAGTTATGGACTGCCCCAGATGAAAGGGAGTAACTACCTTAGGCAGAGAAGCAGCCCTGGTCCCGAGGACCATCCTTTCAGTATGTATGGTCAAAAACGGGGGTTTTGAACTAAGAGCTTGAAGCTCACTCACCCTCCTCACTGAGGTAATGGCTACCAGAAAGACTGTTTTAAAAGACAAAAGCCTCAAAGGACAGCTATGTAAAGGAACCCATCAAGAAAGTTAAAACAAGATTTAGATCCCATTGGGGCATAAGAAAGGGCGTAGGCAGAAACCTATTGGTAAGGCCCTTGGTAAACCTCAAGACGAAAGAAGACTGAAATAAAGACGGCTGATCAGGTTGACACGATAGACCCGATAAGGTCGACAAATAGCCCTTAACCGTGGCCTCAGCACAACCTTGCTGAGCCAAGGAAAGAGCAAACTGAAGAACATTTGACAAGTGGGCCTTTAAAGGATCAATGGATCACTCTCCACATCATTTAACAAACTTGGACCATCTATAGGAATAAATAGACTTTGTAGAGTGTCGCCTGGAAGATAAGATAACATCCACAACGTCCGGCGGGAGAGAGAATGAACTCATGTTGCCCTGTTCAATCTCCAGGCATGAAGGTGCAGGCTCTGGAGGTGGGGGTGTAGAACCTGCCCCTGCGACTGTAAGAGGAGGTCTGCCCTGAGAGGGAGACGGAGCGGAGGGTGCGATGAGCGGTGAAGAAGATCTGTGTACCACACCCTTCTTGGCCAATCCGGGGCGATCAATATGACTTGGGCCCGGTCTTGGCGAATCTTCCTCAGAACCCGGGGAATCAAGGGTATGGGAGGAAACGCGTAAAGGAGTTGTGAGCTCCAATCCAATTGAAACGCGTCGCCCAGCGCTCCCTGCAGCGGAAACTGGACACTGCAGAACAACGGGCAGTACGCCTTCTCGTGGGTGGCAAACAGGTCCAACCGAGGAGACCCCCACATCCGGAAGATGTGATGGACCAACTCAGGAATAAAGCCGCCACTCGTGATCGCCGACTGAGACTGTCCACAAGAACATTCAGCACACCGGCTAGATGATTTGCAAACACACAAATCTGATGGTTCTGAGTCCAGGACCAGAGTCGCAGAGCCTCTCGAGAGAGACCATATGACCCTACACTTCCCTGTTTGTTGATGTTTGTAGTGTTGTCAGTCAGGACCTGAACTGACTGACCGCGAAGGGAGGGAAGGAAAGTCTTTAGTGCCAAACGTATCACCTGCAATTCCAGAAGGTTGATTTGAGGCAACCTTTCCTCTGGAGAACAAAGACCCTTGACCTCCAGATCCCCCAGATGAGCACCCCACCCTAGAGTGGAGGCATCCGTGAACACTGTGGCCACCGGCGGAGGAAGCTGAAAGGGCTTGCCTTGAAACTGGTTGCCCTGCACACTCCACCAAGTCAACTCCGCTGCAGCGTCTCTGGAGTTTCGGACTGACTCCCTGAGATCTCCGTTGTGTTGAAACCACTGTCTGCGGAGGCACCACTGGAGCGCCCTTATGTGCCAGCCCGCATGACTGACCAACAGAATGCAGGAAGCGAGCAGACCGAGCAGGCGAAGGACCGGAACGACCGCTCCTTTGTAAAACAAGAGAATCATCTCCTGAATGTCAAGAATTCTTTGTGGAGGAGGAAAAGCTTGACACACAGTAGTGTCCAGTACCACCGCTATGAACAAGTTGCGCTGAGAGGACACCAGGTGAGATTTGGGCACATTGATTGAAAAACCCAAGTTGAACAACAGTTGAGATGTTACTCGCAGATGATGAAGCACCATCTCTGGAGACTCCGCTTTGAGCAGCCAGTCGTCCAGATAGGGGAAAACAGGAATCCCGACCTTCTGAGATGAGCTGCCACCACTGCCATCACCTTTGTGAAGACTTGAGGTGCAGTAAGAAGACCAAACGGGAGGACTGCAAATTGGTAGTGCTGCGACCCTACCGTAAAACGGAGATACTTCCTGTGCGACTTCAGAATGGGGATGTGAAAATATGCATCCTGTAAGTCGATCAACACCATCCAGTCCTCTTGCTGCAGCGCCAGAAGAACCTGAGCAAGGGTCAGCATCTTGAATTTCTCCTGCTTCAGGTAAAAATACAAGACCCTGAGGTCCAGAATCGGACGTAACCTGCCGTCCTTTTTGGGGATCAGGAAATACCGGGAGTAGTATCCCTGACCCCTTTCCTGCTCTGGAACCACCTCTATCGCACCTTTTTGTAGTTAAGCAAGGACCTCCTTCTATAGAACAAGCAAATGGTCCTCTGAACAAAAACCTTGGCAAGGAGGGTTCGGATGAGGAAATTTCCGAAAGGGAAGGGCGTACCCATTCTCTACAAGGTTTAAAACCCAAAGGTCTGACGTGACCGATTTCCAACCCTGTAGAAAATGAGACAGCCGACCCCCAACAGGACCCACGTGATCCAGGATGCGGGAACTAGGTCTGCTTTCCTGGGGTGCCGGAGGGAGCAGGGGAGGCAGAAGAGGAGGAGGAGAGATTGTGAGCAGAACCATGTTGGGGAACTTTGACTCTTCCTCTCTAACACTTATAGAGGGGATTCTGCTGCTGCTGAGTTTGACGGAAGCTGTGAAAGGAAGACCTTCCAAAGCCACGATATTTTTTGCAGCCAAAACCCCTCGACTGGGTTTGCAATCCCAAGGATTTCGCCGTGGCTCTGCTATCCTTAAACCTTTGCAAAGCCAAATCAGCCTTTTCCCTGAAGAGTTTAGATCCGTCAAAGGGCAAATCAAAAAGAGTAGCCTGGACGTCAGGGGAAAATCCAGAGGATCGAAGCCAAGCTTGCCTTCTTGTAGCTATGGAGGAGCCCATAACCCTGGCCACTGAGTCAGCCGTATCCAGGCCTGATTGAATAACCTCTCTAGCTGCAGCCTGAGCATCCGAAAGAACCTCCATAAAGTTAACCCACTCCTGATCAGATAACTTGGGGGCCAACTGTTTTGCCGAGTCCATCAAGGCATGTATATAACGGCCCAACAGACAGATAGCATTGGTCGATTTCAGTGCCATGCTTGACGAAGAGAAAACCTTTTTAGCTGACTGCTCCATTTTCTTAGAGTCCCTGTCAGCTGGATCCTGAGGAAAAGCACCTGAAGATTGTTTGGAACAGGATGCCTGCATCACCAAACTTTCTGGAGATGGATGAGAAGAAAAAAAATAGTGGATCCCCTGGGGCAGTCCTATATCTTCTAGTCACAGCCTGAGAAACAGCAGGCGAAGAGAGTAGTTTACACCAAACCTCGAGTATGCTGGAATAAGTCTTCATTTAAGGGTAACAGAGGCTCAACTGTAGAAGAAGGCGAATGCAAGACCTCCGTCAGCAAATTTGGCTTATACTCAGCCGTAGGTAACTGTAAACCCAAAAGCTCTGCAGCTTTTCTTATAACCATATGATAGGGAGCTACTTCTTGAGGAGGAGAAGCCCTTGTTGAAGAGAGTTCCCACTCAGGGGAGGTGTCCAATCCACTCGCCTCCTGAATTCCCTCGAATTCATCTAGAGACTCTTCCAATTCGCCCTCTTCTACTTCTTCTCTGCGATACTGCTCCTCTTCCAACAGTCTCTGTGCCTCTCTCCTTGAACGAATCTGCGGACGTGGCATCGGTGGTGCCGTACGCGGCGCCGACTGCTCCCAAGCCGGCGTCGAAGGAGGTTCCGAAGGAGGCATGAGATCCGTACGAGGCCGAGAGAAAGGCTCACCAGACGGCACCGGGGATTCCATCAACGGCGTCAAGACTCTCAGCGCCATCGGCATGAAAGGCACGAAGGGTGCCTGGGCATAGTGCTGAGGCAAACCCAAGTTGAAAGCCAGCGGACCCACGGGACCAGAAGGTGCTCTGGATGGGAAAGCCGTCCTTGCATTGCATTAAAAAAATGCAACGGATCCGAACCTGGAGTCGGGAACTGTGGATATGGATTTGAGCCAGTATCCAAACAGGGAGTATCCAACGTTGGAACGATCGGATCCACTGACACATCCACCTGTTCATTTTCAGGCACAGGGAAGATGGATCATCCTGCACCGGCTCGGCTTCGGAAGCCGGTGAATCCCTTGGCGCCGGAGACTGCGCCGGAGCACCTCTAGGCGAAGGAGACCTCTACGGAGTCGCACCAGGTGAAGGCGGGGCGAAGGAGATACAAAGTCTTTAGGGCGACGTCGAGGGGCAGGTGAAGGCGACCTCGAAGCCTTACCCTTCGTCGAACGGTGCCGAGATCCATGTCTTCTTTTCTTCTTATGTTTTCTCGACTTCGATGTATGCGAAGTCGACGACTTCGACTTATCTCTCTTACGCCCTCTTCCTTCTTTCTTTGCCTTGGCCAGAAACAACTTGGCTTCCCGTTCTTTAAGCGCCTTTGGATTCATTTTCCTGCAACAGGAACAGTCCTCCACATCGTGATCCGATGACAAGCAACATAAGCAATTTTCATGGGGGTCAGTGATGGACATGTGACCCCCCACATTCCCTACAGGGCTTAAACCCAGACTTCCTCGAAGACGACATCGCAATAGCAACAGTTAAAGTTGAAGGAAAAACAAAGTAACTCTACAAAATATGGAGAGTGCTAGAAAACCGTTACGCATCGACGGCGCGGAAAAAAGGGAACTGACGTCATCACGCCGACGAGGCTCTCTTATGGCTCCAGTGACGTCACGCGGAGTCACGAGCGGAGCCGACATCCTCGTCGGCGTAGAGAGCTAGAAAAAAATTCTGCGGAATGCTGGCGCAGGGGATATTAATAAGGTGAGGAATCCACAGGCAGATGTATCCATCGAAACATCGAGCACAGGCAGTTGGTCTGGTTACCGTGGTAAAAGGTGAATGAGGACAAAATAAAATAGAGAGGCGCGAGTGGGTTAGAGAACCATGTGCATGAAAGGAAGCAACATAGAGGGAGGTACAAAAACACACGGGGGTGACAGCTGGAAAACCTATGCACTCTCACAGAGTTCTTCAAAATAAGTTTGGCAGTATTTGTTTGCTAGGTAGTGGATAGAACCTCAAAATGTTTGATCCTCTGCACCACATGTTGGATTATCTGTTTTTTTGTAAGGAATTTTGATGATGCTGCTAAAGGATATGTTAGGCAGCTTTAATTTTCTTTTGGTAACTGCTTTACCATCACATTCAGGATTCTTTTTAGTTGTCAATGTCTTGTACACTTTCATTTAAAGAACTATGAGCTTGTGTTTAGGCACCCAGGCTGTTTTGAACCTCCTGTGCATGGGGAAGTATGGTGTACAATCTCCCTCGTACAAGCCTATTCTGTAATTTCCCTCAGCCAGATATGCCCATCACCTCACATTTTTTCATGGCGCTTTGGTTGGGGCTTTGCGTGAGGTCCCATCTGTCTATGCTATGCAGGGAAACCTTTTTGTCAGGGGTGGCTCCTATCATGCGTAGAATGGTCATGGAGGGCTGCATGAAGGTCAAATAAAGAAACTAAAAAGTACAAGCTTTTGCAATGCTAACAGGTCTCCCATTTGGAACCTACAGGCTTTCCCAATGGTTTTAGCCATGCTGCACAGCATACCTGAGGCTGTGCAGCGTGGATATTAAACAGGAAAATCTATGTGGCTGGGCACATCATTTTGCAGGCGCGTGAGCCTACAAAATGACACAAGCTGTTTTTTAGGTCTTGTGCCTAGCGAAGCAGTGCGCAGCACTGCTCGCACAGCGAGACTTCATGTAGGGGCTTCTGAAAGCTGACCACACGCTTGTGCTTGTGCTTTTGTTTTCTTGGCTGCAATTGGCTTTTGCGTGCGTCTTTTTTTTAAAAGACAGCACGCAATTGGTGAAAGGCGGGTGCATGTCCCAGCTTCCTTTAGAAATGTAACCACCCATGGCCTATTGGTGTCTGTTACGCGCAGCAGCGGCATCTGGTTTTAATTATAAACATGTGTTTATAATTAGCGCACGTTCGCTTTGCTGCTGCGCTCCCTCGCCCCCGCTCCTCTGTGGTGCGCATGCACCACTGGTTTCGATTCCGTGCCTGTTGAAGCAGTACACGCACATCATTGCAGCACATTCAGTGGAATGGATGAGGACTTGGTGCAGGAAATCTTGTTATAATGGGCAATGGTGAAGGGCCCTTCCGTCTCTCACTCGTGTACTACCTCAGAATGCCTTGCTGCGCCTTTAAACGTGATATCGTGTTAATGTATTGTGTTAGATTGTACGTCGTTGCGTGCAAGAGCAGTGCTTTAAAATGAACCGCGCTGGGTGAACGAACGAGACAGCTGAGCGAGTTGAGCACTCGCCGCTGAGATGTGGGTGCAAGCTGCAGGCCGCTAGTTCGAACCCCCCTGGGCCGAGTCAACACGTCATCGGTCCCACGCTGAGAATGATTACGCATGCTGAATGGTAGTGATGGTTATTGCGCACGGCGAGGCGTGAGCTCTCGCACCAGGAGCCGGCGGGCTCCCACGCAAGCCAGACTGTCCCTATATCAAAATGACGAACACATGAGCAGGATTTAGCACTGCTAATGGCGTCTGGGCGGGGAGATGTTAATTAGCTGCACTCGCCGTGACTATCAGGTACCTTGAAGATCAAAGTCAAACTTCACAACCTGTGAACAGGAACAATCAGCGTTCATACTCGGGGTATCGCCTCTTAGATAATTAATTGTCACACCTGTGATGCAGGAAATGTGCTAAGATCCAGGGTAAAACTGACAGGGCTGGCTGCGCATTCATTAGGGATTACTAACTTGTGAGTTAAAGTACTGGTGAGTCCGTCTGCTACTTAAGCAAGCGAAGGGTTTTTACAGCCTTTTATTCTGCATCATGGTGTTCAGGACAGGTTCGTTGTCTGAGTTTAAAGCATGAGTTCTTTTCATCTTGTGTACCAGATGTGTCAGGTGGAGATGAGTATCAGCTCGCTGTGGGTGTGGCTTATGGGCATTGCTGGGCGGCAGTGGGTGACTTGCGAGCCTGTCTCCAGGGCGAAGGGCCCCGCTGGCTCGCTGCTGTTTGCCTGGCTGAGGCTGGTACAGCTCGGGTTCCGTGTATAAACCCATCCATTTTATTTATTTTGCAGATTTATATAGAGCTAACTCGACCCTTGACATCAATATTTGGTATGTAAGTCATGCAAAACTATTCTGGGCGGGGGTCTGGGGGTTCTCAGAGGCCGTTAGTAGTGGGAGATCACCGCTTGTGTCCGTGGGGCCCTTGATGCTCTAATAATGGGAGCACGCGCTCCATGCTGTCGGTGACTGTGGGGTCCGTGATGCTGTAGGGCTGAGAGCGCGGTTCGGTGTTTGTGATTGTGGGCCTCCTATGCAGTTATTTTTTGGAGAAGCTCAGCTCGGCGTCAGTGTCAGTGGGGCCCTGGAAGCTGTAGTGGGGGAGCTCCCCTTGGTGTCCGCTTGGTGTCAGTGAGTATGGATCCCACTTTGCTGTAGTACGAGAAGAACCCAACTGCTCTCCTTCCATTGGACAGGGTGATGGCTGGCCATAGAAAACCCTTCCACTCTCAAACCAAACTCAAACAGTGTGATTTTAAGATCCGGAAGAAAGGTAGCTCTCCTGCATTCCCCGCCCCCCCATGTGTGTCTAATTGCGTACGCACCCGAGTACTTCAGAGGTCTTTAAAAGACCATTCAGTTGTAACTGAGGCTTTGTTGTGTTTCAGCACTTCTTAGAGCCACTGTGCCTAAGGCTGGAAAAAATAGCCTCCCCCCCGAAATTTGGCTCTAGTTGACCGCCTGGCGGGCACTTACCTCTCTGCAGCGGTAACACTGCCCCATTGCTGGTAGCTGCCTGAAGCCCACAAATCGGACTTTCCCGGGAGGCCCCGCCCATGCTTCAAGGACTGGTTAGAAGGGAAAAACATTCTTGAGAAACGTGAGAAACCCCTCCATGTGAGAAATTTTGTTTACAAAGGTAATTTGCTAATTTTCCATAAATATATCAACGTAGGTAGATTTTGTGGAACTTTGTTTTACAGTCTTTGTACAGTTTTTAGGGTTTTACAAATGCCTCACCCCTCGCATCGGGCTTTAGTGCCAATATCGGCAACAGTTGTCACAAAACACATAAGTACATAAATAAACCACACAACACTATTGTAAGTGGAGAAATATTGCTGCAGGTTTATTAGCATAAACAATATGCAAACATGGTGGGTTATCTTACGGGCGATCCCAGGGCAGGCCAGCCCCTATGCCGCCTGCCCGTCTGATAAGCCTAGAGTCACCATGGCAACGCCAGATGGTGTATACCAACTAATGGGAGGCCACCCCTCCCATCCGTGGACCCCTAGTCCACTTGCTTCACACGCCCCCTGCCCCGTGAGGGGTGGGCGGAGCATACATGGCAGCCCCCGGTTGCTCAGACCCACAACCGCCTGTCGGCTAACGGGGCGCCGTCGTTCTTCCAGGGGACAACGCTAAAACATCCCTGGGTATCCTGGCTTAGCACCCCGCTGTGCTGCTGCATGATGTACCCCTTGGTATGTGCAGACCCTGAATCGCCCTGTAACTCCTCCACAGCCTTGGGAGTTGCCACCATCACTACCAGGGCCCCCCACCAAGGTAGACCTATTTACTTACAACCTGCTGCAGCCAAAGCTTCCCCTAGGTCCAGTAGGAGAAGGTCCATGCCTAAACTAGAGAGGTGCACCCCATCTCCCTCCAGGCACCCTGTGGACTTGACGTGTAAAAGACCATGCATGATGAAGCCAAGACCCTTTACTCTGCGCAACTGCGCATGGCTCCTGGTAGGCCTCTTTACCTACAGCATGCTGATACCGGGCTTCTCCCAGATCCAGCCAAAACAAGTCTACGCCTAACCGGACCAGCGGCCAGCATGCACCATCAGGACAGGACCCCCCATCCTTTCTAAACTCCCCCGGGGTTTTTGACTGAAATGACCTAAACCTAAACTAGGCGATGGTCCAAAGTTGCCTTTGCATGGCTGAAGAACAATCCCTTTGACAGGACACTCCTGCCTGGCCGTGCCAATGCGGGAGGGGGTAAGGGTTGACAAGCCCGCATTACTTCCTCTTTCACTCCGTTGGAGTGCGTCCATCGCATTCCATCAGTCACCACCAAATGTGAAGCCTTGCCCTCCCAAAATTCTGCTAGTATACCAGGGAGGGACAGGACAGAGTGACCACAGAAGAGCACCAGCGAGTAAAATTCTTCTCTATTTTGAATACTGGGGAAGCCAATTGTTCTCCAGCTGGTTTCTAGCACAAAGTGTCACCCCGGGGAATCCCTTAATCATATGGACCATCTTGCCCCCGTTGGAAGGTCACTTCCACCACCTGCCAGCCAGTGCTGGAGGGTGAGAGAAGTTACCCGGTAACGGTACTCGCATCAATGGTACCTGTTTCGTCGAACTCAAGGACGGGCTACTAAGTGAGCAACCAGGCTCCGCCCTTCTCTCCAGAGGTCAAACCCAAGCCCTCTAAGTTCTGCTGCTTCACCTGCCTGTTAACACGATCCCAGGGCAGACTACCGGCCTGTAACCTATGCTTGGCCATGCCTGAGCTAAAACACCTCTGAACAGCATGACAACAGGCTAACCACCAGCATTGCATTCTGAATGTTCCTGACGCTGCCAAAAAACATGCGCATAACTAAAGCAACTGGCACCATGCCACAAAACTATCAATTCAGCCTTCTATGAATGCAAAAATGTGCTCTTGTGGCGATCCGTATAGTGTTCCCTCCAAACCAGCCGCCCACCAGGCAACCCGCACCCTCTTGGCACTGGCACACTCCCGCCCCAGCTGCCCTAGAGTGCCTGGTCATGAGTGGCCACAACCTACGTTTATCACTGCCGTTATAACGTGGTATGATGACACTCAACTAACTCTACTGCTGAGTGCCCGTTGCACCATCGCAAGTATGTCTTTGCCTACTCAGGGGCTGGATGCAAAGTTAGATGACATTGGCAGCCCAGTCTCGGGCGAACATAGCAGCTTTACAGTTTCTGGTGCTATAGACAGTACCTGTAGCCTGATGAACAGAATGCAATTCCCTTGCTCCTGTTGAGCACAAACCCACAACCAATTGCTCACCATGGTTCAATACCTTCCTGCTGCTAATCATGTCCTAGCAGAATGTTGCCAAATCTATGTTCTGCAATGGCACTACTTCGCAGCCAGCACCATTTCGCCAGTGCTGAAAAGACCTTTGTCATGCTGCCTGGCCGAATCAATATTGCCCTTTTCTAGAAGAGCCCGCTTCAGCCCTCGAGCCAACAATTCGCCAGTAACCCCAAACTGGCCCTGATGCGAGAAAAACCATGCCAAGGCACACAGATGAGTGAATAACTAATAGCAGGTCTAACAGCGTCGACAGGCATCCTCAGCTTACAATAGGAGTGATGGAGTAATGGTATCCCGTGAGAATAAAGATGAAAGCTTCCCATCTGACCAACTGTGGTGGGAACCACTCCTGTATATTCTAGTACACATGGTCCCAGTTCACCTGTCACTGCCTGATGTACGTGACCTAGGTACATGTTCCCTTTGCATGGCGGCATGCCATTGAGACCAACATCCAGTCCCCGAGAAGTACCACTATCTGCCTACGCTACAATTTTGCCTGGCGTTCCTTCATGGCCAGATCTACCATGCGATGATTGCTCTCCTCCGTCACTTGACCCAACCACACCTCGAAGAACAAAACACAGCGAGAGGAAGCGGCCTGTGACCTGCCTCACGACTCTACGAAATCCTCCTACCGAATGATGTGGGAGCCGTATATGGACCCCTATAGCACCAAGGATTGGAGGGGGGAGGACGGGCAGTCCTGACTGGAGATGTGAGTAAAGGAGGACATGCGTCCTGGAGACCTATTGTTTGGGTGAAATAACAGTACCACTAGTACCTGACGCGTTTAGTACTAATACAGTAGTAACAACTCAATCAGCACAGGGCTAGTGCCCCCCGTCTTATGACCGTGTGCGACAAGCAGGGACATTAAACGAAGGCTAACCCCAGTCAGACACAGAAGGACCCACCACGTGGCTGTGCCCCAAAATCCACCATCCCGCATCAAACAGACCCGATGGAAATACAACAAGAGCCTAACGCTCTACACCCGCGGATAACCCAGGAAATAACCAATAACACTCGAGTAAATAACAACGGACATCCTTTCAACGTGTAACATGTGCCCCGAATGTACAATATACGCGAAGGTGTGCAGGCGTGTTTGAATCAAAACCTAACATTGACTGTGCATAGGAACTAGTATTCAAACTGCGACCTATAGAATATGCGTGGTGCTATGCAGCACAGCTTGGCCCATCTGATCCACTTCACAAACCTTGGAAGCAAGCCTTTGCTGGTTACCCTCAGATCCTAGCCGTGCACACCTAACCCAGGAGGGTTCCCTTACTAACGAAGCATTAGTCCTAATGCTAGCAAGCTTACCGCTCAGTGTCCCAGGACGTTAAATGCTAAATCCACCACATAATCTAAAATTGCAAGCAGCACTTGTCTGGAGACATTCAACATCTGTCATGAAGCGCAGCAACGTGGCAATCAAGCTTGGGGAGCTGACACGCCTCTATTTTCCTTGAACTCCAAGAGGCCAAAAGAGGCAAAACCGCCCCCCCCCCTCCCAAGGCTAGGAGGATAGCTTGGGCAGGAGGAAAGCTAAATGTAACCGACGAGCCAAATCCTACCACAGGGGAGCACACAGTTACTGCGAAAATGGGTACTCCTACCTTCAACAGGATCCAACAAAAGACCGTCATGATAGCCCTAGTGGTATAGGTTCCACTGCCTCACTCATGAAATTACCGGGCACCCAAAGTGAACGGCTAACAAAGACACCAACGGAGCAGAGGGAGCCCTGCGCAGGGTTCAAGGATCGTGTAACAGTTAACTAATCTGCAGGGCTACACAGCTTGCTCAGGCGATCACTATGGCTAGCCGACCGGCCACCCGCACACCGCGCCTTTACTAGGTGTTCCGCGCACTGAAAAGTATGACTGATCACTATTCATGGCGTGATCACACGCGCATTGAGAATACATCTCAATATACAAATGTGAATGATGTTATGTGCGATACTGAGCACATGTCATGCATCCCTATATTAACTATAAAATAAGCACTCCCTACAACAAGCCCATCTATTGGCTAACCAGCTGAACCAACAGAAGCGGAATAAAACAGGGTCACGTGCACGTGCCGTGGGCCCACTGGACAGCAACAGCCATATGACGCCTGACTGGGATGTACACTCCTTGCGCTGGCGGTGAAGCCAACCACCTTCTAGCCGACTGCCGCTCAGGGCCCCCCTCATTGCCTACGAGACCCTGAACCACAGACCTTCCTTACACTTTTACGGTCTTGGGGCGCTGGCCGTTACCGCACAGCCGGAAAGTGCGCAACACAGCGGCCTCGTTGACAAGGTTGAACGGTTAACAGCCCCTCCCCCTGCAGTCTTCCATATCTTAAAGCAGGAAACCGGAGAATGCTGGAAATAAGCAAAGCAACCTGGGCGACGCGACCACAACTTGATTATGCCTGATCGTTTCCGTAGCGTGGACACGGTGCTCCAAGCTCATTACGAACGGTAAACCCTTTGAACGGTGGGTCCACATCTTAGCTGACACATTAATGTCAAAATTTCCCCAAGGCGGGTGCTGATCCAAGCAGATAAAACCTCTCGCCTCACCTCTGAGGACTGCACAGCCAGTCTTATACCACTGTGCTTCCCAGAGGGCACGGTTGACGATCTCAGCACTGGCACCCTGCCCAATATGGAACACACACCCCATCGCATTAATTTGGGATTGGCAACCAAAAGACAGGCATAACCTCAACACCCTAAATTATAATCGAGTTAACCGCAGACTGAGAAGAGAAACGCATACGGCTTCCCGAGGGACAAGGCACCCTTAAGTCCTTTCATCCGCAAAGAAAAACATCCCCGGGGTGCATGGTAGGAGCATATTGCACCCGCTACCCATGCTCGTACTTTGGGGAATCAGGAACACCAGAGTGATGACCAGTGTTCCCCCAGTGGGTAACTGTGCCGAAAGCACCCAGCCTCCCCTAGGACACAGCTAGTCCTCTTACCAGGAAACGTGCCTTGCTTTGCAGGCCGAGACACCTCGTGTGTGCTTGCACAGCGTGACTACACATGAGTGACGCACCCGGTGTCCCTCTAGTGTCGCTGCAACCATAAGACCTTGTGTACACCTGCCCCTGGTGACACACCCTGAGTTCTTGCACCCGGGTCCCTCCCGGTGCTTGAGGGAGCTATTCTGTGCCTAGGTGATGTGTCTCCAGACTGGTATTTTGCTGTTTCTGTCATTGCATGCAGATATATGATCCAGCAAGAACTTCATACCCGACCCGTCAGGGTTGTTGGTTTTGTCAACGGATGTTAGTTGCATAAGATAATCAGCCGCAACTGAGCTTGAAAATAATATTGCAAAGTTTCATTTGGGCGCGTTGACAGACAATATTGCTTATGATGCAGCATGTACATCATACCTGCCATGAGCATTGTTCCATGTCTGTGTAGAATTGAAAACACTCCGAGCCTCTTCAATTCACAATGGACACACACTGGCCCTGATATCTCTATTGCAAGACCGGCCGAGTTAACCTATCAGCCACGCGCCGGGGGTCGATGTAGAGCGCATGGACGTAGCACGGAGGTACAGGTGAGCGACTCAAGGATATGAGGATAATTTTTTATTTTTATTTTTTATTTTTTTTTATGCCGTGTATGAGGCTAATTAAATGTCGAGCAATCTTTGCTGGGGCACATCTACTGAAGACATGACAAATGTTGCACGCTGAACAGCAAGAGATATGGCACCCACCCCCTAAACGGCAGCTCAAATGAAATTAAATAGTTGATCTCACATAATAGCAGTTAGGTTTTCATGATACTCACAGGATGTGGGCGCGACCCCGCGGCTCGATCCCTGGTTTCCTGCACCAGAGTCAGCAGATTGAGCCCCGGAGCACTGCGCAACCCAGGCGCTCTACACCCCCCACTGGCGAGAGTTGCACCTCCACCCCGAGATGCCTGGCGACCGTGGGCCTCGCCCTGTCCGCGGGCTCTCCCCCTCAGGGCGGTGGCAGCACACGAGCGCCGCGAAGCAACCTGTCCAGACAAGTAGAAAATTTGCTACCCCAGATGGCAAGGAGACACGAGGCTCGGGCGCCTACGCCTGCACCGATATCAGGTGCTGCACGTGAACCCCTGTACCTACCACTCTATCAACTGTTCCAGGTAAGTACAAAGGGTGCCGGCCCAGGGGGTTGGCGGTGGTAATGTTCCTTCTTATTTAGGCAAGCAAGTGGGTAGCCGAGAACTTGCACATGATAAATATTTATTATTCTAGCGTTCTGAATCGCGCTAACTGACGGGGTCCAGTCAGGTGTCAGGGCGCTTAACATAGCACCAGTTAAGTTGCATGGGGACGCACCTACTATATTGGGTTTGGCACGGAGGGATAGTGATTTGCCCCGAATCCCCGGAGGACCAGACAATCCCAAACCCAGGTCCCCAGGTCTGCGCACGATCGCCCTAACCGTTGCGCCTACTCTTCTCACCTGGCGCAAAGCGCGTGAGAGGCGCCAGTATCCCCCTAGCCGAGCCCCAAGACCCCTATGGAGGCTCGGACGGGGTCCGAAACCGTGTTCTCCGAGAAAAGAACTGTGTCTTTAGCATAAATGCAGCAGAATATGTATATTTCTTGGCCAAACTTTTTTCTTTTTTTTTTTGTGCATATTTATATAGCGCGGACTCAACCCAAAGGTATCGGAGCGCTTTACATAACAACGTATTTACATAGCATATACAGGCACGTAGGAATTGAGTGATATGCCCAGCCTCACAGGCTGCAGACGCGACCTCGAGGCTCGAACCCGGGATTCCTGCACCAGCGGCCCTCAGGCCCGGCGGAAGCAGTCTTTTTTTTTTTTTTATACGGGTGCTCGACCCAAAGGAATGCGGATGAGCTCGTCAAGGATCGCTCCCAACCTCGGTGTTGCTTTGCTCAGGTCTTGGAACTGAAGCTACCAGGGCTTGAACCCGGGGCCTCATGCATGCCCAGCTGCGCTCTACCACTGAGCTGCATACCCTCAACCGTGTAAGTAACGCGCGCTGACCGATTGCGCGAGTATGCCCCAGGGTGTTTACGCGACCTCGAGGCTTGAAACCTGGTAGCCTGCACCGGAGTCGGCAGCGAAGCCGACGGACTCCCTGCCCTCCCCGGTGACGAGGTCGACGGCTGCCACTTGTCCACCGGGCCACGACCCCAAGCTGCCACCCAGGGCTGGGAAGGTGCTGGGGGGTGGGAGGGGGAGGGCGGGGGGTTGGAACGCGCACGAGGAGCCCGAAGCTGGAAGAGCAGACGGGACGACAGGGACGGTAACCGGAGAATTGAACCTGCCTTAGAGCGCATGGTCTCTCAGTCATTGACCAATGGCCACAGTGACTCTTAAAGGCGCGAACTCGAGCAGAAGGTCATGGGCGCTAACCGTAGCACCGAGTTTACCTAACACATTCCGGTATGAGACATGAAAGTACGACCAACCGATGCCCGACCGATCACTCACACGCGCGCGCCCCACTACCCGCCGCACGCGCAACCTCCCTGGCCGGTGACTCGGGCCTGGCTTTGTGCCCGCAACCACCCCCACCCGTGGTGTTCCGACCACAGGGCCCCGTCACCTGGTGCTTCCAGGGACAGGGCCGGGGCGGGGCGGGGAGAGGAGGCAGGCAACTCACCGCAAGCAACGGGCTACGAGGCTGCTGGGCGCGCGACGATCGACAAGGCGAACGAGAGGACAAGAGGGCGAGGAGGGGGCGGAGACAGTATAAATACCCCTGTCTCCTCCCCGCCCCCGCCGGAAGCAGCCATCTGCTGGGGTCTCCCCTGGTGCAACCCAGGGACTAGACCACCCACCCCTGTGCCTTCCTGTGGCACTAAGGCGGCCGCCCTCTTAGGGGGGGGGCCACTACGCAACTCCCCCCGGGCAGCCTTACATGTTATCTACATCACATAATTACTATACACATAGAGTTTTTAGTTATCACTAATACCAAAAACATAGCGCTTATGCTTAACTTGTTCTCCTCATATACCCATGCAGACATCTAGTCTTAATGTTTCCAGTGCCAAGTGTACGCTTGTAGGAATTTAAATGCATGTACAGCAAGGGCTGCAGATTAGCGCCACTTTACAGAGTTAGTTTTCTCCCCTTTCTTAAAACAACATTGTTTTCACCAGATAAGGACGTGCTCCATTCCTAGAGGTACTGAAATACCTGGTGCAGCCTGGGCAGAGAGAAAAAAATGGTTCAAAACACAAAAAGCGTTTGGGGTCCTGCTCAGCTTTATTCTGCATACATATTGACACTAATGGCGGATTTGTCAAATGCTACTAATTCGGCCAGGATAATAGGATTGTCTCATGGCCCCCCTTTCTCTTCAGCCTATCTCGTCTTATATCTGTCTCTCCTCTCCTCAAACGCTACCTCATTAATCCACATCTGCATCTACCGCTTTCCCCCCCCCCCCTCACGTTTATTTAATTGATGTCCCCATGTCCCTCCTTTTTCCTCTAACCCTGCCCTCTGCCACTACATCTCCCGGTGCACTCTCAACCTTCCCCTCTGATTTACACCTCACTTTGTCCACTCCACTCCACACAAACACTTACATTAAACACATTTTCATTTACAATGCCAATAGCACTAACTCTAGCAAATGCGAGACCTATTGCATTGCAAATGCTTGTTCTTGTTAGTTACAGATCTGAGCTGGATTGGTAAGAAACAAAATAAGTAACACAAGGGCGTGGTTGAAAAACATGCAGGTGAGGGAGACAACACAGAGCCTGGAATCACAGATGGACGGGAAGGAAACAGGACAGAAGGGGAAAGCTACAAAGAGAGCAGGCGGAAGAAACACAGTAGTGCGCGAGGCAAGCAATACTGAGACCCTAGGTGGGGTGGGCATAACACAGGGAGTGTGGAGGGAAGCAAACAGAGACAGAGCATTGAGGGAGGGGTGGTGGAAGAGAATGAGCAAGAGACAGTGCAATGTGGTGTGAAAGCAAAGAGGCGACCGGCTCGAATGATAAAGCTGTATGAAAGTGAAAGCGTGCATGCGATCATCTCGAAGGACAAAGTTGTGGAGAATAAAAGTTTTATAATGTTATGAAAATAAATGTGCTGGGAGAAGCGCGAAGGTAGAGCGAATTGGGGGAGCACATGCACTCTCATGGAGTGCTTTTAGGAAATGAAAACAAAATGAAAAGAAGACACTTGTGGGAGGATAAAAGGAGCCAAGTAATATGGTAAAAAGGATATGCTCCATTGAAAGAAAACCAAGAAAATAATAGTGACTAAACAAAAAGCCAATGGAAAAGCTGTAGGTGTAGTTGCTTTCTTGGTCAGCAATCAACAAGTTTCCAATAAATCTTCTTCAACCAGACAACTTTGCTATCTGGCAGGTTTTCGACCTAAAAGGTAGTTTTTCACTGGAAAAAGTATTTTGTTTCTGGCATCATGTTAACAGTGATATAGCACTGCCTCTGAATGTTAACTAAATAGTACCACGAAAAATCGTTAAAGAATGTCTAAAAATCAGCCCATTAAAAATTTGAGGCAGTGACATTTAATAAATTATGAGTAAAAAATGGAAAAAAACATTGACACCTACAAGGGAGAACCCCTGGTTTCCAAAGCTTTTATTGCAAAGGTTTACTGTATACTTAAGTGTCCTAAACCACCCATAAATTGATTCCAGGATAGTTTGTGCTGCTGTTATATGAACAATGTAAATATCATTGTATTTTCCAGGAACAAACACAAATTACAAAATTATAGTACTCTTAACAAAGAAAGATTCCCTTATGTGACAGAATTTTCAAACCTGGGGTTGAAGATACCCGAACAGGCTTGTGCTGCAAGACCATACTAGTGGCAATATAGTGCTGTACAAATCTCTCTTAACTTAACACAACACATGATAGTACATAAAGTAAACACCACATTATATACCCAGCTTTTAAATACATTCACACAATAAACATTGCCCTAAGACTTACCTTCTGTAACTGTACAAGTGGGCGAGAACATGAATATGAATAATACCTCTTTGTAGAAAGAAAAGACAATTAACCTACATCGTAGCACTAGATTCAGCTATGAATATGCACTCTCACCGAGTCACCACCATCCTCTTAGGTCCATTTAGTCTGGTCTGATTAAGGTTGAAAGGGTTAGAAAGTGAGTTTCAAGTACTTTTAGTTCTGTCTCTATCTCACTCCCTACAGAGTTGGAAATGCCTGTACCACAGTCAGAAATAAAAAATAAAAAAAGGTATCGCCAAAATGATCATGTCACTTTAACATTCTGTATGGTGGTACCAGCAAGTATTTCTTTTTCACGCGGAGGAACGGCACCCTACTTCTGGGTCCCCCAACCTTCCTAGCCCTCTTTCTATATCTTTTTTCAGCCATGCATAGTTATCACATGTCATGTGCTTACAATCAAATGGGTAGATGGGTTCTGTAGAGAGAAAGGACAAAAAAATACCAGATTCACTGGGATTCTAATTTTTATTTGCTCAATTTTTCTGCTCTCTCCTATTACCAACTAGTTGGGAACCGGACTCTACAGTCCCGAAACTGACGTGAGGTGGACAGAGCATGTTCCAGACCAGGCCATGAGCAAATAGATTGTGCAGAATTTCCAGATCAAAGACTGCATTTTTGTGGGAAGATGCAGAGAGTAATGCTTACAGGAAGCTAAGTGCGGTAGCCCACATTAAAGTTCTATACATCTCTGCAAAAGACATACAGATTCAATATGTGGTTAAATGAGGAGGATCAACCCCTATTGTTTGGAATTTTGAATGTCCATGAGACTATCTGCCTGGCAACAGATCGTAGCTTAGGGAATACTTCCCTGCCTCTGATGGGAGGCAACCAGTTGCAAAGGAAGAGAGACGAAAACTGAGTGATGTAAATGAGTGATTAGTAATATTGCGAACAAACAATTTGCAATTATACCCATTGCCTTTTTTTTTTATATTTATTTTGCAAAACTTAATAATGAACAAGGTAATTGTGCAGCAAATTCTTTTTCTGTGTCACTGAACTGCTAGCTGAAAGGCATGACAAATAAAACAGGTGAAACCATGAATGATTAAATCACGAAGTTCATTGTAGGCAATGAAGGAGAAGAAAGAGGACATGTGTTGTAGATGATTCTCCTAATTCTATTGAGACAATTCAATCTTTGGTCTTGTCGCTCAAATCGCCCCTTAGGTGTGTGTGGAAGTTGTGAAAATGGATGGACAGTTCCAATTACAAAAAGAGTGAGAAAAGAAGAAACATTTTATAGCAGACTTAACCATCTTTATCAGTTGTTGCAATAACCTTATTAGTTAACAAGTAAATAAAACAAACATGTTTTTCAATACAAATCACACTGGTTCACGTGTTTATGTCGCTTGTCAGCTCACTCACTGTCTTACCAATGTCACAGAAGCCTGCTATCGCTGTGTACAACCCCTTGGGAAAGGAATCCTGGCGGGCGAGAAGGCAGTGCTCTTCATTTGAGACAAGAGTGATGACCACGGGAGACATCTGAAAAGATCACAGAGAACTTCCAAAAAGAGAATTTGTTTCTAAAGGAACATCACACTGATACAAAGTATATTGTAATCAGAAAACTATTCAAAGAGCCATTCCATGAATGATGTCACAAGATCGCAAAACCATAGTCAACATCAAACAAACATACATTCTAGTGATCTTATTGTTGGTAATTGTTAGAGGTGTAGGACTGAGCAAAGAGAACATTTTTATCTCTACCCTTTACAGCCCTATTTAAAGTTGACCTCGCATACTACAAAATATAAACGCCATTCCCCTGATCCTTCCACTTATCCGAATTTTAAATTTTCACATCCTGGAGAAAATCTTTACAGGTGAATTTAGCGCTGATCACCTGCTTCTTGACCACATGTCAATCACTCAAGATGTACTACTCCATCCTGAATGGCACAGGTCTCCAAAAGATGGGCCTCCGAATTCATCTTGGGTATGTGGATGGACAGGGGAGTGCTATCCTCTGGAAAGTGCATTTTCTTCAGATGTCAACAGGCACTATTTTTGATGCAGGTGCCCCCGGGTTTCTTTAGGAAACTGTGTGCCAGATTCCAAGGGCCACAATAGGAATTAATCAAAGCGAAAATTGTAACCAAACATGAGCTTACTGTAACTAACTTTATCCTCCTCTATAATGAATGACATACCACTCGACAGAAGAACATCTCTAATTATGTAGCTTTCATGGAAAACCTTGATCTACATGTGAATAAAGCGAAGTCTTTTATCATGTGCATTGGAAAAAGTAAAACGAAAGGAAATTATGCTATTGCAGAGGAAAAGTTGATATAGTACCTAATTTTTCATATTAAGGCACCATCTTTGATAATAGTTTAAATTGGAAAATGATGGTGTCTTCAAGGACTAGACAGATGCATAAAAGCATAGCCACAATCTTCAGGTTTGCATCAAATTTGGGTAACAAACCAATACCAGAGATGGTCAAAATTTATAAGGCAAAAACTGTATCTGTGACTACATATGGGGCAGCAATCTGGGGTATAACCAACGTGGACACCGTTCAAAAAATAGAGGATGGGTTAACTAAAAGGTTACTGTCTGTCCCCAAGGCGTGGACCAATGTAATTTCACACAAAGAATTAGGCTTACCCTATATTTCTGATACAATTAAAATGGCCCCTCTGTTACTTTGGTTGTCAATTTGGAAACCGGAGGCAGTACAGATAAACTGATGTATTATAAATGATGTGATGAAACTGGCTTATGGGTACAAAATAACGTAGCTAAACTATTTAAGGTGCACTCTGGAATCTCTGGGGTTGGGGTCCTGTATGATCACCCCACGCAATGTGAAACCTTTTCAAAGGCAACATTAATCAATTCTTTTTTAGAGAAATGGGCACAAGAAAGGGAGCACAGAAATCAAGCTAATGGTAATTGCTTATAATAAGAGACCCTCTTTGGTGCACGGCCCATCTTCGTATCTTGCTTGTGTGAATAATAATCACTATTGTTTTTATTTAATAAGGCTTCGGTTGGGCTATGTAACTTTAATGCTGGATAATCCAGTGAATGTGATTTCTGAGTCTCAACTGGGACAATGTCCATGTGACTCTCGTTCAAAGCAAACAATTGCACAGTGTTAGACCTGTCAGCCCTTTGGGTGGTCCCTCCTCATCATTATTTATTTTGTCCCACTTTTGCCTCAAACCCTATTATAATTTTTCCTTTTTGGGAACCACCAGACTTTTTAGTGTTGATGCAGGGTCAGGGAGCCATTTTCCCTACCCCTGGAACTTCTGTCTGAGGGCCTGAGACACACAATGGTGGCCACCCATTGTCACCTGTGACATCATCAGAATCCACTGGAGATTTCTAGAACCTTCCGTAACATTCTGGAACCCTGTGACAGGGAGAGGCAGTTTAGAATGTTGGGAGGCCATCTCAGAGTGGCAGTTGGCAGCTGACTGGAGAGGAGAGAGGACAGAGATTCAGAAGGAGGAAGGAGTGAGGCAGCAGGGGTGGAAACCAGTGCTTGGAGTGGGGTCCAGAAACCCACCCTTGATGCTAGTCCCTACTGACCAAGCCCAGCCTAGAGCCCTGTGTGGGACCAAGACCAGAAAAACCATCTTAAGGACCTGAACATTTGGAACAGGCCTTACAAAGGAAGAACAGCAAGTTCCTGACCTGTACAGCAGTGTCCTCCTGGAGTCCTGACGTCGAGAAGCCTGGAGACCTGGAGCCCGAGGTGGAGAAGCGGCGCTGACAGAAAGCAGACGTCGTACCCGGAGCCGCCAGAGGTCGAGAGAGGGCGCCGACGGAGGTCGTGGAGAGTCACCGGAGGTCGAGTAGGAAGTCACCTGAGGTCGAGGTGAGGCGTCGACGGGGGAGTGAAGTCTGCCCTCCGGAGTCGCCGGAAACCAAGGTGAAGCGCGCAGGAGGTCGGGAGTGGAGATCGCACTCCGGAGTCGCCGGAACCCGAGGTGGAGCCGACGGAGGTCGGGGGTGGAGGTCGCACTCCGGAGACACCCGGAAGCGGGGAGACCGTGACCCTGTGACGCCAGGACACGGCATCGAGCCAAGGCCGCCCAGCGACATCGAACCGGAACCGCCAGACGGCATCGACACGGCGTCAAGTGGAACAGATCGACGCGACATCGAACCGGAACCGTCTCACGGCGTCGACTCGGCGCCAGCGGAGCCGATATTCGCAGAAGGGACAGTAAGTGGTAGAAAGGGCATCTGAGGCCCTGTGGAGCCCTAAAAGACCATTCTAGGGGCTAGAGGGGTGTTAGGACCAGCCTGGGAGTGCTAGGGGGTGAACTGAGACTGGTGCAGGGACCTCTGTGAGGGACTGTGTAGTTGGGAGAGCCAGAACCTTAGGTTACCCTCATTCTACCTCAGCTTAGGCCCCAGCCTTAGCCACTCTAGGAGGGGACATCCCCAGGCCACCCCAGTGACCACAAGCTGTACTTGGGCATAGTAAAACCAAACTACCTCATAAATGTGATCTGATTTGCAATTGTTATTGATTGCTTATATTATTTATTGAAGGTGTTTTATTTATTGTCTGACTGTATTTATTCCTGCATTGTATTTATTGTCTGACAGTATGTATTTGCCCTCTGTATTTATTGCACCCCTATTTATTCCTTGCTTATTTATGACCTGATCCAATTTATTGAAACCCCACTGTGGTATTATTTATTTGACCTGCTATTTTCAGGAAAAGTCTTATGGTATTGTATGTATGTTTTGAAACCTGCAACTAAGAGAAAATAAGATAAAGACAAACTACTTTCTTTCATAATTTTTACGGTGTAGTGTCGTTTTTGGCATGGATGAACGCATGGTTATTGTGAGGGTGTGACGTACGCTTAACACGGTGCCTGACCCCCAACCGCTCGAGCCAAGCTACCACTGTGCTGGGAACCTGGTGACTGCTAACCCGGTTGCCCGGTTTCCAACACACAGATACTGTATTTTTGCAATTTTTATGAAACAGAGAGGAAAAGATTTATTATGCCTCTTTTGAAGAAATTCTGTCTGCGTAATTATATTACAGCACTGTGTGTTATGTTACATCTAGACACTACGTATGTTTACTTAGTGGTGGCTTCGTTCTTGTGTGCAGCAGTTAAAACCCACAGATTAGCAAACATTAAATGCTAAATTATTCATAATATGCACACTATGATCAATTTTAAATGTATTAAGATACAGATGATTTAGCGAGGTTATTTACATACGTTGCTTTTTAAGGGACTATGAATAATGTTTTCTCTTTTAGATATACGTTTTTTATGATAACTCATGATAATTTATTGATATGTCTGTATATTTTTATCTGAACTTTTTATGCATTTGTTTTTTAAATGCGAAATAAAGTATTAATTGATTGAACAGTTAATTCTAAGATGGTCTTAAAACAAACCTATTGGGAATATGTTCTAAACAGTGTTCAGTGTAGTTCCAGTTTGGGCAGATTAACTGCAAATTTTCTGAGTATTAAATCATCCCCTCGCTTTGAATCATATTTGGACATTTTACAAACCCAATTGGCAAACTCAATGTACATGACATTTCACTTTGGCATTCTACAGATCAAATCGAATACGACCAGATGGTCATATGGTCCTATCGTTGAGGGGGAGGCTTATTGCACGTTATGCACTTTCAATGTTAGGAAAATCTTGCACATGTGTTACTTTCCTGTTCAGTTTATGCCTCCTAGAGAAGGAAATTGATTAAATCAATGTGTCGTAATATGGGGACTAGGAAATGCCAAGAAGCACTAAGAATTTTAACTTCAGTACATTTCTGACTATAGTCTTTAGTCTTAGGAGATATCTCTTTGCCACAATCTTGGTACGTATGGAAAAAGGTCTGAAATGTTAATAAACAGCCCATTTGTGACTGATTTTATTCTGGTATGTTTTACCTTCTCACTTGTTTTATGCAATCCTGATTTATTGAGATTTACTGAACTTATGAAGAGCTGTAAAGGTGCAGGATCAACATTGGAAACTGTGCTGAACTCCATTGTATGAAATGTTTTATATATGGTTTTGATGGTTTTTAACCGAAATAAAAGTGAATTGAATTAAAATGCAGAGTGTATTTCTGTAACACGCAGCAGAATTTAAATACAGGATATCAGATTATATCACTTCTTTGAGAGGCATTTTTAGAAGTGATAGTAGTTTTTAAACATCATGGACTCCCTCTATCTCTGATGACAAGAAAGGGAAGCCACTTATGTGTATCATATATGTGGTCTAGGTTGTTTTTACTACACACAGAGCTTTATAGTCACACAGGAAAGATTTTGTATAGTGCCCACTCTATACTGATGCATTTCAAAGTGCTGTCATGTGTGATAATGAAGACAGGGGAGGCATTGTGTTGCAGCATTTATAGCACTTACTAACCAAATGAGTGGCCCTGACGCACTTACCTACATGGCCAGCAAGCTATGCCATGTAGGGTGTGTGGTTGGAAGTGTTATCTTTAGTTTGTGATCCTATGTGGGAAGTGCTTCTATGTATTGCCTGATGAACACCAAGGTGCGGTTATCTTGTTATGGGATGCTGGGCGTAGCTGTGTGGTGGATGAGGTGTTACACAAAAACACAGTCTATGATTTTCAGAGTGCTGACAGCTTTGAAGTGCTCTATAGGTCCCACTGGTATTTCTGGTGATTGCAGTAGTCTGCTAGCAGCCTAAGCTGGTTACTAACAAAGTCAGGTTCACACAGTTTGTTGAAGAGGGGAGCCAGGATTAAGCCCATGTTTTCTGGTTTCATGTTGTACAGTTCACTCACTGGGTATCTCCTTCCCCCTAGAGAACTCTTTGTATTTTGTTCGAACCACAGTATGGGCTCCAAATAAATTAGGCTTAAAGTCAATGAAACTAAGTGTGGGGGCTTGCTCAGAAAAAATGTGCATGTTGTTTGGCCATTAGTAGCTCACAATGATTTTCATTGATCAGAAGTGGTCCTCACTACAGAAAAGTTTGGAGATCCCTCGCCTGGAGGATTACAGGAAATGATGGGAAATCCCTGGCTTTTCAAGAAAAGCTCAATTTCTATTTTCCAAGGCTGGGGTAGATGGAACAGATAAAAGGTTTAGGTTGGCAAGTTCCCTTTAGGGGTGGGTAGAATTCTGTGTGGTTAAATAAAACCTCTGTTAGTTTCTGGGCGGAATTTGGCACGTCGCACTGCTCGTGCTGACTTTGTGGCGCCAGAAGCTTGTTCCATGCTGTAAAATCAGCACAAATAGCACCACACAGGGTGCTGCTTCTTTCTGCCGCTTAAGTAGATTTACTACTCGAGCGGCAGCATTCTCATCACAAGCGGTCGTAACCTGCTGAGACCGCCCGCGTTGAGAATATCTCACCTGGTGGTGTGCTAGCGCCCAAAAATCATGCTAGGGAATGCAAGTTCTCGCTCGCATTCGCCAACTTAATGTTGGTGAGCTACGTACGAGAAAAAACTCTGTCACACGGTGGTTGGCAGGGTTTTGGCAGAACTCTGCGTTACAAGCGCAACGCGGAGTGGCAAAAACTCTGCAAACTCCGTTGGTGGAGCGGAGGTTATCGCCCACCCGCAGTCACCTTCAATATTGTCAGGATAACTACACGTAATTCTACAGAGGTATCATATCCAGCTATTAGGGATGTATCAAAGTTGTGTATGATTCAATGCATTAAAGCTCATGAAATTATGACAGCAGAACTTTGTCCGGCAGGTGAGCATCAGCTGTTAATTTTCATTTGAAAAGCTCACAAAGCAGTCTCTTCTTCAACAATTGCCAGATGGGGTCACGGGGTAATGCAGGAGGAAAGGATTGACCCTAAAGCTTTTGGTGCACAATCTGCAAGGCGGGGCTAAGGCATCTAAGGCCTTCTCAATGGGATCTCGATTGGAAGATATCGTAAATGCAGCAGATTATTCCTCCGATTCTACTTTCAAATAGGTTTCATTATGATACGTTAAATGTTTCTTTCCCATTGATTCTTGGGAAATGTAGTTTGTTCATTGTTGAAGTTTTATTGACTTCTGGAGAAATAAATGAAGAAAGGCTGGCATAATCCTAGCCTCCGTGTCCTAAATGGAATTGAAACTTCCTGTTATGATAGCTATGACATTTTTCATTCTAAAGTCTTTGAGAGTTCACTCAAAATCCTCATTAATTACGGAACCCTGAAGTTAACCAGTGCCCCATTATTGGTAAATGCATTTATATGGAATTAGCACTCCCACACTGGCCCACTAGTAATGAGGCCTTGTGTTTTGGGCCTAGGTTTTTTAGGTGCAGTGTTTTATTTAGTGAGCTTGAATTCAAGGTCGTAGTCCTCCAGTTTAAGTTGCCTGTGACAACATTCTTCTTGATATACGCAAACATGTTGTGCCGATTTCTATGCAGTTAATGTTTAATGTGCAATGTTTGCTTTACTTTATTAAAACAGAGTTCTGCCACAAAACCGGAAGTTAAATGGGCGCTTCTGAGGATTCATAAAAGGAGCTTCTTCAACATGTTTGCTTGAGGCAAAAGCCACAGCTTAAACCTTGCTGCAATCAAGAAGTTAGTTTAGGCATGTAAAGCTTCTTTAGCCGCACGTTCAGAAAAGTCGACAACTCTGCTTGCGGTTGTCAAAATAAGGATACTTTTGACGAAGTTTATTCTTATGATTTTCTACACTTTATGTGCTTTTCCTTGTTTACCATGTCAATGTTGTTTAGGTATGTTAGTGAGTAAATTTAAAGGGAAAGTGGCTCAAGAATTTTCTACAGGGTATTTCATTAGCTTACTGCTTCTGTCATCCAGCTCACTAATCTTCGATATACATAGATACAGAAGTCAGAGAAATCCCACCAGCCCTATCTGCTCAAACTCTGTTAGCCTCCATGTCTCTTCTGGTTCTTAACCTGGCATTTGCTCCATGTGTCTGTTCATGTCTTTTGAATTCTGTAACTGATTTTGCCCTTAGCAAACTTTGCTGGGAGTGATTTCATTATTCTGACACAATTTCTTCAAGGAAATCCTTATGTTACTTCTGTAAATACACTGTGTCAGTCTTCCCTTATCATTTGTTTTACAGCGACGCTACCACTGAAACATAGTTTCTATGCTTCTCATGCACTGTTCACGTCTCTATCCAGGCATGCAACAACCATTGGGCTGAAAGTGCTTCAGCCCCCCATCCCGCCCCCCTGTCAGGAGTCGTGGGGTGGGCTGATGCTGTCCGTTCCAAATCCCTGGCATTACAGTAAGCCGCTGTGTTGATCTGGGCATTCAAAGACAGAGGACAAATGTCAGGCTCTGTCTTTTAAGGGAACTTGGTGTTTACTTTTCTTTCTTGAACTTCAAAGTGAGAGGATATATGTGATAATCTTGTTGGATAACTGGGTTAAGGAAATTGTTTTTTTGTAGCACACAACAACATTTAAGTGAATTGTGAAAGTATTTCACAATATATCAGAATTGGTAAATCACAAATAAAGCACATATTTTGTTAATTCAGAGGTGTGTTGAAAACAAAAACTTTAATATGATCAAAACTAATCAATACACTAGGTGATGCCATTTCCACACCTTATCATTTATTTTTGTAAGACTGTATGTCTGTGCAAATGTAATGCTTATTTCAAATGAAAATGTGCTGTCTGAAATGGCAGTATCCTACCACACTATGCATACTCCACTCTACTTCACTCCACTCTACGCCGCTCCATTCTTCACCACTCCAAGCAACTGCAATCTACTCTGCACCACTCAACTTTACACCATGCCACTGCCCTCTACTCCACTCTGCACTATTCCACTCTATGCCACTTCACCATACGACATTTCACTCTGTGCCTCCCTACTCTGCACCACTCTGCTTTATGCCAATGCATTCTCTTCTACACTCTCCAGCCTAGGGCACTCCACTCTACTCTGCCCAGCTCCACTCTACGTCACTCTGCAACACTGCACTCTATGGCCCTGCACTCCATGCCAATACTCTCTATGCCTATGCACTCTACTCCATTTCATGCCATTACTCCACACCACTGTACTCTAACCCGCACCACTCAACTCAACAGCACTTCACTCTACTCTGAAACAATTCACTCCACGCCACTGCACTCTACACTATTGCACTCTTCCACGCTCTATGCCACTGCACTCTACTCCACTGCACTTTGTTCTGCACCTTTCTGATCAACGCCACTCTACTCTACGCCATTTCACTCTAAACCATCCTACACTACTGAACTCTACAACACTCTAGGCTGCAATGCTGCACTCTATGCCACTCTACTCTGCACTCTCTGCCACTCTACTCTGCACTACTGAACTCTATGCCATCAATCACCATGCATTGAGGCACTTTCACCCTGCACTCACACACTCTTCAGCCTTTATTCAAGCACCACTCACCCTGCACAGAGAGCACTCACACCATTCTCCCTGCACTTATACACTGCTCCAACACCTCTTAACTTTTACATTAATCCAATAGGCGAAACCTAATGCATTTACCAATGCTTGTTACTTTCAGAAGCCATCCCTGCATGGTCCTTTTATTTCCTAATCGCTGTATCTTCATGACAACAGCGATGAAACTGACAATGTTAAAGGGTTTATAGGTGTGATGTAAAGCCTGCCCTTCCCGTCAAGGAAGAACAGGGTATCATACAAACGAAAAGGAATACACCCACATTACAACAGGCTTCTGTAGAGAATGCAGGGGACAGGTAAATTTAAAGTGGGCATATAATAGATGTATATGGGGATGCCACTTTTTCAAATACATATGGGTCGAGACTTGTACGTGAAAACCAACATATGTGACAATGCTTTTTGGAAATTTCAATCACAACTCTGTTATCTTGATTGTTCGAACAATTTCATGTTATTTTATAATGTCACCAAAGTATAATGGCAGAAGGGTTCAAAATGAACACAGTATAGTGAGTGTTACAGACAGTACAGTAGTCCTGAAGAGTTCACAATACACACCTGGAATTATAGACAACAATAGGACGTCATCTGGAGCAGAGTGAATGTGAAGCCACCAATTATTGCATTGAACAAATGAGCATCAAAAGTCAAGTCAGATCATACGATTTATTTACAGCCAAACGTTGAGCAGCAAAGAGAAAGACTCTGTTAGCTTTAATAATAATTTAGGAATTATGTATATTAATTGGAATTATTTTTGATGGGATATATGAAGGGCCATTGGAATTCTGCGTCAGGGGAGAGCCAAAATATGCAGCAGGGTTGAGTAAATTATGTGACAGGCAAAGGCAAATTACCCAGCGTAATGCAACACATTTTGTGATAGTATTACTTTGTTTATTTGTAATTTTTACATTTGTTTACACTGTCTAAGCATTGGTTGTACATCATTAGTACCGGTTTAATACCTAAATACAAAAAATAAGCAACAGAAAGGTGACCAGTGACCATTTGTAAAGGGCGTTGCCATGCACGGCAACACAGGTCTCTGCATTTTTAGTACTTTTTGAACCTTTTGAGCTAAGAACAATTTTTTTGGGTTAAAATCTGCAGATAATGAGGCAGATGATAGATTATGTGACAAATGCAGCAAATCTACAACTATGCGAAAAAAACACCACAGCCAAATAGTTGCATCATTCTAGTGGCCCTGGATTGTATTACCTGCTTAAACGTATTTCAAACAAGAATAACTTTGAGCTTTTGTTCAGTTTCAAGGGTTTTTTACCAGCTTTTATTTAAAAATATCCGCCATTTTGGTAACAGACTGGCCATGTGGCAACCCAATGAGAAGTAACAACATGAAGGGAAAAATAGAAGCAAATGGGGCAGAGCCACTGAGAGAAAGTAACAGGCTATGGGAGTGAGGAAGTGTGCAGGGGGAAAGGTGAGTGTATGAGGGAAAGAATCAGCGAGAAAACGTAATGGGCAGCAAGGAAGGGAAGATGTGTAGAAGATTGGCAGAATGAGCGAGATAAGGTAAGTGGCTGGGGACAGCTGACAATCGAATATCAGGGCATGGAAGCACAGGGGTGTATTGAAACTGCTGACATTGAACCTATATTGCTCACTAAACAGGATACTCATGCAGCACTGGTAGCAAACACTGACACTCTAGTGCTTGATGTAAGGTTAACTAGGATCAGAAGAAATTGGCAGTTTTCGCATTAGAAGCAGACAGGAAACTGACAACAAGATTTGATTCCTCAAGAAGCACTTTGAGAACTGCAAGACAGAATCTCAATCCTTGACTAGTGAACAGAAGATACAGGAGGAAAACCTTTGAGAACCAACATTCAGATTGGGGGCCTCACCGAAGGAACTAAGTGCTTTAGCATGGAATGTTTTTTGGAAGGGCTACCGTTAGACCTGTCATCCTTGCCGCGATTTCCCTGACTTTTGCCTTCTGACCTCCTGTTTTTCACTGTTGCTGCTAACTTCATTTTTGCTGGCTTTAGGAATCTGGGCACTTTACCACTGCAAACCAGTGCTAAAGTACATGTGCTCTTTACTTAAAACATGGTAACATTGGTTTATTCACAATTTGCATATCTTATGTACTTCTATGTCCCTAGTAAAGTGCAATACATGTGCCCCAGGCCTGTAAATGAAATGCTACCAGTGGGCCTGCAGCACTGATTGTGCCACCCACTTAAGTAGCCCTTTAAACATGCTTCATGCCTGTCATTGCAGAGCTTGTGTGTGCAGTTTTAAACTGCCATGTTGACCTGGGAAGTTAACCTGCTTGCCACGCCCAAACCTTCCTTTTATTAATACATGTAGGTCACCCATCAGGTAGGCCCTGGACAGCCCATGAGCAGGGTGCCGTGTATTTAAAAAGTAGGACATGCACTTTTAAGTTTCCCATGTCCTGGTAGTGAAATACACTTACATTCATTTTTCACTACTGCAAGGCCTATTTCTCCCATAGAATAACATTGGGATAGCCTTATTATATTATACAAGTATAATTTCCAATTGGGAAGAGATAGGACCCCCGCCCCCCAAAATTGGTATCGTCGGAATCCCAATTTAAAAACACAACGTATGGTGAAGTGGATTTTAAATTGCAATTCTGAAAGTGCCACTTTTAGGAAGTTGGCCTTATCTTACTATAACCATTTGGGACCTTTTGCTTGACTCTGGAATACATGTATTGGGTGGGTGACAACTAGCTTCCTTCATTCCCTTCAGAGGAAGAATAAGTGTGACTGAGTAGCCATTTGCATGCTGATGGGTCATCCTGAGCGGGATGGGAGTGAGGAGTTGACACTTACACCTGAAAGAGCTGTGTCCTGTTCCACCACAAACGGTTGCACCCCCTCTGCAGTGAGTCTAGAGCCAAGCAGAAAAGAAATTGACTCTGTGCACTTCAAAGTATCTCTTTAAAGTCAAAGCGTTCGACTCCCTGGAATGGCCATTCTTGTTTACTATATTGTCCTGGCTAGGATTCAGCCCCAATTTTATCAAGCTTATTGGTCTCCTTTATGCTGAGGCCACAGCTCGTCTAAGAGCAAATGGCCTACTGTTGGAACCATTCCCTATAACACACGGAGCCAGACAGGGCTGCCCCCTCTCGCCGCTGCTATTTGCAGTGGCAATGGAGCCTCTTGCTGCCAGAATACGTCAACACCACACCTCTCGAGGACTGGGGTTCACAGACAGAAGTCTAATTATTTCAATGTATGCCGATGATATTACACTGTACATTCGAAAACCAGACGAAAACTTAAATCCGGTGTTACGGGAAGTTCTCCAATTTGGTGGAATGTCTGGCATAAAAATCAACTGGTCTAAATCGTCACTTTTGCCCCTAACTGATGCCCCACTAGAAACCGAGCTGGAATTTCCACTTACATGGGCTGATGGCGCGGTTAAAAACCTGGGTATATGGCTGAGGAGGGACACGCAAGAAATCTGGCGCATGAATTTCAGTCGGTTGCTGGACTGGCTGGAGCGCAAATCAAAGTTCTGGTTGGCTCTGCCCTTGTCCCTGGCTGGTAGAATAGGCATAACCAAAATGATTGTCCTCCTCAAGTTCCTATACCTATTTGCAAATATTCCCATCCCCCAAACTCAAGCCTTTCTCAAATCCCTCCGCTCCATTGTAATAGACCTGGTGTGGGCCTGGAAGCAGCCACGGGTAGGTTGGGAACTGTTGACACGTCCACTCTCATGGGGGAGCTGGGTGCTCCTGACTTTGAACTCTGCACTGTGTGCGCAAGGCCAATACCTCCATTTCTGGGTGCATCCCATCCCATTTTAACAGCATGTGACAACTGAGAAAGATGTCGCAGACCCCGTCCCACTGCATATCGCACTATACAAGCCCTATCACAGAACAACTGGTGAAGTGAATACAGTCGAGACACTGCGCTGGGCCTGGGAGGGTCTTAGGAAGCGCGTCGAGACCCCATTGCTATATGCACCCTCCACCCCTCTTGCATATCACCCACTCTTCCCCTCTCTTCAAGACAAAGATACCATTGCGCACGCCCGCACCATGGGCCTGGCCACCTCTATCCGCAGGACACATTCCTGGAGACACCACAAAATCAAGAAGGCAATCCAGTACCTATTTTAGATTTACTCCTACACTATCAACTCAGAGCTACCTGCAAAACACTGCACCCCTCCTTTCGAGCAGCCCCTGCCACAATGGCGCCAACAGAACACATACTCGTTACCCCGTCTCCTCGCAAATTGATCACTAGGTTATACAACCTAATGCAATCAAACACCCCCTTCGTCGCCCCAAAGGCTCGAGCACAGTGGAGGGCAGACCTAAATGACTCTCCTACAGACGAACAATGGTAATTCTGCTGTTCCCAGCTTAGATATTTATCTCCAAACTATAAGCTGAGACTTATACACTTTAAATTTGTACACAGGGTGTATCGCACTCCCCTGCAACTACTTAAGATAGGACTACGCTCAGACGCGAACTGCTGGAAATGCAAGCAAGAGGATGCAACTTTCCTGCATGTCGCGTGGACCTGCCCATCCATAGCCCGATTCTGGGAAGGAGTATATGCAATTATTCACACGGTCACAGGTGTCTCATTGAAATGCACACCATTGGTAGCCCTGTTGGGTTATGTAGAGGAGATTCCATCGAAGAAACGTCGCCTCACGGCTTTGATGTTGTTACTTGCTAAACGTAGACTGGCCATACACAGGGGCACCCCAAGAAACCCCAAAATAGATACCGGGGTGCAGGACGTCGCCTACTGTCAAGAGCAGCTGGCTGCGTTCTGGGACTCATGCCCATAGCATCCCACCCGAAAGATATCTGGGAGCCATTCATGACTTGGCTCAGGGAGACAGACATGGTAACATCTGACACTTCTGCGCCAGCCACAGATACATACCTACTAACACAGCCCCACTAGTCGATCCTATACACACCTCCCCCTGCACGCACCTCCCGTAGGAGCTATACATTCAAACCTGTTACACTCTTGTGCCAAAAGATCTCGACGTATGCTTAACTGTGATAAATGCAATGTCCGATAATGATTGCAAAGTCTAATGGATAATCTCACAGCATTGTAATCTATGTACATGTTACTGACAAATTTAACGTATATGACACTGGATGAGCTATAACCTTAAGGGATGTAACTTTACCTTGTTTTGCACTGGTCTATTACTGTTTTACTTAGAGCTGTAATCTTGTAGTGAAACTGTATGGTCTGACACTATCAAAATGTCTGTAACATTTATATGTCTGAACAAAACAATACAAATAAAAAAAGTATCTTTTTGAAATTCCCCCCACTTCAAAAGCCCAACTGTGTATAAGTACTGGACTTCTGACACATTGAACTCAGAACACTTCTGGAACTGAGGACATTCTACCAGGAAGAAGGACTCCTGTGCTGCAGGAGGGACTGCCACTTTGCTGAACCGCTTTGTTGTCTGGGAGTGAGAAGGACTGGACCTGCATCTCTACATCCCCAAACCAAAGTATCTCCAAAGGGCTTGTTGGCTTGCCTCTTGTTTCCGAAGTCTCAGGGATATCAAAGACTTCTCTCTTCAACCTGCAACCTGCAACAAGCACCTGGACTATGTCAAGTGGTGCCAATCCAGATCTTGGCCCTTGGAAGTGAGCTCAAAATCTGCCAGAATCCGCTTATCGACCTCGCTGCACTGATCTGAACCAACGCTGTTGAGGAAACTAAATTGACGTATTGCCCTTGGGTTTGCCGCATCGCTTCTGGAAATGCTGCATTGGAACCAACGCATCGCCACCACTGCGTGAACATTGATACATCACCTCTACACCGTAGGGAAAATTGGCGCATCACATTTGAAACTACCACACCTCGGAACAGGAGCATCTCCCACGGACCCGAGGTATCACCACTGTTGTGTGGAGAAATTCCGCAAATCACCCAAACTGGGTGGGGATCACCGATGCATCTCATTGCTTGCACCCAGGATCATGGTACTTTTGCTCACTGTGCGCTGCGAGGGTCCTGTAGCCAGCCCGACTCCATTGCGGTCGGACTGAACTCTTGACTTTGACCCGGTCCAGCGGGACCAATTAACTCTTTAAGAGCTTACTGTCACTAAATCTCTATTTTTGCATTTCATCTTTAAAAATTCATATCTCGTCTTCTATTGGTTGGATTTTTGTTGTTTGGGACTTGTTTTATTCATAGAATTACTCTCTATCTAAACTGATGTGGAGTCCTATTGTGGTGTTTTCACTTTGTTACTGTTTGATGTGTTGAACACATTCTTTACACATTGCCTCTTAAGTTAAGCCTGATTGCTCAGTGCCAACCTATCAGAGGTGAGCAAGAGTTAATTCAAAGTGTGTTATTGACTTACCCTGACATGGATTGTGGATCCTGCTTGGACAGGGCGCATACATCTGCCAACCAGAAACCCAATTTTTAACAGTTACTAAGTACAATACTTGCAACGTATTGCTTAACCAAGTTCTTTTCAGTTGAACAACCACACAAGACCATATTATCACTACTGCCATCTGGAGGGACAGCCAAGCTTATAATCTGTTATATAACAGCCAAAGAGGCATAATCCTAAAGTGTACTAGGTAAGATGACCATAGCACTGTCAAAAAGTGGGCAGGCAGGGCAATTTTCTTCAAGTTCGACTCCTTGAAGAAGCCATGCAATGTGCTGTGGTTGAGACTGTCAGCATGATACACAGCATTTTTCATAGGGAGAAGGGGTAACTGTAATAATAGTTGTGCTATGAAACAGACCATGCCCATTCAGTGACAAAAGACTTAGTTCCAGTTGATAGGTTGTGGTAGGCAAGCATGCCTAGGCAGGTGTTTTGAGCCTCCTATATAAGGCCTTCTTTATTGTTATACATTATGGTACGTTAAACAATGTACAAGAGAGGTTTTTGTGCAGTTTGCATCCTGGACAATGATTTCAAGGTGCTCTCAAATATAATGATCATGAAAAAGGAGCCACAGTGAAGAAAAGCAATTGCCCAGAGTCACACAGTTTAGTCTCTCTAGATAGCCAGGTTCTTTGGGTCAGGGCACCACAAAAGCTTCAGACTGGCTTGGATGGCCCATACACAAGTGATGATGCAAAAGTACTGTTTTTTACTGATTACACTCAAATGGTGTAACAACAGAGGCGAGAATATCTGGCCTTTAGGAAACAACTCTCTGAATTACACCTCATGTACATGTCATCAACGCAAGCATACCTGAAAGTCTTGTGCAGTGGGAAATCTCACATCTTCACTGATCAGTGGTATGGAAATGGGCTGAAGCTCTAATAAACTCTGTGAGCCCTATCTATTGTCATCCCAGAACAGATTTAAATCCAGACAGCAAAACATATAAGGTTGACAGACCATTCGCTACTCTGCACAAGCTGAGAGGGCTCCCACATCAGTGGAGGCACTCCATGTATCGTTGGGCTTGATTGTCACTAGTGGCTTAGGAGACAGCACTTTGGTCATTAATGGCAACACACATGACTCAGAAACTTCCCTGAATATGGAACTCGTGGCTGAAGTTCAGTACGTACACAAAACTATAATGCCCACTGGCTGCTCTTGCTTAACCTGGGTTGGAGTATATTGCTTGTTAGCATTCCCACATGGAAACTTCAGGTGGCAGCACTGTCGGATGCAGCGTTTTGGAGGCTGTGAGGGATGCCAATGTGGACTATTGCAGGGAGCAAAGAGGTATTTGAGGGAGTGTGCTGACTGAATCATAAGTGTTGAAGCTAATTATTCAGTGGGTGTGTATCAGGATAGTATTTGGGTGTTGAGTGCTGCTGAAGAGGGAAGTATGCAAGACAGGGAGTGCCATGCATACTGCTCTGAGGGATTCTGGGGTAGACATTAAGAGCAATGATAGATTACTAGCATGTAGGGAAAGGTACAAGGCAATCAAACATAGATTGAACTGATTTCCTGATAAGGAATTCACAGCCAAGCAACTCTGAGAGGGTGATAGATCAGGCAAGTTGTTAGCAAACTTCCTGCCCCAAATTCCAGTAGTGATGATGTGATGAGATAATCGGAGTGTGCACTATGCACAGACAACATCAATTACATTTTTGTTAATTACTACACCTCTTGGGATGTGCTACCATGTGAGATATAGGGTGTATTTACTGAAGCTCTAAGGACATTAGGCTCTCCGCATTTCATCAGAAGATCAAAGAGTAGCTCTGGAGGCACCACGACCATGGCTGAAACTAGACAAGCTGTATAAGGGATAACTAGTTCTTGGAGGTCTATAACCAAGTTCGAACCTTACTCATGCTTTCACAAATGACAGAGTTTCCAGTAGTGATTCTGAAATCTGGCATTGACAGTTTTGATAGGACTTTGAAGTGACCACTCTCTATGATGAATATACACTATAAAATACTGGGGTAGGCGCTAGCAAATAGACTGTTGTCCTTGTTCTCTGTCTTATATCATGATCAAATGACTTAATTTTGGTTAGGCGAGCTTTCTTGAACTTTAAGAGATTGCTCTAACCGAAGACAGCCTTCCTAGATGCTGAACACTTACCAGCAGTAACATCATTGCCTGGTCAAATTAATACAATTTAATTTTCTTTATCAATACTATCTCACACCAAGGAAGCTCAGTAAGATATGGAAAGATTAATCTCCCAGATGTGAGGGTCTAAGGACAAATTTGATCATACGATGAAGGGTGCTCAAATCTATTAGACTGCTGAAAACATATGACTAAAACAATAGCAAAAGTAGTGGGTAGAGGAATAGACTGTACTCTGAGCGTGAAGGGCTTGAGGCCCAGAGCCAACTGAAGGAAGCATGGGCAGGTGTGCAGAATTGACCATAGTGGTAGCAACATGTTTCCAAGCCATGCCATGAAGATCAACAATAGCACTTGACAAAAAATAAACATGTTTGCGGGAGACAAAGAAATGGGTGGAGGCAGAATGTACAACAGTGGGAAACTCAGTTATACGCATACATGGGCTAAATAGGGGAACCAATAATGTTGGAAACTGAAAGGCTTTCTGATTATAGGCCACCCTCAATGAGAGGCCCTCCCAACTGCATAGCACACAGTACTGCTGTGTGGTTAACAATTAAATATAGACTGTATAAGAGGCAGAAGAGAATCAAGGGATAAACACACACCTCTCACCAGAAGACAGAAACAACATTGAGTTTAGTAGACTTACCACCAATGAGAAGGAATATGCTACTTACCAGTATGCATCTGTTCTTGGCATGTAGAGCTGCAGATCTACACACTTTTGCATAGATCGTCATCTGGTGTTGGGCCCGGATGTTTGCAGTTTGTTTTTCCTCTAGGAAAGTCTTTGGAAGTCACGAGGTCGGTGGCTCCTCCTTTGGATGGTATTGCGCATGGGCTTCGGCTCCATCCTCAGATTATTTTTCGCCAGCAGGGAAAGATGGAGCGTAGTAATAACAGTGAAGAAACCCATGTGTGTATCTAAATAAGATAAACTGGAACAGATACAGGTAGCCGGGGAGGCGGGTGGGCGAGTGTAGATCTGCAGCTCTACATGCCAAGAACAGATGCATACTGGTAAGTAGCATATTCCGTTCGAGGCATTTGAGCTGCAGATTACACACTTTTGCATAGACTATATAGCAGTTCCCAACCTTAGCGCCGACCACCGGTATCTGTTGCAGTGGTTTGAAATAATATTTTGAGTACAGCCTGGCCCACACTAACTTGTTGCTTAGTTTGCACATCTACACAATAGTGTTTAGTGAAAGTGTGCGGTGTTGACCATGTAGCTGCTATGCAGATATCATCTAATGGGATGTCCCCTAAAAATGCCATGGAAGCCCCCATCTTTCGTGTAGAATGGGCTTTAGGGGGAACGGATAGCGTTCGTTTTGCTTTGTGGTAGCAAATCTGAATGCATTTTACGATCCACCTAGCTATCACTGATTTTGAGATGGGGTTGCCCTTGTGTGGTGGAGAGAAAGAGACAAATAGTTGTTTGGTCTGTCGGAAAGGTTGTGTTCTCTCGATGTAGTAGAGTAAGGCTCGTTTGACATCTAGTGTGTGCAGAGCCCTTTCTGTAATGGTCTGTGGTTGCGACAAAAATACTGGTAGTTCTACAGATTGGTTTAGGTGAAAGGGGGAAATGACTTTAGGTAGGAATTTTGGGTTGGTACGGAGAACAACCTTGTTATGGTGCATTTGAAGAAAAGGTTCTTGTATGGTAAGCGCTTGTATCTCACTGACCCTTCTAAGGGAAGTGATGGCTACAAGGAAAGCTGTTTTCCATGTTAGGAATTGCAGTTCGCATTTGTGTAATGGTTCGAAGGGAGGCCCCATTAGCCTTGTGAGAACAATATTTAGGTTCCACACAGGTGAGGGTGGTACTGTGGGGGGAATTATTCTTTTTAGGCCTTCCATGAAGGCTTTAATGGCAGGTACTCTAAAGAGTGAAAGATGTTGCCTGTTTTGTAAGTAAGCTGCAATTGCTGCGAGGTGTAGTCGAATGGACGTATAGGCTAAATTACGTCTTTGTAGGTGGAGTAAGTAGCCTATGATGTGTTGAATGGACACGTCCAGGGGATTGATGGTGTTGTTATGGCAATAAACAAAAAATCGTTTTCACTTGGCAGCGTAGCACGCTCTAGTGGTAGGTCGTCTAGCTTCTCTGATGACGTTCATACAGTCAGGGGGAAGATTTAGGTACCCAAATTCTAGGATTTCAGGAGCCAGATCGCAAGGTTGAGCTGAGCTGGGTCCGGGTGTCTGATCTCTCCATGGTTCTGGGTTAGGAGGCATGGTGAGAGGTGTAGTTTTGGGTGTGGTACTACAGAGAGTTCCAGCAGCGTGGTGTACCATGGTTGTCTGGCCCACGTTGGAGCTACTAGGATTAGTGTGAGGGAGTGTTGTTGTAGTTTGCGCACCACTAATGGAATGAGTGGGAGAGGCGGAAAAGCGTACGCAAATTTGCCTGACCAGTTCATCCATATCGCATTTCCTTTGGACAATGGGTGTGGGTATCTGGCGGCGAAGCTTGGGCATTTTGTGTTTTCGTGGGTGGCAAAGAGGTCTATCTGCGGATACCCCCACATTTGAAAGAACGGATGAAGAACCTGTGGGTGAAGTTCCCACTCGTGGATCTGTTGTGTCTGTCTGCCGAGCAGATCTGCCATGGTGTTTTGGACTCCTGGGACATGTTGAGCTAGGAGAAAGATTTTGTGGGGAATTGCCCATCTCCATATGCTCTGTGCTAATTGAGAGAGCTGTGGAGAGTGTGTGCCACCTTGTTTTTGTATATAATATATGGCCGTCATGTTGTCTGTGCGAATGAGGACTGCCTTGCCTGAAATCTGTGTCTGAAAAGATTTTAGGGCTAAAAAGATTGCTAGTAACTCCAGATGGTTGATATGGAGTAACTTTTGTTGAGGCGTCCATGTGCCCTGCACGGTGAGGTGTTATAGGTGAGCTCCCCAGCCGCAGAGCGATGCGTCCGTTGTTAGTTTTATCTGGGGAACCGGGTCCAGGAACGGTCGACCTTTGGAAAGGTTTGTGGTGTTCGACCACTGCATAGAGCGATGGGTGCGACCATCTACCAACACCAGATCTGCAAGTTGACCTTGGGCCTGGTTCCATTGGCGCGCTAAGCACTCTTGGAGAGGACGCATCTGGAGTCTTGCATGGGGCACTATGAAAATGCAAGAGGCCATCATCCCTATTAGTTGCATGAACACTAGTGCTGGAAGGGAGTGTTGAGGTATGAATTTTTGTCGCAAAGCCTGAATGCTTGCAATCCTGGCCGGATTGGGGTAGGCTATCGCTTTTGAGGTGTCTATGGTGGCACCGAGGTATTGTTTTATGTGGGATGGTTGTAGCTGGGACTTTTGGTGGTTCACGTGAAGCCTAGTTGGTGAAGTAGTTCGATTGTGGTGGCGGTGTGTCGTACACACTGATTGTATGAAGTGGCTTTTATCAGCTAATCGTCTAGGTATGGGAAGACGTGAATGTGCTGTCTTCTCAAGTGTGCCGCCACCACCGCCAGGCACTTGGTGAATACCCGTGATGCTGTTGTGACTCCGAACGGGAGCACTTTGAATTGGTAGTGTTGTCCGTCCACTACAAATCTGAGGTACTTTCTGTGAGCATGGTGCACTGGAATGTGGAAGTATGCGTCTTTCAAGTCCAGTGTGGTGAGGAAGTCATTCTGGGACAGAAGCGGAAGTACCTGCTGAAGCGTTACCATGTGAAAATGGTCTGAGTGTATGTATGTGTTTAGGGGCCCGAGATCTAGAATAGGTCGTAGAGTCTCGTCCCTTTTTGGTGTGATAAAACATAGGGAGTAGACCCCCATATTTTGTTGATTGACAGGAACGTGTTCTATTGCCTGTTTTTGTAATGTTGAATGTTCCACCCATTTGTCTGAGGTGATGGTCTCCCAGACATGAAGGAAATTTTAGAGTCTGCCCCCAACCGGAGTGGAATGGTCTGGGGGGAGCGGGGGGAAGTCATTGGGTAGGAGGTGTGGCAGAACGGGCGTTGTTTGTTTTGCCTCTGCCCTTGTTGTTGTTACCCCTGTAGCCGCCTCTTTGGTAACCTTTTGTAAAGGTGGTCTGAGTAGGGGATTTGTATGATGTGGACGCTGTGTCTGAGGAGTAGCCTGGGGTGAAATCTTCTGCGGGGGTAGCAGCGAGAAGACGGGCAGACCTCCGCTGAGGCACCCGAGCATCTCTAATCCAGCTCCAGTGCCGGCCGGGATTTGCTCCTCCCCCTGACCGGGACCACAATGACCAGCAGCCCCGCAGCCTCCACACAGCTGACACGGAAGCTAGCGAAACCTTCGCGCGCCAGGAGGCGCTATAAAACAGTGTCTGGTCCCGAGTCCCGCGATAACGTGCGCGGGACGCGCCGGGAGAAGCCCGGGACAAGGGCGGGACCGTCGAAGGCCGTCGTAGGCTGACAGAGGCTGGGCTGAGCCAGGTCTCTAACCTTTGCTGTTTCATCTTGTGACGTCCTATATATGCATATACGATCTTTATTTCGCCCGCACTTCCCTCAGGCAGCAACTTTGTGAGTATTCCTTGGCTTATGTTCTGCCTGTTTTAATTGCCTTAGTTATATATTTGAGTTTTTCTCACCACAACATAACTCCTTAGATAATCATGGAGATGCGTAGGTGCTCAGCGGGTACATTGGACGTATACCTTCTTTGGGCCGACTCAATATTAAATAAAGAGATTCACCTTATAGAGCGCAGACTCTCAATCGACCCTTCTCAACAGTCTCCGCTCAGACATTCTGCTCAAATTGCCATCTCTCCCCTAACCAAAACACCTTCCCTCAGTTCTGCCTCCACGCCTGCGATTCCTAATACACTATCTCAATCCGGTGCTACAGATACTCATCCCCACCCTGTTGTACCCAGCATGAAAGGTCCACAAACTCGGGGGAAAGCTAAACATCCACAAGATATGGCTACAGGGGTCACCCAGAAAAACAGCAGGACAATCAAACAACGCAAGAATTCCATAAAACCGAAAATGCTAACTTTAGGTACTCAAACAGATCAAGGGCAATTCCTTCTTACTCCCCAGTCTATTCTCAATGTAGCTCCATCTGATATTAATTTACAACCCAATGCGAATTACATAACGGAAGAAATAAAAAGCATCCTTGATCAAAAACTCGAGGCAATGGCTCTGTCCCTTCTTACTAAGATGAATGATTCACTTAGGTCCTTTGAGCTAAAAATGAATCAAATACTAGAACCTAAAGATCTCCCTAGATCTCGAGCATTAAGACCAGACGGTCCTTTGATACCTTCTACTCACACTATTCACTTGATTGACCCCCTCTCCCAACCTGAGGAACGTACTTCTCTTCCTCATATTGTAAATTCACAACAACCTAACATACCTTTCCCCGATAGGAGTACGACAGATAAGAATTTACCTACGACACACGTCCAACAAAAGAAAGTCCATTCAAAAAGTCTCTTCAACATTTCTATGACAAGTCCCCACTCAAACTTAGACCGGCCAAACCTCCCGCCTGCCACTTGCCCTTACATCACAGTATTAACTGGTGTCCCCCCTCTAGACCAAGGAATGACAGAATCTTTGTCTTCTCTCCGAAACAAAGTGGTGGATTGGCTAGTTAAACATAGCCATTTTAATGTGCTTAATACCAATCAAATAATTATGGTACGGAGAGTCGCCTGGATTGGCCCTTCCCTAAAAACCATCCAGGGCGACTGTATTATTGTCAACTTTAGTACCCCTAGAGCTGCCCGCACCATCTTAGCACAAAAGGAAGACTCTTCGCTTCATCCAACATCAATCTCCTCTGTCCCAATTGGTTTTTTCTATCGCCCGCTTACTCACTCACTCAAAAAAACGAACGGATCTATTTTAACGCAAAATAAATTTGACTCATTGTCACTAATAGAGGAGGTAGATTTACTATCCTCGACCTCAACTGTTTTTAATACTTCAGAATCTGTGCTAGCAACCAATAAAAAATGACGCCACCTAACTCCCTCCCAAGAAATTGAGCCCTCATCATTGAATACTTTATTATCTTCACCCCTCCATCAACCTTTCTTTTCCTTTACCCGCCCACAACTCACTCCACTTCCTTATTCAAATCCCACAGTAATTCGAAAAAATGTACAATCCACAATGCATTTAGATCCAAAACAGTTTCAAATATCTGAGGGTTCTCTTCCTGATCATAAAACTCAGTTACTTATTCCTTCAAGGAGATCAGAAAAAATTCATGCCTGCTACCCAGTTAGTGTAATCTATTGAAATATTGCAGGCCTTCACTCAAAAATCCAACATGAGGGTTGGTTAACATTTGTAAGGCGTTACGAAATCCTCTGCCTGCAGGAAACTTGGGCAGTTTCCCCTACTCACTTAAATGGCTATAGGAACTTTTTTTCTTCCGCGCTCCCCTCACTTTCAGGGCGGGCCAAGGGAGGTTTAGTGACTTATATTTCTAATTTAATACCAGGACAATCCATCTCCATACAAAAAAACTCACCCTAATTATCAGATTATATCTATAATAATCAACAAACTTACCCACCTGTTGATAGTAAACTTTTATAACAACTTGCAAGATCTCCAACTGATTGGTTTGCTTAAAGAAATCCGCTCTTTTCTCCTAGATTATTACAACCAGCCCCAAGCGAAAAACTCCATCCTAATTTGGGGAGGAGATTTCAACCTACTACTATGTGAAAAAAATAATATTACCTGTGGTTTTATGGATCATAAAGAAACCCCCTCTATTCATTTTCCTCACTCTCCTAAAGGTTCACTGATGAATGAAACAATGTCCCTGCTCCAACTAACCTTTTCTAATGAGTTACTAACTCCCAATGTCAAGATTACCCCCACATATCACGGCAGAGGAGCTCTGGCTTGTATAGATTTTATATTAATGTCATTTAGTGCAGTCAATCTAATCACCAACTTTACCACTCATGATTGCGCCTATAGTGACCACTACCCTATTTCTATCAGGTTGGAACTAGCTGGTAGTATCACCCATGTAAAAAGTTCCCTTCATCAAGATAACCTGACTATGAATAGATCAAACGGCTATGCCTTAAAATGGTCATGTACTGATTCCGAAATAATTCTCAAAGAGACCGTAAAACGCAACAGGGCAGCCTTTACATCCTGTCTGGCGGACTTCCCTACACCTTATGAGGTCATAACAAATTTTAAAATCATTATTTTAGAGATAAGCAAGGCGCTGACTATTCCCCCAAAAACTAAAGAGAAATCGAAAGTCAGCTGGTTCAATCGTACTTGCACCAAGGCACACCAAGCACTTAAATCGGCCCTAAAGAGAGTTCCTAGAAACAAATTAGAGGTTTCCCAACGGAGAAAATATTATAATGAGTCCCTTAAAAACCGTAAGAAAGAACTTAAAGAAGAACATTGGCTCGCCCTACAAAAGAGTTCTAAATTAAAGGACTCCTCAGCTTTCTGGGAGGTTATTAACTCGTCATTCCTCTCAGGCCCGAAAGATCGTGGCACCTTAGAGGTCACTATAACTGAGCATGAATGGATTAACCATTTCTCGCGCATGTTCCGCTTTACAGATTCACCTCTGCCATCCCCACTCCCCCCCCCGATCACACCATACCAACTTTTAGTAATCTATCTAATCTTCCCCCTTTAGAGTTCACCTTGGCAGATATTATATCAGCTCTTAAAGCTAGCCGGGGAGGGAAGGCTCCAGGGCCGGATGGGGTCCCTGTGGACTTATATAAATCCAACATTGATCTATGGGCCCCCACTTAGTCAGGGTGTTGGAAGCCACCAACGAGTTTGGACCAATGGACTCTTGGTCGGAGTACATTCTGGTTCCAATCTTTAAAAAGGGGGATCGCAACAGCCCGTCTTGCTATCGACCCATCTCGTTACTTGACTCCCTGGGTAAAGTGGTGGGTCATATTTTAATTGACCGGTTGCAATGTCGGAACACAACAACATCATTTCCAACCTTCAATACGGTTTTAGGGAGGGCCTGGGTACCATCGAGCAGGTTCTGAATTTGGTCCTACTGAGAGAGAAATATGTCAACGCGAAGGAAGGTAGCCTATACATGGCTTATGTCGACCTCTCGGCAGCGTTTGACTGCGTTTCCCACTCAAAATTATGGTCTATTTTGTTGGAAATAGGGGTGGACAAGACCCTAGTTAACTACATCAGAGAACTCTAATCAAATGCCACTGCGAGAGTGAGGTTCGGTATAGGGGGCCAGTTATCTTCACCGTTTAGGGTAGAGCGAGGAGTCAGACAGGGCTGTGTCCTGGCTCCATTCCTTTTTACCATCTACACCAATGGCATGGAGGCAGCCATGTTGGAGGGGAGCCAGGACTTGCCTCAGATCAACAACCGCCCTATTCCCGCATTATTATATGCGGACGATGCGGTAATCCTCGCTCGTACCCCACTAGAACTTCAACGCTCCCTAAACCGTTATTATAATTTCATGTCCAATTTAGACCTAAAAATTAACCCTAATAAAACCTTTATAATGACCTCTGGCAAAAAACCACTTAAGGGACAAGGTATATTCATTACTAACACTAAGATTGACCATACAACAACTTATCCCTATCTAGGAGTGGTGATAGACGAAAGGGGGACCTGGAAAAGGGCAATCGAGGCTAGAAATCTCCAGTTTTTGAAAGCTACAAGGGCGCTAGTCTCTCTCACCCAGAGACTTGGAAAGAGACCTCCCAAAGAAATCCTGGAAGTTTTCCGCCCAAAGTGCATTACCACCGCCACTTACGGTGCGGGTATATGGGGATACGCGCAAGTAGACTTCTTTCAAAAAACGGAAAAAAGGTTTTTGAGATACTTACTATCAGTCCCTCAATCTACATCTACCTATAGTTGTCATCAAGAACTCGGTTTGCCATTCATTACTAACTCCATCCAATTGCAACCGATCCTGCTGTGGCACCGCATCTGGACCTCAGAAAAGCTGCTTTTCACCCAAGCAATCATTAAGGACTGCCAAAAATTGGAACATTCTCTAAAAATTCCTTGGCTACATTACGTTCAGAAATTCTTTTATGATTTGGGCCACTCTAACTTCTACTCAACTCCCCAGGACATGGTATCGATCCCCCGTAAGCTACTAAAGGCTGAATGCCTAAAACATCTGGACGATCTCCGCCTGGCCGTCGAAGCCAACAAACCTTCTGTACAGCACTCGTTATTAATTCAAACCTCTTACAAAATTGAGCCCTACCTAACCCTAAACTTCCCAACCTACGATGTCTTTTTACTTACCAGATTTAGATTTAATAATTTTCATTGTCTCATCACTTTTCCCAAGATTAATGATTGGTCTAGGGAGCTTTCGCCCTGCCCCTGTGACGACATCTCCCTACAGTCCCTCTTACATGTTACTTTCTTTTGCAAAATTTTTTCTGAACCCAGAAAACGATGGCTGAAACCTCTTTTGTTACAAATGTCTCTACGTGAATGCCGTCCGGCTTTGCTGGCTCTACAAATGTTGGACTCTCCTGTAATATGTTTTAACATTGCAAAGTTTTTTAAATTTTGTATAAGGCATCAAACAAATCTATAATCATAGCATTTCGATCCTCCGATTGCCAGTTACATTTTAACAAATTCTTGGAAAATGTGTCTCATAATTATTCTCCAAATCGAAAATTCAAACGAACTATGCTCCTAACCAAGTTATTTTGAATTCGACACGCCTTTCTAACTCGGTTTTTATGAAAACGTCGGCTTGTAAAAAAACCTGAGTGTGACAAATTTTATTTATTATTTTGTATTTGTACTTTGCTTTTATGGCTATGCTTGCAATCCGAATAAAGCTTTTATTGAATTGAATTGAATAGCCTCTGGATTTACTCCGAAAGGAGGAGCGGCGAAAGGAGCGTCTGGGCGGGTGAGACTGTAAGGCCCCCATGGATTTTGCAGTAGCCGTGTCCTTTTTCATCTTTTCTAAGGCCTCATCCATCTTTGGCCCGAATAGATGTTTCTGGTCAAAGGGATGGTTAAGGATGGAGGCTTGTACTTCTGGTTTAAAACCAGATACCCGTAGCCAAGCATGGCGACGGAGAAGGACGCTGGTGTTGATGGCCCTGGAGGCTGTGTCTGCTGCATCTAGGGCTCAACGTATGGAGGTGTTCGTGATTGTTTTACCCTCTTGAATTAAATCATTGGCCCTAGCTTTATATTTTTCAGGGAGAAGGTGCATTATGCTTTCCAATTCGTCATAATGAGCCCTGTCATATCTGGCCAGCAGTGCCTGAGTGTTTGCTATACGCCATATGTTGGCCGCCTGGGATGCTGTGCGTTTGCCTGATGCATCTAGTAGATTTGATTCCTTGTCAGGTGGTGGTGCATCACCTGACACTTGTGAATTTTCCCTTTTACGTGCCGTAGATACTACTAAGGAATCTAGTGGCGCTGGTTCTCTGATGTAAGAGGGATCTGAGGGAGCAGGTTTGTATTTTTTTTCAATACGTGGGTTAATGACCCTGGCTCTAACTGGGTCCTTAAAAACTTCTGCCGCATGCTTTACCACCCCTTTGAGCATGGGCAGTATGGAGGTGGACCTATGTGAAGTATCAAATGTGTCTAGGAGGAAATCTTCCTCCACGGGGTCGGTATGCAAGTCCACCCCGTGATAATGTGCCGTCCTTTGCAGAAGATGGTTGAACCTAATGAATCTTGTGGTGGAGATGGCCTAGAAGGGTAAAGATCGTCTTCTGGGATGTTGGGGACATCTGGAATATTGTAATCGTCCCATGGGTCTGGGGATCCTGTAGGGGTGGGGTCCTGTGGCACATCCCCTGTATCATGATATGGGTCCCCCTGATCATCATCGTCTGGAGATGGGGTGGGAGAACGATGAGGTGGGGGTGGAGAGGGCGGAGGGGGTGGAGGTGGGGAAGGAGGAGGAGGTGGAGGGGGAGGGGAAGGTATTCTGAACGGAGAGGTAGCAGAGTCCTTCCTCTTTGGAGGTGGAGGCAGAGCAGGCTTCTCCAAATGTCTCTTTTTGGTAGAGAGTGTCAAATGTCCAGTTTTTGGATCCTTGGTGAGAGTTTTTTGCAAGGGATCCGGTGTAAATAGCTCTGGTGAGGTAATTTGCTCCGTCGGCGCCGAAGGCATCGGGCCGATGACTTTTTAGGTTTTTCTGTGCCGGTTTGATGTTTAGAACCCGGCTTGGGCCCTCCGGTCTCTTGGTCGGTGCCGAGATGGACTTCGGCTTGGAAGTGTCGGTGGCCTTGTGTGGTTTGGTCGGTACCGAAGATGGCGTCGGTACCGAAGACCTGGGTTTCGACCCCGAGGGCTTCGGTGCGGAGCTCGGTGTCGAGGTGGAGGCAGGTTTATTTTTCGGTGCCGAAGTGTGTTTCTTGGCACCGCTGGTAGGCTGGCTCGAGCCGCCGGAAGTCTTACTTGGCTTCTTCACCGGGCCCGAAGGTGGGGTGTGTGAAGCAGTGTCTCTGGTCTTGCCTAGGCCCGGAGGCGAAGACGTGACCAAAGCCTTTTTGGGTGTCGGCGCAGGTGGGGGGGGGGGTAGATTGGTACTCACGACCCTCTGCGCCGGAGTGATGTCTTCCACATCTGATTCGTCGGCCTCGGAAGCGCTGACGAGGTCCTCTTCGGTGCGATGATGTTCCGGATCGTCGATGTCGTCTCCGAAGATGTCGACTGGAATGGACGTCGAGGAGTGTGCCATGTTCCTTCTGGCTCTTCGGTCCCGAATAGTCTTTTTGGATCAGAAAGACTTACCGACCGGACAGTCTCGAGCCTCGTGTTCAGGGGAGAGGCAGAGGTTGCATACCTCATGAAGATCGGTGTGGGGAAATTTGGACCCACATCGAGGGCACTTTTTAAATGGAGTTCTTTCCATGAGCCGGGACCGGAGCCTGGGTAGGCCCGAAGGCTGCCGTCGACGACTGGAACCGAAGGTCTGTGTCGATGAGAAGGCGTGTTGATTGAAGAGATCGCGATCGAAACAATACAGCGAATTGGGGTGAGGATTGCGCGTCGATCGTCGAACTGGAAGCTGTTCGGAACCGGAGCGCGAAGATTACATCCGAGCCCGATGGCGGAAAAAAACAATCTGAGGATGAAGCCGAAGCCCATGCGCAATACCATCCAAAGGAGGAGTCACCGACCTCGTGACTTCCAAAGACTTTCCAAGAGGAAAACAAACTGCAAACATCCGGACCCAACACCAGATGGCGATCTATGCAAAAGTGTATAATCTGCAGCTCATGTGCCTCGAACACACAATTTACTCTGGGTTCAAATCAGTATCCTATGGTATTACGTAGTTGTGATCACCCATTAAAACAGGTTAAAGCTGACCCCCCAACACAGTCTGTTTGTACTGTTTATTGAGGTATACAGCTATTGGCTGCACTTATGAAAGAATAGGTCGTCACATGATGAGTCAATTTTAAAATAACGATATATGTGCTTTAGGGTGATATTCATATGCACTATCATAATGAGATTGTTTTGAAACGTTATAAAAATTATATTAAAATATGAATCATTTGGAACAATGTAGCATTGAAGGTACTACCCTGGTGTGGCTTACCTTTTGTTTAATCTGAGAGGGCATAAACAGTCCACTTCCCCTTATTTTAGTCATGTTCAAAATCTCTAACTTGCAGAAACCTTCAGGGATTCTCTCTGAGCCCTACATGGTTTACTCTGTATCGTATATGTTAGTTTTATTTATACAACCCTTTGGTTTCTCTGTGCTGTTTAACACAGATGATATCCTAAGGATCACTTTCTTCAGCAATGATCCGGGGTCTGCCCAAGAGAAATTATGACCTTGCTTTCAAGCCGTTGTCTCCTAGGTCAAGTCTAATTAAAACTCAATAGTGACAACACAGAGGGCCTCATCATTAGAGAACCTTAACTAAATAGATATGGTCTTCACTTTGGTGGTGGTGGAGCTGACCCAACGTCCACTGTTGACTCAGCAAAAAATCCTGGATTTATTTTCAACTACTTTTTCTCATTCTTTCAAAAGATCAGGCATCTTTTCTACTTGCTTTAACAACATCCTCATGCAATGCAAAATCATCCTTTTTCTCCCCTTTTACAATCATAGGCCTGCTGTAAATTCAATGATCTTCTCACAACTAGATAATGAAAAGTCTATCTTGGGCTTCCTGCCTTCAAATCATTCAAAAACCTCCTGCATGCCTCACCTGAGGACTTCCCCCTTACTTCACCATCGCTTCTCACTGTAATACTTTGTATTGCCTTTTGAATGTGAAACGATGTAACTTCAAATTATTGTGCCTAGATCTTGGAGCTCTCCATAAAACAGGTCCTCTGCCTTTTCACCATTGTATCACTCTTTATGTTCTTTCCAGAACCCTATGTTTTGCAGTAGACAACTGCCTACATCTTCCTAACATTAGGCAGGTACTTGTTGGATGCTGATGCCTCTCCTTTCTGGCATCAAAGCACTGGAACTCTCTAGCTACCAAGCTCCAGGGACTCCAATCTTCTGTTATTTGGGGGGAAAAACGAAAACTTGCCATTTCCACATTAGTGCAGTCTCCAGGCTGCTTGGTTAGGGTAGAAGTGCACATTACATATTATTTTCAATCATTCATTTCATTCAGTAAAACAATAACTATAGAAAATGTGCTTAAACTGTACTTTTTGCCACAAATGTTTTTGAAACACCCTGGGAGGTAGGAAGATGAAAAAAACAAATGTCTTCTAAAAGTATTTTGAAAGGCGAATGGGCTGGGAGCCCGACAAGCCTCACTACATCTCTCCCCACCTCCGATAATTGCGGTACTGTGGTGCGCCTGCAGAGACGTTTACGGAAGCCAGACGAGCCTCACTACATCTCTCTCGCCGTTTGCCTCAAGGACTGCACCTCCTGGGTGGCTGCCGCGTGAGGCACCCTGCTGGACGACCCTGAGAGGTACGTGCCGCTTCATCGTGCTGCTCCCCTGCAGATCCCAACATCGAGGACTTTGCTCTCTGGGTGGCGATTCTGCTATGCACCTCGTTTGAAGAACCGAAGCATGGTGCTGCCCTTTGCATCAAACAGTCCTTGGGAACCCGACGACCCACCTCTCTCGCTGTGCTCCCCGAGTGCATGAGGTTTGAAGCACGGCGCTTAAAGATTCCGGAGCGATGTGTCGTTGCGCCGCTCTGCTCTCCTGCAAGACCGGGCCTCAAGGGTGGTGCACCCTGAGTAGCTGATGAACTAAGCACCTCGCTCTGGAGAACCGCTGCGGTCTGGGCCTATGATCCGCACCGCTCTCCTGCACGACCGAACGGCCCTGGGGTAAGCATGACTCACAACAAACTTCTGCCGCAATGGGTCGATGTATGGGCCAATTGTTCGACAATCCACTTACGCCCCCGTTGGGCTTCTGATGGTCCCTCTCTGAACGCTTTGGTCCCCCCCCCCTCATAGCTGTTGACTGAATGCAGTGGTGGGGGCTTGCACCGTCTGTTTGCCCGCATGCCCCCGCACATCCTGATATTTTTAATTGCCGTTCAGATGTCGTGCCTTCACGCACTATTATCTGTCCCTACAATCACCGCACTGCGATGGCCGGCTTTCCTCTGCCTTTTAAGCTTTAAAATGGCGAGGCCCTGATTGCTTTGATTGCCGTGCCCTGTTGCTACTGCCGGCATCTGGTCCTCTGCTCTGTCCTCCTCAGGGGCCCCTCAACTGCTCCAAAATGTCTCTATCGACCCACTTCTTGGACGTCAGCGAGTACCGCGCTGCGATGTACGATGATCCGCCTTGTAAGCATTAATATGACACACCAATTTTCTAATAATGGCCACCATGAGTGGGCCCCTTTCCAAAGCACTCCTTCTCCCCTTGTTGGGGAGGGGTCCAGCATTTATGTCCTGGAGTCTCAGAGAGCCCTCTGAGAGAGTCCACAGCAACAAGTGATTCTCACACAGCGGAGGCCTGGGGTTTTACCCCATTACCGCTGGGAGCACAGCACCGTACACCGTGACCGGCGTGCTTAATGGAACTTTTTGGACTATGACCTCCTAGGCGGAAACTATAACCTTTCTGTATGTACTGCGGTGCCCAAGCAACCTCTGGCCGATGACCGGTGGAGCTGTCCCACGCACTTATAGAGGAATTTGGCTCTGGTTCACCCCTCGGCCGTCACCTAACCAGCCAGATGTCAGACACTGTTTTTCCTCGTCTCCCTGTTGTGCCTCCTACACCCTCCCCCTCCTCCTCCCTCTATTATTCTCCTCTACCTCCTCTATTCCTTCCCTCTCTCCCCTATTCTTCTCTCCCCTTGGCTATTTTGTTTCCTCATGTTTATACTATGCTTTTGTACTCATGTACTTCCTGTAACTAAGCTCCAGTAACTGATGTAACTTTGTACCCATGTTCTGAAACAATGTTTGTTCCTCATGTAAAGTTCTCTGATACTTCCGGGTCTAGCCAGCGCTATATAAAACTCAATAAATAAATAAATGAATTGACCTCAAGTGTTTTACTAATTGTTAACAAAACTAGAATTATAACGATAAATGTCATGTGAGAGTAGGTAAACAATTAAAATGTGTATTAAAATACATTTACTATTTGTTCTCTTACTATTCCTCCTGTAAATGTTGTTAAATGGTATTATGAATACATTAATGTTAAAAGCCCAGAATGTTTTAAAGTGAGCAGTCATATATCGGCAAAAATAATTATCTCTATGCATTATACCACAATGACAGAATGACCCACAAGCAATTTTTAGTCTGACTCTGAATTTGGCCTAGACTCCAACATTTGAAATGCTAGCCGCCCCAGAATTTGGGTCTAGTTGTGCCCCTGTCTCTATCATATTTCCATGTCCCCTCCTCTCTTTCTGTCTAAAAGAGATGTGAATCCATGCAAATTTGGATAGCAGAAATCACATTATGTAACCAGTTGCACATTTCCGGTTGGCACTTTGCCCATAGGCCCTATCACAAAAAAGTGCTGGCCCCAGCGAAAGGCCCTTACTCTCACCTGTAAATGTAATTTCAGTTCACTTTCAAGGCAGGGGCGTAACACAGGCCCCCGCAGCGCGGGGGGGCCCCATGCTCCAGGGCCCCCCCGCCCCTCACTCCCAGCGAGGGAGACGGCTGCGCCTGCAAGCAAGCCTCTTCAGTCTTCGCAAATTAAATAGTGCTCCTGCACGCACGGCCTCCCCAAGTACCCATAAATTAAACTGTGCACGCACGCCACGGTGACGGCCTCTAGGCCTCCGAGTCTTCCATCTCTCTCTGTCTCGCTCCTCAGCTAGTGAAAACCGAGACTTCAAGAAACAGGTATTACCCTCTCTTTCCTCCTTTCATGTGTACAGCAACTGTGTGTTGCCGAATGTGGTCTTTTTAAACCATACTGCTTATGTTTTCAAAAGATATAAGCAATGGGCACTGAAACAGGTCCCTTCCGGGCCCTGTAGTTATGGAGTTATGGTCTTACCTTTTCATGCAAAAGCACTCACTAATTCCAGAATAATGAGTGTAAAAGGAAAAAGGTAACCATGTTGTTCCTGCTTACATTTGACATGCTTTACTTAATCTTGCATTCCCTATGAGTGTTTGCTTTTTTTAGGATGTAAATTTTTTTTAGGCAGCATATTGCTCTTCTCTAGTGCGTAATTAGAATTGAGTCACATCCATGTGTTTATTGCGGGTCAGTGCAGTGCAAGTTTCTCTAAGTGGGGCAGTATGGTGTTCAGTGGGGCAGAGGATGTGGCACTATGGTCAGAGCTGCTGAAGTGGAACTGGTGAACCAGGTTCAGCCTTAATGACCAGGCTCCCAGACCACTCTCCTGAGGGAGCACATTCCTGTGCTACACCTTAGAAGGCGCCGCAAGATCTTAAAAGCCCTGGTGTCTTAGCATCAGCAGGTGGACCCTAGCGGTGCCAAGTGTGGATTAACCTTGAAGGCCTGTCCACCACTATCCATGAAGTTCACCTCCAGTCTTGGGGACAGACCTATGAAGCAGCACACCATAGAGTGGCGGTGACTCTGTCACTGAGGTCACAGGACCCTTGAGCAGAGTGGCTCTAGGGCAGTGCGACCGCACCAGGCACTAACTTCAGGGGGGGGCGTCGTGTTGGTAAGTATAATATGGTTTTAAAAGCACTTGCTGCCTCCTTCCTGGCCTCCAACATTTTTGTGCAACAATAAAAATGTCTAGACAATTCCAGTGATTAATGTTCTTAGTAGAGAGAGATGGTGTTTTGTCTAGTGGAAGGTTTGACTCTTGATAAGGAATGGCAGAGGTGTAATGTGCATGCTGCTAAGAACATGCGCCATGCAGATCACAAAGTGCACATAATGTGAATAGGTCAGTGGGTCACTGCTTTTGTCAGAGAGACCCTATTGTTACTTGCAGTTAATAAGTTAAAATCCTAACATAGAACAGTGAGCTATTAACTGTCGTTTAAGAGATGCATGCAAGGGGGCGTGGCCACGACGCCGACCAAGATGGCCGCCTGACGCGGGACCTCCGACGCACCGGAGCTTCTCCTCTGTCCCGGTTCTTCTCCGGAGAGCATTTCGCCACCACAGACATTGGATTTTCATGTCGGAATGCAGCGCGCTTCTGGTGAGCGCTTTTTGATGCATTTTTAGGGCCGGGGTGCCCCTTTTCTCGCCGCATTCGTTCTCTCCTCAGAGAGCGGCCGCCATTTTGTTTGAGGCGCGATGCTCGTTTTTCTGCTGGCTTGGCTGCATTTGCTCCACATTACCCTTTTTTTGGGATTCTACGCCTCCTGAATGCTGTTTCATCCCTTCTGGGCGCTGCCATGCCACATGGATATCTTCTAGCCTGTGCTGCCCCACGTGGATGGAATGAGGTAATTTCTGATAAATGACTTTCTTGCTATGTTCCTGCCTCCTTTTTGATTGCGCTCATCACTGCCTCTGACGGGGGACATCCATGACCTGGTTGGTTACTGACCCTGCACTCTTCATTTTTGCTTAGTTTGGCACTGGCTTGTCTCTGCTTACTCTGGAACATTTCTTTATTCACTCCACAAGCTCTCCTATGGTTACTACTCCACCTCTATGCGACTGAATGCCTTCACTTTTTTGGTCTTACCTCACAGTCGCCCTCTTGTTTGCTGCTTGTCATTTCTGATTGGCTTCTATGGGCAAGCTACGTAATCCAAAGTTCGTCTTTACCCCTTCGGGGAACTCTCCTGTGGTAACCTCTTCACCTCATACAACGACGGACTCTCCTCCCAAGGTAGCACCAATGGCGGGAGTAACCCTCCCTCGCTCCTCCTCAACACAGCCTCCTTCAAATAAATCCTCACCTCCGTCAGCTTCATCTTCTAAGCGCCTCAAACAAGATGCGTCTTCGTCAGAGAAGCCATCATCCCCTATTTCCATGGAGATGCTTTTTGAGGAAATTCGTGCCCTTCGGCCTTTTGTTGAGGAGACCAATAGTAAGATGCAGTTTCTTGAGGAGAAATGGTCATCTATAGACAACAGAGTTACAGTTGTGGAGCAACAGGTTTCGGACCTTCATTCTACTTCCCAGAGGGTTTCCTCCTTAGAAAAATCTGTTCTGGCGCTACAGCAACACACGGAGGAATTGGAAAACAGGAACAGGAGGAACAACCTCCGTATTTATGGTTTGCCGGAATCTTTAGAAGGGGACGACCCTGTGCTCTTTTTCTCCTCCTTTCTCCCGAAGCTTTTGGATATGCCATCCACCACCTCCCTCAATATTCAGAGAGCGCATAGACTTGGTCCTCGCTCATCCACGTCAACCAGGCCAAGGGGAGTCATTATCCTTTTTTTGAAGTTCACAGATCTTCTCTCTGTCCTTTCAGCGTCCAGAGCGAAGCGTCAGATCTCCTGGTTGGGTCAGAGAGTATATCTTTCCCAAGATGTTTCAAATGCTACTGCCTCTCGTCGGAAGGAATTTTTGTCCCTGCAAGCTCCGTTGAGGTCCCTTGGTGCTAGATTTGGTTTATTTCACCCATGCACTTTCAAAGTTACGTTACAGAATCAGACTTGGACCTTCCAGGATCCTGCTGAACTCAAAAATTTCATTCATATCCGTTCTAATTCTGCTATGGAGACCTCCTCCTCTTCTTGTGGCTGATTGTTTAATTGTTTTACACTTTCAGATTACTTGAAATGTCTAACTTTTGCTTCCCTTACAGGTCATCCATTTCTGTCCCTGTCTCTGTTTCCGTTTATTAATTTTCTACGTATTAGATTATAAATATGTTTTTCTTACTCACATGTTTCTAACTTCAAATTCCCTCATACCTTTGTCTAAGAATTGTGTCCAGTTTTTGCCCTTCAACATTTGAATTTTCACCCTTGGTTCGTCATAGTATGTCTTCATGTTCTCAAATGTTACTCATTCTTTATTCATTTATCCAGATGGACCGACTTCCTCTCAACCTGGCTCTTCGGTTATGTTCTTTGTTCCGGTGCGATCGGCCTGGTCTCCCGTCTCGGGGGATCTGTCTCGTTGAGTGTCGCCATTTCCCCGTTGTCCTATTTCGTACTCCCCTCAGGTATGTTCTCCTCAGTCGTCCCTTTGGGACATGTGCTGTCTCTCCTTGTACTTACTTTCCTTTCCCGTTTCCTTTATCCTTTTCTCTTCCCTGTACTGCTTGATCAATTCCGATTCTCCTTTGTTTCTATTCACCTTTTTTCCTCTCTTCTCAACCTATTTCACCGATATTTCTCAAAGTTTTCTCCTTTTCGACTTGTCTTTTGCGTATGCCTCTTCTTCTTTACTTCTTCGGTCCTATTTGATTCTATGTTATTTGTTAATTCAAAGTTATTACATGGAATGTAAAAGGTTTTATTAACCCCATTAAGCGGCAGAGAGTTTTGTCCCATTTGGCCTCCTACAATCCAGATATTGCTCTCTTGCAAGAAACTCACCTTAATGATGTTGAATCTCTGAAGTTAAAAAGAAGTTGGGTGGGTACAGTCTTATTTTCACCCTCTGACAACAAAAAGAATGGAGTTGCTATCCTTTGTCACAAGAGGCTTAAATGTACGGTTTTATCCCAGGAGACGGACTCTGAAGGTCGTTGGGTACTGGCTAAATTATTGATAAACTCGATTCCTTTGACTGTTTTTAATGTCTATGGGCCTGTACAAGCAGACTGTTCTTTTTGGCCTTTAATTACAGAGAAATGTGTTCAATATAAGGATGTATCATTTGTTTTTGGTGGTGACTGCAACCAGATTGTTGATCCGTTCCTCGACCGCAAATCCACAGTCCGTTTCACACCACATAAACCCCACAAACAATTTCTTAATACTATTTCACAATCACATCTTATTGACTCTTGGCGTCTTTCACACCCTGACACGTTGGACTATTCCTTTTTCTCTCCTCCTCACTCATCCTTCTCTCGTCTTGACTATATTTTCCTCTCTAATTCTTTGTCTCAGAACGTTCTGTCTTCTTCCATTGAACCTATTGTCATCTCGGACCACGCTCCCATCGTGACAGATTTTGACCTACTCCCACCACAGCCTAAACCTTCCCGTTGGCGCTTTAACAGTGCACTCCTCACTGATCCCAATTTTTCTTCTTCTTTTCGCTCTTTCGTTGAGGAATTTTTCTCTCTTAATTCAGACCCTAGTATTTCCCCTCACACTCTGTGGGACTCCTTTAAAGCCTCCGCGAGGGGTTTCATCATTGACTTTGTCTCTCGGAAGAAGAAACAGTTTACTCAAAAGCGGAAATCCTCCCTGGCTCATATAAAAACTCTGGAGCACCAGTTCTACACTTCTTCTGATAAATTTATGTCACCGGATCTCCTGCGAGCTAAGTTAGAATTCAACAAATTAACTACAGATAATGCTTCTTCGATTCTCCTTCGCAGTAGTGCACGATATTACGGAGGTCGCAATAAATCTGGTAAGCTCTTGGCCAATTATCTCAAGTCCCGTAAGGAGCGCACTCTTATAGACTCTATATATTCTTCTGCTAGCACTCTTCTCCACAAAGACAAAGAAATCCTTGAGCAGTTTCAATTGTTCTATCAGAATCTCTATACCCCAGAGTGTCCTCCCACTCCTTCCCTTATTCAGAGTTATTTTGAGAAGCTCCCTACACCGTCTAATTCTCACCTGAATTTTCCGGACCTTGACCTCGATCTATCTCTCCATGAACTCTCGGCAGCCTTGTCAGCCCTTACTAAAGGGAAGACCCCTGGCCCTGACGGCTTTCCTGTGGAATTTTATTTACATTTTTCAGACATATTATTACCTAAACTTTTAACCCTCTTTCAATCATTTTCCTCATCTGGCAAGGCTGAAGGCACTTTTCAAGATGCTTCCATCTGTCTGATCCCCAAAGAAGGTCGCGACCTCCAGTTTTGTAAAAATTACCGACCGATTTCGTTAGTCAATGTAGACTACAAAATCTTTGCCAAATTACTTGCAATGCGCCTAGACCCCCTTATGCCTCACCTCATTGGCAAAGAGCAATGCGGCTTCGTTAAAGGCAGGCTTACTTCAGACAACTCTCGCCTTCTTCTTAACGTCCTAAATAAAGCTCCCTCACTTTCAACCCCTCTTGCTGCTATCTCTGTTGACGCAGAGAAGGCCTTTGACAGGGTTGACTGGTCTTTTTTGTTCGCTTCATTGCGGTGGCATGGCTTTGGTCCCAAATTTATATCCCTTGTCTCTCTCCTATATTCTGCCCCCAAGGCCTCGGTACTTGTGAATGGACAACTCTCTCCATCTTTTAATCTTCAGAGGGGTGTTCGCCAAGGTTGTCCTCTTTCCCCACTTCTTTTTGTCTTATCTCTCGAACCCTTCTTATCCTCCATTTGCAATAACACTTCCATTTCTGGTTTCCCATACGGCTCTAATCAATTGAAACTTTCTGCCTATGCGGATGACATCTTACTATTTATTTCTGACCCTGAGTCCTCCGTCCCCCCCTTATTATCCGAGTTTCACTCCTTTTCTTTGGTTTCCGGTTATAAGATCAACTCGGACAAAACCGAAATTCTCCCTCTCACCTCATCCTGTCTTCCCCATCTTTTCTCTGCTACTGGTTTTGCCTGGAGTAGCTCCAAGATTAAGTACCTTGGCATTCTATTTTCCAATTCCATCTCATCCTCGGTTAAATTGAATTTGTCGGCAGTTATTTCCAGGATTGATCAGTCGCTCTCAGCCTGGAATCCCCTCTTTCTCTCCTGGTGGGGTCGTTTGGATTCAATTAAAATGATGATCGCCCCTATTTTAATTTATACCTTCTCTATGCTACCGGTTCACATCCCTACATTTTACTTTAAAAAAATTGATTCTCTTCTTTCTCTTTTTCTCTGGAAAGGTAAGAAATCCAGAATTTCCATTGCCACCCTCCGTAAGCCTAAATCTAATGGTGGGGTTAACTTCCCTGATTTCCGTCTTTATCATAGATCCTTTTCTTTACGTCAGGCCTCGAGATGGATCTCATCAACTCTCTCTCCTTTCACGCCCCTCTGGCTTCTTATTGAGCAATCTTTACTATTACCCTTCTCCTTTGCTGAGGTGATGCGATTCTCTTCCAGGAATCCTTTTTCTCTTTGCCCCCTATTCAAACATACCTCTTCTCTTTTAAGTCCTTTGGTTCTTCCCTCCGAGGTCACACGTACATCCTTCTTAAATTCTCCTATTTGGTATAACTCTCTTATCCTTTTAAAAAATAGACCCATTTTTTGGAAAGCATGGAGGGTAAAGGGCGTAATGTGGGTCAACCAACTTTTTGATGGTGTATCCCCTTGCTCTTTTCCCCAATTTCAACTTTTATTTCGGTGCCCTCGCTCCTTTTTGCGGAAATTCACAACCCTCATGGCAATTATCCTTGACCGTTTTTACTCTCTTCATCATCATCGTCGCCTCCTCCTTCTCTTCTTAATATTCTTGCTACACTCCCTAAAGCATCTCTCATCTATAAATCTCTTGTATCTCCTAATCCCAATCGTGTCAAATCTAAAGTGGAGCTTTCTTGGGAAACGGATTTTTGTTGTACTTGGTCAACTACTCTTTGGGATAAGCTGTGGTCCAGATCTCTAAAAATCTCCCGCTCTGCTTCTCTTACTCAATCCTTATTTTATCTGTATCACAGGCTCTACCTTTCTCCTCTTTCTTTATCCCGCTTTTCTCCCTCCTCTGACTCTAAATGCTGGACTTGTTCTTCTTCTGATGCTGACCTTTTCCACATGTTTTTTCTGTGCCCTGTTGTCTCTACCTTTTGGGGGAATGTGTGGTCATGCCTCTCTCGTATCTTCCCTCTTCCTTCCTCTTTTACACACTCATTTCTCTTTTTGGGTAGCCTGTCTGACTCCTTGAATCTCCCTGCTCATCTACACGGTCTCTTTGACCTGACGCTTGCGCTTGCCTTCCAACATATTTCTTCCAACTGGAAATCTCTAGCTTCTATCTCCTTACAAGGCTGGTGGAATTCATTATGCCACTTTCACAGATTGGACGTCTCCTTTGCCTCCACTTGTAAACCTGCTCGTAATGTAGATTTTTTCTGGTTGCCTCTCACCACGTATTTGGACTGCTTGGCCCTAAAGAAACCTATATGTCTCAATGCAGAAAATTTTAAACCTCCTTGAACGTCTGGAACTCTCTCCTTTTGCTATTCAGTATAAGTTTTGTTTAATATTATTGCTTGTTTTATGATGGTAATTTCGCATCGCTGATTTTTTACGACTTTTACAATTTGAATATGTGTCGTAATTTTTAGATATTGTATGGTTTATATTATTATCTTTATATCTTCCTTTCCCTCTCCCCCTCTTTTCCTCCCTTATCCTATCCCTCCCATTGCCTCCTTCAATGTTAAAAATTCTCTTAAAATGCTTTGTGGTTTCTAATAGTGATATTAGCAGTGTTAAGTTTCTCAATGGTTTCTGTATTATTGCAATGTATGCTGATATCTCTCTTTTGTCATCAACTCTTTAATAAAGCTTTCAAACATAAAAAAAGAGATGCATGCAAACTCCAAGGAATAAATTAGAGCGTTATGTTTTTTTCCCCGGTCTTCGATTATCCTAATGTTGCAAAAAAGGGTTCATTTGGGTAGAAATCAATTCTGATTATTAAAGAGAACCCCCAACCATGGTATTATGTTTTTAATTCTGAGTTTGTGTTTCTTCAGACCAATCACTATTAAACTATGCTGCCTACTAGTATGGTTGTCATGTGACTCCTACACCTTGTGGTCCTTTGTCTTATGTAACATTTCCTACACAGTGATTTACACACATATGAATGATTGTCTCTGTGTAATATGTGTGATGTAAAGTGCTCTGACACCCTACACTGGTATTAGCGGTGCTGTAAATTTTCTGATACTTTATTATTTTGAAATTTGTACACATGCTAACAGTCTCTGCAAAGATTAGTCCTTATTAGTACTAGTGGAACATACAACTGCAGCAATGAGAAAGGTGACCAGTCAACCTTTGCAAATGGCCCTCCACTTAACAGCAGGACAAGTCAATTTTGTTTTAAACTTTTGATGTGTTTGAGCTATAAACAATTTATTAGTTAAAATCGTCAGATTATGCAGCAGATGATGTATTATGTGGCAAATATGGCAAATCCATAGTTATGTGGAAAACATTTGCAAACTAGGATATTTTGCCATTCATGTTTGAACTGCTCTTGTGGAAAAAGGGAGGAGAAGTGCAGATGACAAAAACTCCATGGCTGGGAGACAAATGGCTTGCGATTCCACTTTTAAGGATATTTGGGACATTCTGTCATTGGAAACGTATCCCACTTTGTGAATGTATTTTAATGTCAATAACACATATTTAACCTTAAATAAACATGTGTATCTATTGGTTAAATTAAATAATGTAATAAGCTGTAACCGGTTAGTGAAATGGGAAACGAATACAAAACATTGGGATATTTTGCTCTTTCTGCCACACCTCTCACTCTGCCCACTGACCCAATCCATTGGTTATTCCCGCCCTCTGATTCTCCTCCCACAGTTTCCCTACTTTTTTTCCCCCACTTCGACCACTGCCTGGCACTAACATGCATTAGAGACAACTGTGGGCTTTTACCACTGGGTCTCTTAGAGAATGACACCTCAGGTCCATACACGGGGGCTACACACAGCACGTTTCTGGGTTCTCCGCACAACGTGTTTGCTATTTGACGCCAGACTTCTGCAGCTTGTGTTGAGGAAATTAAACATCCCCTTGTGCTTGTATAAAACATAGCTGCCAAATGGCATTGGCACCATGTCGTGTCCATTCGTAGCTTTTATCCAACAACACTTTGCATGCTGGAATGTTTAACCCCTTACTTAGATGGTCACAGCACAACTCCCAGAATGCAAGGCGCTGTTGGCTTAAAATCCAGGCCTGGCTGGCGGTGTCACACGTGACGATAGAGCCATTTGGAGGCAATGGTGAATCTGTAATTTAGCAGGCGTGTCTATACTGCTAAATAAATAAATAAAAATAAATAAATACTTCAGAAAAAAACTAAAAACGGTACTGTTCAAACAAGCATGGAGCAGATCTTAGGTACATAGTTGGTTTTTCAAGTGAATGCAACATCTTTCACGCAAATCTGGTCAGACTGCGCTTAGAGACCCCTGCGGTTATAACGCGCCATATAAATTAAATAAATAAAATAAATAAAATAAATATACTCTTAGTAAATTGTAAATACCGCTAGTGTTGACACACTGAGGTCTGAGGCCTCTGTTTGTTATGAAGTAAGGCCCAGTCTGGTGGTTCAGGTCAGTCCTTGTGAGGGAAGCTGCTGGACATGTTTTTACCATGCACTTTGAAAGTATTTTCACCTTGATGCAAGAAGAAAGTTGGATTGTTTCACAAAACATGCTTGATTTTTGTATATTGCTGGACTGGTGATTGCTTTATTTTGCACTTTAAAAGTATTTGCACTTTTTGTTTTGCTTTGCCAACTACAGTTTGAATAGATTGTCATTAGGTACTTGCTGATATGGGTTGTTTTTATTGTACATGCAGTGTTATTTATGGTGCTGCTTGCACTTGTCTGTAATACGTGTACCTTAAATCTTATATTTAGCATTGTTTACACTACAGAAATGATAAATTAAAACAGACAAACATCTGCATCAATGTTCTGAAGCATCCAAACAGTTTTCTTCCTCAGCCTTGTTTGCCTGCCTGTTTTGCAGTGCTTACTAATAAATACATTATGATTGAAATTGCCTCCTCAGTTCACGTTATTATCATGCACAACCCTTGACAGTCGCTAGTGTGTGGCATGCAGATAATTCACCAGTCTATTTTTCTTGACTTTCGCAGGATACTGAGTTATAGCTTGTGTACTTCTCATGTATATTGTCAGTCGAGTTTTTATGGAATTGCAGGTTTGGGTTGGTCTTTCAAAGTTTCAAGGTATTGTCAATTCTATTTCAGACCCTTCATAGTTGTTCTTTGTTTTTCAGCCAAAGGCAGTTCCTGAGACAATCGGATCACTCCTTGGCATTGTTCTGATTGCTGCCTCAGTTAAATAATCTGCTTTTGACAGTATTGATACAAATGGCATAGCTTGCATGTTAAGAGTGTTTCCCACTTTCTCATTGGAACTTAGAGAAAGACAATATGGAGGCATTTCATTTAAATGTTGGAGGTTTCAAATCAAAATATGCTAGATTTCTGGGTGGTAGGGCAAAGTGATAGATGGTGGGCCATGCCGCCGGGGGGACCCCCTCCATGTGCTTTGCAGGGGGGCCCCCTCAAGTTTCGTTACGCCACTGTTTCTAGGGATTTATTTGCATAGCGCCATAAAATTGCTTCAGACGGTATACAATGCAATTCATTTTTACAGCCGTTTAAATAGTTACACAGTTCTATTACTACATGTATAAAATCCAAAACACAGTAAAATCCCTATATATGGTATAGCCATGACGTATTAAAGGTCTATTATAACCTTAGAGGGCTCCGTAGCAGGCTCTACCCGCCATTAAAGTTCCGCTCCAACGTTAACAAGGGAAAGCGCCTTTAATGACCGGTAGAGCCCGCTACGGAGGGCTTTAGGGCTATTGAAACATTCTCCCCCTAGAGGGTAGATTGTTCTAATTTGTAAAAACAAGGGCCTCTTGAAACCCGAGGAGGTTTAAATCCACTTGGGCTTCGAGAGGCCTTTGTTCACAGCAACAGCTGTGAAATGGAAACAACATTGGAATGTTGCTCTAAGAGCTACTACCAGCCAGTAGAAGCATGGAGCACTCCATTGTCTTCAATTGAGTGCTCACCATTCCAGTGCTCTAATATAGGTATAGGAAAGTTTGAAAAGCCTTCTAATGTTATACATACAATTAGCTAGTGAAGCCTAGCTACAGCTATTACTTTCAAAGCCCTCGGGGGATGGTTTCTTCGTATTAGGAGAATCTTTTCACAAACTTAACATAACCTTAAAGAATGTTACTCTTAAAAACCGATTCTAAATACTTGCAGCGAATATCCAAGAAAAAAGGATAAATTAAGAAAAACTGGATTTTGTTTTATCTACAGTTCGGTGAGCTGCGATTTTTCCAATCATTTGTAAAACTGTTTATTGGCTACATCCCCAGTCTGAATCGGAGGCAGAGAGAATGTGGGCGTGGTGCTGCACACTGGTCTATATAAAGTTCTCTGTCTGGGTTTGTTTTATACTTAAGATACTCGGGACCAAATAAGCTGTAATACTACAATTTTGATAAAGACATTCAGTCACTTCACTAGTGGGATTTGAACAAACACCTATCTGGTCTAGTTATTTCTTTAGGCGTTAGTCAAAATAACGTTAGCCCAATGGTTATGTAGGTCGGTTTTTTAAATATTTCACCTGATGTAATAGTTATTTTTAACACATTTTAGGCCATATTGGTAGAATTTAGCCGCTGGATTTGACACTGGGTCCAGAAGTTTACTGTTTTAAGGTGGTCACATCCATAACATTCTTAAACGCATGCTCGTCTCTCAAATGTACAAAGCGCTGACCTTTGGATGCCAGTCATTTTGCACAAAATACAATTTTGAGTGGACTTTAGCAACTTTACACAAGTATGGCCCCACACTTCTACACCGTAAACTTCTGAATATGCCAATTTATATTAGAACCCTTATGGACAGTCGAAAGAGGACCACCGTCTGTCTAAAAAAATAGTAAAGCAAGAGGACCCGATTTGTATTTGCTAATCCTGATGTGTATGTTACCATTTGTTGTGTCAACTCTGCTTTATTTTAATTGAATCTCAGCCTCAAATAATCAAAGTAGGTGACAGCCTCTAGTCTTGATATATTTAAATCAAATGATCTCCTAGCTATATATGGCCTTCAAACAGTAAGGATTGTATTTATTGTTCTCATTGGGATTCAAATTCCCTCCCAAGTAGGGGATATCATTAGTAACAGGAACTATGTATGAAATCAAGTAATTGATAAATATTTCGAAAAGGATTGGGGCAAGGGTATGACTCTTAATCATTCTTGTATTCCCAACATAACTCACACACATCTTGAGCTGCACTATCCGGTAGAAGGAAAATTAGCTACACGAGAGACCGCTGGTCTTTATAGTCAGAAAAGTATACAAAAAGAGATGGACTGGACTGTTCCAAGAGAAGCAAGGTCAAGACTGATTTGCATATGGATGAGTCCAAACTGAGATGGCATGGTGGGCGAAAATCAATGTACTGGGATGCGGCCTCAAGCGACGGCCAGTGGCTGGGATAATTCAAGCATTCCATCCATCACTTTGTTGTTGCAATTGGTGTCCTAAGTAGGAGGGGTATGCCCAGACTTGTGTCCCATGCTCACTGTGAAACTAGAACCGAACTATACTCTGCTGATGAGCCCAAATCAGGGCGAAACAGGTCTGGGAAGCCTGTGTTCCAGTTCACGGAGGACCTGACCTGGCAGTTCAGGCTTGACAGTTCTTACTGAAGCAGGGTGAAGACTGATTTGCATATGGCTGGGTCCAAACTGAAGCAGCATGGCGGGCAAAAAATGATGGACTGGTACACTGCCTGGAGTGATTGCCAGTGGCTAAGATTAAGTCAAGCATTCCTTCCATTACCCTGCTGTTGTTGTAGTTGATGCCTTAAGGGCGATGGGTAGGCCGTGACAAGTGTCCTGTGCTCACTGTGCCACTGGAACCAACCTATACCTGGCTGGTGAGCCCTACTCAGAGTGAAACTGGTCCTGGGTTGATTGTGTTTCAGTTCAGGGAAAACCTGGCCTGGCAGTGTGGGCTTGACTTTACCTACTGGAGCAGGGTCAAGAATTATTTGCATATGGATGGGCCCAAACTGAGGTGGCATGGTGGGCGGAAACGATGGACTGGTATGTGGCCCGAGTGACTGCCAGTGGCTGAGAGTGCTTCAAGCATTCCATCACTTACCTTGTTGTTGTTTTTGCAAGACTTCAAGCATATCTTCATTCAAGATAGTGCTATCAATATTGTTAAAGGCTGCTATGAGATCTGGTCATGGTCCCTTTCCCTTCCTTTCTGTTGAGTGCAGCTAGGAACACGGAGTGAATAAGTCAGAAGGGCCGTCCTCCTGTAGGTTACCTAACAATACATTACAGATATGGTTACGTGACAATCAAGATAGTGAACCGAAAAGTTAACCAGCACCCTCAAGGTACATTATGATTTAGAGTAGGAAGAACTACCTTTAATTTCATCTACAATCAACCGCCAAAACCTATTAGAATGTGTATCAACTCTCCCCAAAGTAGTGAGTATTAACCCCTTTCAATATATTACTTTTTCTTGTCAACAATTATGGTATTGCACTTTATACTAACAAGGAAGGACCACAGTGACTTCCGTTTTTTATTCAAAAAAAGAGAGACTGCTTTTACTCTTCGCAGTCCTTCATGAAACTTGATGTTTCTAAACTCTACTTTTCCTAACCAGTCTTAATAATTCATTCCCTATCACACCCATTATTTTGTCAAAATGTATTATATGTTGATTTGGATACTGGATGTTCCTGGTATTGTTGTTGTTTATTTTTACAAGCGGCAAGGGCATTGCGGGACGGCGAGACACTTTGGCTCCATGGTGCACGTCTCCAGCATTGGAATGTAAGACCCGTGGCGTCAGAGCCTGAAATTGATCGAGCCCATTTCTCCAGCTGCTCAGGGAGACGCCCAGCGATGACGGCTGGGTCTGTATTTCCAAATTTGTACATGCTTTGGCACCCCGTTGTGGTCTGTATTTGTGTGCAGTACAGTGAACGCCCTGAGGGGCTGTAAGACTTTCAAGGCCTTTCTAAGGCCTGTGTGGAGACACAGTTCCTGAGCAGCTCCTAAGCACTGCAAACGAGAAGGGTGTGTGGTGTCCCCGATGGCTTGTAAACCAAAATTGTGTGCCTCTTGCCCACACATACTTTCCTGGGCCCCCTCCCAACCCTAATTTGGACACACTTGCATGTTGGGTGATAGCGACAGGACCTCTCCAGCCCCTATTAAAGCCTTAGGCTTTCTTATCAGTCTAATGGGACAAGGACTTTTACGAGTTGGTTGATTCACGATATTCAGGCTAGTCAATGACCTTCTGGCCCCTATGGAACAGAACCTCTCTGAGAAACATTGTGTTAGAGTGTGTGAAAATTGCCTAGTCCACTGCCACTGCCCCAGCAGAGCCTCCACAATACACCCTGGTCGAGGGGCCCCTACCCCCAAAGAGAAAGTACGAAGATGGGGTTAATCAGGCTTTCTTGGCTAAAGCTTCCCCCCAGGAGAGTCCAGACGGACCTTCTGAGCCCTATACTGACCCTCCCCGTCCTGATACCCCACAACAAACTGGCGATTCCCCCGACAAATTGGATGACAAGAAGGGCTCTTCCAGATATTGGCACCCAGCCACGGCCTCAGTTCCCTTAACTCAAGTGGATTCAGATATGCTGAACCCAGATGACATCATCCACCCCAGGACAACCGAGTGGGTTCCAGCCGACAAGGTGGTGAAATATGTGGCCGTGCGGCTTAGAAAGCTGCTAGAGAAAGATACCCGCAATCGTCTTAGAGCGGAGTGTCCCCGTCCCACCATAAAGCGAAAGGTGGCCCTTACTCCCGACATCGATGCGAAGGTGGCCACATTCCTGGTGTAGTTTGTCAAAGACCCTAGGAAGGGCATTGATCGGTCTTGGCATTCATGCCAAGACAAACTGATGGATGTCAGAGGCCCTATGACCAAGATTTTGGATATAGTGAATTAAGCCAAGGCATCGGGTTTCCTCATCGCCCTAGACGTCCTGTCCAACTGGGCAAGGTGCGCTATATGTTTCATGAGCAACGCAAATTGTGCCCTGTCAACAGAATGTTGCTGCTCCCTTCACAATAAGGTAGACCCCCAGCTGGGAGACCTTGAATCTTCGGGGGCGGGTGCAGTGGCACAGGGGTCCTATTCAGAGATGCCTTTGTAAAGGAGCTGCGACATTCACGTTTGTGACGACATTCACGTCGCTAGACAAGGTACAGGCGAATATCAAACCCGTCTTCACCCCCGGATTTTGCAGGGGGCTGGTCGTGGCTGCTCGATCGGCCAGTTTGTCAATTCTGCCTCCTCCAGGGGACAAGGCATCAGGCACGGTCAATATCAGGCTAACCCACGCTTCAACAATTTCTACTCGACACGTAGACAATGCTTTCACGGCCGTGGAGACTACAAAGGACAAGCAAGCGGTGATGCTAGAAACAGTAAGTGCTCAGATAAAAGTGGGAGGGTGACTGGCGCTATTTCTCCCAGCATGGGCCTCCATTACATCAGACGCATGGGTCCTTCAGACAGTGCAGGGCTTCCAAATTGAATTTTACGGTATCTCGTGGCAAGACTCTCACCCTTGCCGCATTTGTTTCTTCACCCACGATGCAACCCTCATAGAAGAAGAGGTTCTGGCCCTCCTACAGAAGGGAGCCATCTGTCAGGAGGTGGTCCATCCGAGGGGATTCCTCAGAAACCTTTTTGTATTCGACAAAGCCAATGAAGGCAGCAGACCTGTAATGAACCTCAGGGACTTCAGTGAGTGGCTGGTATACCGTCACTTCAGAGAGGAAGGCATTCATCTCCTCAGGGACATGCTGCTTATTGAATTTTTTTCATTTTGGTCTTGTTTTATCCATAAAAGCACTGCCAATTTTTCTAACCTGGTGTTAAAGTCTTTGTTAGGTGTTTTCATTGTGTTACTGTGTGTACGTGTGTTGCACAAATATTTTAGACATTGCCTCCTCACTTATGTCAGACTGCCCTGTACCAAGCTAGCAGAGGGTGAGCACAGGTTATCTGTTAGTGTGCATCTAGCTTACCTTGCCTAGGCTGCCTAGGATTGTGGTTCCTGCTTCCACACGGTGCGTACCTCTGCCAATCAGGAACTCAATTTTTACAGACTCTTATAACCCTGAGCTGATAGCCTCTCTTTACATAGCTCAGCATTTCACACGGTTCTTCTAGCTTCACATTCATTTGACCTCAGCCTCTAAAAGCAGCCAGGCCACTAAGTGAGCCATTGTTTACCTGCCACTGGGCTCCCACACTCTTTACTGCAGATGTAGATGACAAACTAGCTCAGTTGACATTACCAAACAGGGTGGACAGGCTAACTTATTTTCTTCTCCGTTGCTCTCATCACTGTCTCAACCTTTCTAGATTTTTATTCCAGATAAAGATTGAGCATAATGGGTGACATGACCACAATCTGCTCCCTCGTGCAACAGGTCTGCCTATTCTGGGATATTTTAAACTCCACTTTAATGAAATGTAATCCTAAGTGTTGACCTCAGCACAAATAAGTAATCTTTTCTCTTTTTGTTTTCTGTCACTACCCGCTAAAATGGCCTGATGATCCACCAGGAAGCTCACAATGGAGAGGGCAAGAAAACCTAAAAAATAGTCCTGTGGATAGAGAAGGAACACATCAATGTCTATCCACCATATCCCGCAGCCAAGCGCAACAGCATCTGGGTGGGAGGCTAAGGCTTTCATCCCGCTGCGCTGGAGAAGTCTCCAGCTACACCCACTGAAAGTTTGCTATTATAGCCCTACCAGCACACATATGCAGGGATTCTTCCATCTAAGGTGGTCACTCAACTCACACACATCTCCAATGTACCTCCAGGCCACCCAATCCTACGAGTACCAATTTGCTCACCACAGGCACAGACCTGGGCATGCACATAAGCCGAATACAGCAGGCTATGTTCCACAACAAAAGAAATGCAGCTGAACACAGTTGTGGAATAAAGGGGGAGATTGAAGACTGCAGATTGCTTACTCTAGTTTTACTCAAATTCAGATTTAACCAGCCCAAAAGTTATCTCTCTGAGTTCACTGATTTTTCTGAGGCGGGTTCATGGGTCACAGGTAGTCCCAAGTCAGTCAGGCGGGACAAAAGGCCGGGGCATCATTCAACGCTCCAAGTAAACACCAAGGAATTGTGGCCCCCAGCAAAACTCCCCTCCACTCAAAGGGCATGTTGAATGAAGCAATGTCCAGTTGTGCTTCCCATAAAAATATCCAAATCCGTATTTTTTTCCCTCTTTGCTTATGTCTGTCCTCATTTGCACTAGAAACTTATACAGGCCTCAGAGGCAGCTTGTACATCTCATTCTTCTACATTACTGGGCTCACCAACCCCTGTAAAAAGATAAGTGCATCAAGCCCGAAATGCACTGGCTGTAAATGTGAGGTCGTCCACAAGCATGTTAGGCGTCTGTTAAGACGAGAATGATAACAAACGGAGTCATCTAAAATATGATCATAGAAAACGAGACCCTCCACCAAGAATACATTCACCCACGTTGTTTGGAAGAGAATGGTCCTTATACCTATTTTCTAATGATTCAATTGTAATTTACTTCAGATGTTTATCATGTTGTAATCATGTTTACAGACCTGAAACAGCTGACACTGGGCGGGAGTGAGAGAGGAACTGAAGAGGTAAACCAATCGGATAGCGGTAATCAGTTGCTCACCTGAGGGTAATATATGTGTCCATTGGCACTGCAAACCCGCTTACTGCCCGCCACATTCTTCTTGGTGGGCTGGCCAGTCTTGCTGCAGAACTGGTGGGTGTCGTGCCAGCGAAGGAGAGCCTGGGCCTTTCAAAATAGAAACAAAGACGTCAGCCTGTGGCATCTGCTAACTACCTTGCCCTACAAGCCAATGGAAAGCTCTGTATGCAATTGGCTGTCGGTATATACAAAGTGTGAACTGAAGCATCAATACAAGCATTCCACCTGAATGTTTATATACATCACTATCAAGCTCAAACTACGCCATGTCCCAAAGTAACTACGAGTCTCGGAAGCGTGTAAAATGAGGTCTGAGAAATAAATAGGTTTGCCTTTTGCAGAGTCACATGAACTACGGGCAGACATCGAGCATTGACACAGACCAGTACTTCCACAGACACCCATTCCATTAAGTCCAACAAAAGCGTGCGCACAGTGGACAACAAGCACAGGCATCACTGCACACAGACCACTATGCTGCATAACTCTGCAGTCTAAGGCACGGGGCGTCAAGCTCATGCACCAGGGGGGCATAGAGTTGTGCCCACCAGGGCAGCAAATGTTTGGCACACATGGAGAACTAGCAATGAGTATGAACATAACCATCCTAAAGAAATTAAGGGCCCTAGGCAAGACATAGTATGGGCCCCCCTGCACGCAACAACATTAAATGTATTGCATATTTTCACCTAATTAAAGCTTTCATTGTACCAACTAATGTACAGAGGCCTGTTTATCAGATTTCACCTGATGGAATGGCGAAACTGTTTTCCAGGGCTTTGATTTTGTCCTGTTCCAGCGACTAGAATGGTAGCAATGAAGAGCTATTCATTTGTGAGTGAGGGTAACTGTCAATTAAAGCTATAATTGCAAGCTCTTTTTTCATCCGTCTTACTTGAATATGTCTTCCATACAAACACCCAGTCACCCTTCTTTTGTCTTTCCTCCAAAGAAAAGAACACACTTTTTAAACAATTCATTGCGCAAAAAAAAAATCTAGATCCAAGCCCAAAAAAGTCTTTGTGAATCAATGATCAATGTTTGTTTTTGGTACTATTTGTCTGGGGGATATAGAGCAGCTTGTGCTTTTGGCTGTTTTTGTGCGCCCGCGTCTGCCAGCTTCTTGGCAGGGGCGGACGGCGTCCACCCTTTGAAAAGAGTGGGGGGACGCCGTGTACCTGCGTGGACCCCCGACTCGAGCCCTGACTGTCTGTGTCTGTGTTATTATACTTATGACAACTTACACGCTTGCGACTGTGAATGGGGCCATGTGGCTGGTGAGGCAACGCCCCAGCGCCCCAATGGACGCACCGCCACAGGAAGCTGGGCCCCACAGAAATAAACTGAACATGTCCCGGTGTAATTTTCATACACCGGGACACGTTCAGCACGTGACGTCATGAGGTCATTTGCATATTGTCAGTCCCCCCACTTCTTTTTATAGGACTTGTGCCCTGCACACAGTATACTAAACTACTCACTCGGGTTCGTCGCTCCGCTCGCAGTCGGCTGGTGGCAGACAGTCAGGACAGGCAATCAGTGCTGAAGGGGGGTGGGGGCGGGGCTGGCTGCAGCCACAAGGAAGGATTAAGTGACAGCAGCCAGCGCTTACTAAAGCGCAGCTGCAATAGTGCGCATGCTCGATTTTGGGCTGGTCATTTTTATGACCAGCCCGAACATGCACACTACAGCCACCTCCTACTACCAAAAGCGAGGGAGGAGTCGGGACCCGAGAGGCCAAGGGTTGCTTCATGCAGCAGACCCCGGTCTCTAATGGGCGGGCCGTCTCCGTGCCCTAGCCAATCCTGGCGCTGCATTGGCTGAGACACCGCGCAGCCTGAGGGTAGGCATAAAAGAATTGGTGTGCCTTTCTTCGTGCCCCCTGCCTGGTGCCATGGCCAGCGGAGCGCCGGCGGGCACCCTCCCCAGCACCAGCCCCCTCCGAGTTTAAAATGACTCATTCCATTGAAAGGCTTTGGAGTTTGATGCTCAGAGCAGGGGATATGTCCCGCCGCAGGTGCGCCGAGGCTCAGGGCAGGGTTAAAGGGCTTCTCTTGGTGGTGACACAGGTCACCCGTGTGGTCGTTCACTGCTGCGACATCAGAGCACTGAAGGGCCTGTTCTTGAATTGTTGTTAATTAGAACTTCGGCCCGTGCTACCTTGGTGTCCCGGGCCCTTCGGGGCTGTACCTTTGGCACTAGATTGGTGAAGGAGTCCCGTGTATCAACCCTGCCCCTTATCTGCACCAAGCATCAACTGCGGATGCTCATTAAAGGCACAAAGTGCAGCGCAGCCCAGCTCCAGAGGCGGCACAGAGGCCGGCAGCCGAGGGGTGGCGAGGGAGCTCATCCTGCAGGGAGAGTCCGCCACAGCAGGTAGGCGACGCCTAGGAATTCAGAAATCAAGGCAATCACATCATGAGAGTGTGTGGCCGGACCACAGGGGGGCAGCGGGCACCCTGGGCACCACAGGGGGGCAGTGGGCAACCAATCACTGGGAACCACAGGGGGGCAGCAGGCAATCAATCCCTGGGCAGACAAACACACAGGGCAATTCGCCTAAATGTGTGAGCAGCTGTTGTGTGTAATGGAAGCTACACTTGCCGTGTGCAATGACAACTATACAATTCCAATGCGTAAATGTCACACGTAGGTGCAGGGCGGAGCGGTGTGTTTGCGACTTTCTGTGAACTGCAACACGACAACATGCAACAAGCATTGGCATAGCCAATAGGTCTCGCCTTTGGGACCTTATAAGTATTTAGCCATGCAACAGTTGGTGTTGTTGCACCAAGGATATTCTGCTGAATAACTAAATACTTATAGGGTCCAAAAAGCGAGACCTATTGTCTATGCCAATGCTTGTTGTTTTTGTTTTTAAATCAAAGTATGCAGCCTGCCAAATGTGCTGCTTAAGTAACTTTCCACACACTACGATTAAAATAGAGTTTATGATGTTGATGTTTTTCGGTGTGTGGGGGGGCAGAGTGAGATCAGAGTGTGGGAAGGAACACCTCAGCCGGTCACAGAGAGAGTCACAGAGATGCGGATAGACAGGCCCTGCATACCGGGGCTCACCAGATACTCCGAGATTCCAGTCACAAATCACTATGTTATTCTCCTTCTAAAACGTACCCAGCTCCAGTGAGATGGAATTAGAAAAATACAAGTACTCCCATTTGTGGAAAACTCCCTTTGAATGGCCTTAAAAATTGGCAATTATGCAATCGACTGTGGCATTTTAAGATAAACAACTCCGAGAGATAAATATATGTTAGAACGAATAGCAATAAAATGTGACTCCTGAAGAATGGAAAAAGTGTGAAGCACAGAGTAGCAAAAGGAGTTTAAAGCATAAACGATTTTGGTTTAATAAAGGGAAGCCAACGCTCTCTCGCACACACCTTCAGCGGCCTCGCAGACCCGCACAAGCCTGTCTAATGTGTTTTTAACAGGTGATTATCACGGCCTGCGTCCCCCAGAGCCTTTGGCTTCAATGAGCGTGAAAGCCTCAGGTGAGACTCCCTGGCCGACATCAGAGGCACTGAAGCTCCACTACGTTTGCTCCGCCTTTGAAGAAGCAAATATTAAATTATATTAGGCTAGCCTAATTAGTTCCAAGTTATTAGCATTCGAATCTTGTGATTTTAAACAAATGAATTCCCAACATTGCACACTTAAAACCTGCATGTGAAACACATGAGTTTTATAAGCACAGTTTATGTGACTGTGTGCCAACAGAAGATGCAACTGTGAGTAAAATTGCCCCGAGTATACTTACTATAGGAATGTGGTCTTCCGCTGCCTGCTGGTGTGCATCTGTTTCCATACAAAAAGTACTACTGAGAGGTTAGACTTGTACATATTGTAGTTAATTTTTCTGTAATTTACCTCCGGAATGGAGACTCAAATATGGTAAAGGGATTATTCGAACAGCACAATTAAATGTTCACGTTCAATGCATAAAGAAGACCGACATCCCAAAATTGCTCGTAGTGGCATTTGCTCTTAAGAGTACACGGGACTAGCATGATCCAAGAAACCCTGAAGGGGGGGAGTTATCAGGGGTGTTTAACAGGCTCCCGCATCTTAACACTGGCGCATGCTGCAGACTCCACCTCTTATCCAAAGCCGAGCATGGAAGGGGAGAAGGGAGCCCCTGGGAGATGGGAAACTAGCGCAAAGAGGAGGCCGCAGCTTCATAAACTGGAGCAAAGATGGAGGAAACTAAGGCAGGAGAAGCCGATGGCGAACAGGAATGAGAAAAAAAATATATATACATCCCAGGGGGGAAGGAAACACGAGCGACGAGAGGGCCTGGGGGGTGAGGCCGGAGCATCATAAACTGGAGCAAAGAGGGAGGAAACTAAGGCAGGAGAAGCCGATGGCGAACAGGAACGAGAAACTAGCAGGAAGTGGGATAAGGGATGGGGTGGCAAATGGTGAGGACTTTCGCGGCCGCTTTGATGTTCTCAGTGGCCGCGCGGCTCACTAAGAACATCAAAGCGGCCGCGAAAGTGATCAGGCAGACTGCCAAATGGTGCGCGCGCCCGGCGCACATGCACTGTATTTGGAGGCCTGAAAAGCACTAGTTTGCACTTCCAAATCCCCCGTTTACTAAAGCTCTGGCCAGAGCAGCGCTAAAGCACTGGCTCAGGCGCGACCTAAAAATGGTTACTTTACCGAATTCCCTTTCGGTGTGTTCTGTTAAACACGAGAGGCTGATAACCGAGATAAGGTTTTGGCTCCAGTTCGAGTGAGCTGGAGCGCTGCACGGTCTCAGCATCGTTTACACTGGAGACGCTCGAACATTACTTAAGGGTACACATTTTATCAACCGAAGACGAACCAAAGGCTGAGCGGAACTCGGAAACAAGGCAGGATGCTCACAAGTAAATAACTTGCAAGTCCTACGCTATGTCGCAGAAACGGTGTACTGAGTTTAACTCATTTCAAAGAAGGCCTTTCCTGAAGAGATTTAAGAGAGATGGTCCCTTGCTGCTGAGAGCTGTGTGCGGCCAGCAGGGCCTGCAGAATCAGCCTTTTATGTCTGAGCTCGATAACGAAAATAACAGGGTAAGAACCAGTGCTGGCTAAGTGTCCTTCTGGATATCCCTGCTATATCGCTGTATGTTCTAAGCCCGCAGACCACAAACCTCACTGAAGCCGTCAGCACCCCTTGGCCCTTTCACAGCAAGCTTGTTGCTTTGCATCTGGCCTAGTCTGCAACTAGCTTGGATGATGCCTCACCTGCCACCTAGCTAAGCCCACCAGATACTGTCACGACCGAAGGGTAAAGCAGCAGGGGGAAGCTGGTCCAAACAGTGGTGAGTTTTGGCATTAGTACGCACCAAGTGTATGTGGCCGATCGGGCCTCCAGAGTTGGCACGAACATCCCGGCCACTTCCACAGCAGACGGGGGTGCAAGGACTCTACAGGATGTGACCATGGTTGTTTAATTCAACATTCAATACCACATCAAGGTCTTTCCAGCAAATGTGACAGCTGCACACTGCAGCACTGGGACCTCCACGCGCAGTGCAGTGAGCTTTGCAGCAGCTTATTATTGCCAAAAGCTCCACCCGCAGCACCGCGTCCAGCACGTTTGACTGCCTGGATACCCCCTGCCACCATGCAGGGATGAGGTTGGACGGAACCAGCCGTGCCTCCCAAGTGGCTCAAGAATTGGTAAGTTCACAGCCAGTCACTTTTACACATGGCTTTATTAAGTTCACGTGCACTATGGTACAGGCTACAGCACAGGGCTGCCTCGCACCGCAAGGGTGCTTCAGCCTCTTGGTGGTGATAAACAAACATGCATTGTAGATTAATAACAAGAGATTGTAGATTTAACGTCAGTTATTTGCTCTTTTGATGTGTCCAGTTAAATTGTTGCAGGAGTGAACTGCTTTCCACTAAACATGATTTAGAACTGTGCACAAGTGTTGCCCTGTCGAAGTATTTATTACCTGTTTTCTTTATGTTCCTGTCACAGATTTCCTTAGTTAACATAACTACCTCATGCTGTAACCCATTTGCTGACTTACAATACGCACACAGGCAACGAGGGGCCACTCTGCTGCGTGTACGTCATGATGCACCTGGATGTAATCATTAGAGCTTATGTACTAGGACTGACGAAAAAAACTACATTTCCTAAAGCCTCCCTGTATCTGCAGATGATAGATGAATATGAGGCCGGAAGTATGTTTGACAAATCTGTTGCTGATGCTAGTTTTTGTAATCCGGCCATTCTCTAGCAATAAAGAGAGCAAGGGCGGTAGACACTTCTCAGCTCTACTGAGTGATGTGAGAGTTGACCCTTTCTTCTGATTGGTGTTGGTAGTGTCAGAGAAGAAAAGCAGGTGAAGAGGGCTGAAGCATATTTAAAAACACAAATTTGAGTGTCGAAATTTCACAGCACTCTGTGTCCTCAAGCAACATTTCAAATGGCAATGAGCCTGAACAGTATGCGTGAACACACCTTTAGTTTTCTGCTGCAGAAAGTTGGAATCACCTTATCAGTCATGTGCATGATTGATGAGCATCAGACACACAACTGCTTATTTCTATTACTGTAGCTTTGAGTGCTGCATTTCAAGTGACTACATCATTATAGTGTAATTGGCAGTAGATGACTATTGTAGAGGGTGATTGTTTGCTAATGATGATGCAGGCCATCAGGGAAATTGTTTTAAAGAGGTTTATAATGGCTGAAGGTGTTTGGACCTGTTGATGGGGTTGGGCAGAGTTCAGGTTGGGGGTGGGTGCGTAGTGATGTGAGTGTCACTGTGTCAGTTGATGTGAAAGTTGGCAGTGAGTCATACATGGATTGGGTGCCTTGAAGTGAGCAGTATTGATGGTGGCTATTATCTGTAATGTTTGGTTGGCAGCGGGTGAATGATGGAGAACTTTAATAGGTCACAGCTCACTGGCGGCGTGAACAACAGAGGATGAATGATGATAATTGTAGTGCGTGACTTGGTTCTGTTGTGCCCCTGTCAGCTTTGTGTTAATGGGAGAATTATTCACCTCGAGGCGTGTGAATAATGCGCCTTGAGGCACATTACTGCCTCTTTTGGTATTGGGGATACCTCCTGTGCTTTTGGAATTGGGGATAAATGTTCTGGAGAGAAAAAGGCAAAATATGTTGTTACAATTAGTAATTCATCTTTGCCCGTCCTGGTGAGAGCAGATGCGGGGGGCTGTGTTTATCTTTATATTTAATGGAGGTGCACCCCCATTACTTAAAATCCTTTACTTCACTTCCATTAAGGTTTTGGTGATGGGGTCAGTTGGTGGCGCCGAAGTACGGAGCAGTACCAGTCACATGTACCTGAAGCAAGGCCACAGGACTGCTGCGGAGAGCAGCATCATGAGGTCTTGGACCCAGTCCTGCCAGCCTTTCAGAAACACCAACCCTAGGCCAGCAAAACAACTGGTGACAATCTTCCATGTGCAGGGGCATAGCCAGGGTGCTGTGAGCTTTAAGGCAGTGTATGTAAACTGGCCTCCCTCAGCTGGGCAGTAAATAACAGCAATAACAGGGATACAATGCCCCCCACCAATTTCACTCCTGGGCCCTGATCCTATTGTACATACTGCACTTTTCATTGGCAATGTTCCTTTTTAGAGATCCCCCACTTTTTCCATCCCACTAAAATACCTTTCTGCACATATGTCTATTCTCTATATGACTAATTGCAGCCAGCAGCTGTGGAGGCTTCCCAAAACTTGTTTATAGCATTTTCTTCCAAAGTTGATGCCGCATGCAGTGCAAGACACTGGGTAACCACACACTTTAAAGGGCTTAAGTTGTTGAGCTGTACAATTTGCACATTCCAGTAACTGTTGAACATATTAATGCGATAAGATATGGGGCAGTTTTTAATGTGTTTAATATTTCAAGACTATACGTTCCCACTGCTTAATAAGCCTTGCTTTATCGCTGCATTCATTTGCTTTAAAATGCACCATTTGCCAATCTTTTTTTAATGTCTTTCTCAGGAGAGGGACTCTCTCTAGACCCCAGGTTTGTCCATTGAACTTTTTCACATCGCTAACTAGTGTTTTCTATTGGAAAGGATAGAGCCAAAGCAGTCTTGCTTAGTACCCTAGCCCTCAAGTCAGACTTGCTTGGCAACCCAGAAATTCTCTGAAATAATGTATGAGTTTTCTGTTATGAATGCCTAGAAGAACTAAATTTTTAGTCTAACTATCACAGAAATAGTGCTGAAAATCGCACCAAAAAGATGGCAATTTCCCCAAAAAATCTTCACGGGGAGAACCCCCCCCCCGAACCCCTCTTATTGCCGTCGGGGTCGCTCGCTGCGCTCGCTCGCGTTGATTCGTTCTGCAAACGCCTCACCAGTTTCAAATTACACCAGCCGCCGTTTCTCAGTGTACACTTTGTAGTGTAGTTCCTATATCCCTGATAGGCTCTGCACATTGGAATAATATACACTATAGTTTTGACATAGGACTGAGGTGAGTATGTCTCTATCAAGTACATTAAACTTAATTACTTGTGTGTGCCAGCTAACTCAGAGGTCACTAGAAACTTCTCAAATATACAAGAAGGGATTAGTTTCTGACAACCGCATAAACATGACATCTTTGTTTCCCTTAGAGTCGGAACAATCTCAGAACTGTGAAAACAATAGATAACAGTTTCACTCAGTCAATCGTGCATGCTTCGTTTCTACAGAGTTGCACAGAAATAGAGAGACGGGCGTTTCAATAAAAAGAGGTTTATTGAACAGTCTTATTTCTCATGCAAGAGATATGAACTGCTACAATCGTAAGACAGGATGCGAAGTACAATACGTACAGGGTTAGCAGTAAGTTAAAATAATACTGCAATAGCATGGTTTGTAGCTATGACATATATTCATAAAAATACATACATAAATAACACCGTCTAAAATGTGAATACTCATCTGATGCTTCTAAATAGTTCTACCCCAGTGTACCTAACCTAAGTGTAGTACGAGGTAAGAAGTAGGTGCTGTTTTCTAAAATATAGCTATCTATAGTTTTAGTTTTGCCAAGAGTTGCCAAACGTTTCAAGTTCTAGTCTGCTCCATACCTTAGAATGTGTGAGGTTGGAATCTATTTCCGGGACTCGATAACTAAAACCCCGCAAGGGGAGTCAGAAACACTGGAGCTGGATTCTCTGTGAAGAGGATGACAGCGTCTCGTCAGGCGGGAACTTGATCTCCTTCCGAACTAGTCGTGGCGAACCGCAAGTAGGCAGTCGAACTGGACCGTACCGGAACAGTGGTTTGCCAGGGCCAGTGCAGGTATATTTATACCTTGATGGTGTTTAGGAATGCCTGTATTGACGTAAAAGTCGGGCATCGGAACGCCATGAATGAACCCCTAAGGAATAGATGTTCATGCATAATAAATGAGTTCTTGGAGAAATCACTATCCAAGCAAGGGAAATTCCTAAAGGCTTAAGAGTCTGGTTTTCCAAGAACTCATTGTGACGTGGATTGACGGATGTAGGAGACCATGCCTCTATTTGGTTAGCATGGACAATGCCTAAATAAGGGCTGGATTTTCTATGCCTCAATAAGGGCAATATTAATTGTACCTATATAAGGGCATAAATCAGGAAACTTATATACGGAATCTAAATCTACACACAACACCCACTCCAGTTTTGTATGAACAACATTACTAAATCCCAAACATACTAAACATATCTAAAAGAGAGTATCGCATGATTAGTTAAAACATGCTAACACATATCTAAAAGCATATGTCCTAAAAATGCATTACAAAACCATTGCTCTGCATAAGGTGCTGTACATATTAAAAGAAATATTTCATTCTAACCATACGTGTGCATTGGAAATGCTAAAAAGAATGAACCACAAATATATACACAAGATGAAATGGCTCGTTTATGCAGAAGAAAAGGGGCCGAAACCATTTCATATCAGGTTAACACAAATCAATTGTTGATGTGACATGGTGGCATAATGTCCCTGGAAGATTTTCAAAGAATTATGTTCTCTATGAATAGTTCTACTATAAGCAGATTACTGTGCCAAAAAATGAAAAAAATACAAATTTGGAAAAAAAAATAATCATAGGAGAAAAGTTCCAAAGTTAGTCCCTTGTCTGAAAAGAATGAAGGCCGAATTCAGAGTCTCATCGGAACACTGTGTGCCTGAATCAAAAGTCAGTGTTTGGGCCTGGAGAAAACATGAAATCTTCTAATCCTGGAGACAAAAAGTCATCTACCGTAGTAGGTGAAAGTTGGAATAACTCGTTTAGAAGATTAACTGCACATAGATGTAAACTATCGCCTTCAGCATTGGTTGCATCAGCAATGTTCGAATCGGATGTTACATGCGTGCCTGTTGTTTCCTCTCGTACCTCAGCAGTAGCAATTTGCATCTGTGAGATCTCAAGGAATGCCGTCATCAGGATTGGTAGCCGCTGGGGACAACACAGAGCATAGGCCGTTACCGGGTCCAGCAGAGTATCGATATCTGTAGGCATGACTGATGGGAGTGTTAGACAGATGTCTAGCACGCATTCTTCACCGCAGAGCAGGCAGCGTAGAACAGGTAAAATGCAATCTTGCCAGATTGGCCTGAAGGACAGAAACAATGTGGTGTTTAATTCTCGTGGATGAGGTAAACCCAAAATTTGGACGATGCGCTCACGACACTTCATCTCCAACAGAGCTCTCTCCATGGTGAATTGGGTGTCGCTGGTGATTTGGCTTGCATATCGTAGCAGTAGGAGCAAAAATTGGATCCCTGCAACGAGTGCTAAAAGGAGCGGCAGTCTGCCAAACAAAGAGTGCACGAAGTTTGGAAATATGCCGAGGACTGCTTGAAAAGGTGCTAACAGTCCTGCATATACTTTCTTAAATACATGTATAATACCGCTCGTATCAGACATGTTTAAGATACGACCTAACATTTCTGAGAAATGTACAGGGCAGTTTGTATACAAAAGGATATGTATCTCGGCAGAAGTCCTTGTGACTTGGAGATCATAGGTTTCTTTGGCCGAGGTCAGTGGCACTGTTTTCTGTAAAAGAATGGCTTTCATTCTGCTTAGAGTATCAATTCATATAGAAGAGATGTTCAGTGAAGGGCATAAAGGCAACTCCCTGACTGTGTCTATTTGTGGAAACAAGACTTGCATACAGCAAGTGACCCTGGATGTAACCGTAACTAGATATGGGATAACTGGCAACATGCCACAGCAACTGTGATCATTCAACATAATGTAACTCCCATTAGAAAGTTGGCCAAAAATTGGATTAATCACTGCAGCCGGTGAACCTTGCAGGTGACAGGATAAGTTTGTAGTGGAAGCATCACAGGCCCCATGTAAGTTAATACCCTGACAAAGGAGAGAACCGCTTGGTGCGTGTTCACAGTTTTCACCGCTAAGAAACACTTCACGTTCCCCACTCCAATATCTATGTGTGTAAGGTAAATCCCAGGATGTCTTGATGTATCCTTTACCCAACCTTTCATATTTGCCTAATGGTATATGTTTTAGGCAATACTGAAAATGGAAAGTTGTAACAGGCAGAGTAATTTTACCATGTATGAGCCATTCAGTAGCTGGTTTTTCTGCCACTGTGAATGGTAATTTTTCCAGTTTTTCAATGCTCAGCACAGTGTAGTCTGCTCCTCTTTGTGCCAGTTTGATCTGTTTATCAGTGAGATTGAGTTCTGAAAACAGTGACGTAGTGTTGATTAAACGCCAAGGCACATAGCCTGCACGCAAGTTTTGTAGCGTCCAGCCCAATAGCATGATAGAACGTAGCTGAGACTGACTATGTTGCAACATGACCAAGTCTTGTTCCATGATGTCTATGACAGAAGACACAATGCTGTCCAATGAATATATTCTGGACGACAGAGTTGTTAAGCCATTGTCTACTACAGAGAGAGTTTTCTCTAAATTAATACGATCAATTTCTCGTATTCGTTCTGCAGTCTCTGCTTGGGTAACCTTCCATGCTTCATTATAAGCAGCGTAGATACTGGCATATATGAAACGTTTTGACACGGTTTTCTTGGTTCTAGTAAGAATTCCCTAAGGTCTGCATCTTCTTGAAGTAAAGTAAAGTGTTGTTTTACATCCTTCAGTGTAGCTTTCTGTAGCCAATCAAGGCAAAGCCTACACTGTATGTTGTTACTACCCCTGGATGCTGTCTTTGAACATAGCGTGGGTCTGGCCTATTGATAGTGAAACCCTGTGTTTTGTTCAGGAATCGATCTTGACAGTTATTCGTGTCTGTGAGCCAGAGCAACCATTTTTTTCATTCTGGATCTGATCTGTTGTGATGCAAAATATTATGTATGTCGACCTCCCCCAGTGTGGTGCTATCACTCACAGGTATAGGTATGATCGGTATGTTCATGTCTTTGATCTTAGCTAATCCAAGGCAAGACGTTTGTTGGACAGTGTCATTCAAAAACATAATTTGCTCAGGGATGATACAGGCTCTAAACAAAGCTTCTACCCCCTGTATTTGCCAATCTTTTGTACCCCAGACAGATTTGGTCTCAATGTTGTCTTTCCAAAAGTCGAAACCCTGTCTTGACAGTTGGGCAATAAAGGCTGCAGAATAAGTCTGTTTCGTCTTGGTTAACATATTTTTCGTTCCTGTCTTGTTCACATTAAAACGTTTCTGGATTTGATAGGTTGAACCTTAAAAAAGATGGAAATTTCATTGCAAAGTTTTTGAACTACCCTTTGGAGGTGTAGGACAATGTTCCCATTGGTTATACATAAATACATTTCTAGGTGTTGCAGATTTATGCAAGAAATGATTACCATAGTGGTTATAACAATACATTTGTTCATAGTCTGATGAACCCTCTAAATATTCATGATTTGTGAATACTGCAGACATTTCTAGATCAGACATCATGTTATTAACAGTCTCGAAGTCCCAATCATCAGAAAAGGTACTAGAGGTAATAAAATCACTTATTGAAATCTTAAATAAATGTGGAATCTTCAAATGTTCCGACGGGCCAAAAATGTCATATTCAGTTCTGTCCCAAACTATACCATCTGGTATAGGAACGGCTGTGATGTTCACTGCTGACAAGTCTCTTGCTTCACGATGGGATGATTTGTGTGGCTGGAGAAGTAAGTTCACTTTTTTACTTGCTGTGTCCATTTGAATATATCTTCCACTTATCAGCATACCCAGAGTTATTACCAGAGCTAACCATAGTAGAAAGAAGAATATTCCCAAAACAATCCATAGTTCAATCTATGGTGAAACCAGATAAGTCTTTTTCAGGAGATGAAAAAAGTATGTTGCTTGTTCTTTGAAAGTCTTTGTGCTGGTGTCGTTTCAGGTTCGCTGGGATCCTCAGAAAACGTATCAAAGTTCATGAAATAGCCAGAGGCAGTTCTGTCAATGGTTGGAATTGGATCAGGATTTGTTGAATTCGCTGGAACCAGTTGATCACTTGTTACTTCGTTGTAGATAGGTTGATCAGGACGAACTGTTATTTGGGTCTCAAGAGGGACGAGTGCCATAGCTTTGTTGCTTAGGGCATCATGTAGGTAGCTAAATACCGGTCGTAACGGCCGAAATTCGGTAAAAAACCCGTTACCGACCTGTATTTAGATAGTTGAGATGTAGGAGGCCAAAAACCCATATTCGGTAAATATGAATCGGTAAATACCGATTCATATTTACCGAATTCTAAAATACCGATTCAAATTTACCGAATACATATTTTCCGAATCGGTAAATATGAAGTGGTAAATATGAAGTGGTAAAACGGAAAAAGATATGTAGGTAAATTCGGTAATTAAGAAATCCATGAAAATCGGTAAATAAGAGTCGGTAATTAACACTGATAGAAAGCAGGTGGTAAGCATCAACAGTGCATATAAGCAATCCCAAAATGCAACAGCGTGGACAACATGGCCGCTCTGTATGTCATTGCAAGGCGGCTACGTCTACAGGCAGCAGGACTGAGGATATGGAGACGGGAGGAACGCATCTACAGACAGCGAATCACACTTTTTCAAATGACTGACGCTGAGATACATGAAAGGTACAGGCTACACCCCCAAACCATCATGGACCTGATAAGGGACCTGCACCCACTCCTGGACCAGCCAACAAGAAGGGCGCATGCCATACCACCACATGTGCAGGTTCTCTGCAGCCTACACCTACTTGCATCTGGCAGTTACCAGGGGGTGATAGCTGCGGTGGGCGGTGTATCCCAGAGTTGCCTGTCCCGTTTCTTCAGGAAGTTCCTGGATGCCATGATGCAGAGAATGCACCACTACATCAGCTTCCCAAACACACAGGCTGAACTGCAGAAAACTAAAACTGACTTTTATCACATGGCACAGTTCCCCCATGTCATTGGCTGTATAGATGGCACACACATCCCAATCTGCCCACCAGCTACCACTGAGCACATCTACAGAAACAGAAAGTCCACCCACTCCATCAATGTGCAGGTAATCTGCGATGCAGGAAACATCATCACTGATATCGTTGCCAAATTCCCTGGGAGCACCCATGACTCCTACATCTTCCAGAACAGTGGGATCTACACACGACTGCTTGCGGGAGAATTTGGAGAAGGATACCTGCTAGGTAAGTAACAGTGACGCTCCATAGTACTCAGTGCAAATCACAGTGTATTGAGGCATGTGACTGATGTCTCCCTTTTACTCACCTAGGGGACAGTGCATATGCCGTGCGGTCATTCATCCTCACTCCCTACCTACACCCATCAACCCAGAGTGAGAGACGATATAATGTGGCACACAAATCTACACGCAATGTGGTTGAGCGCACGTTTGGACTATTGAAGAGCAGGTTTCGCTGCCTCCATAAGAGTGGAGGTGCACGCCAGTACACACCCATCCTCTGCTGCAAGATAATTGCCACTTGTGCAATGCTGCACAACCTTGCCACAAAGAGAGGAACAGAGGTCGAAATGGCATATATTGAGGACAATGATGATGAGTCTGCACAGGCAGAGGCCAACGCAGCAGGAGTGCCAACAGCAACAGATGGGAGAGTGAGACGGGCAGAGATCACATGCAACTATTTCTGAATGAGTAAGGGGACACAGCCAGTAGTTGGATGCCATAACGTAGTTTAATCAGGTAGCACTACGCCACGACACAAAGGAAAACGTATTCCAACAACAATGAAAAATTAAATTTTGTCAGTTAAGGGTTACTTCACCCAATTGTGTCATTTTTTTGCATGACGCTTTAATGTTTGCGCCCACGCGCACCAGTGCGGGATGGGATTGAGGGAGCGTCCTCACTGGCTGGGGTACCAGTGGCACCACGTTGACGCCTGTTGCTCCGACGAGTGTCTGGGACAGGGGGGGTTATGCTGCTCCTGCTGGCCGTGTCTTCTGTGTCACCAGCATCCAAAGCGCCAGTTGTTGCAGACTGGCTGGTGAGCAGCACTTCCAGTGCACTCGTGACCCTAACCATCCCCCTGGACACATCTGTGCTGCAGTGTGCAAGGCCCTCCTGCATCGCCACAGAGCGCCTGCAGAGCAGCGATGTGGCAGTCGCCAGCCGGTTCACTGCCCTTGAGGTCAGATCCTTTCTCTGATGTCCCCTGCGCCGTGCTGCCCTGTCCTCATCGTACTTTGAGCACAGCAGCATGATGGATTGGGACATGTCCCGCATGCCCGCTGCCATCTCAGCCATGCCCCCTGCCATGGCGCTGATGCCCTTGTTAATGTTTCCAAAAGTATTATTGAGGCCACGCATTTGTCGCTGTATGGACACCATTGCCCTTGCCTGGATGCGTTGTATTTTCACCATGGTGCCCTCAAGCCCTGAGAACACTCCATGGCCCTGCCCAAGGGGAGGTGGACTCTGCGGCCGAGCCCTGCGGCGCCGTCTGCCAACTGTGTGTTCTCCCTCAGAGTCGAAAGGCACACTGGCATGGGTTACATCCTGGGGTACAGTGGACGTTTCCGGCCCCCTCGAGTCTTCGGACGATGAGTCGGTCACATCCAACCTGGCTGCAGGACGCCTCCTCAACCTGTGCAATGCAGGTGGTGAAGATGGTGGTGACACCTGCAGGAGTGGGGATGCTGGCAGGAGCGGCGATGCTGGCTGGGGTGGTGTGACTGCCTGTGGTGCCGTTCCCTGGGCAGTACTGGTGGTGGCCTTCTCTGCGCTGTGTTTGTGGTGTGCCCTCTCTCCCTTGTCATGGGCAGTTCTGTGCGCAGTAGTGCCTGTGGACAGAAAAGCGACATCAGCTAAGTGTACCTGAAGCATTGATTTGATGACATGACAATACATTTTCTGTACAGTATCTCAATGTCCTCCGCCTGCTTCTCGCTACTGTGTGTCACATGCCCTGTTATGCTGTGCTAATCGTATCATGTTTGGGCTTTCAGGGACTACATCTCCCATGATGCATTGCTGGCATGCACTAATACCTGTACTGGAGTGGGATTCTCATGGCACATTTGGGGAGTTGGGATAGGGGTAGGGGGGGGACATTGCTGTGCAAGCGTCTTACCTTGTTTGGAGGTGCCTCTGGCGGAGCTGTCAGCGTCCCCAATCCCCACGATGCTTTCTGGCTCAATGGTTGTCTCCACTAGCTCCTCCAGTTCTGTCAGGGCTGGTGCCCTGTTGCGTCCACCTCCTGTCTGGCTGGCCTCTTTTTTTAATTCTGCCACCTTCCTCTTCGTGATGATACGGATGTCGTACCACCGCTTCTTGAGGACATCGATGTCCCGGGGGGTCACTCCCATGGCATTCACCTGTGCCTGGATTCCAAGCCAGATCTTGCGTTTCTCTGACTCAGGCACTTGCTGTGACTGTTTTCCAAAAAGCTTCTGGTGCTGCTTAACGACCTCCTCCACCAGTACTTGCAGCTCCTTTTGGCTGAATTTCAGCTTTCGCTTCCTCTCCCCTCCTTCCCTCTCTGTGTCCTGGCTGGCCATTCTTGCAGTCTCCAGGGCTGAATCAGGCAGTTGCTCTCTTCCTCTCCTCAGCACTCCCAGCCTCTCCAGAGTCTGCTGATTGTGTGCACCTGCCTGGGTGTGGCCACTCCCTGGTTGGGTGGGGTTTAGGTAGCACTGGATTGGCTGATTCAAGTCATGTGTTTTTGAACTACCGATTCGGTATTTACCGATTCGGTATTTACCGATTCGGAAAATACCACTTCGGAATTTACCGAATCGGTAAATACCACTTCGGTATTTACCGATTCGGTAAATTCCGATTCATGTTTACCGAATTTTACCGAATCGGTAATGTTTACCGATTGTTGACCTACATATAACTTACCGATTCTTAAATACCGATTCGGTAAAATTCGGTATTTAAGAATCGGTAAAAATTATTTACCTACATATGGCCCTTAGTCCTTTATTTCTCACTGCAGAATCTTCAAAGGTGATGAGTCTTTCAGTTTGAACCTCTTGGATTGTAGATAGAGGAGTGCGTCTGCAACATTGGCGGAGTCCACTTGGCCTACTGCTTAGTATCAGCCACAGAGTGTGGTTGGATCAGGTCGATGGACACAAATCTTTTCTCCTTTTTACCAGCAACGGGCGGCAAAAGTACTGTTCCTAATCCGTGGATTGCTAGGACAGGTACTGGTTGTCTGTAAGAAGGCCCAAATTCCTTCTTGTCTGCGATCTTTTCTCTGACTAGATCACCAAGCTTTGGGATCCAGACAGGCCTTGCTGGGACGGCCGGTTTTTCCCCAGTGATGGCTGGCTTCAGGAGCACGTTGCTTTGTTTTGTTCTTAGTTCATTTAAGTCCTGTAAAAGAGCCAAACGATCTTTGATATCAAATTTCTTATTTTTCATCACTGTGCCTTGCATATCAAGGTCCGGTACCAACATTCTAGCTCCTAATAGAACTTCATATGGAGTGACACCCCCTAGAGAACTTCTTGGTAAGTTGTTAAGTGCGTACTGGACTCCAATAAGGTGTTTGACCCACCCATCACCCGAACCTAATACTCTAGCTGTGATAGACTGCTTTATGTCCCGGTTTTTTCTTTCCACAACAGAATTTCCCTCAGGATGGAATGGAGAAGAATACCGCAATGCTACGCCCAAACTGGCCATGGCTTCTTTGTAAGCTCGAGAGCTAAACGCAGGAACCCTGGTCAGAATGTAATGTGCCAATTGCGTATGTGCCGATAAAGACTCGCAAATCTTTTATAACAGTTTGAGCGTCAGCCGAGCTCTGAGGCCACATGCTTAGGAACATAGAACACAAATCCACTGTGACCATGATATATTTATAGTTACCATCCCTTTGTAAGGGACCGCAGTGGTCCAGGTAAACACATGCTAATGGTTTATCTGAAATTAACAGGGGCGTCTGCGCAGGACATTTCACAGTAGACTTTCATCTTCAGGCATATTTCACATTCCAAAACATAATTCCTGGTCTGTTTCCTAATGCCTGGCCACCAGTATCTCTGTTTTAATAACGATACTGTGGCGGAAACACCTGCATGGGCAGAGGCGATCCCTTCATGTGCTGCTAGGATTAGTCCTAATCTATGTTCCATGTTTGGTATTACCCTATCCCCCACCCCAGGGAATCGAGCAAACGGAGCATTGTTCGCATCAATTATATTAGAGTATTTGAGTGGAAATGTTTAGGTAACGCTGCACCGCTGCCTTTGCTTGAAGCATTGACAGCCAGCATTATTTCACTGTCTATTTTCGTTTTTCAATGAGTGATTGCAGCTACGGAAGCCGTTTGCACAGCCCCTTTCGCGGCTTCATCAGCCAATGAATTCCCTTCAACGTGAACGCCATCACGTTGATGACTCAGCGTGTGTATCACGCAAGTGTTTTGTAGTCCGTTTCGCAACTGAACTACTTGTTCCCAAAGCATTTTATGCTTGATTGTGCCACCTTTTGCATCTTTGAAATCATTTTGAAGCCAATTCTATAAATATTCATTGTATGATTGAACACAATAAAAAAGAAACGCACACAATGAGTGTGGGGAATTCGCGATCCGTATTTTCAAGTGCAATTTTAAATGCTTGCAGTTCAGCTCGCTGAGCTGTACAATCTCCTAGAGATTGCGTTTTTGTGACAATTGGTCCGAATTTGCCATCACGAATACGACCTTTAACGATCGCACATGCTGCACTGTAAGCTTGTTTACTCCCCGCAGCGGGTTGTGCAGATCTGTCAGTATAAATTATAAATTTGTACTGGTCAAGAGGGAGAATTTCAGTAGGCAGAGGACATTCGTGTTTGTATTGCAGGAATGCTTGTGTTTTTAAATAAGGATCAAAAACATATTCAACATCAGTTGCAGCAAGAGAATTAACCCACTGTATCCATCTTGGATGTAAAGCTTTTGCATTCGGAATACTCGCTTTTGTAACTGCCTCTAAGGCTGGTACAGGAGTCACGACCATAATGCGTTTCCCCTGTGCTAGGTCTCTTTCTTTCGCTACAGCGGTTTGAACTGCTGTCAGAATCCTTTCTGTAGAAGTGAATTTCATTTCTGCTTGTGTACACAAGTGTGATTTGTATGCAATTGGTAGTTTTTCACCTTCGTTAAAAGTTAAGTAGGTGAATCCGCATTGACCCGGAATGATTCGGATCACTAAGTTGCCTACATCTACGCGTGTTTGCAAGTGTTTAGTTGCTAACATGTCTTTTTGAAGTGAACGCAGAATTTCTGTGTGTTCTTGTGTCCAAGTTGTGGCTTTGAAATCAGGTTTGATTAATTCGTAGAGAGGTTTAACCCTCTCTGCGTAGTTTAGAATGTATGTTTTTCCAAAACTCAGGAAACCTAGAATCGACTGTAAGTTTTTCAGCATTTTTGGAGGTTGGAGCAGCGCACACTTTTCTAAAAAGTTGGCTGCCAGGCTTTTACCTTTAAGTTCATATCCTAGGAAAAGGACGTTGAGATGGGCAATTCTGGACTTTTTAAAGTTGAATTTGTAACCCTCAGAGGCGAAGCCCAATATAATGGTGTTCACCCTGTTCAAGTGTCTGCCCAGATCATCGTCTGTCAGATATATATCATCGACATATGACAATGCCTCGTCATCATAAATTTGTAGTAACTCTGTTACTCTTGCTGAGAATAACCCCGGGCTGTTTTTGAACCCCTGTGGGAGTCGACAAAATTGACACTGTGTGCCCATTATTGAGAAAGCGGTCAAATGTCTACTTTCAGGTGCAATATTGTGACAAAAGAAACCATTTGAAATGTCTAATGTGGTTTTGTACTTTTTACGCACAATGTTATTCATTAATGCTGTACTGTGTGCATTTTGCACTGCAAATGTTTTGCAACAAGAGTTTAGGTGTCTTTAATCCAAAACTAGATGATATGTATTGTCTGGTTTGGAGACTGGAAACAAAGGATTGTTCATTGATGAGGTGCATGTTTCAGTCACCCCTTGGTATTCAAGTTGAACAAAGATCTCCCTGACCTGTTTTTTAGCTTCTTGCTTAACCCCTTGAGTGCCCGCCCCTTTCCCCGCCCTGTGCCGGGCGTTTCATTAGCGGGCGGGGTTTATGACGAGCTGGTCTCGTCATGGGCACAGCGCAACCGCGGCCCATGACGAGACCAGCTCGTCATGGGCACTCAAGAGGTTAATTGGATACTGCCTTTGTGCAGTTGGTTGATTTTTTAACTGGATTTTGTGGTGAGGTGAGTCCTCATCCCATCCTACATGATTCTTATATAATGCTCGGGCTTGGGCCACTGCCCATTTCCTGGCATAAGTATATTTTAAGTGTACTGGAACATCATTGGAGAAGGCTAACATAATGATGTCTTTGCCATGTGGGCACTCCCTGACAAAATCTGGTGGCCAGTCTTGTTCTGCTAGAAGTATATCATAACCCTTTGAAAGTCGCTCCCAAAAGAGTGCTTTCACTTTTCTTGGTACGTCTCCCTCCATCCGGAGCGTTATTTCATATAACCTATGTGGAGAACTAACCCTGGTATCTGCAGTTTCAACTTGAATGTCCTCATTCAAGTCCACTGTCTCCAGAAGCCCCTTCAGGTTCTGGCGAGCTACTGTAACTTCTGCTGCGCTGTCCAACATTGTCTGAGCCCATTCTCCGTTCTTGAGTTGTGTTCTCAGAATCCTCGGCATGTCTGACCTTCAGACCTGCTACCTTCTTCTTGGAGAATTGAGGTTTTGATTTGTTTTTCTGATCGTGTTGATCGTCTTTGGACTTCACGCGTTCTTCTTTGTTCTCTGACTGTCCTCTTCTTTCGGATGTCTGTGACGATATCTGAAAGGTACGAGAGGAACGTCTATCAGTATCTTGATACCGGTCAGGTTTTCTCTAATTATCCCTATTCCTGAGGGCTCCTTTTGAGGAGACCTACCTCGGGATTGAGAATCTTTCTCTTTTGAATGTTGTTTGTTATTTTCCCACTTCTCTTTAGAAGAGGTAGGATTGTTTTTTGTAAAGTCCTTTTCAGGACCTTCAGACAGTTGTGGTTTAACTGGTTTCCCTCCCAAACTGTGTTGGCCTAATTCTTCATAGGATTTTTCAATTATTCTGGCTAGTTCTTGTGTGTGTTCTGTTACATCAAATTCCCTTAATTTCTGTCGGAGTGCCACTGATGCTGCTTCTCCTTTAATATTAGATAATATTATTGTTGAGACCTGGTCGAAATTTTTCAGTAACTTCATACCTAAATTCAGAGCAGGGTCTGCCCCGTATTCGTTTTGAATTTGTTTCAGGACATCAGGTATTACCGCCATAGACGGAACACCATGTGTTTTAGTGTAGATAGCAGCAAAGACTGTGCTCCAAGTGGTGCAGTCTTTCCGATGTGGTGTTATCCCCATTGGTAAACAGATTGTTAGAATTCTGTGTTTCACATAAGGGCTAGTATTAGGAAATTCTGCTTCGATTTGAGTAGTTTTTTGAGCTATCCAGAATGGAATTTGTTCACGTTTTGTGAGCATTTTACCCATGACTGCGTGTAAAGTTTGTGGAGTGATTTTTAGCGCATTCCCCTGGTGAGAGGTTTGTCTTGAAATGGCTATTGTTGGTTGCACTGTGAAAGTCCGCATGACATATTGAACCAATTGTCTATATATTTTGATTAACTCCTTGAGTTCAGCAAGTAATTCTACGTCTGACATTTCTTCAATGTCAGGATGAGGTGTGTAGCCGGCTAAAATCAGCCATGTTGCTTCTGGTATACCTAGTAGACCGAGCCTGGTAATGTGATTGTAATGTTTTAGGGCGCCTTTAAACCAGAGATCATGTTCCAGGTATGTGAGTGGAATTTCAATATCCTCGAAAGGAATACATTCCTCAGGTGGTTCATCTTCTTTGTAGAAGGGAAATGTTTTAGTTACCGAATTTGATTCTGGGAATACTATCCATGAATAGAATACCTCTGTCTGGTGAGATTCATGTGCCTCTATCACAAAAACTGCCCTACCACCTCTTGGTGTTAGGCCATGTTTTATAAGTTTTAGAGTGATGGCTCTCCTTAAATTTGGATGGATGGTTATAACACCCTCATCGGTCTCATTTAAACCTGTACTATTAAAGCCTACTACGACTTGGTCAGCCGCAGCCTCTGTTTCAGACATTTTGTTTAATAAAAAATGTAGAACAATTTTCAAGGAAACAAAGATAAGGTGCACAATATTTTGGAACACTGTCTCCTTCAAGGTTTAATAAACCAAACAGCTAATACCTAGGATTTTTGTCCTACTCAGCTATGGCGGATATTATCCCTACCCACTCCAGACTTCTTATGGAGTATTATGAGTAGGGGTCTCTGAGAAAAGAACGACTGAGTTACTTCAGTATCTAGCTTTACATTTGTGCCTTACCAAACCGTTGGGCGCCATGTAGTGTAGTTCCTATATCCCTGATACGCTCTGCGCATTGGAATAATATACTCTATAGTTTTGACATAGGACTGAGGTCAGTATGTCTCTATTGAGTACATTAAACTTAATTACTTGTGTGTGTGCCAGCTAACTCAGAGGTCACTCGAAACTTCGCGAATATACAAGAAGGGATTAGTTTCTGACAACCGCATAAACATGACAACTTTGTTTCCCTTCGAGTCGGAACAATCTCAGAACCGTGAAAACAATAGATAACAGTTTCACTCAGTCAATCGTGCATGCTTAGTTTCTACAGAGTTGCACAGAAATAGAGAGACGGGCATTTCAATAAAAAGGGGTTTATTGAACAGTCTTATTTCTCATGCAAGAGATATGAACTGCTACAATCGTAAGACAGGATGAGAAGTACAATACGTACAGGGTTAGCAGTAAGATAAAATAATACTGCAATAGCATGGTTTGTAGCTATGACATATATTCATAAAAATACATACATAAATAACACAGGCTAAAATGTGAATACTCATCTGATGCTTCTAAATAGTTCTACCCCGGTGTACCTAACCTAAGTGTAGTACGAGGTAAGAAGTAGGTGCTGTTTTCTAAAGTATAGCTAGCTATAGTTTTAGTTTTGCCAAGAGTTGCCAAAAGTTTCTCTAAGTTCTAGTCTGCTCCATACCTTAGAATGTGTGAGGTTGGAATCTCTTTCTGGGACTCGATATCTAACACCCCGCAAGGGGAGTCAGAAACACTGGAGCTGGATTCTCTGCGAAGAGGATGACAGCGTCATCCTCCACCCCCTTTTTCCCAAATCGTTTTTATCCACACTCAGTGTGGGAGGGTATGCTCAGACGTGAGTCCCTTGCTCATTGCACCATCAGGATTCAGGCAAGCCGGGCCGACGAAGGCTGTGATGCCAGAAACCGGTCCCCGGAGGCTTGTTTCCTTCCCAGTATAAGAATTGGCTTGGTAGTTTGGTTTGCCCTGTTCCCATCATGCACTGGGACAGGTACAGACTAATTTGCATGTAGCCAGGTTCTGAGCTGTGATGGTGCAGTGAGCTAAAAAACGGTGATGGATTAAAACCATGATCTCTTGACTTGGTAAGAGTATTCTGCATCATTCAGAAACTCTGTCCATCACCACCCCCTTTTTCCCAAAGCGTCTGGTCAGTGCGTCAGGCGGGAACTCGATCTCCTTCCGAACTTGTCGTGGCGAACCGCAAGTGGGCAGTGGAACTAGACCGTACTGGAACCGTGGCTTGCCAGGGAAAGTGCAGGTATATTTATACCTTGAAGGTGTTTAGGAATGCCTGTATTGACGTAAAAGTCGGGCATCGGAACGTCATGAATGAACCCCTAAGGAATACATGTTCATGCATAATAAAAGAGTTCTTGGAGAAATCAATATCCAAGCAAGGGAAATTCCTAAAGGCTTAATAGTCTGGTTTTCCAAGGACTCGTTGTGACGTGGATTGACGGATGTAGGAGACCATGCCTGTATTTGGTTAGCATGGACAATGCCTAAATAAGGGCTCGATTTTCTATGCCTAAATAAGGGCAATATCAATTGTACCTATATAAGGGCATAAATCGGGAAACCTATATACGGAATCTAAATCTACACACAACTTCTCTAGTTAAACTTTGACTTCAGAGTAAACAAAATTGGAGGTTGTGGGGCCACCATGAGACAGAAGGACAGAGAAGCAAAGAGAAAAGTATAACATAAGCGGTAAAATAGAGGGAGTAGCGATGTAAAGTAGAGAGATTGGTAGACACGCAAGGTAAAGATAGAACGGTGATGTAACCAGAATGAAGCAGAGAGGAAGGTCGAAAAATGTAGGTATAGATGTAGGTAAGGTTTTAGACTCAGGAAGAGAGAGTTATAGATACGAAGAAGCAAGTGTAAATTGAGGAAGAAGGGTGGGATATACCAAGTAATTAGTTAGAGTGAGGCAGAGACAGAGGTAGGAAGGTGAAATAGCGATAGTACAGACAGATGACAAATAGTAGTGAAGTAGAGAGGGACAAATTCAGCCCTGAGGTATAGAAAGATAGGTCAAGCAAAGAAAGTAGCAAGGGATCAAGAAATGTAGAGAAAGGAGGGTGAAGGTTGGTGAGGTGTTAAGCACAGGAGGTGAAGTAGAGAGGGAGATTTGAGGTACAGAAAGATAGGTGAGGTTAATATAGTGATAGAGAGAGAGAGACTGAGGTAGAGAGAATGGTGCGATGGAGTGAGTTGCAATAGAAGAGATATAGAAAAAGAAAAAGGAGGAGACAAATACAAACAAGCACTGGCAACCCAAATAGGTCTTGCCTATAAAACCTTAATGGCTTTCTTAATTTTTTCAGCAGTGCTTTAAATGGGCCGTTACTGTCCGGTACTCAGTACCGGCACATTTTTATTTTGAAAGGGAGAGTAACGGCACTTCTCAAGAGTGACGTAATACTTTTAATTGGAGAGTACCGGCACTTCTCAGGAATAAGCAGGTACTCTGTTACAGGTACCTGCACTCCTATTTTTCCATTTCAAGCACTGGTTTTCAGCCACATTGAACATCGCACCAGGGATAAAAACAACAAGCATTGATAATGTAATAGGTCTCGCCTTTGATTAAGTTAAAGCCATTTGCTTTGCTAATGGTATTGTATTCTAGTTTTGCATTATTTAGTGTATATTTGTGATGTGTTGTAGTTGTATGTAGTTAGAATTATTTTGTTAGCTGTGTAGTAGTTTAAAGCATAGCGTTAGTAGGAAAAGAGCAGTGTTTCAGATTTGGGAGGTGAAAGAATAGAAGAATAGTATGTGTGTTAATTTCGTATAGTGAGGACTACAATAGCATGAGGCAGAAGAAAGGGGCGAGGGGAGAGCAAATATATGCCCATATCACAAATATACACTAAATAATTCAAAGCTAGAATGCAATACCATTAGCAAAGCAAATGGCTTTAACCTAATCAAAGGCGAGACCTAATGCATTTTCAATGCTTTTTGTTACCGGGGCCGGCAATTCCGGCCCCCTGTAACAAAATCGGCAGAAACCAGCCTTAGCAAACCGCTCTGCCGCACACCCCTCTCTCCCCCAGGGGGTGGCGGCTGAGCTGTTTGCCAGGGCTGGTTTCGGTTTCCAGTCGGCCCTGTGAGGAACGCATCATAGTCACTACTGAGCGCCTCCTATGTCCTTTGTTTCTAACCTCTTATAAGCAGGGCCACTGGAAATATGCAATTGTGCAGTAGGGGGGATTATAGATATGCCGCAACTGCCACATAATCCATCAACTGCCTCACAATGAACAGATTTTATCAACAAAAAAAAAATTGTTTCTGGATCAAACGTTACTAAAATGTGTTTGTGTTGCTGTGGAGTGGAAGGCCCTTTGCACAGCTGGACTCCACACCTTTCCATTTTTTTTTTTTTTGTAACAATTTTTTTTATTATTTTCCATTTCCATCTCAGTATCATCTCTTTCAAAATTGATGCATTCAATACTCAGGAGTACTGTGCTCCTCCCTTCACCCCTACATAGTTGTCATATTATGCAGCCACAAAAGTTTACATTATTACCCACACTCTTGTTGCCTATCATTCGCCAACTTCTGCCCTACCACCCTCCTTAATCTCTATTCCCCTTAATCTTCCCCAACTCCATAACTTCTATTCCTACCCACCCCTCCCCTCCCCACCAGTGTGCTCCCCCAACAGCCGTTAATCTCAATGTGTCTTGATCTATAGATGTATGCTCTCTGTGCGCCTTTGCCATTGCTCGGCTTCTCTCCCCTTGCCACCCATCTCCCTCTCCTCCGGTTGTGCTTTCAGTCCTCTCAGCCTCCCTTGCGCTGTTTACTACCTGTGGTCTAGCTGTGGGCAGGCTCATCTTCTTGGTCTCCTCCAGACCAGCGTAATGCTTCAACTAGCGCCTCCCAGGCTCGCGCCACTTCCAACATCGTCTCTTTCTGGTACCTATGCGCCAGTCGTAGCTTGATCACACTTTCACTCGCCGCCCACTTAAGGAATTTATGTCTCCACCTCTGCACTCTAGGTCCCTGGCTATGCTTCCAGTGGCTGGTTATTTCCCCTTTGGCTAGTATCAGCCCCAAAACGACGAATTTGCTGGTCACCTTATTGCGTTTCGTCCGCGGGAACCAATGCAACAAACCCACCGCCATATCTTTATTAAGTGTTCGCTCTGTTGCCAGCTCCAACTCCACAATCACGTCTTCCCAATACGCAGTCAGAGTCGGGCAGGACCACAGCATATGCCGGAAATCCGCCTCTTCTGTTCCACATCTCGGGCAGCTAGCCTCGTCCACCCCGAAGATCCGTCTAATATGACTCGGGGTCATGTATGCCCTGTGCAGCACATAAAACTGTATGAGCTGGAACCTGGCATCTCTCATGCTCTTCCATGCCCTTTCTACTAGCTTGGGCCAAGTAGTGTCCGGGATATCCCTACCTAAGTCTCTTTCCCACTTCCCCTTGAGACGATCCAGCGGCTGCCTTCCCTCCTGTTCCATTCTTCTATTAAGGCATGTGTCTCCACACCTTTCCATGGCTTATTGCTAAGTTTAAAAGGGATTTTTATGTTACCTATTCTAATACAAGAGCTCACACAGCGACTCTTTTACCACCGTGCAAAGATGAAAAGACTCTGCGAGCCCAGCACGAGCCCGCCAAGTACCAAAGTACCAAGATGGCGCTGGCAAAGGAGCAGCCAGATTAATTATGCCACCCAGGGCGACCGATGCAGCAACACCCGGTGCGAACTCGGTGAGAGGGGGGTGCTGTGTTTAAAAATAACATGGTTTTAAAGCACCTTCTGCAGAGTTCTTTGTGTGTCCAGCAGTTTTCAGGCAGTAATAAAAGTGTAAAGATAATTCTGGTGATTAATGTTCCTTCTCGAAAGAGATCAGAGTTTTTTTTTCTAGTGGCCGTTTTGACTGATCACAAAGTAGCACAGAAGGTTAATGTGCCTGCTGTAAAAAACGTGTTCCATGAGTAGTGCTATAAAATATGACATTTATGTCAGAGAAGGGCTATGGAGAGATGAGGGGCACTGTTGGAGGGTGGTAGCGAGGGAATTCATGGAGACGCAGGTTAAAGGAACACACCAAAAAAAAAAAAAACAATGAGCATGCACACACACTAGCACCAGCCACAAGAAAACACCGGTAAAAAACAAAGCAGATCCTGTACACACACTCGCACCAGCCACGGGAACAGACGAGACAAAAGCACACCGGAGCCTGCACACACACTGGCAACACAACGTGAATCCACCACCAGTTCCGGCAGCCCAGTGTGGCATTGTGCAAACACCAAGCCACAATAAACACACATGCTCTGCACAGACACAAAGACCTAGATACAAAGAGCACAAAACATGTTCAAAACAGCTGAAACATGCCACACAGCCAGCAACACAGCCTCACACCACCTCTAACTGCGAAGGATGTTGCTGAGCTAGCCGGCAGGCCTGCGAGAAGTGGTAAACTCCCCAACCACCACCACCCATCCATCAACACCCCCACACCTGAGATCCAGCCATGTCCTCACCATCACCAAAACCACAGCAGGACGAGCACACAGACAAATCCAAAAACACATCACAGGACAAAACAGAACCCTCGGATCTGTTTGGAAAAGCGCTCCAGGTAGCCAGCGCTACGAGGCCCTTCTATTGGCAGTCTATGCTCTACACCCGCGCAGGTAATGTGAAGTTGTTACTTACTAGACATGACTGGATTCAGGTAGCACAAGTCTAGGATACAGCTGCCGCCTCTATAAGCAATCACTGAAGGTCAGAGGTCAGCTGCTGCCCGGGTCTCAGTGCAGCCACTCTTAGGGAGGGGGAGGTGGTTCTGCAGTAATTTTAAGGCAGGCATTTCAACATACAAAGTAGTAAGAGGGGGTCCTTTACAAGCATACAGCATTGTAATATTATATATATACACACACACACACACAGCACTTCTTAGCAGGGGTGCTATACTAGTGCCAGCACGTTGGTGGGGGGGGGGGCATGCAGGGTGAACAGTGGCTGCCAAATTTCAGTGGGGCCTAACAAGTGACCCCCATGCTGTTTGTCACACCTTTACCTAATCTTGGTTTTTACGTCAATGACACTTTGCAAAAATAGGCTCCAATCCAATAAAATTCAATATTAAATGCCAACCTACAAGTCCCAGAATGCAACAAGCTGTTGACCAAAGAGTCATGACTGGCTAAGGCATACCGTGGCAAGGGGCTCCTATGAAGACCTCCCACACTACAACCCGGTCTTCTCACGAGGCCTTGGATGCTTGTAGGGGTCTCCTGTACCGGTACTATTTAACAGGTGCAGACGGGCCACTGTCCGTTAATATGTACGAGAGTGCATCCCACCCCCTTACATACACTCTTCGAGGTCCGAGTCGATCCCTTGTCAGGGAGGAACACCCCACACTCTCCTGTTTGCATTACTCAATTTTGTGACACTCAGTCATTGCTTTTCATCAATAAAAAAACACAGCACTACGAGTCCCAGAATGCAAAGGGAAAACAGCAAACCACCCTCAGGGACAAGCAACAACCCACAAACGCTGCAGAACCTTTGGAAGATGGAAGCCCTCGCAGCACGTGGTGCAGTGAAGCAATCAGCCAGGGCCGGAGGGGCTTTTAATCCACCGGGCACAGTAGACTGCAAACCTAGGTGTGGTAAAATCACTCCTTAGTCTCCATAAAACTCTTTAATCTATCCTCCAATCCTACTACCCTCATCCATAAACATGCAGCCCCCTCTAGTTGCAACAGATGATTTAGAAATGTAGATACAGGGACCAGCTAGCTGCTCTAAACCCACTTCCACTGACCCAAATACGCTGCTTGTCCAACTGTACCACAACACATCTGCACTAGACATCCTAGCTTCCACTTACTTCTGTAATGTGAAGAAACTCTCCAATATCTGAGGAACGGACTATCCCAGATGCCCTAAGAAATCCCCGCTTGCACATCCCGAAATACTTGAAAGAGCTGTCTTCAGTTTTTAGAGTAAAGTCACCAAAATGCACAGCCAACACAGTAGATGCAAACCCTCATTCCACCAGGTCAGCTTCAAACCTGCTAGCTTCAGTACCTGTGGAAGCCACTGAGATTACCAACCTTGCAGTCAAAACAAAAACTTTTAAAACTCTTACTCTGTTACTTACCATAGATGATTTGTCTGCATGAAAGTGTACATACTTAAGCAATTGTCAACATTTCATGGTTATTTGCAGTGACTTCACCACACCATTGTTAGAAGTCCTCTTCAAGCATTGCACCCAACTCCTATGTAGGCCAATCTGCTAATACCCCCCAACTTTTCTACCATGCTATGTGAAAGTAAGCGTAGGAGCACAATAGAAATAGGAGCACTTGACATCGGGGGTATGCTGCACTATATAGATTCAGGGCCAGAATGGCCCACAGTGCATTCTAGCAGTGTCAGAAGGGTTGGTCTGACAAGTCAGCGTGTGGGCCATTTCTTTTGGCTATTTTTGGCCCTGTTTTATGGTCTGGTGGGCTGGTTTTTACTACAGAGTTAAATAATATTAACACAAACATTGCCTACAGCAAGCACGAATACGTGCAATTTGCCATACCTTGCATTCCACCTTACAGTGTGTCTTTACTAGTTCAACACTTCCCCGATTTACATATGCTGGCCACTTTTTCTAAATACCTGATTCACTAACTGGAGGGGGTTGGGGGATACAATAATACTTTGGTGCTCGCTTCTATTTTTCCTCCCGGTCCGACCCTGTAAAAATCCTACTGTGTATTGTACAACATTTTCAGTGGTTACAGTGCTGGTTTGCTGTGCTACATTTTCTCTCCTTGTGATTCCACACACATCTTTCTCATCAGATCTTTGGCTTCATTCCACTTGCTTCCTGGCACAGAAGTTTGAAATAGTGTAGTCAAAACGTCTCATATGAATTTTGCTCCTGCACACGTGCCCGGAAGTTAATAATCAAAAAGGCACATAGAAGGTTGACTTTGCAGCTCCTTCCCAATTTCAGGGAATTAAATCGGCAGTGGTCATCCGTGAACGGTAGCTGCTCTGCCACGTCACTTCATTTCTCCGGCAAATTTGAGTTGTCCGAAGTGTTAGTTCACCATTGATCTTAGGTATTCGCCATTTCCCTGAAAGAAATAAGCTGTTGGTGTATGTATGAAGTGCAAACTCGCTTCCTTTCTCGAGCGGCCCGAGGATCATCAGTCTGCGCTCTTTGCTCATCCTACTTCCGGTGGTGGCAACCGGGAAAGCTGGGTCTGCGGGCTCAGGCGGGCAACGCCTGCTGTTGCTTCAGTCTCATCCCAAAGCGGCCTCAGGCGACGAATGAATGCTGGCTGCAAACGCGCACACACGTCTGGGTAGGAGCTCCATTTCTGTTCACTCCCAAACTGTGCAAGCCACTGTTCTCAGCACATATTTCTCTTGCAGTCACAATGCGTGCGTTTCGTTCCGGTCGTCTTTTTTAATCTAGACTCGTGCTCCTACCATTAAATGCCACGTGGGTTTACTAAACTAGTGTGAAATAAAACATTTCTTGCCCAAATTTCTTTTTTTATCATCCGTGTACGGTGAAAATACTCTGGAGCGCTGGCCAGGGACGGGTTTGTATTGCACAATCATTAAAACTAAGGGCTTGGTTAATGTGACACACTGAAAGATTGAAGTGTGGAAATTACAGAAAATGACGTGGATATTAGAATAGAGTTATTTTCGTCAATACAGTGCTGTACCTTCTTAGAGCGCGCGCCTTCTCACCACCCCGCCTCACTTGTAAACAGAGGGCACACGGGATGCATGCGCACAGCATGCGTGCGGTCTCATCTGCTTCACAGCCGTCGTCAAGACTTTTCTTATCTGCTTGTTAAATAAAGAAGCAGATAAGAAAAGTCTTCACGACAGCCGGGAAGCAGGCGATCGTGTCCGGAGGGGCCGTCCTAAAAGGGGAAAGGGCGGCAACCAAAAATCCTCCTTTCCAATGGGAAGCCAGCGTTTTCCATAAATGCAGACGCGACCCAATGGAAATGAGGGGCGGGGCTTAGAGTCCCCTTCTTGAAACTACCTTGAAGACTATAGCTCTCGCAGGCGAGGAGTGCACGCACTCTCCAACGCCAGGCGAGACCTAAAAATAAACAAAATGAAATATGAACTAATGAACTGACTGTCCCGTCATTTTGTAGACATGCACATGAATTCAATAAACATGCACAAACTTACTACCTAGGAAGTACGGTTGTACCTAAAAAAAAAAAAAAAAAAATGAAAATATGTAAAAAATTTGTACTGCACTTTATTTCATAAATATAGTGTGCTACAGTATATTTGGAAGTTTTTAACATATTTAATTCTTTATAAAAATGTCTACGGAATACCTCGGTAATACCTACAAATAACATGTTACTTAACCCTTTCGATGCGTGTGACGGAGCGGTTCCGTCATGCGCGTCGGTCGCGCTGTGCGGATGACGGAACCGCTCCGTCACGGCCCCGCCCGCGCACGAACCCTTCAGCACAGCGCGGTAATCCACGCCGCGCTAAAGGGGTTAAATAGAAATGTAAACATATTGTGAAAAAATATAGATACAGTGTACTAGACTATATTTCATTAATGCAGTCTACTACATTGTATTTTTAATTTTCGAAATATTTTCCTGTAACTACTGTGGTACTTTTAGGTACTAGTGCAGTTTTGTGTAAAGTGTTTAAAAATATAATAAACAATATATAAATACATTTCACTGCCTAAAGTAGAGAACAACAATAAAATGTATTACTTACCTATAGTTATGTCCCTAACCTAGAATGCAGGCAAAATGTTCTGAAAACTACATGGGTGCCCTTTACGTTCTGTAAAGACAGTCATTAGCCAATCACACACTTAGCCAATCACACACTGCCTTCTCCTCAGCATTTATCACAGTATGCTGGAAAGTTACAGCAATATACCATGCCACAATATATAAGTATTTAAAGACTTTTAGCACTACTTAAACAATTTACATCTACTGCCAAAAATTATCATTTGTACCCCATAATCTATATTTCGACCAGATTACATCTACATCACTTCACCTACTTTCATACTACAACTGTTTCAAGTATCACACTCCACTATACGCTAGTCCACTGTATTCCACTTCATCTACCTCACGCCGCTATACACCACTCCACTCTACGCTAATCCACTGTACGACACTCCACTCTACACTGCACCACTGTATGCTATTACACTATACGCCACTTCATTCTACGACACTGCAGCCTACTTCACTGCATGTTCCTCCACTTGACACACCTGCAGTCTACGCTATTTCACTGTAGGCAACTAAACTCTATGCCACTACACTCTAAACCATTGTACTCTATACCTCTCCACTCTATGCCACTCTACTCTAGTACACTCTACACCGCTCCACTCTAAGACACTCCAGTCTACACCACTGCAATGTATGCCCCTCCAATGTACGCCACTCCCTTTACGCTATTCCACTCTATGCCACTCCAGTCTACGCTATTCCACCCCACTTTACGTCACTTCACTGTATGCCACTACACTCAACACTATTCTTTCTACACCAATCCACTCTACGCTACACCGCTGTATGCCATTACACTTTACAAAAGGGGGTGGTGGAGCGCTAGGTGGCGCCTGACCGGCATGGCCGCTTCGCCGTGAAGCTCCGGCTGCCGGACCCCGCCGATCCTTCCCGCTCTGCCTGATCCTGCCCTGGCCGGCCGTTTTTGGCTGTCCTAGGGCCCTGACCCGCCTGGCTATCACTGGTGCAAGTTTGGGGCGTGCTCGCCCCCCCGGAGCTGTGCTTGCCGTCTATTGTCGGCGCCCGGCGAGAGGCGGCTGGGATCCTGGATGCTGGGTGCGGGCGCACGGCTACTCGAGCCCGCGGTGCCCACGAGGCGGCTAGGCCTGGAGGTCCTGGCTGCCCAGAGAGGTCGTCGCTGCCGCTGCGGCGCCCCCCCCCCCCCCCCGGAGGGGCTCCTGCCTGGGAACCTGTGGCTGGCGGCGAGGTGCTGTGGGGCCCATTCCGGACTGCGGAGCCGGGCTGACGACCTGGCGGTGAGTGGGGCACTGACTGCACTCCCCGGTGGGGTGACCGGAGTGGCTGTGGGGGCTGGAGGTAGCGGGGTCCCTCCCCATCGGGCCGGGTGTCGGCGGTCGGGGTCCGGCTCCCCCCCTTCCCCCCACCAACGTTGCTTGAACTGCCCTGGTGCCCCGAGGCCTGCAGCGGTGAGATGATGGTGTGACGCCGCGTCGGGGGTTCCGCCGCGGGCCGGCGGTCGGGGGGAAGGTGGCTGGTCATCCCTCGCCTCTTCCTTTAACTTCCCCCCCCTCCGTATCCGCCTCTGGGGGCCTGTGTGTTGTGGGTGGCCCTGTCCGCGGAGGCCCCTGGAGCCCCTGGCCCTGAGCTGTACACCGGCAGTAGACGTGCTGGACTCTCCGAGACGGGGGTTTGTGGCGCGGACGGGCGCCCGGTGACTTTGGCTGCGACGCGAGGTGAGGAGTGGCGAGATCCTGGGCTGCAGGTGGGCAGCAGCTCCACCGGGCTCATCGTTTGCCGGATCGGGCGGTTGGCGAGGGGCTACACTGGAGGGCCTGTGACGGGTGGCCTCCTGATCTGCCGAGGTGTCCTCCTGCTGTTCGCCTCCCGAGTCCTTCTGGAATCGCAGCGGCCGGTTCCGTTGCCCGTGGACTGGGCGAAGCGCCCCCGGTGTTGCAGGTGCCGCCGCCATGGGTAAGGACAGGGCTTCCAGGACGACGCCCGCGGCTACCCAGACCAAGATGGACAAGTTCACGACCTCCGAGAAAGGGCCGAGCCCCACCGGGGAGGGGGCCCAGGCCCCTGGCACGGACCTTGCTGCCATCTTGCAGGCCATCACGGCATCCCGCTCCTCCCTAGAGGGCATGGTGGGGGAGGTGAAGGTGGACGTGGCCCTTCTTCGGCAAGACCTACGTAACGCCACCGCCCGCATATCTGAAGCCGAATCTCGCATCTCAACAGCTGAAGACGATATCCGCCAGCTGCAGGACCAGGTGCGTGAGCTTACCCCCCACTCTAAAGAGCTGCACCGCCGGGTGGAGGACACTGAAAATCGCGCCCGTCGCTGTAACCTTCGTCTGGTGGGTTTCCCGGAGGGAGCGGAGGCGGGTCGTGCGGATGACTTCTTGGAGCGTTGGTTTCAATCCTGGATGCCGGTGGGCAGCCTCTCGGCCTGTTTCGTGGTGGAAAGGGCCCATCGTTCCCTGGCGCCAAGGCCCCCGGGAGCGCCCCCCCGTCCTTTTATCCTGAAGATCCTGAATTTCAGGGACAGAGATGCGATCCTCAGGGAGGCCAGACGCTCTACGACTCTCCGCTACCAAAATCACACTATAATGGTATTCCCGGACTACACCCGAGAGGTTCAGGAGCTCCGGCGCTCCTACATGGAGGTAAAGCAGAAGATGTGATCCAAGGGCCTCCAATACCAGCTGCAGTTCCCAGCCTGCCTCCGGGTCATTTTTCAGCAAAAGACCTTCTTCTTTGACACGTCGCGGGCGGCCTGGACCTGGCTCGCGGAGGAGTGTCCCCTGCAGCGCGCTGGTCGGGGATCACCGGTGGAGGGGCGGGCGGGGCGAGGAGCGCCCCGATCTTCCAGATCCCGACGACGACGGTGCACGCTGCCCTGGAGGCGCGCGGGGGAGGAGGTGACTGTCGAGCGCTCCGGGGGGCGGCTGCGGCGGGCGGCTGCGGCGGGCGTCTGGGGCCTCGTCGGCCTCCTCGGTGGCGCCCTCCGGTCCTGACACCGCCGGGCAACGGGCCGTGTCCCCCCAGCGGGCGGCCTCTCTGACCCAGCCTGCTCCTCAAGTAGACACTTCGGACCTTTCCCGCAGCCCTACCATTTGACTTCCATTTACTGCTTGTAATGTTTTTGCCGGGGAGGGGAGATTGGGATGTGCTTCCTGGTTGCTGGACTTCGCAGTCGGGCCTCGGTGCTCCTTCACACTTGTTGCTCTCGACCGGGGCGGATGAATTGGGTCTGCTCTGATTTCTTAAGGGGTCCACTAGCACTCAGGCCTGAGCGTTTTAGCTTGGTTTTGGTTACACACTGTTAGGGCGACAGATGCTTCTGTTTTCGAAGTATAGGGTGGGGGGTGCGGGGTTGGGGTTGGTTTGGGGTTGTTTCTTCCTCCTAGGGAGGTTTTTGTTGTTCGAGGGTGTAATCCTCGCTGTTATGGTTCTAAGGCATCATGTAATGTTTGACCTGCTCTCCTGTCCGATCTCTTCATGTCCCTCCTTCCGGGGAGCTCTCCTGCCCATGCGCTCGTTGGCCCCAGTGTGGGCGTGGTGCCCGCGGGGACTTGGCATCATGCGCGCTTCCCGACCCACCCACGGCTCCCTTTCGCGGCCACTTTGTCTATCTCCTGTCCTACATGCCCCTGCTTGCTCCCATGGCGGACACACCCATGCCTAAAGCTGCCGTGCACGTCTTGTCCTGGAATGTCAATGGTCTGCTAGATCGCTTCAAGCGCATGGCGGTCCTTAAATATGCGCAGCGTGCGGAGATTGACATCCTCCTTCTTCAAGAGACCCACCTTCTGGGTAATAAATGTCCCTTCCTCGCCCGCTACGGCTACGATAGGGTCTGGCACTCGGGCTTCGCTAGAGGCTCACGGGGGTGGCTATCCTGCTTAAGCGTTCCTTTCCCTTTGTAACGACCCAGGTGCATTTAGACCCCCAGGGTATGGCCGTTATGGTATGTGGCGCCCTGGAGGGACGGCCGCTTACACTGCTGTCCCTCTACGCAGCGCCATCCCTGCTGCAGACCGCTCTTGCTTACACTGCGGACCTCCTCCCCAAACTCCCGACAGGGTCCCTTGTCCTCGGTGGAGACTTCAACGCTGTCTATACACCCCATCTGGACTCGATGGGTCCGGTCTCCTTTACCAGGACCGCTCGCGCGAAACAGCTATCATGTTGGGCTGAGGCCCAGGGCTTGTGTGACGTTTGGAGGGTTTGGCACCCACGCGATCACCAGTATACCCACACTTCGGCGGCGCACCATTCCCATGCCCGTATTGATCTAATTTTTGTTCCCTCTACCGACTGTGCAGGGGTTTGTGATGTCCGCATTCTTCCGCGAGGCCTCTCTGATCACTCGCCGGTGCTTCTGGCTCTCGGCCCGCCTCCCTTTACTGCCCGTCCGACGTGGCGTTTGAATGCCTGGTTCGTTCAGGACAAGGCCTTTTGTAGGGTGGTGGAGAGAGGGATTGCGGAATACTACTTTCACAACGTGGGCTCCGTCTCTTCCGCGGCTGTCCTCTGGGAGGCCGGCAAGGCGACTATTAGAGGGGTTGCAAAGGGGCATCTGCAGCAGCAGCGCCGACGCCAACTCCAGCAACTTACAGCTTGTGAAGCGCAGGCCCTGGAGCTTGAGCGCGACCAGGACGCGTTGGGGGACACCGCACGGGCGCGACGCCTGGCCTTTCTCCGCGAGGAGATACGCATGTGCTCTCTAGATGCGGCGAAGACTCTTTGGCGCTCCTCGGTGGCCCGGGTCTACGGGTGGGGGGACAAGAAAGGAACGCTCCTGCACCGACTGGCCACCTACCCTCGCGCAGGCCGGGTGATTCCGGCCATCACAGACGCCGCAGGGGCAACACACACGGTTTCGGTGGCAATAGCTCAAACCTTTGCGGACTACTATTCTCAGCTATACCGGGCGCGGGCGCAGGGGCTCTCCCTTGCAGGATTGATGGGGGGGGGGTGGTGCGGCCCTGGCGCGGTTGGGGCAGGAGGATAGCGAGACCTTGGACCTGCCCATTACCCTGCAGGAGGTCGAGATGGCAATCTCCCATTTGGCGCCTGGGAAGACCCCGGGACCGGATGGTTTTCCACAGGAGTATTACGCCCATTTCCGTGATACCCTGGCCCTGCGGTTTCGGGATCTCTTTGCAGAGGCGGTGGAGACGGGTTCCTTCCCGCGAGAAACAGATACCGCCACTATAGTCGTCCTGCCGAAGACTCAACCCCCATCACAGTCCTGCTCCGATTACCGGCTGATATCTCTTATCAATACCGAGCTTAAGGTCTACGCTACCGTCCTTGCGCAACGGCTGCGCCCGTTTCTGGTCGCGCTGGTTCACCCGGACCAATGCGGGTTTATACCAAACCGAGGAACCAGACACTGCCTGCGGCGCCTGCATCTTGCGCTGGCCCATCGAGAGCGCCTTTCTCCTTATCTGGCCCTTCAACTGGTGGACTTCGAGAAGGCCTTTGATTCGGTGGGGTGGGAATATCTTGGAGACACCTTGGAGCTAATGGGGTTCGGCCCCCAGTTTCGCGCCATGGTTCGGGTTCTTTACGCGGACCCACGAGCTCGGGTGCTGGTCAATGGGACCTTGTCCCGCACGTTTTCCATAGGGCGGGGGACGCGGCAGGGCTGCCCGCTCTCTCCCCTCCTCTTCGCCCTGGCGATGGAGCCCCTGGCTGTGCTCATCCGGGCAGATCCTGCTCTCCGTGGTTGGGACTGGGCGGGTATGGTCCCTGATAAAATTGCGTTGTATGCGGACGACGTTCTTATTTATCTCTCAGATCCGGCTGTCTCGGGTCCTCAGGTGCGCCGAATTCTTCATCGGTTTGGGCAGGCATCTGGTCTCCGTCTGAACTCTGGGAAGTCTGTCCTGGTTCCGCTACACCCTTCACGGGAGTGTTTTGATTGGTAGTCTGACATTCCCCTCCGATGGCTGTCCTTTAAATACCTGGGGATTTGGGTTACCCTTCTCCCGGAACTGTGCTGGGCTCTCAACGTGGCCCCCGTGGTTAACAAGGCCAGATCAGATCTGATGAAGTGGCAGTCACTCCCATTGAATCCGCTGGGAAGGATTGCTCTTTATAAGATGATGATCCTCCCTCGGTTTCTATATATGCTCCAAAACACGTCCTGCTCCTCCCCCGCTCTTGGTTTCGGGACCTGGACAAGACCGCGACTAAATTTCTTTGGGGCGGAGGTAGATCCCGGTTGGCCTTAGACCGCTGTCGCGTTCCTTCCTATGACGGAGGCCTGAGCATGACGAATCTTTACCTATACTATCTCGCTACGCGGCTGCTGGTGGTCCACGACTGGATTCCGGGTGGGTGGGATGATCCGGCTTATAGACTGGAGGTGCAGCTCATCGGATTCTCTTCTATTCAGAATATGCTCTATGGCACGACGGTCCCTGGATCGCTTCCGGAGGTCGTGCGGGCCCCCTTTCTGGCGTGGCGAGCGGCTCTACGGCACACCCGGTGGTCGAGGGTCCTAACCCGGGTGGCACCGCTCTGGCATGGCACTTGGATGCGGGAGGTGGCGGGGCACGGTGGCTTTCGCAGCTGGGACCTCCTGGGGATCTCCTGCCTGGGCGACGTCTGGCGGGGAAGCCACATGTGCTCCTTTCAAGAGCTCCGGAGTCGGTTTTCTTTGCATCCCTCGCAATTTTATCGTTATCTCCAGCTGCGCCATGCGCTCCAATCTCACGTCCCCCTAGACTCCAAACTCCCTGACCATAGCCCGCCTGAAGCCCAGGTGATGCTGGGATATCTTGGGAAGGGGGGCATCTCCCGTATTTATCGATCCTTGGTTAATAATACCCCGATGGAATGGAGTGGGCTGAAGCAGCGGTGGGAGGCCTGGGTGGGTCCTCTGGACGACAATGATTGGAGGGACGCCCTTATGGCGCCCAGGACGATCACCGCATCGGCTCGCTTGCGGCTTATCCAGGTTTATTACCTTCACACTGCATACCTGACCCCGGAGCGTCTGTTTCGCGCGGGCCTGTGCCAGGGGGCCTCGTGCGCGCGGTGCGGGGTGGAACCGGCAGATTTCTTTCATATGGTCTGGTCTTGCCCTCGCCTGGACAGCTTCTGGGGGGAGATTGGAACTGACTTAACTGACGTTCTGGGATGGGAGGTCCCCCATGACCCTCGATTAGCGCTGTTGGGCATAACGGATGGGCTGGATGGCTCCCGTAACGAGCACTATTTCCTAACCACGGCCCTGGTGGTGGCCAAGAGGGATATAGCGGCCGCCTGGAAGCAGGTTGACCCACCCAGGGGAGACAAATGGCGGAGAGGGGTGGATTGGTGCGCTGCACAGGAACGGACACTGTATGCTGCAAGGGGTTGCCCCAAAAAGTTCCGTAAAGTATGGGGGAAATGGCTCGGGGGCTTAGTTTAGGGGGGGTATGCGTAGGGCGGGAACGGAGGGAGAAGGGTGGGGGAGAACGCTTGTGCTGCTGTTTTTAATTATTATGTGACAGGTCTGGCTGCTACCAAATTGCTCAATTTGCTGTATGTCCTTTTTGATCTTGATGCCTATTTGAAAAAAATAAAAACTTGTTTATCAAAAAAAAAAAAGGGGGTGGTGATGGACGGAGCATCAGAACCAATCAAACACTCACACCCAGTCAACAGATCCGGGTTTGATCCATCACCGTTCTTTAGCCCACTCTGCCACCCCAGTTCAGACATGGCCATATGCAAATCAGTCTGACCCTGTGCCTCATGGGAACAGTCCAGCCCGAAATGCCAAGCCATGCCTTCCCTGGACCGGAAACAAGCTTCCTAGGACCGGTTTCTGGCATTTCAGCCGTCTTCAGCCAGGCTTGCTTAAATCCAGTGGCAAAGTGAGCAAGGGACTCACGTCTGAGCATACCCTGCCAACTTATGGCTAACAAAGCGGTACAAAGGGGGTGGTGATGGATGGAGCATCAGAACCAATCAAACACTCACACCCAGTCAACAGATCCGGGTTTGATCCATCACCGTTCTTTAGCCCACTCTGCCACCCCAGTTCAGACATGGCCATATGCAAATCAGTCTGACCCTGTGCCTCATGGGAACAGTCCAACCCGAACTGCCAAGCCATGCCTTCCCTGGACCGGAAACAAGCTTCCTAGGACCGGTTTCTGGCATTTCAGCCGTCTTCAGCCAGGCTTGCTTGAATCCAGTGGCAAAGTGAGCAAGGGACTCACGTCTGAGCATACCCTGCCAACTTATGGCGAACAAAGCGGTACAAAAGGGGGTGGTGATGGACGGAGCATCAGAACCAATCAAACACTCACACCCAGTCAACAGATCCGGGTTTGATCCATCACCGTTCTTTAGCCCACTCTGCCACCCCAGTTCAGACATGGCCATATGCAAATCAGTCTGACCCTGTGCCTCATGGGAACGTTTTGATTTGTTCTGCATTCCGTCCATCAATTGTGTGTCTTTTGCTTTCTCGCCCTAAGTGCGCCAGGTATGCTCAGACGTGAGTCCTGGGCTCACTGGGCCACTGGAATCAAGCTATCCTGGCTTAAGAGGGGTGAAACCCTGAAACCGGTCTTAGGATGCTTGTTTCCGGTCCAGGGAGGACCTGGCTTGGCAGTTCGGGCTGGACTGTTCCCATGAGGCACAGGGTCAAGACTGATTTGCATATAGCCAGGTCTAAACTGGGGTGGCATGGTGAGCAAAAGAATGATGGATTTAACCCAGATCTCTTGACTGGGGGTGTATGTTTTGATTTGTTCTGCATTCCGTCCATCAATTGTGTGTCTTTTGCTTTCTCGCCCTAAGTGCGCCAGGTATGCTCAGACGTGAGTTCTGGGCTCACTGTGCCACTGGAATCAAGCTATCCTGGCTGTAGAGGGGTGAATCCCCGAAACCGGTCCTAGGATGCTTGTTTCCGGTCCAGGGAGGACCTGGCTTGGCAGTTCGGGCTGGACTGTTCCCATGAGGCACAGGGTCAAGACTGATTTGCATTTAGCCAGGTCTAAACTGGGGTGGCATGGTGAGCAAAGGAATGATGGATTTAACACAGATCTCTTGACTGGGGGTGAATGTTTTGATTTGTTCTGCATTCCGTCCATCAATTGTGTGTCTTTTGCCATTACACTTTACACCACTACACTCTACACCAGTGGTCTTCAAACTCTTTGATGCCGAGACCCCCCCATCAAAAGATTTTAGGCGTAAGAACCCCTCCCGACAAAAATTTCTAGGACCTGGTGCTCCTTATCATGGACAACCATAAATGTTCTCCAGAGAAACGGTCAATCTGTGGTTGCACCTTATTAGTACCAGTTTAACACCCAAATATAGCAATAAGCAACAACAGAAGCTCCTTGTGCTGCCGGTGTGTCATTTTTTATGCCGCTCTGGTTGCGCAGAGTACAGACCCATATCTACGAGGCGACGCAAAGCCACTCTGCGTGGCTTTTCATGGCCTCCTAGATATGGTGTAAGGCAATGTAGCGCAAGTTGATGCGTTGCCTTACACTGTGTCAGGGGGTGTTCCAGGGCGTTGCGGAGGGTTTTCCTATGGGTTTTGACACATTACGAGATTTACAAGATCTGTAAACCTGAGGATGCGTTAAAACTGTGCGCTGCCCCAGGGGATGCTTAACGAGGATAAATATATTTTTTTTCCCCCTCAATTGTTTACTCTCTCTATGTATAGCACACATAGAAAGAGGAAAAAGCCTCCATGGGTTGTTTATGCGCAGGAAGGCGTGCCTTCCTGCACAAAAACAATCCTGCTAACAATGCAGACACCCTCCCTTGCACCATGGTGCAAGAGTTCCTGCGTGTGCGCCAGGCACCAAATTGTGTGGCGGCAGAAAAGACAGGAATGCACTGTATCTTATAAATACAAGCCATTCCTGCCCTTTTGAATTGGGATAGGGCAGCACAGCAAAAATAGCTGCCCTACACCATTTCATTGTACATGAGGCCCATATATTCTAGTAATATCCAGACCTAATGTAATGCAATTTGTTTTACATAACTGTCCCTTCAACACATTCTCAGGGATAGAAAGCGCCCTGTAAATACAACAATTAAAAGCAAGCACTTCACAGCTTACTTAACCTTGTGCCCTACCACTCAAAAAGCTTCAAGTAATTTGATCAAGTAACTGCAACAGCACTCTCCTGTCCTGAGAAATCAAAGTCAGGCAACCAGCTAAACACACCTTTCTGCCAGTGTGCTGCTGGCCTGAAAGAAATAAAGGAGTGTTTAGCTTTCTGCCTGGCTTCGATTTCCCAGCACAGGAGATTCCCTGAATGACAACATTCCAGGGAAAGCATTTTAACTACCGGAATTAACCACGTGGGGCGTTTCCTTTTAGCAAATGAAGAGCGCAACCCCTTTTGCATGCCTCCAGGGCCCCTCTGTGGGTCGGGCCCAACAGATTGAAGACCTCTGCTCTACACTATTGCACTCTACACCACTCCACTGTAAGCCACTTCACTCTATGCCATTCCACTCTAAGCTATTCCACTATATGCCACCACACTGTATCTCACTCCTCTCTATGCAACTCTCCTGTGCACAAGTCCCCAGCACTCTAATGTATGCCACTCCACTCTACACTATTCCACTTTACGCAACTATACTGTATCTCACTTTTCTCTACGCCACTCCAGTCTACGCATCTCAACGCAACTTTGGTGTATGCCATTCCACTCTACGCTACTCACTTAACACCACTTTATTGTACAGTATTCCATTGTATGCCACTCCACCCTACTACACTTCATTCTATACCACTCCACACATATCCACCTACTGTACACTATTACACTTTACGCCACTCCACTATAGACCACTCTTCTGTACACCACTACACTATACCTCACTTCACAGTACACCACTCAACTGTTGCCATTCCACTCTACTCCACTCCAAGCCACTGTACTGGACACTATTCCACTGGACTCCACCGCAGTCTACCACACTCCACTGTATGCTATTCCACTGTACGCCAATCCTCTGTACGCCACTCTAGTCTATTACACTTCACTGTACACTATTCCACTGTATGCAACACCACTCTATGCCACTCTACTCTAATCCACTGTACTCCACTCTACCTTATTCTACCCTAGGCCACACCACTCTTCAGCACTACACTCTACCCAACTCTACTCAATGACACTCCACTGTACTTCACTCAACCACACTGTACTCCACTCAACAGTCTACTCCTACCCACTCTACCACACTAAACTGCACTCTATAGCACCCCACTGTACAATAATGTACTACAGCATTCTACTTTACTCTATGCCACTGTACAACACTCTTTTACAGTCTACCACACTCTACAATGCTCTACTCCACTTTACTAAGCTCTACTTTATGAGAAACTACTCCACCACTGCACTCTACGCCACTCCACGGTACACTACTCTATGGCACTCAACTGTACAACAGTCTATGCCACTACATGCTACAATACTGCACCACACTCTACTCTACTGCACGCCACCTCCATGTACAATGCTTTCATCCACTCTGAGGCACTTTTCCACTCTCCTGTATGACATTCCATTCAACAACATGCAACTTGACAAGACTGGACTCTACGATTTAAAAAACAAAATTTTCTTTTAAAAAACAGTTAAAATTCAATAAAAAAACTATGGTTAAACCTTTGTTATAGTTAGGAAAACCTGATTTGTTCTTCCTGTAGAAACAAAACTTAAACTACACAAGCATTAGAAATTCTAAAGTTATACCTATGCCTTAAATTTGTTATTTACTCACCATCTTTATATTACTATAATATATATATATTTATATAAACACATTTATATATTTTCTTTCACAGAGTTGTCGAAATTATGGAGCGCTCGGACTGCTGGTGTGGCATTCAGGAATCAGACCACCACTCCCCAAACAAACAGAAGCCTGCACTCCAGTTTATTCAGTTTAAGATCCTTTTTAATTACAAAAGCAACCACATAACACTCGGCGACACAGAGAACTTGATCACAGTCAGTTGGTCCTTTCTCACTGTTGCATGTAATGCTAACACTTCATATTACATTGCTGATGCATTATCGGACTTTGAGTTTGATTCACTTCATGTTATTTTAACCACTACATTACGCATTTTCTGTTTGTTACATGTGTACTATTGGTTTGTAAAACACACTATTAATGCTCAGTTCATGCTTCACAACATGAAATATAATTTGGTTATTCAAGGATATATTCACATACTGTGTCATCTTTATATACATAAAGTTGATATCAAATTTCAAATTCTTCCTCATGTTATAATAACCTCTAACAGTTTAGTACCTTATCTGCTAGGTATACACTTCTATGCATTTTCAAATTTGTATGCATTTTTGTAGATTTTCAAAATGGGCAACTCATGTTATCATTAATGACATTCTATAACACTACTAGTATAATCATGACTCAGTGCCATATGTACCACAGCAAGTCCCCAATATTAGTTGTTCCTAATTATATATTTCAGGCTATGTGCCATAGTCCCAATGCAATACAAACAAACTTATGTAAATAATGCAACACAAACTTAAAAAATCAGTTGTTTAATCAATGAGTTGGTATCATAAATATCGGTTATTGGATAGCCAGTTGTGCCACTAATCCTAGTTTCCTCAAAGCATCAGTTATAAATGTATGAAAAGTTCCTCACCAGTGTTTAACTCCAATTGGGTTTTGATTCGTATATTGATGATGACTCTGGATTCTAGTTGGTGTAACTTCAAAGTCATGTTACCTTCGCTTTCATTTCTTGGTATGTGTGCAATGCCATAATACCTGATGTTATTCCAATTATTGTTGTGGTTCTGTAGATAATGTTTGGCAATGGCATAGCTGACATCTTTATTTTGAACTGCCCTGATGTGCTCAAGTATTCTTTTCTTAAGGGTGCATATCATGCTACCAATATATTTAAATCCACATTCACATTTCAGTATGTAAACCAAGTAGGTGGTCTCACACAAAATTATTTGATAGATGGTGATTATCTTTCCCTTCGGATCCTTGAATTCTTTCATATTCTGCCCAATCTTACACGCTTTGCACTTAAGACACTTAACAAATCTATTGTTCAGTTTGTTCAGCTATATCTGTGATGGTTCTATTAAAAAGGGACTTCTCACCAGTCTATCTTTGAGAGTTGGTTATCCCTTATATGGTATAGTAGATCAAATGCCTACTGATTGGTCAATATCAGGATCATCACATATTAGTTTCCAATGTCTTTTGAGGTACAAATTTCCATCCACAAACACTACTAAAAAGTATCCCATATGGGAAATTTGTAAGACACAGAAGAACCTGCTCGAATTATGAGGAGATGGGGCAACAACTCCAAAATGTCAAACAGAGATTCTGAGAGAGAGGTTATCCATGGAGATAAATCAATAAAGGTCTAGACAGAGTCAAATCAATTACAAGATCAGAGATCTTGATACACAAAAAGAAAGATACTGAGGATTCCAAAATAAGGATCATACTAACATACAGCAAATAAGATAAAGAAATACACACCTTCAATAGACATTGAAAACTAATTTGTGATGATATAAAGATATATATGACACATAAGGCCTCAGGATTCAAAATTGGTGATATCCCAAAGTTGTTGGAAATTCACGACTTAACCAAAGAAACTATGCAGGACCAGATATGAACACAAATCAACTCTCTATACCAAAAGAAGCCCTACACAGTGAACCATCATTTCAGGGTGAAATGGGAGAGGATAATGAGTTGACTGAGAATACCGAGCAGAACTCAGGGAAGGCTATGTCGAATACCAGGGCACTGTAGCAATGGGTTAATTACTGATGTATCAGCACAGAGCGGGTGTAAGCCGAAGTTGTGGTAAATGATCTAAATGACCTAAGAAAGAAGTCCCACAACAATAAAAACAAGGGTAACTTCAAATCAAAGGATTGGAATGACATCTCAATTAGTAAGAAAAATACCTTGCTGATTGTTAAACCATCAGACAGGGAGGCGGGTTACATAATGGACTAGGAAACATATCTAATGAAACCAAACAGCAGTTGAACACCACCACCCATTAGAGATGTCTCCCCCAAAATAAATTAAATCAATTTAAAAGTAATACCAACTCTTAGACTGGGACGAATATCAGTATCTCTGCATGGAACATGCTAAAACAGCCACGATATATTTCCTCTCTAAAATTCATAATAACATCAAGGTACCACCTGGCAGACTAATTGTCAGCTCTATTGGTTCGCTCTTAGAGAATAGCTCAAGGTACTTGGACTTAATTCTGCAACCTTACATCACTAGTTTACCATCCTACCTGACTACCTGAGAGACTCTACCAACTTTTTGAAACAACTGGATGGAGTACCCTGGAAACCTGGATATATCATGATCATTCTTGATTTAGTGTCATATATATATCATGTGATCAAGGCCACTGGACGTGGCTGAAACGCGTCAGAGACAGCACCGTGTATATCAATAAAATTGAATAATTGGCACCAGCTAAACGAAGAGTCTGTGTCCACGTTTGTGCTTTCATGCACTTGGATTGTTTTTCTTCTATATATATACATATGATCGCAGATGTGGTGGATATATCGGAACGGCATGGCAGTTGTAAGAAAACCAGCAAGATCATTGCAGCCCTTTCATTGGCCACAAACGTAGCAATGGGAATGGTGGATATATGATTTAAGACAACCAAACACTGTGCACCATGTTAAAAGCATTTCCAAGCACAGATGAAGGTATTATGCTGAAACGTTTCTGCAGAAGAACTGTTGTCAGTAAATAAATATTTTGAAACCTAGGGATTCCTCCGAATCTTTCTGGGAGTTGTTGTGGGTTCCTACCCTCACAAACAGATGCACCTGCTCTGAGTTCAGTGGTCACAGGTGGGACAGTTGGAAACAAATATATCGCCAATACTCCCTCTCCACATAAAAAGGAAAAAGCTGATGGCCACAACTAGAATTTTGGTGATATGCAATTAATTTATTTGGCAAAAACGGATCCAACGCGTTTTGCCTCGAACCTCGGGCCTTGCTCACGGATGTGCGTTCTTTCTTTACAGTTTTTGAAGGAAAAAGTGCACAGATGCTCACAGGTTTAAAAGACATGGAAGATATACTATATGTATGATATTAAATCCATTAGTTTGTCTCATTCATACAGTGCATTACATTTCTTTGATTTAAGAAAATACTTTTTCACTTTTAATTAATTAAACCTGAAGCCAGGGAAGATTTCAATAAAATAATTATATTTGAAAAGATGCATTCAATGAATGTTTTAAGCTTAGTCCTTTATTTTAGATACAGAGTTGAATGTAGGTAATTCTCACTTTGTGAAATTAGTGCAATCGAAGCATTTCATTGCACTTCTACCGTACAAGGAAGAGCCATCCAGGAATATTGATCCACTGATGAGTGCCCTAGTGGGAAATATCATCTTTTGTAAATGGAAATTAAATCAATAGGATTGAAAAAAAATCACTGAGCTTGAACCTATATCACTACTACATAAACTGAGGTAGTTGGATCAATCTCACACTCCTGTATGTACATTAATGTTGCTCTGGAAGGCATCCCATAGCCCTTTGATCCAATTTCTACAAAACAAACTATACTTGGCAAGGCATCAATATTTAGAATTTCAGCAGCAAGATTCTACTTAATATATGTCCCTGGTTACATTGAGACAAAACATATGAGAATACATAAAAAAATACAAAAAGATATCCGGCCATGTATGAGGGTAAAAAAATTAATAGGACTAATAGTGAGAAAAAAAAAACTAACACTTTAAAAAGCCTCTAAAAACTTCCTTCAGTATCCTTTTTCATTCGTAGCTATTATATACATTGTGTTGTTATTGCTTTGTAGTGATATGTTAGTAGTCAAAGTAGTTTATTTGATCAAATTTTGACCATAAAACATTACACACATAAAAAATATATAATACATAATATCTCAAATCACATGATAATATTAAGAAGGAAGCATAAAATTTATGATACAGAAAAAACTCCTACCAAGGCCAGTTCGGTAACATCCTATCTCAGTTGTTATCATTACATAAACACATGTATCTAAGATCGCAATTCCTTTTAGGAAAATACAAAGCTGCTCTCGTAAATAGGACAATAAAACTTCCATGATTCTTGTACATTAAGTTATTATTCACTCAATCTTAGTGCTGCCCATTATGAAGTTCATATAATATGTTTCCTTGGCCATCACAAAAATATTATTCAACATTTCATACTTTATCATACAAATGATCACAGTTTATTCTAAAAGCTCCACTAAATTCTTAAAACAGTGAGTCATGCTTCCAGTAATTTTCATGCAGACTAAATGATATTCAGCATAAAGTGAGTGTGCTTCGGACCTTTAACCATAAAAACGTTTAGGCAGCATTTAGTAATTTGCATCTAATGCGCTAAGCATAAATTAAGTACCTGGATACCGAGAAAACAACCCACTCAGTATTTTCAGAGCTTAATATACATATGGCATCTGTGAGTCTTGTTATGGACAGTCATCAACAAATTGAAATTAGCCATTCTCTCCTGCCTTCTCCTAAGTGGGGCAAAAAAACATGAATTGTTCCACGGATTCAATATTTTGCGTGCAAGCTGAACACGTGGGTGTGATGGTATCCAGTTTCTGAATTACAAAAAAATAGATTTCGCAAGAGGGGGTTCTAATCAGTCCAAAAACTGTTCAAAAACCTTAACACATACGGCACATCAATAAAACACCCTGTTAATGTGCCATGCACTGACGAGGACAACCACCTTCCCAGGATATAGTCCCAATATCTAATCTTCAGTTGGGCTACCATTCCCCAGTTCAGTATCTCAGGGTTGAACCAGATTTCATGCAGGCCTAGCTCATATATCCACATCTTTATATGTGTAAGCCAGGGTATTACTAGTTGCTTATCCAGCTCTTTTACTTCAGCAGCTGCCTGTTTCACAGGGATCTGGGATTTACCCATCTAGAGCTTTACCTAGTAACTCATGGGTTTAAGGGCAGCAATATACCTCAGCCCTAAGTTGAGTCGCATTGGGGTAAGTGGGACACTTTTAGACAAAGTCAATATTGAGTGAATACACCTATTATCTGCTTTATCTAGGTCCTTGGATTGATCAAATCCCCATACTTGTGCTCCATGAAGAGCCGCACCAAGCTCCTTAGAACTATGGATTTGAGGGCAGGTGATATTGGTTGAAAATTTGATTTGCTCAATTTCTTTATGATTGTGGTCTCAACATACTGTAGGGACATCTGGCTTTTCATTATTTAGGACACCCATGATAGGTTATTAGCTAATCTTACACGTAGATGGTCAAAATCTTTGACCTGCTCCAGATTTCTAGGTCCAAGCCTCATCTTTCCTCTAAAGGCCTTGTGCGGCCAGAAAGTCATAATTTTGGTTTTAGTTGCATTCATTTCCAGGCAAAATATGACACATGCGTCTGAGAATCGATATAGAGTATTCTGTAGTCCCATGGGTGTCTTAGATAGTAGTTGTGTATCATCTGCAAAGAGGAGGGCTGGGATTTGTGGGTCTGCAAACTTTGGGGAATCACCTCTACAGTTGTATAAAGTATCTATCAATCCGTTTATGTAGAGTGTGAACAAGGTTGGAGCCATGACACACCCCTGTTGCATCCCTCTTCTGATATCTATGTGACCTATCAATGTGCCTTCCTTGCCCCATCTCACTTGTGCGTAATTCCCACCATACAGTCAAGTTGGTAGATGCAACAGTTCCAATTACATTACCATCTCCTTAAGTGCAAGCCAAAGCTTCTCCTGAGGAATCAAATTGAAAGCAGATTTTAAACCTATGAACACTACATACAGATACCCTTAAATGATGGAAGCTGTCTTCTACAGGTTTACTAGGAAGCGAAGTCCCTGATCTCTGGTGCTTGTGTGTGCTCTTAATCCAGCTTGTAAATTAGACAAGATTTGATTGTCATCCATCCATGTTTGTATTTTCATCAATAACTGTTTTCTAAAAAAAGCTTTGGGCGTTATCTGTAAGGCTGATAGTCTAGATCGCTCGTCACCCTTTTTGTAGATTGGGATTATTTCTGCCCCCTTCCATGTTTCAGATATCTCTGACCCCTTCACTATGGCGTTGGAGATTGTGTTTAATATATAGCCCCATACAACCGGCTCTGACGAATACAGGTCACCTGGTATCCTATCAAGTCCTGGCGCTTTACCCTTTTTCAAATATTTAATGGCTGTTATTGTTTCTACCATAGAGAAGGTGACTATGGAGACACTATCCCAATCCTGAGCTTCAAACAGAGCATCACCTCTGGCAAAAACTCCCTTACCTATCTATACCTAGTACTACTTAGTAAATTATTGTTCCCGAATATGAGGTAGAATATGAAAATCATATTCATTTACAACAAATGGTACACCTTTAGCAAGCAGGTGTCAGAACAATCTACTATCTTTCGTTGTGGCTGCTATAACCAATTCTCTCCAATTAGTTTCCTCCCAGCTATTCTTGGCTAGTGCCTGTATCTTTTTATATAATTTCCTCCCTTCTATTAATGCAGTTCTATTTCCACTTTTTACAGCAATCGTCAGATTTTGTTTGGCTATCTTGCAGTGGTTATCAAACAATTGAGAACCTTTGGTATGAAGGCTTTTCATTTTGGGAATTTTGTGGAAGTGTTTCAGAATGGATTCAAGAAAGGAATTAAATATGTGTAAAACAGCCAGGTCTGTTTGCTCTTGTTTGCCAAATAAACTTAGGGAGGAAACAACTATAATGTATATACGAGCAAGAATGTCTTCATCCGATTGTATAAAGGCCCATTTTACTCTCCTTCCATCATTAGAGGATACAATTGGTAAATCCAGCAATTGTTAATCAGATATGGGATATTCCAGAGCTCGAGGGCTAGGGCATTATGGTCACTGTCTGACCTATCATTTACCTTCATATTCTGAATCATGGGCCATAAGTTTAAATCAAGTGATATATAGTCAATCCAACTTCTTGAATTTGCCCTTTTGAATGTATAATTTGCCCGCCTATCTGAGATCGTGAGCCCATTTCACGCACATAAACCATGTGCTAACATGATGGATTTTATCTGCAATGCTACCCTAGTGCTCATCTTTAGAGGGGGATTTAACAGTCTTGGCTTGCCCCTTTCCTCATCCAACTCCAGAGTGAGATTTTGAATAATGTGCAAGGGTTCATACGTTGTGTTAAAATCCCCAGCCAAAACAAAATGGCTTCCAGTATTTGAGTTCTGGAACTAGAGAAACAATTATTTATATTCAATAATCTTATAGCAAATGGGCATTTTGTAGTACTGATATCAAGGCCCAGAATATCAGAAGATCTGAGGCTTAACATTTTATTTCCTACATGCACAATTATTTTAACACATATTGTTAGACCTCCTGACGGTCGTCCCGCAGGTGAACATCTGGCCACTATGGTGTTGTTTCTGAACCCCAACCTGAATCTGGGGTGGAGAGCCCATGTTTCTTGGAACACACAGATGTAAACATTGCAAATAAAGGCTCCCCATTCTGGGTCGATTACTTTAGATGTGATTGAAGATGTCACAAATGATTTAATATGTGAGGTAATTAGAAATACATGGCGAGGGCGCAAGTTACAGTTAGCTTAGGGCACAGGCTATAGTTACTTGAGAGAACTAACTGGTGAATTTCTGCGGTTTTTAGAGTTTAAAACTTTACCATTTCACCTAACTATAACATTACTTTAACCGTTGTTTTTTCAGTGAATTTTAAGGGTTTAGAGTAAAGTAATATTTAAATACAATATGTAAATCCAGGCCCTGTGTCCAACGTCCCCCCAAAGGCAGTCAGCCCCACAATGCACACGGCTTTCAACTGTTGTCGGTGGTTGGACACCATCCCACGGGGCCCAGGGTTAAAATTAGAGGGAAGGGGCATGCAGCCTCCCTTCCTGGGCTAATTTCAACCCCAGGGATCCCATACCCTAGGGCCTGGCATCATACTAACGGGGAGGAGGGCATGCGACCTCCATCCCCTGGTCGATTTCAGCCCCAGGGACCCCATGTCCTGGGGTCTGGTATAATACAAGGTGGGTACCCTGGTTCCCACCCAGAGCACCTACCATAGTATTGTTGGGATCCGCCGGGGAGTCCCAAGGCCCCACTGCCACAGCAGGCTGCAAACATCCAGCGGGAGCAATATTTTCAACTGCTTCCCTGCCCACTTCAGTGTGGGCAGGGAAACAGATGGTAAGTCAGCTCACATAGGGAGGGAGCATTTTTTTAAGCTTCCGCTAGCTGGAAGCGGACTTCATGTTAGCTCTTGCTTGGTAGGAGATTTGAAATTGCTCCTGCCAAGTGACAGCAAATGTAGGTTTCCCTGATCACGTCAGTGCGGGCACAGAAAATGTTTTGTCCCGTGGAGGGCTCCCCGGGACATAACATTTGTGCCTGCCCCAGGGGTGGGGCCCTTGAAGCCATTAATGGCTAAAGGAGGGGGGCCACGCGGCTCTATTCCCCATAAAACATGCAGCAGGCCCTAGGGTATGTGGTCCCAAGGGCAAAAACTGGCCCAGGGAGGGGGACTACATGCCCCATTCCTCCTTTAAACATGGCGGGCCCCGGGAGATTGGGTCCCTGGGGCCAAAATTGGCCCGGGAGGAGGGCCACATGCCCCCTTCTCCCCTTACAAGGGCAGGTGAGCCCTGGGTAGGTTGGATTCCCGGGGCCAAAAATCGGCCTCTGAGGGGGGGCGCTTGCCCTACTCCCCTTTACCAATGCGGCCAGGCTCCAGGGGATGGAGTTCCCGGGGCCAAAAACAGCACAGAGAGGGGAGCCACAAACGCCCCCTCCCGCAAAAGTAAACATCTCTTCTCCCTAAGACCCGGCCCACCTGGGGGGTTTAAAAAAAACATGCAGGGGTGAATTTGCGGCAAAAGTAAACAAAACGAAAATGTTTTTGGGTCCAGGCGTGGTCCAGGCCTAGAAGGTCAGTGCATTCCTTCCCTGCCCCCTTGTGTCTGTTCTTTCCTTTTTTAGGTCTCGCCTGGCGTTAGCAGCGTGCATGTGTTGCATTCGCCATGAGAGGGCTTCTTGGAATCGATACGATTCCAGAAGTCGTGTTGTTGCTCCGCCTGCAATTTGGATTTGTGCGCGTTGTTTTGCGTCATGGATGATGCAAAACACCGTGTAATGATTGCACCGGAGGCAATCATTACACTGACGGTTGCCACCCTGTCTGCTTTTGGCCCTGCCCACCGGAATTGGCTCTTTTACTTGCGGCGTGACACAGTGCCTTCTAATTGCTGGGTGAGCACTTTTTTCATTCGCACAATGGCGTGGCTTGGTGACAGCTTTTTTTGAGTCGGCGGTATCATGGCGTCCTCACAAGCGCAGTAATTGTAGCGGACGCGGGTTTAGCTTTACTTGTATGCACGTTGTGAAGCGCGATGTTCTGAGTTGTATGTGAACATCGCGCTCCGTTTATTTTTTTACTTACAGTGTTTTGTGTTCTACACATGTGACTGCGTGTCCATCTCCTCTGTTGCATGAGGGACTAAATAATCCACGTGTATATGTGGCGGCACTTTTATCAGTGTTTATTTTGTGCGTGTTTTGTGTTCTACACATTTGACAGCGTGTCCATCTCCTCTGTTGCATGAGGGACTAAATAACTCGCGTGTATATGTGGGGACACTTTTATCAGTGTTTATTCTGCTCTGTGTGCAGTCACTACACGTTAGTTGTGTGCTCATTCAATTATGTGTATGTCTATTTCTCTGTAGTATGCACAGTTCTCGGCGTGCTCATAGTTGTGCATTTATTCATAACAGAAGTGTGTGTCTAGTCCTATGTGTTTCAATACATCTGATTCGTATCAATTCGTACCTGGGTCTGTTTCTTTTCTGAATAATTTTATTTTCGCGTGTCCCTCCTTTTAATTTAATGGGTGCTTTTTCTGTTGTCAGTGTCTACATAGTACGTGTGTGTGCATAATGAACCCCGTGATTTTGTACATGTTCCCCTTCGCTGTATACGTTTTGCTCCTGTACTTACTTTCTACGGGGAAGGACGCGAGTAGACCCGACAACCGCCACCATGTTTCGTACTATGCTGAACTATGCTAAGAAGCATCCGGGCTTGATCCCGCTGTTTGCCTTTGTTGGACTCGGTGCTGTTGGTTCAGTTATGTATGCACTTCGTGTGATGATGAAAAGCCCTGATGTCTCCTGGGACAGGAAGAATAACCCAGAACCTTGGAGCAAAAACAGCCCCAACTACCAGTACAAGTTTTAATCTGAGACCATAGACTACAAGAAACTGAAGAAGGAAGGACCTGACTATTAAAGCACAAACCTCCCCCCCCCCCCCCTGATCTGTACAGAAGAATGATGGTCTTCCACTAGCCGATTAACACAAATCAGTCCAAATGTTTTTTGTTGCTTTGTGATTGGTTAATTGATGTAAATTGAAGTTGCTTTATTTAATCCAACACATTTGTAAGATGTGTACTACTGCTCCACGTTTGGGGTGTATACATTGAATAAACAATAAACATACTCCTGTCTATGTGTCTTGTTACTTTGTTGAGTGTCTACTACCGCGTTCCTGTGTTTTGTATGAGTGCAACGCTGTATTTCTAGTTCTCTGTTGTGTGTATCCTATAGTGCTCCTAATCCCTGTTGTGTCTGTCTGTTTCTCGGTTACATGTGTGTTTAATCCAATAAGAACATATCCTGCATAACTAAGTGCACATGTGCGTGCAACAAGTCCTATACATTCACACGAGAGTGCAGGAAACGACCAAGGCACCTCTTAGGGCTGATTCTCAGGTCCTTTAAAGCCACACAGCAATCCACAGTTAGACCCTAATTACATTCTTGGGGGCAGATTTACAAGCCCCTTGCGCCACTTTTGCGTCACTTGTCCCAAGTTAAAAGTGACGCAAAAGTTGAGCAAGGGGCTTGTAAATCTGCTCCTTGGTGTTAATTTATTTTCCGGTGCAAAGTTTCAAATCCGGTGGCATTTGCCCACGAGCTAATTTCACATGTGCCTTTGGCAAATCGCAACTCGGCGCTGTTTGCCTGATGTTTTCTGGCAGGTCCAACTTGCTGAGAATCTGGTTCAGTAAAAACCACAACATCACGATTTGTGTGATCTGGAAATCAGAGGGGTGCTCCGATTTGCAGATTCTGGAACGTCCATGTGCACTTAGAGGACTCAATAAAAAAATGAACTATTTGACAATAAAGATTCTCAATTGTGTTTTCCTGTCAAAAGCACGTGAGCCTATAGCGCGGGATAGGAAACTTGTAAACTCAGCACCTGGGCAAATGCTGCCGACATTGGGAGTTTGCATCGGTCACAGAATTAACACAAATGTTGTAACCCTTGGGTAATATATGCGAGATACATAGGCTGACACACATCAGATATCTCAGAAAATGTAGCGACGCAACCCACAGGCTCTTGGAGGCCAGGTGACGTCAGTGCAAGGGAATGGGCTACAATGCTGGTAACATTACACAATGCCTGTGTGCTTGTTTCTTTCTGTGTATGCGAATCACTTCTGTGCTGTATGTCATTTTCACCTTGTGTTTGTCTCTTCTGCTGTTATGTATGCTTCTAGCAGTGTGTTGCTATATATTTCTATGTTTATTCCTTGGCCTCTCATTTGCGGTTGATTCTAAATTTTGTGTCTCTATGTACCTGACTGTAGTATGTGTGGTAATCCTTGTGAAATTCAATTTCTGTACTGTATTTGCGTGTGATCTTTGCAAGTGTCTCTTAGAGAGCAGCAACGTACCCCGTATGTCAACGTACCCCGTATGTCATGTGGGCAATAAGCCAGGTCCCCCACCTTCCAAAGGGCCTCCTAGGAGAGGGATTTTTCTCCACCCTGTCTTTTTCTTTACTTTCACTTCTCTCTGACCACCTCCGCCTCTGATTCTTTCTCTCTCTACCAAGTGTCTTCTTAAGGAGTTTTTGAGCAGTTCCCTTTGAATGACCCAGTCTCTCAAAGTTTAACATATAATGAAATATTATGTGGCACCATACAGTCTTGAAATAGCAGAAAAAGGGTAATAAAACATAATGTTTTCCGAACCACAGGCCCCAAAAAATTTCAAGCCCAGGGCCAAAAAAAACCTTAGGATGACACTGCCCCAGCAGGCCAGTAACACAGGCCGCTGCAACATGGGTGGTCCGCCAATACTTAGGGGGCCCAAACCCTCAAGAGAGGGCGTTCATCCCAAAACCTATCACTTTTGGTGAGAAACTGTAGATTTGGGACCCCTTAGCACATTCTTCAGGGGGGGCCGAATCATTTCACGTTGGGCCACTGTGCTCCAGTTGCTTTCTGAATTTTAAAATACAGCAATAATCCGGGTTCATTGAGCCCCTCAGGCCTCTGGTCCCCGGTTCCACTGCACCTGCTGCACTAACATAAGCCATGCGAGGGCTTCTTAGAATTGATACGATTCCAGAAGTCGTGTCGCTGATCCGCCTGCAATTTGGATTTGTGCGCGTCGTTTTGCATCATGGATGATGCAAAACACAGTGTAATAATTGCACCGGAGGCAATTATTACACTGAGGGTTACCACCCTGTCCGCTTTTGGCCCTGCCCACCGGGATTGGCTCTTTTACATGCGGCGGGACACAGTGCCTTCTAATTGCTGGGTGAACACTTTCTTTTTTTCATTCGCACAATAGCGTGGCGCGGCAACAGCTTTTTTTAAGTCGGGGGTATTGTGGCGTCCTCACAAGCGCAGTAATTGTAGCGGTCGCCTGTTTAGCTTTACTTTTTATGCACGTTGTGAAGCGCGATGTTCTGAGTTGTATGTGAACATCGCGCTCCATTTATTTTTTTTATTTTCATTGAAATATGGCGGAAGCGTGTTTAGCTGTACTTTGTAGGCACGTTGTAAAGCGCAATGTTTTTTAAATTAATTGTTTATTACATACGCACGTTATTGCCGCTGTACGTGCCTTTCTTTGTTTCAATACCCCCCTCCCCTCCAAACCCCCCACCCCACGGGCATCCCGTCATGCCCAACAAGCGCAAGACAAGCAACAGATACTTCTTCTTAATAGGTCTCGCCTTTGATTAAGTTAAAGCCATTTGCTTTGCTATACAATACCATTAGCAGAGCAAATGGCTTTAACTTAATCAAAGGCGAGACCTATTGCATTTTCAATGCTTGTTTTATTAGGACTTGGGACCGAGTCCTGAGTCCTAAGATGGCTGCCACCGCTTCCTGGTTGAGGTAGTGGCAGGCAATCAGATCTCAGTTTGACATCTGTCAGCATCTGTGGAGCCTCCGCGTCCCTTGATATACAACGTGTTTGAGCAATAATTGCTCATAAACTACTGAACGAACTTACACCAAAACACAAAAAACACTAATTCTAGACATAGATCTAGCTTTCAGCCACATTTGGTGTAAATCCTTTCAGCAGTTTAGGCTGTAGCTGACTGCAAAGTTCCAATGGGAAAATGAATAGGGAAAACCTGTTTTGGGGCTGTCCTTTTTTCTCGCCCCCATTTGACGGATCACCGTGAAAACTGGGCAATAAAGAGCACTTTTTTGGAATGTTTTGTGGAGATTCGTCAAACGGCACCAAAGTTATTTGCAACAAAACAAAAACACATTTCCTAAGGCAATACGATCCTAACTATAACTACCCAGCAGCGAGTGCCATTGGGTAACATATGTGTGTATGTATGTACATGTATATTTATATATACACACACATATGCACACATTAATATTACAGAGTGACGGTCACCACTGTGAAGCAATTGATTTCTTTTGTTTTCCTGATGACTTTGGAGCTGGTTGACGAATCTTCACAAAACTTTCGAAATACAATGTTCGTCTACCTCAGCTCATTCAGGGGTGATCTGTCAAGCAGGAGCCCAAAAAATATGTTTTACATATGCTCATAAAGTTGTGCATTGGTGGGTCGACATGTTTATTGCTGCTATTAGTTGCTACCAATCAATGCACAGCCTCAGGATGGGCCAGTGCTCAAAGGGGAAGCTACCGAGGCCTGCCGCTTTTGTAATGCGACCCCCAGCCTCTGCTGCTGGCAGCAGATGGAAGCCCCCAGTTTATACCCCACTTTGGGTGGGAAAACTGTTGGGAAAATTTAGAAGAATAAGAGGTGTGCCCACCTCTGTCAACTCCACCCCAAAGGTGGGGAAGCAAACCTTTCAGTCCTGCCATCATGAAGATGGGGAGACCTCTCCAATCAGGGTTAGGTCTATGCCCCCTCTCATAGGAGGGTGAAATAATTGAGGGTCTAGTCACCCCAGGTAAGATGCCCATTGGCCCTACCTGCGACTTGCCTAAAACACCCCTAAATTTAGCATTTAGGTGGCTTCACCAGAACTGTAAATTAGATCTGCGATGACCTAAGAAAAAAAAGACGACATCCCTGTAGAGAAGCCTGAAGACGACGAATGCCTTGGCCCCAGCCCTACAGGCCTATTTCCAGCTTTGATGAACCTGCGACCTGACGTTAAGCCCGTGACCTCTAAAACCCCTAAGAGAACTGATGCCTTTGAAAAAGACTACAATCTCCCATGGACAGCGGACCTGTCCAGACTAAATCAACTCCAAGAACTCCTGTGCCTTCGGGAAAAGCAAGTCCTGCCCACTCTGCACCCGACACCCACTGCCTGAGTCCGAGTGACTCACCTGTCCAGTGAAGTCTCCCCAGTGATCCTGACCTTGAATCCAGTGCTGGCTGACCTCTCCTGGCCTCCATGACGGCACCTGTCGTGTGAATCCAGAGGCTCCCCCTGACTGGCTCCGGTAAGAAGACACTGACTTCGAAAAGCAGACCTGCTCCCGAAGTCTCTGAGACTTGGTGAGTGGAACCTACAGTGCACCTACGACCCCCTACATCTCTACTTACCGTTGCTGTCATTGGTCTCCCCCCTGCAACCTCTGGTGCAACGCCTGAAGTCTGTTTGTCGAAAACAGAATTCTCATTGAAAAGCATTGAGTGCCAGAAGCTGAATTTGCACCCTGCACCTGGCTGCCTCTGTGCCGCTGGCGGTGTAGGTTCGGTGCTGCTTTGTGGCCCCCGTGCTTGACCTAACCCCCAAAGCTTGGCCCCTGCAAACGATTTACTTACCTGCAAGCAGTGTAGCTCCAAGTACCCCCAGTCTCCTTTGAAACGCATAGGGCCGAAAACCGATTTTGACCTCTGCACCTGGCCAACCCTGCGCTGCTAGTGGTGCAGTTTTGGTACTCACCTGACCCTAGCCCACTACTGACCTTTGAGCCTGAAGACTGGAATTGTAAGTGTTGTACATACCTGTTGAACTGCATTATTATTCTTTTCCTTTTTTTGTTTAAATCTGTTTTTTATTGAAATTTTTGAAAGTTACAGATACATGAAAGGCATCATAAGCTGTGTACCCTCCATGCATGGTGGCACTTAATAGCGATAGATACAAGTTTTCATCGCACACATGTTGAGCCCCGTAACTATCCATGGCTCATCTGCTGCACCAGATTAGATGCAAGAATAACATTCAGTTCATTTCGTGTATGGGATGCATGACTATTCAGCGACTACATAGTTTCGAGAGTCCAATGTATAAAGTCCTTCTGTTATTTCCTAATGGACTGCCAAACAGACATAGTAGAATAAAAACAGTTAACACCCAACAATCCCAACTGAGACCGGCGCTAGTAGCGGTATCTCCCATTCCACCACCCATCTTGGCTTTCCCAGTAACATCGTCCAGCATTACAGATTGGCTGTTATCCCCCTACAATGGCATTTATCACTCTCTCCACTGATGATGATGCTAAATAACACATACATGAAACATTGCGGTCACACCAGGTTATAGACTCTAGTATCTACCCTGGACCTACGTCTCTCCCCTCAGGTTGTCCCCCGGTGCGCTCCGCCTCAACCCTCTGGAGTGCCTGGAGTAGACCTTCCCATTGAGCAGCTATTGGCTCCTTCCTTAATCCCAACGTTTCCTCCCTTCTGATGGCGGTCCCCTCTGCCCTAGCCCATGCATAGACCGAGTGTCTCCATCCTTGCAAGTGGGGTGGGTCCTGTGCCTTCCATCTTCTGGTGAGCAATCGTTTGGCAACCACTATTCCCAGATCCAGAAACCGGGATGTCACTTTCATGGCTGGGGTTCTGCGGAACTGGTGCAACAGATATACTTCCCATTCAAAGGGCAAGCTACGACCAGTACTCATATGTAGCAATTCGCTGATCGCACGCCAGTACGTGTGTAGTCTGTGGCAGCTCCATAGCATGTGGACAAGACCCACCCCAGACTCGGTGCATCTGGGGCACACTGCATCCGCACGGTGGAAATACCTATTGATAGCCTCCGGTGTAAGGTATGCCCTATGTACTATGAACAACTGAGTCTGTCGGAGCCTCATATTCCTGGGGATGCGCACTGGTCCCTTCAATACCCGTTCCCATTCCCTGTCTTCTAATGGCCTCCCGAGATCAATTTCCCACTTGTGCCGGAGAGGTTCCAGTGTGATCGCTGCATGTGTGCGTAAGGACACTGCGAACCAGGGGACCAAATGTCTACTTCGCCCCATAACGTGGAGATATTGTATGGTAAGGTGCTGATTGGGTTCTGTGGACATGTCCCCCCATTTAGCAGTCGGGGTTGCAACTAATGAGCGGTGCATGAGGAATTGCCCCGGCGGTAGTCCCTTGTCTTCCACTAGCAAGTCGTACGGTGCTAGCGAGCCATCTCGGTACAGGTCTCCTAGAGTCTGTATGCCAGCATCCCACCAATGCGGCAGGGCAAGAGAGGTGAGTGTCCGTATCCCGCTAGGGGAGCCCTCTAATGGTAACGCAGGTGCATAAGGGATCAGAGTTCTGGTGAGAAATAGGCTTCTACGATAGCATTTGTACGCCACAGTCAGGAGTGGTGTTGGTGTCGCGTGTTTGACAGCCGGAAGAAAAAGTGTGAGGAGCAGCTCCAGAGAGTATGGGGGTAGCACAGTCGCTGTGTCTTCCCGACCTTTATCTGCAAACCAGCGGGCAACCCATTGCAGCTGATGTGTGGGTAGATATAATTTCGCTAGTGGCAGCCTATGCCGGCTACTCCCCCTGATGAAATCCCGGAGCAACTTAGAGAAAGTGGCAAAAAAGGGCGCCGGTATATATAATGGTAGGTTGGCAAAGTAATACAGTAGTCGGGGGAGGATCACCATTTTGGACAATGCCACCCCGCCCGTGACTGTCAGCGGCAATGTGCCCCAGAAACGCATCTGTGACTTAATAGCCGTAACAGCCCTACCCAGATTTCTGTCAAAGAGGTCCAATGGTTGACGGTATATCTGTACTCCCAAGTATCGGAAGGTGTCCTCTATCCATGCCACTCTCATTCCGTTAAGGGTGTATCCCGGATCATGCCTCCCCCTCCTGAACGCATAAAGACAGGATTTACTGGCATTTACCTGTAGTCCAGAGACAGCAGCGAAATCCCGCAGGATGAGGGCCAGCTGAGCCGGGATATTCTCAATGTCCCTCACGTACACCAGCAGGTCATCCACATATAACGACACCTGGTGTGTTGCGTCCCCCAGCGGTATACCCTCTCCCACCAGTACACGGAGGGCCGCCGCTAGAGGTTCGATCGCTAACACGAACAGGAGTGGCGACAGTGGGCACCCCTGCCTGGTGCCCCTGCATACTGGCACTGCTTCAGATATGTACGGACCCAACCTTACCCGAACTGTGGGGTTTCTATATAAGAGGCCTACCATTTGTAAAAATTCCACCCCCAGATCATAGCGCTGCAACAGTGTCAACAAGTACCTCCACTGCAAACAATCAAAGGCCTTTTCCAGGTCCAACATTAGGCAACCCGCTCTTGGCCATTCTTTTAAGCTTTCTGCCACCACTCTAAAGAACCTCTGCAGGTTCAGGGACGTACTCCGTTTAAGCACAAACCCGTTTTGGTCGCTGTGGATTAGGGCTGAGACCACTGGCGCCAAACGCTCCGCTAGGACTATGGCGAGTATTTTATAGTCGGGATTAAGAAGTGCCAGCGGTCTACAAGATCCCAAGTTCGTTGGATCTCGGTCTGGCTTCAGCAGGGACACCAAGTACGCCTCGCGTATCGAAGGGGGAAGCGTATTTTCCTCCAGTGCTTTTGAGTAGAGCGCGTGTAATTGCTGCACCAAGGACTCTCTGTAGGTTTTGTAGAATGCGGCCGGTAGGCCATCCGGCCCTGGTGTTCTCCTGGATTTCAGGGATGCAACAGCCTCTCCTATCTCTTCCAGGGTGATGGGGCAGTTAAGTGTCTCCTGGTACTCGACCGAAGCTATAGGCAACTGGATCCGTTCCAGGAATCCCCCTAGTTCGAGGTCCGAACAGTGGACTCATGACTGGTACAGCTGCGCATAATGGTCCACCATGACCTTGTGGATCTCTCTTTGTGTATACACCAAGTCTCCCTCTCGTATACGTATTGCCGCGATCGGAGCACGAGCGTTGTCTTGCTTCAGCAGCCAGGCAAGCAAGTGGCCTGCCCTGTCCGCTGTAGCGTGCGTGCGGGCTGTATAGTTATGGCACCGCAGCCGATCTAGGAGCTTCGCTAGCTGCGACGAAGGTCTTCTAGGCGGTTTGAATGTCTACCCCCTCCTTCTCCCCCACGCTCGAATTGCAGTAATTGGGATTCGAGGCCGGCAATGGCCTTCGTCAGCTGCTTCCGTATGTTCCAGGTGGCACCTAAGCAGTGACCTCTGAGTGTTGTTTTGAGGGCATCCCACTCCACCAGCGCGCTACTCGCTGTGCCTTTGTTAAGTTCAAAATATGTCAGGATAGCCATCCCCAGTGACGAGCGGAACTCGGGGTCTTCCAGCGCGTTAGGCTGGAGGCACCATATGGGGATAGGGGGTCGATCAGCTTCACAACTGATTTGAATCCGCAAGGGGTTATGATCGGAATGCGTCCGGCCTAAATATTCCGAGGTCTCGACTAACGGCAGTAGAGACTGGGACCCCGCCACCCTATCGGGTCGGTCATGGAGGTCATGCGTAGCGGAGTAATAGGAGTAAACACGGTCAGCTGGGTGGAGGACCCGCCACACATCCAGCAATGTCCAGTGTGAGAGCCAGTCCGTGAGCGCCTGTGCGTTGGACCTTGCTGACATGACCAGAAGAGGGGGGGGGGAAGGATCTATCCATGTGAATGTCGAGCACTGAGTTGAAGTCGCCGCCTAGCAGCCAGGGGAGGCCAGCATACGGAGTTAGCACCTGTGACAGCCGCATCATGAATGGCGCTTGATAGGCATTCGGAGAATAGATCGAGGCTAACAATAAGTGTTGACCATTAAGCATTCCACGCACCAGGGTATATCTGCCTTCCGGGTCTACTACCGCGTCTGTGCTAGCAAATGGGCCCCTGCTCTCACCCAAATTAGTGTGCCCCTAGCATGCGCAGAGTACACTGTGCCATACACCTGTCTTCTCCAGCACCTGCGCAGTCGGTCGAGCTCCAACTGTGTTAGGTGTGTTTCCTGTAATAGGGCGATGCCGACTGAGTGCCTTTGAAGATAAGCAAATATGGAATATCTACGTGAGGGTGTGTGCATTCCGCGTATGTTCCATGTGATTATATTAACTCGTGCCATTGCTAGGGTGTACAGTCTGCTGGGAGGCCAGGGGAGGGGTGTATCTTAGTAAGCACCGGGCATGCCCAGGTACGTGTGAACCGGTCTGTGGTAAACATAACAACTTATGAACAATGAAGAACATAACGTGTGGGGCGAACATCGCAAGGTTGTCCGTCCAAACTGTGTGACCATGCATGAGGTAAAACTAGGTCAGTGTGTGGCCTGGTGGGGCATGTGCACAGTAAGCAATCTGTCGTAACCATCCCCCTCATGTCCCACGCATGCAGTGCACCACTCGAAAACCCATTATCCCAGTTCGCTAAGACAGCAGCCCTCAAGTGCCAACATGGAGTAGCTACGCGCATGTAAGGGCCACCCACACAAAGACTCACTAGGTGTTTTGACGTAAGTGCAGCAGAGCCCAAGCAACAGCCCACCAAAGGGCGCATATAGTGTCCCGCCAGTCCCCCCCGCCCCTCCCACATCATAAACAAACCAGTGCAGCCCACAATATGGTACTTGCGTGTGCAGTCATTTACAATGTTCATGATGCCGGCCTTCTCATCCTAGGATACCATCCGCAGTCTGCGGAGTGACCACTGGCATGCAAAGTTCTTCGGAAAGTTCAGTCGACGGTGTTGACGATCCACTCGACACCACCGTGGGCTGCATAGAAGGCTCCCGGTAAGCTTGAATGTTCGGTGTGCCAAGAGTTGTGACCGCTTCCAGGACGTTTTGACGCTCCACTCTCATCCTCTCTGAGCTTGGGGCCACCGTTCTGGCCATTGCTCCGCGGACTGCCCTGCGGCGCGGTCAACGCCTATTTCTCCTGCCTGTCGCCTCGCCGTCATCCGGATCTGGTGCCCTCTTTCCCGTCCAAAGACCCGATTCTTCTAGCCAGTCCCATGTCTCCGCAGGCGTGTCAAAGAAGTGTGTTTTACCCTTCGCTACCACTCGCAGCCTGGCATGGAACAACAGGGAGTATAGGAACTCCAGCTCTCTGAGTTGCCGCTTTACCGTCGTATAGTTGTTTCTACGGCGCTGCACCAGGGTAGTATAGTCAGGGAAAAGCATGATGCGGCTGCCACCTACTGTCAGTTCTTCCAATTTCCGGGTCTCCTGCAGCACCGCGTCCCTGTCCCTGTAGTTGAAGAGTTTGAACAGGAACGGGCGCGGTCTGGCTCCTGGTTGAGGTCTCTGGGCTGGCACTCGATGGGCTCTTTCCACAGCAAACTGTTTCAACAGTGTTCCCTGCGGAAGTAGGTCTCGCAGCCAGTTCTCTTTGTACTGTTCAGGGCGCCTACCTTATTCCCCTTCCGGCAATCCCACCACTCTAATGTTGTTTCGACGCGAGCATCCTTCCGCGTCTTCCGCCCTATCTTCTAGGGCATGTATCCGCTCCATCATATCTTGTAATGCAGCTGCATGGCTGTGTGTGACCGGTTGGAGATCTTTGAGCACTTGACCTTGAGCAGAAACCCTGTCAGTTAGTTTGCGGTGGTCCGCATGTAGAAGCGTAAAGTCAGATGTGACCTTGTCGAACCGCGTTTCCAAGAACGTCCGGGTATGTTCTAGTGCGGCCCCTATTTTCTCCACGGCCGTGAGAACGGAATCCATTTTGGCTGCCAGTGCTATGGATGCCGGCTCCATTTCGTTCTCCTCCCTCATGTGCGAAGCGATCCCTGCTGCATCTTGGCCCTCATGCGGCCCATCACGAGCTGTTGCGCCGTGGGCATTCACGGCTGGCGCTTGGCAAGGTCCGCAGTAAACAATGCGACTGCGTTGGGGGTTCAGTGGGGGGACCGACTGTCACTGAGACTACTTGTCCCAATGATGTCGCCTATCACAGCCGCAACTGGCAGGCTCTCTGCTGCATCAGCTCCTTGGTCGCTGTGCGATCTGCATGTCCGAGCAGCGGCAGCCGAAATTCTCTCCCCGCACCAAGACCTCCTGTGAGTCAATCCATCACGGGGTGCGGTACCTGTGTGATACACTCTGTTACAGCAGCATCTTGGGTTAGCAAAGGCAGCTCCAGGAGCGCATATGCGCCTAGAGTTCTGCTTGCTGCGCCAGAAGAGACTGGCGTCTGCTGGAGGTAATGGCACTTGCCAGCTTGTCCATCACTTCTCCATCTTGGAGTTACTGGGCAGATCCGCTTCCCCGATGTTGGGGTCCCGTGGCCGGTAGGGGTTGGGTGAGGCTTGGTCAGTGGAAGGGCGGCAGCCCCAGCTCGCAATGCGCTTGTGTGTTCACAGCACTGAGGGCAATGTGTGTGCCCAGTGGTTCACTCCTGCGCCAACAGCTCACACGGCCGGGCCTGTAGTCCCGTCGCTAAGTCCCCTCGGGGGCGCACGTCACCCTCAGGTCGGCGGCAAATGGTAGCGGCCCCCCGAGCGCCAATCACAGCCAGATCTTGCCGCTCGGCCGCAGATGAGCGCCCTTCTCCTATACCTTCCTGCGGCGTCGCGTAGGGCCCAAATGCGCTAGCAGTGAGTTCCCTGGTTGCTGCCTCCTCGTGTTCACTTCACTCTCGACCTCTAGTGCAGTCTGCAGCCTGGAAAATGTGGCCCTCGTGTGCATTCAGTCCGTGTAGGCCTCACCCAGTGTTGCCTCATCTGGCTCCGTTCACTCCATCTCTAGTGTGTTCCCCCGAGCGTGTGGGCCCTGGGTCCTCTTTAGTTGTGGCTCTATATCTTCTGTGGTCTGGGCTTGTCAAAGAGGCCCCCTCTGAGTGCCTCCATCTCTGCGTGGGTCGTCTGCCTGGTCAGCGGGGCTGTTTCAGTTATCCTCTGTGCGGACGCGTGCCTTCGTCAGTGCCAGTCTGTGGTGCCTCGCGCTGTCGCAGCTCACCAACGGACCGGGTGCTCGGTGGAGTGCCACCAGGAGGTCCGTTCACGGGATCCCCCCAGCGCGCAGGACTCAGCTGGGTCTGGAGACTCCTTTCCCCGCTGCCCTCGCCTCCGCGATGTCGCGCTCCCTGGTGGGCTCCTCTCCAAGCCTGGGCCGATCCTATTAGGTCGCGCGGCCTTCCGGCGGGTCAGACACCCCGCTCCCGCTTAGTTCTTCACCAGGGACTGGTCAGTGCAGTTCCTGGGGGCCGCCCGCTCCCCTCACCTGCTTGGGTGTTCCAGGCCTCTTCTCTGCCAGAGGCGGCGGCCCATGCGCCGCGCCGCACCCCGCCGTACTCCCAGTCTGCGGGCCGCACCACCAGGCTCCGCACCTACCTCGTCTGCACAGCTGGCAATCTCGCTCCTCGAATCAGGACAGGATACTGCAGGGAGCCCGCCGCGGCTCCCGCTTCACATACTCCGTGCACTCCTCTTCGATATTCCTGGCAGCGCGGGTGGCCTCCCGCAGGCCACAATTTCTTCCCCGCCTACCACTTCGACCTCCACTACAGAATCTGCACTATGAGGGGTTCCCCGAGCTTCGCCGCACCGAAGCTGGCGGATTCCACAGGTTGCAAATGTGGATGGCGCACTTTAAGGAGAATTGTGGCGGATTACTGGGGTTATCAGTCGGAGCACTACGAGCTCACGTCCGCCATGTTGGCTGGCTAGCCACCCCCCCCATTATTATTCTTTTCCTTCACTGCATTGTCGACTTTTTTACAGTGAAAAGTATTTTTAGTTAAAAACATACTTACATTATTCTGAAGATCTTGGTCTTAAAATAAAGATACAGTACAAACAAAGTTATTAAAAGTTATTAATATCAAATTGGTGTGGATTCACTTTTTGAGTCATGTGTCAGTTAATGGCCATTTGTGTGCAATTAACTCCTCTGTATTAGGCCTAAGGGTGCTCGCCTACACTAACACTAATAGAGCACTTTGGGTTTTACATTGAGCCCTGTACACTTTTGGGGAACCCCTGGATTCTGTGCATGGTATAACTACCTAGTGGTATACAGGGGGCCATGTTAATTTTAGCTGGCTGTAACTACAATGTGTACACTGAGTAACCTACCCCGTCTCTACCACCTCGTTCCTGATGAATTGCCATTGATCGATAACGAATAATGGCGGCAAGAAACATGTCGACCCACCTATACACAACTTTATGAGTGGACACAGACCATTTCTCCTGTTGTCAGCCACTATTATGATTTTTGGAATCTGGACAAGAGGACCATTATATTAAAATCGCCAGGGTACCTCTTAGCCTAGTTTAAACGCAACTACACTTACACCAATCTACACTTAGAGCCCGTAACACCTATATCCACACTTCACATATGGCATAAAACAAAAGATCTCCAGCAAAGAGCCCCTTGTGGGTGCCCGTTGAGCATTGCAGCACAAACCCGACGAGGGGCATGCCCCATGAAGAAGCAGGACACCCACTTGGGGGTGTGAGGGCTCTTGTCCTGAACAATCAGATGCACCCCTTCTGATTCCTCAGCTCAAACACCGACCTGTCCTTTTTATTCTAATTTTTCAAGGAACTACATATCCCCTTTTGCTATTACTTAGATTCCCACCCTTAAGCTCTATGTACTACAAACAAGAAAATTGTGTAATGTGCAAGTGCTTGATTACTCAGTTCGCCCATCTAAATTGTTGTGTGCCATTAACAGGTCCATTATTTCTGCTATACGAATTTGCTGTCTGCTGGATAAAAGCCGGTCATAAAGTGCTATGTGATAGGAATAAACATATGGTATTTGATCTATCTGAGCCTCACAAATAGCTGCATTTTACTTATTTAGGGGATCGCATGACTGAATTCACTTGTAACAAATCAGTGCATTACTATCCCCGGCATATAACATCTAATCAGGTGACCCATACTTTTCAGTTGTCATTCTTGTAGCCACCATGGCTAAAGTGTAATGAACTATACAATATGGTACTCTTAAGATTTCTGAATTTATGTCATATGAATCCCCATTTTAAACAACGGTGGTTATTACGACCAGAAATTGAATATTTGCCACCTATATATCTCCAATAATCCACAGTTCGTGCTTCGGGTATGCAAGTGCCATCCTTAGGCGCTAAATGTCAAAGACGTGCTGTTATTCATTCCTTAAATCTTTTTCTCCTAATTTTCAATTAGACTCGTGTGAGTGAACACAACATAATTCTTATTGTTCTCCTTCCTTATCATAAATGTACATGACGTTCTGCTCCTGAGTTATGCCCCCAGTGACTCTCGGTGCCAAGTAGGAGATTCATCTTGGATTCATAGTTCACGATTCCCACCTCTAGTGTGCAATTTGATTTGTATTATTTCATAATATTTGAATCCAGAGACGAGTTCATCATTCTGTACCTCCCAATAATGCGTGGGCATAGCTTTCTGATTGCCCTGAGGTGTTGCAAAATTCTCACTTTCACTTCTTTCATGGTATCTCCCACATATTTCATGTTACAAGCATACTCCAATGCACATGTGACGATCACAGAGTTTCATGTAATCCTCTATGCAATACTTTTTTGTTTTGTCTTCAAAGGTCTTATATTCTCTCATGTTGCTTGCAAATGTACATGCTTTACACTTTCTGCATTTCCAAAATTCGATTACATCCCGTGATAACCAATCCGAGGCCATGCCTATTGGTTGTAAGTAGCTACTAGTGAATATGCCATGTAGTGATCTGATTTTCCGATATGAGATTTTTGGGTGGGGTCCAGATGTTTATCATGCTGTAGCACATTCCAATTCTGTCGCAGGAAGTTGTTCTGCTCATTGTTAAATTCCATGACAAGTCTAATCTGCAAGTTTATTTCATTCAATTGTTCCCCTTCCAGTTGTCTTATACTTTTGATATTTCCATATAACAACTGATCCCTTTGTTTGAATTTTACTCTCTGATGTGCTTCCTGTAAGATTTTCAGGAAGTAGCCTCTGCTCAGAAATCTCTTGATCATCCCTGTTGATTGCATTTCGAAGTCACTATGAGATAATCAGATCCTCCGTGTGCTCATCAGTTGGCTATATGAAATACTGTCCCGCTCAGAAGCAAGGGGACGGCTATATGAAATACTGCCCCGCTCAGAAGCAAGGGGGCGGCTATATGAAATACTGTCCCGCTCACAAGCAAGGGGGCGGCTATATGAAATACTGCCCCGCTCAGAAGCAAGGGGGCAGCTATATGAAATACTGTCCCGCTCAGAAGCAAAGGGACGGCTATATGAAATACTGCCCCGCTCAGAAGCAAGGGGGCAGCTATATGAAATACTGTCCCGCTCAGAAGCAAGGGGACGGCTATATGAAATACTGCCTCAGATGCAAGGGGACAGCTATATGAAATACTGCCCCGCTCAGAAGCAGGGGGGCGGCTATATGAAATACTGCTCCGCTCAGAAGCAAGGGGGCGGCTATATGAATACTGCCCCGCTCAGAAGCAAGGGGGCGGCTATATGAAATACTGTCCCGCTCAGAAGCAAGGGGGCGGCTATATGAAATACTGCCCCGCTCAGAAGCAAGGGGGCGGCTATATGAAATTCTGTCCCGCTCAGAAGCAAAGGGGCGGCTATATGAAATACTGCTCCGCTCAGAAGCAAGGGGGCGCCTATATGAAATACTGCCCCGCTCAGAAGCAAGGGGGCAGCTATATGAAATACTGTCCCGCTCAGAAGCAAAGGGACGGCTATATGAAATACTGCCCCGCTCAGAAGCAAGGGGGCAGCTATATGAAATACTGTCCTGCTCAGAAGCAAGGGGACGGCTATATGAAATACTGCCTCAGATGCAAGGGGACGGCTATATGAAATACTGCCCCGCGCGCTCAGAAGCAGGGGGGCGGCTATATGAAATACTGCTCCGCTCAGAAGCAAGGGGGCGGCTATATGAATACTGCCCCGCTCAGAAGCAAGGGGGCGGCTATATGAATACTGCCCCGCTCAGAAGCAAGGGGGCGGCTATATGAATACTGCCCCGCTCAGAAGCAAGGGGGTGGCTATATGAAATACTGCCCTGCTCAGAAGCAAGGAGACATTTATCTAAAGAATGAAGTAAAACATTGTGAAGAATACTCCCAAAACATGGTAGCGCAGGATTATTCTAAACCAAGATTATGCTGACATATAAAACTTGTCTCCAGTATCGACTATGCGTGGACAGGCCCCATCATAAAACAAGGGCAGTTATCTCCAAGGAATAGTAAAAATTCAGTAAAACCTTGAACTCGTTCACAATGAGCCCTCGTTCCCTGTAGGAAGCAGCTCTGTTCAACAATGCGCTCGGATCTGTATCTTCATGAAGTCAGAAGCATCCTTAAGGGAGAGAGGCGTGTTCAGTGTGCAGACTTCTTTCTATCGAGGAATGGGATGTACATGATCGGACAAATGTTCTATTCATTGGGTCATTAAAAGAAGCCTTCTGGCCCTTGTGAGGGAATACTTGACGGTTTCGCTTTTTTCGCCCTCGGGGGAAAGAAACGTGTTGCAGCACAAAGAATTTCAAAGTTGGCAGCAGACATTCTTGTGTTTAAAATAAAACACGCATTTGCTGTGTTTAGCTTGTCAGTACTTGTGTTTGTCCCAAGAGGCCATATTTCTTTCTCGTTGGACATGATAGTTGACAGTGTTCGCCGACTCTGTCAATACAGAGGTTTTAGTCCAGGGTGAAAAGGAGGGCACATACTTTAAAACTGCACTTGGAGTATTAAGGACTGCATTTCAAGCACTTTCCCGGATTCTAAGTGTATTTTTAATTTTGGAAGAAATGAAGCGGTCAGTAAAATTGGGTCCGTTAACACATACATAATTGTGTCATTCTCTAGGCATGGAATAAGTAAGGTACATAAAGAATCAGTGCTCTTATCTTAGACCTTTAGTAGGAGTTTAAATGCTTTAGGTGCAGATACCCAGTGGCTGGAATTAACTATTTCGGACGGTATTTCTGCACCTAGAGCCTATTATGAATTAACACCCACATCATGGAGAATAATCGCGCAGACCTGGTGTTTCTGTCTCCAATTCGAGTGGAGTGGTGTGGCTCACTGGTTAGAGGCGGCAGACCCGGAAGCAGAGGTCGGTCAGGGACCAGGGTTCGATTCCCGACGCGGCAGGGTCTTGGGCCACGGTCAGCGGACTCGATAATTCTCGCCTCAGTGCCTACTCTAATCATGGATCACACTCAGCAACTCTGGGCAATAGCTTGCTTAACCCCTTCCATGCTCATGACGGAACGATTCCGTCATGAGCATCGGTTGAGCTGTGCTCATGACGGAACCGTTCCGTCATGGCCCCGCCAGCGCTCGAACCCTTCAGCACCGCGGGGGAATCCGCGCAGCGCTGAAGGGGGTTAATCTCCACTAACGGCCCCATCAGCGCCGGGGATGCTTGGTCTTCACCTTGGAGATGCCCAGTAAGGGACCATCTCACAGGGAAAGCCAGGATGGGTTCCCCAGCAGTACACAGCGCCGGGACACTCTGCTTGAGTAGCTGAGCGCTCAATAAAACACCAGATAACATAACATAACAATTCTCCACGGCATTACCTTTTCTGTACAGAGTAATGATGCCATTTGCAACCTGCCGTGAGACGGTGGTAAATAGGAGCAGGACGAGGAGGGGGGCTGCATGAGGACAGGGTCTGGCAGCTTTTATGCAGCTTTTCAAGTAGGAACTGGTGCAGTCAAGAGATGAATGCGGGCTGCACTTCCAATGAAAGCCTAAAGCAACTGTACTGGCTGGATTTCCAGGCCAGGAAAATCAGGTGCGGTGTTCCGAAACCAGGAAAATCACGGTGCAGGAACACTGGGCTATGTATAATTGTTTAGAGCACAACAAAAATTACCAAAGGTTAGTTACTTTTCTCCTGATGGATTCTATTACCACACTTTGTAAATTAATACCTAACCAGAACCTCAAAGGAATTGGGCCTGAGGAGTGAATCATGGCAAAAAAGTCTTCAGTATACTGGGATATCTCAGGTCACAAAGAGTGTGTGGCTGGTAGCCAAACAGCATGTGTAAAAGATCACAACTAAGGGTCCAATTACGACTTTTGGCGGAGCGGTGGCGCGGCGGTGCCAATTGCCGCACCACCGCTCTGTCAAAGGTCGCTACTGCCCACACACCTGATTCCGACCACTTTCGTGGTCTGGCAGGCCGTGTGGCGGTCCCACTGCACTGCGTCTTTCAAAGGCAGCGGTGCTTTTGAAAGAGGGACCCCAATAGGAATGCCACACGGAGTTTCTGCACGGCATGGACTCTTAAGTCCATGCCATGCAGGAACCTGGGTGCATGCACACAGGGGGGCAAATGCTGTGCCCCCTGCATGCATCCCCAGGCTGAGGGAGCCCTCTTTGTTCCAGCACCGCCCTTCTTTGCATGGAGGAAAGACCTCCATGAAACCCCCAGGCTTTCCTGAAACTTGTATTATGCACGGCGGTGCTGCAGCAGCGCCACCTGCATATTGCATAGCTCCTGACTGCAGCACCACCACCAGGGAAGGGCGGATCCCTGGCGAAGCCAGCAGTCCAATTACAGTCCGAGCGCCCAAGTCGTAATTGAGTTGTCAGACCGCCGGTGCAGCGGTGGCGGGACCGCTACCAGGGGTCTCGAGGTCCTTGGACCGCCAGACTCATACTTTGGCCCTTACTGTTTGGCAGTTTTAATAAGAATACCCTGGCAAGAAACCTAGTTCATAAATATGCCTGGAAGGTGTCCTGTATGTTTTATGTATAATGAAAAAGGAAGTTTATGGCAGAAGTTAGTTCCTTTTGGATTTGAACAGAGAAATCCAGATGAGCGGTTAGACGTTGGGCAAGCTTACTTGTTTTTTTACACAAATTCTGTCTTCCCATTTTGATTGGATTTTCAGATTCATTCTAGGCTTTTTCAGTATCAATATTTTATATATGTTTGAGGCTGTGTGTCCCTGCATAATGAGTTTCGAGTAATAAAGTTAGGTCTAGCTCTCAAAGGTTTCCCAATTTACCTTTCATTTGAAAAAGTTGTACAATTCTACATAATCTAGGTCATAAGGATATTTGAATTCTAAGAATGGTCTAGGTGATCCTGGCTTGCCCAAGTCTTGAACAAATATAAGCATTTTTAGATAAATTTTCCCCAGGCCATTGACTGTTTTGTTTTGAATTAAGCATATTACACCTTCTACTGCATCTAATAGTATTCAATGTGAAAGAGAGGCTATTGTTTTTTTCTAGATTGGAGTAACGATATATGTGATAAGGAGCAGAAAATTGTTTTTTGATCTGTTCCTAAAATGGTGTGTTAGGATTATAGGTTAAACCAGCGTTTCCCAAACTGTGGTCCGCGGCCCCCCAGGGGTCCGTGACACATTCCCAGGGGGTCCGCGGGCTCGAGTTCCTTCGAGTCAACTATTTTTAAATATTAAGCATTTAAGCATACAAGCACTGTGAATGACAGTGCAGGGGCGGCGGGACCAAAAAAAATCGGGCCAATCACCATTTCAGCTTAGGCCGGGGAAGCTGAAGGGTGATTGGCTTATTATTTTATAGCCGCGCACGCTCCCACGGCAGTGCGTCTTCCCTCGCGTCTGCAGCCAGCCCCGGAGCATTTTGCCGCCCAATGCCCTGTCTCCGCTTTCGGCTCGCTAAATACCTGCATTCCGGCACCTCGGACCACTACTAGAGCACGTGAGTGAGTGTTTATTTCTTAATAATTAATTTTAAAAAATGTTACATTTACCGCTGTTGGCAAGGCCAGGGGACGCCGTGTGTATTTAGGCCGGGTGTACCAGTCACGCAACACCCATTGGACTCACGTTGTGTGTGTCGGCCCTCAGCCCGGGATGAGACTTCACCCGAGCACTTCACAGGTATTTAAAAGCCCATTTGAACGTTAATGAGGCCTTACTGTTGTTTCACCCATTCTAAGAGCCCCGCAGCTCCAGGGCCGGCTTTAGGGCGGTGCGACCGGTGCCACCGCAACGGCCGCTGGCTTCCTGGGTCCGTGTTTGAAAGTTTATTATGCTTAGATTAGAAGCACCTGCTGCAGCGTTTCTTTCCGCCGGCAATTACCAGGCCTCACATAAATGTCAAAATAACTCGTGTGATTAATTATCTTCCTGGAGAGAGATCAGCATTTTGTATCGTTGAGGTTTTGACTTCTGTGTAGTTAGTGCAGAGGGTTAATATGCCTGCTGCAAAGAACGTGTGCCAAGTAGATTACAGAGTGGGTATGATAAACAGATCAAATATTACTGCTTTCAAAAGAGACATCCTTTTGTTACTTGCAATTTATAACTTAAATTCCTAATATAGAATAGTGAGCTATTAACTTTCATCCTGCACTGCATACACACTGCAAAGTATACAATATTAGAGCATTGATTAATGTTGCAAAAAGGGTTAATTTGGCTAGAAATGGATTCTTATTATTAAAGAAAACTCCCAACTATGCTGTTTCTTTTTCGACTCTGAGTTTGGGCTTCTCCACACCAAGCACTCTTAAACTATACTGCCTACCAGTATGGATGACATGTGACTCCTACACTTTCAGTCCTTTGGCTTATGACGTAATATTTCCTATACACTGATTTACACACGTACGATTGATTGTCTCTGTGTAATGTGTGTGTGATGCAAAGTGCTCGGACACCCGGGCCTACACTGGTATTAATTCAATGCATCTGAGAGAGTGTGGTTATGGAGACTTGGTCACTGTTAAAGGGTGCTAGTGAGAGAATCCGTGGTGGAGGTGGTCATTAGGGGGGCGTCAACAAACATTGTCGCACAGGGCGCCACCAGCACTAAACCCGGCCCCTGCAGCTCCACTCTGCCTTTTGCTTAAACTAGATTCAGCCACCCCCCAAATCAGCTCCACTCTGCGTATGTCGTGTGTGTGTCAGCCCGGGATGCGACCGCACCCGAGCACTTCACAGGTCTTTAAAAGCCTATTTGCACGTTAATGAGGCCTTACTGTTGTTTCACCCCTTCTAATAGACCCTGCAGCTCCACTCTGCCTTTTGCTTAACATTCAGCACCCCCCCCCCCCGAAATGTTTTCTTAGCCCCCTGCCCCCCACGAAATTTGGCTCTAGTTGCGCCTCTGGTACTTACTAAATACATTACAATTTGGTTGGAATTGTCCCACCTCTGGGTAAGCCCTGTTTGCGCAGTGATTGGGTGGTATTCACTGCGTATGTAATTACCAGGTATGTTAAATATTGCACCCTTCTTAAAATTTAGGACGGTCAAACCTGCCGTAAACTTACAGGGGAAAAGTGTGCTATTTATAGTACCAAAGTACCACCGTCTGCATGTTAGTCTCCAAAAACTCAAAACAGATGCTATTTATCGTGCCCCATTTTTCTTGCTTGATTTAAATTTCGTCTCAGATTGAGGATAGTAGCAAATAAGGTTTTATTCAGGACAGATTTGGAAAAAAGGCCTCTCAGACGTTCCTGCAGGTCAAGCTGCTGGCGGATTCTGCCCTCTCTCATTAGATCTGTTTGAGAGGGTTCTGTTTCTAGCTTCTGATCACTCAGTCTGGGTTTGGTGACCATTTGCGTGTGCCTGGTAACTTGTACCTATTTGCGCTTCATGACTTGTCTGCTTGCTCCTCAGTCAGTGTCTGTGCAATGTGTACAGACTGCTATTGTGCTGCTGCTCTCATCTGTTTACTTTAATGTTGGCATATGCGCGCACTCCTTTTGTAGAATGTTAAGAGTGATATTATCATGATCTGAATATTTCAAACACAGTAAATCTGCAGGCGCAGGGCAGCTCAGTCTTTTAGTGTTACAAGTGAAATGACTAGCTGCTAGCACGAAAATGGAATATGCATTTGGTTAAAACGCTATTCTGGCTGGAAAAGTAAAACGCGACAGAAAAAAGTTGGGAATTAATGTGGTCTGATAAATGATGTTTCTTATGCTTTGAAGCAGTTAACTTAGCCTGTCTTGTTGCTCAAATTGGTGTATTTTCTGGTATTTATGTTTCCATCATCTTCATTGCTTTATTTTGCTTGTGAGCAAGTGTCACTCATAGTCACTGAAATGTCACTCATAATTACACTGTATTTATGACAATATCACACACCGCAATCTGAAACCTTGGCAGCTATGATTTAGCAGCAGCCTTTCTATAATTCTTCTCGTGTGTGACGAGTGATCAGCTTGTGTGCTAGTAGCAGTGACATTATGGTTTATTCCCGCCGTCAGGGTTGGTTTCATGAAAAGTGTGGCTGCAAGTGTAGTCCACTCCAAATTATTGCATTGATTTTAAAATGGCTTCTTCATGGCACATTATGCAATCAATGCGTGTAAATGTTTTAATTTTTGCATATTTTTCAAGATAAAATAATAAAAGCTTTAGTAATGCAAGTATTTGTTTGGTGTGTACTTGTTTGTGTATTTTTTGCGAATTATTGTTTTAATTTTTTGAAATTTAAATTGTAAAAATTGCTTGGGGGTCCCCGGACTCCAGTAGTGATTCAGTGGGGGTCCTTAGGAGTCAAGAGTTTGGGAACCACTGGGTTAAACTATCCTGGCAAAACAGAAAGGATGTTTGTCATGAAATATGTAAGATTAACTCCTAGATTTTATTAGTCACAGTTTATTTATGGAAGCATTTTGTGAAGCTTTATTTAGGGTTTTGAAGAAATACACTGATAGTCAGAGAGGGGGGCATACTGGTAATAGGAAATTAACTAGGGGTCTACATTTTTCCCTACTTCCCTACTAGTATTTTCTGAACGTGGTGATCCTGCTGACTCCGCAGTCAGAAAACTTAGTCTGATGTCCAGATGGAATAGGGGTCATCGGAGTCATGGCATCACACTGTCCTCCTGATTTAGAGAGGTAGGTTTGATGCCACTTTTTTCACCACCAACGTTAAGCAGTCACCAACAGGAAAATAATATTGATCCATACACCTTGGGAGACAACTTCTAGGGCCCATTCGTTTTTTGTTTTTCAGAAAGAGTCATTGTCTATGCAACTCACTAATTTACTAATCCTAGCATAATACAATGCATGGATGGTGAATATTACATTTATATTGTGCCCACCACCATTTACACAAATAAACACATTCTATATGGCCAACACCATAACACAAATGTCCCTGTCATATACATACGTCTGCAGAACAACCAAAGTGCAACCAACAGAGAACTCTTAAAAATAATCAAACAGACCACCAATCATTTTAATCCTCCAAAAATCATTAATGATTTTGAACACATCATGATTTCCATAATTCTAAAATTTTACACACACACTAAATCAAAGGTGCTATTACCAGTTCAACCAAAGTATATGCAGGAACCATACTAAAATATACGCTTAATATAGAATATGCCTAAAGTGCAGATTTTAAATTAAGTAAAAATAATTAGTACCAATAGCCTATGTCCCTATCACAGAAGTAGCCAAACAGTATGACATGTTAATAGAATATCCATAATACCAAAGAAACAGATACAATCTCTCACAATTAATGGACTACTTTAAATACACTTGGGTTGGTTGCCTGTATTGATCTGGGCCAAAGCACCATTTCAAATTTCACATGCTATGGTAAATTTCTGCGATACCACTATCTCTCAAAAGGCAAAAGTTAACAGTGTAGTGGAAGGGTGGTGCAATTTTTTCCAAGGATTACTCGAAATAAGCCACCCTACACCCTACCAATTTCTAGAAATATATATTTTTTAAATACAAAGCCATCAAGAACTCAGATTAGAACAATCTCTATCACCACAGTAACCAAAAATATCAAAACAACCTAAACAAATACACAAAATGCTAGCTAGCAAAGTGCTATTACTAACAACAAAGGCATACCCTATACTGAAATAATAATCCGAACAATACTATAAAAAAAATCATCAAAATTAAATCAAACTAAAAACTGACTTAAGAAAATTAGGGCAACCAAAACATTTTTATGAATATTAAATTATTAAATTAATTTTAGCACTCTGATAAAATTATAAAATAAATAGTAAAATTTCAGAATAATAACAAAATCATAATAAATGTTGTTTATAAAAATATTTTCACAAAATGGTCTCAGTACAGTAATATATAGAGCAAGTGGATCAAAAAATATAACACAATATTACACATAGTTTACAAAATAGTAAAATATGAACAAACCAAATACAATAATGATTGTCCACCCAACAAATAAATAATATAAACATTTGTTACTCATAGTTTTATAGCTGAATTCCTCAGTAGACGGACATGTTGCAGGGATTTAATTCATAAACAGAACTATGCCTGGGATCACAGAACGTCAGTATGTAGGGACTGAGTCACCATACTAAATCAGTGTCTATGTACCCAAATCCTGACTGGCTCATGGTGCCATACTTGCCATCCTAACCTTCTCAGAGTAACAAGTAAGCTGGCACCCCAGAAAACAGCACTCTAGTACCCTCAGGGAACTGTGGTAACAGATCATCACCTTTTGTTTTCTAACTCATGCATGTCCACAATAAACAAAAAGAGACAAAAGAAAAGTTTACAATATTTACTGAAACTATCATGCTCTATCATGAAGCAAGTGTGCTGCAATTAGGAAACATATGCAACTTAGTAACATGATTAGCATTATCAGTAGACTGTAAACAATGAAAAGCCCTACTATTGCGAGTGTTATATTTGCCTAAACCTAACCTCACTGCGTGAGCACAAATGATATATCACAGGTCTCTGAGATTAGAATCCGGCATCATACCTGGCATTTGCCATTAGTTGGTCTGCATCTCAGATTACGTAAGGCTTGCAAGCTCGTACCAGGGTCCTTCCTCTGTGAGAAATTTGCCTCTCTATTTTCAAAATGGAAAGCCTCTGCTTATGCGAGAAGAACTGCCATTCTGGAAATAGCAGCTGGGTCTCTTTGTTATGTCTATGTGTTTGGTGTGTTATTGACCGACCACAGAGAAAAACAGGTCAGTATTGTTCGACCTTGTACAAAATGTTCAGACTGAATCCCAGCAGAAGAACTCAATAACAAAAAACATGTACAGCCTATTTCTAAAATAATAATGTGGCACAAAAACAAACATGTAACTTAGTAACGTGTGCAAAGCAAAACCGGCCAACAACCGACAGGCTAACTTAGGGGAGAACTACAGTGGGCCCTATAGGGAACTCACGACATCCCGTTTTTTGAAGGGACAGCAACATAATGACTAACTAAATAATGAACAATTAAGGTGCAAGATAAGCAAATTCAAAGTATTGCTAATAAGCATGTTATACAAAAACTATAAGTATGAGAAAAGACCTAACATCTCAATTTTGAAACAGTAGCCAAATTAATGTGTCAAAGGTATCGATTATGTCACTCGCAAGTTCAAAGGCCATTGAATACAGAACAGATAGTCTCTTTACAGACAATGACTGTGCAATAGCCCAGTTCAAAAACTCTAGAGAACAGACATGATCCTCGGTATCAGCCAATGCTGAGAAAGTAGCCGGGCTACCTGTATCAATATTATTAGAGGCAGCATTTAGTGATCCATGTGCTGAAGCACTTCTTTCTGCTGAAAGAAGTGGCTACTAGCTGGCATTCTTAAGAAGCAGCAGGTCCAAGGGAAAACTTTGAAAATGGGTCCTTAATGGACTCATTAATAGACCTATACGTCCACAGGACCCAGTGTTGGCAGAGCCAGGCAAATGTCCAGTACTCATTTGAATGGGCACCAGAGGCAGTGAAACACGGGTTGCATGCAGGTAAACCAGGCAGGTCGGAATGAAAATTACCAATAAAGGTCTAGTTCCTGGAGCAAGAGGATTCCAAAGAATCGAAGCATGCGGTCACGGCACAGCTGGAGCAGTGGTTGTTCCAGTGGTTGCTTCATTGAACATGGGGATTCCAAGTCCCAGCAACCAGTGCACCAAGAAGAAGGGGCCGGAGAGCACCAGCAGCACTTAAAAAGCGCACCTTGACCCCCGATGCCTGTCCATACCCATCAGAACTCGGAAGATACTAGCCTGTTCTACCCCCTTAACATCTATTGTCCAAAAATCAATCACCAGCCTCACCCCGTCATCTCAGGCAGCACAGAACCAGGAAACAAAGCCACCAAGGGTATCTCTAAAGTCCTAAGTGATCTGGTTTTATGCATTACCTCGCCAAATTAACCACGACAGCCAGCCAGATGCAACTGCACATGGCGTTTGAGTGCGGACTTACCTGCATCGATGTTGCTGGCCCTGACAGTACTGGTGCTTAGGCGGCCTGATTTCCAACAATGCACAGAGGCACGCTCCCAGGTGACGAAATTGCACATTAGGCAAGGGCACAGCCGTGATTGGAACTGCCACCCCCTTTACTGAGGCTCCCGCTGCACAGGACAACTGTCTGTTGGTGACGGTGGGGGCAGGAACACAGCCACCGAATCTCCCTGTGGCAGGCAGCCACCTACGACACTCCCTTTGCGCTCGAAGCCACCTATTTGACTTTACTGGGGCTCCTGTCTGTGCCTGTCCGCAGCTGGAAGATGCTGGGCTGGGCCACATCTCTTCCGTTTGTGTTGGATTGCCTCGAACTGCATGGGTGAGTGATTTCTGTGCCTCCCTGCCCTAAACTTGTATTTGATCACATTCTGGTATGAAGTTTACCATCCAACTCAGTTTGCCTTTTTAATTATGCTCAGTATTATTCTTATGGGAAAGCATAAGTGTGCGGTGGCTGCCGGCCACTCCACCTCCATCCAAAGCGACCTCGTTTGACCTAATGCTTCAAAGAGCAATCGAGGTTGTTGCCACAGAGATTGAGTTAACAGATAGAAGACTCTCCCTGGGAGCAGAAGAGCGTCCAATCTCTGTCCGGGACGGCTGTGGCAATCACAACACCCCTACCCCAGGATTCTTCAATGGCAGAACCAAATATGCAGTATACGGTCCCAGCTCACAAGCACAGTACTGTATGAAATGAGGCAACTGGTGAGATTACACTTGAAAAATTGCAACTGGTTGCCAAAAGAGTTAGAAGGCCAGGAAGAGGCAATCAACCCAGGCGAGGCCATCCATCTGCCCATTATTCTACCGGGCCTGTGTGTACCAGTGCTGTCACTAATAATCCAGAATCCACTTGTACTGCCAAACCAAAATGGGTGGATGATGTTGACAGGGCAACGAAATATAAAGGTGGAACTTTCCCCATTTTTGGCCAGACTGGAAGCAGTTAAACTGTCTCTCAGAGCTGCTATCCAAGCGGTAGCACCTCTCTGACTGTCCACAGAAAGAGGAGATCAAGAGCCTTCCCTGCTCGGTGCATGGTGGGCAGTGGTAGGGGGGAGTACCCTGGTCTCTGTTGCTACTTCAACAATTAATAATGATGGATATGCAAGGTCACAAGGGGCCACATGTACAATAGTCTGTGAACACAGATGTTTTCACCACCAGGAGGTCAGCTCTGGGTGTCATGGGGCTGGAGCTGGAGCCCTTATTCAAGGCAGGAAGGATTTACCCGTCATTACTCTGCTGCCTGCGGCTTGACCCGATGATTGTGTTGACTGGAGTTCCAGGGTTGCGCAGAGGGCAGAATGAAACCCATGTTACTCCACGTTACTCCACAGTACTTTATTCCACTCTATGCCACTTTACTAGATGCCACTCTACTCCACTATATGACACACCATTCTACTCTTAGACTTGCAGTTGACTCCACATCACCTAATGATATACCACTCCACTCTATGCCAAAACACTCTACGCCACAGCACCATGCGAGATGATACTCTACAGCAATCCACTCTATGCCACTGCACAACATGCCAGTACACTCTACGCCACTAAGCTCTAAGACACTGTACGCCACACCACTCCAGTCTAAGACACACTGCTTCACGACAGGCCACTTCACTCCACGAGATTCCACGACACTCCACAACATGCTACTCTAGGACATGCCACTCCACTCTACAACACTCCGCTGGATGACACTCCACTGTATGACACAACACTCCACTCTACGAAATGCCAATCTATGACATAGCACTCAACTCTAAGACACCTTATGACACGCCACTGCACTATACAGCACCCTACTCCACTTTATGTCCCTCCACTTTACGTAACTCTACTCCAATCTACGACAACCCACTCCACTTTATGAAACGCCACTCCTCTCTACGAAACGCCACTCCACTTCTCTGTACGACACGCCACTCTTGGCCCCTCCACTCTAAGATACTTTATGATACTCTGGGACATTCCACTCCACTCTACTCTATGACACGCTGTTTAACTCTACATTACTGTACTTCACTCTATGCACCTCCACTCGATGCCACTCTACTCCAGTCTACGAAACTGTACAACACACCACTCCACATCACACCCTTCCACTCTACAGCACACCACTCCATGACACACCAAACCCCTCCATTCTGAGACACTCCATGACACGCTACTAAGGCATGCCACTCTACCATATTATACAACATGCTACTCCACTCTACAACACACCACTCTACAACACTCTACTCCATTCTATGCCTCACCACTTTAAAACAGTCTACAACATGCCACTCCACTCTATAACATTCCACACCACTGCACTCGAAACGCCACATCACTCCACTCTACGACACTGCACTCTATGACACACCACTCCACTTTATGTCCCTCCACTTTAAGACACTGTATGCCACGCCACTCTATTACATACCACTCCACAACACGCCACTCCATGACATGCCACTTCACTCTACGCCATTCCACCCTATGGCACGCCACTCCACTCTATGAAATACCACTCCACTCTACGGCACTCTAGGACACTCTACAATTCGCCACTCTATGACATCTCACTCCGCTCTACGCCACCCCACCCCACTCCACTCTACTATACAACACGCAACCCCATTCTACGACAGTCCACTCCACTCTACGTCACTCCACTCTATGAGAGGCCGATCCACTGTACGAGAGGCCACTCCACTCTACTACTCTACTAGATGCCGCTCCACTCTACGAGAGGTCGCTCCACTCTACGACATGCCGCTTCACTCTACGACATGCCGCTCCACTCTACGACAGGCCGCTCCACTCTACGACAGGCCGCTCCACTCTACGACAGGCCGCTCCACTCTACGACAGGCCGCTCCACTCTACGACAGGCCGCTCCACTCTATAACAGGCAGCTCCACTCTACGACAGGCCGCTCCACTATACTTTATGATACTGACACTCTATACAAAACTCCACTCAACGCCACTCCAGTCTACGACATGCCACTTCACTCTACGCCCCTCCACTCTAAGCCACTCTATGACACGCTACTCCACTCTACACCATTTCACTCTTCAATACTCTACTACAGAGCCCGATTGAGAACTGGCACCTATCATAGGTTGATAACATTCCCAGATAGCAATGATTGGTCCTCAAATCTAATTAAATGTCCTTGTGATGACCTTGCAATGCAATCATCAATACATTGTGTTCTTTTTTGTAAGTTTTACATTTGGGGAAGAAAGAAATATTTGATTCCCCTCCTTAAGATCTGGGGTTTAAGGCAGTGTAGACCTGCGTATTTAAAGTTGCTTTTATTAGAAGATGAAATAACTATTAACGCCGTATCCAAGTTTTTAAAATTTGCAATTCGGTGTAGATCTACTATGGATTAATTTTTAGTGCCTGTTTTCATGTTAGTCATCCCCTTTATGATGTACTCAAGTTGTATGTATTTCGATTTTTATTCTTGTATTTTTAACTGTATTTATTCTTATTGTGCTTTTATGATTTTAACTCTAAAATCGAATAAAGCTATCTTTGACTTGACTTGACTACTCTACTACACTCTATGCCCCTCCCCTCTATGCCTCTCCATGATACACCACTTGACTGTAAGCCACTCAACTCTATGACCCTCCAATCTAAGACATTCTACGACATGCCACTCCAGGATTCGCCTCTCCACTCTACAACACGCAACTCTACTCTACACCACTTCACTATACAACATGTACTCCAGTCTATGCCCAACCACTCTACTCCAGTTTATGATACCCACTCTACAACACGCCACTCGAACCTTCGACATGTTGCTCCACTCTACGTCCATCCGCTCTGAGACACTTTATGACATGCCACTTCAATCTACTTTATTACAATATCTCTACGTCACTGAAATCTACATCGCTATGACATGCCACTCGACACTATGACGTGCCATTTCACTCTAGGACACGCCACTCCACTGCATGATACTCAACGGCACTACACTCTACGAGATGCCATTCAAGTCTATGACATGCCAGTTAACTCTACATCCTTACAACGTCTACATGAGCCCCCTCGCGGCCATCGCACGCCAACACAACCTCAACATAATCTCCTACGCCGACGACACCCAGCTGATCCTCTCCCTGACCAACGACCCCGCCGCCGCCAGAGCCAATCTGCACGAAGGGATGAAAGATGTAGCCGAGTGGATGACGACCAGCCGCCTGAAACTGAACTCAGACAAGACGGAGGTCCTCATCCTGGGCCCCTCGCCCTCCGCCTGGGACGACTCCTGGTGGCCCCCCGCCCTGGGCACCGCACCCAAACCGACAGACCACGCACGCAACCTGGGCTTCATCCTGGACTCCTCCCTCTCCATGACCAGGCAAGTCAACGCCGTCTCCTCGGCGTGCTTCAACATCCTACGCATGCTACGGAAGATCTTCTGGTGGATCCCCACCGAGACCAGGAAGACCGTCACCCAGGCCCTCGTCACCAGCCGACTGGACTACGGCAACGCCCTCTACGCCGGTACCACCGCCAAGCTCCAGAAGAGACTCCAGCGGATCCAGAACGCCACAGCCAGACTCATCCTCGACATCCCACGAAACAGCCACATCTCCGGACACCTGAGAGACCTGCATTGGCTCCCCGTCAACAAAAGAATCACCTTCCGTCTCCTCACCCACGCACACAAAGCCCTTCACGACCAAGGCCCGAGCTACCTCAACAACCGAATCAACTTCTACGCTCCCAAACGCCACCTCCGATCAGCCAGCCACGCCCTCGCCACCGTCCCCCGCATCCGAAGAGCGACAACAGGAGGAAGGTCCTTCTCCTACCTGGCCGCCAAGACCTGGAACTCCCTCCCGACCGACCTGCGCCTGACCCAAGACCACCTCTCCTTCAGGAAGAAGCTGAAGACCTGGCTGTTCGAGCAGTAACGGCACCCCCCCCCCCCCAAGCGCCTTGAGACCCTACGGGTAAGTAGTGCGCTCTATAAATGCCTTGATTGATTGACAATCTAACACACGTCACTCCACTCCAGACTAAGACATGCCACTGTACTACACTCTACGACACGCCACTCCATTACGCTCCATTCTACAACACTCCTCGTCACTTTACTATACGACACGCCACTCCACGACATTCCCTCTACCACACTCCATTGTATGAAACACCACTCCACTCTACGACACTCAACTCTTCACCACTCTACAACGCTGCACTCCACTCTATGCCCCTCCACTCTACACCACTCTACTCCAGTCTACAACATGCCACTTCACAAAACTTCACTCTACGACATACCCCTCCAAGGCCCCTCCACCTTAAGACACTCAACGCCACGCCACTCAAACTCACCACTTGATTGTACTCTATGACACACCACTTCACTTTACAACAAGCTATTCAACTTTATGACACTGCACACCACTTGACTCTAAGATACTCTACAAGACGCTACTCCACTCTAGTCTAAGACACGCTTCTCGACTTTATGGCACTCCACATCGTTGTACTCCACTGTACAATACGCCACTTCACAACACTCTTTGACACACCAGTCCACTCCACGCAATTCCACTCTATGCCTCTGCACACTATGCCACCCCACTCTACGCCACTGTATGAGAAGATACTCTACGACACTCCACGCCAATCCACTCTACACCCATCCACTCTAAAACAATTTACGCCACTCCACTCTACAACACACCACTCCACTCCACTCTCTTCTACAACAAGCCATTCCACTCTACGACATGCCACCCCTCTCTAAGACAGTCCACTAAACTCTACAACACTCCATGCCACACCACTCAACTTTACCACACACCTCTCCACTGTACAGCATTCCACTCTACTTTATGACACACCACTCCACAACATGCCTCTCCACTGTATGACACTCCACAATACTCCACTCTATGACATGTCACTCCACAACACACTACCCCTCTATACACACGCCACTCTACTCCTCATTATGACACACCACTCTATAACATAGCACTCCACTATACAACACTGTACTCCACTCTATGCCTCGCCACATTATGCCACTCCACAACACTGTATGACACACCACTGCACCCTAAGACATGCCACTCAACTCCATTCAATGACACATATCTCCACACTACACCACTCAACTCTAAGACACTGTACAACACAGCACTCTAGACTTGCCTCTCCACTCTAGGATACGCTATGACAGGCCACTTCACTCTACGCCATGCCAGTCTAAGACACTCTACGACACGCCACTCCACTCTACTTTACAACATGGCACTCCACTATACGACACTCCATGACAGTCCACTGAACGGCACTCCACTCCGTGAAACGGCACTCAAGTATATGACATGCCACTCCACTAAATGCCCCTCCACTTTAAGACACTCTATGTCATACCACTCCACTCTACAACACTCTACCCAACTCTATGACCATCCACTCCATACCACTCTACAATACGCAACTCCACTCTATGAAACTCCACTCTACAACACGCCACTCCACTCAACTCCACGCAACTTCTCTGTACAAAACGACAATCTATGCCCCTCCACTCTAAGATACTCCAGCACCGGCCACTCCACTCTACTCTACAACACGCTACTCTACAATGCTGTACTCCGTTCTATGTCCCTCCACTCCACCCTTTGACATGCCACTCCACTGTAAGCCCCTCCAATCTGAGATACTCTATGACATTCCACTCAATGACAAGCAAGTACACTGTACTCTATTACACGCCACTCAACTCTACAACAATCTACTTTATTTCCCTCCACTCTGCTACACTTTTACATTATGAAATGCCACTCCATTGCACGCCACCCCACAACAGACCACTCCACAACACTCTACTCCACTCCACTCTATGCCCCTCCACTCTACAACATGCCACTCCACTCCATGAAACGGCACTCCAATCTACAACATGCCACTCCACTCCACTCTATGACATTCCACCCCACCCCACTTGACACACCACTGCACAACACGCCTCTCCACTCTATGACATGCCACTCCACTCAATGCCACTCCACTGTTGCCCCTCCACTCTAAGACACTCCACTATGCCACTCCACTTTACTGTATGACACGCCACCGCACGGCACTCCACTATACAAAATTCTATTCCATGCCACGCTACTGCACTATATAACACGCCACTCATCTCTACTGTACAACACTCCACTCTATGACACTCCATGGTACCACACTACATGTCACTCTACTCAACAACACACCACACCACTGCACTCTATGACATGCCACTACACTCTAAGACACTGTATGGCACGCCACTATTGAAACCACTCCACTGCACGCCACTACCCTCTACTCTACTGCACGCCACTCAATGGCACTCTGCAACATGCCACTTCATTCTACACTCCTCCACTCTAAGACACCCAACGATAAGCCACTCCACTCTACTCTATGGCATGCCACTCTACAGCACAGCACCCCAATCTACGACAGTTCACTCTACTCTACGCCACTCCACTCTAGGATCGGTCACTCTACTCTATGATAGGCCACTCCACTCTATGATAGGCATCTCCAATCTAAGGCACTCCACTCTATGACATGTCTAATTCACTCTACTTTATGACATGACACTCCACTGTAAGACATTTCAGGCTAAAGCATGTCACTCCACTCCACTCTACACCATTCCACTCTACTCAAGTCTACGAGATGCCACTATACCACACGCCACTCCACAACATGCCACTTCACTATATGACACTTCACCCCACTTCACTGTACGCCACTCAAATCTCTGCCCCTCCAGTTTAAGACATTCTAAGACACGCCACTCTAGTACATGCCACTCCACTCTACTCTTGACACTCCACATCATTCCACTACACAACACTGTACGACACACTATGCCACTCTACTCCAGTCTAAGACATGCCACTTCACCCCACTCTATAACATGCCAAGCCATTCTATGACACACCACTCCACGATACAGCTCTCCATGCCACTCCACGCCACTCTGAAGCATGCTACTCCAAGTCCCTCCGTTCTGATACACTGTACGACATGCCACTCTATGACACTCAACTCTACCATAGGACTCACTCTACACTACACCAATCAACTCTACAACACTCCTCTCCACTCTATGCCCCTCCACTCTACGACATGCAACTCCATGACACGGCACTCCACTATACGACATGCTACTCGAGTCTATGCCTCTCCACCCTTTGCCCCTCCACTTTATGCCACTCTACTCCAATGTGTGACACTCCACAGCATGCCACTTCACTATATGGCATGCCAGTCCACTATATTATGTGCCAGTCCATTCCATGACACTACATTTCATTCAACTCTACACACGCCACTCCACTCTACACCATGGTACTCTATGATACTCCACTCTATGCCACTACACTTTAAAACACTCAACTTCACTCTAAGACACTCTACTCCTCCCTATGCCACTCCACAACACTTTATTCTACTCTATGCCCCTCTACAACACTGTACTCCACTTGACTACACTCTACGCAATTCCCTCTAAACCACGTCATGCCAGTTTACTCCACTCTACTCTGACACACTACTGAACTCTACTGTACTCCACTCTACTCTACTCTATGCCACTAAACTCTACCTCACTTCTCTACCCTACTTAATGATACTCCACTTGAAGACACTCTACGAGACACCACTCTATGACATGCCACACCCTCCTACTCTATGACACATCACTCCACAACACATTACTCTATGCCCCACCAATCTACTACAATGATTGATAAGGCACTCAATGACATGCTACTCAACGACATGCCACTCTACGACATGCCACTCTACGAAATGCCACTCCATGACACTCCACATCAAGCCACTCCACTGTGCAGCACTCTACTCCATTCTATGCCAATGCACTCTATTCCACTGTATGTCATTCCACTCTGCGATAATCCACTCTACGACAATTTCCTCAACTCAACACTCAGCTCTATGACACTCTACTCCACTCTTCCACTCTATGACACTCTTCTCGATGACACTCCACAGTATGACACGTCACTCTTCTCTATGCCACTCCACTCTGAGACAATCTATGACATGCCACTTCACGACATGCTACTCTACAACATGCCAAATACGACATGCCACTCTAAGACATGCCACTCCATGACACTCCATATCAAGCCACTCCACTGTGCAGCACTCTGATCCATTCTATGCCAATGCACTCTACTCCACTGTATGACATTCCATCCTGGGATGCTCCACTCTACGACCATTTTCTCTACTCGACACTCCGCTCTACTCCACTCTATGACACTCTTCTCGATGCCACTCCACTCTATGACACGTCACTCCACTCTATGCTACTCCACTCTGAGACAATCTATGTCATGCCACTCTATGACACACCACTCCACTCTACGCCACTCAACTCTACGACACCATGACACTCTACGACCCACCACTTTACTCTATGACATGCTATTCCACCTCACTCCATGCCATTCTACTCTATGACTTGCCACTCCACACTTCTCCACTCCACAGAATAACACACCACTCCACAATATGACATGCCAGTGCACTCGACACTCCATGCTACTCCACTCTAAGACACGCCACTGTAAGAGATGTTCTATGACACTCCACTCTATACTACTACACTCTACGACACTCTATGCTACTCTACTCTAAGACACCCTACTGCACTCTAAGAAACTGTATGTCACTCGACTGCACTTTACGCAACTCCCCCATCCTCAATCCAAGCTACTTTACTCCACTCTATGACACACTACTGCACTCTTCTCCACACCACTGTACAACACTCTACTCCACGCTATGCCACAGAACTCTACTACAATCTACGACACTCTTTTGCACTCTACTGTTTGATACACCACTCTGACACTCCACAACACTCTACTCCATGCCCATCCACTCCACTATATGACACATTGTGATTCACCACTCCACTCTATGACACGCCACTCCACTCTATGACACGCCACTCCACTCTATGACACGCCACTCTACTCTGTGACACGCCACTCTACTCTATAACACACCACTCTACTCATGACAATCCACTCTATGACACTACACTTTAAGACACTCAACTTCACTCTAAGACACTCTACTCCTCCCTATGCCACTCCACAACACTTTATTCCACTCTATCCCCATCTACAACACTGTACTCCACTTGACTACACTCTACGCAATTCCCTCTAAACCACGCCATGCCAGTTTACTCCACTCTACTCTGACACACTACTGAACTCTACTGTACTCCACTCTACTCTACTCTATGCCACTAAACTCTACCTCACTTCTCCACTCTACTTAATGATACTCCACTTGAAGACACTCTACGAGACACCACTCTATGACATGCCACACCCTCCTACTCTATGACACATCACTCCACAACACATTACTCTATGCCCCACCACTCTACTACAATGATTGATAAGGCACTCAATGACATGCTACTCAACGACATGCCACTCTATGACATGCCACTCTACGAAATGCCACTCCATGACACTCCACATCAAGCCACTCCACTGTGCAGCACTCTACTCCATTCTATGCCAATGCACTCTACTCCACTGTATGTCATTCCACTCTGCGATAATCCACTCTACGACAATTTCCTCTACTCAACACTCAGCTCTATGACACTCTACTCCACTCTTCCACTCTATGACACTCTTCTCGATGACACTCCACAGTATGACACGTCACTCCACTCTATGCCACTCAACTCTGAGACAATTTATGACATGCCACTTCACGACATGCTACTCTACAACATGCCAAATACGACATGCCACTCTAAGACATGCCACTCTATGACACTCCATATCAAGCCACTCCACTGTGCAGCACTCTGATCCATTCTATGCCAGTGCACTCTACTCCACTGTATAACATTCCATCCTGGGATGCTCCACTCTACGACCATTTCCTCTACTCGACACTCCGCTCTACTCCACTCTATGACACTCTTCTCGATGCCACTCCACTCTATGACACGTCACTCCACTCTATGCTACTCCACTCTGAGACAATCTATGTCATGCCACTCTATGACACACCACTCCACTCTACGCCACTCAACTCTACGACACCATGACACTCTACGACCCACCACCACTTTACTCTAGGACATGCTATTCCACCTCACTCCATGCCATTCTACTCTATGACTTGCCACTCCACACTTCTCCACTCCACAGAATAACACACCACTCCACTATATGACATGCCAGTGCACTCGACACTCCATGCTACTCCACTCTAAGACACGCCACTGTAAGAGATGTTCCATGACACTCCACTCTATACTACTACACTCTACGACACTCTATGCTACTCTACTCTAAGACACCCTACTCCACTCTAAGAAACTGTATGTCACTCGACTGCACTTTACGCAACTCCCCCATCCTCAATCCAAGCTACTTTACTCCACTCTATGACACACTACTGCACTCTTCTCCACACCACTGTACAACACTCTACTCCACGCTATGCCACAGAACTCTACTACAATCTACGACACTCTTTTGCACTCTACTGTTTGATACACCACTCTGACACTCCACAACACTCTGCTCCATGCCCATCCACTCCACTATATGACACATTGTGATTCACCACTCCACTCTATGACACGCCACTCTACTCTATGACACGCCACTCTACTCTATGACACGCCACTCTACTCTATAACACATCACTCTACTCATGACAATCCACTTTATGACACACCACTCGACTTTATAACACCACTACCTTCTATATCACACCTCTACAAAACAAACTTAAACTCCACAAACATTGGAAATACTAAATTTGTAGTTATAACCAAAAGTTATATTAGTGCACTACCAAAAACTCAATATGACTTGTGCACCTCTGTACAGTTACAAAGACTAATTAAACGATAATTTGTACTTTCCCCATTTACTGCTTATACCATTTCAAATTACATCACTGCTATATCTAACTATTCGGCTGTATATATTGTAACAACTGTGGTGGTATTATACGCCTAACCTTTTTATTACCCCACACATCTGCCAGTTGCAAGCATAGCACTTATATACACAACTAGTTGACCTTTTGACTACTCTTGTTGTACTAACTTAGCATGTAATTAGGGCACTCGCCTGACAGTTAGCTACTTGTTTCAATAGTAGCCACATATTATTCTGTTATTCTTTATATTCATTCCACCTCAATATGAATTTGTGACCACATACATTCATTTACGTGTTCAGTAATGGCGCTCTAACAGGCACCAAGCCTCCCCAATTGCTAGTAACCATTACAGGATTGTCGGTTACTCCATTGGCACCGTTTTACTAATGATTTAATTAGATATACGCTGCTATGCAATATCATGCCATAATTGTTATGTTGCACAATGAAATTTAATTTGCATTTAACTGTTCTATTGTTTGTATACCTTCGTACTCATATACTAACACGTTACAAGATGGCCGCCACAATTTTGTCATTATTTTGCTATTGTCAGCACACATGCGCAACGTCATTTGGAGTCTGTTTTCCATTGCTATGCTCAACCATAGCCTATGTAAATCATGCAGCTCTGATGCAACAATTGTGTGAACAAGACATATATATATGTATACTGAAAATGCAAAAATAAAAAACAGACCCTGAATACTCTTCTGTTCAATTGAACATTCCTCAAACCAAACACCCCATATCAAGCAAAAGCAATTGCTGCCAACATTGCAAATAAATCTTTAAAAAACACATTAAAAAAACTGTGATGCAACAGCCAAAGGGGAAATTTTGGAAAGAAACATTAAAGAATGGTTGTCATTCAAGAAGAACAATACTCAGGACATAATCAATATTATTACTTCAACTAACATATCACCATTGGTCAGTGGTCCTCAAACGTTTTAATGCTGTGTCCCCCTCAAGGGTAAAAAATATTTTTTTTAGCCCCTCTCAGAATTTTTCACAACTATTCTATTAAATTGGCAATATTTAAATATGTCTAAAGTGATTAAAACCTTGCAGTTAAGTACTGTTATCTCTTTCAAAAAGGTAATCAAATACATGATTGCCAAACATACTATTCTGGTCAGTTAGGTCTCACAATAGTGTACAATTATTCACAGTGTGATTATCAGAAATAGGAGGGGGGGAGGTTAGAAGAATATTTGGAGTCCCATCCCCTTTGACACATACTCCCAGCCAGGATACAGGTATATAAATGACAAAACAACGTAGTGATGGCCCATTAGAGAGTTGTTAACTGCAGTTTAATATGCTGTTTAATATTTTCTTTGTTTAAAACAAAACGCTTATCAGCATGATGCCTCTTTTGGCCAGAGCCAGGTGCCCTGGATCACTGAAGGCTACCCCCAGGGGGGCCCGCCCCTCAGTTTGAAGACCTCTGCCATATGTAGACAATAACATCACTGCAAACTTGCAAAAATTATGTGTCAAGAACATTGCCCTTCTAACCCTCAAAACAGAAATGATGTAGGAATATTCAGATCAGCACTAGAATTGGGACAGATTACCCCTCTCATCAAAGAGTATAACCCAGCGCAAATGGACTTTCGGAACTTGAGGCCAGTCTTCAAACTAACCTCTAAAAATCATTGAAAAGGCCATCACTGTCACAAATTTCTAACAATGACTTCAAACTTGCATCAAAGACGATTGTGACTTATATGCAGTATGGAGACTGCAACCCTCAAAAGAGTGTATAATATGCTCTGGACAATGGTGATGCGTGCCTTTTGGTACAACTAGCTCTAACAGCAGCTTTGGACACCTTTGAATATGACAAACTACTCTCCACAATCTCCGTTAAATTGGTAATCAAGGGTCAAGTACTACAATGGTTTGCATCTTTCGTCTCTGAAAATGTGGTAAACTATGTTCCTTCACATCTCCTTCCCTGCCAGTAAAATAGGGTGCACCACAAGGTTTCGTCATTTCACCTTTAGTATTCAGTCTATACATGGAGCTTGATAGTGAGGTGATACAAAGAGAGAAGACTCTTATCTACCACATCAGACATCGCAGCTTTAAATTCATCCCTAGAATATCTGATGGACTAGATGGGGTCCTTTGTCTTCTACTCTTGTAAAAGGACACATCACCACCAGTCCACAAATGTCTCCTTCAAATTTCAGACTTTGTTATTTCTCCCAAACTGTTCCCTTCAGCCAAATCATTGAGATTCACCACATATGAGCATTTCACAGCACATCTTGCAAAAACTTCCTATTGGACTTGGCCCTTTTTGCAGGGTCATCCCAGAACTTTTTGCCTTCCTCCTGTATTTTTTCTGACTTGTTGGTGGTGGTGGTTTTATGACTTTGGGCACTTTATCACTGCTGATCAGTGCTAAAGTGCATATGCTCTCTTGTAAACTTAGTAAGATTTGTCTGCACCTGTTTGGCATATTTAATTTACCTGTAAGTCCTTTGTACAGTGGTATCCCATATACCCAGGGCCTGTAAATTAAATGCTACTGGTGGGCTTACAGCGCTGCTTGCGCCACCCATCGAAGTAGCCTTTCAAACCTGTCTCAGGCCTCTGCCACTGCAGGGCCTGCATGCGCAGTTTACTGCCGCCGTGACATGGCATATAAAGTGGTTGCCACATCTGCAACTCCCCCTTTTACTACATATAAGTCACCCCGAAGGCAGGCCCTAGTGAGCCCTATGGGCAGGGTGCTGTGTAGGTAAAAGGTAGGGCATGTGCCTTAACTGTGTGGCATGTCCTGGTAGTAACAAACAGCCTATTTGGGTTCTCACTCTCATAAGTTTGCATTGGGGATTCCCTGATATGTGCTTCAGTGGTAATTTGTGATCTGAGAGGAGTAGTGTGACCATGTTTCATATTTTTGGAAAAGTAGTGATAAATCCTGCTTATTGGTGAAAGCAGATTTATTATTACTATTTTAGAACTGCCACTTTCAGAAGGCATTTCAGTGTGATCATGTGTCTTTGTGCCTCTGCTGGTTTGTGAATTGACTGTCTGTTTTTGGAGTGACAGAGACAGGGTATGTAAATTCTCTTCAGACAGCCACTGGGGGGTTGAGGTAGGGCACGCCTTTCCTGGATGAGTCAGGGCTGGGCTGAATAGACCTGGGCTGTATTAGAGTAGTGGGAGGAGATTCCTCTGCACCTGATTAGACCTGGTCGGCCCTGAACTATGCTGTCTCCACCTCCTGCCAGGAAACTACAATAGTGAGGACAGAACTGGTTTGGACTGGGCTCAGAGCCATCTGCCACCAGAAAATTAAAGACATTGGGACTATAAGTAAAGGGGTTGTGACCCCACATAAAATGAAGAGCACCGTGTTGCCTGGGAACCAGACGCTGCTGGTACCATATGTTGCCCAAGAGGATTGCTGGGATACCAGGGAACATCCATCTGGACATTGTCTTTGTGGGCCGGCCTGACCCTGCTTCCTGCTCGGGGTCCGAGTTACCTCTCAATGCTTTGTGGCTTGCCCTGGGTGCTGGCCTGTTGCCCCTTTTGCTTGGAGGGGAAGCCCTTGAGGAGCACTGTGTAGGAAGTCCTAGAACTAGCACGCTCAGCGCTGCTCGTGCCTCGTGTGTACCAGTGAAGTGAGGGGAGAGCTGAGGCAGGAAGTGCTCACCCTCTCGCCTTTCTGCTGTCTCTCCATTGGTACAGGTGACTGGGGTTTGGCTGTTTGGCTCCAGGCTGCCCACCGACCCAACCAAAAAGGGAAACCGGAGCCTCGCAGGCTCACATCAGCCCAGTCCAAAGGAGTTCGCAAAGCAGAACAGGGCCGGCGGAGACTTCGCTCCGTGTCCCGCCTGCAGGGGGCGTGGTGCTGCCGAGGAGCCCCACGGGAAGCAGAGCGTGTCGCGTCTCTACCATTGCAGCGAGCCCGAGAGAGTGGAGATGGGAGACATTGCTCCGTGTTTTACCTGCCCAATGGGGTTATATGTGATGGTGGCCTAAAATATGCGCACATATTACAATTGGATGTCCTCACCATGGGTTGGTGATGTGTGCAATCTAAGAATATTCATCCCATTGCCCTGCTTATTATTCATGTGTCATACTGAGCAGTTTATGCCCTGATGTGGATATATGTGATGTTATATTGCCAGGAAGAATATTTCCATAATGTGTCCATATTGCAAGTGTTTACTATGGTGCACTGCTAATGATGTGTATGCATAATGTTTTATGCTAAAGGTAGTCCTACCAGTAGTTACTAGGTGGTGCTAACTGGGATGTTTATGACCATGACCCGATTGGTCAAGTGAATTATGTAATCCCTGTGAAGTGCCTTGTGATGTAATGTAGTTTTTATGGATAATACAAAGGAAATTTTTATATAACCTTGTGTGGAGTCTCTTGTGTGGTGTGCTTAGTGTGTCACTGTTGTTTGAATGTGTTGCTCAAACGCTTTACACAGTGCCTCTGGGATAAGCTTGACTGCTCTGCCAAGCTACCAAGGGGGTAAGCAGGGGTTATCTTCAGTGTGTAACTCCCTTGCCCTGACTCGAGTGGTGGGTTCTGCCTGGCTTAGGTGCATACCATAGCCAACTAGAAACCTTATTCCTAACACTGCCTCATTTCAGCTATTCCTACTTAGGAAACAGAACATTGACATCTCTAACACTACTTCAACACAGCACTGTCGGTCATTGCCTTCTCTCAGCTGGAAAGGTGTACTTGTCTCCACAAATCAACCTTTCCTGTCAAACCCATTCTCCATTCAACAGCTTACTTTTTAAAAGGTGCAAAAAGATCAGATCACATAACCACCATCAGAGTGTTCTACATTGACTTCCTCTAGGAAGAAGAATTAACTTTATAGCGGCTTGCATAACAAGCACAGTGCTACATATTAGCCTGCCAAGACACCCAAATCAAGAACCAATGTCCTGAGTTTTTGTTATCGCTCCTTGTGAACTGCTCTGAAGCAGATAGTTCTGAGCTATATAAATGTCTTAATAAATAATATAAATAAATAAATGCAGATCTGTAAGAAATATGGCAGACAATTAGTGACAGTGGTAAGTTTTGGTATATCAGGTTTTGTGCCGATCCATCCAGGGGTTTCGGGGGTGGGGGGAATTAAGAATAAGTGGGGGGAAAAACGTTAGTTCCCCACAGGAATTTTAGCTGCCCGCTACAAAACAAAATGCTAAATGGAACTACACAATACCACTTTGGGCCAAACATAAAATAAACCAAGTGAATGATATTTTCATGCAACAACATTCTTTAAAGTCATTCTTAGAAATACAACTGCGCCGGCCACCCGCGTGGTCTTTGGAGTGTGGAAGGAATTAATGGTTAAGATGGGGTGGTGGAAACAATTGACAAGGAAGACTCCTCTTTGGCAGAGTGGTCTTATGCCATAAGTGTTCACATTAGTGGGGTTTAAGCAATGGGACACCATAGGAATTTCCATGTTGGGGAATGTCATGCACGGTACCATGGTGAAATCCTTTCAAGAGCTCAGAAACGAGTATGCCATGCCACATACACAATTTTATAAATACCTGTAACTGAGACATGCCCTATCCCCATACACTGCGCACTTAGACTCTCTTCCGGAGTTCAACCCAATTGAAGCAAAGGTATTTATGGGAGATTTAGGGGATCATAAAACTGCAAAGATATATCAAACTTTAGTGACAAACCTATCCACGACTTTAGATTCAATGAGGGAAAAATGGCAGACGGACTTGAGTCCCCTTGATAGTGACGATTGGACAGAGGCCCTGGAATCCCCGAGTGGTGCAGCAATAGCATCTTGCCTCAGACTTATCCAGTTTAAATATGCTCACCGTGCCTATTTAACTAGATACCGGCTTTGGAGGGCGGGGCTGATAGCTTCCCCTATGTGCCTGTGATGTGGCAGTGAGGAAGGCACACTTCTGCATATGATTTGGGGGTATACTACGCTGGGCAGGTTTTGGAGGGGAGTTACTCGTTGTTTATCAGAAGTGTTGGGTTGGGACATACCTCTCTCACCTAAGCTTGCACTGATGCATATCACGGACGAAATTGGGGGAAATATCTATAAAAGACATCTGTTATTCTTAGGCTTTACCCTGGCAAAAAGGGACATAGCGAGGGCATGGAAGGATCCGCCTCCGCCCAGATTAGTTGCCTGGAAGGTGGATCTTGACTGGTGTATGGGCCTGGAACAGCCTATATTCAAAGCGCAGGGTTGCCCGCAAAAGCAATTTAAAATATGGAAACGATGGGTAGATTACAGGGGTCTCCTACTAGAACCACCCCCACCACCGCCGGCAGAAGTAGAAACCATATGAGGCTATTTCACAGGTCAATCATGTTGATACACTAGATTATGACATACATAGATGGAATTGATGGATATGACCATTGTTCTACTATGTGGTACATGACACAGTTGTTTGTAATGTTAGGGGCTGTCATTTGCAGACCCAAATTGCCTATTTCCTTGTTTTGTAAATACTATATAGAAGTCACCTGCTCCGAAACTATCACACTGTATAATCTAAACATTTGCTTCTTTGTAACATATGTGATTACTTTATCTGATGACTCAATAAAAAGAGTTTTGAAAAAAAAAAGGCATTCTTAGAAATACAACAAGAATTAGGACTCCCTTCTTCACAACTCTCTAGATATAATCAGCGTACAGATGCCCTTTCATCAATAATGAAAACAAACCAAAACATAACCTTCAAATTCCCAATTACACCATATATACATGTGGAAGAATTTCAAGGGAATTGTCTCTGGTCTACATAACATCTTCGCTGAATATTCATTCTCTAATGACACCACTTCCACATTACAACAGTGATGATCTTTATGATCAAATATACAATTGTTGGATGAGGTTTGGGACACCTTACTGGAAAACTACAATAGAGGGCTCAGAGATTCTCAACTTAAATGTAGTCATTTTAAAATATTGCATCGCTGGCACTGGCCACCCTCTAAGTTATATCAAGCCAGATTAAGCCCTGACTCCCTCTGTTGGAGATGACAGGAAGCTGATTTTGACTTTGTTCATATATTGTGGGGATGTCATAAAACGAGTACTTTTTGGTTTTCGATTGAGAAATATTTAAATGACTGCCCTCCCATTAACATTTCCTTATCTGCACAGTTGTCGCTTTTGCATGATATTTTGGATGTATCCCCCATGTCAATACACACTTATGAATGGCTTTCCACAGCCCTTGGTCTTGATAAAGTCAACATACTATGTTTTTGGAAGATAAATGTACTCCTGACAATTCATTCCTAGTTTGAAGATATGTATGAAGTGGCAAAATTTGAGAAAATGATTAATAAACTAAAGGATAACTTACAAAAATGTTATTGTGTTTGGGGCCCTTTTCTGGAACTACACTAGTTATAACATAGTTATCGCATATTTATTTAGGAGTATAGCTATCATGTATGTTTTATTCACTCAAGTGTTAGTAAATATATTCAAAAGATATGTTGAGATAATTATTTTCATATACATGTGACTGACATACTTGGATGTTCTTTGTTCTTTCCTTTTCTTATTCAATTTATCTTCAAATGTATCATTTGTATTTTAAGCATGATTATATTTATATGCTGAACATAGCCAGTTTTAGTTCTGGAATATTAATACAAATTGGAGAAAAAAAGGAACTACACAATACTTGACATAAGGCTAGGATTGTACTCAGAAGATGGATTTTGATTTTTGGTAGAAAAACATTTATGTTGAGAGGTTTGTTTTTCAAGAATGTGTTGGATGGGCTTAGATAGTTAATTAACAGTATATCTAACAGTATATCTTGACCATTAATTTGTGAAACATCTGCAGACCTTGGTCCTCGGACCCATATTTAAACAAGCATTTACAATGCAATGGTCTCGGCATTGTTAAAGTTAGAGTTATTGGCATTGCTCATGACATTATTTTTGTTCATGTTTTTGTTTTTAAAACATTTAAAGAAACGGCATTGTTATTTACAATGTCAATAGCTTAATCACTCTCAAAGGCAAGACCTATCGCATTTGCACCCACTCACTGAGCCACACACACACAAAGCCACCCACACACACAGAGCCACCCACACAGAGCCACTCACATAGAGCAACCCACACATAAATAGAGCCACCCACAGAGCCACCTACACACACACACACACAGTTACCGACACACAGACAGAGCCACCACGCATAGAGCCACCTACAAAAAAAGCCACCCACACAGAGCCACACACAGAGAGCCTCCCACACACACACAGAGCCACCCACACACACACAGAGCCACCCACATAGAGCCACACACACACAGCCACACACACAGAGCCACACATACATACAGAACCACACACACACATAGAGAGCCACACACATAGATCTGGACACATACACATTGATCTTGGGAGCCAAAGCAGAAGTGGCACCCACTTCACCTCCTGTTCAAATGTTAACTGGTCTCTTTGTTGCTTATGGCTGTACTCGCGTGTTAAACTGGTACTAATGGTGTAAAACCTTTGTCCATGCAGTTTTAACATGTAAAAATGACAAACTAATTAAGCAATACCATCACAAAATGCACCGCATTATGATGCATAATGTGCCTTGTAGTGCCCCATAATTTAGTCAATCCTGCAACATAATTGGCTCCTTTCCTGTTGCATAATTCAAATGGCTTTGCAGGTACCATATTGCACCAACATCACTACAAGATTAATGGGGAGCCTTAACCGTCCCAAATGTAATGTTAAGTGCGCAAAACCCAAATTAAATATGGATGAATATTTATACCATTAGCAAAACCAAATACGTAGAAATACAAATGGAAAATGCAAAAATAAAATACCATAAACTGGGAACCCTAATTATACCTGAAAGTCATACACGGGACAAATATCAGAAGATGTATCCCATCTATGTTTGCACCACAATGTTAATGCAAATATTGGTGGATAGGGCTGGTACCCAGGGCCACTCTAACGATACGATTCTGCGGCAGTGCAGTTTTCTGCACAATTATGGGTTTGCCTCATTTGCCACTTAACGAATCATCTGCTGCACAATATGCAGAAGTGTAGGTTCTAGCTGAAACAGGTCAAAAGTTACCAAATGGAAAAAACGCTGCAGCAACTGTTGCTGCGTATTAGAAGACCCTGTTCAATTGTTAACTGGTCTCTTTGTTGCTTATGGCTGTACACGCGTGTTAAACTGGTACTAATGGCGTAAAACCTTTGTCCATGCAGTATTAACATGACAAACTAATTAAGCAATACCATCACAAAATACACCGCATTATGATGCATAATGTGCCTTGTAGTCCCCCATAATTTTGTCAATCTTGCAACATAATTGGCTCCTTTCCTGTTGCATAATTCAAATGGCTTTGCAGGTACCATATTGCACCAACATCACTACGAGATTAATGGGGAGCCTTAACCGTCCCAAATGTAATGTTAAGCACGTGACGTGTGACTGCCATACTTAAGTAAATACATTCTCGCATGAACAAACCTAAGGGGCCCACACCACAGCAGGCCCAAGTCTGAATAATCACTAAGCTACGTGCACTATGTACAGCAGCGCCACATGCACAACTCGCACAGAAAAGAACTTTCCTCTGTCCAACACCTGAATCTGATCCCACTTCTTGGACCCAGCGAGACTTCTCCTCATGCCTTACATCCAAGAACCACATAAAGCACAAAGCCCGCAGCCTGCCCCAGAACCCTTAAGTCGGCTGAGAACCGCAAAAGAAAGAGTTAGGAGAACATATGGTAATACGACCTATCTCGAGACCAACACCTTCCACACAGCAAACCAATCCCAACATACACAAGGGTCCCAATCTCCAAAGCATCCCCGAGACCACAACTTACAACACCCCGCAGCATTCTTACGCAGTTTCTGCTCCTTTCACCAGATCACACCTTAAGCGCTCGCCTCCTCAACACCCACAACTTTCCAGCAACCATGAAGACCCTAAACAGCAATACTCCAAGCTCCGTACTCGCTGCTACCAGTAAGTACACCAAGCTTACACTGATCAGTCTGCTAAACATGTCTCAACGCCCGTCAGCCGGCACCAGGGGTCACGTCCTCTCCGGAACACCCACTTTAACAATCACACCCAACACAAGCTAGAGGCGGGTTTCACTCGGTGCCGATGGAGGAGCACGAACACACGCAATTGTGCGAACACCATTACTTTGTGCAAGCATTACAGCACACGCACACATCACAGCCTCCAAGCATTACAGCCACACGCACACACCACAGCCTCCAAGCATCCACATGCACACACGACAGCCTCCAAGCATCCACACGCACACATCACAGCCTCCAAGCATTACAGCCACACGCACACACCACAGCCTCCAAGCATCCTCAAGCACACACCACAGTTTCTGTCTCGGTATCCCCGGTTCCGGGGCGTGCTCTCATTTACTGTAAGTCATCATTGTAAGGCACATAGGCCCCCCTTGCGATTGCCTCGCCCCACCGAGGTGGTGCCCTGGAGAGGACTGGATCCAGCAGGGTTGCGGCCTCGGCTTCTGCTCGCCGTCCTTGCTCGGCAGCAGCAAAGGGGCCGGAGTCCAGGGCATCCGAAGTGAGGCTTTCAAGCCCAGGTTAGAAGTCAAAAGCAGCATTTCCAAACACACTTCAATGAAAGACGGCTACGATTTCTAATACAGCATTATTTAAATCATTATTATTGGCTCCGTTACGGAGCTCTCAACACAAACTAAATTGTTGCTGCTAAAGATCAGGAATTTAGTTGCTGACTCACCTGGGCATACTCCAAAATAAATTGACGCCGGGAGCCCGAGGGTCTCACTTAACCCAGACAGGAGTGTAGGGTGGGGGGGTGAGCCCAGGAAAAGGGAGGGGCCAAGAGTATGCATTAGCGCTGAGGCAAGAGAGGGCGAGGGGACAAATCACCCAAGCGGCAGGCCGCAGATTCTCCCGGAGCAGGCACATCCATCAGAGCTGCGCGTCACGTCACGGGGTAGCTTCGGCCCGCCATGAACACCACCATCTTTAGCCCGAGGAGAGGGAGCGAGCGCCAGGGGGAGGAGAGCGAACAGCGCCAGCCGGAGAGGATAGGGGGAGGAGAACAGAGCAGCAGCCGGTCACAGGAGCACCGAGGAAGCCGAGAGCAGGGGGAGGGGACGAGCACCAGCCGGGCCGTGTATGGGGTACCATGGTGGACGGGGATGACGCCATGAACACCACCATCTTTCTCCGAGGTCAAGCAGAAATGCCTCGGAGAAACGCAGCTTCATTTACGGATTCGGGGCGTGGTTTTCTTTCTCTCCTCTTCCCATTGGCTGGAATGTAAAACACGCCCCCGAATCCGAAAAAGACGGGGCTTAAATGGACAGACGCCCCTCTCCTCCAATGGCTGGCCTCTGTTTAGGAAGCCAGCCAATGGAGAAGAGGGGCGGGTTGAAGCCCCACACTAAGAAACATAAGATCTCGCCGGCGAGACTGCTCAAGCGCAGCCTACGCAGGCCGAGACCTAAAAAAGAAGAAAATCAGGTCGGAGAAAGGGGCATTTTTCCTCTCACCACTGGGGGATCCATGGTCCAGGAACAGGGCAAAGGACCCAAGAACTTTAGCTCGCCAAAAAAAGAAAATGCCTTTCCACATTGCATACAACACTTTGAAGTTTGAGAAAGAAAAGTAAATACTAATCTACAGGCTGAAAGAAGCAGAAATTTGTAAGAAGACAGAAGCTGATACCTGTCTTTGAATGCACAACAAATGTGACAAGATAGAAACAAGATTTAAAGTAATCTTTATCACTCAATCACTTTCTTAATGAACTGAACACCTGTTCGTTGCCAGCTTGCACCTCTCACGCCAGAACAGGGCAGTAGGCCCTAAAAATAGCTCGCCCTGATAAAATCTGACTCGCCATAGGGAGTGGCAGAGTAGATTTTTTTCGGTCTGCAAGTGAGACCAACTGAGAGAGTTATTCTCACCAAATCCAGCAGCTTGTTGAAGAACTAAAGAAAGCAAAAGTAAATCTAATTAGTGAAAATTGATTTCCAGCAAAATTCAAAAGAATAATCCACCACCACATCAGTCAGATCACTTTCTGAACAGTGCAGGGGCAGTACAACTCAGGCCGGTATTTAGGAGTCAGAAGAAGGAAAAAAAGCAAATGGTAACTTGTAGTACCATACCCAATGAAAGTAGTGTGGTAATATGATGGGCATGGGGTTCCCTTAAATCTTTTAGATTAATTTGCTTTCAGTGAAAGTGGGCCTATTCCTTTTCAATATTGTTTGCAGCTGATTTTGTAGTTATTTTCTGACTTGATGCTCATGTTTGAGTTACATATTTGTTGGTAGATACCAATAGCTTTTTCTGGATATATTGGCTGATTTGCTGAATGAGATGTTTAATAGTGTATGATCTCAGTAATGGAAAGATATTTTCTTCAAGGGCATGGTAGGCTGAAGAAAATATCCATAGGAATAAAGCTGATTATATTCCCCCTACATTTCACATTATCCCTTCATCTCTGTTTTTCACACAATACTCTTCAGAAAATCTTTTAATAAATGTTAATCACAGGCACAAGCCGGATTTTTTAAGTATATTAAAAAGCTGGCACCTACCCGAGATAATAATGGAGCATCTGTTCCATTAAGCAGAAAGAAAGCCTTTCTTAGGTCAGTAAATTTTCCCTTGAGTTCTGTTTCCATTGTGGATTTTTCTAAAGATCCTGAAATACAAGAGACTAATTTATCACCAGCATTTCTCCAGTGCATTATCATACATTGCAGCAGTATTTGAATATATTAGTTTTATATTGTTTGTGCAAATAGACAAAAGTAAACCACAGCAGGTAACCATACATTTTCATTTGCATAAATCCACAGCTCTAAGATTTAGAATGGGCACGCCAAATCAGTCAAGGAACTGTGCATTCAGAAAGCTCTCTGACTGACACAGTGTGTCACTTTTCTATGGTATTACAAGAAACATAATTGCATAATTTATTCACACTATTAGTAGCATATTTTCACGGTCTTTGGAGTTTATGTGGGTAATAAAAGGTGATTATCACCCATGTATCTCACAACTGGGTTTGAGACACATGGGAATTATGCCTCATCAGGCCATTATGTAACAAGCATTGGCATAGCCAATAGGTCTCGCCTTTGGGACCTTATAAGTGTTTAGCCATGTAACAGTTAATGTTGTTGCACCAAGGATATTGTGCTGCATAACTAAATACTTATAAGGTCCGAAAAGCGAGACCTATTGGCTATGTCAATGCTTGTTGCAGATTGGCGTGCAGTTTTTAGGACTGTCAGCATCCGTGCAAACTTCTCTCGTGTTTAGGTTGCTTCAGGGGTACAGCAGAGGCGCAGCTCGCCAGCTCGGGTTCCAGCGACCCCCACTCATGTCAGTGCTGGGTGAGTGGCCAGGGCTCTGGGTGGCTGGGAGGGGAGGGGGTGCGGTCATTCCTCTTAGGGCTGCTGGTGGAGAGGGAGATGTTACCAAGTCTGAGAACAAAAGGGCCAGAGCTGTTCAATTATCAGAATGGCATCTCCGCACGGCAAGTACTCTGTGATGGAGCAATGGTGGGACGGAGCGATCAGTTTGGTGATGTGACCCCCCCCTCCTGCGTGCATTGTGTGGGGTGGATGCATTGTCTGGGAGTGTTTTGCAATGGGACGGCCCCAGACCTGCGTGAGGTGCAGTGTCTCTAACGCTGGCGTAGCAAGTGTGTCATAAACCCTCGTGCAAGCAAGAAAAATACCCCCACGCCGCAGGTTTGTGGCAACATGTAACCATTCCTGGGCCACTGTGACACTGCTCCTACTGCACTAGTCCCAGCTTCGCCCTTGGTTTCAGTGTGTTTGAGGATGTGACCGCCCATCCTAGTGCTGTGTGGGAAGCTGTGTCTGCAGGAATGTGACTTGAGTACTGTGTGGAGAGTAGTGTCCGTGGTGCTGTGACCTCAGTGCTGTGTGAGCGTGCAGTGTCTCTGTGTGTCTAAGGATGGCCGCCCCTGTACTGTGAGGCGTGCAGTATCAGCGGATAAGAACTCCCGGTGCTGTTTGGAGTGTTGTGTCCGTGGGATGTGATCTCCCAGAGCGCGTGGGCTGCGGTGTCTCAGTTCGTAAACCTGGCCGTCCCAGTGCGGTTTGTGTTGCAGTGGATGCGGGGATGCGACTTCTCAGTGCTGTGGGTTGCAGTGGCTCAGTGTGTCCAGGGGTCACCGCTCCCGTTCTGTGTGAGTTGCAGTTTCTGCAATGATGTAGCCTTTTGGTGCTGTATGGGGTGCAGTGTCTCTGTATGTCAAGAGTCATCGCCCCAGTTCTGTGGGGGTTGAAGTGTCTTCCGGGATGTGACCTCTCAGGAACCTGTGGGTTGGAGTGTCTCCCTGTACCTAGGGGTAATGTCTCAGGGCTGTGTGGGTTGCAGTGTCTGAGGGGATGTGACCTCTAAGGGCTGTGTGAATTGCAGTGTGTGCGGGGATGTGACCTCTCAGGGCGGTGTGGGTGCAGTGTCTCTATGCATCTAGGGGTAGTGGTCGCAGTTCTGTGTGCGTTGGTGTCTGCGGGGATGTGACCTCTCAGAGCTGTGTGGGTTGCAGTGTCTGCAGGGATGTGACCCCTCAGGGCCCTCTGTGGGTTAATCTAGGGGCAGTGGTCGTAGTTCTGTGTGAGTTGGTGTCTGCAGGGATGTGACAGCTCAGGGCCCTGTGGGTTTCAGTGTCTATGTGTGTGTGAGGGTCACAGTCTCTGTTCTGTGTGAGTTGCAGTCTGTGCAAGGAAAAGGACTCCATGTGCTGCTGTGTGGGGTGCGGTGTTTCGTCTCTGTGTGTGAGTTGCAGTACCCGCTGGATGTGACCTCTCAGTGCGGGGTGGGTTGCAGTGTCTCGGTGTACCATGGGTCCCAGTTCTGTGTGGGTTGGAAAATCCGCAGGGATGTGGCCCCCTGCTGTGTGGTTTGCAGTCTCTTGGGGTGCCTTAGGGTGGGCGTCTCTGTTCTGTGTGGGTTGCAGCGTCTCTGTGTGGCTCGGGTACACACTCCCAGTACTGTGCGAGTTGCAGGGTCTGCGGGGATATGACCTGTTAGTCCTGTGTGGGTTGCAGTGTCTCTGTGTGTGTCTTTGGTTCACACTCCCAGTCCTGTGTGAGTTGCAGTGTCTGCGGGAATGTGACATCTCAGTGCTGTGTGTATTGATACCATGTCCTAGTGCTTCTAGGAGTCCCCGTTCCAGATCTGTGCGGGGCACAGTACTCGGTACGCCTAAAGGTGTCCATCGGAGTGCTGTATGTAGTGCAGTGCCCCAGTGTGCCGGGGGTTTTGACCACCACAGTTCCGTGTGCTGATGTACGCCATATGCATTGATTCAGTGGGAGTGCAGTGTGCTGTTCCTGCCACCCCGGGGCTGTATACGGGTTTAAGGGCCATAGACTGACTCGGTGTGTGTCCGGACACTGCCCACTGCTAGCGCTGTGTGTGGGGTGAGAACATTCAACCCCACGGACAGTACTGAGGTGCACAGAGCCCTCATAGCTGTGCGTGTACTGGATCAGCCGGTGTAGTGAGCTCTTGCTCGACGGGGTATGCTGGCTGGCTGTTTTTTGTTTTGTTTTGCAGTCTTATATAGTGCAAACTCGACCCGAAGGTAGTGGAGAGCTTTACAGGAGAACCAGTTACATTACACAAGAACACATTCCCTTTTGGAAGGCAGGGGGAGATGAACTGATTTGCCTAGAATCACAGGATGGTGAGCCGACACCGTGACTCGAACTTGGTTCCCCAGCTTTCCGCTCGGCAGCTCTGGTCATTACGCCACATCCTTGTGCTTTAGGGAGATTGCCTACCGTCGAGTTGTGTGCCTATGCTCTGTTTTTTTACCGTTCTGTTGCAGAGAGGGCTTCTGTGCCCCTAATGTTGTGTTCAGTGCGCCACAGTGATGCAGTGCATCAGGTGTTGATGTGGAAGGAGGGGGTCTGGGGACACAGTGAGGAGCAGCGGGTTATAGAGACTCCAGAAGTGTGCCTGGGGTGGTGCTGTCCCTCTCGTTCCTTAGTATGCGGCAGGCTAAACACTCTACGCAGGGTACTGCCTATAAATAATAAGTCACCACATAGAGTGGCAGAACTGTTCCGATCTCAGACTCTCAAAATAAAACTCAGAATAAGTAAAGTTTCACTCTGAATAAGTAAGATTTAGTAGCTCGTCGTTTTGTCAGTCAAAAAAGCTGAGACATGGCGATAAATGGGATTTGCGCAGGATCACAGTTTTGGGAAGCGGATAACTCACACCTACCGATTCTTAAGGCCACAATTCCCAAAAGAAATGGGAATCATACTTATTTGTAACTCACAACCCCCTTTTGACCAGCGTAGAAGGTCGAAGCAATAATTTGGGGATCTGGGTAGGGTAGTGATTTGAAGGACGTAAATGCGCTTCATGTATGATCCTTCACTATTGTCAGTGATGTAAAAATAACAACAACAAGAGACAGCTGTAAAAGGAGAGAAAGATTTCTAGCTACTAGCAGTTCCACGAGCTGGAGCTTTCCGCACAATCCAAAAAGTAACTTTTTCTGTAGATTCTGTAAACTCTGTTAGAGCAAAAGTACAGGGCGCCGACCAGGAATACGAAAAAGCGAGAAACGCAACTCAAATTGCGCTTATTATTTTACTGCGTGCTCCCAAAGTCACACCGTGCAAGTATAACTGTGCTGATTAAACTCACAAAACCTCTGTGTCCTCAACCCCCTCTCATCACACACACTCGTGAAATCCCGGCCTCTAACTGCATAGTCTTACCACAGCACGGGTCAAACTTTAAGAAACCTGGCGAGCCGAGGCGTCACGTGTTGCAAGAACTGGTGAAAAGTGCGCGCAGTGATATCTTAAACCCAAAGAGTTTGGTTATAGAGACAATATGCATTCACCACCTATGCACGCGCTTAGGAGTTCTATATAGCCCTCGCCCTATACACATGACGCAGAATCGGCACTATCGCCGCTTTAAGTTGTTGTATACAGAAATATATATTTGCAGAGATCACTTTCTGACAGATTTTCGCAAGGTATAAAAGAGCAAAAAACTTTTCTAAGTTTTTGTCCGTGTTTCAGAGAACTTCAGTTTTCAGTCTTTCTATATAAACAGTCAAAGAAGTCAAAGAAGTCAAAATTATTTATTTCAGTTAATTAAAACCATAATATTGTATGCAAACAGTATAATGCAAAGAAGTCATATATGCATGTGGGATGTGCAAACACACAATATACACACTTATGCATATGTGATAGATCGATCGATATCTAACTTTTTAGTGCAGCAGTAACAACATTCATAGAAGGCTGGACTGAGTGATACAGAAAGAGTAATATAGCACCACGAGGATATGAATGTTGCTGAATGGGTGCTACACACATACATTGTCAACAACATAACAAACCGTGTCATCCCATTTCTCTGGCTGCAGTAGTGCATGAATCCTCCCTAACCGCAATCAGCTGATTTGAAGGAAGTGTCTGCCTCGAGGAGCGACAGTCAGTAACAACCCTGGGTTTCCGGTGACATGCCCCCCTAAAATAAGAAACTTCACAAGTGAGGCACTCTGCGTGTGTCACGGAACTCAGCGCTAGGATCCGTGTCCCGTTAAGCGAGGACAGCCGTGCAGAGATGACAGGCCTAGTGATTAGAAGTGGTGTGCGTTTGTATTCGGTCTGGCCTAGTGTGGGATTTTATTTTGTTGCTTTCATGGATCTTAGACTACGCTCCAGTCATTCTCTTTTGCAACTCTTTTCAAGTTAATGGTAGCTTTCAAAATGGAATAACCCAAGTAAGAAAACAATGGTGACAAGTTTAAAAATAAGGTGACAAGGGAGAGCGAGGGCGAGACAGACAGTGGAAGAACAAGCGCGCGCGGCCACGCTAATTACAAACAGATGGCCCCTGCACGCCGCTGCTCGCTCCCGCAAGGTGGATGCCGCCATAAGCACGAGTGCTTGAAAAGAGCTGACCAATTTCTAAAGGACATCTCCAAGAGCTGAGCATGCGCGCTGCCTAGGCGAGACCTAAAAAGGAGAAGAGGAGTCTTAAATACATGGAGGAATCACAAGAGTCTTCCAAATTTAAGAGCCACAGTAGAGAGGTCACAATGGGTTGTACATGTGACATGTAAGGATCACCACCAGAGTGCTTGTTGCTGTTTTGTAGAAGGAGAAGAGGTAGAGGGAAGCAGTTTGCAAGCTTATAGCAAGTTTATAAGGCTTTTGAGAAGTAGTCCATGGTGCAACTATTCACGATTTAGTTACCAGATACAGTCTTAAATTACAATCTTTCTGTGATTAGCAGCCAGTAGATGACCATTGGCGTGGCTGTGATCATAGACTACATTTGAGCCAGTAACCATGGATCTGAGTTTTCTGGATCATGGAAGGTGGCTTTCTTGGCAGTCCTGCTAAGTAGACACCTCTCACACATTAATCAGGGTGTTTTATTTTAAAATAACTGGAGCAAGGGAAGGATACAGCATAGCATATGTATATGATGAGACACAAATGTTGGTGATTTTGTTCACTAGAGTTGCAAAACACAGATCACTATCAAACTGTACCCTTAAAATGTATTCTCTCAGTAAGATCATGAGTGTAGGGGGTCCCTGTATGTCTAGCTAACAGAAAAAGATAGGTCTGAAGGTAATTGTGATTGTATGATACACAGTTTTGCTAGGCACCCGCTCAATGAGCTATTTTCATACTTAACACTTAACTTTCATAATGTCTGAATTCTTGAAGCCTCAAATTCACTCAGGATAATCACTTATCCTTTTATTCAGGATGCACAGTCCATTGGTCCATCTAATCTGTTAGCACAATTCACAGTTCTACAAACATTAAACCACCCCATGTATTGGTACCTGTAAATACATAGTTTCATCTGTAGTTTTAATGGACTAACTGTCTTTATCCACATTTTCCAAAGACTCTTTCCCTGTGAGAGAGGCTGAAGGTCATTTAAGGCTTCTGCAATCCAGCACAAACAGTATTTTTTCTCAATATGTTATTCTGTGTTGCCCAGAAGAGACCCTGCTTTCATACTCCATTGGAAAATGTGTTTTGAGTTTCAAACATGTTTCTCCTCATCTTCATTAGGTGGCATATATTTCAGAAGAAAAAGTGTAAACAAACTATTTTCGTTGCATCCTTTCCACAGTTGACTACGAAAAATTGTAGAAAAAAGGCAGTAAAAAATGACTGAGGCAAGCTCTCCGGATCCACGTTGATGACACTGAAAATAAAGAACTGAGGTCAGCTGGCTACGGTGGCTCCTATATAAGCACTGTGCATGTCACTTTCGGTGCAGACAATGCCAAGCAGAGACAAACTACGCCGCATACCGGATTGCAAAGGGATCGTTCAAAAATGTCTGTATCTCTAGTCAGACACCTGGGAAATATTCTAAGATAAGGAATATGTGGCTAGACGTCTCTATCAGTTAGCCACGTTACGTTCTTACATCCACCAGAAACCTTTATTTTGTGATCCAGATGTAGGGAATAGTATAGTACTGTAATTCGAAGGGAAACATTCTTCTTCCTCTGAGTGTTCCGATACACAATGTGTGATCATATTTTATGATGTTCAGACCAGAGGAGGCCATCAGACATCCCAATCGCTATTAAAAGAACTTATGCATGGTGCCTTCAGTACATGATTTTGGTGAGCAGTGCCCACCTTTGACTGGCTAGAAACAAGGGAATATACAACATCTGCTTTACGATGTACATGTAGAACACCTTTGGGGTTTGAATTGAGGTGATTAAAGAATGTTGCTGACAAAGAGCCCAGACACTTTCAGAGGCAAAGTTTGGGAAATAACTAAGAAGCGGTACATCTAAGAGACCAAGTTGTTTCCTTTTTGATGAGAAATTAAGGAATTCCTTTCTCCAGCTGGTAAACTGTTGAAGTCCAGGCACATGGGCAGGGTCCCACCAGAAGCCTCCTTAAGACACTCTGACAATTCTCCTGAGAGTTATAGTGGGGAAGCAATCAAAATATTGGGGTATAGGAACTTAGATTTTAGGCTTATGAACAGGAAATCCACTAGCAAATTGTATATAGCAAAGAGATGGCCTTCAGAATTAAGCTGGTTAAACAGAAGAAACCTACACATAGTCTTGAACCCAAACAGTTCAGAACAGGTTTAGGTTATAAATGAAAGTGAGATCACTGGGATAAACATGTTAGGAAAGGGTTATTTAGTGGACAAATCGGAACGTTAAAGAGATTTCAAAGTAAGTTTGTCCTAAAGAAGGAAGCACTACCAAAAATGTGCAGTGTCAGAAAGGTGCCAATTTTATTTAGAATGGATTGTCTAATGAATTGAAATGTCTGGCGGAGGCTGGAGTGATAGAGCGCCATCATGGCAAATAGCCAAATCTGACTGTGCAGATGTACGGAACCTGAATAACAGTATTTTAATTGACCACTTCCCTCTTGCAAAGATCAATGATGTGTCAGCACCTGTATAGGTTACAGACGTTTTCTCCACAATTGATTTATTGGCAAGCTATCAGTAGGTTACACTGCAAGAGGATAGTAAGTAACACACAGCTTTTATCATCCAGGGTGGTTGTTTTCGATGTAGGTGGATCCCATTTTCATTAGTTTCAATGACCACTGACTTCCTAGGGATTATGTTCAATTTATTTGGAAAATATGAAGAATTTGTTGTTTCTTCAAGTCAACATTTTTGTCACAAGTGGAGATAGAGCTGATCTGGACTACATGTTGGAGAATCTAATGGGCAGTGTGTGTGAGCAAGGGCTGATGGTTGAATATAGTAAGTGTAGGTTCTCACAAGCGCAAGTCACTTACTTAGGACACAAAATCAGTTGCAGTGGTTTAAGAGCAAAGAATAAACTTTTAAATGCTATCCAGGATGAGCAATCTCTGCAAAATAAGCATCATGTAAGGTAATTCCTAGGGCTAAAGGAGCTCTATGTCAAGTTTGTAGAAACATTTTTAATACGAGTCTTTAATTTAAGGAAATTGTTGAATGTTAATTAAAAAATTTTGTGGTCAGATGAGTGCAAGGATTAAATATGCAATTTGCAATACTCCTGCCTTGCAGGGTTTTGACCCGAAGAGTTCAAACTACAGTAATAAAGAGTTAGGGGTTGTACTGTCGCAATGTGATAACATGGGGAAAGAAGTCATGGTGCCATTTGCTTCTAAATCCTTATCAAATGCTGAAGAGAAACATGCAGTTATTGAGTGTAAGGTATTAGCCTGCGCTCAGGCTTTGCAGTATTTCCGTTCTTTTGTCTGGAGAAAAAAGGTGATTAGCAGATGCAAACACAAACGTATGACTAGAGTTTTAACCTCAAGTCACAATTTTAACACTTCCTTGTAGTTAGCGATAATATCATGTTAATATATATGCTGGTGGCCGAGCATTGGTGTTAAAAGGGCAGTAAGAGAATGCACTGATTATCTGTATCTGACATGTCTCTCAAAACCTTAAGTTCACCCATGTGCACGGATGAGTGCCCCAGTCCACTGTGGGAGGGCACTGGAGTGGACATTATGGGGCCTATTGTTGATTGACACAAATATACTGTTTGTGGAATGCATGTTTTGTCAAGATGTCCATGAGTGCAAGTTGTTGACAAAGTTGATACCAACTACACTTTTGCTTTTCTTGACAACTTTTTTCACAGTGAGGGTGTACTTTCATATATTCTTAAAGACAATAGAGTTCAAATCCTTTAAGATAAGGCAAAGCGATATATGTAGAATACAGAAATTGTATACTGAACAAAATGTCTTTAGAATCCCAGTGGTAAAGAGATGTCGCAAGTACTTAATATAATTGGCAATAAGAAACAACTTAGCTCAGGATCTGCAACTATTAAAAACTACAGAATTACGTAAGTTGCTGCCACAGGATATTTCCTATCTGAAATTATGAAAGGGAGGAAACCAAGATAAAAATCAAAATTCAGACACCTCCTCACAAAAATGTGCTCCAAAGGAATGATCCAGAAAGTTGAATGAGAGTGTTCTTCCCAATCTTAAACTTGAAAACTGTATCAACCAATCATATTCCTTTCTTTCCCATTCACATGATCTTCGTATCGATCTGCGTGATCGCGTAGACCGGAAATTGAACAAAATAAAATGTTCTTGCATATTAACTACTCAAACATAAGTCTTGACTGACTCATATTAAACCCCTAATGTTCAACATAGAAGCTAATATGTATAAATATGTAGTATACTTTTCATCAAAAACATGCGTTCTTCGCGGTTAGCGATGGCATCGCGATGTCCGGCGTCGCCGCGATCACACAAACCACCAAGTAAAAGTCATTTATTTCAAAAATTATTACAAAAACTCAAGTTTGAAGAGTATATCAGTAAACAACTTGTGTCAAAAATTAATTGAAATATGTTTAAGTATGTGTTCCAGAGTTTCTAAAAAATCATGCGCTCTTCACCAGTACCAACGACCTCACCATCTACGGAGTTGCCACAAACACATAAAACACTATATTAAAGTGATTTTTTTTTTAAATCATTACACAAACTGAAGTATAAACAGTACAATAGTAGTGTCTAATATTAATTCAAATTTGTCTATATATATGTTTCACAGTTTCTCAAAAACTACATGCTGTTCGCAATGTCACAGTAGACATTGCAACATCGTCGCAAATATCAAAATATTTGTGGGGGGGAAAAATGACAGTTATTAATCCAGTCAAGGAAATAAACGGTTACAGAAATACAGGGTACAGGGCAATTATACTTAGGAAATAGAATTGGATAAACCTTAGAAATTCACAGAAAAAACAAAGTTTACAGATATGTTATAGTTAGGAAATAGAATTTTTTTTAAACCTTGGAATTTCACTGGGAAAAACGAAGGTTACAGCAGCGTTATAGGTAGTCTGACACTTTACTCATACAAAACCATAGAAATTCAGCAGCTTTAGTTACCTCAGCTAACTATAACTTACGCCTCCGCAATGCACTGCTTATGATATCACATATTACAGCACTCATGACATGATCAGTGACTTCACTGATGACATCTCAAATGACATCACTAATGGCATCACTAATGACATCTCAAATGACATCACTAATGACATCACTAATGACATCATCCATAGAACACCCTCTCACACCCCATACAACATCTCATAAACTGATCCCACAAAACCACTGACATACACATTCACAGATCTATATAAACACACACACCTACTCTCTAATCCATACACCCACTCACACATCAAGTCACCCATACACACACTAACGCAACCAGTAACACATATTTTTATACACTCATGCACCTACTCACTGACTAATACAACAGTCACACATCCACTCACACAAATTGTTACACCGCCAATCATACACCCATACAATCACTCACACACTGCAACACTCACCTATACAGCTACTTACACACCTACTTACTCACCTATACAGTCACTATACAGTCACTTACACTGCCACTAACTCAGCCATACAGTTACTTAAACACCCAGTCACTTTACTTAAACATATCCTAACACATATACTCACTCACCTATACAGTCACTGATACAAGCACATACACTCCCATACAACCTCTCTCACATTCCCTTAGTCGCCCATACAGCCACTCATACACCCATTCACTCACGCACACACACACACCCATGCACCCATATCAATTAATATAGATGTAACAACTTTCAGATATTCTTTAGAACATTTGAGCATATATGTGTGTGAATATATCTATACACACACACACATATATATAAATATATATATTTAAATATTTTTATTATAAACATATATATATATTCACTTATTGACCCCCTAAACTCACCCACCCCTAAACCCTAAAAATACCCTTACATCCCAATACCCTTACCCACCCCTAAACCCTAAAAACACCTTTACCACCCAGTACCCTTACGCTCCACTAAACTCCACCCATAACCCTAAAAACACCCTTATCACCCAATACCCTCACCCACCACTAAATACTAAAAACACCCTTATCACCCAATACCTTTAGCCACCCATAACCATAAAAACAACTTTACCACCCAATACCCTTAACCCACCGTTACACCCTAAAAACACCCTTACCACCTTATACCTCTACCCCTAACCACCCCTAAATCCTAAAAACACCTTTACAACCTAATACCCTTACCCACCCCAAAACCCTAAAGATACCCTTACACCCAATAACCTTACTCACCCCATAACCCTAAAATCACCCTTCCCATTCTATACCCCTACTCACCCCTAAACACTAAAAACACCCTGACCACCCAACATCCTTTTTCACCCCTATACCCTGAAAATGTCCTTGCCATCCAATGCCCTTACCCACCCCAAACCCTAAAATCACCCTTACCCTTGAAAACAAACTGACATGCTGAGGCCCATCTGAGGGCTTGAAAGCAGTAGCAACAGATATAATGCGCATCCATTTGGAACTTTATTATTTAGACCCTACAATGCCCAGAAACCATTTGCACAGTTCTCAACAGATTGGAGGCGTGTCACAAGGTACTTAATTGGTGGGCGGTAGTGCTAATACGCACACTTGATGGACGAGAGCCTCTGAAGAAAAAGTTTTACTTTGAAACACGTTGGGCATGAATGACTGCCAAGCTGTTTATGGAATCGGCATGTTGGGAGCGTTTTGCACCGATTAAAGGCTTTGAGCATGTTGCTTGTGGAGTGCCGTTGCCAGTAGGTAGTTATAGTTAGGACGTAATTTCCATAGAAGGAGTGTTTTTTTATTTGGTAATTACATTTGGAGTCGTTTGACGAATCCTCACCAAAATTTCACAACTAGTTTGCCACTCACTTCAGCTGTTGTCCTGAAAATTTCAGGGTGATCCGTCAAGCAGGGGCAAAGAATAAGGGGGGGTCCAAAAATGTGTTTTCCTCATGTTCATGTCCATAGGAACTGTAGAGACAGCTACAGCCCAAACTGCTGAAAGGAATGACAGCAAATTTGGCAGAAAGGCTAGCTGTAGGTCTAGAAAGCGAACTTTTTGTTAATGGGTATAAATCCATTAAGCAGTTGCAGAGTAATTTAAAGAAATGTCAAATTGTATATATAGGGATGCAGAGGATCCCCGACCCATTCTGATTTTGTATTGAGATTTGATGGGCAACCAACACTTTAACCCAGGAACTGTTAACAGCCATCTTGGTACTCGGTTTGAATCGAGTCCCAGAAAAAAACATTTTAAAAAAAAGAAAATGGGGCAGGGTAGAAACACCCTGACCCCCTAGGCCTTTATTTTTTTTTTTTTGCTGGAGTCACGCTGGATCCGTGGTTCCCGGGGAATTTTTTTAAAAAAAGCAATGTGCGGGTTCCTGTGCTTTGTTAATTAACGGCACCCATGTGGGGAAAGGTCCCGGGGGCAATTTGCAAATAAAAGATGGAGGGGGAGGCCTCCTGGGGCTTATTATGCCCCAGGAATCACCATCTCCCCGGGGCTTCTTTATATAGCAATGCTGGGGAGGTCCGTACCGCCTCCCTCTCTGCCCCGGGGACCACCATCTCCGTGGGCCACCTTCCCCTGGCTTTATCTTTAAACAATGTGGGGGCTGCGCTGCCTCCCGCAAACCTCGGGGCTGGCACATCCCCAAGGCTTTAACTTTATTTAATGTGGGGGCCGTGCGGACCCTCCCTGTAGCACCGGGGACGCCACCTCCCCGGGGCTTATTAATTTATAAATGGGGGGCCTCTCAGACCCCCAACCCCAGGGACAGCCACTTTCCCGGCACCCTGCTGGTAGTGGGATTAAGTCCCCTTGGCTGCAGAGAGCCGTTGGAGGCCAAACAAGCCCTCCTGTTATCTCCAGTAAGTCCCACACAGCGGGACTACTGAGAGGTCTTCGGGGGCCACACCACCTTTCTCCACCACTCTGCAAACGCACCACCTGGCGCACTGCTGGTTGGGGAATGAAGTTCCCTTGGTTGCTGAGCATCCTTGGGGTCCAACAAGCCCTCCTGTTATCTCTAGTAAGTCCCACATAGTGGAATTGCTGATAAGTCTTCAGAGGACATGCCCCCTTTCTCTACCACTCTGCAAACACTTCCTGGCAATTGCTGGTTGGGGGATGAAGTCCTCTTGGATGCTGAGGGTTCTTGGAGGCCCAGAAGCTCTTCTGTTACCTCCAGTAAGTCCGACACAGCAGGATTCCTGAGAGCTGGTCGGAGGCCACGACCCCTTTCTCTACCACTCTGTAAACGGGATCACTAGTTACAAAACCATAGAAATTCACTTAAAACCCCAAAGGTTACACAGACGTTATTGTTAAGAAATAGAATTTGAAAAACCTTAGAAATTAACTTTAAAAAAAAAAAAGGTTACAGGGTTGTTATATTTAGGAAATAGAATTTAAAAAACCTTAGAAATTCACTGAAAAAAACAAAGGTTACATGGACATTCTAGTTAGGCTCAGATTTCACTAGTGCAAAACCAGTGAAATTCTGAAGTTATAGTTACCTCCACCTCCACAATGCACTGCTTATGACTTTACATATTACATTACTCATGACATGGTCAGTGACATCACTCATGACATCACTCAACGCAGCACAACGTGATCATAACCAGACATACAAGGGCACCAGTCTGATGAAAGAACGATAAGACGGATGTCATCACATTTTCAAGCTTTGGAATTGAGCCAGCCATACAATGCAACAGTGTTTTTAAAGGGTGAAGCTGAGAAGTAGGTAAGAGAAGATGACAAAGTACCATTCAGCCTGGTAAAAATAACGGTCTTAACAGTGGTGCCACAGTGGAAGAGGCCTGTTCTTTTTCAGCAATTCATTTGAAAACATCAATCCAGTTTATTGATGTGTCAACAGAAATTAAGCGTGGAGTAAAATCCAAACATTTACTGAAGACAACAAGAGCGACACAGAATGAGGAAAAGAAAAAGTAAAAATTACAAGCATTTAAAAAATGTATATGACAATGAGCTAGTCAGCCACTGGATGTTGGCAAGAAATGAACCTTAAGACAGACTTGGGTACCATCAGCATAAAGGTGCACTGAGAGTCAGTGCCCAACAACATACCGTTCTACAGGCCCCTGCAAATGTTAAAAAATAAGACTGCTGGGATCAACCACTGGGGCATTTTCATAGGGCATTGCAATGGAGTCCCCTTAGGCAAAATGAGTGGCCAGAAAAGAAAGAAAGAAACTCATTTAGGACCTTGTCTCCCAAACCTATGCTCGGGCATATCAACACATTGGATACAGGAAAAATGCCTTTATCTTGCAAAGTTACACAGCATTCAATATGTATGGCAGCAAACAGAGTACATCATTTCTCACAGGTTTAGGTCTTAATAAGCCGCCAGATTCAGCACATGCGTTACGTGAGCATATGAAACAGAACAGTGGTCTGCTGCAAGAATCACTCTCGGAAAACTGCTCTGGGGCATTTTGGCACATCCCCAGACCTCAATGGGGTTATTGGTTGAATCTGGTGGATGCACAAGAATGGCCGTCCGGACCTTCTGCTAGAGAGTAAATTAGTTAATGCTCTCCAAAGCAGAATGAAAGGTGTCATTGCATTATGAATGAGTTGATATTCTTACACTGTCTTCAGATAAGGACACTGATGTTGTTGAGAGTGTACTATCATAAAGCTCCAGTGAAAATGCCCTAAAGTTATGCAATCTCCAACACAAGTATAGAGATCAGTTTTTTACACTCACTTTCGGTCATGAAATTAGCTGTTTCCTGTTTTCACCCTCCTAAACATTCATCCAGTCAACTCTTCCAAACGTGAGGTTGATGGGGATCAGCCCTTAAATGTATGAGAACTCTTATTACAACTTTGAAAGACTGGGAGCTATGCTAACACTCGCTAGATGTGTGTTTTGGGAGATGAGATGTGTTTTTTGGGAGATGATAAGACCTTGAAGGGTGATGAGGCAGCATCAAGCCAGTCTAGTTTCCGAAGTGCACAATCAATTATTAAAGCAACTCAGTACTGTTACGCTTAGCCAGGGCATTTTAACACGCAGTTCGGTGGCTCTGATCAGGTTATTCACCAACATTGTTACTGAAACACGAGGCAATTTTCCTCAGATGTCCATTCATGCCCACTTTATTTCGGATTTTCTGTTAATTACTTTATGAGCTGATATGTTCAACAATCAGTAATAAACAAATGCTATATCAAGTTGTCTTATTACAATGTACTTAAATCTAAGGGGTAGTGATATTCATCATTCTGAGGTAGAAATTCTCACTGCTGATACTTCATCAGTGCTATAAAGGGATAACCAATCACAATCCAGCACTGTACAATAAAGTAAATAAACACTTAAAATTATGACTGATAAATTTATAAGTAATGAAAATATATTCTTACCAAGATCCAGGGCAAACTCTGCAACACAATTATCCGAGCAACCAATTAGCACAGAATCCTCCATCATCTTCTCCCCCTCGTATCCCATTTTAACCAGGAACCTGTCCAGCTCTACGCCACAATGAAAGAAGAAATGGGAAATGTATGTGTGAGAGCCAATGACATAGTGCCAGTTACCACTGACTAAAGGCACAATGATTTCAAGTAGCAGTGCTTTTATTCAATCAACAAAAATATTACTAGTATGTTAGACTATGGCCTTTTACCTACAATCGCGGTTGAGGCCTTTTAACGCTGCAGACTTAATACCAAGAACATCATTTAAGCCCTTGACTATCAGGCTAGGGTAGGGAGTAGTCACAGGATTCTGAGGGAGAAAGTGTTGGGTGTTGACTCAGACCTCAACAATTACCCTATAGCATGCTGTAAAGATTGTCCAATCCAGTGTTCATCTTTCATACAGGAGAAATATTTTATTATGCCAAAAAAGAAATATCACCCAATGCAAAATGTCCCTGAGCAAAGAGTTCTATAAAAGGTACTACAGCGCACATAAGAAACGAATCAGGATCACTGTTAACAGAATAAGCAGACTTCTGTGTCGGTGGCCCGTAAAGTTACTCCTTCAATGTCCCAGTCACGGGTAACCCCATTGTAGCTTTTCCTCAAGCCAAAAGGGTCAGACTGTCTGCTGAGCACGAGTACATGGTTGGATGAGTTACCTGAGCACAATGGCAGTGACGGCTTCAAGGGAAGGCACTACTTCAGAGTGCGTGTGTGATTCTCCTGCCTTCTTGCGATGTTGGTCGGGTGGTCTTTTGAGACACTGACTGGACAGCAGGTGCGGCTGCAGGTTCCAGCAGAGGACCAGGTCCAAAGAAAGAGACTTACTCCCATAAAAGTGAAAAGCCCACCCTCTGGTGCCAGTGTTTCTTCAATCATCCTTTGCTCACTCTGCGGAGAACATTGGGAGAAATCTTTGGAGGGCTGTAAATATGATTCTGCTCTCTCACTTACCCCTTCTCCTTGGTTGGTGCAGCGTGCAATTATGGTCTAAGTAACAATTGTGAGGATGGGAGAACCATTCCAGCATACGGGCTGGCTCCTGCGTAGCTCCCTCTCTTGTACTTCTGGGCAGCACACCGATAGTGATTTAACCGCAATCAGGGAGGCCCGGAGACCAACTCCAGCAATGGGATCAGCCCCTGCAATACTCCCAATCTAGCCTGCAGTTTAGTGGGCTCTCCCTTCCACTCAGGCATAGAGGATGGGCTCTTCCGAGTGGTCTCCACATATAGTGGTGTATTCAGTTCATATTGCTCAGCAGGCAAGCTCCAGTAAACTTTCCAGGTGATACCACCTTACCTCTGGGAGACTGATTGTCCGCAACACCAGCCTTGGATGTTGTAGCGTCCTCCACAGCCCAGGTACATGCAAATGATCACGACACACACAGAGCTTGTAACATGTCTTTATTCCACAGTGTGTAACCGTTAACTGAAAATTTTACATCATGAATTTCATCACCCACGCACTTACATCACTGTTCTACGGAGTCCGTGAGGAACCAAAAGGGTCCCTTCATCTCTAACTCACGAGACACTACATTTCCCCCTTTGTTAAATAATAAGTATCAATAATACATATATGCATTACAACTCTTCAATAAGTCATTTTGGTGCTCAAATCAATCCACCAGATCTGGTCATGTGAAGCTGCAGAGATACTAGACAAGTATTCATTGACCGGCATTGGTGACAGAGACAATGATCCAATCACTGGGCTCTCTGAATTCTCGGGTGGACAAGTCTCACTCCTGACATATGGAGATAGGGAAGATCGAGCAGGATCTTGAAATGCAAAGAATCTCACACAATGGACTTTTCAGGATAGTGAGCAGTCACCATGTGTCCTTTACTAGTCACAGCCCTCAGTGGGTAAGCTGACAATAACTTGGTCTCCTCTGTTGAACAGAGTGCTCTGAGCACAGAGGTGTCTGTCCACATAGTTCTTCATTTTGTGTTTATGAGCTGAATCAGTGGTTCAAGGTTTATCAATGTCAATAGATCTCTCAATGGTCCACTGTGGCAATTTGGTTCCTATGGCTCTCCCATACATTAAGGTGGCATGGCTCTCAACCGTGGTAGAATGGGGAGTTGACCTGTATGCATGAAGCGTACACTGAAGAACTGATTTAAGTTCAAGCTTTTCCAGCTCAGAGCAATGAACAGTCTTCTCAAGGGTGCTCATAAATCTCTCAACCACACCATTCGCCTGAGGCCAGAGATGTTTGCTTTTCTGATGCTTGCCATTTAAATAAGTGAGAAAAACTTTCAATTCTCAAGTATTGAAAGTCGGGCCATTGTCGGATTTCAAAATCGAAGGAACATCCCGAGTTGCAAAAATACTTTCTAGTCTCTCAATTACTCTGTCATTGACAACAGAACTTCCACAAGGAGAAAATGTGAATATTCAACAATTACTAGTAGATGATATCCATTGTCAAGGGGTCCAAAGAAATCTATAGCATTCTTCTCCCATGCATGAATTTGGCGATCAGACATGTATAACGGAAGTGGGATTGTCTTCGATTACAAACAGTTGCACAAACGACATGACTTAACTCTTTTTCAACTCTTTCATTAAGACGAGCGAACCACACTTGGTTCTGTAAAGCTTGCTTCATAGCAACAACTCCACAGTTCAATAACTTGCAGTCTCAGACTCTCGGGTATTTCAAATCTCGACTCTTGTAAGATGATGCCTTCTGGAGTATCTGAAAGTTCTTCTTGCACATTTTTAAATTTCTGGTATTCTAGGTCAACTTGAAGAGGTTGGGTATGTTTTTGCCACGATTTGTGTGTAATAATGTCTTTGAGTATTAGTAAATCCCTGTCAGTACTTGTGGCAGCAATGATTTGTTCTATCGATATTGCAGCAGGGGTACTGGACTTCACAATAAAGTTAACAGAGGCATCAGCTGCTTTAGAAGTAGTGCCATGACATTGTATTGGCACACATGAGAAGTAGCCAGCAGGGTTTTCATCTTTTCCTGGATGATGCTCAATCATATAATCGTACGCCTGTAATTGCAACCCCCACGTCTCAATGCAAGGGGGCATCGTGACTTTAGGATTGCAGAAAATGGTGAGCAATGCTTGATGGTCAGTGACAACTGTGAAATGCTTTCCATATAGGATCACATGAAAATGCTCAAAAGCCCAAACTACAGCTAGGCTTTATTTTTCAGATTGTGAATAGTCACATTTTGTTGTTGACAAACAATGGCTAGCATAAGCCACAATGTGTCTTGGGGCATTGAGAAGCCAGTGTGTGCAGCAAGGATGGCTCCCAACCCCACTGGGCTTGAATCAACAACAACCTCCGTCTAACATTTCGGATTAAAGTATGCCATTTCAGTTGTGCTCTCAATAAAATGTTTGATTTTCTTGAAGCTTTGTTCACATTCACTTGAACATTGAAATGGGACATTTTGTTTTGTTAATTCTCTCAATGGGGCACTTACAGTGGCAAAGTCACGTATAAACCTTGAACAGTAACTGGCCATACTAAGGAAGTTGCATCGTAACATAGTTACATCTTGTGAGGGAGAAGTGGCTGACAAAGCCTGCACATTATTTGGAAGTAAGTCATTCCTCCTTCTGAAAAGATGTGACCAAAGAACTTGAGTTTGGTTTTATGAATCTCACACATTTCTGCATTTAATGTGTGACCTGCATCAGCAACTTTACGACACACTTGTGTAAGAGCTTTTCCATGTTCCTTTCGTGTGGCCCCAAAAACTAGTATGTCATCACTGAAATTGAAAGTGTTTCTGACTGGCTGTACTAGGCCGGCAAATGACATCCTGAAAAAGTTCAGCAGCTGATGACAATCCAAAACTTAGGCTTTTATATAAAAAAATCCAACTTGAGTCGAAAAGATAGCAATAAACCTACAGTTCTTTTCCAGTTCGAGTTGGCGATACCCTTTGTTCAAATCAAGGCGGGAAAAGATTTTAGCTCCATTCAGCTGTCAGCAATGTGCGGCCTTGGATGTCTTACCCTTTCAACCGCCTTGTTCGCTTGGCGCATATCAACGCAGGTGCGCAGGCTTCTCCACTATCCTTTTTAGGTTCTACCACTATGGGTGATACCCATGGCGTTGGACCACTGGATCGCTCAATGATGTCGTGCTTTAATAGTGTCTCAAGTTCTTTCAACAGCCTCTTGTAAATTAAATGCAATTCCACTATGTCTTTGGGCAACAGGATGAATGTCCTCATTTATGTGAAGTTGCACTTTCGTAGTCTTAAGTGTCTCTAGTCCATGAAACAAGGATGGAAACTGATTCACTATCCCATGATAGGCACTCAAGTCCTGATTTACAGAAATCAGCCCCATGTCAGCAGCAGTACTGAGTAAACATGTGCTCGATGAAGTGTCTGGCAATACATGAATTGGTGCTTGTAGATTTTGTCTTTGTATGATTCACAGTTGCTATGAATGAACCTTGAATTTGCAGTGGCATCGAAGCAGCCCACGTAAACACTTTGGTTTTAGAGGGGGTTAAACGGGGTACTGGAGACAGCTGATTGGACTTTTCCTCAGGCATGTTTATCAACGCACCACTGCCTATGATAAATGGTATGGAGCACCCATTCACTTTCAGTGTGATCTTGGGACAATGTCCAACTGAATTTTGCACTTTCACTTATGACCTAGCTTAGACCTGCATTCTTCCTTGCAAGAAGCTAATCCTACATGCATACATCGTCCAACAGTCAACATTGACATTGCACATCAATCTTCGCCACTGTCGCTTGAAAATGATGGTGATAAACTCTTAGACAAAGAATTTCCTGACTGTCGATGTTCAGTTTTTACTTGCCTCAACTGATGTTGCTGCTTGGCCTTGTGGGCACGCGTAGAATGTCGCGTCTGATACTTTCTGGCAACCCTTTTGTTTTCTCGACGTGACGCACTTGATCTCGTCTCCATTTTGTTTTCTAGACATGACGCACTTGATCTTTTCCTCCCTTCGCAGAACATTACAAAATGGTTCTCTTTCCCGCATCCTTTGAATATCTGTCCAATGGCGGGACATTTACCCTTATGTGAAAAGGAAAATCCACTTCAAAAACACAACTTCTTTTTCTTTGGAGACATTACTTTATGTCCTTCTGGCTTGTTTTTTTACTTACTTTTCTCACTCAGCGCTGATTCATTTTGGGCCATTTCGGCCTCCATGTTAGGTGTTTGTCTGTCAGCTCTTTCTTCTGTTCTGGAAGCCATGAGCACTTGATCCAAGTGAAGTGTCTCTTTCAGCATTCTTCGTCTCAAGGAATCAGAGTGGCAACCATCTGTTACTCTGAGACCAATTGCCTCTTCATCTTTGAACTCATTGAACTTGCAATGCTTTTTGAGCAAATTAAGTCTTTCCATTGTTTCACCAGCTCTCTGCCTTTCCTGACTGAAGATGTACCTTTCATAGTCGACATTCGGCACTGGGTTGAACTTGATGTTTAACGCCTCTTTGATTTGACTGTACGTCACTTCATCACCTTGTGGTAATTTCTTTAGCACTTCTTTCATCTGCCAAATTCTTTAGATATTTAATTATCTTTTTGTTATTTGCTTCTTCCAGCGCATCAATAAAATCATTGAAGATTTCGACCTAGGCAGTACATCGGTCACCAATAATTCGCTTTTTGGCGGTATTGATGGGAGGTGTGGTTCCAAGAACTTGGCGGTGCCATACTTTGCGCTCTTTTCTGCAGCCATTGAAAAATGTCACTATTCCAACTGCCACTCATGGCCTTTCATTCGGTCCAACGTGATTCACCAGCCTCATAAGCACAACAGTCATACTTCTGCTTCGGTTGCGGCACCTTGTATTGAGGTTGAATAACTCTCTTCACTGAGGTTCTCGTAAGTGCGATCATATTCTCTATATCTGGTTATCGCCACCTTAAATGCTTCTCTGTATTACCTGCTTCTGCTCACAGGGTTTCTTGCACATGGTTGTCACCGCGCGTTGCGCTTTCTGTACCTGGTTGTCACTGCCTTTAGCGTCTCTATATATCAGCACTTCCTTGCACTAAGCTAGCACGGCCTCTAGCGCATCTCTGTAACGATTGTCACTGCCTTTAGCATTGACATACTGTATGAATGACGACTCTGTTTTGCGTTGCGTTGCGTCGCAGTACCTCTTTTCTCAACTTTATCAGCAAGTTTCTAGCCGGTAACAAACTTTCTGTAAGGCCTTCACTTTCTTCACATTTCTTGTACTGGCTGGGTTGGTGCTTTAACTCCACATACGCCCACCCATCGACTTTCACTTCAACCATGGCACATGTGGCATGCACAAGCAGTTTTCTGGACCACTGCAAACTCTCTGGGAGAGCACTCTTGGTTCTTGGGATCACGAGGTTTATGTAATCCCAACCTCGTTGGCAGCTGTAGCATCCTCCTCAGCCAGGATACATGCAAATGATCACGCCACACATGGAGCTTGGTATTACACGCCTTTATTCCTCAATATGTAACCGTAAACTGAACATTCTATATCATGAATTCCATCACCCACACCCACGCACTTCGGTCACTGTTCTACGGAATCCATCAGAAACCAAAAGGGTCCCGTCATCTCTAACTCACAAGACACTATAGATGTCAGGCTATCCTCTGCAAGGTACTACTTCTAGAACCAAATGGGAGATTTGTAGTCCCACTTTTTAGGTTTCACCTACTGGATAGCACAATCTATATCATTGCGAAAGATCAATTTTAACTTACCAAGACTTTACAGGTGCTTCATCCCACCCATTGCTTATCATCACTTTGCTTTATTGTCACTCTCATTTACATTTTATTCAATGGTTTTCAGTGTCCCAACTTGTCCATATTGTGTCGCTCCACAGAAGCATAGCCTCTTTACCATCTCTTTGATTGGCTGATCTTTATCTTTCCACTATTCATTGTTAGGAAACTTTTTTTACTTTTTGATTTAGTACTCCAGGAGAGTGCATGTGTTGCTCTCTCCCTCCTTTGCTTTTCCCCCAGGTTACTCTTACTCGCTTGTGCTTATCCTCCGTGTTCTTTTGTCCAATGTGTTCTTTTCCTCCTACCCACCCTTACTGCTGTATCCCTCATGCACTGCTATTCCCCTCCTCACCAAAACTCCTCCTATACACCCATCTTGCAGTCCTCTTTTGTGTTATGGGCTTTTGCCATAATAAATTATTACATTTTGTATTTACTAAGTGTTTAAGAATTACAATTGAAGCAGTCTTAGAAAATAGCAAATATGGCTACACTTTTATTTTCTAAAAGTCTGGAAAAAGTGGGGAGCAAATGTGTGTCTTTTTTCTAAAAATTAGATCAACAAAAGCTTTTCATGGATAAACTCATACTCTTCTCAGCTTTCACATACAGTTCACAAATATTATCCTTTTAGATTTCATAGATTGTTGGACTTGGCATTTTCTGCGAGGTGATCCCCAAACTTTTTGAATTCACCCTCCTGTTTTCTGAAGCCATTTTTGTTGGCTTTTAGGACTCTGCTCACTTTACCACTACTAATCAGTGCTAAAGCGCTCTCTCCTTAAAACATGGTCAAATTGGCCTACAACGATTTAGAACTTTCATTTATTTGTATTTGAAGTAAAGGGGTACTACATTTACCCAGGACTTGTAAATTAAATGCTATTAGTGGACTAGTGGGCCTGCAGCGCTTATTTTGCAAACCCACTCAAGTAGCATTTTTAAACATGTCTCAGGCCTGCCATTGCAGCCTGTGAGTGCAGTTTTAAACTGCAATTTCCAGCTGGCAAGATACACCTCTTGTCAGGGCCAAACCTTCCTTTTCAATACATATAAGTCACCCCTAGGATAGGCCCTAAATAGACCATAGGGCAGGGTTCACAAGTTGGGCATGTACTTTTATGTGCCACATGTTCAGGTAGTAAAAAACTATTACATTTGGTTTTCATTACTTCAAGGCCTACCTCTCCCATATGATAACATTGGGTTAACTTATTACATTTAATAAGGGCTAACTGTCAATTGGGAGCAGATGGGACTGTCATGTTTGGTGTCTGGGAAACAGTAATTAAAAATCCTCTTTAATGGTAAATTCAGATTTTAAGTTACAGTTTTGAAAATGCCACCTCTACAAAGGTTTGAAACTATAGGGGTTGGGCCTTTATCTCAACCAAGGCTAGACCGCACTTCAATATGAAAACAACATTGTACCTCGTCTGGAAATTATTTTAAACAACCTAATTTTTCAGGTAAAGGAATTTAATTGCCTTGACAGTGATTTATTGCTATTTCAGCAAACACATTGTTTTCTTTTCTTGTTTTTTCAAACACCATTCGTTTTATCACAAACATTGGATTACATAAACCAAAAGTTGTGTAGGCCATCTGGCCCAGTGATCAAATCAAAAAATACATTAATACCGCTCAATCAAGTGTTAAGGTGACACTTTCTAGTGCTTAGAATTATTTAAATTTTCCTGACATCACACAGATATTGTACTTGAATACAACACAATACCATACGCATAATTAATTAAAACCAAGAGTGAACTTATACTTTATAGTTAAATGGTCTACCAGTCTTGAGTTTTAAGCAAAAAGAGTCCAATTATTTAGTTTTGCTTCTTTGGACTCCCAAATGTGTGCAATTTGCAGGGGTTGTGCCGAATAATTTAATTTCTGGGCACCTATCTTAACTCTTTTGGTTGCCCGTATATAGTTAAAAAAAAAAAAATCCAACAACTCCCTATTGCATTAAAGGTGACGCGTTTCGACCCCATGTGTTAGTGGTCTCTTCAGGACCAATGACGGTTTCACTCTTTTAAGGAGACTTGGATGTGAGGCCTTCTTGTTTTTTCAGTTTGTTTGTTTCAGGGTTCAGTATTGTTGTTTTTTTTTAAAACTTGTTGCTTCTCTGCTCTTTTGTTCATATGTCCCTGAGATGCTGCGTTTTTTCGATTCTCAAATGAATTGTTTATGAGGGCCGCCATGTGTTCAGTCACCTTTTTTTTTTGTAAATATTTCTATTTTCACTTTCAATTCAGGTACAGCATATACTTTCAAGTAATTGATACAGAATCATCAATGCGTGATCAACTGGAGGTATGGACATGTGCAACACCGATACATAGACAAGCAATAGATTCTTTTCAAATACCCATAGTCTCAGTCTCCTCCCTTTGCTCTCTTGCATTATTGTCCCGTGTAAGTTGCGTAACGTCCTGTGAACCCTCCCCCGGGAGTCTATAATACTGTATCTATGGGTTACAGATTCTCTTGAATTTCTTTGGACAACCGCGGGCTATATATGTGTTTTTTTCCCCTGACATGTACAGATCCAGTCCCCTTCTACACTCATTCAGTGTGGGCCGCTGCGCTGTTCCCCACTTGCGTGCCAGATCTCGTTTGCCGACTACCAAGCCAAGGTTAGCTAGTATTAACTTTTTCTGGTGAGAGCGACATCTGTAGATATACCTAACAGTACAAATGTGGGGTCCATTGGTATCTTTTCTCCTAATATTTCCTCTAGCTCTGTCGTTATAGTTCCCCAATATCTCTGTATCTCTTGGCATCCCCAAATCGTATGGATGTATGTGCCTGCCTCGTGGGTGAATTTCAGGCATTTGGAGGTATCGGCCCTTTCTATTTTGTGTAGGCGAGATCTGTCATAGTATGTCCTTTGTAGGTTCTTAAACTGGATGAGGCGGAGTCGCAACTTAATGGCGGCTTCTCTTGGGTGCATTAATGCCGCCTCCCAGTCAAGGCCATCCATGTCTCCTAGTTCTAGTTCCCACTTTGCTCTTAGTTTCGTGAGAGTGTCTGGTTTATAACTGATTAAAGTCCGATACATCCAAGAGACTGCTTTCTTGTTAATTTCCCCCATGAGGTGTCTCCCTTCTAGTGGGGAATACTCCGGGATTCCCTCCACATCAATTATTTGTGCCCTCCATAAGTGAGCCAGCTGTATGTACTTGTAATGTTGTTTCAGGTGCAGTTCATATTATTTTTGGAGATGTGGAAAGCTGGCAAGTTCCTTATGGTATAATATGTCTTTGATTTTGGAAATACCCAGCTTTTTACAAATTCTTTGAGTCTCCACCCCCACCCAAAGTGGGGTCTCTCTTGTGATTTGATTATTCGATTTTATCTGTCTTTCTGCTTTTTTCCAGGCATTTATCACCACCTGGGTGGCTGCTGGTAGCTTCTTGACTCCCTTCCCTCTGAAGAGGTAATGAGTGTGTGGGCATATCTCAAATTGTGCTCGTTCTAATGGGTATGTAGAGTGATCCTCTGGCATATGTTCCCAGTCGTTGATTATGAATAGATGGGCCGCCCAGTAGTATGGCCTGATATCTGGGAGTGATATACCCCCGTTGTACTGGTTTCATTGCAGAGTGGCAAGCGCCAATCTGGGGGTCCCGCCATCCCAAAGGAATGTCCTCAGCAGCTCGTTCATTTTGACCAAGACCTCTTCTGGGAATGCATAATATGTGTTTTGGAGTATGTATATTTATAAAGTGCCGCTTTCCCATGAAGTGCCAGGGGCAGTGCTTTCCATCTTTCTATGTCAGCGTTAAATTCAGTCGTATCTCTATATAAATTTTGGGTCAGAGCTTCTGGCCTATTTACCGAGACATATATACCTAGGTATTTTATCCTGTCTTTTTCAATTTTGAATCGCATTTTGTGTGTCTCTCTGGGCGAGGGTCAAATATTCCCGGCGGAGAACTTGTGTCTTTTGCATTAGTGAAAGATCTTCACTGACTATGGCTCGTTCTTTTTGTTGGAGTAGTCGTTCTTCAATTTCCGCTATCTTTTCTATTTCTTTACCTTTTTTGTGTGCAATTGTGTTCTGGGCTCTGTCTCTTAAAGCCATTTTGTATGCCTCCCAAAGTGTGATGGCAGACTCTACGGATCCTACGTTTTCTTTAAACTAGAGTTCTGTGTGATGTTGGGGTCTTTGAGTTGCCAGGCATTTAATTTCCAACCATTTCAGGTTTGTTGTTTGTTTTCACCCACTGTGAGCCAAAGAGGTAAGTGGTCTGAGGGACGTCTTGTCAGATATTCTGCTTTCAGGATATCTGTTACTTCCCCGGCTGGGGTGAAGATATAGTCTTTTCTGGAGAAGGCCTTGTGGGCGCCCAAGTTGAATGAGTATGCCTGGGTATGCGGGTGCTGCCACATGTCGGTTAATGCTAATGTGTCAGCAAAACATTTGAATTGCGTGTCTTTCAAGCAGCGTGGGGATTTCCTAACAAGAATTGCGACCCCTCTCGCACCAGTGGAGAAACTTGCGTGTGCCAACGTCTTGTATGTCCCTCTACCCAAGAATCCGCACTGCGTTTCCCTTCAGGTGTGTCTCCTGGAGGAATACTAACTCAGGCTTCAGTCTTTTGATATATGCTGACACTAGGACCCTCTTCACCTCGTTTCCCAACCCATTCACATTCCAGGACAGGAGTGAGTATTTTGCGTTATTGCGCACTGCCATACCGCTTCTTCCAATGATGGGTGACATCGTTTGAAATATGTCTTGTGTCCCCTGGACCCTTATTATGCTGTTCTGAAAGATTGCTGCCTGACTTAAACTTTTGTTTAAATTTGAGACTCCCAATTCCCCAACCCCAACCCCTACCCTCCCTACCCCCCACTACCCCCGCCCACGCAGCTACCCCGATGGGTTAACATGACCAACTGTGTCGTGGATGGATTGCAGGGGTCTGTCACCCGCTCACCTAAAATCCCTCCATTTGTTCCTATTCACCTATCTCCCTGCTTGTCCAAATTATGTTTACTAAACCAGGAGACTGCTAGAGAGCTATATATCACGTCACTAAATATATCAAATAGGAAACAACACAAAGGAAGTGAACTATGCTATGATTTAAAAAGAGAAGGAAAAAAAACATACACACACACAACTGGGGGGGAGAAAGGTCCTCACTAGCTTACTGTCGCTTCGGCCCTCGAATGGCCCTGTGTTGTTCATCAGTCTTCATTCCCATTTTGTTGGGTCTGCTGTGTTGGTTCATGCGCCATTGTATCTGAGTTGTATTCCTCAAGGAGGTTAATGTCCTGCAGTGATGGATGGTTATAGTCCGGATCTGATTAAATTTCTTGCTCGGTGTGCTCAGGAGTGTGCCGCTGTGTTGTTCTAGTTTTGTGGGTCTTCCTTCTTGCCTTGCCTCTCAGACGACTGTCTACGGAGTCTGAAGCTTGGGGTATTGTATTGGTGGTTCTACTGCTTCAGTATGGTATTGCCCTGGTGGAGTCTTCTGTGCGGCCCGCATTAAGCGTCAGTTTTTGCCTCTGCAGTCTAAATCTTTTGTCTGTTGCGAGGCCTCTTCTGGAGGATGTCGCTTGTTCCCCCGTTGCTCTTTTGGGAGAGCGTTCTTCTATTCATTGCCACGCTTTCTCTGGATTTTGGAAAAAGAATGTTTTGGACTGATACATTACTTTTAATTTGGCTGGAAAGAGTAGCATGTACTTTATCTGAAGGTTTCGCAGCTTTTCCTTCACCGAATCGAACGTTTTGCGTTGTTTTTGAACTTCTTTTGAATAGTCTGGGAACATCATTATTTTGGTGTTCTCGATTCGGATCTCCCCGGTTTGCCTCAGGACTCAACAAACAACCAATAGACATATGACCAGCCAGTGGTTGTTTTCTTAAGAAAGAGCTTTAATCACACTATATAATTAAATGCTACACAATTCAATTTGCTATACAAAATAGTGTCCCTATGTACGATTCTCCTTCAAGTAGCTATAACCCTCCTTCTGTTTACCAGTTCCTTCCAGGTGACTCTTTTCTGGTTGGTCTCCCATTTCTGGAATTTAGATAAAGCCTCATTCAAGTTAAGGTGAAGCCTTTTAGCTCTTGCGCTCTCTCATAATTGAAGACACACACAGTTCTGAATCTTTGCGTGAGTATTACTTCTTTAGGTGAATCGGATAGAAAACTGTTCAGTCCTTACTCCTTATAGGCAGACCAAGTGGCCCCACCGTGCATATTCTGCAGGGCTGCAGTGATCCGGGAGCTCAGATGGCTTCTGGAGAAGCCAATCCACACACCCGCCTGGCCAGTTCCGTCTTCCTAAGCTGTGGCTCTGACGAAGACGCCAACCTAGCTGCAATGGTCTTTTTAAAAGCACTATGGAGTTCCCCACATGGATTGATGGTAGTTGTAGACCTAATCCAGCCAACAGTTTTTATGGAAGATGTAGCCCCGACGAGGCCAGAGGCAGGTGCACCAGTCCAAAGGCAGGTGCATCCCCGTTTGGGCCAATGATGAGTTGCAGCCCTGACCAGACCAAAGGTAGATGAAGCCCATATCAGGCCTCCGATGATTACGGCAACGTTAGCCTCCGAATGTTCCTAGCAGTTCCCACCTGAAACTAGGGTCCCAGTGTGCTCTCTGGCAAACAGCACACTCTGGATGTACTTAGGTCCCAGCTACAGGGTGGGCCTCTCTCCTCCGGGAGTCTCTCCTTCTGCAGAGTTAGAAAGACTCCTCCCCTTTCTAAGCAGACAAGCAGGATCCAACTGGCCCCATTATTCAGGGCCACTCACATACACACTCACTTACACATGATTTCTATGCAGAACACATGCACACACACTTGGAATGCACACAGGATGCTACCACAATGTTCTAGACATATACAAAATGGCAGAAATTTACAAAGGTGGGGCCAGTAAGCCTCACTCTCAGTAACACAGATACAAATGTCTGGTTACAATACTAATCTCTCCAAAACACAGTATGCTGCTATCACTGCGTTATGTGCTATACCCAGGGCAGGGACAGTAGTAACCTGCCCATAAGGAGGGCACAATTGGTGCGCACTTCCAAGTTAATGGATAGATCCAAAATCACACATAGTTCTGGGCCTCCGTACAAACGTTAGGTTAGCATGATGGCCAGGAGTAATATAAAAGCCAGATATATATGCAGTCAGTACTCTGGGTAGGGCAACATGCATGTACACCAGAAGGAGGACATTCCCATCCCAAGACACCCATAAATGAGGCCCCGTTGGTCAGGTTCTATCAGTCTGGTATGAGTGGGCATAACCTAGCCACTAAACTACTTTTTACTTTATAATAATATCATCTGTGGTTTGTCATCAAACCGCTAAAGAACTATATATACAACAATATTAACATTTACCACGTTTAAAAAAAATATCAAATATAAAAATCTTGACCCATTTTCTGTAAGCTCTCTATGATTATCCTGTTTAAAGGATTCTAAAATGCATGTTTTAGGCATAAGCATTTTCTCAGAATAGAACGCCGCTCTAGCGGCCTTTTAAAGACCTTGGACGTTTTTTATGCCTAGTTTATACACAACCTTTTGATCATCGCACAACACTTGTACAAACTTAACACAAGGTAGATATTCATACATACCTTAAACAATTATGTATTCAGGAGACTTGACAAGAGTGGCAGTTTTTGCAACATCACTGGCAAATGGAAATGTACATCATAAATACAGTACATCCATTAAGGGTAACTGGTCAAGGAAAGTTAGTAAGAATAATCTTGTAGCACTGGTTCCATTGTGGTGGTGCAATATCTTGGCAAGTGCAGCACGGCGAGGAGGAATAGATACATTGCATCAAATGTTTTAGTTTGTTCAATCAAATTAAATCAATATGCTCAATTCTAGCCCATTGCAAAACTGATTTTGTAACATGTTATGATACAGTAGAGTCATGTTTGCAGTCATTTGGCCAATTTTCCAGCCCAATATTTAAAATATTGTACCAGGGGTTCGTTTCAGAGTTTTTTCTATTTCATCTTAACAGGTTGTTGCTTTCAGCCCTTCTTATATAGGACAAGATTTGGATGCCCATGTGAATTGAATAAGCCTCTTGGTGGAGCACAGACCCATTCCAGTTTGTTGCTTTCACTGGTTTTAAGTTGCACCATCCCCTCACTTTTCTATACCCCCCCCCCCGTAGACTGCAGATTTTGTTCCGAGGGTGAAGAACCGTATGATAAAGAAGGGATAGTCTTGAATCTATGTTATTATAATAGGTTCTAACAATGTTTTCCCTAATTTGTGGTTACATTTTGTAAAACCACTCACATTGGCCATTTCTCTCTTCAGCTGCCTTAATGATATTCCTTTCATTTCATTATCTGTTTTGAGGCCCAAGTATATAATCTGTTAACAACCTTTAGTGTGGATTCTTCCAACTTGCATTGTATTTTCTTACTATTAAGGCTGATACCCTTGATTTTACTTTTGTTTAAATGTATTGTGAGTCTGTTAAGATTGAGGTAAGAGCCTACCTCATTGAGCAATTGTTGAAGCCAAATTGAAGTATGACTGAATAAACGTATGCTGTCTACATAAAACAGTGCAGGAAGATGTATACCTCTCAAGTCTAGGTGTGAATCTATTCACTCAGGAAATGACATCATGTAGATCAAAGATGAACATTAAAGGGGAGGAGGGCAACCCTGTTTAACCACCTGTAAAGTGACAATTTTATTCATGAGACCATTGTCTTTGCCAGTTGACTGAGAAGGCTGGGGGGGGTTCATATAATAACAAGGTCATACTTAAGATGTCCATAAGTATGTTCATCTCCTGAAATAGTTTACACCTATCTACTTATCAAAAGCACATTTAGGATCAATGAACAGAAAATATGAGGGGGTTTGTTTGGGTTAGTGAAGAAACTGATTCAGTTGATATATTTTTACTCACTCTCCGTAGGGAAACTGGTGGAGATAATATTTTTTCAGTCCAGTCTTAATGCATTCCAAATGATTCTGGCAAACACCTGCCTGTTGTGGTAAAACACAGCTACTAGAAGATAATTCTCAGGAGTGTCTTGTCCCCTTCTTGAAGAAGGGGCCTGGAATAGTGCTTTCCCAGGTATAGGGTTTAGGGCCACAGCTATTAAAATACCTTGAAAAGCCTGCACAAGGTTGGCACACAACATTCTGCAAGTTCAGTGGGGGCCCTTATATACTTGCCGATAGCTTTGGCAGGTGTAAAGGCTTCAAACACCTATTTTACTCTGGGTAATGTAAACAGTCTGGGGTCCCTACTGTGTTCTAAATTGTTTCAGCTGGTAATTCAACACATTACAGATAGTTGAGACGTCTTTGCCATTCAAATGATTTTACAAGCTGAGCCATATTTCTCTGGTCAGCAGGTTTAGGGCTCTCTTTTACCAATTGAAAATATCTATGGAGAGCTTTAGAGGAATTAGCATGAAACAATTTTAGAAATGTTTCTGTACATTAGCTTTTTTTAGTGCATTATTAGGTTTTTTAGTCTTTATCTTAAAAGTAGAATCAAGAGTTGTTGATCAGTACGATGGGTTGTGCTATTCCTAATAATACTGAGAAGTTTGTGAAGTATCCGCCTCCTAGTTCTTTTGGATTCATAATCTGCCCATTGGTTGCTATGAGGACAGCCAGCTATCTGAAGTTTAAACCAGCTTGTTCCACTCTACTCAGGCATTTAATTAGATCTTCTGACTATACTCTAATTTATTGATAAGATTATTCGTATTCAATTTATGTTGTTTGTACAAAACACTATTGGACTAATATGCTAAGTCTTCTAAGGCGATGTTTTGTCAATTGGTGCCCTTTTTGCCACTCTTAGGAAATTCCTAAATCTCATTCTATTCATCAAATGCACAGTTATAATTTAATACAGGTGGTTTCTCTCTATAAGACTTATTTCCAACCTTTTACTAAACAAGACGTCATCAGCAATAATAAATGTATAGTCCAAAATCGGTCATCTTTTACTTGGTGGTATGTTAGATTTATCTGGAAAGTTACTCTCAACTCCACCATTAAGCATTCTCAAGTTGAAATTATACAGGCAGTTTGGGATCAGCTTCCACCCAAATCTAGGATCAATGTATTGAAAGCCAGTGTCTGAACAGAGAATAATTCATAGAGAATCATCACATTTGTTTATCTCTGAGCAAATATCTTGATATGGCTAGATAGCCTGCATGAAGATGTACTTTTTCCTAAACTTTGATAAGTGATACAAACAGTCCCTGTATAGATACCCAGAAGTTTATATAAAGAAATGAGATAGAAACTTGAAAGATTTTGAGGCATGGAAAATAGTCAACACATCAACTCCACACCAAACGGTGAGTAGTGGTGACTTGGGCTTTCCTCATGTAGAAAATAAAGTGCATGCTACACAGATACGTCTTGCCCTAAATTAACCTCTTTCTAGCCCAACAAATCCATGTGTCTTACTGGAACAAGAATATTCTAGCATCTTATTCTGACAAATTCTAGGATTATCCAGGAAACATAGAGACATATTGGTGCACTTAAAGCAGTACCACCACTTTATTAAACCAAAAGCACACAATCACCAGTACTAACAGCCTCACACCGCATGCTACTGCACTAACTCCCATATCTTATGACAATAATTTATATCTAGACCTGATAGAAAAACATGGAACAGAGGTGACAAGCTAGCATTGGGAGGTCTATACAACAACGGAAAGACAGTAACTATAAGTCCTCCATCAGTCTCTTCCAGTTGATGCCCAGGGACTGTTACTGCTTACTTCTAATAAGACACTGGGCAATGTTACCACAAAAAGAAGGGTAGGTGGTTCCTGAGATCATACTTTAAGAGAAGATCTTTTCTGGTAGGAAAAAGCCAAAAGAAGCGTATTCTTATTATACAAGGAATTTAGTTCAATAGATTAACACTGGACAGACAAGTATAGATAAATGGCAATGCAAACTAACCCTGCCTACATCTGAGGATACATGGACAACGATCTGGATGAGAAAAGCCAAAATGTCTTAAAACCTAAGAACTATGCATGGTGGGGCTGATGAATGTTGGAAAGGTTGTGGGCAGAGAGGTACACTTGGACATATATGGTGGTCTTATCCCAAAAAAGACCTTCTGAAATGATATACTTCAACAACTAAAATAACAGAATTAGAAATGCCACTTCCTTGTCTTGTTCGGGATTCACTGGCTAAGAGGGAGTATATCCTTTGTTATCTTGGCAGTGATTTTTATGCCTCTCGCTGCCAGACTCCAAGCATCTGAGCAGTGAAAATCACCAGACCAGTGTAATTACAACTGTGTTTGACCAAGCTCTGGCAAACACAACAAGATGATGTACTGAGTGCTGAAACGTTTCAACCACTCACCCCCAGTCAAGAGATCTGGATTAATCCATTGTTCTTTTGCTCACTATGCCACCCCAGTTTCGATCCAGCCATATGCAAATCAATCTTGATCCTGCTCCTCATGGGAACATTCCAGACAGAACGGCCAGGTCAGATCCTCCCTGAACCAGAAACAAGAATCCTAGGACTAGTTTCGGGGTATCATCCCTCATCAGCCAGGCTAGCTTGAATCCAGTGGCACAGCGAGCAAGGGACCCATGCCTGGGCATACCCTTGGCCACTTAGGGCAAACATAGCAAACACAACAACATGATGGAGGGAGTGCTGAAACCTTCCAACCACTCACCCCCAGTCAAGACATCTGGATTATTCCATTGTTCTTTTGCTCACTATGCCACCCCAGTTTCGACCCAACATATGCAAATCAATCCTGATCCTGCTCCTCATGGGAACAACCCAGCCCGAACTGCCAGGCCTGGTACTCCCTGGACCAGAAACAAGCATCCTAGGACCGGTTTCAGGATATCATCCATCATCAGCCAGGCTAGCTGGAATCCAGTGGCACAGCAAGCAAGGGACCCATGTCTAGGCATATCCTTGGCCACTTAGGACGAACATAGCAAACACAAGATGATGGACTGAGTGCTGAAACTTTTCAACCATTCACCCCCAGTCAAGAGATCTGGGTTTAATCCAACATTCTTTAGCTCACTATGCCATCCCAGGTTGGACCCAGCCATATGGAAATCAGTCTTGACCGTGCTCCCCATGGGAACAGTCCAGCCAGAACAGCCAGGATAGATCCTCCCTGAACCAGAAACAAGCATCCTAGGACCGGTTTCAGGGTATCATCCATCATCAGCCAGGCTAGCTTGAATCCAGTGGCACAGCGAGCAAGGGACCGAGGTTTGGGCATACCCATGGCCACTTAGGTCAAACATAGCAAACACAACAACATGATGGAGGGAGTGCTGAAACTTTTCAACCACTCGCCCCCCGTCAAGAGATCTGGGTTTTATCCATTGTTCTTTTATCTCACTATGCCACCTCAGTTTAGACCCAGCCATATGCAAATCAGTTTTGACCCTGCTCCTGATGGGAACAGTCCGGTCCGAACTGCCAGGCCAGAACCTCCCTGGACCGGAAACAATCATACTAGGACCGGTTTCGGGGTATCACCTCTCATCAGCCAGGCTAGCAAATAAGTTTCAGCACTTCGTCCATCATCTTGTTGTATTTGACCAAGCTCTGGTACCAATGTGCAATGGAAAAACTCACAGCTCTGGTGCATGACAAACTTTTGAAATACAATCAAGCCTGGAGTGAGAAGTTGGCCTGGTATATGCGTTCCACTAATTAAAGTGGGCACCTTGCACCAGTCCAAACAACCCTTATGGTGATTTAACAGGTCAAAGATAACCTTAGTGTGAGGGGGTGCCGAGCGAACCCCGCCCGTGGTCCATCTACCCTAACGGAGACTACTTACATGGGAGAGTTAGGACCCCGATGCCACGGTCTCTCACGACGTCCTACAGGAGGATAAACACATCACTCCGTATTTTACCCATACAGGAACCACTTCCTCATGACATCACCGGAGGAGGAGGGAACAACCCCGGAAGCAGTGACCCGGCGAAAGTAAAAAGGAACTAATCAAACCACAACGAGAAGGAAGAAGCCGGAGAGAGAAGGAGGTCGGAGAGGCGAGAAACGGAGACACGGGAGATCGTGGAAACGGAAGAGGACAAAGATATCAGGCAGAGCGACGAAGAAGACGGAGAAGACAAGCGGTGGTACGAAGACTGGTGGTCCCCGCAGGAGGAGGCTGGAGAGCGGCCGCAACTCCGGAGAGTTGCGGCGGAGCCGGTGAGTACATCGATTCAGGGAAGGGAGGGAGGCAGTGAGGGGGAGGAGAAAGGGAGGGAGGAAACTGTGTAAGACTTGCAGGAGGAGATCCCCAAAAGATATAAAACAAGCAGAAGTAATCACCCCTGATAGATACGGGACACTTAATAGGAACCATCGCGTACCCTTCTTTCCACCCTTATCCCCTAGGCACATAAACTCCCACCCTCACAAGTGACCCTGACCGACTAAACAACCTTAATTTGTATCACCCACTGGGTATGGTGACGGGTTCGCCCAGCATGGGCTTGTTATGAAAAGAGAGGACTGACGGCTCCTTTTGGCTCTCATTTATTTCCTATGAGCCTCCGTGGGAGACCCGCAGTCCAAGAAGAAGGCCGACCCGACGGGGAAGCTAGAGAAGCCACTGATCCTCCTAAAAGCGAGCGGCAGCCCGAAGACCCCGAGGGATTACCAACATCCTCTTACCCTATTTCTGACTTTGAAAATAAAAGCCGACAACTGGCACACTATATACAGCCTCCTCGTCTGTTTATCCGGCCCGCCCTCCCACACTTAGAAAGCTATCCAAGTAGTAGCTGTGGAGAGCCAGCCTTCAGGCTTCGTCTTGAAGGAATATTAAGCAGCTTTATTTTTTACCAGAATGTAACCTTATAGTATTGGTTAAATGAAAGGAGAACCACACAGTAGTTTTAAAAATATGTATTTATTAATATAACACACTCTAAGCACGATAAAGTATCTGCTACAAGCAGATAAACTCAAAGCACACAATACTGTAGCATAGAAGCAATAGTAAATAGCACTGATACACAGTGGGCTCCACAGGGAGACCAAACATATACTAAAATAGTGGTATATGAACCTTGACGCGAGTCAAGACAGTGTTTAGAGGATGTAGAATCGCTGGGACCCAAGGAACCACCAAAGGTGGACGGGTGTAGTGTTGGAACACGACCGCGTGCGCCGTACAATTCTATGGGAGAGTCGCACTTGCAGTTTTAAAATTTAAGGACCCTTCCCAGTGGACTTCAAAGAAACCCCGTGGAACTTAGGAGGTATGAGAGCCACCCCACCTGTGGATACCGAGTTACCTATCCCAGGGAGGCCGAGTGCATAGGTATGAAGTGGTGTCGGAAACCGCCGTCGATTTCAATGGAGGACTTCGAAGAAGAGCCACTGCTGGAAGGGATGGATTCCTGTCAAAGAGTACCTGAAAGTAGAGGGGACAGAGTCTGGATCACTCAGGAGTTCCCAGGCGCTCGGTCGACAAATGCCCACCGATGTCAGGTGCTTCAGGTGCGTTGAGAGGGGTTCTTGAGTCTGCGGCCATGGGGACCAGAAGACATAGAGGACAACCAGGAGCCGGATACAAGCTGTCCCAGGATGTCGAGTGTTGCGGGGTCGGTGTCCGGCGGGAGCACCAACAAGCCTTGGCAGCGGCAACCCACGAAGAAGGTCAAGAGAGGTTCACCAAACACAGGGGAGTCAGGGTAAGCCTGGAGTAACCAGGGGAACCCAAGAAAAGCAGTGTTGACCCTCAAGAGGACCCACAGGCCGGAGGCACAGGAGTCGCAAGGGGACCTCAAGCATTTTCACAAAGCAACAGCCCACGGAGCACTCAGTGCGAGGAGGCCGGAGTTCTTTGGTGGAAATGGTGCCAGAGGTTGGGGCTACTCGGAGCCCAGTGCACTTGTTTTGGGAACGCCAACAAGCATATGCACAAGTATGCGGTGCACAGGGAATAGGCATTGCAGCCCCCACGAGGGATTCTAACCTCAAACTTGGAAGGAGGGCAGCTCAGGCGGAGCGAACGGTCTAGCTGTTAAGACGCACGTCACGATGATGCCAGACTCTAGACCAATCAGCGACGTAGCCGGGCGGACACTAGCGGCCAGTCAGGAAGAAAAGAACGGAAGCAGGATGATACGAGGAGAAGAGGACGCGGAGAGAGATTTCTGCGGTGATGGAGAGGCGTTGTTGAAATCCGACTGCGAGGAACACCGTCAAGGAGTGAGGGAAGATCACGGACCGGTTCCTGAGGGCCCACGAGAGGCAGAGAAGGCCAAGACGACCCCTGCCACGACTCCGGAGGGCCATGGCTTCAGGCAAGTGACGGTCTTCCAATATTTTTTTAGGCAGTGGTGGGGGGGAAGACTGCAGGACACTCAGGTCACTCACGATCCCCAAGGCTAAAGAAAAAGAGACCTCTCTCACGCTATATAAATAGGGACACAGCCCAGCCTCAACCAAGCACGTGGGTGTGGTGACGGGAACAGCATAAGGACACAACCACTAATCTAACGCCCTCTTCTTCCCCAAGGACAAGGAGCAAGAAGAGAAGGGGGAACACTGCCGGAGGGAGAAGAAGTGAAACAGATGGAGACACGAGCAAGAAGACCTCACTGAAACCTTCAAGCTTCGATTGTTTAATTTTCTTATAAATATTTTTTTTCTACGAAGCTACCTTGAATAAAATCCTTCAACACACAAAAATTTGGTTGGGAGACTCTATCACTTTTAATTAGTACTTCTCAGTGCAGTGTACATTATTAAAATTAAGGTTTCCACATGTTAAAGAAATAAACGTTTGAAGAGACTTTACCATATTTTATGCGATGTTTGTTGTATGATTTACATAGGAAATGTTTTTATGGCTGGCTCGTGCATGGGCTCTAAAATCCAGGCCAGACCCTTGACTCGGCTCTGGCTCTTCCTGTTAATTTGTTGGCTCGCCCACCTCCAGTGAACTGAGACAAGTAAGTTGTAATGTGCACCTTGTATTTGATCTAGATTCTTAATATCCATTTAGCAATATTATAGTCTATTAAATCAAAAGCAAGAGCATTTTTTGCACAGTGCACATCATAAACTCAACGAAGTTCAAGGAGCTCTCATATATTACAAAGACAAAATAGAGAAATAAAAGATTTGTGAAGGATCACACACTTTGGTCAAGCGGGAGAACAGGGATTAATGACAGATTTTTTGGTTTCAGTTTGTACAATTCAGCCACTTAATAGGTATTTCTTCCACGCTTTTTTCTACAACAAAGTATAATGCTTTATTTTTAATTTAATGCAAAAGACACATGAAAACCTGGCTCTATTTGGGCAGGAGGGTGCAACAGGACCTCGAGCTAAGCCACAAACAGGCATTCGTCTCAAGCCTGGTTCAAGACTTTAGTGGCTTGCCTGCCTCTAGGCTTACCACTGCAGATGTATACACTTACAGCATCATGGGCCTCAGAGTTGGCGAGAAATGGTAGTTATAGGGCAGATCAAGGTGGGGTTCTCATGGCTGTTTTTGGGCATCGGGTGGTGGAGTTTAGGTCAGGTGCGATGTCCTCTGTGGTAGAAGTGGTGGCTCACCGGGGGAGCTGCCTCTTAAGGCTGGCGATTCACAACTGACCTAATTACCGAGGTCTTCCTTCTCCGCTAAACTAGTGATGGTGTGCCGTGCTACACAGCAGACTGACGGCACTGATCTCCAGGCATCAGAGATGCTCCCACTGTCAGAGGGGAAACAGCCAATACAACACGGCCGCTACCACGCATGGCCTTTATAACGTGGTTATTACAACGGGTCTACCGGTACCACGCATAGCCATTACCACGCATTATTTTACACGCCATACCTATCAGAGCCATACCTTAACAGAAGGGAGCGACGGTGTGGCCCAGGGATACTCAAAGTACGGCCCGGGGGCCACATGCGGCCCTTCTGACATTTAATTGAGGCCCCCTGGTGAACAGCAGCACTGGGCTGTTGCTCACTTGACAGAGCAGGAACAACTAAAGTTGTGGTAAAGAAGAAAAGAAGGTGTACTAAATAACGTATCTTTAGGAACACCTTTAGTTTTAAAGACATCTTGCACTAAACAAGTAAAAACATGATAAACTTTTTCGACGTTTGCAGGGAGTTAATTTTATTAACATGCATGAGCGTTTTACCTTAGTAGATCGGATTGGATCACTGCATTGAGAGGCATTTATTAGCCGTAATATTTCTCAAACATAATTTGGAAACATTCATGCCGCCCCCATTCTGAAAATAACGCCATTGGTGAAACAAGAGGCAAGTCATTTATCAGGTGCACCTTGTGTGTAGCCTTGATTGTTATATCATTGGAACAACATTATAGTTTATTAATTAAAACTAGGGCTCCCGGGAGGAGCCTAGCGCGCATCCAAGATGGTCGCGTGAGCACAGGGCTCCCCGGACCCTTGCTGCTCCTCGGAATATATCCTGAGAATATCCTGATGTGGTTTATGGAATCTGGCAGATGAAGACCGGCTGAGCACGTATCTCTTTTCAGAACTCGAATCGGACCTGGGAATCCTGAGTTGTCGTTGTTCGAACTTTTGGGACCCACCCGACGGAGGTGCCCGGGGCGAAGGTGAACCGTGGAGCCGTGTCGTAATTGAACAACAGCGGCTGCAGTGCGGTGCCAGTGGCCGCTTTACCACTTTCGGTTTCACTTTCGGACTTCGGGGGGCTGGCCTGCGAATGCACTTGATGTGGCGGGGTGTTTCCTTGGCCTCTGCGCGAGGCCTTGTCTCCACCTGCCACTAGTGTGCCCATTGCCTTGGGTCCCCCCGCACCGCTATATTGTGGTCTCTGGTGAGGCGCTGGTCTGCGGTGCCGGTGCCCCTACGACTCTTGATCGGCGGTCCCCTTCGGTGTCCGTGACCACATGGGGGGCAAGGGGGGCCCCGAGGGGCGTAAGACTAAGGCCTCCCTCCGCGGGGGACCGGTCCAGGCCAACAACATGGACCGCTACACTCAGGGCAGAGGGTCCCCTGGAGCGACCGGCCCCCCCCCGGATGCCGTCGGTGGTGGCACGACCGTCTCTCCGGAGCTTTCCCTGCAGGACATCATGGGCGCCATTGATGGCATCAGGGAAACCATCGCCACGCAATACGAGGCCCTGGCCCGTAAAATCGACACGGTGGCAATTGATGTCACCCTAATTCGGGCAGATCTCTCCAAAACTAACGAGAGGGTTCAGGCTCTCGATGTGCGGACCTCCACCCTTGGTACGGATGTGTCGGACCTGCAGGCCGCGCTTGGTGACATTAAGGCGGTCAACGATCGGATGGCCCGGCGGCTGGAGGACTTCGAGGGACGGGCCCGACGCAACAACATCCGTGTCATAGGCGTACCGGAGTCCTCCGACAGCCGCCCGGTTGACCTCCTGGTCGAGGACCTCATCCTCCAACAGTTGGCCCCTGCAGGCCTAAGTAAGTTCTTTGCTGTGGAGCGGGCCCATCGAGTTCCGGGCGTTCGGCCACGGCCGGGGGCCCCCCCGAGGCCTATCGTGGCCAAACTGTTCCACTATAGAGACCGAGATGCGATTCTGCAGGCCTCACGGGTCCACGGCCCGGTTCGTCATGAGAACTCATCCATTAACTTTTATCCGGACTTTACCCAACTTGTCCAGAAACAGCGGATGGGATTCCAGGGGGTGAAGCGTCGTCTCCGTGAACTGGGCCTAAAGTACTCTATGCTCTACCCTGCAAAACTCCGAGTGGAACATGAGGATCGGACTGCCTTTTTTGACTCTCCTGTGGCCGTGAGTGACTGGCTGGACTCGCTGCCGGACAGAGGTGACCGTCCCGGGCCCTCTGCAGGCGCCGAAGGTGACGGGTCCCCTTTGGAGTGACTTTTGGTCCTTGATTTTGCCATTTTGCATTGTTCAGCTGGGTTTTACTTCTTTTGTTCATTTTGTCTCACTAGGACCTGTGTGGGGGGCGGGCGGGGACGGGTCCCTTTCCTCCTCCGGGGTCTTTTCGTAGAATGGGGTTAGTAGGGCGACAGGCACACTGCAAGTTGGGGGGGTTTTCTGGCCCGCAGGGGTGCAGGGTGGGGGGAGTTGGATTTGGGGGGGGTTGGGGGAGGGAGGGGTTGTTTTGCTGTGTGTTTTTTGTTCGCAGAGCGAGGTATTGATTTTTATCCAGATTCGGGAACTGTGCTACTGACTGGGGGGCCTTTGATCTATTGGAGGGGATGGGGGGGGACGGGTTGAGACTGATGTCATGGAACGTCAATGGGTTGGGGGATCGTATCAAACGGGGGGTAGTACTGCAGTATTTGCGTCGTCTGACTCCTGATGTGGTGTTTATCCAGGAGACGCATCTGGTTGGCAATGTTTGTCATGCAATGAACAGGGGGGGATACCGCCTCGTGGCCCATTCTGGTTTCACAACTGGTTCCAGGGGGGCGGGCATTCTCCTGCGATCCTCACTTCCTTTGGATATCACTAGGGTAATCTCGGATGACAGAGGGCGCTATGTGTGTCTGACTGGGAGGTGGGAGGGGCAGCCCCTTTCCCTGGTCTCAGTTTACGTCCCCCCGGGCCTCCAGAACTCCACCTTCGCTGACTTGGGTCGAATGCTGCTTGAACTTCCGGAAGGTCTTTTGCTTATGGGCGGGGACTTTAATTCGGTGGTTTCGGGTGACCTGGATCGTCACCCACCCAGGGCCCTCCCCGCTGCCCAGGCATGGCTTGGTGGCCTGCTGGAGACCTTCGGCCTGGTGGATAGTTGGAGATTAATGCATCCGACCCAATGTCAGTACACCTTTCACTCTGGGGCGCATGGGAGTCTTTCTGGGTTAGACTATTTCCTTATGCCCGCGGCACAGACTGGTCGGATTCGAGAGGTTAGGCACCTGGCGCGGGGTATTTCCGATCATTCCCCGCTGTGGCTGCTCTTTGACACCGAGCCGCGGTCTGCAGGGCGGATTGCTCCTATTAACCCGTGGTACCTGCGAGACCCTATGACTCGCGACAGCCTGGTTAAGGCTATGGACCAATACTTCCTTGAAAACGAGGGGTCGGTGTCGTCCGCAATGTCCTTGTGGGAAGCCTTTAAAACCGTAATCCGCGGACACGCCCTCTCCCAGATAGTGGTGGCTAAGAAGCTCAAGAGTGAGGCAGTGGTGAAGTTGGAGACTGACATTTCGGGGCTGGAGTCGGCCTTGGAGACGGGTGTCACTCCGGACGGGCTCCATGCCCTCAGCCTGAAACAGTTTGAATACAGGTCTCTTGTCACTGACGCTGCCAAAACGATGTATAGGGAGCAGCAGGGTCGATTGTATGAGGCCGGGGACAAGGCGGGAAAGTTGATTGCGTGGCTGGATAAGAAGGAGAGAGTGAATCGTGTGGTCCCGGTGCTGTGTGTCTCGGATGGAGTGTGTGTGACTGAGCCTGGTGAGATTGTGGAATGTTTCGCTGACCACCTCCGGGCCGTGTACTCCCCGGTGACTGATAGGGATGAAGAGGACTCTTGCCTTCTGCTTAGGGATATTGCTTTGCCCGGCCTGTCCGCCGAAGACCGTGAGCAGCTGGACGCCCCCTTGTCTGTAGATGAAATTGCAACTGCGATTCGGTCCCTTCGTTCGGGCAAGGCGATGGGTCCCAACGGGCTGCCTATTGAATTATATAAGTTGCGCCCGGATAAACTCGCGCCCTTCCTCCGTCGTATGTTTCAGGAGTCCCTTGAGGCAGGCTCCCTTCCTGACGACCAGCGTCTGGCTACGATAGTCGTGATCCCCAAGGACGGTAAGCCACGAGATCGCTGTGCCTCCTACAGGCCTATTTCACTGCTAAATGCAGAGCCTAAAATCCTGGCTAAAGTCCTTGCCAATCGTTTGTTGAGCGTCATCTGCGATTTGATTCATCCGGATCAATGCGGCTTCATCCCTCACCGTAACACCGCTCTTAACTTGCGGCGTCTTCACGGCGCCCTCGCCAGGGCGGAGTACCTCTCCGAACCAGCCGTGCTGGTTTCTTTAGACGCCACGATGGCCTTTGATACCATCGAGTGGCCATTCCTCTGGGCTGTCTTGACCAAATTCGGCTTTGGGGAGGGATTTCTTGGCTGGGTGAAGCTTCTTTACACGGGACCCATGGCTCAGGTGGTAGTTAATGGGCGGGTCTCACGGCCCTTCGCTCTCGGTAGGGGTACGAGGCAGGGGTGCCCGTTGTCCCCTCTGCTCTTTGCTCTTGCCTTGGAGCCGCTCGCCGCTTGGCTCCGCTGGGAGCCCTCGATCAGAGGGATCCGGTGGGCCCCGGGCTTCGAGGATCGGGTCTCGTTGTATGCGGACGATATTCTCCTGTATCTCACCTCGCCGCGGCAGTCGCTTGATGTTCTCTTTGATGTTCTGACTTCCTTTGGGAGAAATTCGGGTCTAACGATTAACTGGTCTAAATCCTGTGTCTATCCTATCTCCGGTGACCCTCCTCTCTTGCCGCCTCGGCTTCCGATCCAATTATCTCTGTCCGGCTTTAAATACTTGGGAATATACGTCTCGATGGACCCGGTGGCTCGCTATGAGCAGAATCTCCTGCTTCCACTTCGGCGTCTGAGGGAGGACACGGCTCGGTGGTGTAAGCTGCCCTTGTCCCCGCTGGGTCGGGCAGCACTGTTTAAAATGATGTCCCTTCCCAGATTTCTCTATGCACTTCAGAACTCCTTCGATGTTATTCCTGTGTCCTACTTTCGGGAGGTGGAGAGCCTGCAGAGAAGACTGGTGTGGGACGGACGGGCGCGTATCGCTCTGGCAAAGCTTACTCTCCCCTGGTACGACGGGGGCATCGCGCTTCCCGACATTCGCAGGTATTATTGGGCCTCACAGCTATCGGCCATTAACCATGCCACGTATGCGCCTGGCTTGAATCCGGCGTATGAGATGGATAAATTCCTGCTTCCCGGCGGAAACTATAACAGGGCACTTTACTCCAGCTCGGCTGGACGGACCCTTACGGGCCCTACTAAGATTGCGGTACGGATCTGGAAGGCGGCCAATGTAGCCTTGGGCTGGAGTGAGCGATTAACATGTGCCACTCCTCTGTTTGCCTCCGACCGCCTGGGAAGCCTCTGGACAACGAAGGGGTTTGAACGTTGGGACACGATTGGCATTAGTAGAGTGGGAGACTTATGGACTAAGGGTGCGGTTAAAACATTCGCGGCGCTCCAGAGCGAATACGAACTTACGGAAAGGGAGTTCTTCCGCTACGCCCAGATTCGGCACGCCCTGCTCTCTGTTTTTGGGGAGGGGACCAAGATCCCGGCTTCTTCGCCCCTCGAGGACCGCATACTCGATGGTCATGTCCCCGACAGTACTATCTCATTAATTTATAAAAAACTTATCAATAATCGGGCTGACCTCTTGGTGCGCCTCCGGGAGGCGTGGACGGGGGATGGGGTGGAACTGGACGACGAGGACTGGCAGTCCGCACTGTCGTCCCCCAAGGAAGTGGCCATTCCAGCCCGTCTCCGCCTGGTCCAACTCAAGATTCTCCACCGGGTGTATGTGACGGGTCCCCGTTTGGTCTCGATGGGATTTTCTGAAGACGGGCTCTGTAAGCGGGGATGTGGACTCAGAGCCACCTTTCTCCATATCCTTTGGGAGTGTCGCGAGGTGGCGGAATACTGGCGCCGGGTTCACGTGGTCATGGGACAAGTCACCGGGGTTGTGCTGCTGCCGGAGGTGCGTCGCTGTGTCCTGAATGTGAGGGAGCCCAATGATTATAACGCGGCTCAGACTCGGTGGGCGGCCCTGGGGAACATGATTGCCAAGAGAGATATAGCGCAGCTTTGGGGTTCCCAACGGCCTCCCACCGTGTCCGTATGGAAGGAGAACATGGACTGGTGCATGTTCAGGGAGAAGACTGTGTATGTGGCTCGTGGTAAACCGGGGGCATGGGGTAGAATCTGGGGGCAATGGAACGCGTATCGTGGGGGTATCTGTATTCCCCCCCTAGTGGACACCGATATTGCTTTGTCCCCCTGACCCTTGATGGTTCCTTGCGACTTTTTGAATAACCGAATATAGACGTTCCTCTCCCGTGACCCCCCCCCCCGACCTATCAGTACTCCTTTCTCCCGATAGCTATTTGAAGGTCTGAAGTAGAGTCCCCCGGATGTAGCCTGACCCACATCTTTTGCCCTTACGCCTCGCCTTTTGTTTTTATTTGTTATTTATGTTAAACCTATGTATCCTGCTTCCCTAGGACTATCCGGAGCCATGTACGGGGCTGGGCCCCGGGAGTCGACTACTGCCTTAACATCTGTATGATCCTGTCTGAATCTAGCGGCCGGCCCTGGTGGTTGTAGGCCCATGCTTGTAATTGATTTATTGTTCAATAACATTTTCAAAAAAAAAAAAAAAAAAACTAGGGCTCCCAGTTTTATGGTATTTTTTTTTTTTACTTTTCCGTCTGTAGTTATCCATATTTACTTTTTGCCAACTTTATCTGTATTTATCCATATTTATTATGGGGTTTGCGAAAAAAATAAAGCTGAAACTGGTATATTTCCGCATTTATTTAACCAATAAATATTCTGTCATACTTGAATGCCTTCCAGGTTTCAGTGATATGAACATCTGCTGAAGGTAAATCAATGCACTTATATGAAATATGCACATTTCAGTATCAGCCTTGTGCCTATCTACTGCTGTTTAAGCCTCTTTACTAAAATTATTTTCTTTTTTCACCCCCTTACCTATCAATCCACAAAGTTATTGACTTGGCAGTCATGTCAAAGTGTATTTAGAATCACTCAAAAGGCACCCAATTTCCGTTTTTTCCACATTTAAAAATAAATACAGACAAGAAAGTAATTGGTTTTCCATCTGTATTTATCTGTAAAAATCTGTAAAAACGGAAAACAGGGAGCCTTAATTAAAACACAAGGGAAGGTTTTGTACACACACATCCTGAACGCTTATATCTTAAGTGGCTCTCATTTGTGGTAATGAAGAAATAGGAGGCAAGGTGAAATTAACCAATAGGGGGGCACTCCCCGCCATGTGTTGGCATATATTACACTGCAGCAGCGTCTGGTCCTTAGGGACTTGACTATGGAGGAACAGACGTTCCGACACTGCTGGAATCGATCGCAGCGTAGGGCGGGGGGGGGGCGCCCATATGCGCCGGAGATCCCGTTGGGTATGGTGACAGCGCTCCCGCACGGGGGAGATTGGTCGAGCCTACAAGTATGGGAGGAGGCGGGTCTCCAAATGCTGGGCGATTTATACGAGGAGGGAGAATTGCTCCCTTATCAAGCGCTGCGGGAGCGGTTCGATCTTCCGCGGGGGGACTACCTGCTGCACGCGGCGGTGACTGGGGCGATGCGAGAGTACTGGGGGGAGGGGCTCCGCGAGCCTCCTACGTCCGCGGCGTGCCAATACGCTATGATGTCGGCGGGCACCCGCAAGGCTGTCACCTGTCTCTACTCCAGAATGCTGAGCGAAACATTACAACCACTGACAGCCCTGAAAGACAAATGGGAAGAAGATCTCCAAACAGAGGTTCCCGATGCTACGTGGGCGGGCCTGGTTAGAAGGGCCAGAAAGAGTACGAGAAATGCCCGCTTCCAACTGATCCACTTCTATGTCCTCCACAGGGCTTACCTTACTCCGGGCAAAATTCGGAAATATTTCGGGGCGGAGGAGGCGGCGTGCCCTAGGTGCGGCACGATTGGAGCGGAGCTCGGCCACATGCTGTGGGATTGCCCCCGCCTGAGTGATTATTGGAAGGCTGTGTGCGAGACGCTGACTGAGGTGACAGACAGGGAGATGCACTGTAGTAAAGCAGTTTGCGTTCTGCACTGGTTCCCACACACTCCCAAGAACAAAACCACGAGTAAATTTATAGATATGGGTCTCCTCTTAGCAAAAAGGGAAGTGACGAGACTGTGGAAATCAAAGTTGGGCCCCACGCATAAGAGATGGCTTAAGGAGCTGCAGAGGTGGGCGGCGAGCGAAAGCACACTTAGGTACCAGCTAGCGAGCCGTAGGGAGGATGATAAGGCATTGGAGGCGGCCACAGCGTGGGAGGTGATGGTGCAGGCCCTGGGCAACAGTGAGACTGAAGACGGAGGGGTCCCATCGGACGGGGAGGGCAGCCCCCGGGCTACTCCAGTCGCACACACACAGTAGATAGGTAAATACGACACAAAAGTACCCAAACTCATTTATTCGAGCCTCCGCCAGGCGTCGATGATAGCACTGTTGGGGTGGGGAGGGAGGGCGAGGGCACTCGGGGTTCGGATTGGGGGATGGGTTTAGTTGGGGAGAAGGGGGGGGGAGAAAACATTTCAAAGCAGAACGTGGACGTCCTGGAAGTAAGCTAAAGTCATTAGCCGCTGAGATCGTTCGGGGACACTGTCCATCCTGTTGACGCTGCCCGGCCTCCGGGATGTGGGCTAATAAGCTGTGTACGAAGATATCCTGGCCTGCCGGAAATTTGGCACAGGGGATTGAGGCGCAGACCCGTAATGTATGTACAGTGATGATCCTGTGATTCTGCAATAAAAACGGTTTAAAAAAAAAAAAAAAAGGTGAAATTAACCAATTGCCTAGGATCACACAATTAAGTCAAGTGGGAAAGCCAGGACGGGTACCAGGTTTTCAATTTTGCAATTCAGCCACCAGATGAGTATCTCTTTCCCTCTCACATTTTACATTAGAAGTTAATGGTTTGCTTTTAATTATTGGTGCATGAGAATAGAGGGTAGGTAGCAGGCAGATGTCACATGAAGGCCCGGTTTGTTGTCCACACCATGCATTTGCTTCGTGTCCCCCTACTCCCACCTTTCATCCCCCCGACCCTAGCATTGCTGGCATAGGTGCAGCCCTTGGACATGCCACAGATAGTACTTTATGGCCCCCCGTGAAATGTTTGCGAGTTACCATGTTGTGGCCAATATAGGAGCCTGCTGAACTGGAGCAACATGGGGTTGCTTCCCTCCAAAGTCCTACTTGGAAGTGAGCAGCAATGTACAGCAGGCGGAACCTAGTGTGCTACCTTAATAGCAGATTAAAGAGCTGAATTTGTATTTGATGCGGCGACGCGACTGGGGGTTTATTACAGAGAGTCCGCCCCCGTTGGGAATAGACTTAACATCTCTTGAGCCCTATAGTCAATTAAAAAAAAAAACTGCATTTTCCAAAGGAGAAGAGATCAACAAATATATCAACTCTATATCACACTCTACACACATTTTAAGAACAAGTGTCTCACTATTATGATATATCATAAAAATATCAAACTTTTATATTGATTCCCAACAAATCATACTACAAGCTCTTAAACTCACAATATAAATATATTTGCGTCAAAGACGAGCTACTTGTCCTGCTTTAGAATAATTACAAAAAACACTTTCCTCCGTACAAATTCTTTTTAAACATCTGCGGTCTCTGCTATTTCTGCCTACTGTGTCCACAATGTTCATAACCGTATTAGCTTCAAAGGCCTGCTTACCTTTGCCATAAATCTGTGGTGCAGAATACTTGTTTCCCACTTTAACGAGGAAAGGGGTGAGGCGGTGAAAGAGATAAAACGCTCCCCGACTTAGGGCTCGTCGACAAGCTTCGTCCTCTTCCTTTAACTCAAACAGGTGTCTGTAATGAAGATCGTGAATAAAATAGGTGCGTGAGTTATTTCCGTGAAAAGAAACATTCCAAAAAATATCAAATATGACACTGCTCACTGCTTATTGAAACAAGTCCCAGAGGCTGTATATTTTGTGAGTAGTTTTCGGCACATACAGGTGGACAAAAACACCCACATGGACATTCGGCCACTTCTTGGTTTGTTTTGATCTAAGTACATCTGGTGGTATTAACACACTTTTAAGTAGGGGTGGGCGGAATTTGCGAAATTCACTTTTGCAAAATATCGCGAAAATGTTAAAAATTTCCGCAAACATGCAGAAATATCGCGAAGACGCAGAAGTTTTTTTCCCGCCCGTTCGCGGTATTTTCTGCGTGATCGCGGCTCGCCAACTTACCCATGCGGTTGATCACGGGCGCGGCCATCTTGTTTTCACTTGTCCCGCCCGCTCGCGTTCGATATGATGTGCCCGTGTCCTCACGCTCTCGCTCGCGGTGGAGAATGACGTGTTCGAGATTTCAAGCATCTTATATTCTCGCGGTGCATGATTGCGAGAAGAAAGACGTGATCGCGCGACGAAAGACGTGATCGCGCGACAAATGACGTTAATGCGGGCGCGAACTGTCGCGAGACAGCGCAAATGGCTACCAACAATCCAACATCTCGTGGAGAACGCGACCGGATCGGGAAAACTTGTCGGCGAACGCGGGGTTTCAGGTAAGGCGATCGCGCGCGCGCGCATGTATTTTTTAACAGTGTGAGCAAGAACAACATTTCCGGTAAGATGCGGATTGCGGAAATTTTGACATTTTCGCGCTCTCCGCGGAACGAGAAAATGTCAAATTATCGCAATTTCCCCGAGCAGAATGGAATTTTCGCCAGTGCCTACTTTTAAGGGTTCCTGTATCAGCATTTGTGAATGTAGGCTGATGATAACACCCACTATGGAGTTTAAAAGTGTGGCTTGTACCACTGTTTATATTCCTCTGGTGAATCTGCCTGGGTATCTAAAAGGCTTAATGTTTGGACTTTCCATTTAGTGTGAAAGTAGAGCTCACAGAATTGTCAAACCGAGCCGGCCATTAACGTCTAGATCCCAATGAGATTCACTGCAGTTTTTAGTTATGAGTTGTTAGTACATCTGTCCAAACAGACTTTTTGGCTCAAGGTCCATCCCTTTCAACAAATGGCTATTTGATCATCCTCTTTCAGCCATAGACTCAAGACTTTGCAACTCACATCTTGGTTCACAAGAGGAGGACTATCTCTGTTTCTCCGAATGCTAGTGGTTTTTATGGTGTATCTTTCCACCTCCAATGCAGAGCTTGCACAGAAGGCCATGAAGGACTTCTTTACAACTATAGGCCTCTCGGTCTTCTCCTGTTGGCTCTCTTCCGTCAGTCCAATGTCTCTCGCTCTTCCTTTCTCCCTTCTGCTCCTCTCTCGTTTTTGTGTGCTCCTTGTTCCATCAGCTTACCACCACCTCTCGTTCTTCTCTTCCTCTCATCTCCTTGTCTTCCTTTACCATGTATGTTCCTCATTCCTATTCCCACCACCATCTCTCGTTACTCCCTCCTGTTATTCTCTTTTCCATGTGTTCCTTATGCGCTATCCATCCTCTTCTTTCTCCTGCCCGCCCCACTTTGCTTACCCTATGTGCCCTCCTTGGTCTCCTATCCACCATTTGCCTTTAACCCGACTGCCTATTCCTCTCAGTAACTGCTCATAATTGCCACAGGAACCATGTATTGATGTTTCCTCTCCTTTGATAGCAACAAAAGGCTTCTATTCTGAAGGTTCCCTTGTCTCCAATACAGTCCTCATTTTGCTTGCATGTTGGACGAATATTGCGTGGTAAGGCTGCTTTATTAGTCCTTGCTTTCTTTCTATGCTATAGAAACTAAATAATTAGTGTAATGAAGGTTCACTTGCCATCAATGCAACACAAAAAGATGACAGATGGAATTTCGAACATTGTCAAACATTCACCCCCAGTCACAGATTTGGGTTTAATCCATCGTTGTTTTGATCGCCACGCCATTCCAGTTAGGTCCCAGCCATATGCAGATCAGCCTTGACGTTGTGCCCCATGGGAACAGTCTAGCCCAAACTGCCATGCCAGGTCCTCCCTGGACCGGAAAACAAGCATCCTGGGACCGGTTTCGGTACATCACCCCTCATCAGCCAGGCTAGCTTGAAACTGGTAGCGTCAAACCTTTATTTGCCACAAACAAAACAAGTTTGTAATTAAATTAATAGAACTTTTGATATAGCCTGCCTCTCGTTTTTGTTCTAGCTTTAATGGTCTTATTATGCTGCTTGTGTTACCACATTAAACCTAGACCTACTTGCTTTGAAAATGCTTGCTAATTTTGGTTTTCCAACACAATATAACCATAATGCACTCTGCATGCAGGCCAAAGGGATGGAGTGGCCTAGCACACTATATTATCTAGGCTGGAGTGCAGTCTATATTTCATTTCATGCCCATTACCAAGTGGAGTAATGATGGATGCACTGGGGCATGGCACAACTGACATGCAGGTCTTTCTGCCTGACTGACCTAAGGTGGGCACAGGACAGAGACCAGAGGAAGAGCAATGCATAGAATTAGATGAATAATACACATACCTTTAACGTAGCAAATTGTCACTGTCAACAATGAAGATGAAATTGGAAAATGAGTCCCTTATAAAAATTAACTTGATATATAAAAAACAAGCAATCAGCCTCGAAAACACATAAGGAAATTTGCAACTAAGACAAAGGTGTCACCTCTGCTAGATCAATATTACTTTAGACAATTCACAGACCCTTCTGGACCCCGGACGAATGATTCAAACCTGGTCTCCTAAAGTCGGACAATTGCAGTCCTGCCGAGAAACCACAGGATACCTAGAACAAATGCTCTTTAAGTGTAAACATTCAAAACCACTCTGAGATGATATGGACAAGACAATCAACGAGATACTTCAAAAAGATATCCCACTTTAACTCATCACTATTGCTCTAGGCACGAGCTCTATGGTAACGGACCTGCTCCTAATACTGGACATCAAATCTATCCTATGAGAATGAAAGAACTGCAATAACGTATCCTATCACACTTGGTGGGCCTGAGTGTGTTGTTCAAGAAGTGCAGACAACATCATTTGTAACAAAGACTTCAAAACGAATTCCCCATGTAAACTATGGTTCAAACTAGACCTACAGTTGCAAAGGTCAATACTATGGACATATTGGAGACTCACAGATACAAACACCACTGACATAAACTATAATACTCTACAACTAGTACGTAGTACCACCCCGCCAGCCATCTACACTGCATTTCACTGACAGATATTCACAGCAGGTACTTATATCACTTAGGTTTACACAATACACACTCAGATGGGCTTTCAAGAAGCACTCGGACCAGGCTTCTTAACCCCTGCTCCCGCACTACTTTTTCCTAATATTTCTCTCTTCTCTCCCTTCTCACTTATTAATTATAGAAGGGACACAAGTCCATTCACCAGAGGAGCCTCTACAGACATCGATTTTGATCATAATGGATCCTGAAATCCATTACATCCCGAAGTCTGCATATCTAATATTGTTCAATGAAACTATGAGACTGTAATAACTCATATGTATCTGTTTTTTCAGTTTGTTTCATTAAAATCGAATACAAATTTGTGAATCTAAGGGGGAAAAAAAGAAACTAAGAGTTTTTGTTCTTGAATGCTGACGTGGCTTCAGCTCCAGTTCCATTCTGTTGGGCATGGTGTTTAGAAAGTTTCCCTGCCTGCTGTTAGTCAATTGAGTTAATTCTATGAAACTGATGTGACAATTCTGTTATGTATTCCCTCTGTTTCCATTCTTCAGTGTTTGGTTTTGTTTTCATTTCAATTTCCACTTAACGATAGCAGTCCATGGAAAAGACAGAGGTTGCCATCTACACTCTCCTGGGGGTTTGGGGTCCTCACGGTATATCGAGATGGTGGTCTTGCTTTCTCCATGACCACTACATTGATTAATACAATCCTTTGTAATTTGCATCCCTCAGAACAAAAGTAATAAAAGTTGGTGTTCAAAAGATAATTGTTTGAAGTTATTCTGCATCTTATTTCGGTTTGTAGTGTGAGACATTGGGTTGAGGGGGGTGAAACCCTATTCAAGCAACAGCCACTATCCTTGTCAGTGTAAACCACAAAAATTCACAAAATGAACCTGTGCTTAACCCTCTGGTAACTTGGCACAAAAGCAGTCAGGCTCAACTTAGAGGCAATGGGTAAAGTATTTATGTGGCACACAAACAGTAATTAAGTGAAAACACAGCACAAGAAAAATCCCAAACCATTTTAGAAAGTAGAGTAAAATTGAATACATTATTTGAAACCAAAATGACAACAATCCAATCAGCAGAAAAAGAGTTAAGAAGTTTTAAAGTTTAAAGTGAAAAATAGCACCTAAAAGATCAAAGCATCAAGCATGAACACCTAGTCGCGCGAGACCGAGCAAAGTCTAAAGTTGGTGCAGACTTCAATGGAGCACGAAGCGGACACAGAAAGCAGATTGGGATTGGTCTATACTTACCTTCAGACTTAGAAGAAATTTTGAAAGAATATGTCTGAGAAGATAAAGTTTCAGCGGGGCAAGGCACAGAGAGCAGGGCACAGCTTTTTGAAGTGCAAGTGGGGATACTCACAGCTCCATCCCCCGTCCTGTTTGACATGGCCCGTTCAGTAACACCTAGTCCCTCTATTGTGTAGCTGCCTGGGAGGAATACACAAAGGCCAACTGACATCTACACCCAGTTATGACCCAGGAACAGGTTGCACGAACCAAATGGTTAGGACAAGAAAATGACAACTTTCTAAAAGTGGCATTGTCAGAATTGTGACTTAAAATTTGAGTTTACCATTAAAGAGGATTTTAAATTAAAATTTCTGAGGCACCAAATAAGACTTTTCTACCGACTCCAAAAGAAAAGTTAGCACTTATTAAATGTAATAAGGTTACCCAAAGTTATCCTGTTGGAGAGGTAGGCCTCACAGTAGTGAACAACCAATTTGTGAGTTTTTCACTACCAGAAAATGTAAGGGCCGTGGAGTTAGGATTTTTTTGGTTAGTGAGATGGAAGTTGAGGTTGCCGAGTGAGGTCAAATTTGTTTGCACTGAATGCAACAGGGGCGAAGAAGTCTCTGAGGAGATTGCTGAAGGTGGCGAATTGTTCGGGTGGTCGGTAAGCTTGGGTGCCTTTGATGAAGGTGCGGTCTGAAGTCAGACGTGCATGTGTTCCATGAAGGTTGTGGTGGAGGTGATGCAGGTGATGGAGTCATTGTGTTTGCCGGCGAGTCCTCCTCAAGGTTTGTCCGGTCTCTCTGGGCGCGAGATCTTGTAGCCCGCTGGAATGGCTGCAGCAATGGTGGTCTTCGATGTGAAGTTTAGCCAGGTCTCTGTCAGGAAGATGATGTCCGGGGAGTGCATCACAATGGTGTACCAGATCTCGTTGGTGTGTTTGCGGCGGGATCTGGTATTGAAGAACATGTATGCCAGATGGGGTGAAGCATGTATGGCGCGAGGGGATTGAGTGTTGGTGCAGGTGAAATGGCAGTGTGTGCACGAAAAAGGTCCTACTGTAGAGTGAGGTGAGGCTCGGAAGCAACTGATGTGGCAGTGGCCGGTGTTGAGTGTGTGCAGGCTGGAGGCTGTGTAACGATGACACTTGGTCATACCAGGGTCCATGGCACCGGGCTTGCCTTTGGGTTAGCTGTGATTAAGTAAGCCCTGGATGGGAGGAAGAGAGAGGGCGGGGTGTGGAAGGCAGGAGAAGAGATGCAGGTAAGGAGCTTGGGAGGTGCAGAAAGCTCAGGACAGGGGAGGCAGGAAAGCACAGGAGTCACGGGCGTGAAGAAAAAACAGGCAAGAAAAAAAGGGAAAAAGAGGCACAAAGTAGAGAGTAGAAAAATGAGCACAAAGAGAGAGAGTGGGAAGTGGAAATTTGATCACAAAAACAGATCATTCATATAGTCTCATTTCACCATTCATACACTTGGGTATTCGACCAAGTAGTATAAATATTTCTTTACATTTTTTCGCATTTTTTGATAGACCGTATTTTATAGTCGCGTGTCACCGTGACATCAGCATATAGAGTCATACCTTTTCACTTTCGCATTCTACAGAAGTTCACACGGCATTCACCACCGCTTGAATCTTTCCTTGGTATTATTAGGTAAGCTCTCTATAGCATAGAGAGGAGCGTTTAGTATTTTACTGATTTCGTTCTTCAGGCCATTTAACAATTCTCTACCGTTTTACAGATGATTCATTTCTACGATCTTTGCTTACCCAACGCGCGCAGTAAGTAATTCACTCACTGCGATTACACTGAATACTTCTCTTTATGCCATCTTTCTTTTGGGCATTTCAATGTTTGTTCTTTTACTAATGCACGCCTTTCTTCAATTCAACTACATACGCGCACCCTGTGGTACAACCGAGTTGATCTTTTTCGGCTATGACAATTTCTTCACCCCAATCATGCATGTCTTTTAATTTTAAACACAGATTGTTTTCAAATGTGCACCACGTGGTAAAATGGAATTGATTATTTTGACTGCCAACTAGTTTGATCACTCTTAACACACGGTCATCTGTTTTTTCAGTTATGTCATATTCTTTCATACAGCGCATTTGAAGCTATTAACAACACGTACTTCATTAAAATATAGCTCTAATCACAATAGGTTAAATCCAGTGCCTTGACTGATAAGTACATTGTTTTCCACATTTTCATTTTTCAGAAATATTTCCCCTGAAGAAGGTTCTATGGCCCGAAATGCATTGGGCTAATGATCAATTGTAATACATCTAGAAGCGACGCAAGATGAAAACAATGTGTGGACAACACAAGTATATATTAATCACAGTGAAATGAACTTGATTTGTTTTGAAGAAAATAATAAGGGAAACGTACAAACTACAGTTCGAAGTAAATAAAACTTTATTGATACTTTAAAGAAACTCGTTTGCTAGTTAATGAAATGCATACATAGCATGCTGGAGTGCAAAAGGGGGACGCCCCTCTGCGGAGGATAGCGCTATCATTATTCTATATCCATCCTTGCTCTCAGGAGGATCAACCTACTAGCACCACCGATCTGGATTAACAGCACATACTCTTCACAAAATTGAGCGCGTTTGTTATCTTTTATAGGTTAAAATTGGGAAACGGGCACAAAGAGAGAGAAGAAGGAGCGCAAGACTGAGGCGTGGCATCGAGGCCGGGTCCAAAAGGGCCTTAGACTGGTCGGAGGACCAGTCTAGGTAAGTGTGAGATGTGGCCTGGGCATTATTTGTACTGTGGTTAGAAATATGTGTTTCAGAGGTGAAGCACGCTAGTCTGCTGAGAGGTTTGGGGTTTAGAGAGCTTGCATGTGATTCCACCCTTTTAGGCCCCGGCTGAAAAAAGGGAGAATCTGAGCAGCTTGTCGATGATATGCATCGGTGCAAGACCCACCTGTGAACCAGTGGTCCAATTTGAGAGGACATGAAGATTTATGGCAGCCAGGAGAAAAAGAAAGTCACCTTTCCCAATTTATTCATCTGTAGCTCAAGATAGTGCTGAACTCTTGTATCTAGGAAGCTGGAGAACGGACCATGAGAAGACAGGGAGAAGACACTGGAAAGAGGCAATCAATAAACCATCCAAGTAGTGAACAGCAAACCAGAGACCCAGACGTCATACAGTTCCCACCACCCAAGGACTGTGACAAAGAAGACAGCCTGGGGAATGAGTTCTCGCACAGGGAGCAGCAAACTTGTGGTCTGATCATATTATGGATTGGGCACAAGAAGCACAAATACTTAATTGTTTTATCATCAGCATGCCATTGTGATGGGGAACTGCAAGTGTTGGCATGAGTGAGGCAGTTCTTCAACAAATCACAAAAGAATTTGAAGACATGCTTCCTAATGAAGTCAAGAGAGGAATAAAAGAGAAAACAATTATTATAATGGAAAGTAGTTCTTCCGAATGGAAGAGCAAGTGATCACTATTGACGATGTCCTTGTAACAATGGCCAGGCACCTCATCGAAATGGAAGGAGAGATGCAGGGAGTTCACAGTGGCTGATGTGACATCTGATGCAAAGTATATTTCTGACAGAGAGTGAGAAGTGGGGCAAGGTGAGAAGTGGTATGGGGATTGCTGAGCTCGGCAGCAGGGCAGAAAGAGAGATTGTAGTTCAAGCAACACAAGTGGAGTATCACTAGCCTTCTCAAACTAAAGTGTGGCGAAGCAGTGGAGAAGGCCGGGACTACAGCACATCAATGAGCTGCTGGTTATGAAGTTAAATTCCTCTTTTTTTAAATAATTTTGAGGGTTTTTTTCTCAATATAAAAAAAAGGTAGGGTATGGTTACAATGTATCATGCACCATGGGAAAAATGGAGACGATAGCCAGTCATAACATGATAACTTTGGAAGAGGAAATGACGTATGAAAGCTGTTAAACAGACAAAATGAGCATACATTGTCATACAGATACAATCCAAAGAGTGTAGAACATCTGGAATCGAGTCACGAGTCCGAGGACGCTTACAAGTATGGAGTAGGATAGTGTAAGATCTTAACTTAAACCTGTCGGGCACCCCAATGGAGTGGATGTGATAAAGTAGGGTAGTAAAAGAGAAGAGCCTCAATCATAAGTTGGGGGAACGTGATAGTGGAAGCAAAATGTATAACGTGGGAGGTAACGGGAACACCAGCGGGGGCAAAAAGTGGCCATCTGGGAGAATGAAGGAGAGCATGGGTCGAGGACACAAGAGGTAAGGGGGTACTGAAGCTGGCACCAACATGAGCATGAAGTTCAATGCCTAAGGTGACATATGAGGGCAAATCGTAAATGTATTCACAGAGGTGGAGACTGCTGAAATGATTCTAAGATGTGGAAGAGCAGCACTGTGTCAGGTCAGTTACAGGTAAGGGACAAGTTGCTTTGCAGTACTCTGAGCTTCTTTGGGAACATGTACAATTTTTTTTACTACATATTACTTTATTAAAAGGTATAAGGGAGGCTCATGTAAGAAATGGATATATATACTCGGTTAACTGTATTGAGGATCTCTCTGTGGTGCCCGACCTCTGGTTCTGCTCCCATCACACTCCTACCCAACTTTTTTCCATCACTAACCAGTTTTTGGGAGCTGGGTGAAAGGCTTTCTTCCATTGGGACTACCCCAAGCTGGATAAATGTTCATTTACATGTGAGATTGATTTCTGGAACAGTTTGGGGTACCTGGTTGTGACCCCCTCCCCACCACGTCCCCCAAAAATGCTTGAAACTTAGAAAATATTTTCCTAAGGAAAAATAAATACTTCGTAAAGGGAGTGCCTAGTTCAAAAAGCCACAGAAATAGGGTACACAGAAGAAAATCAGAAATCTCTTGAACCATTGAGTAGAAACCCCTAATAAGTATGCCAGCAGTTGTAAGCTTTATTCTCCCTGTCTAGAAACTCAAAACTCAAATGATTACTGCCAGAAAAGTATGGGATTCTTCTGTTTCCCTTAGTTTTATTTTATAGTATTTGAATGGACAGTTAAAAAAAAATGTCCACACTTACTATATAAGATAGGATATTACTTGTAGAGCGAACTTATACCCGAGGGTGTCAAGGCGCTGAAACAGGCAAAAACAGAAGAGACATAGAAGAAGAGCATCTACAGCCATCTGGGATGAGCAAAAGCCAGGTTTTTAGATGCTTTTTAAAAACTAGATAAGAGTCCGTGTTGGAGATAAAGGTGGGCAGGGAGTTCCATAGCTTAGCAGCCGCTACCGAAGAGGAGCGACCACCCCATCTTCACATACACTAATATTTAGGTTTGGGACAAAAGAGACATTTTATAAATATTTTGTTTGATTCTTTCATTCGAAATCGTTTCGTTTTCTGTGAAAAGGCTTCCAGTCACACAAGAAAAAGGGAAGTATTGGATACTGGTGGACTTTCTCACCCTCAAAGCTCTGAACGGTTGGAGCTGAGATGCCCAAAACATTTTAATCTATCTTTTTTGCTCCTGTTTTCGTTACATAGAAAAGCACCATAAAAAGCGCTTTCCTTTACCTAATAATCCTGCAAAAATGCGAAACTTCCTTAATTCACTCTCAATTAGACGTTTGTGTGTGTTTGCATGAGCTTCACATCCTAACAAGACATTATACTGGCTCTGCTATCCTAAAAACATTGTTCCTAGGCGGTCTCTGCAGCTATTATCTTTTGATAAATGAAATCCCAGATAATGAAACACACCTCTGTGATTTTTGTTTTAGCTTGAGTGTGTCAGGGGCGGTATTTGAAGCATGCAACAATAACAACAGAAACAAAACCCAAAACCCAAACCATTCCCTGGCTCCATTGCCCTTCTTATTCCTACATTACCAAGGTGCACTCAAGTTGATCACAACTTAAGTGAGTCATAGCTTTGATCTATAACACAAACAAGAAACAAGAAATAGCAATTATGAATAGAAAACCCTTCAGTTCCAGCAAACAAACCTGGTTTAGCGCTTATTCGTACATTACTGACCCATAGGCCAAAGAGGGGGATCTGCTTTACCTTCATGGTTTTAACTAAGAACTCATAACTAGGACATAAAAGCTTATTTCGCAATGTTCTAAAAGCAAATGTAAGAGACGTAGCCTTAGCTCTTAAAATGATATTCAAAAGATACTCTATCGTCAAATGTAATTACTAAATACTTCTAAGTTTTAACAGATTCAATTTCTGAACCATTTACTTTCCATTCTCTCATACCAGGTTTAGAGTGAATTACCAACATTATTTAAGTTTTCTTTATATTCATTTGTAGGCTATTGCCTATAATATTGTTATTAAATTAATCTATTAGGTGTAGTAGGCCTATTGGAGTATGCCTAAGCAATATGGTATCGCCGGAGTACTTGCAAGTATTTTATGTTGGTACCTGAAAAATGGGGCGAATGAGAAATAACTTTTTGTAAGTGAAGAGGTAGATTTGCCATAAATAAATTAAAAAGACATGGAGCTAATACACAATCTTGTTTCAATCAGCTAAAACTGTTTCAAGACAACGGGCTGTACATCTACCGTCACCCAGCTGTACCCCGACCCATGTATTTGTGTATAACAATATGATCATGCTCACTAGTTTCTGCTGTATACCCCATGCTACCAACTTTGCCCAGAATACTGTGCGGGGAACAGAGTCAAAGGCAGCTTTCAGGTCTACAAGAAAGATATATAACTTTTGGCTTTTATAGTTTGCCCTTTCTGCTAACATTGTGAGGGATATTAAGTTTGTGATTGTCGACTGACCTCTTCTAAATCCAGATTGATATATTGGGATTATATTTGATATTGAGGCCCATTCTTCCAAATCCTTCAGTAGGCATGTTGCAAAGACTTTTGCCTCCACAGCTGTTAGGGCTATTAACCGATAGTTGGCTGGGTTATCTGCTGAGCCGCTCTTGTAGATAGGTTGTATCATACTCCCTTGCCCGGATTCCGGAACCAATTTGGTAGTAATTACATCTTTGAATAGTGGGGATAAAATGTTTGCCCATAGGACTATACTGGCTTTGAAAACGGCATTAGGAATGCCATTGGGGCCGGGTGCTCCGTTTGCTTTAATCCCACCTATTATTGTTAACATTCCCTCATTTATAGATTCAATTATTAATACATTTTCATCACAAGGGTTTTCTTTCTCTACGCTCCTACAACTTATGTCGGTTGAGTTGACTGAAATAGTCCATTGCACATTAATACCCACGTCAGTTTCTGGCAGAGCCCCATGCAACTTAGAAATGAAGGCAGCCCATCCTGTTTCAGATATAGCACTGAGGATGAGAGCTGGACTTTCACTGAAGGAGCTGTGGGGATTCTCTCTCCAAGACCTTTTGAAAAAATTGTGGACAAAAATACATTTAACTGTTTGTAAAGATATTTGGTAACAGCTACATGTTTGTCAGTTAGTGCAGAATGGGTATTCATTAACTATTTCAATACTTTGGAGGTCTACCAGGCAAGCCCAACATTCCACAGGGATAAAACAACTTTCAAACCAAACAGTGGGAAAACAGTAGATTTTTGTACAATTTGACCAGATATTAGGTAGGCCAGTCCTATCCTGTGAATGTCCATCGGAGACGAAGGATGGACATCTAATGTCAAGGGTGGCCACGATTATGCCAAGGCCATTATTATGCAAAGGACCATCACCACTATGCTAGGTCTAGCCATTATTATTCCAAGGATGCAACAACGTGGCAGTCATAACGGCAATAGGACATCAGTATAGCCTAAGGATGATCAAAATATTTTCAAGCCCTCATTATACCATAAATGCCACAATTATGCTTCCAACAAATGCCAAAAAAGTGCCTCCCACCCAAAACCTAGAAAACAAGCAGAGAAATACACTTGCACGCTTACACAGGTAAAATAAACATAAGTAGACACTGGTTCTCATGTACGCACAAAGACTCATACACGTATATGCAATCCCGATTCGCCTAAGCCCCACCCACACATTCATTCGCACACTCACTCACAGACCTGGCAAACCTGCAGCACTGTTCTTGCTTTCACAGGGCTCTCTTATGGTGATGGAAGGACCGCTGCATATTTTCAATTCCTGAACAACAAGGGAGGATGTTTGGAGGAAGTTGCAGATACCCCAAAGCCATGTGCTCAATAGAGAATCCTGAGGCATGAGGACACCCAGGGGGAAGTAGTAGAGAGAGGATGGCCCTGGCTGCTGGGCTCTAGAAACCTGGCATGCAGCAACAAGAACACAGGCAGCAACAGGTGGCACATGCACACTGGAACATGCCTCCAGCTTCAGCTTCTGTAAGAGTCTGCCACTGAGGGGGGAGGCGAGGATGTGAGCGTTGGATTCAGCTGCTTACAGAGTTCATTCAGAACAAGAAACTGCGCTGCATTTAGAAGGTGCATGCTAGCAAGTAAATACAGGACGCAGGCAGGAACAGGTAGTTTATTCAGGAAACAAGTTGCAGGTAGAGGAACCCCATCAGGAGCTTTAATGTAACCATAAACCAGCTCAGCCCCAGGTGTAGGCTGGTATGTCAACTGACAGGAATAGAACACTCACACGAAAGACATCGTGCATTCCACAAGACTCACGCCAAGCTAAGACCAAAGAAAGGATACCTTCCACACACTGTCTCATCCTGAGCCCCGGAAAAGGGCCATTATTCTCACTGCGTGACTGCCTTCATCTCTGAAGTACACAAAGACGGACATCAGCTGTGCAGAACTTCCGAATACGAACTGGAAACCACCATCTTTTGTTCCATCAAGTTATATTGGCTCAACTCCGGATGCCCGCGAGAAGAGAGTGGATATCGGTGGCACCGTGTGAGCTGGCAGGTCTGTAAACAGCATAATCAAGGGGGAAGGTGGTTTTTACGCTGCTAGTTGCACTCCTGATGCCAGGCAGAGGAAAAGCAGCGCGGGTGCTATCTCTCAGATACCATGCATGATAGAGTAGAAGTGCCTAAATGTGGAGTTGGGGACGGTGTTGTCTTCAAGAATCGATGAGGAAATGAGTCCCAAAAGAAAAGATTCGAAAAAAAATATCAAAATACTAAATAAATAGGGACTGTTTCAAAAAGCAATCGAGATCAGTAATTTAGAAAAATCATGAATGTTTATTACATGTTAAAGTGCAATACAGAAGGAAAAAATCCAGTTCATCTCAGGGTCAGTCTTAAGACTCAGATTGAATTCAATTGCCATCAAGCTTCTTAGCATTTATAAAGATGCAGCAATGAGCAAAGTCTGGAGAATAAAATAAGTCCACAATAACCAGCAAATCAATAGACACTTGGGCAGCATCTTTAGAGGCTCAGAAAAGCGTCTGGCTCACCCCCAAAACATGTGTCCTTATAAAACAGATTTCATCATAGAAAGTAATGGAAATCCCACAATCAGCATGGGGTGAGCAAACGGAGCAACACATTATCAAATCATAACACAGTATTTTAAGACGTCATATAATACCACCATCCAAGTACTAGCCCCTTAAATGAATAATAAGGATTCCCTTCTGAACTAATGTCATCAGATGTGCCAGAACAAATATATTACATAAGCAATGGAAAGTCTCATACATGAATAGTCTGCAGAGAACAAACAGGAAGAGCCTGAAAAGTAACCAAAGGCTTCTTCCGGAGTACTTAAAGGACAGCTGCTAAACACAAAACAAAAGTGCACGTTTTGCTGCGTGCGTGCGGTGTCAATGAGAAAAATAAACACACAATAAATAATATGAACTAATACTTCCTTTGCTCCCAAGAAGACTTTCGATGGTCATTTTTGTAGATTTGTTTCTATTTAAGAAATCCTTTCCTTTAGAGGACTCTGCCTGGACGTCCCAGAGGCACAGTGACGGCACGGCTGGGTGGTTAAGACTATCTCTGCCATTCTGCTTCTGCCAAGTCTCCAGTCACTGCTGTGCCATGCTTCATGCTCACATATCTCTACCCCCTTTCCTGTACCCATGGCTATCTTTTTGGCTTCCACCTAGGGTGCTCCATCTTTGGCACTCCAAACGACGGTGAAGCTGGATTGACTCTGGGAGTTCCTTGTCACAGACACTAGTCAGCGCATATCACGCAGCAACCCATGCCTTTTTATGTCTCGCCTAAGGCAGCACATGCACTGTCGCTTGCAAGACATTTTGTTAGCTTACAATTGGCTCAGAGCACGCTCATTGCTTACCATATTTTGGCTACATTGTCGCTCTCATTTGCTTGCTTGTCATTCGTTAGCCTGTGAGCTTTACTTCTATTTCTTCTCTTTGTCTCGCCCCTGGAGCATGGTTGAAGAACTTGTGTTCTTCCACTGCTTTATTTTGGAGCACTCTTTGTGATTAAGACCATGTGTTCTTTTCAGCGGTATCCCTTGTCCTTTTGTCTCCTCCACGCCCCACTACTTCGTATTGCTTTCCCCCTATGTGTGCACTCCCTGTCCACATCCTTCGTGATCCTTTCCCTCATAATTTGTTCCCTCCATGTTAGAGTGCTTTGTGATGCTTTTAACATCGCTTCCTCTTAAGCTTGCTTCCTTTGTGTTGTTTACCCATGCATGAATACTTTGTCCTACCTTGTGTACTCCTTCCCTCCATCATGCTAATGTTGCTCTTACCCTCCCCAACCATTTCATACATTGCCCTGTTTGCTCCCCAGCCAACCCGCACCTTATGTGTTCCTACACCCCCACCATACTTTTTTTTCTTTCCCCGATCCCCTGCGTTGTTTCCACAACCCACTCTCCCTGTGTTGCTTTGCTCCTACACCCTCTGTGTTGCTATCTCTTTTCGTTTCCTCCCCGCAAGCCTGCCCTACTTTCTTTTCATTTTTGTTTACTAATCCAACTTGAACAGGCAAAGAAAATGAAAGAAAATCAAATATATTGTGAGAGTTCTGCGGATGTCTCAATAGTGAGGTAGTTCTTGATGGAGGTCAGTGTAAAGGTGAAATATTAAAGTCCACTGTCTGCTCCAGGGTCTGTTTCAAGTCAGTAAAGGAGCAGCATTGCAAGAATACTGCAAATGTCTCAGCCCATGGGACATGAGCACTCATGTTGGTCAGTCTAATGGTCGATCACCAGAGTCCTTTAAATGTTTCAGCATCAGGAAAAGGAAAATCTCATCACTAAAATCTCTAAAGAGTCACGCAAAACACATCCTCCACCACCTCACAAACAGACCACCTCCACTCTGACCATGAGACCACAAGAGCACCCCAAAACCAACACATCCATGCAGCCTTCAACAGAGCCCCGATCCCAGCATTAGCCTGCACCAGAAATCCAAAATGTAGACACCCAGAGCATTCCCAAAAATCAATTTAACTTAAGCACTCCAGGTTCTAAAGAAACTATGGCTTAAGATTCATGGACAATTCAACGCTGGGCAAATATCAACAACTCTCAATGCTGGTGTTTGCCCTGCAGTGATTGCCTTGGGTTTTTTGGTTTTTTTTTTTTAACGGGTGGTGCCCCCATTCTTCCTCCCTCTACCCACAGGCCATTTGCCACCTCCAACTACAGTGCTATTTAATATGGTGCTGCACAGCAAAATGTCAGGTGAAAAAATAAAGGCGGTATGAAGTACGCTTATCATGGCTAGAAACTCCAGAGGGGATGACTTAAAGGCCAATCTTAGGCTCTACCTCATGAGGCCCAGGGAGTCAAACAAGAGAGCGCAGCCCAAGCAAGAGTCTTAAGCCCCACCTCAAAACTCCTGCAACTGACGGTATAAGCACCACAGAGCATAGCAACAAACAAAAGGCATGAACTGCCTACATTTTAAATATGCTATATAAATGCTGCCTCTTCCATCTGTGTACCTCAATTGCTTAAATGAAGGTCTTTGAATCCGTCACAAATATTAGGTCATTAGATGTAAAGCTGGCAACTGGGTAGTGAGTTGAACCCACATCCAGATAACTGTCGTCACATGCAGGTTACATGTTTCAGACCTAGTAAGATGGTGAGAAATCATCATCACATCAATGACAGAGAAGTGTCATTCTGTTATTGGTTGATAAATGGACTGCGATGAAGTTACAGGATCTTGAAAGTCTTTTCACTAATCGCAACGTCGTAGAGCCTGGAACAATTTATAAGGTCTGATGTGAAAGTGTGTGTTAAGAAAAATCCTCCAGTTTCAAAATACTACATCTGTAGGAGAATCCATCAGTAAATATTCTCCACCAAATATTGGTGGAGGGTAATCCACTGGTGGATTCTTCTTATGATTTAGAATTCCCCTCATGGATTTTCTGTTCTAAACAACATTTATTCAGGCCGAAAGTCTCTGGTCCGATTCTGCTTATTAACCAGAGCTACACGTACAAATGGCTGGATTTGAGGCAGCAAGATTTTTTTTTAATAACCCAGATTTTATTGGAATCAGTGATTTCATGATGCATAAGCAATAACAATCAGACAAAGGGATATATACACATTTGCAATATAGTGTAATCACCAATCTTGAGTGTTACATGAATCAAAATCCAGCTATACTTTAATGCCGTCCGAAATATGCCAAATATTTTCCCCAAATGTTACTATGTTTCTGTGGGCAAACTCTAGTTACATGCATTGGTTCATCTATCTTGGAACACCAATCCACTGCCGCTCGCCATGTATCGGGTATCGGGTGTGTGCCGATGACCAGTGTTTGGCCACGTGTCTTTTGGCAAGAATTATGCCAATCGTCATCATAGTACGGTCCCTTCGACTTCCTCACACGCTCTGCAGAATTCCTAGTAACGCCACCCAAGGCAAGAGCTCCCAGATTCCCCCCCCCCACCCCCCCAACAACAGGAACCTTCGACAGAGTATCTATCAAACATCCTTGGCCAGTATGTTGTGATAAGTGGAGAAGACCAAACCATGATCTATCGACCCCCAGGTCCTTCCAGAGTGTTCAGAGAAGCTCTCTCTGAGACAGTCAGCGCCCTGGCGGTCAATGCTTCCAATTTTACAGTCACAGGGGACCTTAATTTACACCTGGACAATCTCTCTGATCCTGAAGGGACGACCTTTCTGGCCGATCTCACTTGCTGTCAGCTCGATCAACGAGTATTAGGTCCTATGCACTCGGCTGGACACCTATAAGACCCTGTCTTTACAAATATACCTTCCCTCACTGTCCTACCCTCTGTTCCGATGGGCTGGTCTGATCACTATTTAGTCTCCATGTCGAATTATGTTATCACGCCAGCGCGCGATTTAGTAAAAACATTTTCTCTTAAACGTCCCTGGCACAAACTGAATTGGGACCAATTCCACAACCATCTCGCCGCCACCTCTCCAGCTGTCCCGGCCCTCCCCAATGAGGCCAATTTGGTCTTCACTAACTGGTTTAATCAGCCCTTGGATAGCCTTATCCCAGCCAAATTGTCTATGAATCGTCAATCTAAATCTAACCCATGGTACAATACTAAATTAGCTGCCTTACGTAAGATCTGTAAAAAGCTGGAGAGAACCTGGAGACAGGACTTTGAGCCGACCTCCAAGGATCACTACCGTGCTGCCATAAGGAGATACCATAGGGCCATCCAAGTTGAGCGCGCAGCATTCTACGCCGAGCAAATCAGCAAGAGCACTAACCCGGCCAAGAGCATTTTTTCGATAGTCTCAGATCTTAAAACCCAGAAAGACGTCGCAGACTCGTTGATTACATCTGACCGGCAGTGCGATGAGCTGGCAGCCATCTTTGTTAGGAAGATAGAAGATATTTACAAAAGCTTCCCTATGGTCCAGATAGGCCCCCTTGAGACATCCTGCAACCATACCAATGGTATTCTTGAGGCTTTTCCCCCAATCACTCAAGATGCTCTACTTACACTCTGTTCTAAAGTCAAGTCGGGCTCTCCTGTTGACCCTCTGAAGCCCGACCAATTCCGGAAAATTCTTCCCACTATCATACATTCGTTGGAACAGATGATCAATGGGTCCCTTGGCGCAGCGATTTTGATTACGGCTTGGAAACAGGCCAGGGTAATACCGCTGCTCAAAAAAACGTCCTTTGGACGGGGAACTGACCTGTCGGACCTATGCTTATACGCATTATGGATGGCTGAATATAGTATGGTGTGGTCGGGGGGTGGGAGTTGGGAGGTTGCGGGGGGGAGAGTTTGGGGGTTTTGTTTTCATCTGAAAAGCATCCCAAATATCCTATTATGATAAAATTGTCAATGGCATGATGTGTGTATTGCTTGGGCCGATACCTCTGGGTTACAGGGGCCGGCATTATATGTGTCTGTTGATGAATAAAAACAGTTAAAAAAAAAAAAAAAAAACGTCCTTAGACCCCAAAAAAACAGAAATCTTTCGGCCTATTTCCTTGCTACCTTGGACTGCGAAGATTACGGTGGCCTACGTTAATTCTCTTCTCACAGAATATCTCACTTCTAACCATAGGCTCGACCCCTCTCAAAATGGTTTCCGCCCCGGCCACAGCACCGAGTCAGCGCTTCTGGCCATGTCTGAACATCTCTGGAAAGCCTTAGACGTGGGGCAAACGTCGGCACTGATCCTTTTGGATCTTAGTGCCGTGTTTGACACAGTGTCTCACGCCATTCTGCTAAATCGTCTGGCGGAGGCTGGAGCCACTGGCTCAGCTTTGAAGTGGCTGGCATCCTTCCTCGCGGACAGGACGTTTCAGGTGATAGCCCCCTCTTTCGCCTCTAGTACTTTCCCTATAGGTCAAGGGGTTCCACAGGGCTAATCCTTGAGCCCTCTGCTTTTCAATCTTTATGTTCAACCTCTGGCCGGAGTAGCCAAGAGCAGAGGGCTGACCAGTGTCTCATATGCCGACGACACACAGTTGGTGGTGGGTCTCTCGAGCGACCCTGAGCGGGACGCCATGAAATTTCAGGGCGATCTCGTGGCAGTCGCCGAGTGGCTGACCACCAACTGTCTCTAACTGAATGCCAACAAGTCGGAGGTGTTGTTAGTGGGAGGGAACCATGACCGTTGGAACGAGCTCTGGTGGCCAAAGAGTCTAGGCACTGCCCCTGTCCCTAAGCCTACAGTGAAGAACCTAGGGGTTTGGATGGACGCTTCACTTAACTTTGAGACTCAAACCAAAAAGGTGTCAGGAACCTGCTTTGGTCTGTTGCGTGGACTCAAACCCATCCTGGGCTTCTTTGATGCCCCGACGAGGCAGATCATCATCCAGGCTCTGATCATGTCAAGACTCAACTACGCCAGTTCATTGTATTTGGGACTTAACAAGTCAGATAGTCCAGAATGCAGCCGCAAGATCTCTCCTCGGCCTGCACAGAGCCTGCTCAGTGACAAGAGCCATTTGCCGTCTCCACTGGTTGCCTGTGGCTAGGCGAATCGAGTTTAAGGCACTGTGCATAGCCTTTAAAATCCTGAAAATGGCATCTCCACAAATCGTGACCGACCTACTTTTACCCTACACCCACACGCGTTTGCTCCGTTCTATGGGACAATGCCTGGTAGTCATCACCCGCGTGAGAAGGCTTCGCGCCGGAGGTCGTTCCTTTCGGAACAGAGCTGCCATCCTTTGTAATTCTTTGCTGGCCCACATTCGGGGGCTCACTAACTACCTCCAATTCCGGAAAGCCATCAAAACTTTTCTTTTCCCTCTCCGTAGGCCTTCCTGTGCCCTTCTGTGCATGGCCATTTCTCTGCTGTTCAGCGCCGGGACGCCTCTTTGCTGGGGCAGCTGTCACGCTTTACAAAAAGTCATAATATAACATAACATGAGGAAAAAAAACACTTCATACCTCAGAGCAGCGGAAACAGGCGGCTGTTAGGAGTTTATTTGCGTGCCATCAATGTAGGGGGTAAGGTAGGACATATTCAAGTATTTCAATTGGAGGCAGAGTCGTGCGGAGATAACTAGCACCCTTGGGGACATGCATGCGTCTCTCCAGTTGCTGTCGTCCAAGGGATCTATTCAGTCTTCCCATTTCATTTTCAGAGGCTGGAAGAAGTCAGGTGAATGTCTCACTAAGGATTTATAGATTTGTGACACTCCTCCCTTTCCCAAAGGACCCAAGAGGACCAATGGACCCAAGAGGACCCTTGCCTCCAGGGGACTACACTCGGGCGGTTCTACAAGGGAGCTATGGTGGGACAGGAGTGCATAGCGCACTTGCAGATAGGGAAATAATTGTTATTTATGAAATCTTGTTGAAGATCAGAGAAAGATTTAATCTTTGTACCCAGCCATAAGTCTCCCAGTTTCGATATACCAATGAGATCCCAACCTCTAAAGTCCTCAAGACATGCCGCATGTATTCACCAGGAACCCTGCCACAAGTGAGTGGCCAGCGTAAGCCTCCTGTCCCACCATGTCCACCTCAGCGAGGATCTCCATGAGTGCAGAGCTGTCCTGATTATTTCAGCAAATGTACACAAAATACTGTTCCTCTACAGAAGCCCCATATTCACGTCGAGACCAGCCACCTCCAATAAGAAAGAAAGGTTCTCATATATTACTAAAATCTGTGCAGCCCAGTAATAAAGATGGACATCTGTCATGCCCATGCCATCCTCATACAGGGACAGTACACATTTCCTAAAAGCCAGCCGGGAAGACTGATGCTGCCAGAGGAAGGCGCAAACCTTACCTTTCTTCAGCTTTTGTGGGGTAGAGCTTGTACGCAACCCTAAGGGCCAGTATGGTCTTGTAGTCCAGCAACTATAGTCACGAGGAAGACAACATGGGGGGGGGGTGGACTGTGGATGGATGCTGAGTTCACTTGAATCCCTTCCTTCAACTGGTAACCAGTCTATCCCGCAATGTATCTTACTAAGGATTTCTTTATGATGGCCGACAGATGATGAGCTCTGGCCAGGAGCCCCTCTGCCAGGGATTGACTTTTAGGCTTTATTCCCCCTGGAGCTGAGCTGAGACCTGAGCAACATGGCTGATGCCTGATGGAGCTGCTAGACAGCTATTGAGGAGATTGGCCCTGGTTCCCCCTCGACCGTCACCTACCCATCCGGACGTTGTACACAGTTCTGCCTTGTCTCACTGCAATGGCTCTTTCCTCCCCTCCTTTCCTACGAATTCTCTCAACCTTGTTTTTGTTTACTGTACCTTACTACACTATTGTAACTGATGTACCACAATGATCCTCTGGTAAAGCGCTCTGATACCTCCGGGTCTACCCAGCGCTATATAAAACTTTTCAGATATACCTTGTAATGCAACGATCCTCTGGTAAAGCGCTCTGATACCTCCGGGTCTAGCCAGCGCTATATAAACTACTCAAATCAAATCAACTCAAAACTGGTTTTCCTGAACGTTGAGACCTGAGCAACATGGCTGATGCCCGGTGGAGCTGCTAGACAGCTATTGAGGAGATTGGGCCTGGTTTCCCCCTCGACCGTCACCTAGCCAGCCGGATATTGGGCATAGTTCCTCCTCGTCTCCCTGCTTGGACTCCTTCCGCCCCTCCCTCCTACGAATTCTCGCAACATTGTTTTTGTGTATTGTACCTTACTATGCTCTTGTAACTGATGTAACTTTTAACGCAACGATCCTAAATGTAAAGCGCTCTGATACCCTCATGGGTCTAGTTCGCGCTATATAAAACTTTATAAATAAATAAAATACGTGTTAGCTCCCCAAACCTGTTACGCATCAGGCTTCTTGCGCCCTGGCTTGGCTGAAAACAACCCCACTACAACTTCCATAATGCAGAGAAAAAAGGGACGGTACACCAGGATGAAGTCAAATAACTCCATATATATATAAACGCGTTGGCTGATATCTTGGACATCAGCCAACGTGTTTCGTTCCAAATGGAACTTCGTCAGGGCCAGTATTCTGAAATTCAGAATAGGGGACTGGTACTTGGACCGCGACTTTCGACACGAATAAGGAATACTGGCCGCTACTTAGGCCTCTGGATTTATTTACGATTTGAAGTAACAAGTTAAAGTTATTACAAAGCCCTGACGAAGTTCCATTTGGAACGAAACACATTGGCTGATGTCCAAGATTTTAACTGAAAAAGTAATAAAGAGTCTATTTTGGAATATATACGGAGTTATTTGACTTCATCCTGGTGCACCGTCCTTTTTTCTCTGAATCTATCTGGCCTCCAGTGGAGTAAAAGTGTGGCATACTCCGGATGTGATTGCACAGACATCATATGAACTTGTGTAACTAAGAAATCGAGGTGCTGAGCCTTTGGTCAGCCGCACTTTGCCCTAACTTCCATAATGCACCCTTTTGGTCATCCAGTGTTCTTGATTGTGTGCTATTTCTGAAAACACCCAGGCATCACCGGGTCAGGTGACTAGCGTTGTATAAAAGAGGGTTTCTCACCAACATCGGTGCTTGGTTTACTTCTACCATGGGATAGGACCACGCCCCCTGACCCGGATTCGTTAGTGTGCTCTTCCTGTTTGTCCTGAGAGCCTTGTGAACATTCTGCACGGCGTTTGTAGGAATCTCTGGAGAGATTAATGAACACTCATCTGACGCGCTCATCGGACTCTTTATCCTGCGCTGTGCTTCCTGGTTTATTCTCTATTTTCATGGCAGGAATCCAACTTTGTTCAAGCGCAAGCTCCTCTATTTCACCCAGCTGACGTCTCCCGTCAAGGTCGGATGCCCTTTCCCAGCGTGTGGCTGCGCTGACGCTAGGAGACTGCCTGCCTCGCTTCACACTCAGCTGACTTCCCCCACCTGAGTCGGATTCTCTTTCCAGCGCATGGCCGCGCTGCCACTCGTGGACGGCCTGTCTTCGCTACATTGAATCTCCTCCTGGGCTCTCAGGTCAGCTGTTTCCTTAATGTATTTGGTGGCTTACGAAAACGCTGAACTCTGTGGCTGCCTGGCCCTGTTAATTTTATTATAGCCTGGCAAAGACTTTCCATTGATTACAGAGAGCCTCTGTGGAACTCTCAGTGAGCAGAAACTGCTTTGTTATTTTTTACTATCTGATTCAGCAACAATTGTAGCAGGACTCGCTACTAGTAATGGGTATTTGACATTTTTTCTTTACTTCTGGTGCACCCGGTCTCAATCACATCAGAAGGTAGACGTGTGCCTCTGACTATACAAGACGGCAATAACAGAGCACCTTCAGCTCTTCTAATTTGAGCGAACTGGGTATTTTCATTTCTTGCTATTCATGAAGAGACGTCTTATGTTAAGCTCAAACCAGCAGTTATAAGTGTGAGTATGTGATAGTGCACTATCGACAATATTGGATGCTTACCCCACTTAATACCCCTAGCTAACAATTTTATTTTTAAAGTATTTCTATTAACACTGAGTATATTGTTTCTTTTTCTCTTTCTTTATTATTTTGTGTTCATGCAGTATGGAGGCACAGGCATAGAAAAGTTAGCGCTTCAACTCACCTGTCCTGCTGCTGGTCATCCCCTTGTGGTCCTCTCTTATGTCTCTTCTCTCCTAGGAGGTATTAGGCATTACCCGTGTGACTGTTCTACTTGGGCTGACTATACCTTATTGGAGAGCTGAGACACATCTACGCTCCTGTGGATACTGGTTCTTCTGCATGACTGAAGTAAGTCCTGATAAAACCAAGGCTGGGGGATGAGCAGAGGATAATTCTCCAGGACATAAAACAGTTGTGGCACTGTCATCAATTTAAATAGAGCTACTCTGCCCAGGACACCGAGTGGAAGTCTTATCCACTTTGCAAGATCTGCGAAGCATTAAAGGTTTCAAGTACAGGGCCCAAGACAGATGTGGTCCAGAGCTATATGAAGCCCCAAGTATTGAAAGCTGAGTCTATGGTTTGGCAGTACCTAATGGTAGTTGGTCGTCCCCTCTCTGCATCCAAGGCAATTCGATCTTCAGTCGCCTGTCCCCAATCAAATCCCCAGCCCTGGGTGTCATGGTAGACCCACACCTCGTAAGACTCTATGGCAAGAACAAAGAGTAATGGGGACAAGGGACATCCCTGTGTCTTGCCTCTGCCAATCTAGAAAGGAGAAGAGATTGTGCAATGAACTCCAACTTCTGCCCGGAGATGGGTATATAGAAGACGAACATATGTTCTGAATTTTACTCCGAATCCAATACGCTTTCGGACATCATTGAGAAAAGACGAATCTACAAAGTCAAATTCCTTCTCAAAATCTAGGAGCATAAGGGTACTAGAGTCTTTCAGCGCCCCAATAAGGGCTAGGGCCATATTAACCCTATGAATACAGTGCTTAGTCCTGCGGTGAGGGATGAAACCACATCATCTGGGTGGACCAGATGAGGTATGAGGCAGAGTAACAAGTGCAAGGAATTTTACATAAATCTTGAGTTCCACATTAATGAGGGATATCAGCAGGTATGAGGCACATTGATCTAACAGCTGACCTGGTCTGTGAAGCCCCACAATAGTAGCTAGATCCAGTTCAGAGGGGATCTGTCCATTTGTGATAGCTTATTGATACATTTTCAGGAGGGGAAGAATGAAAAGGGACTGGAAGCAGTGGTAATATTCCACCCCGTAACCATCAGGGCTGGAGTCGTTCCAAATTTCATAGTTTTGAGGGACTCCCAAATCTCCTCCTCTGTAATATCTTGCCCTAGGTCCATTCGATAGACCGCAATCTAGTCAGAGATCTGTAATAGGAGGTCAAAGGTTTCTCTCTGCGACGCTCCCTAACTGTGTATAAGGTATGACAATAGTCTGTGAACTCAGGTGCCATGTTAGATGCAGATGTAACGACCCTGCCATCTTCAACAGTGAGGTTGAGACCAGCCGAAAAGCCAACTCTCTTGTGGCCAGAACTAGGTGTAAGTTCACTAAATGCGTCCTTTGATGGCTTTTACAGGAATAAGAGGGAAAAGGGATATTGCAGTGCTGACAAGTAGGAGCATGGTTGAACGCAGGACACAGGCAAGTAGTCTCATGTGGGCCTCATTCCCCTGCCACTCCATCTGAGAGAGGGTCGGCGTGCATCTCAATAATCCCCAGGGGGACAGAGGTGTACCGCGAGGCCAGTCCCCCATGACAGTCTGACGTTGCTGCCAGCTGAACATCTTGCGGCCCCTCAGATATCCTCTAGGGGTATTGTTGCGTGGTTGCGGGTGTGCTCCACATGGTGAGGTGGGGGGGGTAGGTTGGTTGCACCTGAGGGGCATCTGTATGTCATCCAGGTACAGGCATCTTCGGGTACCTGAGTTCTGAGTTTTGATTTAACTTTCTCGTAGGACCTCCACTGCTGCTGAATAAGGCATGTATAGTCCAGGAAGATGATGATACAGCCAGTCTGAAAAAGGAGGTCCCCAGCCTTATGCGCCTCCTGATAAAATCTCAGTCTCTGTAGTTCAATAGTTTGGCAATCATGGGGCGTGGAGAGGAGCTTAGAGGGTGGTCTCTGTGCTAGGGATCTGTGCACTCGCTCTATAGTAAAACAGGGAGAAAGCTGGGACAAGGACAGCCAGGTAGCAAACCAGGATTCCAAAACATTCTCAGGAGTTGAGCCCGCTACTCCCTCTGAGGAAACCCACAAATCAGAGTGTAATCTCCTTGCTGTTTTTGGCATCTTACATGCGGTATTCCAGGGTTTAAGATGTGTTGGAAAAGAGAGATACCATAGATTAAAGTTTCCGCACTGTGTCCTCCAGTTCGGATATGCGCAGCTCCGCCGCAGAAACTCTGTCTGTGCGTCCACACAAATCTTGTTGCACTCCCATTTCACCAATTTTGGTTTCAAGAGCTGCCCGGGAAATTTTAATTGCTTGGAGGACAGCGCCCATGTTGTTGGAGCCAAGAAGCAGAGGGGACCTACTCCCCTTTCCCAACCACTCCACTGGGAGACCCAAAGATCGACTCAGGCGGTGAATTTGTCGATCCTGGTTTTGGAGGAGATGCTTTTGTCCCAGCCCATGATGGCAATGCTATCTTGGTCTCTCCATGGCAGCCCCTGGCTGCCCAGCACCCGAAATGTGTGAACAGTGTCTCTGCAGTTAGTCTCTGTAGGGGGACAACCAGTTGAAACACCATGTAGGGGAGTCCTCATCAAGTGCATTAGGAGAGCAAGAGAGTGTACGACCCCCGGCCCACTTACACCACACCCAGCTCAGGTGGTCAGCACAAGCAGCCAGGGGCGTGTCTTAGGGAGGTCGTTTCAGGTGAGGGGAAAGGAAATAGAGTAGTTATTTGCATCGCCAGAGGGGCCCGGTCCATGGGTTTAAAGGGACACAGTAGTGTAGTGGAATATGGATCCCTCCATGCCCGTTGTACTCATGGGTTCCACCTCTAACACAGGGGACAAGCAGCCAACTGTACGGAGGTGAGCATGGGCTTAGATCTGTAGTAGTGCCCACCAAAAAGGCCCAGTCTGTGGAAATGTAAAATCTGATTCTTTCATTTTTTAGTTACACTATGCCTCATCCATTTTCACCCCTGCCCTGCTTTCAGCCTGGTTCTATCCTTGACACCGCATCTGTATAAACATTGGTAAAGAATCTAGGTTGGGGCATATAGGCTGTGTAAACATGCAGAGTCAGCGCAAAAGAACAGACTGGCAATCTGCTCGTGGGTTTTCAGGCAATGGTTAATCCTCAAGTAAAGTCTACTCAGATAGCATTATCTTGTTGTTCAGCCTTAGGACGTAGCAATTGAACAAGACACCGAGGCTGTCGATTCTTGCCGTTACCTCATTTGTGTGTTTTTCCCAAAGCTCTATTTACCTCTGGCCGTCGCTTGTTTGTGACCTCTTGCTATAAAAACCCATGTAACCATCGTTCAGTGTGCTCTCTCCTTGAGTATCTCTACGGTTCTTGTCGGATGGAGTCCCATTCATGAATGCTTAATAAATGACCAATGGTTTGAACTTTGCTCCAGTGTTGATTCCTCCTTACTTGTTAAGAACTCATGGACGAAATGTTGACCCTGCACCAGCAGATTAAAATTAATCTGCTCTACAAATTGGCGCCCAACGTGGGGCCCCATCAAGGGCTTGCAGTCGGACCGGGGGAGGGGATCGGGTCGGTAAGACGAACTTCGCTGAGGGGTGCATCACCTGAAGAGATTTGTGTTGCTCGTGGACCAAGGTGATTTTTCAGCTCTCCGACTCTGATCTTCCTGGCGGCTGCTGGCCTTGACTGGGGCCTTCGGACCGTCATTTTTGTATCAGGGAGGTACACATAAGGTAAATCTGTATTGAACCGGTTCATTTGGTTAGGATTTGCTTGGTTTGGTACTTGTCTGGTATCTGCTTGACATTTTGAAACTTAGACTCTGTTTTGGAACTTGCTATTTGTTCTGACTAACATTTTTCTCAACAGGTAAATGTGAGAATATTTTTTAATTCTCTCTGTTTATAAGTTTTTTTATAACTTATATAACATGCCTGTACTTAGCACCCTTTGGAAGTTTTGTTGTTGCTGCTGCAATAAGCAGAGAATTTTGGAAGCAAGTCAGCCGGCGCCACCAGAAGGTACACCGAATTTTGAGATGTACATCAAATATGGTATTTGTCCCATCATGTATAATACATTGTGGAACAAATATACGAAAGGGGATCCCCAGTTGCAATGGCCATTAGAGGAAACTATGGACCCTCACAAACTTGAGTATTTAGAGAGACGATTGTTTTTAAAGTAAGTTAGACCAGCTATGTTTGATAGTTTGCGTATGTGGAGGAAAGAAGTGAAGGAGCGGCAGCTCAAGGCAGAGAAGGTACAAAGGAAACAGGAAAGGAAGACAGAGTATCAAAAGTATAAAAAATTGAAGGATAAGGAAGTTCAGGAGAAAAAGGAATGTTTAGATAGAGAGCATAGATTATTAATATCTAAAGAATATATAGTTAGACCAACAGTAGCAGTTCAGGTCCACCAAGAAAATGTGGATTCAGATCTTGATGGAACGACCCCCGCCCCCATATGTGCCCTCAACACCTCTTCCCCCTGGACCATCAAATGTCATCCCCCTTGTACCCCCGGCTCCCCCTCCTTTGCCCGCGGTTGTCCAGCTCCCTATTTTCCAACCAGTACCGGTACATTCCTTTGCCCCCCAACCCAGGCCTCTGCGCCTTCACCTCAGGACACTGCACCTGAAATGACTGATGATCCTGTACTTCCTGTATCTGGCTCCACCCCTCTAATTCTTCGTTCTACTGTACCTCAGTTTCGTCAGGACGTGATAAGATTGATGGTATTAAATTGGTTGAGTGATCTAGAAATGGAGGTAGGAGAAATGATAGATCAGATACATGATTTTTATGAGGGCGAGCTTTTTTGTCTCATAAATAAGCTTTCTCATCAACTTATGGTCTAATGGGAGATGACTACAGGACAGCATGTGTCATGTTTCCTTGCGCCCCTCACCAGCGAACCAGAAGCAGGGCACTCCTCAGTCGACACGGGACTCCTCCCCCTGGGTGGTCCCGGCAGGTTGCAGTCTAGTCTTTCGGCGGCACGTAGTGGACGCCGCCGGCCGGCCGTCACTTCCGGTTGCCTGAGCATATCACTACGGAGGACGGCAGGCTCGGCGCTTCGGATTCTTTACCTGAGCTTCGCAGTCACGCAGGAGCGTAGCGAAGGCTCTTTCAGCAACCGGACAGTCGGTCCGGACCGCGCAAGGGCGCCCAAAGATCCCGCCTTTCCTTCGTACTTGGCACGGAGCCACCCTTTGCACTATTACCTTCCCAGAGCGCAGTGGCGCTTTTCCTTTGTTGTTGAGACGACTCGTGCGACGGCACGGAGTCGCCATACCTGCCTTATTTACCTCAGAGCGCAGTGGCGCTTTCCCTTTGTTGAGACGACTCGTGCGACGGCACGGAGTCGCCATCTCTGCCTTATTACCCCAGAGCGCAGTTGCGCTTTTACCTTTGTTGAGACGACTCGTGCGACGGCACGAAGTCGCCAGAACTGCCTACTTTCCCCCCGAGCGCAGTGGCGCCTTCCCTTGCTTACTTCACACACGACTTGTGCGACGGCACGAAGTCGCCACACCTGTATTTCCTCCCTCTAGCGCAGTGGCGCTTTCCTGGTACTTGATCCTTCCTAAGAGCGCAGGAGCGCTCGGATCCTGGCATACCTTCGGGGTCTTTTTCTTTGGTGACCTTCACTCTCCACAAGGACCTCGTTTGATACCAACACCTGAACTTCCTCAGTGCAAGAACACCGCGCTCACAGGTAACCAGAAGAGAGTACTGCTCCACTTAGTACTGTGTTCCCCCAATCGCTCGGGGGGTGTGCATGTTCTTGCTCTAACCCTGTACTGTAGTCACCCCTGTTTCCTCTCTTGCCTTAGGGACCGTGGACTTCTACACAGACTAAGGAGCCACGAAGGGTATCCCCGTCACGCCATCCACAGTCCCACTCGCACCACCCTTCCTGGCAATCTCCCCCGGTTCCCTCCTGGAACTGGCTAGTGTATTCAGTCCTTCCAGTAACAGAAGGGTTCAGGTAGGGGTTGCTCCTGTCGTCCCTGTGGGATTCCTCCACAAACACGAGGTGAGAATTGTGGGGGTCTGACAGAATCCGAAGCCCAAGTTTATCATCCTACCCGGACACATGGAGGGCCCCGATGTTACGTTACAGGACATAGCAGCAATGTTAACTAGCATCCAGGCTGAGAATCGGAGCTTACGTAGCGATGTCACTGCGTTACAAGGACAGTTGGGTGCAGGACATACAGGAGCCTGGGGCGCACCCCAGGGACAACAAACCCAACCAGCCGGAATAGTAAGACCTCCTGTGTTTAACCCATGGGGTCAGGCGCCTACTGTCTCGTCTAATCCTCCCCCCGTTCAGGTATTAGCCCAACCCATGGCACAATTGGCCGCACCAGAACGATACTACGGTGATAGTACGAAGTTCAGCATATTCCTCAACCAGTGCCACCTGCACTTCATGGCCAGAACCACCGCCTTTCCGGATGATGCCTCAAAGGTCGCCTTCGTTCTATCCTATTTAGGGGGTGACGCCGCTCATTGGTCCATTCCCCTGGTAGAGAACGACGAACCTCTGCTATATAACTTTCCAGTTTTCAAGGAGACCATGAGACGCATGTTTGCCCGCCATACATTCGTCCAAGCCGCGGACAACGAATTGCTCAAATTAAAACAAGGCAACACGGACTTGTTGCACTACATCACAACGTTCAAACGATTGGTGGTGGAGGCTCACTGGCCAGAAGATAAACAAGTGTCAGTGTTCTACAGGGGTCTTCGGGAAGAATTGAAGGATCTCATCTCACAGATGACGGAACCTCCTGAGGACATAAATCAGTTTATTGATATGGTAGTGAAACAAAACTATCGTCTGCAAGAGCGGAGAACCGACAGGTTCAGAGGAAGTGAGACCAGACTCCCGGTGTACCGGGAAACTCCCAAACCCCGTGAAACACCCGAGCCTATGCAGATCGGAGGCGTCCGGGCTCCCTTGACGAAAGAAGAAAAAGAAAAGAGGCGGAAGCAGAACCTATGCCTGTACTGTGGCAAAAATGGGCATTTCGTGCGGGATTGCCCTGCTAAACCACGCCAGCCCAAGGAGAGGAACCCTTCGGCTCTATCGATCACCAGAGAAGAAAGGACGGGAAACGAGACCTCCCAGTAGACAATGGGGTCTGTCTACTGGGACTACACACCGAGAAGACGCAGACCTCAAACACCTGCGCCCGCCATCACCATATGGGTATACCCGTACTCCTTCAGTCATTTACAGGGTCTTCCTGGCGTGTCATTGCCTTAATCGACTCTGGGGCAACCGGGAATTACATCGATGCACAGTACATGAGGGGGTTGGGCATACTGACACAAGCCAAGAAGACACCCGAGATAGTCAAAGCCGTCGACGGTACGGACCTAACCTCAGGATTGGTTAGATACCAAACGGAAGATCTGCGAATGGTGTTGGAAAATCAGCATACCGAGACCATTGCCTTCGATGTCATGGATGCCCCCCAGTTCAGGCTGATATTAGGCCTTCCCTGGCTGGTTCAGCACAACCCCTTGATCGATTGGGTTACTGGCAAAACAACAGTGGACTCTGTTTATTGCGCCCAATCCTGCTACCCCTCCACGGGGAAAGAGGCGACCCGAGAGGTCCTAGCCTGTATCCTACCTAGAGACGGCATGGGCTCGGTCACACAGGAGTCTATACCCCAGGAATACAGGGATCTGGCCCGAGTGTTTGACGAACAAGGAGCTAATACTCTGCCTCCACATCGACACTTTGACTGTAGAATCGATCTGATTCCGGGATCCACGCTCCCTTGTAGTCGAATATACTCTCTCACCGAAAAAGAAAACACCCATCTCCGCAACTACCTCACTCTATACCTTCGGAACGGGTTTATCCGTCACTCCAAATCTCCGGTCTCCTCCCCTCTCTTCTTTGTGGCAAAGAAGGAGGGGGATCTACGCACATGCATTGACTTTCGGGCAATGAATGCCATAACCGTTAAGAACAGGTATCCACTCCCCTTAATTCCTGACTTACTGGACCAAGTGAAAGATGCGGCCATATATACCAAGTTGGACTTGCGAGGGGCCTACCATCTTGTCAGAGTCCGAGAGGGCGATGAATGGAAAACCGCCTTCCGGACGCGGTACGGGTTATTTGAGTACCGCATCATGCCCTTCGGACTCTGCAATGCCCCGGCCGCATTTCAGTACTTCATCGACGAGGTTTTACGGGAGTTCCTTGACCGTTTCTGCATAGTATATATCGATGATATACTGATCTACTCTGCGAACACGGAGGAACATCGCCAACACGTACGAGCCGTCCTCCAACAATTGCAACAACACGGGCTGTACGTGAAATTGGAAAAAAGCGTGTTCCATACCACAACCGTAGAATTCCTGGGACACGTTCTGACACCAGGAGGTGTTCAGATGGATTCCAAAAAAGTCGATGCCATTCTGAGATGGCCAGCCCCGTCCTCCATGAAACAAGTCCAGAGATTCCTAGGGTTTGCGAATTACTATCGCAGCTTCATTGATGGTTTCTCCCGGATTGTCGCCCCCATTACCGGTCTTCTGCGTAAAGGGGTGCTGTTCGCATGGAACGCCAAAGCAGAACAGGCATTCCGTGACTTGAAAGCCCGATTCACCTCGGCTCCAATCCTGAAACATCCTGACCCTACACGCCCCTTTATCGTGGAAGCCGACGCCTCGCAAAACGCCCTCGGGGGAGTATTATCACAGAAAGACGACAAGACTAACATGCTTCACCCAGTAGCATACTACTCCAGAAAGTTGCAACCCGCTGAATGCAATTACTCCATTGGGGACAAGGAACTCCTGGCCATCAAAGCAGCATTTGAGGAATGGCGACACTACCTCAAGGATGCCAACCATACGGTGACCATCTTCACCGACCATAGGAATCTACTGTTCCTCCGTTCAGCCAGAGCATTAACGGCAAGACAGCTACGCTGGACCCTCTTTTTTAACGAATTTGATTTCCAGATCACTTACAGACCCGGAAGGGAGAACGCCAAAGCCGACGCCTTGTCACGAATCGAGGAAAACGGGGACCAGAAACCCCCAGCAGAACCAGTACCCGTAATTCCCCTCCGCTGCTTTCAGGGTGCAGTTACGTCTTCCAACTTCTTGACACAACTCCACCAAGAGTTACAACAGAAAACCAGGGACGACTGGGCCGGAGACGTCCAAGGGATCACAGAAAACAACGGCTTCCTGTTCAAAGACGGACGATACTATTTACCGCTGCTCACTCAACAACTACAGGCAATGGTCCTGTGCCACGACCACCCCTTAGCTGATCACCCAGGGTACCAAAAAACCAAGGAATTACTGCAGAGACACTTCTGGTGGCCCACCCTCAACCATGACACACAAGCCTATGTCGCCCGATGTGCCATCTGTACTCAAGGAAAAACGCTCTCACAACCCACGGTAGGGTTGTTACACCCCATTCCGGTTCCGCCTTGCCCGTGGCACACGGTCTCGATGGACTTCGTGGTAGAGCTCCCTAAGACCTCCACAGGACACACCACCATTCTTACAATTGTGGACCACTTGACAAAAATGGCGCATTTCATTCCTCTAACGCATCTACCGTCAGCGGCAGAACTGGCAGCCCTGTTCATGCAGAACGTGGTTCGGTTACATGGCATCCCATCGGTTTTGATAACGGACAGAGGTACCCAATTTGTATCCAGATTCTGGACTGAAGTCTGTTCGATATTACAGATGGAAGCCTGTTTATCGTCCTCCTACCATCCCCAAACTGATGGCCAGGCCGAGCGTACAAATCGCACTATGGAACAGTACCTCCGTTGCCTGCTATTGTCCATGGAAACCGACTGGTCCAAAGTGGTGTGGATCGTAGAGTACGCCTACAATAACAGCAAACATGCGGCAACAGGGGTTACACCGTTTTATTGCCTCCAGGGATATCATCCCAGAACGACCCCCTGGGTGGAAGCTCGAACGTGAGGAGTACCTACTGTCCAGGAACACCATGCTTCCCTCCGCACCATATGGCAACAGGCTCGTTTTGAACTCGCTAAGGCCAAAGAATACTACAAACACAACACCGATAAACACCGGCAACCCGAACCAGCCTATGTAGTGGGAGACAAGGTGTGGTTATCCATCCAGAACCTCAACACGCATGGCCCCAAGAAACTGTTGCCCCGATACATAGGTCCCTATCCCATAACCCGGATCATCAACCCAGTGTCCATGAAACTTTCCCTACCATCTCACATGAAAATACACCCTGTCTTTCATGTTTCCCTCTTACGCCCTGTGCATCCAGACAGCTCATTGGCAGAACCTCCTCCTCCTGTTCCCGTGGAAGACCACGTGGAATACGAGGTTCGGGCCATTCTTGATTCCCGCAGAACTAGGGGAAAACTGTTTTACCTAGTGGACTGGAAAGGCTACGGCCCGGAAGAACGCTCCTGGGAACCCCTGTCACACGTCCGTAATGCTCCTTCCTTAGTCAGAGCCTTTCATGCCCGGCATCCCCAGAAACCTCGCCCTGTTACCCCTCTGTGACCGGGTGGGTTGGTCTGTTTTCAGGGTGGGTGCTGTCATGTTTCCTTGCGCCCCTCACCAGCGAACCAGAAGCAGGGCACTCCTCAGTCGACACGGGACTCCTCCCCCTGGGTGGTCCCGGCAGGTTGCAGTCTAGTCTTTCGGCGGCACGTAGTGGACGCCGCCGGCCGGCCGTCACTTCCGGTTGCCTGAGCATATCACTACGGAGGACGGCAGGCTCGGCGCTTCGGATTCTTTCCCTGAGCTTCGCAGTCACGCAGGAGCGTAGCGAAGGCTCTTTCAGCAACCGGACAGTCGGTCCGGACCGCGCAAGGGCGCCCAAAGATCCCGCCTTTCCTTCGTACTTGGCACGGAGCCACCCTTTGCACTATTACCTTCCCAGAGCGCAGTGGCGCTTTTCCTTTGTTGTTGAGACGACTCGTGCGACGGCACGGAGTCGCCATACCTGCCTTATTTACCTCAGAGCGCAGTGGCGCTTTCCCTTTGTTGAGACGACTCGTGCGACGGCACGGAGTCGCCATCTCTGCCTTATTACCCCAGAGCGCAGTTGCGCTTTTACCTTTGTTGAGACGACTCGTGCGACGGCACGAAGTCGCCAGAACTGCCTACTTTCCCCCCGAGCGCAGTGGCGCCTTCCCTTGCTTACTTCACACACGACTTGTGCGACGGCACGAAGTCGCCACACCTGTATTTCCTCCCTCTAGCGCAGTGGCGCTTTCCTGGTACTTGATCCTTCCTAAGAGCGCAGGAGCGCTCGGATCCTGGCATACCTTCGGGGTCTTTTTCTTTGGTGACCTTCACTCTCCACAAGGACCTCGTTTGATACCAACACCTGAACTTCCTCAGTGCAAGAACACCGCGCTCACAGGTAACCAGAAGAGAGTACTGCTCCACTTAGTACTGTGTTCCCCCAATCGCTCGGGGGGTGTGCATGTTCTCGCTCTAACCCTGTACTGTAGTCACCCCTGTTTCCTCTCTTGCCTTAGGGACCGTGGACTTCTACACAGACTAAGGAGCCACGAAGGGTATCCCCGTCACGCCATCCACAGTCCCACTCGCACCACCCTTCCTGGCAATCTCCCCCGGTTCCCTCCTGGAACTGGCTAGTGTATTCAGTCCTTCCAGTAACAGAAGGGTTCAGGTAGGGGTTGCTCCTGTCGTCCCTGTGGGATTCCTCCACAAACACAAGGTGAGAATTGTGGGGGTCTGACAGCATGGCCCTGACGATGTTAGAGTTATTAATTGACAGTGTCAGATAGGAGCCTTCCCTGTAAGTAGAGTTCATACTGCCATAGCAACGATAATTGGATACCGTACTGAACTCTCTTCCTCTCCCCGAATAAGACTTATGAGGGAAGCTGCGCCACAGTTCATTCCTGGAAGAGGGAATGCAGACAATAATGCCCCAAATCAAGGATATCTGGGGCCCTACAGGGATCCGCACGTTCGCCCAACTGCGAGACACATATGAGCTGGCGCACACCGAATACTTTAGATACTTACAGGTGCGACACTCCCTACAGGCCAATATCCCACCGGAGACCAAACTACCACAAACCTCCCCGCTTGAAGATAGGTTGCTGGATGGACACCTCACAGAGCACGCCATATCACTTACGTACAAAAAACTAATTAATAACCCCCCCGATATGCTCCTACCCCTTAGAGAAAAATGGGTCGCCGATGGGCTGGAGATAGACGACGAAGAATGGCTATATGCTCTGGCTTCCCCACGTGAGGTCGCGATATCAGCCCGAATGCGACTCATCCAACTAAAGATCTTACATAGAGTATATATCTCCTGCACTAGGCTACACACGATGGGGAGGGCGGACACAGTACTCTGTAGGAGGGGATGTGGTGGCACGGGTACCTTCTTCCATGTGTTGTGGGATTGCCCGAAGATTCAACGGTACTGGAGAAGTGTGGTGCAGTGTATGGAGGAGGTATGGGAGGTGGAAATTCGCCCGGAGGCCAAGAGTTGCCTCCTCAATATAAGGGAGCCAACGGACCTGCCACCGAAAGGGAGGCTCTGGGTGACGCTCGGACAAATGGTAGCGAAAAGGAACATTGCCAGGCTCTGGGGAAGCCCTATTCCACCCAAACTGTCGGACTGGCACAGCGATATTGTCATGCCCCGCGGTTCGGACCGGCAGACGGTCCAGTATATAAGGACTCTAAGATCGCTTGAACGCGCTTAGCGTTCTAGCCTGGAATCCTGTTCCGTCCTAGTTAGTGTAGCCTGACTTCCGGTTGTTTGGTTTCCTGTTCCGGGAGTCCTTTCTTGTTGTTCGTAGTGTTTCGCGGCTAGTCCCGCGTCCTTGGCGTTCGAGGAAACGCAGCTTACTTTTGGTTGAGTTCTAGTGCTTCAAGTCGGTGGTTAATAGCGCTCCATTCTTGCAGTTCTGCAGTCTTCAGAAACGTAGCGAGCAGTGTGAGTGTACAGTTCCCCTTTTCTTTCTGCAACCCTCCTCAGTGTTGCATTCACTCCCTGGTGGCGGTGTGTAGTGTGTGTGGCTGGGTACCCCAGTGTGCTCTGGCTCCGTTCTTCCGGCCCATCCCCGAATACTTCCTAACCCCCGTCATTTGGCCCCCACTATCCGCTCCCTCAATACAGCGGAAATATACCGGGTCCAGTATTTAACGGAGTGAGAGGTGCAGCCAATCCCTGTGTACCTCCCTACATTTTAGTTACGAGTGGACGCTGGTGTTCTCCAGCGTTTTGCTCACCGGTTGGGCCTCACCCCTTCCAGACCCTCTCTACTGTCTCATTCAGCGAGGATAATCCGAGGCAGAAGAACGTTATAAAGACGGAGGGGGAGCACTTGCGTGGACCACGGTAGTGTTTGATCGGTGTGCGTCAGAAACACGGTAACAGCGCTGTGCGCTACCTTTCTTTATACATACAGCATACCCTTGAGCGGGCGGGAGGTAACAATTGTTGTTCTGCTCCACTCTAGTCTTCAGCCCTTTATCGACACCTACTTGGTTAACCTGTTACCGGGCTCCTCATTGAAGAATCGGGGTTCCTGGGTGTTAGCAAAGGGTGAGTTAGCTGTAAGACAAGACTAATGTTATAGTGTGTGGGATAGGTCCTGAATTAGTGCTTTATGTTACATAGGATACTGGACTGTACTTTCCACGGTTCCTTCCTCCTGACTGGGATCAACATCCTCCATAGGAAAGAGCATGCCAAGAGGTGGGACTATAAAATCAGCAAAGTGATATTTGGAGGTATTCTTATGTGAATGATTATAATCAAACTTTCGTTACAGCACAGAAGAGCCTCACCCTTGGTTCAGCCTCTGCCACTATCTTGACGTCACACCCTCCTTCCCTTGTTTTGTTTCCCTGTTTTCCCCTGGCGCGTCATCCGGTTCTCTAGTGTTCGATAGAGACGGAGAACCGCAGGGGAAGACCGAGAATTATCTTCACGGACCTGACGCTCCTGCGGATCAACCCACGGATCCTTACAGATATGGACTGGTGTATGCTGCAGGAAAAGACTGTGTATGTAGCGAGAGGGTGCCCCCGGAAGTGGGCGGAAGTGTGGTCCAACTGGAATGACTTCAGGGGAGGCATCTGCGAGCCTCCTTCCGTCGTGCAGGAAGGCTCAGGAGATATGTAAAATCCCAACGCTCTTGTGGTTCTGAGTGCTATAGAGTGGGATGCGGAGGTCGCATCACCGGTACGTAGGTGGTTTACAGTGCTCAACGTGATGACCTTGTTTAGTTAGTTGGGGGGGGGGGCAGTTCGACTGTTAGGCGCCTTTACGCCATTTTGGCAATATGCCTATGTTATATGGCTGTAATAAAGAGAAAAATGAGTCCTGCACTATCCTCCTCTAAACTGTGAGACACTCGCACCTTATAACGCCGCCGTACCCCCGGGTTGACGGCACAGGGCTGTGTGCTTTACGACGGAATGCTTGTGTATATCCTGCGCAGCTGCCCGAGGGGTTGTAGACTGAAAGCTGTGTACTGTGGAATTCTGTAATAAAGGTCTTAAAAAAAAAAAAAAAAAAAAATAATGCCCCAAATAGTTCTGATGCTAGAGCCCATTTTTTGTATAATATATACACCCTGGAAAATGACGGATGTACTCACTTTAAAAGCCTCCTTATCAGACATACGGAAAATCCTAGAGGATGATAAAGTACAGGCAACTATTGATTCTTGTGTTATGACACTAGCTGACATGGATATGTTTTTCGGCATGATCTTACCGCCGAATATGTGGCGACTCATCCGGAAACAGGATCATGTTGTTGAGTTAGGAGGAGATTGGACAGCAATAATAGCAGCTGAAGCTGATAGGAAGCCTGGTTAAAAAAACAATTAGCTCATACTGGACCTCCCTGGCAACATACTAACTCATAAAGATGATAATTCTGGCACGGAAAATAAATTAGATGCTCCTTACTGCTTGTAAGCAAAGATAGGGTGAGTCCTCCCTGATTCCTTTGTTTGCTTTGAGGAAGTTTCCTCTAATGTATGTAATAGCCCTATTCTTCCTGTCCTTAAAAGAAGGGATGGAATACAGGATAAAAGTTTATCGATTTGAGATTGATTTGAGAGAAAGTAACTAGATAGTAGTCCCTCAATATCCTGTTGTTTCGCAGGTAAAGTTAATACACCTGTGGGATTTTCTGCCATCCACGTTAAAAGCCCTATTTCACAACAACTGAATGTTAGTACAAGGGTCTCCAACATTTTCTGTAACAAAAGTCACTAGTGATGAAAAAGTGACCACCCCATCCAAAGAGTGTCAGTAGTGATCACATTAGTGCATTAGCCAGGGTTTTCAGCAGTAATGAGAAACAAGCATTGGTATAGCCAATAGGTCTCGCCTTTGGGACCTTATAAGTGTTTAGCCATGCAACAGTTGATGTTGTTGCACCAAGGATATTGTGCTGGATAACTAAACACTTATAAAGACCCAAAGGTGAGACCTATTGGCTATGCCAATCCTTGTTGAGAAACGTAGTGCCTAACAAAAAGGCGTTAATACCTTATCACTGGGCAAATCTAAGTGATATACAGTTTTATAAGTATAACATGTACAGGTGGGGGGCATCAAAAGGGACAGGAATTATACAAGCAAAGATGCTAAGCCATGAGACCTGTCAACAGAAGGGATAATGGGAACGAGCGAACTTTAAGAATGCTTGACATTGATTGCATTTGAATGTAAAACGACAAGAACAAATGTTCAATACAATTTGTTTAAAATGATATATAATATAAGCCGTAACTCACTACTATAATCATCATAAAATACAGTGAAGTCTGTGATAAATGCATGGTACGCATTCTTTGAAGCAGGGTAAATAACCCTCAGTGCTAGGAGAGGCATGGCCTGCCAAGATGCCCGACTAGACGTCTTTCCTGACCTCTCCTACTGATGAGCTCTGTATCCTTTGTAATCCTGGGCCAAATCATGCTTACGAGAAACTAAAATACTAGTGGCGGCACCCTCTACTGAGGGCAGTGTCTTGTAGAGGCCCTAAAAGTGTTTTGTGCGAAGTGTGGTGTGAGATGGCGGGCCTGAATGGGCCCGCACACCGTTGGGAGTGTGGAGGACCCAGTGTGACAGAGATGTAAGGCCACGTCAGCAGAGAAGAGACCGGAAAACCTGCCAGTGAGTGGGGAGCATGGTGGACACACAGTGCGGAGCAACCGATATAGATGAGGGGCCAGTGGCGGAGCCTTGGCCTCGGAGACAAGAGGACCTGAGCCGGCAGGCAAGAGGGGCCATGTCTATGGCCTGCCCTACTCCCGCGGCTTGATAGCAGTGCGGTGTCTGGGCTATGAAAATATATGCGGGAGCTGAGAGGAGGGTGCCCTCCCCACCCTGAGACACTCCAATGATAATGAATGGGTCTGTGTGGATGCAGAGGCATCTTGCAATTGAATTCAGGGCTGGGCTGTACTGTTATTACTGCGACGTGGGCACAGATGCAGACTCCTTGCAGACTGGGGACCAGGGGACCGCACTATGAATGATTCTGGGTCTGTGCAGGTGAATTGCGAGGACTGCTGGCGCCCCAGGAGTTTCAGCGCTCCCACCTATGAGGCCTAAGATGAGGATATAGCAGTTACGGCCAGCGTTGGAACAGGGAGTTGAATGCAGCCCAAGCTACAAGCCCCCAAGTGACTGGGGGAGTTTCTGAGGTTGCAAGTAGCCTTCTGGATGACTCGAGTGATGCTGAGATAGGTAGGGGCCTGAACCGGGCCCTTGGAGAGAATACAGTGGCCTGGGCTGTTTGCAGTGGTCTACAATTGTCTGATCTCCCTGAGCAGGCCCAGGGAAAAGGTGGGGACAGTGAAATGAGCTGGACGGTGCGGTGAGAAGCGCAGGGCTTGAATGGACTGGCTGTGGCTGGTGGAGGCCCTGGCATCGTGGTAGTGAACTGGTGGGGTAGAGCTGACAGTCTGTGAGCCGGACAAGCTGAACGGATTATGTGCTAGACATACATCCATAAACGCATCTTGTGATAAAACTACTCCGGGCCTCGATATCTGGTGCAGAGACAATAGGGGGCATTCGCCAGTTGCTGGTGCGGCAGCGGACAGATGATACTGCCTAGTGCGAAAAGTCCCAGATGGCTGCTGACAATGGGGAAGGACAAAGGGACAAAACCGACACAAACCAACAACATCGATCAGTACATTGTGACAATGTCAAAGGTGCTGCTGGCACACAAAGTCAGTGAGCAATCAACGGCAGTGCTGGTTCAGGGGCCCACTACTGCAGAACTCCTGGCGGTGATAGAGTGCTCCTTTGTTGTGCTAGAGGGGAAAATGGACTCAATGGCTATGGAGATTAATCATCTGCGCCTGGATCTACGGAAGGTGGCGAATTGGACCAAAGTAATGCAATGCGTGCACGTTTTTGCCTGAAAACGGAATCGATATCTAAAGGTCTCCTCCTATGCAGCGCATGCGCACTGTGTAGGCGAGACCTAAAAAGGCTTTGAAATATTACATGGGTACTAGATACAAATAATAGCTGCAAAACTCCCTTGCGCCAAGATATAATTATGAGTAATAAATATCTCCAACTGAAATAATAGTTGTAAGTACATTTTCAAAATGTCAACTATTTTTCTGTAGACATCAGTTTATGAGTTGTAAAAATACAGAAGAAATGTTGTCTTGAATGCATGAGTTTTATTTTTAAAATACAGATTGGACTGCACACAGGAGAGCTACTAACAGGTACCTGGTGATCTACTGGTAGCTCACGAGCCACTCATTGGAGCTGAAGGTTGCAAACAGACTACAGTGAAGTTATTGCATCACTTAGCCTCCTTGGGACAAAGTATCTCTTTTCCAATTACAGTATTGTCAACAGAAGGTTACCTATTTAGGTCTCCTCCTGTCGAAGGGGGGTAAGACGCTACACCAACATAAGATATAAATGGTGCTGAACTTGCAGAAACCACTGACTCAATTGAATATCTGTGCGTTTATTACCAAATTTTTAACTAATTGCAAAACCCCTGCTTGCTTTAATACTAAAGGACGTATGCATGCCACTTCCTTGGACCAATCAGTGTGAAGCTGTCTTTTTGCAATTGAAAAATGCTTTATGTAAAACTTCTGCTTTAGGTAAAACCTGATTATTACAAATTTGTGCATGCAAAAGATGGTTGCAGCTTGGCAATAGGTCATGCGCATATTTCTCCTCCACATTGGACCCCACTGCAATAAAGCAATCTGAAATGTATATTTCAGGTCACAATTTGACAGTTATAGTACCACATTTGGTGGATATCAAAAAAAAAACAAAACATAATAATTCAGACCCAGCATCTGACCAGTGCGATATTAACAGGGTATGAGTTGACACTTTTTGCTCCAAACATTACTCTGAAGTGCTGTAACATTTTAAATCCAGCCACTGTACTGCCCCTTTCTGAGTCCCAACAAGATGAGAAGCATGATTGCATATTTATTATTGAAAAGGAGACTAATGGACGGGTAGACCTGACAGATACCCCTATATCTGACCCACTAGGGGAACTGTTTGTGGATGATTCATGTTACAAATTACCTGATCACTCTAGTACAGCGGCCTATACAGTTACTCCCTTGAAATCTGTGGTTGAGTTGTGTAAAATTCAACAAATGTCAGCACAATCTGTGGGGCTGACAGATTTGACTAGAGCCTGTGAATTAAGTAAAGAATTGACTGTAAATATCAATATATATACCTTTGGAACTGCCCACTCATTTGGACGACTCTGGAAACAAAGGGGCTTTTTGACTTTGCGTGGTGATAAGATACAGTATGGGGAATGAATAGTAAAGTTACTAGATACCTTGATGTTACCAAAAAGAGTTGCTATTGTTAAATGTTTTGTCCACAAGAAAATTATAGATGAGGTAATACAGGGAAATAATTTTGCCAATGAAACAGCTAAACGGACAGCCTATTTAAAGTATAGTTTAATGTATATTGTAGGGACAGCTGGATGGACACCAGAAGTGACTATGTTTAATCAGACTCTAGATTGCATTAGGGAAGTACAGGAAGAAGCTACGGAGGAAGAGAAGGAACAGTGTAAAAGATATGGGTGTCAGAATGCGACAGGATATTGGATAGATCTGTCAGGAAAGCAAAGAAGAATGGTTCCAAATTGTTATGTGAATGCTGATACCATGGCCCACAGTTCAGCCCACATCAGTGCTAAAGGAATAGTGGCCACGTCAGATAATATATGGTTCAATAATCTGATTCCCAGGGTGGCAGAGTTCTATGTCAAGAGGTGCATGATGTGCCATACGTATAGCACAGGAAAAGGTATCCCATGTCAGCAGGCTATTTTGCACCCCCAGATCTGCCCTTCGAGGTATTGCAGCCAGTTGAGGTGGTTTTGGGGAGGCCAGCAAATGTATAAGGTGTACCAAGATCAAGGACAATCTGACATTGAATTTACCTTTCTTGTTGATTACTGTGTTGACTAAAGATTTGCATTTGATCCATTCACAGATAAAGGCCGGTCTCTCTCCCAGTCTTTAAGGTCCAGGTCACAAGCTGAGGCCTAGAGACTGTGTCTTTACCCAACAGTTTCAGAGGAAGTCCAGCCTTGAGCCATGCTAGAAGGGTCCAGTGCAAGTTATCTTCACCACTCAGACTGCTGTTAAGTGCACAGGGCACAGACACTGGTTCCATGCCAGTGATGTGGAGAAAGCAAGCACCACTCCCTTTACCATATGATCAGTGGATAACAAGAGGAATACCTGATTTTGAATATGATCTGATCTCTCAGCAAGTGCCTTTTGGGGATGGTGATCTTTTTGAAACATGGTGAAGTGGTGTCATTGGAACAATAACTTGTTGCCATCATGCCTGACCCAGATGGACAGATTCTCTTTCAACATCCCGACATTGTTCAGCCCTGATACAAAATGCGGCCAAGGGCTGAAAAGAACTATAGACTTTGATTGAAGAAACTATCTCTGGAGAGTTAGCAACCCATGCCAATGGTCAAGACCGCCATTGTCGGGACCGGTACATAAGCTTGCCAGTGAGGCTTTGAAGCAAAAGACACTTGGGACTTAATGCTCTCTGATAGTGTAGTGAGGGAATTTGGGGAGAATTGAGATCATATTGCTGTGTTTTTGGCTGATCGTTACGCTACTCTTTGTTACCTTGGCAATCAAACAACAAATACTACAGTAAGAGGAAGGAAGGTTAAGAAACATACAGGTTGAATATAAAAGATCAGTATAGGGAATAGTGTTAGGTGTTCTTATGAAATAGGTATTTGTCTTCACCAAATAGCTGCAGAAATACACCAGGAAAAAGGAACATGAACTTGGTCAGAAAGGTTTTGGGGTATGTTTTCTACTTGGGGCTGGAAATTATTAATGGGAATAGCAATTATTAGAGCCATCTTTCTCACTTGCTGCTGCTGCATTCAATGTGCCCCTATGATATGCACCACTTGTATAAATACTTGCAATAGTATTAAACCTTACCCAGTCAATGTTCATGAACTGAATCGAGAAATGATGTTACAATTTGAAATTGATGAACTAATGAAAATTAATATATAAATTAATACATGTACCTTCTAAAATAGATTCAGCACAGCTGAAAATGAAGGACTGTGGAAATGTAAAATCGGATTATTTCCTTTTTTAATTAAGCTGTGCCTCATCCATTTTCACCCCTGCCCTGCTTTCAGCCTGGTTCTATCCTTGACACCGCATCTGTATAAACATTGGTAAAGAATCTAGGTTGGGGAATTAAAGGCTGTGTAAACATGCAGAGTCAGTGCAAAATAACAGACTGGCAATCTGCTCGAGAGTTTTCAGGCAATGGTTAATCCTCAAGTAAAGTCTACTCAGATAGCATATCTTGTTGTTCAGCCTTAGGACGTAGCAATTGCACAAGACACAGAGGCTGTAGATTCTTGCCATTAACTCATTTGTGTGTTTTTCCCAAAGCTCTATTTACCTCTGGGTGTCCCTTGTTTGTGATCTCTTGCTATAAATACCCATGTAACCATCGTTCAGTGTGCTCTCTCCTTGAGTATCTCCATGGTACTTGTCGGATGGAGTCCCATTCATGAATGCTTAATAAATTACCTATGGTTTGAACTTCGCTCCAGTGTCGATTCCTCCTTACTTGTTAAGAACCCGTGGACGAAGTTGTGACCCTGCACCAGCAGATTAAAATTAATCTGCTCTACACGTCCTCACTCGGATAAATTAATGTGGGGGAGAGCCAGCCCCGCCTCTTCTCACCTCTGCTCACCAGGCTCCTCGAGTTCCTGGGCCCCAACCACAAAAGGGGATTTCAGTCATTGGCGCAGTCCAGCACAAGTGCCACTTGGGAGCTCAGCCTCGCAGCATGGACACCAGCCTGAAGAGTTCCGCAGGTTCCAGAGAGAGCCAAAAGGGGAGAGGCCACCATCCACCCTGTGGCACATACTCACACACTCTTTTTTTTTGTTGCAAACTTATATAGCGTGAACTCGACCCAAAGATAATGGAGTGCTTTACATGAGCACTAGTTACGTTACACAAGGATGTAGTAAGTGTTACTTGTGCACTGTTGTATATTCTTTATTGAGGACAGTGGGCAATCCCGCATGCCCTCGCATATGTTATTTACCTATGAAGTTACCTCGCATTCCTGGGAGAAAATTGGGTTCCACAGCAGTTTCCGAAACGCCTGGATTCCGACCGGCTGCTCTGGGTGCGTCTTGGGTTTCTCCGTTTCAGTAAACTTCTTAGAATATCCACCCTGCGTTGGAGTGATCCATTCACTACATATTGGCGATGACCGGATCTTGCCCTGCTCTTCTACAGCCCACCAACGCCATTTCATGCCCAGCAAGCCACAACTTCAAAGCCAAGGGCGGCGACAGCTCCCTGCCCGCATCGGAGCTTCACCGCCATACTGCCAGCAGTTCGGCTTGATTTTACCAGCTGACAGCTCCCGCCGTGCTGCCCACGCCGGAGTCTCTCCAGGAGCCCGCTCAACACTTTGTGAGTGTTTCAAGTTTTATTTATTTTAATTCCTGGGCCCAGCGCCACTTAGGCTTGCAGAGCCCCATCGCGACCTGCCTCTGTGCACGAGCACTCTCTGACACGCTATCTCTTCGGAGCATGTTGTCACACGATGTCCAACGTGGCGGCTATCTTGGTGCAGTTTATTCTTCACAACCGAACTGATAGTTTCAGCATCATCAGAAACCTCTTACCCTGCACCTTGGAATCAATCCTTCTGCCAGCAAGTTCTCATTAACTGCTCGTCACTGCGCTTTTTTTCTACAGCGCACCAAATATTGAAAAGTTAATATACAAAAATAATAATAATATACATATTCATTTTACATTTCCCAAATTTTCTGATACATAGCCAGGTTACATTATCCTCAAAATGGCAACTCCTCAGTAAATCACCCAGCCACCTCCTTTTTTAGCCAAACCGGGTAAACCAGCCATCAAGTGATCGGAGTGGCTCAGACTTTTTGAAAATCATCTTGTGGCTATCGATGCTGGCAATTACAACCCACAAATAAAATGTGCCCTATTATTTGGAAGCCTTCGATGTGCTGCTCAACAGATCCTCGATAATTTACCATGTATTCAAGCTCCTACTGGCCATTCTGGCAATTCACAGTGGAGTATTTATATTGAGGCCTTTAAGCAGTTAAGAAAAACAATTTGCAATGGAACCCAACATCACAATTTCTTCAAGCGCGAACAGGCCGAAGGTGAAAGTGTGGAAGAATATGTTGCAGAACTCAGAATATTAGTGTCCACTTGCGAATTTGGTCCCACTGTCGACACCAGCATACGTGATCAGTTCTTATTCAGCTGTGCTTCACAGAAAATACAGAAAATAATATTAAGGTGTCGCAACCCCACCCTTGATGAGGCCATTGACCAGGGGCGTAACAAAGGCCCCTGCAGTCCCCGCGGTGCGGGGGGCCCCGAGCTCCGGGGGGTCCCTTCAGCCTAGTACCCTGTCAGCAGAGCTCCTGAGTGTGGTCGGAGGGGGCCCCATTCGTGCACACTTGCAGGTGGGCCCCCTCAAGTTTCGTTACACCACTGCCATTGACGAAGAGCATCGAACGTTCGCTCATTTCCACCAAGGCCCATCATAGCGATGCTTCAGTCAGCACCACTGACAACAGAGGATAATACTCAAGCTGATCACATGTGTGCTGTGAACACTAAGTACAAGAATACCAGACCTACTCAGCACAAAGCTGGTTCTTTTCGTTTCAGATGTGGTTCCAAGAGTCACATTGGGAGCGTTGATGGATGTCCAGCTTCAGGAAAACGTTGTGTCTTTTGCAAGAAAATAGGACATTTTCAGTCGGTCTGCAGGAGTAATAAGAACACCATAAGAGTCAGCTCTATTGACGCACAAGTGGATGAATGCACTGACTAAATTAGTAACGTAGCCTTAACAATAGAATGTCATTCTGTAAGTGTTTCCATCAAAGGTCCCACCTGTGAGGCCAGCATTGATGGTGTGTTGGACCCGGCCTCGTGGCGTGGTCCTTAACCCCCCTGGACTGTGGCCGTTCCCCGCCCCGGCCTTCACGGGCCACCCGTCTGAACTGCTCCAAGGCCCTTCACCTGGAACTGCACGTGGTCGCATGCTCCTCAGGGCTCCGCCATCTTGTTGGCATCTACGTCACCCCGTACACCAGCCGGCGCGACCCCGCTCAACCCGGCCTCGACCCCAGCGAAGCCCCGACATCGAGGCACCACGGACTGGCCAGGGGGTGCCGCAGGACCCATTCATCGCCCCCGGCGGAGGACGGTCTCGTTGGGACCCCCAACTGTCCTCCCCTCTCGAGGTGTGATCGCCCTGCAAACTCCCATGGGCCTGGCGCCTCTCCTGCTGGGCGTCTGGCCACCTCCACCCGGCCACTCCGCCCCCTCGGGCGCAAGGGTCCGGACATCAAAGGGCTCCAGACCTATATCTGGGGCGACCCCACCACAGCTCGGCAGTTGTATCCCGGAGTCGAGAGCCCTGCTGATCGAATCGCGGCTGACCCTACGGAGAAGAACTCTTGTCGGAACCATCACGAGCCCTGCTGACTGCGTCGCGGCTCCCTCTTGTGAACCTTTCCTGAACCACCTGGAACATCGGAGCCCTGCAGACGCCGTCGCGGCCCCACCTCGCTGAGACCTTCCTCGGAGCCCTGCTGACGACGTCGCGGCTCGAGCTGAACAGAAACCATCTTGAGAGCCCTGCTGATTGAATCGCGGCTCTCCACGAACTGTACGCCAGAGCCCTGCTGACGCCGTCGCGGCTCGACCCCTCCGAGATCGGAGGTCCTCCAGCTTGAGGATACGAACTGGGCCCCAGGTACCCCCGTACCACATTCCTGCCAAAGACTGTCCCGCTACCCCTACCCTTCTAAAGAGACATTGAGACTTTTAGTGGATCCCTCGATCCCTTCGTGTAAATATTGAACTCGTAACCTTTTATTGATGATAAAGAATTGCTTGTCTTGAGACAACCTCCTTGAGTCCGGTGTGGTGGTGTTACTGTGCTAGTACGTGATAGGAGAAGGATCTCTCAGGAGACTTCTCGGCAGCGCTCGGCTACTTCGTGCAGTGCGAGGGCCCCCCCTTGGTGGTCTCACCGACTCCTCGGGGTCCGCCTTCCAACATTTGGTGGCCAGCGACGGGATCCGAGCCGAACGCAGTACGTACCAGCCAGTACCCACTAGCTACCCATCCAAACGAATAGCATCATGAGCAGCCAGGAAAACAACGCGACAATGGAGTTCCAGCCCGAACGGCTGGAAGAATATACGCACAAAGAATTAAAACAGTTCTGCAGAGACAAAGGCATTGCAACCACCAGCCTCGGTACCAAGGAAGAGATGCAGAAAGCTCTGAGGACATGGCTGGAGGCCGGGGCAAGCCCCTCCCAGGAAGAAGGGCCCTTGCCCCTGACGGAGACCACAGCAACCGCACTGACCCCGGCAACCGGAGGACGAAAGAGCCTAGAAACCGGCCTCTCCGAAGAAGAAATACGAGAGCGGGAAAAGGTCCGGAGCCACGAGCTAGAGCTCGCCCGACTGCGACTGGACGGCGAACTCCAGCTGGCAGAAAAGAAACTGGCCCTCGAGCAGCTACGCCTTCAAGAAGAGATAGAGGAGAAGAGACGACACCGGGAGTTGGAGGAAAAGAAGCTCACCCTTGAGCACGAGCGCAGCCTCAAGGAGCTCGAGATCAAGGCCAAGAACGGAGGGACCAACACCCCCAGTACGAGAGACACTCTACCGCCTGCCGAGGCCAAAGTACATATCCCGAAGGAGGTCGTCAAGGAGTATTACAAGAATGACGATATCCAACAATGGTTCAAGGCCTATGAGGTGGCCATGACCTCCCATCGAGTGCCCCGAAAAGACTGGGGCGCAGGCCTGTGGGGGCGATTCCTGAGTGAAGGGCGGGACACGCTGCTCCAGCTACCGGAGGAAGTGATGACCTCCTACGATCACATGAAGGAGGCCCTGCTCACCCGCTACGGGCTAACAGCGGAGATGTACCGCCAGCGGTTCCGAGACTGCAAGAAAATCCCGGGTACCACATGGGTGGAATATGTGGACTTTTTTAGTCGGGCCCTAGAAGGGTGGATCAAAGGCAGCAAAGTAACCACCTACGGGCAGCTGGTCGACCTCATCGTGTGGGAACATCTTTCCAACAATTGCTTCGTGGAGCTGAGACAGCACCTCCTCGACAGCAAAATGACCGACCCGCGGAAACTGGCCGTCGAGGCCGATCGATGGGTCAACTCCCGGGTCCCCCGGAGCTCAATGGGGGAGTACCAGAGGAACCCCAACGGACCCCCACGCCAGCGCGGTGGGGGGGAGGGCCGAACAGGAACCGAGACCCTCCCGCTGGGGCCCCCAGGAGCCCCCCTCGAGGGCCACCGCAGCCACATCTCTCCCCGAGCCTAGCACGAAGGGTGGGCCCGGCCCGACCCGGACCACGGCCACCAGTGACCTGCTATGGCTGCCAACAAACCGGACACTTTGCCAGCGACCCGGCCTGCCCTCTGAACCGAAGAAACGGGGCCGGCGGGCCCCCGCCCCGGCAGCTGACAGCCGCCGCCTTGGGGGGAGGAGAAGAGGAAGAAGAGGCCCTCGACCAAGAAAACACTGAGTGGGAGCCGGCAGCCATGTCCCTGGTCTGCCTGGGTAGCCGGGAGATGGTACCCTGCACCCCCATCCCAACCAACACCCAGAAGTACCGGCAGCAGGTCACGGTCAACGGACAACGGGCCGAAGCCCTTCGCGACACCGGCGCCAGTATCACCGCTGTCCGCTGCCACCTGGTGACCCCTGAACAGATTCTACCGAATGTGCTGTGCCCTGTCCGGACGGCCGACAACAGTGAAAGCTTATGCCAGATGGCCCTGGTCCCCTTCGAGTGGGGAGGGGTGACGGGCCTGCTGAAGGTGACAGTGCGCGACGACGCCCCGGTCGACTGCCTCCTGGGGAACGACTTGGAGAGTTCCCCCTGGGCTCAAGTAGAACGACGAGAGCACCTCCGAATGTTGGGACTGGCTGATTGGGCCTGCGCCATCACCCGGTCCATGACCGCCCAGGCCCCCCGCTCATCCTCGACCTCCGGGACTGCCCGACCCGAGGGGCTCACACCCCCTCCCGCCAGCAGCGAGGAGGAGGCGGACACCGACCCCGGGCCCAGCGAATCCTCCCCCGAAGAGATGGCTTCTCCGAGCGCCCTACCAGAACTGACGCAATGGCAACATGAAGGGGGCCCCACCCGAGAGCAGTTCCAGCAAGAGCAACAGTCCTGTCCCTCTCTCGAAGGGGTCCGGCAGCAGGCGACCGCGCAAGCCAACGGTGACCAGACCGGCACCCACTGGATCTACTGGGCCGAGGGCCTGTTGTACAGCGAACAGAAAGTAGCAGAACTCGGGGCCAGCCGCGTGTTGGTGGTCCCCCTCCGCTTCCGGGAGTTTCTTCTCAACCTGGCCCATGATGTGCCCCTCGCCGGACACTTGGGGCAAGACAAAACGTACAGTCGTCTGGTGACCCACTTCTACTGGCCCCGGATGCGGAGAGATGTGGACAACCACTGCCGGTCCTGCCAGACCTGCCAAGCCAGCGGAAAGACGGGGGGTCGGGTCAAGGCCCCCCTCCAGCCCTTTCCCGCCGTCAGCACCCCGTTTGAACGGGTCGGAATCGACATTGTGGGACCCCTGGACCCCCAAACCGCCCTGGGCCACCGCTTCATCCTGGTCCTCGTGGACCACGCCACCAGGTACCTGGAGGCGGTCCCGCTCAGAACCATAACGGCCCCTGTGGTAGGCCGGGCCTTGATGGGGATCTTCTCCCGAGTGGGATTCCCCAGCGAAGTGGTGAGCGACCGCGGCACGAACTTTATCTCCAGGTACATGCGGTCCCTGTGGCAACAGTGCGGGGTCACATACAAGTTCACGACCCCATATCACCCTCAGGGGAACGGACTGGTTGAGCGGTTCAACCGAACATTGAAAGGGATGATCCAGGGCCTGGAAGAACCACTCAGGAGGAAATGGGATGTCTTGCTGCCCTGCCTCCTGTTCGCCTATCGGGAGGTCCCGCAGAAGTCCCTGGGGTTCAGCCCGTTTGAACTATTGTATGGACACCCGGTCCGCGGACCGCTCAGTCTGGTCAAGGAGGGCTGGGAGATGAAGCCCCGAGGCGCCCCTCCTGACGTCTACCGATACCTCCTGACCCTCCGAAACCAGACCCGCAAGTTCCGAGCCCTCGCCGAAGCCAACCTCGAGGCCAGCCAGGAGGACATGAAGCGGTGGTACGATCGCAACACTTCTACTGTAGAATTCGAGCCAGGTCAGAAAGTATGGGTCATGGCCCCGGTCGAACCCGGCGCCCTCCAGGACAAGTGGACCGGGCCCTTCAAGGTGGTGGAGAAGAAAAGTCCCGTCACCTACTTGGTCGATCTGGAGTCCCCCCGGAACCCCCTCCGGGTCCTACATGCTAACAGGCTAAAACCCCACTTCGCCCGGACCGAACTGAGCCTGCTGCTGGCGACTGACGAGGGGGGCGAGGACGACTCCGAGCCCCTGCCCGACCTCTTGCAATCCGACATTCACGATGGATCGATCGAAGGGGTCCAACTCGCCTCGTCCCTGACCCCGGAACAGCGCAACGACTGCCAGCGATTACTGCGGGACTACGCAGCCCTCTTCTCTCTCACCCCGGGGGTGACCCACTGGTGCGTCCACGACGTCGACACCGGGGAGAACCCCCCCATACGACACAGAGCCTACCGGGTGCCTGACCGAGTGCGGGCCTGCATCCAGGCCGAAGTAGCGAAGATGCTGGCCCTGGGGGTCATCGAGCCTTCCGACAGCCCGTGGGCCAGCCCTGTCGTCCTGGTGCCCAAGGCCGCAGCTCCCGGCCACCCCCCGGAGTTGCGATTCTGCGTGGACTACCGAGCCCTGAATGTAGTAACCAAGACAGACGCACACCCGATACCCCGGGCCGACGAACTCATCGACCGCCTAGGGGCCGCTCGCTACCTGAGCACGCTGGACATCACCGCCGGGTACTGGCAAATCCAGCTCACCCCCGGCGCCCAAGAAAGATCCGCCTTTTCGACTCCGGATGGGCATTACCACTTTCGGGTGATGCCCTTCGGAATGAAGAACGCCCCGGCCACCTTCCAGCGACTGGTGAACAAGGTTTTGGCCGGGCTTGAGGCCTTCAGCGCGGCCTACTTAGATGACATTGCCGTGTACAGCAACCACTGGGCCGAGCACCTCCTCCACCTAAAGGCCGTCCTGGCCGCCCTCCAGCGGGCCGGGCTCACAATCAAGGCCAGCAAATGCCAAATCGGCCACGGATCCGTGACCTACCTGGGCCATCAAGTGGGGAGCGGGCAGGTGGCCCCCCTCCAAGCAAAGATAGATGCCATCCAGACCTGGGAACCCCCCACTACCCAGACCGCTGTCCGGGCCTTCCTGGGCCTCACCGGATACTACCGACGGTTTATCCGGGACTATGGGAGCATTGTCGGCCCCCTCACAGAGTTAACGTCCAAAAAGCAGCCCAAGAAGGTACACTGGACACCCCGCTGCCAAACAGCCTTCGACACCCTCAAAACAGCCATGTGTACTGCTCCGGTGCTGCAGGCCCCGGACTACCAGAAGGAGTTCGTGGTACAGACGGACGCCTCCGAGTATGGGATCGGGGCCGTTCTCTCCCAAACTGACGAAAAGGGGCTCGACCGACCAGTGGCCTTCATCAGCCGGCGACTACTGCCCCGGGAGCAACACTGGAGCACTATTGAGCGCGAGGCCTTCGCTGTGGTGTGGGCCCTCAAGAAGCTCCGGCCCTACCTCTTTGGCGCCCACTTCCGGGTCCAGACCGACCACCGGCCCTTGCAATGGTTAATGCGAATGCGGGGCGAGAACCCCAAACTGCTGCGATGGTCCATCTCGCTACAAGGGATGGACTTTGACGTCGAACACCGGCCCGGCAATGACCACGCCAACGCCGACGGCCTGTCCCGCTTCTTCCGCCTTGACGAGGAGAATCCCCAAGGAGATGGGTGACTCTCCATGCCTTCGGCTGGGGGGGACGCCTGTTGGACCCGGCCTCGTGGCGTGGTCCTTAACCCCCCTGGACTGTGGCCGTTCCCCGCCCCGGCCTTCACGGGCCACCCGTCTGAACTGCTCCAAGGCCCTTCACCTGGAACTGCACGTGGTCGCATGCTCCTCAGGGCTCCGCCATCTTGTTGGCATCTACGTCACCCCGTACACCAGCCGGCGCGACCCCGCTCAACCCGGCCTCGACCCCAGCGAAGCCCCGACATCGAGGCACCACGGACTGGCCAGGGGGTGCCGCAGGACCCATTCATCGCCCCCGGCGGAGGACGGTCTCGTTGGGACCCCCAACTGTCCTCCCCTCTCGAGGTGTGATCGCCCTGCAAACTCCCATGGGCCTGGCGCCTCTCCTGCTGGGCGTCTGGCCACCTCCACCCGGCCACTCCGCCCCCTCGGGCGCAAGGGTCCGGACATCAAAGGGCTCCAGACCTATATCTGGGGCGACCCCACCACAGCTCGGCAGTTGTATCCCGGAGTCGAGAGCCCTGCTGATCGAATCGCGGCTGACCCTACGGAGAAGAACTCTTGTCGGAACCATCACGAGCCCTGCTGACTGCGTCGCGGCTCCCTCTTGTGAACCTTTCCTGAACCACCTGGAACATCGGAGCCCTGCAGACGCCGTCGCGGCCCCACCTCGCTGAGACCTTCCTCGGAGCCCTGCTGACGACGTCGCGGCTCGAGCTGAGCAGAAACCATCTTGAGAGCCCTGCTGATTGAATCGCGGCTCTCCACGAACTGTACGCCAGAGCCCTGCTGACGCCGTCGCGGCTCGACCCCTCCGAGATCGGAGGTCCTCCAGCTTGAGGATACGAACTGGGCCCCAGGTACCCCCGTACCACATTCCTGCCAAAGACTGTCCCGCTACCCCTACCCTTCTAAAGAGACATTGAGACTTTTAGTGGATCCCTCGATCCCTTCGTGTAAATATTGAACTCGTAACCTTTTATTGATGATAAAGAATTGCTTGTCTTGAGACAACCTCCTTGAGTCCGGTGTGGTGGTGTTACTGTGCTAGTACGTGATAGGAGAAGGATCTCTCAGGAGACTTCTCGGCAGCGCTCGGCTACTTCGTGCAGTGCGAGGGCCCCCCCTTGGTGGTCTCACCGACTCCTCGGGGTCCGCCTTCCAACATGGTGCAAATATGCATATGATGGCAGATTCCGGGTCCCCTATTACCATTTTGAGAGATACCACATTCCACAAACTCTTGGATAGAGAACTGTTGCCCAGTGATGTCAACCCAAAGGCATTTGGTGAAAAGGACAATGACATGTTGGGATTGTTTTCTGCTGAGCTTGTCTGCTTGGGTAGAGAAACCGTGACTAAAATGTACGTAGCCATCAGTGGTAAAAATATTATTGGGATTTAGCATAAATGGGCATTATTCTGAAGCCTGGTTCTGATAATCCTATTGTCTTGAGCGATTTACCTGTGGATTACGTATGCAACCTCACAGATCCAGTACAAGGTATTCTTACTCAATTCGAGAATGTATTTCGACAGGAAGTGGGCAGTGTAAAAGGTTTGGAGCATTTCATAAGGCTTAAGCCTAATGCTCAGCCTGTGGTTCATAAAGTAAGACCCATTCCTTTCAGTGTGAGAGAAGAACTCAAAACTATGCTGCAAATGTTATGTTCTCAAGGGATGATTGAACCATGTGACTCCTCACTTAGGGTAGCACCCATTGTGGTGGCAAGCAAAACGTCTGGAGAAATCAGACTCTGCGCTGATTTCACAAGTCTTAATGACAGAATTTTTATAGACTGCCATCCCCTCCCTAGAGTTGTTGGACAATTTGAGAAGTTCAAAATTGTGTTCCTTGATTGACCTGAAGTCCGCCTACCACCATGTTGCCTTAGATGAAGGATTAAAGGAACTCACTACGTTTATCATACCGTTCTGAGCCTACAAGTACCCGAGATTGCCATTTGGGTTGGCGTCTGTCGCAAACGTCTTTAAAAAAACTGATGGATCATCTGTATGGCAATCTCAGTGGTGTACAGGCTTACCAGGACGATGTCCTATTCCATGCTGATACCTTAGAAGAGCATAATCGGTTGCTACATCACGTATTGGACTTTTTGTCTCAAAGAAATATGATAATCAGAAAAGATAAATGCAAGTTCGGAACATACTAATTTGATTATCTGGGTCATACCATATCCAGCTCAGGCATAAAACCCATACTGTCACTCATCAAGGCCATCAAGGAGTCTAGGGCTCCCATTGACAGGGATGCTTTATGCTCCTTTCTTGGTCTCGCTGAGTCCTATGCCAGGTTTGTTACCGGCTATGCGAAAGCTGTGGAACCTCTCCGGTCCTTATTAAGAAAAGGAACTAAGTACACATGGTCTCAAGACAAAGAAACAGCGTTCATTCAGGTCAAAGCACTCATTGAGAAAGCTCCCACCTTAAACGCCTTTCAAGAATGTTTGACTTCTTTTATCACTGTAGTAGCTAGTCAAATGGGTCTTGGGGCTATTTGAAGCCAAAAGCAAACAGGTAAAGAAAATACAGTTGCATTCACCTCACGAGCCCTCAAACAATGCGAGTAACAATATAGCACAATCGAACGGGAAGCTTTAGCTTGTGTCTGGCCCGTTCACAAATTCAAAATGTACGTCTGGGGTCGCAAATTTATTCTACAAACAGATCACAAACTCCTAGGGCACATTTTTTCCAATGGAGCCAATAACAATTTGTCAGCAAGATTAACAAAATTATTATTCAAATTACAAGAATTTGTGTTTGAAATTAGGCATGTTCCAGGGGAAAAAACTTTTGTGCAGTCTGCCTTTCACATATGCCTGTAAAAGATGTGAAAGAGGACGACTTTATGGATGATGTGGTTATTGTGGTGTCTGTGGATGCCATAAATCTTGAATTATGTACAGGTTTGTGTGAACTGGACTGGTTGACTGCTTGTCAGGAGGATGAAACCTTGAGCAAAGTCTGAGTAAGTTGTTCAAGGTTGGCCAGAAAAAAGAATACAAAGCTGATCATTGAAATCATTTGCTCAAGTAGCAGAAACTATCTTTAGCCAATGGTTTACTCATGAGAGGGGTTTTGTATGTACCTCCAACAAAGGTAATGGATTCTATCATTAAATATGCGCACCAAGGCCATGTAGGTTCTACCAAAACCATCAGGAAAATTAAACAGTACTTCTGGTGGCCATGAACTGATGCCCAGGTAAGATTCTTGATTGATCTTGATTGATAGGTGCCATGACTGTCTCATTTCTGACAAACACTGGAAGACACACAACACCCCTTTGCATCCTGTCCAGAATCCTATTGCCGCATGGGAGAAATTAGGGTTAGACTTTTCAGAACGATTCATTTTATTACCAGACCATACGAGGGACTTGGTACATTTAATAGACTATCATTCTAAATGCATGTACTTTTCTTTTGTAAAATCTACAGATTCTGAGCCAGCTATTGAATTTTTAAGACAGGTTTTCTTCATTGAAGGTTCATCCAAATAAGTAGTTACCGATAATGATTCACACTTTACATATGATCGCATGTCCATATTTTTTTCACAACATCACATCATACACTTACGGATGGCTGTGTATGCACCCTCATCCAATGGTTTGGTAGAAAGGGGTCACAGATTCATCAAGGAAGGGGTGCAAACCACATTGGCAAGCAACATGGGTGTTGGAATGTTTATTTAACAAAAAGTGTGGCCTTATAACACATCCCCACATTGCACCACAGGCGCTACACCATTTTTTCCTGCTTTGAGGCAGAGAAGCTCACACAAACTTATTACCATCTTGGTTAGATGATTAGGTAAACAAGGTTACCATTTCAAAAGGGAAACCTGTTTCCAAAGTGACACTCTCACAGCATAACATGAAAGGATACTTTGACAAAAAACACAATGTATCCTTGCAAACATTTACGGTAGGTGATTGGGTGCTCATAAAGAGTGCTTAAAAGTTACCAAAGGACAATCCACTTATTCGGTCCCAGTCCAAGTGGAAAGGGCCGGCAAAGCTTCTGTATTATTAGCTGGCAGAGGGTGGTGGAACAAATGTCTGTTAGTCAGATTGACACCTCAGCAAGCCAACATCATTACTGAAAGAACCAAACCTGTTTTAGAATCAGGCTGCGCAACATGGGTGCAACCATTTTCAACTGATGGGTGTGTTTCAGCTTCACCTGATGAGGGAGTTTCTAGTGGTTCCTTTAATCCACTGCCCATCTCAGGCTGCACCTCTTTGTCCACCCCTACTGACAATTTAGTAGCAAGATCCTGCACTATCAAAACTCCTTTGAAATTTTGAGACTTGGTAATATACTAATCTTGTGATTGTGTTTCTCATTCATGCTGATACCTTTAGTAGTGTATAATTTTTGATACCTTTTGAAATGTATAACCCCACAAAGTTTATTTTATCTTTGGTCGTTGTGAAGGGAAAGGTGATGTAGTAAGTGTTACTTGTGCACTGTTGTATATTCTTTATTGAGGACTCGCGGCAGCCCCACATGCCCTCGCATGTGTTATTTACCTACGAAGTTGCCTCACCTTCCTTGGCGATAGTTGTGTTCCACAGCAGTTTCTGCGATGCCTGTATTCCGACCGGCTGCTCTGGGTTCGTCGTGGGTTTCTCAGTTTCAATAAACTTCTTTGCATATCCACCCAGCCTTGGAGTGATCCATCCGCTACAAAGGACAGATTCATTGTTGGGAGGCACGGGGAGATTAAATGATTAGCCCTGAATCATAGGATGCTGAGCCGATGCCAAGTCTTGAACCTGGTTTCCCAGATCCAAAGTCAGCAGCTCTGGCCATAAGCCCACAAGCATTAGGCGCTGTTGCTCCCCACAAGCAGACAGCACCCAGCATGAGGCACTACAAGCGCTTGGGGGCACCAGTCGCCCGTGTCCGCGCCTCCAATCTAGAGGTCCCATAATGCCGCACTGATGGTAGGCTGTGGCCCCACAGGTGAGCGACTCAGGGCACACGTCTCCTAGTAAGGGTTCAGCCACCAGCTCCAACGTCTGGGGGGGCAGGGGTGGACCCCAGAAAAGCCATTAAATCCCATTACCTCAAATGATTATTCAAGATCCTGGTTGGCAGCCAGGAGCTGAGTGCTGCGGGTCAACCATCTTGACCTCCTACGCCCTGCCACTGAGCCTACAAGAAATTTACATAGGAGAAAGCTGCAATAGTAAATCCTTTTTCTCCCTCATAATAATACCACAAAACTAAGTAGTATTACGCAACAGACAATCCACACAATCCACTGGGAGTGGGTGTTTCAAAGCATGGTTATTCTTGAAAATGTATGAACACCGACATGCAAATAACAAACTCCTCTGCTGCTGTTTCTCTCCCGGTACATGACTACTCAAGCGAAGGGTAAGAAGTGAGAGAAACAACCCTAAACTTTGTGGGGGTATAGGGGAGGAGGATTCTCCACAGAGAAAAATATTTTCCCTATGCACAAAACAACTAAAGAAATAAACTGTGACACAGCACAAATGGAAATGCAGTCACCCCAACAAATAAATAATAAAGACAAAAATTCCACATTAGTTTAATTGGATATTGCCTGAAAGAATGCAACTGGCATAGCTTACCAGTTGTAACAGTTTATATAATGTATAAGTACACCCACGAGGAAGCAAAAATCTACAGGAACAGTTTTACACATGCATTTATGTAATGATTTGTCAGGCAAACTGAGTCCTGCTGTCTTACACGGTCCAAATTGACGTGCAAAATCGTAATCAAGTGATGTAGCAAAGAGTAGGGTTGCAGTGCAGAGTACTCTTTTTTTGAACAAACATTATTGCATTTTTCAATAGAAAAAGCTGACATGATGTGATAACCCACAGCAGTTCAAGCAGTGAACTAAGTTACAATAGAAGTGTCCTAATTCAGTAGCACATAGTACATTAGTACATTTATGAAGTAGCAGTTGAAAAATTATTTTGTGCAGCTATCAAAATAATACGGTCAAAAATACAATTAAGGTTATATCAACCCATTAAACCCCATCCCTGAACCATGCATCTGTACCATGAGCAGTATTCATGTCAATGTCGGTAGTCTTGTCGAGGTTGTGTTGTGAAACTATATCAGTGCAGGGGGGCGCTAGGTGGCACACGACCATAATGGCCTATGAGGCTCCGGACACTTGGCTAATTACTTCGGCTTTTATCCTGATCGAGTGGCGGTAGCTTGCAGCCCCGAAATGGCGATAGCTTCCTGATGCCTCCTACTATGTGTCACCCTAAAACTGGCTCCTGAAGACGTCTCCTCGCGCTGCCATCAGCTGGGGAAGTTCGCCCGGGAGAGCGGCGGGGACCTGCGGTGATCTGAGGGCGGCTGCACTACTTACGAGAGTGCCGAGGCTGTCCACGCAGTGCCTGGGCCGCGGGATCGGCGGAGTTGCCGGCTTCTTCGCCACTGCCATCGGAGGTACCGGGGGTCGGCCTTCCGTTGCGGGACCTGCTGCGGAGACACCTGGGGCCTCATGTAGGTAGCCTAATACCGGTCGGTAACGGCCGATTTTCGGTAATTATACCGTTACCGACCGGTATTTAGGCTTTTGCTATGTAGGGGGATAATTTCTGTATTCGGTAATTTACCGAATCGGTAAAATTACCGAATCAGTAATTTTACCGATTCGGTAAATTCCGAATACAGAAATGAGATGTAGGGGGAGTGTGTGGGTGTTGTCTGGAGTCGGTATTTACCACCAACTAATAGTTGGTGGTAAATTAAGAATGGATGTGTAAAAGCATTTTAAAGCGCTTAGAAGTGTGCAATGTGGCAGACATACATGCCCTTAGGGCATGTATGTGTGCCACATGTGCACACATGCAGGAATCAGGGGTGCAACAGGGTGTCAATGTGACACCCTGCCACCCTTGATTGTGCTCCCCCCATTACCGAATCGGTGATTACCGATTCGGTAATGGTAACTGGCTCCCCATTGATTCCTATGGGCCTCCTGGCCCATAGGAATCAATGGGAAGCCAGTTACCATTACCGAATCGGTAATTACCGATTCTAAAATACCGACCCATTCCGATTCGGTAATTATTACCGACGGATTACCTACATAGCATTTACCACTTCATAAATACCGAATCGGTAACATTCGGTATTTATGAAGTGGTAAATGTTAGGCTACCTACATGAGGCCCCTGGTGTGCTGATTGCTTATCTGGACGGCACATGCGGTGAGGCAAACTGTAGTTGCGCGCTGCCCCAGGCGCAATCCTCACCCCCTGCCAGTCTCGGCGCCCACCGTATCTAGCGCCTGAATACTCTGCTCTTTCACGGGGCGCCGCAGATCTCGGTGTCCCGCTCCCCCCTTCACCTCGTGTCCACATACTGCTGCCCTTGCAGGAGACTGTGCAAGGACTGAGTGCGGGGCACTTTCACACTGGGGACTACTTTGCAGCCATTGACTCCTGATATACAGATTGGCCCCACTGCTGGAAATTGACTGCCGGCCATTGCTTTGCTCCTTCAGGTGAGGTCGCCTTGACTTCACTTAACTATTCCTTCATGCTAATCTAAGTCCCACAAGCAATCACGCCTGAGTCTAAGCCTACTGCCAACTTGTGATATTTGCCTTGGTGGGGGAACCTAGTCGCGGGTAACGCACGCATCTTCGCGCAGGTGGACAGCGCTCTCCCCTCCTCTACACTCCTTTCCGCAGAGTGCTGTGCGCCTGATCTGTTGGTGGTGCTAACTGTGCTCAGCTTTGGCTGCGCTACTTCTGGACCTCGCACCAGAGACTGCTTTTCTAGCCACTTGCTGCCGGATCTCCTTGCCGCATCCCAATTGCATCTGTCACTATAACAGCGGCTCTGCCTTCACCGCCTTACACTGCGCTGTCGATCCTCTACTCAGAGACAGACTGCCTCCAGCTCCGCCACCCCCATTGTTGAGCAGCGCACCTGTTGTTGGCCTTGCATCCCATCTGTGCCCGTTCACTTGGTCTGTTGCGCAGGAACTATGGGGAAGTCTGAAGGCCGCCAAACCAGACTCATCTTTGATGCCAAGAGATCCGCCACGCGCTCCTGCACTGAAGAGGTGGATCAATCAACTACTGCGTCTTCCTCGGTCCCTTCTCCAGCTTCGGACTATTAGATCAAATCCCTACTACTGGACATGCGACGCAGTCTGACTGACCTCTCCACCAAGATGGATTCAATGAATACGCGCATGGACTACATAGTCCAAAAAGTGGAGAAACATGATGAGCGGATCAAAGAGGCGGAGATAAGAATTTCTGATACGGAGGACACTACCTCGCGGATGTCCCACCAAATGCTACAGATTGACAAGCTCTTAAAGGTGATTGCCGCCAAGAACGAGGATTTGGAAGCTAGGAGCCGGCGTAATAACATCCGCGTTACCGGAATTCCTGAGAGCGCCAACACCGGCAGGATGGAAGATTTCCTCGAACGCCTGCTACGCACCACCTTCGGGGCAGAAGCCTTTTCATCTCAGTTCATAGTGGAGTGGGTGCATCGATCCCTTGGTCCGCGCCCTGCCCCGGGGGCCAACCCGAGACCGATAATTGCGCGCCTCCTAAATTACAGGGATCGGGATGTTGCACTGAAACTGGCCAGAGATCGCCAGAACTTACAATTTGAGGGCACCAGCTTCTCAATCTACCCAGATTTCACGATGGCGGTGCAGGAGGTCCGCCGTAAACTTCTCCCGGCCAAGCTAAAAGTCTGCAAACTCCAGATTGAATATGCACTGCTCTGTCCACCGAGTCTGAGAGTTACCTACCGGGATAAGCACCACTTTTTTACGAACGAGCAGCAGGTGGATGACTTTCTTCGCACCATCAAGAAAGACACTCAGGCACGGAGCTCCCCGGAACGCCTCTCCCAATCGCCATCTCTGAGTGCCGACTGACCTCCATTTCTTTTGTACCTCTGATCGCTGGCTGCCTTCCCATCTCTTCTCAGTGAGGAGCCGTGCAATTTCGTTGAATTCTTCTCTCCTTCTTCTGTGACACATCTGACCTGCTGTCACTCCGGCCATACGGCTCGGGACTCTGGGGAGTGATGTCACGTTATCTGCACCCTTGCAGCACCCAGCTAGTTACGGACTACACCGTTCTATGCTCCTCTCTCCGACCACAGATAAGGCCTGATGCTGACTACATAATGACTGTGTCGTCTCTTCGTTATGTGTTATCAACATTATAATCCTTATGTTGGAGTGATTTGTTCCCCGACTGCTGGTGCCCCTTGGGTGATGGTTTTCTTTTCATGGTTTATTTTCTTCAGTCTCCCAACGTATCTAAATGTATGGTGTGGATGCAGCTGACGGTCAATCGATCATTGCACTGTACTTGCCAAGTACCCTCTCCCTTGAACACCTCGACTGGGGGAGGTACCCCCACATGGGAGATCCCCTTAGATCACTCTACTTTCGTGATGACTTTGTTCTTATTGCACAGTTGCAATGTGTTTGTGACGTTGGGTGATGGTAGTGCTGCCGGCACATTTGGGGTGCCACTGTAGCGGGGGGGGCGGATTTATGCTCATTGTTTGTATTGTTTTTTTAACCCATTGACAAGCGCAGGCACTCTTCGAAGACATGCATGGTATTATATTCTTTGCAGGCCACTTCTTCTCCTTACTAACGTATCCCTTCCTGTAAAAACACACTGAGCCCCTATGACTTAATCTAATCTCCTGGAATGTTCGGGGCATTCGGGACCCTCGGAAATGTAGGCATATCATCTCCTACCTAGACGGACATCATATACACATAGCGGTACTGCAGGAAACCCACTTTGACCCCTCCCGTTCTCCCACATTCGCCAGTAAGTGGGCCATGACACGTGTCTTCTCCTCTTACTCTACATACTCTAGGGGGGTGGCCATTCTGGTTAAGCGTAACTCACCCTTCATCCTGGGAGGTATGCAGCAGGATCGCAGCTGTATACTCTGGGGCACGCTTGGGACTCAATCTGTGATGTTAGTGTGTAGCTACGGCCCTAACACCGATGACCCGGATTTTTACCGCATTATGGGGTCAGATTCTGCAAGTAGGCTCCACTCATATTATTTGGGGGGGTGACTTCAACTCTGCTTTCAATCCGGCGATGGACAGATCTAACCCTCTCCCCATCCATTACACCAAAACACAAGCAACCATACAGGGTATTCTCACAGCCCATGGGCTTACGAATGCCTGGCACCATTTTCACCCCAGGCATAGGGAAGGTACCCATTACACTTCTCACCATGCCTCATGGGCCAGGCTGGACTACTGGGTAATCTCATGAGGCGCTGTATCTTGGCTTGAACGTGCTACCCATCTCGCCAGGACTTATTCAGACCATGCGCCAGTACTTATAATTATTGCTCCACCTGATATGTGCTCCACACACTGAATCTGGCGGCTTGCTCCGGAGGCCCTACTTGACACAGTGTTCAGAGCAGAGGTAGGTGAGGAAATCACCGCCTTCTTTCAGAATAATATTGACTCCGTCCCATCGATAGGAGTGGTATGGAAAGCTTTCAAGGTTACCATACGCGTGGCCTGCATGGCTAAAAGCTTCGGGGTCCTGCGCGATCTGTGCCGTACCCTTTATAGACTCGAGACTGAACTCAAACAGTTGGAAGCTGATCTTTGGGGACCGAATTCGGGTCAAAATCTTTCTACATTTAGAGAAAAACTTACGGAATATAAGGAAACAGCTGCATCGGAGGCACACTTTCTCGGGAAATACCATACTGCGCGCAAATATGGGGAGGGCGAGCGACCGGGCAGGCAGTTGGCACAAATGGTACGATGCCCAAGATTCGCTAATTATGTTCTCGCGATTAAAGATTCGGAGGGAATACGGCGCAAAGACAGTCAGGACATTCTGCCTACCTTCACTGACTTTTATGCCCAATTATACAACACTTGCAGAGCTGAACCTCCTGACTTCGCCCCCTTCCTGCAAGACATCACGCTGGTCTGGTTGGGAGATGCGCAGCGGGAGTCCCACGTGGCTCCATTTGAAAATGATGAACTGCATGAGGCAATTATGCAAATGCAGTCTGGTAAGGCCTCGGGGTCTGATGGCCTCCCTGTAGATTTTAAATAAGGGTATTTGGTGCCACGTATAGGGACCAATGTAAAACAATTAAAATTACATTTGTCCTCCATTTTAGCTCAGCTGTACATGCTCACGAGGATTCTGGATCAAATTCAGGTAGCCCTTCTTATGGCTCTGTGCCTGATTATCCAGGCACAGCCTAGGAACTTGGCGACTCCGCAAACAAAGAGGGTTCTCAAATCGGATTTTAATATACGTAAAGCTACTCGATGATCGAGAGTGCCTAGTTGTTTGCAGATTGGCTCAAGCGACATAGACCTAGCGTTTGCGTACCCTGGGCAAGTGAACATAAGATGCGTGACACTCTCTTTAGACGCCCCACAAGAAGGGCATTCTTCAGTGGTCTGATGTGGGAGGTGCCATTTCGCTGTGAATTCATGAACTGGAAGTGAGCCGAATCTGAATTGAGTGTATAGTGCCCTGTCTCTTGGGATCTGAATTATGTCCAAGTATGGTTCAAGGCTTCGAGATTGTTTGTGCTGGAAGAATTCTTCCGTGAGCCTTCCCATGCTTGGACTCTTGAGATCTCTGGCGTCTATCAAGCCCCAATAGATGCGCTTGAGTTCTGCCTTGCTTGGTGGATTTTGAGTGTCCCAAGAGTTGTCATTAGTGCCTTACACACTGGAAATCCATTTAACCCCTTTGTTGGTGTCCAAACTCAATACTTTCGCAAATGCTTTTGCATAGTTGGCGAGTTCCGGTGTTCTCCTCAGGCGAGCCCAAAAAAGCATGGGCGAAGTTTCGCCATATCTTTGAAATGGCGCCTGCCCATGTCGTATATCAAAGGAGCTAGAGGGACGCTCTGAGGCAGCATAATCAGTTCCTATTGAACTTGTGTTCTGACCTACTGATCTCTTCTAGATTATCGAAGCCCCAGAGCTCAGCTCCATACAGAGCCGAGCTAACTGCCTTAGCTCCATACACAGTGAGTGCCGGGGCAACAGGTCTACTGAATGATGAGCGGTGTTCTTTGCTCAGCGCCCCAGCAGAACGCTTGTGGTTCAGAAGCATTTTATCGAGATGGGTCTCCACTGCATTTTTTCTGAGAGTCGTATCCCAAGGTAGTCAAAGATGGTTACTCTCTCTAGGTGTGTCCCATCTAGAGTAACATTGTTTCTGAACGATGATTTGTGGGGATTGAATGTCATAAATTTTGTCTTGGATGTATTTATGACCAGCCCCCGGGTGTTGCAAAAAAGTTGGAATCTATTCAGGAGTTTTTGCAGCCCGGCTGGGGTCTTAGATATTTGTGTAAAGGAATGCAGAAGTTGGGACAGCTTACTCGTGGTGGGGATTTCTGGAAATGGGTTGGTGCTAATGGTTTTCCTTTGATTTAAATAGGAGTTCAACGTGTCGACTTTGGTTGTGTAATGATTTGCCAGTTTGTCAGTGGATTCGTGAGTAATGAGATAAGTTCCATCTGTGCATTTCACTTTATGACATTCAGTGAGAATTTTATAAAATTGCACATTTAGCATTTTGAATTCTATCTGAATAGTACCTTTTTTTAAAAATCTTTTTGATTGTTGACTTGTATAATCTGTTACATTTCTGTAGATGAAGGTTGCCTTGATTGCTGTTTGTTTTGAGCCTCTTGCGTTGCAGCTTTCTAATTTGCTGTCTTATCTCTTTTAGTTTTGTATTTCTCCAAGGTATTTCTCCCTGCTGTTCTGAGTTATATTAGGCTATTAAAAGCTTCCTGTAGCCACTCTTATTGTTTTTTCCCTGAATTTATGTCTACATCTGTGTTGGATATTACTTGTGTTTATAGGTATTCAAAATTGAGTTTGTTCCACGGTCGATAGGTGGATGCATGTAAGGTGGTTTTAGGTATGTTGCTTTGTGGTGTTTTATGTTGGAAAGCTAACAAATGGAGGTCTGACCAAGTGACTGAAGTAATCTTATAAAAAGTTAACTAGTTCTGGATATGCAAAAATTACCTCTAGGATGTTTCCAGCAATGTGAGTGGGTTTGTGGACGATCTGATGTAAGTTCAGTGTGTCTAGGCCACAGTGATGGCTCGCTCAGAACAGGGGTGGGAGGGGGATTTAACAAAAATAAAAAAATAACTTCTCCTCCACACGCCTTTCCCGCCACCGCACACCTCTTCTCCTCTGTTTGAAACGCCGGAAGCACTCAGTCTTCTTGGCTCACCCAGCCAATCAGGACGTTGAAGGAGCAGCATCGTGATTGGCCTGATCGTCCTATTTAAATGCTCAGGCAGTGTCTGGGAGACTGGGCATGTTCTTCATGAATCTGTGAAACACAGACCATTGGAGAACATGCCAAGTGCACATGACAGTGTGACTGGCCCGAGAGGCCCGGCCAAATTGTCATGTGCAATTAGAGGAGTGCAAACCACTCTTCTCCTGCTCAAGCGTCAGGGAGCCAGCCCGCCCCAACTCCCGAAAGAAAAAGTAAATGATAATAACGTCTTGTTATTATCATTTTCTTTTTATCACTGCTGCAATAGCAGTGGAGCGACACTCCTCCGCCTTAGCAGAGGAGCCGCCACTGCTAGACGAGTGAATGGGGCATATTGGGTTTGTCAAACCAAATGTTTAGGTCACCAAGAATGCATAGGTTGGAGTGTAGTGTTATCAGGTTTAAAACTTTGTCTAGAAATGTGTCTGGGAATGTGGCATTGCTAGGTGGAGGTTTGTAAATGAGAAAGAAGTTACAGGAGGAAGTTGGTGTAGGACTGCATCTTGTACAGACGGCCTCACAACCTTGTATAGAAACGTCATCAGCTTTAGTGAGATTTTTTGTTTGCCTGAATATATAACAGCTTGCCCACCTCCTCTTTTACCTATACAATTTTGTGTGATAGTTTGATAGCCTAGATGAACAGCTTCATACAACAATGGAGATACACCCTATCCCAACCATGATTCAGTTATGAAGAGTTAGTCAGGTTGTGTGTCAGTGAGCAGGTCGTAGATGTGGTGCTTATTTTTAGAGAGTGATCACACATTTATTAGTAGCCAGTTTAGAGATTGTATTTTGGTGGTGGTGTGACTTTGTATTGTGGAAGAGTGAGCAGTATTTTTTTTAACTTGTAGCAGGTGTGTCATTAGTGCTGGTATTAGCTGTATGAGGATAGCAATAGTGTTGTTCTTCTATATCGTATTCCTCTTCGAGCAGGCTTAGAAGGCATTTTGATGGGTCGGTGCGTGCAGGTGGTGGAGATGGTGGTTGAGAGTGAGTTGGTGAGCTGTGTTGTTTTTGTAGAGTAGCCTTATTGTGTAAAAGACATGGAGATGCAAAGTTGTGAAGAGTGGCATGTTGTTTATTTTGTTTGCGTCTGCTTAGCGTGGATGGTGTATGAGTTTTTTTTGTTGTTTTTTTTAAACATATTTTATTAATTTTGTTGATTCATCCATTTTCAACATCTTGGCATACATCATAACTAATCAATACCACTAATCCAAGAATGTAAAAACATACAGTTATATAGAGCAGTATAGGTCAGCAGTGGTATAATCCAATGAGTTGCGCTTTTAGCTTTCAAATCCTTACATTGTCCGTTAGGATTCCAGTAGTTCAGTACATATGATGTATTGTAATGTTTCTAATACTCTAGTCATTCCCCCCCTCCCATAACTGTAACAAACCTATATCCCTCCCCTGCCCTGTCCCACAGACTCAGCTCCATCCTTGCATTTATCTGTCTCAGTCAGCAGTATAATGCAGTACATTTATATGCTTTAAATACACTTCGAGTAGTGAGCTCCAATAATATAGTCTAATAGGACATTATCCCGATTTTCATCTCTGATGATGTTCCTTTGGTCGTGTTAATGGTATAATAACACTTATTCTAAAGTATCTGTGTTTCTGCCGCTATAAATTTCTCTAGCATCACATTCCATTCCAACGAAATAGGCTTTTCTGTAATCCTCTGTGTTCTCGTTTGAGCTCCGCGCTTTCAGCCTTACCCCATCTGACCAATTCATTATACTATTCTATCACTGCAGGCGGTTTCGCCGCTTTCCAGCGCATTGTTACTGTTCGTTTAGCTAGTATCAATGCCAGGTTTGCAAATTTACTTTTAGGGCCACCTTTCTTACATCTGGGGTTTAGACCCAGTATGCAGTACTCAAGAGGGTCCCCCTCCCCCCCTGGAGCAATCGCATCTAATATGGTTTGCACTGTTGCCCAGTAGTGTGTTATTGTTGGACAGGCCCATAACATATGTAGCAAATTTGCAATTGAGGCATGACATCGAGGACATGTGTCTACTGTGTCTGGAAATATCAAATTTAGTTTGCGGGGAGTCAAGTATGCCCTGTGTATTATCATGAGTTTTATAAATTTGAACTTTGGGTTACGTGAAACCTTCTTTGGGTATTCCAGTATATATCCCCATTCCTAGGCCGTCATTTCTCGGCCTATGTCAGCATTCCATTTTTCACAGAGGGTCTGTAATGAGATTGCAGGATGCGTTTGGATTCCTCGATATAACTATCTGGTCAGGTGGCTACCATTACCCATTAGATACTGCATGTGTACTAACTCATGTATCTGGGGTTCTATCCCTTCTGGGGCCCATGTGGTCCGGACATACCTGATAATATTTGCATATAGTTGAAATGGATGGTGTATGAGTTAAGGGTGGTGGTGGAGCATGTGAGTTGTGTAAGGCTCTGAATTGTGCAATGGATGAGAGTTGTTATGTTGGTGCATTTGTGTTAGGTGTGGGAGAAGAGAGACAATTTGGGAGTAAAGATGGTTTGGTATGTGTATTAATTGTGTAGTCAGGAGGGTAGGAGTGGATGTATGTGCTAATTTTTGATGTAATGTATTATGAAATAGTGTGTGTGAGTTTTTGATGTATTGGTGTTTGTGTTTTTGTAGGGTAGTGAGAGGTGGCATGGTACCAGCTCTCTTGTCTAAAGAAATTCAAACCATGTCTTCCAGAAAGCAACTTCTGAATAGCTCTTCAAGCCCTAGTACTCTTGCATCTGAATGAAGGGAATGTCCTACTCCATGGCCTTCCAGACTTAACACTGGCACCCCTCTTAGGGGCATCCTACATGCTACAACACTTCGCAGTTCGGGTCGGAAGAAATATGATCACATTACTGCCATCCTAAGGAAACTACATTGGCTCCCCTAGCTTGCTCGCAACAGCTTCAAAACCAGCTGCATCATTTATAAAGCTATCATGACCAGCACCCCCACTTATTTTACAGATAAGCTCACCGTCTCTGGTGGATCTTGGCACACCAGCCACCAGGACACCATCAGACTGCAGAATATGAAGTGTAAAAAAAGAAAAACAAGACAGCATGCCTTTCCCCTGTATACACCAAAGATCTGGAAGAACATCCCTGTATCCATCAGGACTGCCCTATCACTGCTTCTATTTAGACAAGAATTGAAAACTAACCACATACAATACAATCATTCAATGTATACGTTATTTCATTTTAGAAATACAAGCATAAAAGTCAAGCACGATATAATATATTATGTACACAATAGCAGCAATACAGAATAAATAGAGAACTCATAGTTTGCCTTGCTCTAAACAGCAGAGAGATACCATGATAAAAAATAACATACTGTGGGGACTGAAAAAATCTGTACAAACAATAAAGCAGGTCTCACTTGGATAAAATTATTTGGCAACAAAAGGGGCCGTCTGAAATTGTGGCGCAAGCTGCTATACCTACTGCAGATCATTACAATGTGCAAAATATCAGAAATTGAGACATTATCACACACACATACAGGCAAATTAGAATGCTTATAGTAGCTACGGCAAGAAGACATGAGCTTTGTAAATAAATGATGGCTAAAAAGAGTCAACAGTCTTTGATGGTAGATAGACATATCTAGAGTTAGTTAAAGCTCCATGCCACTCACAGTTTTCACCAATATTGAATGATGTACTGAATTCTTGTTTAGGGCAAGTGCCTTGCGTTCTGCTACCACCTTGTCTCTAAAAGCCTGTTTCACACAAATAAGATCAGTTTTAACAATACAATCTGGTTCAAAAAAGAGCTCAGGTCTCCGTATGGTTTTCAAGCTGAATGAAACACAACATAACCAGGGGATTTGTGACGAAATTGTCCAGGTCCATGCAATTGTGAACAATTAATCTATTAAACTCCAGCTCGCCATTCGTCCAAACTGAAAGTCAAAGAAGCAAGGGACGAAGACAAATAAAATCTGAAACATAACCCACACCCAATTCTTTGTGGTGGACCTCAGAGGGTGTGCTTTGTGAGATCCTTAAGAGTCCCCTAAAAAACATATTTTCTACTATTTTGATGGATGCAATTTGGCCCATAGCCCCAAATCCCACATGCATGGCTAACTATGGGAATGCATTTAGTTTTAAAAATATCCCAAACTGTCTTCAAATGATTACGCCCAAGTTGGCAAAAAAATCACCTATGCTGTAGATAGTCCTGTTAAAGGGCATTATGCTGTGATTAATCAATGGATGCCAATTAAGATGATAATCCAACTGAACACTCAAGTATTAGAAATTGCCAACCTGGCTGATATGATGACCCTTTGACACAAATTTTTGAGTTTTAGTCTTATTTGGGCCAAACAGCATCACCTGGGATTTAGTCAAATTAGTGGAGAGATCAAGGCTGTCCATAAAACCAATAAAAAGATCTAAAAGACACTGTAAGCGCAATTAAAACTGTGTCGTCTGCATAAAGCAGAGCAGGGATTTGACAACCTCCTGCCCTAGGGACATCCAAAGGCGAGTCTGTTAAAACTGATTCCAATTGGTTGAATAAAAATATACAAAAAAGGTGCAAGACTACAACCCTGACAGACTTCACGCTTCAATTTAAAGTGCAATGTGCATGTCCCATTAGGGCCATATCTAACAGATGCCGAGAGGTCATCGTGCAAATCATGCAAAAAGAAGACTAATGCAGGCGCACCCAACAACATATTTTGATTACAATAAACATATACAGGACTTAAGACACATAGAGATCAATGAATTTCCCAGAATGTTGGTTAAGTGCTGTATCTACCTAAAAGGTCAGCAACTTAACCATTCAGACAATGCAGACAATGTCAAATGCACATTGAGGACATTTTAACCAAACTTCTCCAGTCCGACCATAGATTATTAGGTAACCACTGCCAGAGGACAACTGACCTATAAGAAAATCTGTTGATGATAGATGTCATGTCCCTTTAGAAGGCCAATAAAACAGGGGCACCGCACTGTTCGTGCAGCTTTGATATGCAATTGACTCTGCCACAGCCCTGTCAATTTTTGACTGGACCAGTTGAGTGGTCTTCAGATTTTCCTAAAAGCAAATCTGTGTCTGGCCCACTGTAAACCTTACTGATTTAATTCTGCCATTTACATATGCGCATGGGTTGTGTTATTCTAGGATAAGAGGCACTTGAATGTCAACATGCCTTGGCACTTTAAGAAGTTCTGAGAGGCAATGCAATCTGGCATTCCATGGTCATGACACTGGATGCAAAACCTGAGACATTAAGAGAAGGATGCTCCTCGTGTGTCACAAGGGCAGAGAGGAAATCTCTGGTGGGAGTACGTCCTCCCAGAGTAAACTCTAAGTCACACTAAGTACCCCACAGTTAATGAGATAACTAAAAATAAATAAACCCTGGTTGAGAATGGGAGGATGGTTACTGAAGCATCCTAGTTATTACCCACTAGGTTGTGGGAAAGGAAAGAAATCCTTCTGTTTTAATTACCCTAACACACCCTAGTGGTGTCATGCTTCATCATCGGGTCACCCTGACGCCTAAAGGTCAGGGTGGGCTCGACCGTATTTCAGGGATATCTTAGAAGATGTGGCCAGGGGGGTCTTAAAGATTGTAAATCCGCAGGCAGTTCCCGGTATCCCTTTATTCTTGGAACCGTCTGGGATATTAAAAGTTACAAGCATATAAAGGGTCAATGGGATATTTGTGGTCCTATGACCCCAGCGTCGACATGTTTCAGCCCGACTATTGGCCCGATGTGGTCGAGCCCACCCTGACCTTTAGGAGTCAGGGTGACCCGATGATGAAGCATGACACCACTAGGGTGTGTGAGGGTAATTAAAACCGAAGGAATTCTTTCCTTTCCCACAACCCGGTGGGTAATAACTAGGATGCTTCAGTAACCATCTTCCTATTCTCAACCAGGGTTTATTTATTTTTCGTTATCTCATTAACTGTGGGGTAATTAGTGTGACTTAGAGTTTACTCCGGGAGGACGTACTCGCACCAGAGACTTCCTCTCTGTCCTTGTGACACATGAGGAGCATCCTTCTCTTAGTGTCTCAGGTTTTGCGTGAATCGAGCAGCGTACAGCTGTAGGGCTTTGGAAAAAATGTCCATTTGGATATTTAACTAATTCTGAATTATAAAAGAAGAGCACTTTTCATTTCACTTACTCACTACACAGGATACAATCTACGCTAGAACATCCTTATATAAATCGAAAATTCCCCATTACAATAACAACGATAATGGCGGAGGCACTTGGCATTGGTTATACAGATGAAATGGCATCGGCCATTTTAGCGACCCCATCACTTCTACCAGATACCAACATTTATCAGAACCTTAACCAAGCCCAGAATTGGGATGAGCTAAAGGAGTTAAAACATAATCAAATGAAGGTACTCATGCATGGTGCTATAATGACTGAGTACCTGCGTGGCAATACTGCACCACCAGGCCTTTTGGTTACCAACGCACCTAGAATATTTCTGGAGGACCCCCTGTTTAGAAAAGAATGGTCACTGATCGCGTGGTGATGTACATGCGATTGGCTCATTCTAATTATAAACACGGCCAAAAAGAATATAAGAGGCACTGGTAATAAAAATCAAAACCAGTGAAGACGCCTTTGCAACAGAAATTAAGATTAGCCTCTTTAAGAAAAAACTAGAAGAGGTTAATAAGGAAATAGGGGAACACAAGGATTACTTGATGCTGAATAAAATAAGTAAGCTTCAAAAGGACCTTAAACAAGCATTGAAAATGCAATAGGTCTCGCTTTGCTAATGGTATTGTATAGCAAAGCAAATGGCTTTAACTTAACTGATGCTTGTTTTATTTTATGCCATTGATTAAACGTGTACATTTTTTTTCACTAGTAGAAAATGATAATAACCAGATGGCACATACGATGAGATAGGAATTATTACTGGCACTTTTGGGGGTGTGGAACTGTTCTTGTCGGTTTTGTGGTTGGCAGGTGATTCCGTCACTGCATTACCACCGGCTTTCTGTCCATGGCTTTCATTTTGCACTCTGTAGTTGCCCGGTGCTCTAGTCGAAGTGAGTCGATGGAATTAAACTAAGACTACAACTCCCAGAGTGCATTGTGTTAACTGAAGGCCCAGCACTGGAAACGTGAGGCCTCTAGCAGCATGCACTCATGATCTGATCACGGTAAGTGTTGAGAGTTATACTTCAGCAATAGGAGACGAGGGAGGCCCTGAAGGAATGAATTGAGGGATAGTCCTGGGAGCACAAGAGATTAAAACGGGCCGATGAATTACAACCCTGCAGGATGTGCCTTCTGAATTATAGCTTCCTTATCAGTCCCGTAGAGGGAAAAAGGTCAAACGGCTCCTGTTTCTCTCCCTTCCTCTGCTACTAAACAAATTCCTCCACGTTATGGTGGGTGCTTTCCACGTCTTTTCCCACTTACGGTCACCTGCTGCATGTGTAAAATGTGCACAAAGCATGCAGACCCACTGCACTGAAGGAGCAGATAAAGCTGAAAACCTGCTCTCGTGTTAAAGGACATAAGGAGAGCCAACACGGAGAAAGTAAAACCACTGATGTTTGCCTGGTCATGGAAATCGTCATATCATGATTAAACTACGACAATTCCACTTTGGAAAGCATTCACAAGTTTAGCATGGCACCCTTTAAAGGCCGGAGATAATTTCCACCACCAGACTAATTTTCACAGTAAAATAAATCTGACCACATCACCCTAAACTATTAGGATTCACTTTGGCTCTCTGCTGATTCCAGAATCTAAATGACACACACACACACAGCTGACCTATCAATCTTTCATCTGCCTGAAACTCCTGAGATGGCCAGGGGACGGAGGTAGAGGGGTGTTTAATTAAAAAAAAAAAAAAAAAGCCTCAGGATCAGAGCGATTTTCAGGCTTGAAGCAAAGACGTTCATAACACCTTATGCTGCCTCACATCTTTCCCCGGTGCTGCCCCTTCACCTACAGCCCTCTGACTTTATACCTCCGATGTCTAGAATACTCCTACAAATCCAGAACAGATTAAAAAGAAGGAAATTAGACTACCTTGACCTCCACTTTCTACTTTCTTCTATCCTCGTTCTCCAACTCTTCTCAACCTGTCCTTCCCTCTTCCTTTCTCTCTGCCCTTCTCCTCATATTTGAATTTGCACCCACTCATTTTTTCCACCTACAACTCCCTCCATTTCTTTAATGTTCCCAGTCGCTTCACCTTTCCAACCCTATCCTCCTTTCAATCTCTCCATTCCTCTTCTTTTTCTTTATCCCGCTCTGTACCTGCATTACTTTGTGTTTCAAACTCTTTCCAGATGCCAAATGTAACTAGCGCCTGAAGCTCATTGCTTCACTGTTTCCAGATCTCTACTTGGATGTAAACAGACGCAGGTCTCTACCTCTCGATTTTGTAAAAGGCCCGACACCTGACTAGATAGAGTTGTGCTAAATAGAAAATGTTAAATAAAGAAAAACTCCTTGGAAAAATGGAGCTAACCTCGCCTCGTTAACCCTGCTTTATGGGAGTGGAGGTCGCAGTCCTGCTAGTCGGTGGCCCCTCGTTGCTACTCAAGCGTCGCATGCTGCACGCATTTCTTCAACCCGCTATCTCTGGGCATAAAAGCACAATCTTCAGTCTCACCACCAGATGAAAACGTTTAAGAGTCAAGTGTTGTGTGTGATGTGCTCTGATCGGCGAAGCCCCATCCACCACCCAGAAGCAGGTCTTTTAGCCGTCGTGGAACAGGTATTGTAAGCCGGGTACTTACCAATCTTTTTACGGGAGAGTTATCTGCAGACTCCACATGGCCGCATGCCACTCAGGATTTTTGGCTTCTAAAACATGCAACACTAAGCTCTTCATATAACTCTTCAAAGCTCTTCTCAAAAACAACCTATAATCGTTCTCTTTATTTTCCAAAAATTGTTTTAGTCTATGAAATCTAAGCAAAAACGTAATTATGAAACAATTGAAATTAAAAGTCAGCAGTCGTTCCACGTGCCAACATTCACACGAGGGTATTCCGGCATAGAAGGAGGGCTTACTATAAACTAAATGCCTGCCAACAGGGCCAATTCACGTGCGAGTCTCCTGTTTATTAAAGCCAAAAATGTTTTTGTTTTAGCAGTTTCCTGTCTGAAATTGCCCCTTGTTCAAAATATGTCCCCTGATTTACTTTTTAAAAACTCCTACTTCCCAGTTGTGAAACGTTGGCATGTAGGAAAATACGGATACCGATTTACCACGTGGAAACTCAAAGAAGTCCAAATTCGTGAGACTTCCCCCCAGCTTGAGTTATGTGCCCCCACAATGCCCCTACACCTAGGATGGTGACCAAAAAGATGTCGGTGTAAGCTAGAAAAGATGAAGGCCAATGAAGGTGCTGTTTGAGAAATACCCTCTAGTCATAAAAGGAAACTGTTGCATAAAGCTCGAGGCAGTCTTGCTGTGGTTTAAACAAACCAGCTGTAGTGTTATGAGCAGGCCCTTTCTCCAGTAGCGCCCGGGGCGGAAGAATATTTGCTTCCCTTGCTACTTCTGGTGAATAAAATGTGACAACAGACGCTTTTCAACGGCCATACTCTAGCCGGTTACATCAGATCAGCAACTTGTCTCTAACCACGCATCTTCCCCAGTTCACCTGACTCGGACACAAAGTAGCACTGTGAGGCTGGATCCCAACCATTGGCTGGGTTAGGGAGGGGGTGTTGATGTGTGTCCACATCGAGTTGGCTATAGATAATTGGGGTGGGGGTAAAGGTACAGGGCAGATAGGGTGCGAAACCAGCACCTGCGGCACAATATAAACGATAAGTAAGTAGCATCCCGAGCCAAGAAAGAGGGGTGCTGCTGTTTGCCGGACCTTAATGGAGACAGTTATTTTCGCCCAGCTGAAGCTTGACTCCCTGGGCCTAGGCCCTGCTCGCCCATGCCAACAGCTGGCCCTGGTATATCAATCAAAGGAGCATTATTTATCTACTAAAGCAAGAGGACTTCATTTATGGAGACCGGCGCTTGTGGGTCAGAATAAATCAGCAGATTAACCTATTCCCCCTATCCCCGACGGACATTCACTCTCTCCTACCCGGTGTTAACACGGCTTACCCAAGAGACGCAGCAGGATCTGGGTGGCGATGTCCAGGCGACCCGCACTCAGGTCACGGTACGAGTTGAAGATGGCGTCAATCAAGAAAATGCAGGGGACCCGCAGCGCCACGTCTAACACGGCGCGGAACCGGTCGCCCAGCGGAACGGCCGCCATGGGAGCGGGTGGGGTAAGGAGAGCCGCAGCAACATGACTACTCCCCGGTGCCGCCCACCTACGCCGCAGCCAGACGGTCCGCCTCCATATTGTCACCATCCGCAGTTGCTAGGCCCGGAACGCCGGCTTCACCTCTCATGACGCTATAATTGGGCGCAGCCTGATTCTCCTGTCATCCCTAGACACAAACGAAGGACAAACACGTCAATCCTCAGCAGCAGTACAACACGTTATTATGATTTTACCTTTGGGCGTTTATTACCTATCATAGATAGCTTCTAAAATGTAAAACCTACTTTCAAAGAAAGTGTAACAGCTAGAAACATTTAAATATGGTAACAAGTACAACTGCGCAGCCGGGAGGAGGGACAGTGATGTCTCTATGGAGAGAATGAGGCGTGAAGGCAGCGTGATTTGTAATACATGCCCATTCACAGAGCCGGACTGGCGCGTGAAGGCAGCGTGACGGAGAGCCCTCGTGAAGACTTTTCTTATCTGCTTGTTAAATAAACAAGCAGATAAGAAAAGTCTTCACGACAGCCGTGAATCAGGCGAGCCAGTCCGGCAAAAAGCGAAAGGGAGGCAACCAAAAACCCTCCTTTCCAATGGAAAGCCAGCGTTTACAATAAATGCTGACGCTACCCAATGGAAATGAGGGGCGGGGCTCGATTCCCCTTCTCGAAACTGACTTGTTTACTATAGCTCTCGCAGGCGAGGAGCGCATGCGCGCTCCAACGCCAGGCGAGACCTAAAAATTCTCTCATTAGAGGGTCTATCCCTATATAAAAGATGATTACAAGGGGCATCAGGATTCAGACGCCGGATCCTCCTTCCAAGGGGACATCCGATTCAGAATATGACGACTGGTCAAGCGACAACTCCTCAACCTTGAGGAACTGGAGGGGAAAACCAAGAAGACTGAGAAGGGGTTAGCTCCAACCAAGGCTACCCCAACAACAGATGCATCCCTGGCCGGGCCCATTGGGCCAATTATCATTTCATGGTCCACCCCAGTATCCAGTACCTCTCTTCTTCCAGCCAAATTTTAATCTGAATTGTTTTTTAGGCCAGGGAGGTAAGAGAGGCAAGCATGGACGGATAGGCAACAGACGAGTCCAATGGGAGGAAGACAGAACCAACGTGAACACCAGGAGCCAGACCAGAGGTCAACAACCGAGCACAAGCATGACAAGGGATTAGTGGTGAACCTTTCAGATATAACACTCAGTCTGGATGAACAAAAAGTTCTGAACAAAGGGTTGGGTTTTGTGCCCACCGCCTTTTTGGACAAATTTCGACTGAGGTGTGAACTCAGCAAGTTTTTTTGAAGAGTGAGAAATAAAGCTTTTTTTGCAGGAACACAAGAACCTGAGAAGGATACTGGCCACACCAACCTCCGTTTAAAATCCACCTTCTGCCTCCCAATGTCACTTCTGCCCCGGGAGGTAGTCACATTTGAGGAAGCAGTGACCAAGGAGGTGGAGGAACTACAACCGAAAAGAAATGTCTTCAACAATCTTAGTAAGAGGGAACGAGAAGCCTTGAAGAATTTGAGCACGAAGGATGACATCGTGGTGAAACCGGCCGACAAAGGCGGGGGCCACAGTATTTCAAAATACTTACTCATATTGACAAGCATGCCTTACCCTTCTGTCAGAGGTTGTATGAAGTTACAACGCATTCCGTTGCAATGCATGCCTTTACCACGCATACGTTACAATGCGAATGCCATTGCTACGCATAACCTTTACCACGAAAATGTCTTTACCACGCATACCTTTACAACAATTTTCGTTGTAAAACCATGCTTGGTATTGGCATTTTCATGGTATAGGTTTTCTCCGATCCCTGCCCTAATTTCTTTCTCTCTGCTCTCCTGTGCCCTTCCCCCTCCCTCTCGCTTTTTTTATTTTACCCCTTCCCTGTTCTCTTGTGCAAATCGCTGCCCCCACCCACAAACCCTTCTATTAAATACCCCTCCACGTATCCCTTAAAATTTACCCCTGCGCTACACCACCCCCTCATTCCTTTTTTTAATTTTATTTTTTTTACTTTAATCCCCCTTACCTCTCCATGTCCTCTCCTCTTCATGCTCTTACGTGGTGCGTTGTACGTCGTTAAGAGGAAGCGTAAGTGTCTTTCCATTTCCTCTAACGACGCCGATTGCTTCCACAAACAGATGCGTTTTTTTTCTTTTTTGGGGGGGGGGAGACCCCCAAAGCCCACTTTTTCTAACACACGCTTTTTAAAAAAATGTTTGGTGGGGGAGACCCCCCAAGCCCCCTTTTTTACGTATAGCCTTTAACACACATGCCTTTACTACATATCTTGTAGTAAAGGAATACGTGGTAAAGGCTATACGTGGTAACCGCGCATGCGTTGTAATGCATGCGTGGTTAAGGTTATGCGTGGAAACGGCCGCGTTGTAGTGGCTGTTTCCCCCGTCAGATGGACAGCACTACAAAAAAATCCATAGAGATCCCACATACCGTCTCAAGAAGACTATGGAGACCCTTGGATGATAACTGGATCACGAAGAAGGAATATGACTCCCTGAACTCTGAGGACCCTAGGATACCTATATTCTATACAATACCAAAAATTCACAAGGGGAAAACTCCACCACCAGGAAGGCCCATAGTGTCGGGGATTGGGTCCCTTTTGGAAACCTTATCCAAATATACGGATAGCTTCTTGAGATCATCTGTGACCAAAATCAAATCCTATGTCCAAGGCACAAAACATCTGTTCAATATTTTGACACACATGGAATACGATCCGGAAAAAGACATCATGTTGTGCCTGGACGTAGAGGCTCTCTATACAAATATCCCACAAGAGGAGAGCCTAAGAGTCATCGAACAACAACTACGCAAGGAGGAATGGCAGTGGGAGGCACCCATGGACTGGATCATACGATTGATGCATATGGCACTTACTGAGAATTTCTTTAGATTCGAAGACCAGATGTACCTCCAAGTCCATGGGACTTCCATGGGCAGTACATTCACGCCTAGTATAGCGTGTTTGTACATGGGTCATTTCGAAGAGGAACATATCTGGTCAGCCAACCCTTTTTCAGATAATATACAGAAATTGGTTAGGTATATAGATGATATCCTGGTCATCTGGAGAGGTGACCCTAACAGTATCACTGAGTTCACCCTCTGGATAAACAACCTTAATCCACACCTACGGTTCACACAAACATCCAATAATGAGCAAATCTCATTTTTGGACATGAACATCATTGCAAGGGAAGGCAGGTTAGTGAGTTCTTTATACACGAAACCCACAGACAGGAACAGTCTGTTGCACTTTGACAGTGCACATCCACGGGCCCTGAGGAAGAATCTACCAGTTGGACAATTCCTCAGGGTCCAGGGGAACTGTACAGATCTGAATGACTTCCACAAGGAAGCAGACAAACTTAGCTTGAAATTGCGGCAAAAAGCCTATCCCAAGAACATCATTGATAGGGCACGCAAGAGATCTAGGAACACGGCCAGGGCAGCATTACTGGAGACAAATCAAAAATCAGAATCAAACGCATTGATTTGTGTCAAGACATATAACTCTTCATCTAATGAGATAAAAAAGATCGTTAACAAAAAATGGTCCATCCTAACATCAAACAAGTTAACATTTGAGAAACCAATGTTTTCCTTTAAGAGAAACAGGAGTCTTAGAGACTCCCTGGTCCACACAGATACATTTAAAATCAAAACCACCCCACAACTAACATTGTGGAACCAACCCCCGGTCATGGGCCACTATTCCTGTGGCAAGTGTGTGGTGTGCCCTTTCACAGAACACACAAGGCACATTAACCTAGGCTTAGGTTACCCGTGGGAACAACGAGCCCACACTAATTGTAATTCGGAACATGTAGTGTACCTCATCACGTGCCCTTGCAAACTCATGTATATGGGCATGACGAACCGCAAGATAAAGGTTCGCATTAGCGAACACCGCAGTACAATTAGGCGGGCTTTAACTGCAACCAAACTCACCTCACATTATCTAGAAAAAAAACACACTGATAAAGATCTAAAGTGGACAGTTATTGAGAAGTTAAAGGGCGCTGGCAACCTGGCGAAAAGACTGCTTGAGCGGGAACAGCGCTGGGTGTATCGATTGCGGACACATGAAAGGGGCCTAAATTAATCCATTCCTTGGAATCAGTTGAATCGAAAATTAATCAAAAATGAGAAACAGGATTGTCCCTTTCTAGGTTTCACTATCTCACTTATGAGTATGTCTAGGGGAGGTTATTAATTATGCAACATGAATCACCAGCAATACGGTGCATTATTATATATACATACATACCCAGACAGCATGTATGAGACATTCGTCTCACCCCCCTGCGGCAGATGCAGAAGTGGTATAGGTTACAATAATTTATATACCATCACAAGGTTCCCCCCGTGTGGTAACACAATGCGATGTGGCTTCCACCTTTTTCACAATGCAGTAAGCATAGATGAATATTTGATAATGGGTACACAGAACCACAATAATATGTAACCATCCTGTGATGCAACTAACTTGACACTCAGGAATAGGCTGCACACACAAACTGGGGCCTGTCCACACTGGTAAAGTTTTTGTAATTGACACTGACAATCAGAGTATCAATGTGCGGTTGTCAATAAAATTACGCTGCAAAGAAAAGACGATACAGGCATAGCACAGCCTGCCTGTTTCTTTATGCACAGCTTATTGATTCCGCTGCAAGCTTTTCACCAATATAATCATGCACGTATGATTTGAACATCCGACTTGGAGTGAGGCAGATATTAAAGTTTTGTTACGGATAATGGCAATACGGTTATGGTATATATATGTATTAAAAAAATTGTTGAAACTTGTGCATTGTGCGCGGCTCAAAGTTCACGCCGCACCATAATATCACTAATAGCCATAAGGATAGTAACATTCATGTTTTTTATGTTTAACATTTAAAGGGTATTTTTTATCACGAAGGACCACAGAATAGGACTACAAGTCCCTACGTTCCCATTACAGCGGCACCCGTGCCGATTCACTTCCAGTGACGCGGTACTCGACCGCGGGCACTTCCCCCGGTACGAGGTTCAGTGACTTCCTGATTCCTTTAAATACCGGCGGCAAATAAATAGACCAATGCGGAAGCCCGGGGACGCAGGACTCAGTAGGTTGGGACGTGGGGCAGGACCCTTGACGATGTAAGTACCTTACACTGCCCAGTGAGGGACACATCGATTACAGAGAGGGGGGACAATTTTTTCCATTATGGAGTTTCGTAAGGGCTCATGTTTGCCTTCTTTCTCCCTGTCCCCCTCATTTATATATTTTCATTCCGCAACTCGCCACGGGCAATTCATCTCGATACTCAGTGTGTGACTAGAGGGCTACCCCTCCCACTGCAATTCCCCGTCAATTGTTACCTCTGCCAAAACGGGGTAAGGGAGAGAAGTATGTATGTTAAATGATGAATGCACTTTGAGCGTGTGATTTAACTTTTGGGTGGTTTGATGTGAGTGTCACGTTGATGTCTCTTGAACAATCACAAATACACCGATACAGAATGAATTCAGAATGCGATGTACATCGCCACTGTACGAAATACAACACGATTTGACACACTACAATTCAGTGAAAAGAGATAACGAAGTGTGCACAAGACACTTTACAAAGAATGATGCCTTACAATCACCCGTTATGCGTAGGGGTGTTTTTTCAGAAGCACATCACCCATGGGAAGTAACAGTCCTTACAATAATGTTGTTATGTTATGTTTTTCTCTTCTTTTTGCTCTCCTTTTTCCCTGCAGATGGAGAAGAAGGATTGAAATCCTCAAAACTAAAGATAAGTTTGTCTTTTGTTTCACAAAGGAGCAGCTACCTGCCCTTTTTCACAAAATAGGAGTAGTGTGATAGCTATCCTCTGCTTCAACCAGGGAGGGAACTTCTATACTTATTGCCCTGAAGAAAGCCCTGGACCCACATCGGGCCAATAGTCAGGCTGAAACATGTCGGCACTAGGGTCATAGGACCACAAATATCCCATTGACCCTTTATATGCTTGTAACTTTTAATATCTCAGACGCTTCCAAGAATAAAGGGATACCGGGAACTGTCTGAGGATGTTTAATCTTTAAGACTCCCTGGCCACATCTTCTAAGAGTGTCCTGAAATACGGTCGAGCCCACCCTGACCTTTAGGAGTCAGGGTGACCCGATGATTAAACATGACGCCACTAGGGTATGTGAGGCTAATTAAAACAGAAGGAATTCTTTCCTTTCCCACAACCCGGTGGGTAATAACTAGGATGCTTCAGTAACCATCTTCCCATTCTCAACCAGGGTTTATTTATTTTTCGTTATCTCATTAACTGTGGGGTACTTAGTGTGACCTAGACATGACACTGGATGCCCAGTATTATCTTGTCATTTTAACAGCCAGCCCAGCCCCAACTGTCATGTGAATAGATACAACTTCCATTTGATAAGCATTAAACTGGCTCGGTTTGCAAGCAATTAGCGAGTGACATCTTACCGCATCTGTGTAACATAGGTGGAGTACAACCTAATGCGTTGACAGGAAATATTCCTTCCAATAGCTGCAAAGATCTTCATTATAAACCATGCAAGCTGAAAAAAAGAGCGTATAAGTGAAAGGATACAAGTGAGCAGTGAAAGCAGGAACACATTTTGCTAACTGCTGAATCTAGAACCCAGCAACTTTAAGAATGCTGAATGACATCATATCACCATGTGCTCAAAAGGATGGTACAATAATGAACATTGCAAATAATAAAGAGTTAAAAATGCTTGAGCACGTGGCTATATACTACAATGCCTGTATCCTTTAGACAGAATTTCGGTCAATTTTAGTCCAGTTGCCGGTCTGTGTAACAGCAGATCAACCATGAGCAAATCAACGCAACCCTGACCAACCAGGAGCATTCATCACAAATTACTTGGCGTTGCCTAACCATGAAATGACAAGAACTTCCAAATGTGTTTCAACAGCATTTATTTATCATTTAACATGATCTGTGAGATGTAGTTTCCGTTCCTAGGCGAAGCAAGTAAAGGGTCCACCTAGATATATCTAATTTATTGCGTTGAATCACCCATTTTTTTCAGAAACCTCTGAAACAGGCACATATCCAGGACATTAAAGGGAGATACAGCCAACTCTGAGCATCAAATAGCAAACATAAAGCATGAAAGATACTTACTTACTGCATGTAGAGAGAGCAAGCTCTGTATACCCTGGCTACTCTGCTACGGATTCATCTTTTCCGTCACAGGTCTGCTGTTTTCCTTCCTGTTTTGCTATCTCAACAGATTGCTCAATATCCTTCTTTTAACATCAGTGGTTACTGTCTGTGGTTACTGTCTCCGTGTACAGGCTATATAACATGATTGACGGGAGGTCAATCGGAGCTGATGATAGTAATAGCAGAGGAATTTCACCTGCACCCTGACTCGGCAATGGCCATTTGGTCCCTGCCTGGTAAAACCTGCACACACTGTGATAACTGAGGGATCTCGATCCCCCATGAATCAGAGATTAATGCGGCCACAATAGATGTGTCTCAATGAGGGAATACGGTTCCTCTTAAAGGTGGAGAGTGCCATTATGGGCCTGAACGGTTACTGTTCTCTTCATTGCTCCTACAGAATTCTGCTGCTGCTCCATTCCTCCTCCTTGCATGGGTCGGTTCATAGGTCTAATCTGGACCCTGAGAGTAACCCTAACATTCCACCCATCAATTTCAGCAAGCTGTAGGACCTGGCACAGATGCAGTAGATATCAATAATGATATCAGGTTTCTTGGTGCCTCAGACATGATACCAACTAAACGTGGGTAAAGCTTGCATACTTACCTCTAGGAGCCCTTTTTTAAGTGGCTGGTTATGTGTCCAGGCCTCTAGAAGAATATGGAGCTGCCTTATTTAATTTGCGCTTTTCGGTACAATAGAAGAATGGGTGCATGACCACTTGCTTACATCTAACAGAACACATTCTCTGTGTCAAATATGTGATGGGACTAAATAAAGCAACAAATGGTGAAAATAGTATGTGAAAGAGAGAAAAAAAATTATGAAACATATAGTTTTTATGCCCCTGATTAAATTAATAGAGGAAGGCTCAACTATGTATAAACATGAGTTATGAAATGAGTTATGGACCTCCAAGGTGTGTTTACTGTCATATTCTGAGCGGTCTGTAGAATAACGAGTAGGTGTGTTTCATGTGATATACAGGTTGTGGACATAAGGTGTAAGGATGTGGTTTTGTGGAAGATCTTGGTCAGTTGGAAGGTGAATCAATCAGAGATGCATCGTTTCCTTTATGCTCTGTGGAATGACTATTTTTTAAGTCAAGCCGATCAAACAGCGCAAGCGGACTGATTGCAAAAGATATATTGTGAGCTTACAGCGGGCTTAAAGCACTCCCATTGCTTACCATTGGTTAGCTTTATTGTCACTCTTGTTTGCTTGCTTAATATTCAATCGTTTGCTTTCCTCCTCTTATGTTGTTCCCTGCCCTGGAGCCTAGCCTCTTTACAATACTTTTCTAGTGGCGGACCTGTATCCTTTCACTGCTCGCATTTAAGGCACTACTTTTTTCTTTGTCATTCAGCAATCAAAGAGAGAGCATGCTTTTACTTTTTCTCCCTCTTGTTCTGCTTCACCTCTCAAATAGCAACACCTGCGTTGTGCTGCATCCCAAACCTCCCAGCATCATTGTTTTTTTGTTTTTTTTAAATCTGCTTATTGAACAGCTTGCAAAATACATAGCCATGCCCCCAGAGGAGGAACCTTAGCAAATATCCACATGCATACATGATACAAGCAATTTTTCATTGGCGTAAAAACAACAACCCACAAGAGATAACACCCCTCCACCCCCTGCCCACTAACCCCCCACCGCACTGTACAGGGTACTCTGTCTGCATCACAGCATATCAACACCTGTAGCCATTTCTCAATAGGTAATCAGGCCCAATGTTAAAAGAGATCAAATGCATCGGTATGTAGTCTCTATTGCAAATCAGGGTTACTCAGAAGATACACAGACAAAGGAGCACAAAAATATTTAGGGCGGGAAGACTCGGGCATTTCCTCTCCCAGCATCATTGTAAAAGCACAGAAACATGGATAGTTTTGCTGGGGTAAGATTTTTAAAGTTGTTTTAAATCTGTATTCCACAAAGCTTAAACATTGGCACACATGGGCGGTCAGCTGGTGTTTGAGGCAGCATGACAATTCTAATAAATCTGCTCCTAGGGCTAATGCAGTGGAATCAAGTGGGTGAAACCCGTGGAAAGTAAATTAGGCACTGGGAAGTGTTTCTGACATGTTTCTATTCTTTTTAAATTCTATTCAGAGTTTTCTGAGCGAAAAATATTTGAAAAATAAACCATGAGATTGATCAAAATTGAAAACAGTTTATATAATGTACAGTTTTGGGATTTCATAAGATTTTTGTTTGTTTTTCATCAAGTATTCTGATTTATTTCATTTTTATTTTACTTTTTTTTAAACAATGCTTTACAGACAAACATCTGAAAAGCCAACAGCTCGGCACTCGCATTATAAAGGTGAGATCTAGCAGCTTTGCCAATGTTTGTTTGCTAAGTAGTCATTTTAGCACATCAGCTATAAGTATCGGTCATCATTTCCCAGACACAAGCATTTTACATTGCTGTGATGAGTCAGCAGAGTTACTGAGGAGCACCAAGGTCCAGGCTGTGGAATTTTGTGTACTAGCCCGGTGGATATGGGCAGTACTGATGGATTTGGTCAGTCTGTATACAAAAAGTATATAGGGTTGATTGGGGGGTGGCCAAGACAGGAATGGAGTGAGATGTACTATGTCTAAGCTCCAGATCCCTGAGGCCAATCCGACCTATTCTAGTGCACTGGGACAGGCCTTTTAGGCCCTTTCCTACCGGCATGAATACCCGGGGGCCACCTGCAGCTGCGGTAGAGCCTGGGATCCAGGCTTGAGGCCCAGGAAGCAGTGACGGAGTCCAGCACTCAGCAATCCCTCACCCGTCCACCATCTTGAATTGCTGGGACGAGTGCAGAGCTCGACCAGGACTCCTACCACGGCCTGATCTCCAGCACCGCCCGACCCCAAAGCCTGCTGCAAACATCAAGGGGGCCTGGGGCAGCACAGGAACACTTGACCCCTTACAGATCTAATCCTGTGACCTCCCCCGCTGTGGCTCGGCCTCGTGGACTAGAGGTGAGAGTCCTGGGGATGGTGAGATCCCCCCCCATGGTGGGCGATCATACTGACGTGGGGGGTAGTGGAATGCCTGGGTCCCAAGGAGGTAGCTAAGTCCTGGACAAGCGGGGCATAAAGACCTCTGGAGGTCTGGACTGGCAGGCGGCATAAGGTCTATCTCTGACCCCGTGCCCTGCTTCCCCCCTAGCTGGTGACTATGGTCCCTAGACCAATCTGGGGCCTAAAACTGCCTGCTGCTTCGGAGGCACATTGGGAACATCGCACGGCCTCCCCTTCCCCGCCCCCTCACCGACTACGTTTTGGCCACCTGGACTTCCATATGGTAGCAAGAACTGCAGCTCCAGAAAGAGGATAGGCTGGGGTGTTTGCCATCCCGCTGGCCCCCGGGTCCACATCATTCTCCCTGCACAAGCGCCGCCCCGCATCCATCACAGACGGACAGAGAATTGACTGGGCAGGTGCAGCCCCCCCCCTGCAACTGATGAGGACTGAGGAACTTAAAAGTAGGGACAATCTTAGAGGAGAGAAGGGCCCTGCCCCCTGTGACCCTCCTGGGGGCTACCCCGACTGTGTAACGGACTGCAATCTGCAGGGTTCCCAGTGGCTTTGCGCTACCACTATCCACCCCCGCAAATCATCTCCCCTTCCATCTGGCTGATGTGGGGCGAGCCCCTGGCCCTGCTGTCGGTAGCCTGATGGGCCCTTGCCCCACCCTCCGCAATCCTTGCAGGAAGACAACAACTGAAGCTCCGCAACAACCTATCATGCCATGTCTTAAACCTGTTATAGAAAGCTCAATAACCTCTCTTTGGCACAAAGCCACAGCAGCTGAAATGGACTCTAAAGAAATCGCTCCACCAGCAGTGTTTGGAGGATCAGCCTCTGTGCTTATTTCTCAGGGCTACATTAAATAATTCCTTAAAGACTGAAACAGGGTCCATCAAATCCGACTTTAAGTCCTGCCTGCATGATCTGCACGGATATGTTTTTGAGATAGGGGCACTAGTGGATGACTTGGAATGAGCAACTGACTTCAGGGTGCAACATCAAGAAATGCTATAGTGCGGTGTGGTGACACTTGAACAAAAGCAAGAATAAATTGCAAGCTAAACAGGAAGACCTTGAAAATAGAAGCCACTGCACCAACATACGCATCATAATGGCCATCACAGCTGAGCTTCTGCAGACGAACAGAGGTGAGATGGAAGCTACCCCTTCAACCACCCCTCCCTCCCCCCAGACACTGGGCAGGGCACATAGAGTATCCCAGATCCCGGGTCGTCCGGACGCTGTGCCAGACAGCCTTACAAGGGTCTGCTTATTCATTGAAAAGGAAGCCATCCTTCAAGCATGCAGGGAGAAAGCAGATTTGGTCTCCCATGGTCACACCATCAAGCTCTTCCAAGACCTCTCGCCAATCACGCTGCAAAAGTGGTGCGAGTTTAAACTGGTCACTAACTAAATAATGGCATTAGATATCCGGAACCAGTGGGGCCACGCATTTACCCTTAACTTCTCTTGGAAGTAGAAAATAGTGCTTCACATGCTCACTGGCTGAACCAAAAGAAAATAATGGACATCCCTGATGACACACCCAGCAGACAGAAACTTCCCCAACCCGGACGACAGCTGGTAAAAAATGGCCCCCGACTTGACAGACAGTCCATTCCTGATGGCAGGACATGCTGAAAAAAAGAGCGCGCTCTTCAGGAGGCCAAACAGATCATCACATAGCTTCAGAGTTTGAAGAAAGAAACTTCCCCCGACCACATCCACACTCATTGACAAGGCCTGGGCCATGGACCCCAGCAGAAGCAGGACACAAGGTCCGGAAGACTAATACTGATATTGGAGCTTGCTCGCCCCACTCCACTAACCTCGCATTGTTTTAACTTAAACACAGCTCTTCTCTGAAGCCCGCCCACCACAAATCATACACCAGGAGGGTGACACCTCTAGTGGGATAGGACCGTGTCAACACCTATTCCCATTGGACTCAGATCACATTGTTGGGCCCCGTTGGCCCAGTATTATTTGTTTTTTTTGTTATTTTTCTGTTTTGTTGCAGCCAGGGACCCCTGGGGGGAATGGTCCTCATTTGCAACACCATGTGAGCTCTGGACTCACACATGAAGGCCTTTACACTACTGTGCACCTAGCTACATTATCACACAGCCCCCACCGACAGAGCTTTCATGGCACACTCTGCCCTACGTACACACATCTCATGGTGCGTCATGACCTTCGTCTCAGGTCTCGCTGCTTTTTGTCAACTAGACTAGATGGGCCCAACAGTGTCACGGCTGCACCAACACCCATTAAACCACGATGACTACACACTACAGTAAACTAAACTGCTCTCACTCAATATTTGGGGTCTGAACTCGCCCAGCAAGTGTAATCAAGTCTGATGATATCTCCTCAAACAGGACCCTGACATTATCTACCTCCAGAAGCCACCACTCTTGGGGAAAACTATCACTGTATGTTCTACCCAAAATACCCATATCGATTCTAGGCCCATGCCATCACCAAAACCCTGGGAGTAACTATCATGTGCAAAGCTAGTTTTTGCTCCACTGTTTTAAAGGTCATCAAGGATAAGACGGAGTGCTATGTGAAGATAAACATCCTAAGGAGCGCCCGCCCCCTAACTGCTTAATACTTATGCCCTCAACCATGCACAGGATTCTTCATACAGCGATTACTTAAGGAACAGCTTGCCAATGTGACAGGAGACATCCTTGTGGGTAGCAATTTCAATCTAGTCGGGGACCCAGAGTAAGACCACAGAGCAGTATCCTACCAGGGCACTGGTGCAATGTCTGCTCAACTTAAACGTGAGCTCGGGAAGCTGCAGCTAGTAGACGTGTGGCGGTACAAACATCCTGATACTTGGGACTATTCCTTCGACTCCCACGTTCACGCCTCTTACCCCTGCATGATCATGTCTTCTTCACACACTCTCTCCTCCGGGACCTTGAAATGGTGTCCATCTACGACACTGCCATCTTGAACCACGAGCATGTGGAACTGATCTGGTCTGGTCCACAACTGCTTAGGGACCCAGTGGCCACAGCTGAAATACGTAAGGCAATTGTGGAGTACTTTGAGCCTAACACCCTCCCAGGCACGCCCCCTCACACACTCTGGGATGGGTTGAAGACCTTAATCAAAGGTGTAATCTAGACCATCGCCATTTCTATAGTGAGGGAATCCGACTAGTGTCCTCACAGCACAGAATAAATCTCTTGAATGTACAGACCAGACCACCCCCACCAGACGTAAAAAACTACAGCTGGTGATCCTACGTTGCGTGCCCACAAGACTAACATAGCAGAACAATCCCTCCTAGCCTTGAAACAAAAATATTTTGAGGGGGGTAGACAAGGTAGGCACACTTCTTGTGCGTAAATTGCACCAACAAAGCTCTAAAGCCCAAATCTCCAAAACACAGATGGTGACACAGCCTGGGAAATCACTGAAGGCCACAGCAACAAGTATTTCACAAATACTATCAAACCCCCTACATATGGGACGAGACCTCTCAGGTCCTGATAGACACCCATCTGTAGGACTGCAAGTGGGTGCTAATTGACCCTCATCATGCTTAATTCCTAGAAGCCACCATCACACCCACAGACCTCCACCAGGCACTCAGGGAGCTGCCCGTGGAAAAGCTCCAGGCCCTGATGGCCTCCCCGTCATCTCCTATTGCACATTTATCTCCAGCTTCAAAGACCGCTTGCTGACCCTGTTTAACTCATTCAACCAATAGATGGATCTCACACCTACCATGGCTGCTGCAGAAAGCACCTCTGCCACCAAGCTGGGCAAGGACCATACATTATGCTCCTCATAGTGCCCCAAAGCCCTTCTAAACTCTGATACCAAATCTTCTCGAAAATCTTGGCTAATAGGCTCGAACCACATCTCACCAGACATGTATATCCAGATCAGGTTGGATCCACTTACAATCGACATGCGTACAATGTACATCGGATTGCACATCTGGTCGAAAAGTCCTCCACCACCACAACATCCCAGCCTGCCTCCTCTCACTAGATGCAAAGGAAGATTTGCACAGGGTAAGCTGGGACTTCTTTGGAACTGTACTGGGCAAAACTGGACTCAGCCCAGGCATGATTGCCAAAATTATGGCATCTTATTTAGCCGCTGTTGCTTCCATCAGTCTTAATGGGCAACACATGAACCCTATCGCTCTCACTAGAGGTACCTGTTAAGGATGTCCGTTATCACCTCTCCTCTTTGTCCTGGTAGTCGAACCCTTAGCTGTTATTATTAGCCATACTTGCGGTCATCGCGGGTACCTTTGGAGGTCTGTCCCCTAAACTCAGTCTGTTTGCGGTTAACCTGCAGCTTATCCTCACACAACCTGCTACCTCCCTATCAGATGTTGCCCACTGTCTTATTGCCTTTGAAGCTGTATCGGGCTTCAAGGTCAACATGACCAAGTTACACACATTGATTCTAACCAGGCACCGTCATGACTTTCCCACTCTGCAATCTCTAGCCTCCTTCCAATGGGTCTGTTGCTCAATACGATACCTGGCCCTCAACTGGACTCCTACACTACACTTGTGGACACAAGATAACTGGCCGGAATATCAGCAATCCAATTTAGAAGACATTTGTCACTGGAAGCCATTGCATATCTCCTGGCTAGGCTGCATTAACATTATAAAAAAGAAATTCCGCCACAGAATACTCTACCTTTTCCAAGCCTTGCCTACTGTCATCCCCTCTGAAGATATGATGTGTTTACAGTGGGACATTTGCACCTTTATTTGAGGAGGTAAGCATCCCAGGCTCTCAAACCCATTACTAATGCTTCCTAGAGACAGGGGTGGTTAGGCCAGCCCTACCTTGCTTGAATACTACTGGGAGGTGCAACTTAAGAGTCATCTGATAATGGGTTTTTAGCGAATGTAATAAACACTGGTTTCATATGGATCGTGCAGGACCGAGTCTGGCTCCCCAACATGCATGGCCTAGAAGTGCTTATATTGCCATCCCCACCTGAACAGTCCTAGAAATCTGGTAAAAACTAGCGCTTAGAAGAGATCTCACCACCTTCCCGTACCCCAACACACCGACTGCTTGAAACTCAGACTTAAATATAGTCTCTTAGCACCACAAGTTCCCTACCTCGAAGGCCAGTGACTGTAGAAACCTGCACAACCTCTTTGAACTTTTGCCACATCAAACCCTTTGACCAATGCAAGCTACATTTTAAGGTCCCTAAATCTACCCGGCTGCAGGACTTCAGGACTGCCAACTGCGCCACTGGGTACTCCACCCCCTCAATGCTCGCAGAGCCACACAGGCCTTTACCCACTCGCCAGGGCTTACGACGGGTCCAAGAGGCTAATTTCTAAAACTTACCAAGCCCTGTAGCACTCCACGCTTCCCTGCATCCACTCATATCAATGGCACTTGATCACCTCACCAAAAAAATGGTAAATACTTTACCGTGATATACCTAAGATGTAAAGAAGTATACCCCAAGGGGAGACTGCCTATAGAAACATGGCATAATGGTACCTCAGTCTGCATATCATCTTCCCCACAGCTTCAGTCCTCTGATGGTGGTGCGGAGCAAAGACAGGAGCCTTCCAACAAATCTGGTGGTCTTGCTTGCTTATAACCACATATTGCAAGGAAATTCTTGGGCACAAAGGCACAGTAGGATTCCCTATCCCTGCTTCCTACACCGCCGTCATCTTGGGTATACAGCCCCCTACACACACAAGGCTATGTACCCCACAGCCCCCCCGCCCCTCATTGTCCTGTGGTTAACACATCTCTGGCATGTTATGGCAATAGAGTAATTATCCCACAAATTAGCTTTCACTGATAAAAATGTGCACGTTTCTGGCAAACGTGACTTGACTATTTCTCTCGAATTGAACATACCTGCTTCACCCCACCCAAGCTTAAAGCTCTGCAACTCTGTCTAAAGCGCTTCCCCACCATCATGACGGGGGCCAGAATCCTGGACATGCCTCCTCAACACCCTCCTTCCAGGGAGGCCCTGACCTATGCCTCTCCGATGCAGTAACATGGACCAGGAACTCCCAGGCAGATCTTACAACTTGGCGCCTACTGCACTATTTGTTTCATTATTAGTAGTTTATGACATGTATAAACCACCACTAGACCACTCCTGTTAGGTACTTCATACATGCTACACTTAGTTCCATATCATTGCATGCCTGACTTACTGATTACCAACGCACTGAAATACTTTGCTATATGTACCTGTTGTGAATATGCCTCTGAAGTCAACTCATGTTTTGTTTCTTGAAAACATTTAATTAACAGACTTTGAGTAAAAAACAATAAGTATATAGAATGTACTTTGCCTAGTTAGATTTGTAGATGTCTCAATGTCCTCCGTTTTTATATGCTAATGTGGATTCATATGTCTCCTCTTAATTACAGGATTGCATATATACCTGCATACTGCCTTTCTCTCCTCAAAATCCTTAGTGCCTAATGGGGGAAGTAATGCAAAAACGATATACATCTCTGACGTTTTTAATTAGAATATTTTTATGCTGTTTTAATATACTCCCTAATGAATGTACATAGCATGCTGGTGTGTTATTTGAGGCTTTTAACAATGTTCTCTACCATTCATCAATGTATTTTGTAATGATATGGGGGTTTAAATGTATTTTTCCATTAGGACATATATTGTCACACAATTACCAACTCTTCCGATTTCATCTGATTTTACAGTGCGGAATGTGGGGTCTGGTTCTCTCCCGCTTGGAAAAAAGCAGACGTAGAAAAACCAAACCACATGAAATCAGACAGAGCAGAATTCCAAGAGGTAATCCCGCTCTCTTTGATTCGTAGTGAGGCCTATGCGTAACTTTTACTTTGCACTTTAATAGGGATGAAAAAAGCTTTTGTACTTTAGCACACTTACAGGGTAACAACTGGATGTGAAACCTCAAAACATGACAATCTTCACTCCTCAAGGAAATCGCGGTAACAGATCTAGAACTCTTTGCAAGAACTAAAAACCACATTTGCATACATTTTTATGTTAAGCTGCTGCACCGTGGTTCAAGGCTGCAAGCTTCCAGATGAAACTGCAGACTGAAACCACAGCACATGAATGAATGCAACTCAGCATTCAATGCTCTAGCTCAGTTAGTTGACCTTGACACACCTGCTCCACCCGAAGGACCCATAACCAAAAATGGGCATTGGGTTGCCTGCAGAGGATGAGTTTGATGCTGTTTGACAGCTGGGGATGCATTATCAAGTTGAGCTGTCATTCACCGCAACTTGACTTCCCATGTACATTTACACTTCGAATTAGCCATGGTGGAACTCAAGGGATTCAGCATTTATTTTTTTTAATTTTCAAAAACCTTTATTGATCAAATCAAATACAAAAGTTACATTTGCAGTATATCAAAGCACCATATACAAAAGACACTAGGGATTCTGCATTTAATTCAATTGGACACCTCATTCCAACTTAAGGATTTCTTTACAAACAGTTTTAATTCTTCCCAGCCAAGAGAGGAGCACACCAGTGTATAATAAAACACAACACTTCAGTCGTCTAAAAGTCTAACATATATTCAATACAAATAAAGCCATCAGCAAGCAAATAGTGATTGACAATTGCTGTTTAAATGAGCCGGAGCATCTACTCCAATCGCGCCAGAGCATATAATGCTTGGTCGTACTGATACTCTGTAAAGCGCAATGATACCTCCGGGTCTAGCCAGCGCTATAAAAAACTCTTTAAATAAATGCTAAATTTCCATATAATGTACACTTATTTTTAGACACTTTTTCTCAATACAAGTGAATGGAAGCAAAACCACATGACTGAAACTGTTACTTTCAGATGAACCATCTAATCAGCAGATGGTAGAATCTTCTCATGAGAAAGAATGCATGAAACTATTGGAATTAGATACAGAAATAGAAAGAAGGACTGAGCTCATCATATTTCTAAAATCCATGTCTTGCCGAGCAAGATTTAAAAACAAGACTACGTTTACTACAAGATGCAGGAAAGTGTGCAAATCTATGACACATAATAAAATGGCTTCAACACTTCAGAAATACATGATAATTAGCAGAAATGTTAAGATGAATCTACTTGTTCAGTCAATATCAAAATGAATATGAAATTTAAAAGTACAACGTATCAGTACATGTTAGGGCACATTCAGATATTATCATATTCGGATGGAAGCAGTGGTACAAAATACGGGAAGAATCGTTTACCATTTCTCACCAGGTAGAACCACTATTGTGAACACTGGTTCAACAATGATTCAAAGTAACTGTTCATTTTTTTTTTTTATCTAGTTAATCTTTTCCTAATTTAAATAACACTTGACAAGCTGTACCCTTTATGTTCACTGGGACATTTTTGATGGTAAATCATTCTTGATTCAGTTGTCTAAGGTTGTTTTTCTTTTGTGCTGAAATGAAATCTTTTGGACCTTGGGAGTACTTTATATCTATTGTCAATTGATGGCATGACCACAGTTTCCAGGAGACTGTCTCTCATCACACGCTGTGCCCAGTGCTCCAACCAGTCTTCCCACTTGCCCCTCAGCATGTCCTATAGTTGGAGCCTAAGTGCATCCAGCGTCTGGCATCGCAGACCATTTTAAGACTGGTCAATTGGAATCTGCTGAGAATCCAATACAATGAGCTTAAGATCCACACTTGGGCGCTGGACATGAAGGCCATAACCTCCATAATTGTATCTGCACATGTCAAGAGCCAAACACACATAGGGGCCGATTCCGATGACGTTAGGAAGGGCCCCGGATGGGATTCGGTATTGTCGAATCCGATTCGGAACCCTTGCTTCTTACTGAATCGTTCAGTTATCCCAAGGACCGATTACGATGCTCGCAAACTGTTCAAGCAGACCGAATTGGTTCTGAAAGGCATCCGGACAGCCCGAGTCCTTTAGAGCCAATCCATACAGCTCTATAGACACAGTTTCCGGACGAGCGATTACGATGACTGAATCGGACAGCCATTCTGATTCGGTTTGCCTGAGACGAAACAGCTGCCAGAATCTGTCTTTGGGGGCCCGCTGCGGGCTCCCCTTCACCCGGAGGTGTCCGAATATGGCCCGTGGGGGTACCCAAGGGACCCCTCTTACTAACCATGCACAATGTGGTAAGCACCATGGGGTGCCCGCCACAGAGTGCAAGGTTTTCCCCAACCACCCCTTTTTTTCAATGGCAGCCTGTGTTCGCTTTCAGGACACAGGCTCCCATTGAAGTCAATGCGAGTCTGACCGAACGATGCTGGGAGAAATCATAATAGGTCGTCCGGACTCACAGGACCCAATTCGTTTGGAAACTAGTCGGGAACCGATTTGTTCGGGACAGTTTCCTAACGAAATCAGAATCTGCCCCATCGTTGGTAAAGCAATTCTAGATGGATGCAATCCTTACTTCAAAGATCTCTCTTTCTTCCAATTCTAGACAGCCACGTATCATTTCTGGGTTAGCCTAGATCTATTAATAATTAACAAGCATTGGCAAAGCCAATAGGTCACACCTATGCGAGATCTATTGGCTTTGTCAATGTGTATTTTTCAGTCATGCTGTATAGTCATGGCTGAAAGTAAAAAACGAAAACGAGCAATGATGAGGTGAATGCTGCCCATATCTTAGCGTTTGTGGCGTAATGGTTAGAGCTCCCGACTTTGGAACTGGGGAACTGGGTTCAAGTTCTGGTGTCGGGTCAAATTGTTGCTCTTCAAAACTGCAAGGAAAAACAAAAGCCGGCATAAATAAGGAGGAGAAATATGGAGAGGGGTGCGAGACAGTGAACAATATCGGTACGGATTGCACCAAAGCCCTAAAGCACATGTACTCTCACACAAAACAATGCCATCACACAGGCTGCTTTAATAGTCGGTGCCAGATGGTAACTAGAAATAAAATTATTCTTTATGACACATACATTTGCTTCTTGACTAAAACATCCCATCCACCCTCAGATTAACCCCTTGTGGCACACCTGCTGTTATCCTAATATAAGGTAGGTTAGAGATTACAGTTACCATTTATAATCAAATAAACCACAAACAAGGCCTTGCTCATGGATATCCTTCCCCAGTGAGCTGGTGAAACAACTCAAGCATATAAAAACAAAAGGTAAAATTATTCTTCATGAGACACGCATGCTCCATAGGCAAACATACAACAATCATTAATCCTTATGTCATTCATGCTATTATTCTGTTACAGAGCGAAAGTAAGGATTTTAGTGACCACTTATAATTCAGAAAGTCACATAATAGTGATATTTATACTTCCATTAGAGGAGATTTATTAATTTTAAAGATTGTCGGTGAAAGAAATGCTGTTTTATTCTTCACATTTAAAGGCTCGCTAGGGATATTTTCCATTAACAAGAAAATAGTCAAAATAGGATCTGTTTTGTGGTGAAGTTCCTTTTCTATATCTGACTTTTTTGCTTCGTATTAAGCCATGTCGGAGATGTTCTCATAATGTTGCAAATAAAAAATGCAGCTACTGCTCGCAGACGCAACTGTTTTTTCATTTAAATGGTTTATTGTTCAGCAGAGCAATATCATTTCCCCTTGCATTTGGGTTAAAGGAGACACTAGAATATTAATATTTAGGTTGTCTTAAGAGTAACCTGTTTTAAGTTACATAATTTATGAAATGTTGCTTGGTTAATTCATGTAACTTTATTAGTGCAGCCCTACGATACCATCTTACATTATGTGAAGAGTGTTCTTTTCACTCCTATGAAACTAGAAAACCTGCTTAGTATGGGATGAGTGCCAGAATTTCCTGAGACCTTTCTTGCGTTTTAAACTGAGCAGTCTGCTACTACTTTCTGTACTCAGAATAGCATTTTACTGATGCACAGCGCAACACCCCTATTTGTCTTCCTCAGCAAAAAGCCAAGAAAACCATAAATAATTATGCTACAAAAAAAATAAACTGAACTTACTGATATCCTTGCCTACACAGCAGGCCAGTAGGAACACCAGAAAAGGTTCACATGAATTGTAGTTTACTCAAGGTGACGTGCAGGATAATGGCCAAATCACACAAGAATCCAGTAATGTAGGAACATAAACTCAGCATGATTTGATGGGCTGAAGATTAAACACCCCCTTTCAATGCGGAGATTATAAGGAGATATCTAGAATTCCAAAATATGTGCAGGTGACTCCAATACCATTACAAACGTGAGGAGAAATAATTAAACAGCTACCGCGAGCCACCTCACAAGGGCAGCTATGGCACTACTACAGTGTCAATACACATTTCCTATGATATTTGCTTGGTGGCACTTACACCCAGAGATGACAATGTATATTTAACTTACAGGTACATCATGGATTTTTTTTTTAGAACATATCAGATTTTTGTATCACCCAAGATGACACTTGAGGGTTCAGTCAAACTCCTACCTAAAGTGCTTTCAGAAATACTATCCAGTGATCTTCAGGCTGGTTTTGTACTACAATGAAACTATAATAGATCCAGACTTTGGCAGTTTAAGACACTGCACTGATCTATAAGGCTGTGGGAGAACACTGCACTTCAAGATTAATGATGAGTCAGTGTCACAGAATGCCATGCTATGGGGTGACACCTCACCTGATGACTCTACCAAGAGAGCTCATGTGGCAGTTAGAATTTAATGAAACTGCCAGGAGGGAGATGTTGTTGCTGGCAAAAATGTGTACGGCCAGGTGATATGAAGAAGGTGAAAGGCTGTTTCATACCTTTGCGTAGCTATTTAAAAAACAAACGCCAAACAGGAGAAATTGTGAGAGTTTGAACCACTGAGGGAGTAAAGGATGAAGATTGGTTGAGGGCTGCTGCCATTAGCGAAACTATGGTTTCTGAATTTGCTGCAATGTATGTCCTTCAATCCAGACCATGAGGTATTTTGGACCCTCTTAGAAGCTACTTAGCCCTTTGGCAGGATGGTGGTGACTAGGAGTAGCAATGCATACGGATTGTCCCACAAAGACTATTGATTTGAAAACAGGCACTATGTGCTGCATAGTAAGCGCTATTATATCCTCGTGTCAATAGAATCCATTGAGGGAAACCGTGTGGTCACCATGAAAGGGACAGAACCATAAACACAGTTTAATACTGAGTAGGTGTGCTGATGTCCCCACAATTTCACCATCTCTTCTGAAAAACTTTGAAGGCAGGCTGCACCTCATAACTTGCTATTTGATGAGAATTATGCAATGATGACTGTTCCTGGTTCTTTTGGGGTTCAGCCTATTTGGCTGCTTTCTTTTATTAGAAAAAACCTAAAGTTTGGTTTAAAAAGTGAGGCAATTATTAACTCACTTTTTACAAAGTATTATACAGTTGTATTTTGAATAGCCAGGACCCCAGAAAGATAAAGCAATTCTTAGAACATATCACATTCCATGGAGAATGGATAGAGGGTGAGTGAAGATAGCATACACCGGTGCTGCTGAAGACCTACATTCCAAATACTGAATAAGCCTAATATGGATTGGCGGACAGGCAAAGGTGAATTGAGAGACTCTAATATTGTCATATAAAAATAGCGTGTTACCAACACCAAACCTGAAAACATAATTTTGAGGGGCATACGTTCACTATGTCTAATACAGGGTTTTAAAAGACCCACAATCCACTCATGTCGACACAAAGTATGCCATAGCATTACCAGTGGCTCCTAAAGGAGTGCTTCTAGGTAAAGTGCACACACCAAAATCTAAGAACAGTGTGTGATGTATGGCAAGGTGGACAAGTCGACAACTTGCAGTGTACTCTCCTCAGCTGCACTGTGTGAATATTTTCAGTTGCACTTGAAAGAGGATAAAAACTAATTGGGATTTAAAACTTTAGAGACTTCTTCAGGAATAACATATTTAATATATTAAAGACATCTGGGGTGGAATTTACTGAATGCTTAAGGCATGTCTTTGTTACAGGATTAAACAAGCATTGGCATAGCCAATAGGTCTCGCCTTTCGGACCTTATAAGTGTTTAGCCATGCAACAGTTGCATAACTAAATACTTCTAAGGCCCCAAAAGCGAGACCTATTGGCTATGCCAAGCGGCCGTGCGGCCACGAAAGTGATCGCTATAGCGATCAAGCATCAAAGCGGCCGTGCTGCCGTGAAAGTAATCGTGGTAAAAGCGGCGCGCGCGCCCGCGCACATGCACTGTAGCCCTAGGCTGGCCTGGTAGCACTTTTTGGAGCCCTCTCAATAAGTCTCGCCAGACCAGCGCATGCGCTGGGTCAGGCGAGACCTAAAAAGGATTGGCCAAATCAATCCTGGACTTCCCTGCTTAACCCAATACATTGAGGCCTTCATTAACGGTTGTGATATCCCACGTGAAGCGTGGATACCTTCCCGGCCATTACAAGTAGAGCCATGGATTCAGAACTAATATTTCTGTGTCCGGAGACATTGCCTCGAGTTCACTCCGTATGGTTTGGCATCTGGAGAAAATGCTGCAGTGAAGGGACAGGGGCTGCGAGCAAGAGAACAAACCAGCCCCTGCTCTATCCCTCAGCAACAGGGAGGAGCAGGCAATGCAACCCCCAGCCTACTTTACTTTGCACTGGCACAAACCCCCCGCTGGCCTCTCCTGTTTGTCTCAGTGAATAGGGGGAGACTGACCAGAACTGGAGAATTCCTAGCCCCCCCCCCCCCCCATCCACCAGTAGCCCTAGGTCTCCTCACACCAAAATCCGGAAAAATCGCAATAAGGCCTCATTCTACTGAATTAGGCTATGACTGCACTCAATACTTTATAGAGAGGCTTTGATGGTACAGTCCTGATAGACTGATAAACTGTGGGAGGATGCACAGATGGGAAGAGCGACTAATGAGATGTTGACAGACGAGAAGTGGGCACATGACACAATGTCTCATATTATTCCATTTAAGTTTCTGTATCAGAATGAATATATTTCAAATAAACTATGTGTAATATATCCCCACATGTCAGGGAGGTGTGGTAGTTATAAGGCTGAAGTGGCTGATTTCATACCAATGTGATGGCACAGCCCTAAAATTAAGAGGTTTTGCAGGAATTTTGGGATGTTATTATTATTATTATTACAACAAACAAATGATGGACGGAATGCTGACAATGCAGACATTCTCCCCCAGTCAAGAGATCTGGGTTAAATCCATCGTTCTTTTGCCCACTACGCCACCCCAGTTTAGACATGGCCAAATGCAAATCAGTCTTGACCCTGTGCCTCATGGGAACAGTCCAGCCCGAACTGCCAAGCCATGTCTTCCCTGGACCGGAAACAAGCATCCTAGGACCGGTTTCTGGCTATCAGCCGTCATCAGCCAGGATAGCTTGACTCCAGTGGCGTAGTGAGCACGGGTCCCACGTCTGGGAATACCCATCCCACTTAACGCTTTTTGCCCTAAGTGGGATGGGTATTCCCAGACGTGGGACCCGTGCTCACTACGCCACTGGAGTCAAGCTATCCTGGCTGATGACGGCTGATAGCCAGAAACCGGTCCTAGGATGCTTGATTCCGGTCCAGGGAAGACATGGCTTGGCAGTTCGGGCTGGACTGTTCCCATGAGGCACAGGGTCAAGACTGATTTGCATATGGCCATGTCCAAACTGGGGTGGTGTAGTGGGCAAAAGAACGATGGATTTAACCCAGATCTCTTGACTGGGGGAGAATGTCTGCATTGTCAGCATTCCGTCCATCATTTGTTTGTTGTAACGCTTTTCGCCCTAAGTGGGATGGGTATTCCCAGACGTGGGACCCGTGCTCACTACGCCACTGGAGTCAAGCTATCCTGGCTGATGACGGCTGATAGCCAGAAACCGGTCCTAGGATGCTTGATTCCGGTCCAGGGAAGACATGGCTTGGCAGTTCGGGCTGGACTGCTCCCATGAGGCACAGGGTCAAGACTGATTTGCATATGGCCATGTCCAAACTGGGGTGGTGTAGTGGGCAAAAGAACGATGGATTTAACCCAGATCTCTTGACTGGGGAGAATGTCTGCATTGTCAGCATTCCGTCCATCATTTGTTTGTTGTAACGCTTTTTGCCCTAAGTGGGATGGGTATTCCCAGACGTGGGACCCGTGCTCACTACGCCACTGGAGTCAAGCTATCCTGGCTGATGACGGCTGATAGCCAGAAACCGGTCCTAGGATGCTTGATTCCGGTCCAGGGAAGACATGGCTTGGCAGTTCGGGCTGGACTGTTCCCATGAGGCACAGGGTCAAGACTGATTTGCATATGGCCATGTCCAAACTGGGGTGGTGTAGTGGGCAAAAGAACGATGGATTTAACCCAGATCTCTTGACTGGGGGAGAATGTCTGCATTGTCAGCATTCCGTCCATCATTTGTTTGTTGTAACGCTTTTCGCCCTAAGTGGGATGGGTATTCCCAGACGTGGGACCCGTGCTCACTACGCCACTGGAGTCAAGCTATCCTGGCTGATGACGGCTGATAGCCAGAAACCGGTCCTAGGATGCTTGATTCCGGTCCAGGGAAGACATGGCTTGGCAGTTCGGGCTGGACTGCTCCCATGAGGCACAGGGTCAAGACTGATTTGCATATGGCCATGTCCAAACTGGGGTGGTGTAGTGGGCAAAAGAACGATGGATTCAACCCAGATCTCTTGACTGGGGAGAATGTCTGCATTGTCAGCATTCAGTCCATCATTTGTTTGTTGTAACGCTTTTCGCCCTAAGTGGGATGGGTATTCCCAGACGTGGGACCCGTGCTCACTACGCCACTGGAGTCAAGCTATCCTGGCTGATGACGGCTGATAGCCAGAAACCGGTCCTAGGATGCTTGATTCCGGTCCAGGGAAGACATGGCTTGGCAGTTCGGGCTGGACTGCTCCCATGAGGCACAGGGTCAAGACTGATTTGCATATGGCCATGTCCAAACTGGGGTGGTGTAGTGGGCAAAAGAACGATGGATTCAACCCAGATCTCTTGACTGGGGGAGAATGTCTGCATTGTCAGCATTCCGTCCATCATTTGTTTGTTGTAACGCTTTTTGCCCTAAGTGGGATGGGTATTCCCAGACGTGGGACCCGTGCTCACTACGCCACTGGAGTCAAGCTATCCTGGCTGATGACGGCTGATAGCCAGAAACCGGTCCTAGGATGCTTGATTCCGGTCCAGGGATGGGGTGGTGTAGTGGGCAAAAGAACGATGGATTTAACCCAGATCTCTTGACTGGGGGAGAATGTATGCATTGTCAGCATTCCGTCCATCATTTGTTTGTTGTAACATTATTATTATTATTAGCACTTATAGAGCGCACAGCTACCTCCAACGGAGGTGTCCCGGCGCTAATTTTGGGATGTTATGCAACGGATCACTGTTGTCCGCCGTCAAAGAGAGCCACCGATAAGGATAGTAAATCTGACACAACCTCTTTCTAAGGCATGCAGGAAAAGTGTTACTGATCACCAAGTGAAGAATGGAAATTAATTGTTTTTCAGCTAAGATGCCAAAAATAAAGAAATGGCTATTGAACTTGGTAACGTATCGAATGGGAACACTAATATTTTTATTACTCTCCGCAAGTCACGAGAACTAGAGGCATGATATTTACTCCAGGACTTCTGTTGTTGGCTACTGATAATGGCTCAGATTGTTGCAAAAGTATTTAATATGATGAATGATGTGATAAAGTCAGAAACCTTGCCGTTTTCCCCAGGTACACATTGGGAGATAAAACCTGTTGATATATATTCGGGGGAAATGGGCGGTAAAACCCTGTACATGTGGATTTCGGTATGGAAATTCCCGACATCCGTCTTTTACGGCCCATAAAAAGAGCAAAATGTGTAACAGGTGCTATACATTAAATCTGTATACATTTCCAACCCCGAGGAATCGGTTTCTAGCAGTTGCCATAATTAGCACACTACCATCCAGGGCACTCGTAATCAGGGCCCTCGGTAAGGCAGATCAACTCAGTATTGTTCCTTGCAGAGAGTGAAGAAACCGTTACCAGCACCTCTCCTACAAGACGCCTAGTAGGGCAGGTGGCCCTACTAGGCGTCTTGTAGGACGAGTTACCTACCTTCGATAACGATGTATCTGGTAGAGGCACAGTCTAGACGCAGATTCCTTAACTTAGAATATCCGCAGGCGTCAGACTGGATCCGGAAAACTTTCCGCAGCAGCACCTCTGCGCGCCGGGGGGCGGCGCCACATGGCTACGCCCTGACATCGTCCACGGATGTGACATCAGCGGAGCCATATATACCCCGTCCGGCGCGCTGACATCAGTTTTCGTTGGAGAAACCTTTCCGTGCCACAACGAGGAGCCACCACCAAAAACTGTGAGATTGCAAAAAAAAGATGGAAAAGCAAAAGAATTCGAATGGTGAACAAAAGCACCACAAAGGACAGTGTCAGGCACTGTATATTTAAAGTAGTGAAGGGCAGAGCAGAACACCGCTCTGAGAAGCAACCCCGCAAAAGCGAAGACTAAACTTCTCCCGGAGGTAGAAGATGATTTGAAAAAGCATCATGGCAGACGACAGAAAGTCTGCAACTACAATACATAATTGTGAAGGACAACAAGTCCGGAGCACATGAGCAAGAACAATCTACCACAGGACGGCACCCGAAAGAGGCGTGGCATCCTTAGTAATAGACCTTTAGACATAGGCAGAGCCAATAGACTTGAAACCAATGGACTGCAGGGGAGGTAAGAGACCCCAAGGCGATTGAGAAGGGATTAGCGGAGGGTGGGGAAACATGAGTAGAACCAACACTGGATAACACAGCTCATAGGAATGCCAAAGGCACATGACACATGAGCATACCGCCCAATCACGAGAATGGGCGGAGTTGCGCAAGCAAAATTAGAATGAAGCATTCCTTGTAGGAGTGAAGTGAAAGTTGTCACCCCGCAGAAAGACCAGCCACCTGGAGGGAGGCGAATGCAGGAATCCCAACCTGAAAAGGTCCTCGCAGAATGGGGAGGACGAGCGGGCGTTAAGGAATCTGCGGCTAGACTGAGTCTCTACCAGATACATCGTTACCGAAGGTAAGTAACTCGTCCATCTGATAGAGAAATCTAGCTGCAGATTCCTTAACTTAGAATAGATACCAAAGCCATACCCATAGAGGAGGCGGGCCTGCGACTGAACCTCACCAAGTTCCCCGAGAGAACTTCGCCGTCAGCAAGCTGACAACACACAGTGGGGACTGCAAGCCAGAGCAGTCACATCCGCCCATGAAGCTCTGAAGAGTGGAAAATAATGGGAGGACAAGGCACCACAAGCCGTTACAGAACAGCTCGAAAACCCCTATATGTATACCGAGTTGAGAGAAAGAAAGCATAACTTAGAAATGTCTGTGCGGAAGTGAGAGTGCATGGCTTCGTAAGGAAGAGGACTTAGCCAAGGGTCCTATGGATCCGCAGGATCCGATGTGTGGACTGAGTAAAACCCAGAGAAATGTAACTGGTATGACAGAGGCAGTGCATACTGGTCCAGCATGCACCACAGTAGAAAAGGGCACTGACGAACCCGCACCGGCCAAGATACATGGGGCAGCATTGGCAGGATGCCAACCCCTGACCAGGAAGTGTCGGTAGTACCAGAAACACAAGACACTCCAGCACACAGCCGCTCCTTCACAAGACATGTGAGAGGGCGGACGGCAAGAAATATAAGTACCCAAAACAGGAATACAGTAAGAATGATAGACATGTGGAAGACAGGAACACACATGGCATTCCATGTGGATGAAAGAACCACACAAAGCATAGAAAACAAACTCCTGTATGATAGTGTGAGCAGCCCATAGGTGAAGGATGCATCAGCAGGTAGGCAACTGGTAAAAAGGGAAGGGGGGTATCTGGCAAGCTGGACACCCACAGAAGAGCTCGTAGAATGAGCAGACCAGGGCGAAGACCACGGACACCACACGAAGGAACGTTGCCTGCGCAACTCTGCTGTGTGAAGAGCACAGAGCAGAAATAGATTAAGAAAATATACGTGGAAAACCACGTTTTACCTGATCAATACTAGAGTACGTAAAAAGTACCAACAAGCATATGGAAGCAGAAGTGGACAGGCCCATGTCCAGAGACGCAAGCGACATCAGCTACCTGCCCAGGAGGAACCACGGTCTCCCGCTAGACGGATGAGGAGATGGAACCAGGCATGATAGTCTAAATAGGGAGGGCCAACCTAAGAGCCCAGGGACCCAAGAAATGAGTATCCTGAAGAGAACGCTCCCCTTGAGAGTGTTACAGCAGGAACCCAATGCCGAAGTGCAGAAAACACCTGCGCGGAAGCAACAGTGAATGGGAAGCCAGTCCCATATGGAAAGTGCCCAGAGAAGGAGGGCATAAGGCAGTCTACAGCAAGAACGTATGCAGCAAATCCGCCACCTTCAAAGACAAGCCCAGTAAGGGCAGAGTATAGAAGTGATAACGCAAACACCCTATAACAGTAGACATACCAGGGTGTAGTCCAAATGGGTGCCAGCACCAAAAATAAGTGCCGCCCAGCGGCTTTTACTCTGTGCAAAATGATGACAGTGCGTCTTCCGTGAAAAAACTGTTCCTAAACTGAACAGAACAAGGGCCCCAAGAGGCAGTGGTCGGCAAAAGAAAGCAGCCATCACTGACAAGAGGAGCTCTATGATGCTGAAAAAAGGGGAACCTTGCTAGGGCAGGCGAAGCATAGGCTGCATGGTACGGAACCCATACTGAGGCACAGAATATACTACAAGCAACTGGAGTCTACTGTAACCGAAAGTTCAATAGAGCGATACTAACGTTAATATCGCAGAACATCAGAGAAGAGGGACAGCCTGACCCAGAGAAGGATGCCTGTGAGGAAGACTCCATAGGAGCGTACTAAGGCTAAGGTAACCACCGAATAGCCAGCAAGTACCCCACATAGGGTAAATTTTAACCCCTGTGCGGGAAACCCTCTTGGGCAAAGTACACATTCAGAGGGCTGAAATGAAGACAGAACCAGCCGTCCGGCCATACTGAAGGCATACTGAAATGGCGGAACTGCCCACATTATCAGGGTACTAAGCATAGAACCCGGAACATCTGTGAAAACCAAAACAACAAGGCAACATCGCCTATGCAGAAGATAAGAATACTATAATGGCAGAAAGTTGATAGTTACGGTAGTCCCGACATGAGGTGGGACACAGCTGAATCTGCGTGGCTGTCGAAAAGATCCACGGCATTGAATGGTAGCTGTCTAAGAGCATCCCAAACATTGTCTGGAAACCGACCATCGCGCAGCCAGGCATGGTGGCGCAAAGCTACAGACCGAGCAAGAGCTCTACCATAGAGTCAATGGCATCAAGGGAAGACCTTAGGGAAAACTGCGCCATTCCCCTGCCATCATGAGGAAGACAATGTCATTCTGGCCGTTGTCCTTCAGGAAGAGAAGGCAGAAGGGTCTCAACCAAGTCCCATAGGGCAAAGGAAGCGTGCGCGAACACGCAAGACGTATTCAATGCGTGTATGCTCGCACTGGCAGAGGCAAAAAGCTGGCGACCACATGCATCCAACCACCTAGACTCCCTGGTGGGAGGTAACAACGGCAAAGCGGAAAAAGACTGCAAGTCAATAGCCGCCTGAACAACCAGACCCTGAGCCCTAGGGTGAAGGGACAGGCATAGTGGATCACCAGGGGCAGGACGGTGTCTGCGAGCAATGGCCCGATCAACAGGGTCACCAGTGGAGGGCCTCGCCCACGTGCCAAGCAGGATGTCAAATAAAGAACCCCCAAGGGGAAGCAAAGGCTCCACCTCAATAGGCTCCATGTGGAGAAGATCCAGTAAAGGATCCGAAGGCAAGGAAACAACCGGGGCTGAAAGCGAAGAATAGCTGCCGCCCTGTGAATAGCTCGTGCGCAGGCAGCACTAGCTTTAGTCGCCATTCTGGGAGGCGATATCAAACCGTCAGTAGGAGAGGTTTGGAGACTAACCCGCCCGCTAGACAGTAGAAGTGGAGGAGCCTGAGGCAGGTCTGAAGGCCACGCAACACTAGGTACCTGCACCATGGGGCACAGAGATGACCTCTTGCAAATGAGGAGGCATACGCGCCGGCACGTCAGCACAGGAAGCAGCGTAGGGCTGTGCGGTGACCAGGCGGATGGGCTGGACGGCCAGCTGGGATGGCCCTTTGGGCCGGGTCCCGTCGGCGTTGTGTCGACTCCGGAGCCGGAGTCGACGCCGCCTCCGACGTCGGTGCAGGAAGCCGCATATGGCTGTGCGGTGACTGGGTGGGTGGGCTGGATAGCCGACGGGGATGGCCCTCTGGGCCGCATCCCGTCAGCGTTGTGTCGACTCCGGAGCCAGAGTCGACGCACACAGCCGGAGCTGAGGACGAATCCGCCAGCGAGAATTCGACATGAGTGCCTTCCACCTCTTTGGGACCCGAAGGCGCACCCGGGAGAGGGGGTGACCCAAAGAAAGATTCGAAGGCCTTTGAATAAGCCTCCATTTGGGTCCTCGTCACTCCAACTCCCGGAAAGGGAGGGTATGTAGGAGACGACTGCCGGATGCCCGTGTCTGGCAAGGAGCGAGAGGAACGGGCCCCAGCGTCACGCGTACGGGCAGAAGATCCCCGCGACTTACGCTTGCGCTTACCCGCCTCAGAACGACGTCCGTGGGAATGACCTCGGGAACAGGCCTGATCCTGAGAGGGAGAACGCTGACGCGAAGATGCTGGACCGGACAGCCGTGCAGCCAGAAATTTCATACGAGGCTTTCTCAAGGACTTGGGCTTCATTTGTTGACAGGCGTCGCACTCTTTGGAGTTGTGGTGCACTCCCAGGCACCACATACAGACGGCGTGCGGGTCCGTGACAGACATCTGTCACACACAGGACTCACACGCCTTGAAGCCCGAAGGCATCGCACACTTTTCCGTGACACCGAAGGCATCGAAAAGGCCGAAACAAACAGGCCAAGGAACCGCTGGTTTTACAGGAACCGTGTTGGGACACGGAAAAGAAGAAAACGGACGTCAGTGCGCCGCGAGGGGCATATATGGCTCAGCTGACGTCACGTCGCGTTTTTGGACAACGTCAGGGCGGAGCCGTGCGGCACCGCTCCTCGGCGCGCAGAGGTGCTGCTGCGGAAAGTTTTCCGGATCAAGTCTGACGCCTGGGGATATTCTAAGATAATCTGCGGCTAGATGTCTCTATTCAGATTGATCGTTGCTTCACACCCAGTCCAGAAACAAGAAATAAATAAGCTCTAACTGGCACTCTTTGGGCACTGGAGAGATGTGATGGAATGGAGAGATGTGATGGAATGGAGAGATGTGATGGAATGAAGAGAAGAGATGTCCTGAGGGCACCCATTCATGGCCTAGATGATAGCTATGTAAAAACAGACAGGACCACATCCTCCTTCCCAGGTGGTGAACTCCCATCTATAATTCAGCAAAACTCTTTACCTATCCCAATAGTCTCGCTGTCGCTTGCAAAGGACATCCCTTTTCAGTGCTGCTGAACTCCTCTAATCGTTGTGATGGGTAAAGCAACTTCTCCAGAAATCTAGTGCAGCACATCCCTTCCCAGACAATTCTGCTGCTGACACACGGAAGTTTCAACAGAGAGCAAAAGTACTAACTCCTCTCACAGAATGTGCCTACAGAGTACCGTACATCTTTCGATTCCTTCAGTATCCAATGCTGGAGGCTGAATTCGTGGGTGGAAATGTGCGAGAGGCTCCCTGCCCTAAGTGGCAGAAGCATGGGAGTCCCTGAACACCAATTTGTGTATTTTATATGAAGTAATCAAATGTTTCAACTTTTCTGACTCTGTAAATATTGTTCTCAACACTGAATTACATACACTATAGTTTTCAGTGTCTTTTCATATAATCGTCACGTTGTCCACATTTCTGCAGGTTTAATTATTTTTTAATAAGCTCACGTAAGAAGACGTTGTAGTTTAAAGTAAACATATTTTATCTGCTAGTCTGCATGTTTCAGACATTTTTTAAAGATTCCAGAAGAGGCATCAAAAACTGGGTACATCACTTAAAATGTGGCCTTTGGAACTGAACACACTTCCCAGAGGTGTCCCCTGAGCGGTGTATTAGACACTCAACATTGTTTTTTTTTTTTTTTTTTTTTAAACAATTTTTATTAGTTTTTCCCAACGTAGAACAACATGAAGTCCACATTGCATTCAGTATTCCTGTGAAGGATAACCAGGCCAGTGGGAACAATATCAAAGACAATAAGCTCGCAACAAAACCAGTCTAAACCCCCCACCCCACTCCCTCTCTACCCCCAAGACACTCAACATTGTTACTGTTGATTAGCAAGGGCATAGCTCGCAATCTGCCATTAGTATAGCACCGAGACACCATTCGGTAGTCTGGTGTATGGCTTTCTAAACAGCAGTGCTGAACTGAAAGCATCTCTCCCAAGGTAGCCTCCAGAACTGAGCGGCATATGTCAAAGGTGTCCTCCAGAACTTCCAGCATTTTCGCTAGAGATGGTCCACTATGAATTCACAACACACCAGGGATGGATTCCCTAACTGGACACAACGGGCCAGAGGGCACATTCAGAACTGAACACAATTCTCAAGATGTGACTTTCAGAGCTGGGCACATTGCTTCACATCAAGACTCTAGAAATAGATACAGCCCACTAAATGTGGCATGCAGAACAATTCTCTTCCTGTCCCAGCAGATTTTCGTATTGTTATCTGCTGACCGGTGCCGAAATCCTTGTGTGTGAGGGAAACCTGCACTGCTGCAATCTATGATGTTTCATTACCGGTAGAGTGATGATTTCAGAAAAAATTACAAAACAAAAGACCGATCTACTGTCTTTGTGAATAATGTAAGCAACTTTGGCAATGAATGCAAAAGTAAGAGGATGTAGAAAAGAGCATGTTAAGGATAAAAATTACGCTGTCAGAATAATTACGAATTTATGGCGAAATGTATGGCGGGCGGGATTCATTGTGTTCTTTCACCAGAAGTGTTTTTTGTCTGAAACAAAAATCTCAAAAACAAGTCTGGAGTGGGAACCCGTGCACCAGGCACCTGTCGCCTTTAGTGGATGAAGTCAGGAAAGTTGGATGTCATTATAATAATGCACGTTCAACGCACATATTTGCCTCGGGTCGTTGCTTTGAATTGTACAAAAAAGACCTTTTAATGTAATAGGTACTTACGTCTAAGCTTTTTCGGTGTTTATTCATTGGGCTGTAATGCCGAATCAATTTAAAAGAGTGTGTCATCTAATTTGAGTTGAATTTCTAGGTGGGATAAGCAAACAGTATCTGCTTTGGGTTAGGAAGAGCCATCTGTTCAAACAGCTATCTGCATATACAAACTGGGTTTATTTGACTTGGCATTCAAACGCAGTTGCAACCAGTTTTACTCGTTAAGCTTTGGCATCTGGCATTTCATTTAGAGAAAGTCGGATGACTGCAAATTCACGCATATGCATCTTTCTGCTATTCTCAAAGCCTCATTTTTGGTTGCTACAAGAAGCTTCGCGTTTCATGTACGTTAGCAGCGTCAGCGCAGCCATGGCGTCACTTCCTGCTGGACTAACGCTGTAGAGATCTCGGCACACGAAGTAGGTATGAGGCGAGTTGGCTAATCAAAGTACAGCCGACTGAGGAGCAAACAAGTAATAATGGTACATTCGTTTCAGAGATCACACGGATGGCTCGATTAGGTGACCAGCAGTCAGTAATTTCCATTGTTAGAGGCTGAAACTAAGGCTACTCGTTTTGCGCATACAACGACCGTAAGGGAGCTTTGTAAAAAGGTGCAGCAGAAATAAAAGAATGCATTATATTGCTGCACACGCACTTGCAGATTGCAAATGCCTCTGAACAGCTCCATCTTGGAGCAGTGAACACGTTCATATGATCGTACTCGTACAGAGTTTAAAACTGCTCAACATAAGGAATGTACCACAGAGACTTGAAAAAGAAGCATTATCTTTTCACTGGCACATCAGTGGGTGTGAGTATTGAGAGTATGTATGTGAGTGCATTATGTCTTATCCATAGATCTGTTTTTTATGGAGTTATGACAAAGGCAGTAGGCATAGCTTATGTACTGTGAAAATTGTTTGTTAAAGCCTTTAGGACTTTACAAGTAGATTGTTATCACAGTGTGTTACGGACAGTAGACCAGTATTTTGTTACATGTAATCTCAGATTACCATAGCAGGAAAGGGTTTTGGTGTTGGCCATGCACTATGGCAAAACCTTGAGGCAGACTGTATTTTTCCACATATTTGTAATTTTACAGCTGTAGGGATGATGGTTGCCAGTTTATGTGCACTTGAATATGCAGTGTGTTGGACACTGTGTCAAGCCATTTTAAAAGCTATGGGTAGGGACACTGAAATTATGGGATTTTGCTAAGGGCCGGACTGGGAACCACAACCGGCCCTGGCCAAGTGCTCGGCCGGCCCCCTCGGGTGCTGCCGAGCTCTGTGCCATGGCCGGTTTTCGGCCGATTTTGTTACAGGACCGATTTGTAAATGTTGTAGACTTGTAAATGCTGCAAGAACGGCCCTGTAACAAAAACGGCCCCCAGGGGCCAAAACCGGCCCCCACACTTGCGGCGCACCGGGGGATTGCCCGGTGCCCGCTACAGCCAGTCCGGCCCTGATTTTGCTGCTGCGGTGTCTTCCGCGTAATTATAGAACTGCCATCATCTGCTACCAAATCTGCACATTTTAACAAAAAAAAAAGTTTCTGGCACCAATGGTTCAAAAAGTACTAAAAACACAGCGAAACATGCTGCCATGCGGTGGATGGCCCTTTGAAAAGATTGACTGGTCACCTTACCGGTGCTTGTTGCAATATTCAATGTCAAACTCATACTACTGGTACGTAAACTTTGACAGAATTGTATTAACATGTAAAAATGACAAAATAATGAGGTAATACTATGACAAAATGTGCTGCGCTACCCACACAATGAAGCTTTTCTTGCCACATAATTTAGTCAGACATGCCGCATAATTTGCCCCCCCCTTTCTCACTGCACAATACCAGTGGCCCTGGCTATATGCATTATCCATTCATTGGAAAAAAAAAATCTTGCCAGATTCAGCAGGTTTGATCGGTTTATTAGAAAAAGTTATGACAAAGCCAGTAGGCTTGACTTACTGAGAAAAGTAAGTATTAAACACAATAGTTTAAGGAAGGATTTTATGGCGATGGGCTAAAACCTCCATGCAGTTGCATGTTGTTACATGAACTCTCACAGACTGCCACAGGAGGCAAGAATTTTGGTGTTGGTAACTAACCAGAACAAAACAAGGGTATAGAGGGTGTGCACTATGATAATTCTCATTAGACTCTCCTAGGAAGAGTTTTATATTGTTTTAACAAATGTCATTTTGTAAATATTTGTTTCTTTATCACTGTATACTTGATGGTTGCCTTGTGGAAAAGTTTATGCCCAACAAAGAAGATCTGAGTTGGTTATTGTGACAAACTAATGAAAAAAGTTATAAATTGTTTCTTATGAACAGATTCAGCAGAAGTAGTAGGCCTAGCATATTTTCTGTGAGCATAAGCCCAAGTTATTAGGCATTGAGGGTCATTTACACTCTGCCCCCACCCTGTGTGTGAATAATGGCATTTCCTGATCACGTGTAAATGTACCTGAAAATTAATACGCTTCAGTGTCAAAGCTGGTTGATAGTCCATTGGTTTTAATTTTTCTCCTTTTATAATTCTTCATTACTCCTCTTTTTATTTAAACTTTTCTTAAGGAGATACGAAGATACTTAAGCTCCACAGGCAGTGCTAATGATTTCCCTTGCATACCACTCACTTCATCTGAAGTGCGCTGCATCCCACATAACCACTTCCCTTAAACCAGGCGACCATTATGCAAGGCTATTTTCTGTAGTATATCATTGTTTTACCATTCCAAGATGGCTAAAATATTGTTTCTAAACGTGGGGGGCATGATGGAACTTTAAAACAAAGATAGATTATGTACAATACCTCCACAAAATGGACATGTACTGCTATGTTTCGTTTAGGTATTACTAACATATGCCCGCCGTTTTTAAATGGCATGTTTTCTTTTTTTCTCCTTGCATTCATTTAATTTATCTAGCATATGTTATTGCATTTGTGCATGTTTTATTGTGGTAGGGTCAGAGGGTGACTGCAAGAAAGAGTCAATGGATGGTTGAATTTAGCTCAAAGATGAGTGACAGAGTGAATGTATAATGACTTGTTGAGGGCTTAAACTCACCAATGACAGAAGGCACATTTACAAGCCAACCCTATTGGCATTGGCAATGCTTGTTGTCAAATAGATTCAATGAAATACACATACTTTTTGTTGTGCTTTATACTGTCCAGTGGGTTCACAATACCACTCCTAAAAATACAGTTAACATCACAATTGACCAGCACCGTTATTTTGATCCCTCGTGTCCTCGAGGACTTGGTGTTTGATCTCTCAGGTTGGGGTGTTTTTTATTCAATCTTTAGGACAGTTTTTGTAATGGACTGCAGGCAGCTATTAAAGGAATTGACAGAAGGGCACCACCAGGAGTGGAGCCTGTGGCTTAATTTGACTGAACACAGGAAACCTCACAGACCCGAGCATGGAAAGGATTGACAGATTGATAGCTCTTTCTCAATTCCGTGGGTGGTGGTGCATGGCCGTTCTTAGTTGGTAGAGCGATTTGTCTGGTTAATTCCAATTACGAACGAGACTCCTCCATGCTAACTAGTTACGAAACCCCCAACGGTCAACGTCCAACTTCTTAGAGGGACAAGTGGTCTACAGCCACACAAGATCACGTAATAACAGGTCAGTGATGCCCTTAGAGGTCCGGGGATGTCTGGGGCTGCATGTGCGCTACACTGAATGGATCAGCTTGTATCTACCCTTCGCCAATAGGTGCGAGTAAACCATTGAACCACGATCGTGATAGGGATTGCAATTATTTCCCATGAACAAGGAATTCCCAGTAAGTGCGGGTCATAAGCTCACGTTGATTAAGTCTCTGCCCTTTGTACACACCGCCTGTCGCTACTACCGATTGGATGGTTTAGTGAGGTCCTCGGATCAGCCCTGCCGGGTCAGCAATGGACCTGGCAGAGCATCGAGAAGACAGTCAAACTTGACTATCTAGAGGAAGTAAAAGTCGGTACAAGGTTTCCGTAGGTGAACCTGAGGCAGGATCATTAACGGCAGAGTGGCCCGAGCGATGGACGGCGCCAGCCCGAAACCCTCAGCTGCCTCCTGGGTGGAATACGCACACACCGTCGGCACAGGGCCCAGCCCTGCCCTTGCGCGCCCTGGCTACCGCACAGGGGGCTTGGGTGAGGAAGGTCCTTGGCGGTCTCCTCCAACAGGGGAGGACCCGACCGACTAAAGTGCGAGGGACAGGGGGGGGGGGCCCGGCCTCAGTCCCTTCAGGAGGGGCACAGCGCTAGGCCCTCCTGAGACAGAACCCACACTCACGCAGCATGACCCACATTGGGGGAAACCGAATGGCAGTGCCTCCCCAGGCTGAGTCCACCCCCCCACCCACAAAGCCCTGCCGCCCCGGACCCTCCCGCGCCCGATGCCTGGCCCGACCGGGCTTCGGGCGACTGAGGAGTAGCCCTTCTCATGCGGCTTGGAAGAGAAGGAGCCGGGGCCTGCAAAGGGACCCCGGCTCCTCTCGATAGGAGACGCGCAGGACGGAGAGCCACCCGGCTCTACCCTTCTGTCGCCTCCAACCTGGGCAAGTGGGGGCGGGCTACCCACCAGCCCACCGGCACGGCTCAGGCTGCTGCCTGAGCTGGGGACTCTCAACATCCCAGGGGTCTAGCCTAGTGGCAGACTGCTGACGTGCAGGTGGGGCGACCCTCCCTTGTTGCCAGGTACCCAGTTTGTCCCAGTCCCGTGTGGCCGGGCTGAGGGTTTGAAGACTCGCAGCGGTCGCTCCTGGCCATTCCGAAGGCAGGGGGCTCGGTTATGAGTGTGAGGGTGCCCCTGCATGAGCAGGAGACCCCTACAATCCATATAGTCTATTCTCCTGGGTTGTAAGTGCATCAGCAATTATGATACTTAGAGTGGCCATGGGTCATTACGCGATGGCTAACTCTAAACTGGCTGTAACAAACCCTGTCGTGTTTGGTATCAAACATGTTGGAATTATACTCCAACACCGTAAACAGTGTTGTTATGGGGTATGAATCATATCCCAACATCATAAATGGTGTTGGAGGTATGATTCCATGCATTGTAAAGCTCCTCCGGGAGGCCTTTAGTGCTCCCGGTAACAGTCTTCTAGACCCAGACAGCAAACTATGGCTGCTGCCGACCAGAGACATGATTCTACCCTCCTGCTGCTGAGCCAAGCTCGAGCAGGGGAAGACAGGACAATAGGTTTCCTATCACAGGGAGGTGTAACCACCTCACAGATAGGACTTAGTGTATTGGGCCAGGGTGGGGTCGCTTGCCAGCGCCACTAGACTGCTTTGAAGGGCACATTTGGTGCCCTCCTTGCATACTCAAGTTGGAACCAGTTCAGGGAGCTGTTGGCTCCTGTTCTGGTGCGAAACTGGACAAAGGACATGGGAGTATACTCCCGAATGTCCAGCCCCTGCAGTGGGAGGGACCCCAGGATCGTCCCAACCCTTACCTCAGGGTTAAGGGCTTATGGGTGGTTCCTTTGATTCTTTGTGGGACAAGATTCAGATCCGAAACCACTTCATCTTCAACTGTCTGGGCATTTTGAACGTCGTTGGACTTCGCTTTGGGAAGACTCCTGCTGCTCCTGGTCTCGACGTCCTACCAGTCTTCTGTGTCATCTGTGCTCCATACAAGTTCTTCACAAGGCCTGTGGACATCCCAAACACCCGAAGGAATCTCCCTTGAAGTGAAGGAGTCACTTCCTGCATCTGCAGGCACCACAACAAAGCTGACTCTCTTCACCAGAGATCTTCAGGCTCCAAGAAGCTCCAGTCTCAAACATCTCTTGCTACCAAGATCTTTGCCTGTACCGCATCTCTGCACCGAGGGCCTTCATTCTTTGGTGAGCTGCTCAAGGTCCTCTTCCCCTTCGGCCCGTGGTTCCTCTTGAGGGTCCAGTGTGCTCCCCTGCTTGCCCGGGCCTGCTCTGACTTACCTGTTCGTGGTGAGTCACTTGGACCTTGCTGGTCCTGATGGTGCACTTTTTTTTTTTGTTTAAATTTCTTTATTGATTTTACCCGATGCTGCACTTTTTTTGCATACTCCATTAGTTGCCGTTGCCAAGGCTTGTTGGGGCTCCCGACCCCCTGGCTCTTGAAACCTGATGCGGGACAGCTTGTGAACAGCTCCTAGCCTATCGCAGAGTCGCCTGGTCTGCACAGCTCCAAGGGCACCGCCAACTCTCCTGCATCTGTGATATCGGTGGGCATTTGTCTCCCATGCCTGCTGGTAACTCCTGAGTGGCATAGACTCTGTCCCTTCTGCTTGCAGGTACCTCCCGTCTTAAATCCACCTTTGGGTTCCACCGGACTCTTTCACCTTCTTCGCCAGCGGCATCTTCACTGAAGTCTATGTCAGTTTCCGTCACTTCGCACCTATGCACCCGGCTTCTCTGGTATAAGTATCCTGGTTTCCGGAGTATCCATGGGTGGAGTGACTATCCAACCTTCCGTCTTCCACAAGGTTTCTTCAGGGTCCTCTGGGAAGGGTCCTTCTTCTTAAAAACTACAACTGCGACGTACCCATTGACTTGTATTGAGCACTCAGTCGTGTTCCTACTTTGCACACGGCTTCCGTGGGGTTCCTGGGTACTTACCATGGGTGGTTCCTTGGGTCCTCGGCTCTTCTACGTCTTCTGGGTCCAGCCTCGATATAGGTCGTGGTTCACATTCCACTTTCATAGTATATGGTTTTGTCTCCCCCTGGAGACTACTGTGTATTCGTGCTACTTATGTGTTCTATTACTAAAGTGTAGTGTGTATTTTGATTGCAGGGCTCAAAAAATCCACCCGCCCCCTCCCATTGTCGAGCAAGATTTATTCAGGACCAGCAATGTTTTGAGACTACTCGCCCTTTCTAGCAGGTTGAAAATCCTCTAACTTTGGTTACAGAACAAAAAGCAAATTTTAGTAAGACAAACTGACTTTTGACCTCTGTCTCTAAAAGCAGAGCAAATGTGTCAGAATAACAAGATTTAAAGGCATCTTTATTGCTCACAAAGTGTAAGAGCAATAAAAATGCCTTTAAATCTTGTTATCTTGTCACATTTGCTAGCTTTCAGAGACAGAAGTCAAAAGTCAGTTTGTCTTTCTACATTAATTTTTCTTTTTGCAACTTAAGTTAGAGGATTTTGTAAAGTGAACTATGTGCCAATTAAACTGTGCAAAACATGTTAAATGAAAGGCTGTAAGATGTCACACAACACCAAAATAGCTAAGTGAACTGTTCAAACCTTTCAAATATATTTCACTAGTATGAAGACCCATTTTCATAATTCTGTGGTGAACAATTTTTTATAGGATCAAAACAGATTAGAACACTTTACTTGGTGATGTGCAAATTTTAATTATTTTTGCTGAAACCCAATTCCAAACATTGTTTATGCACTATTGTCAGTAAAACTACATGTTAGTGGGAACGTTTTGTGGCCATTTCAATGGAAAATATACTCTATGTAAATGACAGTGCCCTACCACATCATGCTTTGGTAATATACTTATGAAAAGTGAGTTTTTAAACATGAACTGGGAATTATTACTGCTCCTGCCCGATGACAATGCTATTAGTGAACAAAGAGGCAAGCAAGGGATCATGTGTACCCTATATATGGACTCCATTTGTGTTATACAAGGAGGAAGCAATTAGTCTAGTAAATAAAGAGTTTTTCTGTACAGCAAAAATAGTGAACTTGCATTTTTGAAGGTGCTCTCTTATGTGGTAATGAAGAAAAAGGTGGCTTCATAAGACAAAATATTTGCCGAGGATCACACAATTTGAGACCAGTTCATGGGTCAAGTACATTGCAGTTAGGTCGAGTAGCCTAATAAAGTTACTAGACCTCCAGGTCTAGTAACATTTTTATGATTTTTCGAGCCCTGGATTGTATTTCCGGGTAATATTTATAATAAATACATATTTTTTTAACTACACTGTGTGGTTCTTTTTCAATTAACCTACACTATATGATTATTACTGGTAAAACAAGCTGCTTTACACACCTTTTGGACTAAGCCTGAAGGCTGCTGATCAAAGCTACCACTTAGAGAGCTCTCTAAGATTGTCTAAGACCACTAAAATCACCATAAGGGTTGTCTGGATTAGTGCAGGGTGCTACACTTACATAAGTGAGCACCATAAACTAAGCCAGCCTCCTACAGCGACCTGCTGAATTTAAGCATATTACTAAGTGAAGAGGGAAAAGCCCAGCGCCGAATCCCCGGCGGGCGCGGGTATTGTGGCATACATAAGACCGACTTCCCGGTGTCACTCTGGGGGCCCAAGTCCTTCTGATCAAGGATCACGCTCGTGGACTTGTTAGGTCATTAGCGGCCCCCAGTGAAACGGTATCTGGTCTTCTCGGCGTCGGGTTGCTTGGGAATGCAGCCCAAAATGGGGGGTAAACTCTATCTAAGGCTAAATATGGGTACAAGACCGATAGCCAACAAATAACGTAAGGAAAATTTGAAAAGAACTTTAAAGAGGGAGTTCAAGAGGGCATGAAACCGTTGAGAGGTAAACGGGTGGGGTTCGTGCAGTCCGCCCAGAGGATTCAATATGGCGGGAAGGTCGGTGGCCCAGGAGGGCAGATCCACTCTGCGGGACCGCCACCCAAGTGCACCTGGCCCCCGCAGGGCGCATTTCGTTTGCAGCGGTGCGCCACAACCGGCTCAGGGTCGGTGGGGAAGGCATCGGGGTGGCAGGCTGCCGTCCGCTCTGGCGGAGGGTGATACAGACCCCCTGGCAGCAGCTTTGCTGTGTCTGTGGGGCAGAGGGAGATTAGACCGCTTCTGCGCCCTTTCCCGGCACCCACTCCCTGCCACCCCTCGGGCAGGAAAGGGGGGAACGTGGCCCCCTGCTCCCAGCGCGACTGTCGACTGGGGCAGACTGTGCTCAATAGAACAAAGAGTAAGAGAAAAATCTGACTATAGAAATAAAGCCTAAGTAAGAAAACTAGTTGCATTGTACAGGCCATGGCTGCACATGTAAGAGCTGTATTTGAGCTAATGAAAAACATATCGTGCTGTACTCAGCATAAAATACAAATTCAAAAGTTGCTTTATTTCGATAACCAATATCTTAAAAGCATTTCCAAACTTACATCCTTCAATTTATATAAGCCATATAAATGTTAAAAAGAAACATCAATTAAAAAATATAGAATCCAATAAAACATTAAGTTCATCAATTTCTAATTGCCCTAAAAGTTAGAAAGTGTGATTGTAGCAAGAATAATCTTGGGTCGACGTTTTATAAAAGTTCATTACAAGCCCTTCATCACATAAAAACCTTTTTTTTTCCCCCTTTAGATTATTCTTAGTCTACTAACAGGTAATAAAGTGGCAGTGCAATATATCATGTGCAAACCATAGAGCTAAAAATATAGAAACATAATTCATTAAAAATCTCCACGCAAAAATGTAAACCTTACAATCCAAGCACAACCAAGATACTTGGCTACACCACAAGGAAAGAGAGTCCGCACATCAGCCTTTAGAATACGTAGAGCAGTGCGATATTCGCGCGTATTCAACTCTCTGCAAATGGGTTTAAGCCATCTCGTTGTTGCGCTTTTATGAGCAGGGCAGGCAAACATGAAATGGGCTATGCTCTCTATCGGTGTTTTGCAACAGGGGCACCCTAAAGGTGTCTGATGTGGGATGCTCCATTTCGCAGTTAACTCTCTAACCGGCAGTGAGCCTACCCTAAACTGTATATAAAGTGCTCTATCTCGAGGTGTTTGGATAAAATCTAGGTAAGGTTCTAAAAATGTGTGTTGCTTATGGAGAAAAAACTCTTCCGTCAGCCTTCCTGCTCTTAAGTTGCTAAGCTCTTGGGCGTTGACCCATGCCCAATAGCGTCTTTTGAGGTCGGCCTTACTAGGAGGGGTTTGCGTGTCCCATGCTTCCATGAGGCCTAGTGCAACAAGAGATTTTTTGAGATTGAGCACCCAACTAATTCTTTGGTTAACATCTAGAGCCATGACTTCTGTAAGCGCGGCATAATTCAGGGGTTCGACATAAGCGGGCCCAGAATAACAGGGGTCGTAGCCTAGCTACATCTTTAAAAGAATGCCTACCCATGTATTTTAACAGCGGTTTCAATGGCACACTTCAAGGAAGCATCACGAAATCTCTTAGAAATTTATGTTCAGACCTGCAAATGCTTTCAGTATTCTCAAAACCCCACAGTTCAGCTCCATATAGGGCTGAACTGACTGCTTTTGCTGCATAAATTGTAAGGGCAGGAGCCACAGGTCTGCTCTGTGAGGAACGATGTTCTTTAGTTAGTATGCCTGTGACACGTTTGTGGTTTAGAAGCATTTTATCAATGTGATGCCAGCATGAAATACAGATTATTTAAGATAAGCTAGCAGGAAAGGTGAATTGATGTAATGCAACAAAGGATCAATGCTAAAACACGGAGCCTTGAGGCCTAAACTAGGATCTGCTCATTGTCCATGAATGGAGTGGAGGAGCATGTAGTGTCGGGGTTGTGATGCAGAACATGGACGTCCGGAAACACATCTCCCAGAGAGTGGAGCTAATACTTAGAGGGTGCAGTGTACTCAATTTTTGGTTGTGGCGGAAAGCTATGGATTCCTGGGTAGAGGGAGATTGGGCGAATAGAGAAAATTGAAACCCAACATGCCACCGAGCCTCCGCCAGGCCCAGCAAGTGGTGGACAAGGTCTGGATGTCGTTGGGGGTCCATTCGGATGCCCAGTGGTAGGAGTGCATAAAGAGGCGTAGGATCAGCCAGGGCGCGCTCTAATTTGGAGTAGGGTAGACGAGTGTCCAGATGGAACCAGTGGTATGCAAAATGTGCCTGAGCTACAAGGAAGTATATTGGAAGTAGGGGACCGTGAAACCACCATGGTTGTATGGAAGAGTGAGGGTGCTCCAGGCGACACGTGAGGTCTGCCTGCCAAAACCAGTTTCAAGAGAAGGATTCGAAGAGTAGCAAAAAAGGTGCCGGTCAAGGGTATAGGAATATTAACAAATAGATAAAGGAACCGCAGAAGGACTACCATTTTTATCGGGGCTATGCGGCGGCCATCGGTAGGGGAAGTTGTATCCAGCAGTCAATTTGAGCAGTGAGTCTTTTGATAGCTGGGCCATAATTCTGCCAGATGACCTGGTTCTTGGTCCTGTGTAAAATCACCCCAAGGCTCTTGGTAGTGACAGCGGACCATTGAAAAGGGTAAGCGCAGGTTGTTGGCGTGGTGACTTTGGTAAGGTGGAACACCTCGGATTTAGACCAGTTAATGGCGAGGCCGGAAATTTCACCAAAGTGGGTCACCTCTGGGACAATAGGAGCTAAGTTAGAGGAAGGGTGTCAGACGAACAGGAGAATATTGTCTGCGTCTTGGACATAAGGGGTTGCCCCGCGGTAAATTGCAAATCGCGGTGCATATGGTGCTCCTGGAGGTGACGCACCAGGGGGTCCACAGCTATGATAAATAGCAGGGGCGAAAGTGGGCAACCCTGCCTGGTGCCCTGGGAGATGCTGAAGGAGTCCGTAAGGGATCCATTAACACGAATGCGTGCTGTCAGTTTACAGTATAATAAAGAGACAAGGGAGGTAAATCGTTCAGGGATTCAGAGCTTCCACGGGGTGTCTAGGAGGAAAGGCCACTTCAGGGAGTCGAAGGACTACTCCGCGTCTTGTAAGGCGACTACCCTCGGGATGTCAGGGGATATGCGATTCAAAACTGATTAGACGGTGCTAAATTTAAAGAGGTGGAACGGTGTGGCATAAGTCCTGTCTGCACCGGCGACAGTATTGTTTCCAGCATTAAGGACAGGCGGTTAGCCAGATCCCTGGCCAAGATTTTGTTGTCGAAATTGATGAAGGAGAGAGGTCTGTATGAGGCACAGTGTTTAGGGTTCTTTCCGAGGTTTCAGTAAGAGGGAGATTACTACCTCTAGCATGGAAGGTGGTAAGACACCGATGGGGAGGCCTCAGCATATACTTCAAGCAAATGGGGAACCAGTATCGCTATATATGCCTTGTAAAAGGTACTCCACAGGTCCTCCAACCCAGGGGCATTTGAGCCGTCAAGGGAGTCAATTGCTTGTGATATCTCCTCCGCCAAAAATGGTTAATTGAGGAACTGAGATTGACCGTCAGACAGCCAAACTATAGCTATTTCCTCTAAGTAATTCCAACGAGTTGCAGACTCAAAGGTGAGTCGAGATGTATAAAGTGTTTCAAAGTAAGAGGTTACCTCAGTGAGAATGGCCGTTGGGAGAGGTAATGAGGGTGCCATCATCCAGATCCAAGGCCGCAACATAGCCGGAGTTCGGTAGGGGGGCTCAGGTGGCTGGCAAGCGTACGAACAGGGCGCTCACCTTCGCCATATCTGCGAGCCAGAGCATGCTTACCCAGTAGTGCCACTTCTAAATTTGCCAGTTTGCGGAACTCCTCCAACAAGAGGGGGCACTCATGGAGTGTGGTAGAGGTAGACAAGGGGATGCTCCTCTCGTCGATATGTTGGAGTGCGGACTCCACACAGGACAAGTTATTGCGGATGTCGCGGAGCACCGCTGTCTGTTTGGAGATGCACTAGTCGTTTAACTGAGTAACAGCCTAAATACAGTCTGTTTTAGGAATTTGTACTATATGCTTGAATTGAATGTTTATATATAGTTGTTGCACATAGAACTTTGTCTTTAATTATTTTCACATTATTAATTCCCTTTTTTTGTTAATATACTTGGTCCTGTCATATCATTGGCTTTTTCTTCTTTTTCCTTTTTCCTCTGTACACAATAATTCATAATTCTATTCTTTGTTGTTATATACTTCATATATAATTTCCTTTCTCACTTGCATACACCCTCTTTTTTGCCATAATTGTCATAGATGTATATATATATTTTTTATGATTGAATTTGTGCTTAACGGGTCCGTCAATCTATCTATAGCTTAATACTTTCTCATGTCTAACTAAGTTGGGCTTACTTTTGTATTTAGTATACCTCCCAGTTTCGTGATTATCACCATGTCTAATCTGAAAACCTTTGGTTTTTCAGATGATGACTTTGTATCTATGGTTGGAGCTAGTTTGAATTTTGATAATAGACCAACGGCTAATTCAGATCAAAATGAAGATCTCCATAAATTGCTAGCCTTACGTAAGAAAACCAAAAGAATAGAACTTCATGGCCAATTTATGCTAGAGTACCTAAGGGCCGGAATTATCCCACAGGGATTACAGATTAAGAATATTCCTGGTCTGTTCGTTCACATTAAGGAGTTTCTAGAAAAATGGTCCCTCATAGCCAATCGTTGTTCGAGGGACCTAATGATGCTTATAGTTGAAACCGCAAAAGAGATACTTACACAGTTATTGAATGAAATCTCTGAGCTAGAGAACAAAATAAAATCCTCTACGGCCATCGAAGATGCCAAAAAGAAACTTGAAGAATTGGGTAGTGAACTAAGCTCATATAACGAATATCTTCTGAAACGTAAAACCGACAAACAGATACTTTAATAAGGAACACATCTATCCTTACCTTGCAGACGGCTATTACTCTCAAACTGACCTCACAGGCTCAGATCTTCAATTTCATCAACAACCATATAAATCGTCCAACAAGAAAATCACCACTTTCTCTGACACATCAGATTCTGACAACGAGGGAACTTTCTCTATATCTGAGAACAGAGGAAATAGGTATACTCCACGCTCTAACCAAGGTTATCGTTCTCCTTTTTTAGGGAGACGATACCAGAACAGAGGCAATTGGCGACCCCGATACCAGCAACAATATCAATCACACTATCAACCTCAACAACAGTATCAACCCCATGTGCAATATCAGACTTCACTTCGGGGCCATCAACCAGTAAATCAGAAACAATATCTAGAAACCCGGAATGCTCGGTATTGGAGGCAATGAATAACATTCCCATTTTTAATTTAAGTACATCTAGCCTCAGCCAGGCATCATTTTCTCTCCTATCTAAAGGACTGTCTTTCGTACCTCATTCAGGCCTTAATAAGTTTGAGCTGTTCAATGACCTCAATGCTTTTTTCCGAAAGATCCGGTTAAAATTCTTTTTCTCAAATATAGAAAAAATGGCTTCCGACACAAATCGCTCTGGTTTAGCGCCTAAATCTGTGTTCACTCCGAATCCAGAACAAATTGCACCAGAGGTTAGGATCTTTGAGAAAGTGGTATTTGACAAACTTACCATCGCTACCAAATATGTCCCAAAAACTCCCTGTAATTTGACGACTGAGGAATATGAAAGTTTGAACAAACTTAAAAATTCCCCTGAAATCACCATAAAAATGTGTGATAAAGGGGGTGGTATAGCAATATTGGACACTGTCCAATATATAAGTAAAATTGATACTATGCTGATGGATAGTAGGTTCTATACTAAAATATCTCGGAACCCTACTCAAAAGATCAAGCAAAAAATCTATAGGCTGACCGCTAATGCATTACACAATGGTTTCATTTGCGAAAAAGAATTTAACTACATGAACTTACACAACCCTAGACTGGCTAGCCTATATGGTACCCCCAAAGTACATAAGGACGAAATTGACCCACCTTTTCACCCGATTGTTACCATTATCGGGTCCATTACTGAGCCAATTTCCAAATATTTGGACTCCATGCTACGTCCCTCCATTCATGCTATTCCTGGCTATGTCCAAGACACGCGACATATAATCAATCTGATGGAAGGTACTGCCTTCAACTCTAGGAGACAATGGCTTGTCACCCTTGATGTTGAAAGTCTGTACTCCAATATACCAGGTGAAGGAGCAATTACAGCTGTAAAGTGGTTCATTGAACTTTATGACATTGAGTGTAATACGAATTTTATCATCGACTGCCTTAAAATCATTCTCGATGAAAATATCTTTGAATTTCGCGGTGAGCTCTTTAAGCAAACAAAAGGAGTTAGTATGGGCGCTTCTTGCGCCCCTACAGTAGCGAACATATATATGGCTCACTTCGAACAAAAATTAATTTTTAACGAGATGGCACCATTCTTCGAATCTGTCCTGCACTGGTCGCGATATATAGACGACATTGTGTTTATATGGGATGACAATGAAGACAATCTGAAGGAATTCATCATGTGGCTCAATCTTTGTGATGCTAATTTAAAATTCACATCCCAAATAAGCAATACTCAAGTAGAGTTCTTGGACATATTCATTAAACATGAATTCGGTCATCTTTATGTCGATTTGTTCACAAAAAGCACTGCTCGCAACACTTTGTTGCATTACGAAAGCTTTCACCCCACAAAACAAAAAAACAGCATCCCCTTTGGCCAGTTTCTGCGCCTTAGGCGTAATTGTACTAAGTTGGAAGATTACGATAAAAGATCCATTGTCATGAAAAAGAAGTTTCTTGATAGAGGCTATCCTCACAGACTCGTTAGAGAGTCATACAAAAGAGCGAGGTTTTACGATCGTCAGCATCTATTACAAGGCACCAAACAAACACAGGGATCAGACCTAGTGTTTGTCACCCGGCATTCACTCCTGAACGAGCAAATTCGTCAGATTATCTGTTCAAATTGGCACCTTTTGAATGTGAATAAAACAAAGGCAAACTGTATACAGAAACCTCTTTTTGCTTAACGCAAAAATAGAAACCTCAAGGATCATATTGTCAGATCTCGCCTGCCTGCACAAAAAGAACCAATACAGAGAAGTATTGAAGGCATGCTCCCCATAGAGGGCAACTTTAAGTGCGGTACTTGTAAAGTTTGCCCATTAGCGATTGACACGAAACGACTTGTTTTCAATGGACAAACCATTGTGTCGAAGGGCATAAGTAACTGTAAGTCAAAAAACATCATTTATTTACTAATATGCCCTTGCAACAAAGGATATGTGGGCGAAACATCTAGGTCCCTCAACATCAGACTCACTGAACACAGGTCCGCTGTTAGGACCAAAAAAATGACCTCCCAAATGGTTTCACATTTTCTGGATAATAACCACACTGAGGATGACATACAATGGTTTATCCTGGAAAAAATTCTAGCTAAAGAAGGCATGAATTTGGATAAAACACGAAAGAAACGAGAAGTATTTTGGAGTTTTATTCTGGATACTGTCAAAAATGGCTTGAATTTGGAAATACCCTGGGATCAGGCTATTATGTAATTCTCGTCCAAATCACTCTTCCATCTTTTGTGATATGAATTAAATTTTCTATAGGTGTCCATTTTTACATCATGTTAGGAGATCCGGTTTCGCCCACCTTATATTGTGTCCTTATGTACGGACTACTTGCCGTACGTAGAGTTACATCTTTACCACCCAATGGTGGGCCCACTTCACTGTTTAGATGTGCTTGCTCCTTGAAATTAACTTCTAGTTTGTCTGGAGTAATTACCTTTTTCCATCTACTTATATATTACTAATGTTATACTCTGCCTCCCTCATGATGGTACCTGTATTTGTGGGATCCACTTTATGAAATCTAATACCAATTTGCTATCAGTACTTTTTCCAATATGGAGGTCTCCCTATTAACATCGCCATGTGAAGGGACCCTTTATGGAAGTTATATATTTTTTACTCGTTCGGTGTTTACTATGGTCCCGTTTTTCAGCTTACTTTGGGCACCTCATCTGGCATGGCTGCTTCTTTTTGAATCTATCATTGCGATACATTGGGGGGAGTTCCATTTAGGATACATGTATCAGCCCCTCTATGTAATAGTCTCTTTTCTATGTCTATTCCCTCGACCTCGAGTATCATTGCCTGTGTCGAATTTCTTCGATATCGTTATATGGAGGGATTCTTTATTTTCATGTACCTCAGTGCTTATTGTATGTTGTGGTCCCGGGTCTTTTTATTCCGTTTTTTATTCCGTTTTATTCTTTGAGTTAAATTCAGTACAATTGTCCCTTCTCTTATCTATTACTGGCACATCAATTTGTAACGCCATCTTGATCATATCAGTTTAGCGTTTCTACGCTTTAGTCCGCTTTCTATGGCCATTTCTCTGACCTGCCGTATCGGTGTGTAAGCTTAGGAACGTTTCCACCTGGTTTTGATTAGCCCAATTAATTCGAATGTTTGGCGCGGTTTTCGGCCGATATATAAATGGACCAAAGCCATGGTACCATTTGACAGCGTCGTCCGTATCTGAACTTTGGGAGCCATTTACAGCACCATTTCTATAGAGCATTGGGTACGTAACTATTGCTCTGTCTTTGAGCAAGAACTCCTCGTCCATGGTGATTCGTATTATTTTTATTTTGCTCACTTTCATTATATATTTTTTCTTATATTCTAGATATACTCAGACAATGCTTGCGTAATTGTTTGCATCATTGATCTTTGAATAAATTTATGAAGACAGACGTTTTTTCCAGACAGCAGTGATGAGATGCATAACCATGTAAGATTTGGAATGCTATGAATCTTTAGTAAGTAACCATCGGGTTTTTCCTTCCTACTTGTTACCATTAGCGCGCCTTCGATCTAGGCACTATATATAAGGGTATATCTATGGCTACTACTTTCCTTCTTCTCTCCCCTTTTTTCAGTCCTTGCGGTAATTCAAATTGGCATGTATTGGGATAGCCGACTTTGGTAGAGACGCACAGCTGAGCATTCGGGGAGTGCCGCGCTGTATATCATCTTATTTGCATTTACTCAAGTGAGGTTGTTTTAGGCACCCGTATATGTAGGGCTTGATTCCACTAATATAATAGCATATATCTAAACGTATTGTATGTATCTTATTTCTTCTCCTATCAGTGAGAAATTTTGTCATTCACCATCGTCAACACGCTATTTCTGCTCGGAGCTATTTCCACTGACGCCTCACTGATAGCCTATAATTATCCAGCCCCTCCTTTACCGCGTTACTTAGTAAGTGAACTTTCCCTTTTTCACCGCCTGAATTTAGAAGTAATTTGTGTATGTCACTGTTGGACCTTTAGTAATATCAGTTTAGTAGATTCATTAGTTGTGACCTTTGTTGTTGAACATTCACCTTTTATTATTCTCACTGTCTCTTTACTATAAATCTCTTCTATCACTTCATCTTTTTCTATCTGTTTATGTACTCTTCGTCTTGGTAAATAACTAGCCATGTATAGATAGGACTGCTGTATTATGATATATGTAAATAGTGAGTTATTAATGATAAGAAGATTGTATATATGTATAATATTTATGGAATGTTTTTTAGGTTAGGTATGTTGTATCTTTTGTGTAATGAGCAAGTTTTTTTCTTTCCCTTTTTTGATAAACTGCTCATTTGGAAACATGTATAAGGAGTTATATGTGCACTGTTCTGTCCTAAACTCATTAGTCTCAGTCAGTTTTGTATCTACTGAATTCAAAGTGTTTAAAAATATGGTGTGTATAATAACTTTTGGAATGTAACCACTTTTTTATATTTGTGTTTCATATATTGATTTTGTTTCAGTGTCTGCGCAATAGAAAGGTTTCCTGATGAAGGCTGTTATGCCGAAACGCGCGTAGTTCTCATCTACCGCATTGTGTCTATTATGATTTATATGTTTATTTTATGTTGTTGTTTTGTGATGTATATATAGTGTGTATATTTCTCTCTATCCTTTTGGATTAACTTTATCACATTTTGTATATTGATTTGTATATATTGTCATATATAATTTAGAATTGCACGTTTTATCAAACCCATAATGAATACTACATAAAAAACATCATTGAATGAAGAAATAAAAGTATTTTTCTAATTAAGGTCGTTGTCTATATGATTAGTACTGAAGTGGTTACATTGCATTATTTACACCGGATAGATATCACTTTGGAGATTTATCTACTCGTTATAGTCCTTTACCTACCTAGACTCCTCTAATATAGGCCTTAAATGCGTCCCAAAGAGTAGCATACTGTGAAAAAGATCCTGCGTTTAGCAGGAAATACCCCACCACTGCGTCCCGGATCTCCGAGTGGACATCAGGGTCCAGCAATGCAGTCGAAAGAAAAGACTCGTGGCGTTCCCAGCAGCAGCCATAGAGAAGAGCAAGTTTTAGTTGGACCGGTGCGAGGTCCGATAAGGTGTGTGGCAGGACCCGAATATCCCGGATCCATGGAATGCCGGCTGTTGAGATGAACCAATAATCCAAGCGGGTCAAGACGAAGTGTAGGGCTGAATACAAAGAGTAACCTGGAGTAGTAGGATGATGCAAGTGTCAAACATGCAGAGAGTGTGTGTGTACCATTTCTCCACAAGCGCGCAGGGAGCCCAGTTTAGTGCAGGTGATGGTGCTGTAAGAGTCTATGGAGGGGCCCAGAAGGAGGTTGAAGTCCCCACCCACTAGCGCGATGTCTGCATTGGAGCTGTCTAGCAAGGCAGCCACTGAGTGATAGAAGGGGTGTCGTCAGTGTTCGGGGCATAAAGATTCAAGAAAGCAAAGTGTCTCCCCAGTATGGTCCCTGTCACCAAAATGTTACAGCCCTGTGCATATGCAGTGGTGGAGTGGTGTTTTAAAGGGGAGAGACTTGTGAATGAGCACACATACCTCTCTGGAAAAGGAGCTGTAGTTGACAAAAAGGCAGTGTGAGCCTCATGATGCTGCAAAGGCCGGGGACGCCTTGGGGGTAGATGTGTCTCCTGTAGAAATGCGATCTTGGTGTTGTGGCGATTGAGATACAATAGGACCAGTTTGTTTTTATGAGGGTAATTCAAGCCACATCAACAGTCCGAGAAGTGTCACCCATTAAAAGTTTGTGGAGTTGTGGAAATGTGCCTAAAAGTGGGCATACTGGTGCAGGGTCACCCTCTCGTCCACGGGTCCAGAGACCAACAAAATAGAGATCAGCACTGGAGTTGGAATAAATAACAAGTTTATTAACCCCTTCAGCGCTGGGCGAATTCCGCCGCGGTGCTGAAGGGTTCGAGCGCGGGCGGGCTCATGACGGAACGGTTCCGTCATGAGCACAGCTCAACCGTGGCTCATGACGGAACCGTTCCGTCATGAGCATGGAAGGGGTTAATCACTCGTGAGTGGGACCCCATCCACACAACACTCTCAAGTAATGCAAGGAGGTAGTACACCTAAGTCACAGAACACTATACTATTACTATTTAAAGCCACACCAACAAAGAAAAAGAGTCCCAAATTAAAGTCAACATATTGCTGTAATGCAGTGTCAGTTTAATCCAATTCCTCATTATTTATAGTTCTTTTGAATCGGTTCAAGGAACTGTCATTAAACAGTTTTTGATCTTTATGATAAGATGCAGGTGCTACGAACACAATAGGAAGCAAGAAGGACACATAACATATTCCAGACCATCCAATTGGAAAATGATAGTAGCCTTTACTTCCACAAATGAAATAAGTATTGTGTTAGGACAGGAAACTGCTATTGTTCGTTCCAGTAATGTTCAATACTGTAGTACAGTCACTTTTTCCCACTACCAAAACTGCTCACACAAAGATTTGCTCGGGCTCTAGTAACAGCGTTGGGAAAAACATAACGTGTGGAGGAATTTCCTTTGCGATACTCCTCCATTTCCCATACAGTTCCTTCGGCTTGTGGGTCCCCTTCCTCATCGGGGTAACAAACTTTATTAAGTTTTGCAATAAGTCCTCCTACATCAGCTAGAGTAATATTAGCAATTTCAGAGGCCCACAACAGTGCGAACCAGGCTCTACAGGAGCCATTATGCTAGAATGGCAAGGGAATGAAAGGCGTTCCTACCTTCTTCTGATGAGCTGGCATCATTCCACATACCTAGCAGTTGGTAGTGTTTGTAGCATTATGAATATGATGCAACATTTGTATGAAAGTGTTATTGAGATACGACATCCGGTGTTTCTTCTCATGATAGAGAAGAGTAAAAGGATAATGTTCGGTGGGGACAGGAGTAGTAGCAGTCAGTAAGTTTCGAGCCGGAGCTACTTCCTCCACAACCCACATAATAACAGCAATGATGACAACAGTCAAAGTTAGTCCAATAGTGAGCATATTTTTACTACAGACTTTTGCAGCATTCCATTTCTTCTCCTACGGCATGTTCATTTCGTCAGTGAACAACAAAACAGATGGTGCCCTAAGGTCCTGGGCCGGCGTTGGTTTCTTCACTAACGTTGAGGCGAGTAGTCACTAAAGGGCTACCCCCCCTTTGTAGTCAGTCTTTAACCACCCAGGACAGTGGCTCAAACGGTCTCTTTCTACGATGAAATGTCTTTCTTCCTGGATCGAAGCATACAACTAGATGTACCAGGGATCGTGTGGTCTGGGAAGACTTCCTCAGGTCTTTCAGGTGACACAGCTTGTCCTTTCTCGGTAACCAGGATGTCACGGTGATCTGTCAACGCAGCTGGGCTCACGAGGGCATGCAGAACTTTATGACAGTGGGTGGCGTGCACCCAATTCTTCCGGTTGTTCACTCGTACCGCAGTTCTGGTAGCCAAGAGGACTTTCTCCGGTCCACGCCAACAGGATGCCAAAGAATTAATCCACTGGAAGGACTACGGTAAAACAAAGTCGCAGATCATGGCCATCACCCTGCGACCTGTCTGGAAGGGCTTCCCGTACCTGCTGATAAATAGAAGACAAGCTATCAGTTAATTAAGTCAAATAGTCACTCATCAACACATAGGGTACATCATGTATAGGGCGAGGCTTAGGGATACCCCAAATATTAATGGGCATGCCAAACACAACCTCATTTGGCGTAAGGCTAGATCGTGTATGGGGTATTGATCTGATAGAACGTAGTGCTAGGGACAGGGCATCAGGCCATTTCAAAGACGTGGAAGCCTGTATTTTAGCCAATTTCAGTTTCAGAGTGTAATTGTAACGCTCCACCAAGCCTGCTGATTGTGGGTGAAAAGCAAAATGAAATTTCTGCTTAATCCCTAACCCTTTCATGACATATTTGACAACTTGCCCAATGAAATGAGGTCCGTTGTCACTCCATAAAACCCGGCAATTGCCGAATCGAGGAAAGAACTCCTTTAGGAGAACTTTCGCTGTCGTGAGCGCTGTATTATCCTTTGTAGCATATGCCTCCACCCATTTACTCAAGGCACAAACCACCACTAGGACATATTTCAAGTTATTACAGCGCTCAAACTGAATGTAGTCCATTTGCAGGACCTCAAAAGGTGCATTTGGTGTTGCAAACCCTTCTGTTGGAGTTTGCGTTCCCTTTCCGGGATTATACTGAAGACAGACCAAACAAGACTGGACCATCTTTTGTTAGCAGTGCCGGCCATATCAGGATGATCCCAAACTTGAATAAGGTGGTTTGCCATTGAGGATGCTCCAACATGTGCCGGCCCATGTACCATGTGAATCATGGGGTATAAGTAGGCTGTGGGTAACTTCCATTTGGTCATATCTTTATTCCTTCAACAGCCCTCATCATCCAGTGCTCCCTCCTTAGACCATTGGTCTAGTTCATCAGTGGAGGCAGATTGTTGCATGTCCAGTAACTCTTGCCTGGCATCATACCAACGTTCAGCTTGTGACTTCACTACATACATGGATGTGGTACTTCGCTGCATTGTGGTTTCACGGGCTGTGTAATCTGCAAAGGCATTACCTGCTCATATTTTATCAGTCACTTTCTTGTGTGCACTACACTTAACAATTGCCACTTTCTTAGGATAGGTTAGAGCAGTTATAAGATTATGTACTAATTCTCCATGCACTATCTGTGTCCCATGTGAGGTGAGAAAGCCCCTTTCTTTCCATAAGTGGCCAAAATTGTGTGCCACCCCGGAGCGTACTGGCTGTCAGTAAAAATATTAACAAGCAAATCTGTACTAAGCTCACACGCTCTTGTTAGTGCAATCAATTTGGCCGCTTGGGCTGACTTCTCTGGGATGCGAGCTGTTTCCACTACTGTCTGAAGTGTTGTAATCGCATAGGCAGCAGATATAGTGCCATCGGGCAATTTGAGACACGAGCCATCAACCCATAGCTCCCCATCAACACTAGAGAGAGGTGTATCTTGCAAGTCAACGCGGCCCTTTGTTTGTTCTTCAGTAAGGAATATACAATCATGTAACTCTTGCGATTGAGACTGAGTAGCTGGAAATTGCAATAGTGTAGCAGGATTTAGGGTCAGACATCTTTTCAGTGTAATATGAGGGGCCAAAAGTGTCAATTCATAACCTGTCAAACGGACACTAGTCAAATGCTGTGTTTTTGTTCGATTTAGCAAGGCATCAACAGAATGGGGTACTAACACAAGGAGTTTATGTGACAAAACTATTCCTTCACTCTGACGTATTGATACAGCCGTTGCTGCCACCGCCCGGAAACATCCAGGCAGCGCGCGAGCGACTGGATCAAGAACAGCTGAGAAATAGGCACAAGGAAGTTGTTTATCACCGTGTGTCTGTGTAAAAACTGAGAGGGCACAACCTTCCCTCTTGTGTACATAGAGTGTGAAGGTCTTAGTGTAGTCTGGAGTTCCTAATACTGGTGCAGAGCAAAGAGATTGGCGTAACTGTTGGAGGGCATTCTGACATTCAGTAGTCCATGGGAAGGGCATCGGAGTGTCTTTAGTCAAAAGGGCCAATAAAGGTTTAATAATGTACGAGAAACTGGGGATCCACTGCCTACAGAAAGAAGTGAGGCCAATCAATGCACGAACATCCTTTTGAGGACAGGGCACAGGAGTATCTAAAATAGTCTGAATGCGGTCTGGTGTACGTGCATATCCCTCCTTAGACAGGAGGTGACCTAAATAGGTAACCTGCTGTCTCCAAAACTGCAATTTCTTTCGCGAGACTTTGTGATAGTGAAAGGCAAGAAATGATAACAATAACAGTGTTCCTTCTTCACACTGCTCAGGGGTACCTGCAGCCACCAAGATGTCATCGACGTATTGGATAAGGCCCCACCTTTCGGGTACAGGAAAGGAATCAAGCTGCCTTTTTAATGCCTGACTGTAAATGCTTGGGCTCTCTGTATAGCCCTGTGGAGCTCTACAGAACCGATATGATCTATTTTTCAGGGTGAACCCGAACAAATAACGGCTGTCAGGGTGAATGGGTATCAAGAAGAAAGCATTCTTCAAATCGATCACCGAAAATGTAGTGGCAGTAGGAGGAACCATAGTGAGAAGTGTAGTGATGTCAGAAACCACCGAATATTGGGGCACTACAATTTTATTAACCTCTCGCAAATCAATAATGAATCTATAGATTTTAGTGTCAGTGTCTTTTTTCAAAATAGGAAGGATAGGGCTATTGCAAGTGTTATGGGCACCTCTTCCACTACTCCCACTTTAATCAAATCCTGAACAATTTGTGCCAATGCTTCTTCACCTTCTCGAGATATTTTGTATTGGGGCAGTCAAGGCAATGAAACACCATCCTTCACTTGAATATGTACAGGTGGAATAACCATTTGACCCACATCAGTATCTTATTTAGCCCACAAAGTACAAGGTAAGGATGCCAGAGCGACGTCCTCATTGATAAGGCAAGATCTCTCAACCACTGGATAATTGTCATTCAAAATAATACGCACACCTTCAGAAGAACAACGTATTGTGGCACGAAAATATTTAAGCATACCCACAATATTGTCAGGTGTGGTAGGGTAAAGCAAAAATGGACATGCTGCAGTGAATTTACCAAGTCTGAATTCAAGTGGCTGTGAGAGTGGGCTAGGTGTAGGTGTAGGAGGTAAAGGATATGTTGTACCTGCACACCTGTTATTGAATGTAAATCTGTGTTATAAGAACAAGTAGGCTAGTTTTAACTAATATCAGCGTGCTGTCATGTGTTAGGGTTTCAGCCCTGACCCTATCTGTAGCTATGTAAAATGAAGAGGGGTGGAGTGACGCACAGCAGACGCACTCTTGAGAGTTTTCAAGTAATAGTATGTAATTTAATCAACCAAATTTCAAAATAACATGATTGTCAAATGTTCAAATACATAACATGAATCAGAAGCGTATTTTTAAGCATACGTTGTGATTAAATGAAACATAATTCATGGCTGTGATACTTGACAAGCAAAATTAAATATGCTGAACAATGCGATTCCTTAAACTTCAAAATACATCAGTATTTTCAACATTTATCCCAATGCATTTCAGGTTATTAACCCTTCTTCAGGGGATTCAGTTCATGTGCTTCAGAAAGCAGTTCCACGTTTACAACACTACAAAAAATGAAACAGTCGAACTTAGTTGACATCGGTAATACTAGGATTTGCACTCATAGCAAGAGGTATGTTAGTGAGCAAGAGTTGTGCTAAATAACCCGGTGTTTTTCAGAAGCAAAGAAAAAAGTATTCATGGCCAAAGAAATGTTTCAGTGAGTGTCATGGAGGAAACGGGTGATAAGATCAACGCAACCTGTATCCACGAAGTGAATTCCCACCGAAGAAGAGAAAAGGAAACAAAAGTCAGCTCGCACCTATGTGAAAACCATAGAAGATAGTATGTGGTACTCACATTCAGGGGTCCAAACAAGTATGTAGGGACCGTAGTACTGTCGCTGTGTGCGCCTGTTAAAAATATACGGGAATCATGTTTGCGCGCGCTCAACTTTTAAAAGGAAGAAACTATCTGATGAAATCTAGGTGTAGGTGTCCCATCGAATCCTATCGACGTTATCATTGTGCCAGACAGGGGAGCCCTAGGAACCAGTTTTTTAGACAGAGTACTACGAGTAGCCCCTGTATCAACCAGAAACCGATCAGTAGATCCCAAGACGTTTGCGTCCACATAAGGACCCATTTGATCTACTGGCACCTCAACCAGTTCCTTACCCCATCCTAGGCATCCCTATGCGTAATCAGAATCTGCAAGGACCTCATCAGAATAATCAGACATTTGATATTGATTTTGTCTATCAAAGGTATTAGAGTAATTTGGTCCTTGTGCAACTGCCTCAAACCTGGGACGAGCTCCCATACCTCCCCTGTTTCCTGAATTCCCTGGGCGTCCTCTCATACTGCCCCTTCCCCGCTGATACTGCTGACCTCGCAAAAGAGGGCACTCAGAACGCCAATGCGCAGTCTCTTTACAATAAGCACACTGATCAGGGGACAAATTTGCTCGAGGGAGAGGGGGTGCTCCAAGTGTATACATTGCACAACCGCCGCTTCCACCTCCCCTAAATGGTGGACCATATATTTGAGCCAACATAACTTTTGTCTTTAAGGCTTTATCCTTCTTATCCTCCCTGCCTTTCGCTTCCTGTTCCTGTCGCTCATAATATTGGGCCATAGTCAAAAGAGAAACTGGGGAAGACGTAGTCCAAGAACTCTCACTGGCCTTTAAATGACTAGCTATTTCCGGTAACATATTAGCGACAAATTTATTGACAAACAAATGCTTACCCGTATCATCGGCAAATGACTGACCACTAAAATCATGGAATGTTTCCTCAAACCTTGAAAAGAAATCAGAAACGGACTCATCCGTTTTCTGTTCACAGGACGCTAACGTTGTCCAATCAATTTTCTTAGGAGGTATGAGAGTCTTTAACTTAGTCACAATAGCTTTAGGAAGATCTAATATCTCCTTCTGAGGTTTCTGCGCAGGCTCCCTTTCCGTATCTATTTGTTCTACATGTTCCCAAGTATCATCATATACTACATTGTCATCTATTTTACGTATCGTTCTCCACATATCAGGGGGCAAAATAAGCCCAAAGAACATATCAATATCTGGCAAGGTCATAGAGCAGGAGCTAATGGCTCCTTCCACCTCCTCATAGAAGGCAGCAGGATTTTTCCGGTGTCGGGCAAAGCATCATTAAGAGCCATCACATCAGCTCTACTCCAAGGAGTGTAAACCCAATTATATATAAAATATCCCTGTGCATCATCCGAAGTTTTATCATCATTTGTTCCCGTACCCTTCGGAGGAACATACAGGGGTGCAGCGTCATGCATAGGTTTTACAGTAACTGTAGTACTACTAGGTGCAGCCTCTTCCACCGGAGCATCTACATTCTGTGTTTGAGTTTGAACTGCTTCTATACCCCTCTGTTTTCTAGCTAATTCTTGCTCCTTTCGTAAACGCAATGTTGCGTCTTGTGTTTTAACCACTCGTCCAATCATATCAGATAGGTTTGAAAAAGGAAAAGTCCCCTCTGTTAAACGTTTGTAATCAGTATTTATATCAGCTGGCTCTAGTTCCTGAAAAAATTTGTCTATAATCAAATATTACCTCCCAAACAAATTTTTCTACAAAATAAAATTGCTCTGTGCTGTTTCACTGTTGAACCATAGTTACAATGAGCGATGCCACGTGAGACCGACGAGCCTACTCCCTACTAGAAGTTTTTAATTTAGCGTTTTCTGCTTAAGTCAAAGTAGAGCAAGTCTGTCGCCCATCTTGTTTATCTTGTTCTTTGTCGTCTGAAGACAAATGCTCATCATCGGAAGCCTCATCAGGGGCACTTGGAGTGTGAGGTTTATACGGGGGGGACATTCTAATAAGATGGAATCATCCTTCGTTGTATCAAGCAGGGAATAGACAGGGCGCGTAATAGGATACTGGCTATTTATCTCTAATCGACGTTCTCTATCTTCTTTTTCAGTTTTTTCCTTCTTTTCTTTATTTTTTTATTCTAGCGCTTTTTGATATATCGTTTTACGTTGTACTTTTTCTGCTATAGCTTCTGCTCTCTTCGCTCTCTCTCGCACTTCTTTCTTGCACATACGCACACAATCAAACATATCCTGTCGACTTCCTCTTTTAAACAAACACTGCTCTACATATTGAACCTTTTGATGATCAAATGACCCATTCACTGGCCATTGCAGATCGGAATCTTTCTTTGTGTATTTGTTTCACAGTGGACCGTACATTATGGAAGAAATACCATATTTGACATACATATCTCTATTAGGCGTCCCTTCTGGTGGAGCAGGCTGACTTTTTTCTAAACTTACTTTGGTACCACCAGAGCAGCAACACCACCTACGGAGTGTGCTGAGAACAAGCATGTTTTACCAAATTAGGTGTAAAATATTACTACTCAACAAATATTCAAAAAGGAGAAAAATCTCAACATTACCTGCCTTCAAACTTTGCAAAGATTGAATAACAAATTCAAACAAAAAGCCCAGGCTTAACAAATGAAGAGTGCCGCTTTGGCGAGCTTACCAAACAGAAGACTACAACTCCCACTTGCCGATCTCCAGTCGACCTAATGGTCACTACAGATTTGCACCAAAGAAAACCCCAGTGGAGACCGGCCACCACCTGGAGGGTCAAATCGGGAAAACCGGAAAAGTCACGTCGGCCTGCAAGGACAAAGGTCTCCTCGTGTAGTGCGCTTCCTCAGCAATATTTCGATCCTCCGTCAAGACCACTCCTTCGGACAGCCGCATCTCCGATCTCACGTGTCGGGCACCAACTGTGGAAATGTACCTAAAAGTGGGAACAGTGGTGCAGGGTCACCCTATCGTCCACGGGTCCAGAGACCAACAAAATGGAGATCAGCACTGGAGTTGGAATAAATAACAAGTTTATTATTTCACTCATGAGTGGGACCACATCCACACAACACTCTCAAGTGCTGCAAGGAGGTAGTACACTGAAATACAGAACACAGGTCTTTTATACAGGTTTTCTGCAATGTAAGCATGTGAACAGAAATTGGAAGAACAAGTTTTAGGAATAGCTATCAGCAAACAAGGGCAAATGAATAACCATGTGGTCAGTAAAGTGGGAGGAGGAGCAGGAATGCCTATGGCAGCAGTAAATGGTCGACAGTTAACATCTGAGACCAGGTGCACTGACAACCATAAACCCTCAGCACGCACATTGCTTTAGCTGAGTCAGGAAGTCAACAAAAATAGATAACACAAGCAGAGTGAAAAGACGAAAGAATTACAAAGGAAACTTAAATGGACACCATAGCCAAAATGGCTGTTGCTTATGCTAAGTAAAATAGTACACGTTTTCATCAGGGTAGTGTTTGTCCACACAGGCAGTATTGTCAAGGATAGGGACGTGTAGTTCTGTCTCGTCACGGGAAGGGGAGGAAAGAACGGGGAAAAAAAAAGGTCCGGAAGGGGCATAGAAAGCCAAACAACAATCCCAGAAGAACAACCCCCCACCCACACTAGGAGTTGAAATCCTAGCGAATCCCAAGACAACAAACTATTTGGAGTCATCCTAGGGGAGACGGCAGCGCTGGGGAGTCAAGAACCAACATTGAACAGGGAACTTTATGAGAGTTACATAAGGGGTCGGGCAGTTGGTATGTAGCACCAGGAGGGAGCACTGCGAGCTGGATCAAGAAATATCCCAGCCGCCAGTCAGGCTAGGCGCTGGTCCTCAACCAGGATGAAAAAGGTCGTCACTTTCTGAAAGTTCGTCATCTTGAGTAGGGCGATCCGATGCGGCCGGTCCGATGGAGACCCAGCCGGGTCCAGTTTTTACAGAATGTGAGGACATCAGCCAGGTTATCGAAAAAACGATGTTTGCCGTCACATGCGAACCAAAGTTGGGCAAAGTGGAGCATTTGGAGGTGCATCTTGGCATCAGTGTTTTTTCGGCAGCCTACTGTACGGCCATGGTAAGATCTGAATAAATGAAGAGGGTAGCACCCTGGTAGAGAAACGGGGAGCGCTCTCGGGCCCATTGAAGTGCGGCATCTCGGTCCCTGTAGTTCAGGAGGTGCGCGAGCACGGGACGGCGGTGGACGTGGACCTAGGGACCTGTGTGCCCTCTCCACGACAAATGTAGTGGAGAAATGCTGGGCACCAAATAGTTCCACTAGCAGGGTCTCCACAAACTGCTCTCAGTCAGCCCATGTGGGTGGACTCGGCCAAGCTGATAATGTGTATGTTGTTGCACCAGTGGCGGGTCCTCGAGGGAGTGCTGCTGGGCGGGGGGTAGTAAACTCCGGAATACGGCTGAACAGAGTTAAGTAAATAAATCTTCACAGGGGTATGAGAGGCAATATTCCAGGAAATTATTTACAGTAAATACATCAGTTGCTAAAAATTAATGAGTCCACGTCGTTGCTTATGCTTCTTGATTTTTATTCGTGATGTGCTCAGGGTACAATACAGCCAACGCGTTTCGCCCAGACATGGGCTTCTTCAGGGCACGGTAAGTAAAAATAGCTGTGCCTCAGGCGGAAGTAACTGTCAACGAAAGGTCTGGTCCAGGTTGTGATTGAAAAGTAGGTGTAAGGGATGCCTTTCAGTAGTAAGACTGAGGAGATCCTGGAGAAAAGGGGAGACTGTATTCTGCCTCCTGTGGGCTGATCCGCGGTACGGATTTAGAAATTTGATCAAAATATCAGGTTCCGTCTGTGTTGAGCCATCGATGCCGGTTCGTCCTTATGGGTAAAGGTGTGTGAAATAAAAGGAATTACATTGCGCACGCTTCAACATCAAATGGCCATGCAGCGCGCAATGTAATTAGTTTTATTTATTTACTTAACTCTGTTCGGCCGTATGCTGGAGTTTACTACCCCCCTGCAGCACTCCCTTGAGGAGCCGCCACTGTGTTGCGCCAAGACCGCGCCTCCAAGTCCTTGGTTTTAAGTTTAAATCTTTTTTTATTAATATTAACAAAGTATCGTCAACGGCTTCAGCAACTATCGCCTACAACCCTACGGGCCGGCGTGGTACTGCACTTGGAAATCAGCATGTCATAAATCCCCCAGGGCCCCTGATGTTAAGGCATTATTATACACAGCATGCCGCCTACAACCCCTCGGGCCGGCCGCGTCTCATACTCGAGAGAACCAAAAAGTCCTCCTGCCTGCAGGAGGCTAGTGTTGGCAGACTGTCCTTGAAGTTTAAACCCGCTATGGAATACCTCCTATGTAAACGAGCCCATGGGATAGACGCCGGAGAGGGTGCTCCCACTTGGCGACCAAGGCCCCCTTCCGTGCGGTAGGCTCTGTCGTTAAGACCCGTCCAGTAGAACGGCAATCCGTTTCGATACTTAGAAAGAAAAACAACATTCTGTCTCTAAACCCCCCCTTCCCACTCTCCCCTTCCCAACTCCCGGATTCTCCCTCCCCTCAACTGCCCCCCCCCCCCAAGTCTAGTGCGTGCTTCCGGTGAATCTCGTTTGTCCCCATGGTCCTCTCCCAGGTGCCCCTTGTCAAGCACAGTCAAGAGGCAACATCCTCCCGTGCAGTAAGCCGCAGGAGTCGAAGGTATCTCGGGCAGGTCAGTTCTCTGAATTCTGTGACTAGTAGGGACCGGAATGGCTGCCAAAGGTCATAAAACTGCTCCGCGTCACCTGCCGCTGCCAATGACATTTTCTCCATACCCAGCACATGCCACAATCTATGTAACCATCCTATGACTGTGGGGATTGTGGGTGAACGCCAATGTACTAGAATATTCTGAACGGCCGACCCTAGCGCTATGGCTATCTGCCTGCCTCTGCGGGATTTTAAGGGATACATCAGTTCATTTGGGAGACCCAGTAGGATATAGGCCGGGAGGCGCGGCAGCTCGGTGTCAAAATGGGAGTCTACATTGTCTATCACCTCCTTCCAGTAGTCGGCGAGAAGGGGGCATTCCCACAGGACGTGCGTCAACGTTCCTACCCGCCCGCAGCCCCTCCAACAGGCGGCCTCTTTACTACGGTCCATGGTGTGAATGCGGTCCGGAGTATAGTACCAATATGTGGAGACTTTAGTGAAGGTTTCGGTGAGGCCGGTGTGATAGGCCGAGTGCCTAGCTCTGTAAGCTACCTGTTCCCATTCTGCATGACTCAGGGACCTACCCAACTCCTTCTCCCAGGGCTCCCGTTCCGGATTGTAGAAGTGCGAAGCGGGCGTTTGGAGGAATTTGTAAAGGTCACTTATGAGCTTAGCGTCGGACGTGCGAGTTAGGAGCCAGCGTTCGTAAGGGAGGAGTCGTCTGTCAGCCGTCTCCCGCACCTGAGGGTGCAGCGCCCAGTGGCGAACCTGTAGGTATCGTAACCTCTCGGATTCCGGAAATGCATATTCCTGTCGGAAGGACATGAAGGGAAGGACCCCCTCTGGACTGTACAGATGGCACAAAGCCCTGCATCCCGCCGTTCGCCAGTGCGCAAACGCGCCCCTTTCCGTTCCTGGAGTGAAGTCTGGGTTATCCACCAGGGGCGTCAGCGGGGAGGGGAATATGGTCAAGCCGTGCGTGAGATTCGTGGCATTCCAGACCCTTAGGGGCACTCTGGTGATAAAGGAGGCATATAGATTTGCGGGGCGGTGAGCTCTGCGCAAGAATGGCACCTCCTGTAGGGGCCGTCCCGCCACCGCTTGATCTTGGAAGAGCCAGTGCTTGTCGGACTCCCACCTGCTCCATTCCACGAGATAACGCAACTGCGACGCGCAAAAGTACTTGCGGAGATCCGGGATGCCGAGTCCTCCAGCCTCTGGCTCCAGCATCGAAAGCGTCCTCCTCATTCTGGGTTTCTTGCCCTGCCAGACAAAGTGCCCCAGGTCAGACTGCATCCTCCGGATCCAACCCACCGGCGGCTGCAGCGGAAGTGCCCGGAACAGATACAGAATCTGAGGCAAGATTGTCATTTTAACAGCCGCCACTCTACCCAGTAACGAGAGGGTGTTGCGGTCCCATCGAGCTAGTTCCTCCCGAACCTTCCTACCCAAGGCGGTGTAGTTTGCCGTTACCATAGCGGGCAGGGTAGGAGCCAGCTGGATACCCAGGTAGGCCCCCGAGTCCGTGGACCAGACTATCGGAACACAATGTTGTAGTAGGGTTCTTGTCGCCGGCACTAGTGAGAGATCTAAGGCCACCGACTTTCCCATATTCATCCTGAATCCTGCTACTTCCGCAAAGGAGGTGAGCTCCTCTATACAGGCCGGCAGGGCAGAGAGCGGATCGTCTAAGGAGAGTATCACGTCATCGGCGTATAGGCTAACGGCATGACTAAAGCCGCCAAACTTCACCCCCTAACCGCCGGGTTGTCCCGGATCCGCTGCGCAAAGGGCTCCATGTATAAAGCGAAGAGTAAAGGTGACAGCGGGCAGCCCTGTCTCGTGCCCCTTTCGATGTCAAAACTCTTAGAGCAGTACCCATTCACTCTCACCACGGCCGTCGGGGATCTGTAGCAATTGAAAATCATGCAGCGGAATTTATCCCCCATCCCTACCTTCACTAACACCTGTTCTAGGTACGGCCAGTGAACTCGGTCAAACGCTTTTTCGGCATCCACCGACAACAACATTCTCTCTCCCTGGATCCGCGACGCTTTTTCTATGAGATGCGTGATCCTTTTGGTGTTGTCTACTGTTTGCCGTCCCGGAACGAAGCCCGTCTGGTCCGGGTCTATAAGTCCCGGCAATAGGGGGGCCAAGCGAGCCGCCAGGATCCCGGTGTAGAGTTTGAGGTCTATGTTTAAAAGAGATATTGGCCTGTAGGAGCCGCATTGTGACCGGTCCTTCCCCGGTTTGGGGATGACTGCTAGGGACGCTCGCAACAGGTCCGGCGGAATGGCTCCCGGCGCCGCGAAGGTGTTGAAGAGACGCGTGAGGATCGGTGCTAGCGACGTACAGAACGTCTTGTAGAAGAGGGACGTATAACCGTCCGGGCCTGGGGATTTACCATGTTTAAGATTGGCAATGGCGGAGATAACTTCCTCGGCCCGGATTTCCTTGTCCAGAGCCTCCGCCTGCAAAGGTGTCAGGGACGGCAGAGAGACCGACTCCAAATACCTCTTTGTGGCGGGTGCATCCGGGGGGTATCCCGCGTACAGGTCGGCATAGTACCTGCGAAAGAGCTCCGCTATATGGGCATCCTCCGTGACCGTCGACCCTGTGGGGTCGGAGATCGCCTTCACCGTGTATTTCTGTCGCGCCACTCTGAGCCTACTCGCCAATAGCCGGCCGCATTTGTCCCCCCCTGTATAATAGGCGTGCTTGAGGCGCAGCGCTGCGTACTCCGCGCGATCCATGTCCAGAGCCCTCAGGAGCTTTCTAGCCCCCGTGAGCTGCCGCCAGATCCGAGGAGCACCTGTCCGCCTGTGCATGTGTTCCAATTCACGGACCTGCTGCGTGAGTTCCTCTCGTTTTTGCCGCCGGTTAGCGTTATCAGCCGAGGAGATCGCAATAAACTCCCCCCCGGAGCACCACTTTCAGCGCCGCCCACTGAGTCGCTCGAGATGTGTCGGAGGTCTCATTGTGGGATAAGTATTCCCGAATCGCTGTCGTTACTTGCTGGACTACTTCTCGTTTGTGGAGTAATGCGTCCCGTAGGCGCCAGACTCGAGGGGGGAGAGAGACCGGCGGCAAGCAGAAGGTGGCCGTCACAGGGGCGTGATCCGACATGGAGACCACCCCCATGTCCGCTGCCGTGGCTAGAGCGCAGACAGGCCCAGTGACCAGAAATTGGTCCAGCCACGCATAAGTTTTGTGTGCGTGTGAATAATAAGAATAGTCCCTTTCAGCCGGGTGTAGGTGACGCCAGAGGTCTTTTAAATCCATAGCCGCCAGTTGGGCCTTGCACCCTTCCGAAAACTCCCCGGCCTGCGGCGAACGAAGGGCGGATCTGTTGAGAGCGGAGTCAAAGACCATGCCGGCCTGCAGGCGAACGAAGGGCGGATCTGTCGAGAGCGGAGTCAAAGACCATGTTGAAATCGCCCCCTATAATAATGTGCCTGTCCGGTGTAGCCGTGACCTCTCCCAGCGCCGAGCTAAGGAAGCGTTCTTGTCGTTCGTTCGGGCTATAAAGGGACCCAATTGTGAAGAGGAGGCCGGCCATTCTGAATCTATACGCCAAGAGCCTGCCTTTCTGTTCCGCCTGCTTATGGAGTACTTCTCCCTGAAAGTGCCGGGCAACCAGTATCGCCACCCCCGCCGTTTTAGTGTTGCAGAACAAAAAGAACTGTGTAGGGAATGCGGATGAGCGCAGCCTGGGACAGTCTCGGGGTAGGAGGTGCGTCTCCTGGAGAAGACAAATATCGGCCCGGGTACCCTCTAGGAGGGACAGGATGGCTCGCCGTTTAATCGGGTTGTTGAGGCCCCTGACATTAAGCGTAACAATTTTAAGTGTTGTGGGCATCATGTGTAGGGGTAGGTATGACTGCAGAGCCCCCTCAGGGACCCATGGACCATGGTATGTGCGCCGCCGCCGCAGCTGTAGCCTCGTACACGCACTGGACTTCCCCCCTCCCTTCCTGATTCCCCCCCTCCCTCTCCCCTCTCCCCTCTCCCTTCTCCCTTAGCCCTCTCCCCCTCCCCCATCCTTCCCGGTTCTCTGCAGAAAACCCTCCAACTGCCCACCAGCCCACCCCTCGGCAACGTGCCAACACCTCTAGGACCCCCCCGTCGACACTTCCCTCCCCTACCCCGCAGCCCGACTCAACATTGTCCAAGTCCAGTCCCCGAGGGATCAAGTCTTTGGTTGAGTACTCCAGTGGACGTCCAGCCACTGATCCCACCCCGCCCGCCCCCACCCTACCCCAGCCCCCAAACCTGCAAAATGAAGTAGGCTGTGATGATCTCCCCCCGGAGCTGTCCTATGCTGTCGGCGCCGTGTGCTCCCAGCCACCTCCAGTACCGCCTCTGCCATGCTGGCTCTGATGGTGGGCGAGTCCGGCCTCAAAGGTCGTTCGGGGGGGGCGCCGCCTGGATACCCGCTGCCATCCGTCCCGTCCAGAGCGCCCCCGCGGCTGCGGAGCCGCGTCGCCTTCCATCGCGGTAATGCCCAGGACCCCGCGTGTCTCCTGCAGGGAGCGTAATTGGTGCACAGTGCCATTCCATCAGAATATAAGTCTAAAAGGGTGACCCCAGGCGTATGGCGTTCCTTGTGCCCTCAGGAAGTCAGTGGCGATTTTGAACGCTTTTCGTTTCTGAAGCGTGATGGCAGACAAGTCCTGGTATAAGGCGATGGGGTGTCCCCGGAAAGTTAAGGGCTGCCGTTTCCGGGCCTCCGCCAGGATGCGTTCTTTGAGCGGGAAGTCCGGAATAAAGGCCAGGATGTCCGGGGGCGGCAGCGATGCTCTGCGCTGCGGTCCCACTCTATGCGCTCTGTCAATTCGGATGGGGAACTCTTCCGACTCACCCAGGACCTCTCGAAATAGATCCCGCAAATAGCCTGCCGCATCCGTCCTCGAACCCTAACGTTGTTGCGCCGAGACCTGTTTTCAAGGTCTTCGGCATGCGCTTGGAGGTCAATCTGTTGGTCCCTGAGACGCAGCACCTCTTGTTGCAGTTGTTCGAACTCGTCATCTCTTCTCCGTCCGGCATCCTCCACTGTGACCACCCGTTCTCCCAAGCCATCCACTTCCCGACGTATCTCCCGCACCTCACTGGCCACCTCTTTTTTCAAGGCTTGGAAATCCTCCCTGAGAGCCTCCTGCACCTGTTGCAGCAGGGCCTCTGAGGCGGGCTGGGTCCTGCCATGGATGTAAGTGGTGGAAACGTGTTTCCGACGGCGCCAGTTGGTCCAGTGGGGCCCCAGGCACTCCAACCCCCTCGGTGCCAGTTAAGGGAGCGAGGACGGATGCCGCGACCTGCAGGATCAGGGCCGTTGGCTCCGGAGCTTTACAGACGAGTGGCCATCTTGGCCGACAGTCAGGCGATGCCCCTGTGAATTCCATTTTCACTTACACAAATATACAACTGTATTTTTGCTCATGTGAATATCTGATGAGCAATTATAAATTCACCTATTTCTTTGGGTTTTTTCATCCTTCAGGGAGGAATCATTTTTTCTTGTTGCATCATAGCTTCCTTAGTAACCAGTACCATGGTTACGGTTGTTAGTTGCATCTAAGTGTAGGTTCTAGATCTAAGCTAGGACAGTTACCTTCAAGACATCAAGCTGTACTGATGTTCCTGCTTGCTCTGAATAAACCTACTTCCAATCCTTACATCTGACTGAAGCATCTTTACAATTTTGGCGACAGAGGATGGGATTACGAAACCATTAAGGATTCACAAGCTACTTTACTTCACTTCTTCAATCCGGAGGAACAATTAACCAAATTGAGTGGTTAGAAGAGCAAGCAGAGGAAAGAACTGCTCAAAAGAATCAAACACTCTTAAAAAAAAAAGAAGAGAGAATTTTTTAAACGTATGTACTTTCAAGAAACCTCCAAAACTACAAAATTCATAGAGCGTCTCATCTCTATTCATGCTGGAATTTTAAAATTCTACTGCTGACTAGCAGATATATCCAAGCTTAAGGGGAAGATACTTGTTTTCTTTTAAAAAAAAGAAAAGAGGGAGGAGGAGCCTAGCGCGCAACCAAGATGGCCGCGTAGGTGCGAGGCTCCCGAGGACCTCCGTGACCTCCTACATAAATCCTGAAACTATCCTGTCCTAGATGAGGGGACTGTGTTGGTGAGCCCGAGCTGAGGTGTCACCCGTTTTCCGTTTCCAAATTGGACCTCGGACACCGGCGGGAGCACCGATTGAGGTTTGCGGCCTTCTCCACGCCGGCCCCCCGGATTGGAGTTGCGGGGCGATCCGGAGACAAAGTGATCAACAGCGGCGGGCAGGGCTGGGCGACTCGCGTACCCCGCACTTTCACTTTCGCTTTTGCACCCTCCTTGCTGCTCGGGCGAGGTTGGGTTGCGGGGCGGTGTGCGGTGGTGTGGCCTCGTTGGGGTGCCCTACTGGCCCGCCGGCTGTGATCCGTCCTGCGGACCTGTGGTGGCCCCCCCCCCGGAGCCCGTGAACTGGTTTGTCGGCCTTTTCCGAGGTGATTGGCACGATTTGGGGACTGAAACCATGTCCACAAAGCAAGATGGCGACCGGGCAAAGGTGAAATCGACCCGCCGTGGTGCGGCCCATCAGTCCAACAGCATGGACCGCTACACCCTCCAGAAGGGATCTCCCGAGGTGCCGCATCGGTCCCCTGAGGGCCCGACTGATGCTCCTACGCTGCCCGCGGATCTGACCCTGCGAGATGTTATGGGCGCCATCGCCGAGATGAAGGCCTCGGTGGACCAGCGCTTTGACACACTGGCGCAGAAGATTGACTCGGTCCACGTGGATGTTGGCCTGGTGAGGGCCTATTTATCCAAGACCAATGATCGGGTCGATTCTCTGGCCCACACCACTTCGGGCCTTACGGCGGACGTGGCGGCCCTCCAAAAGGAGGTGCGCCGGCTCGGCCAGGCGAGCGCCCTGATGGATCGTCGACTGGAGGATTCCGAGGGTCGGGCCCGGAGGAACAATGTCCGCATTGTCGGGGTGCCGGAGGGACGTGAGGAGGCGGCGGCGGACCTGTTTGTGGAGGATCTGATTCTCACCCATCTCCAGCCCCGGGGGCTGAGTAAATTCTTTGCGGTGGAACATGCCCACAGGGTTCCCGGAGGAAGACCTAGGGCCGGAGCCCCTCCGCGGCCTCTCATTGCCCGGATTTTCAACTTTCGGGACAGAGACGCTATCCTTCAGACTTCTAGGCAACAAGGACCGGTCAGACTTGACAATATGGATGTGAACTTCTATCCTGATTTCACCCCAGCGGTCCAGAAACAGAGACTGAGCTTTCTCGGAGTCAAACGTCGTCTACGGGACCTGAACCTCAAGTATGCGATGCTTTTTCCAGCTAAGTTGCGGGTGGAGGTGGATGGCCGCACGCACTTTTTTGATCGTCCCGAGGCAGCCGGGGACTGGTTGGACTCCTTGCCCGGGGATCGGGGCCGGGGGGGTGGGGGGGGCGCGGTTGGAGGGGAGGGCTCGCCGGATCAGGACTGAGGGACTAATAGTAGGCCATGCTCTGGACAACATTGTCGTCATTTTTGACTGTTCGTTAAGTCTCCCTCCTGTGGAGGTGGTACGGGGTCTCTTGGGGGCTCTCCCTCCTCCTCTGGGGGACTAGTTAGTTTAATCATTCATGGGGCGACAGGCACACTGCACTTTGGGGGGGCTGTTTGGGCTCATGCAGGGGTGCAGGGAGGGGGGAGTTCTGTTGGGATGGGTGGGTTGGGGTGGGGTGTTGTTTGTTTTTACCGCAAGGCAAACCCTTTATTGTATTTGTGTTTTTAAGGTGCTCTCGGGGGGACGAATGATGGCTTCTGTATGTGATGGGGGGTAGGGACTTGACCTTATTGTCCTGGAACGTTAACGGACTGGGGGATAGGATTAAGCGAGGTGTGGTCCTGCAGTATTTGAAACGACTTTCGCCAGATGTGGTCTTTCTGCAGGAGACACACCTTATTGGTAATTCCTTTTGTGCCATGAATCGGCGTGGCTATCGTTTGGTGGCCCACTCGGGCTTCACGTCGGGCTCACGGGGGGTGGGCATCATGGTGAAGAACTCGCTCCCGTTGGAAATAGACGAGGTGCGCCATGATGAGAGGGGACGCTACACTGTCTTAGTGGGGAGAATGGAGGGTAAAGTAGTTGTCTTTGTATCAGTGTATGTCCCACCGGGGTTACAGTCCACGACTTTTGCAGACCTAGGGCGCCTCCTCCTTGACCTTCCGGGGGGGCTTCTGGTGGTTGGGGGGGACTTCAATGCGGTGGTTTCTGGGACCGTGGATCGTCACCCCCCTAGGGACCTCCCCCGGGCGCAGGCGTGGCTGTCCGGCTTCTTAGATACACTGGGATTGGTGGACTGCTGGCGCTTAAAACATCCCACGCAGCTGCAGTACACTTTCCACTCGGGTGCCCATGGTAGCCTCTCACGGCTTGATTATGTCCTTGTCCCTGCGGCCTATGTTGGGAGGGTAGGAGAGGTGCGCCATTTGGCGCGGGGTATTTCAGATCACTCCCCGCTCCTGTTGCACGTTGATGTCTTCCCGAGGGGGGAGGGCAGAGTAGCTCCAATCAATGCCTGGTACCTGCGCGACCCCACCATTCGCGCTGATTTGATTAAATCCTTGCAGCGGTATTTCGATGAGAATGTGGGGTCCGTCCCTTCGGCTATCTCCCTGTGGGAAGCTTTCAAAACAGTTCTTAGAGGGGAGGCCCTCTCCTTTATTTCCCATGCCCGGAGGCGCGAGCGGGAAGAGGTGACCCGGGTGGAGGCCGAAATCGCTGAATTGGAGGGTGATCTAGAGGGTGAGGTGACGGATGCTGCGCTGCATGTCCTACAACTTAAGCAGGCGGCCTACAGGGCCCTCGTCACGGAGGCGGCCAGGGGCCTCTATAGAGAGCAACAGGGGCGACTGTATGATGTGGGTGATAAGGCTGGTAAACTGCTTGCATGGTTGGATAAAAAGGAGAGAGCGAGTCGTGTGGTCCCGCTGATTGAGAGGATGGATGGTGTGCGTGTTACCGAGCCAGAAGACATTGTCTCTTGTTTCGCGGATTATTTTCGCGAGGTGTATTCCCCGGTTTCTCTCTGCTCGGAGGAGGATTCCCATGCCCTGCTTAGGGATATCGCGCTGCCTTCCCTTTCGGTGGAGGACAGGGTGTCGTTAGATGCCGCTCCCAACCGCCGACGAAATTGCCCTCGCCATACGCTCGGTCGCATCAGGCAAGGCCATGGGCCCGAACGGCATCCCTATCGAGTTGTATAAGCTGCGACCGGATGTACTGGCACCCCACCTCCGTGCGATGTTCCTGGAGGCCCACTCGCTGGGCTCCCTCCCGCCGGACCAACGTCTGGCTACAATCGTGGTGATCCACAAGGAGGGGAGACCTCGAGACTGGGTTACATCCTACCGGCCTATCTCGCTCTTGAATGCGGAGCCCAAAATCCTCGCCAAGGTGCTAGCCAACCGGCTGGTCGGCGTGGTGGGCGACCTGGTCCACCAAGACCAGTCCGGCTTTATTCCCCATCGCAACACGGCCCTTAATCTGCGGCGCTTGCACGGGGTGCTCGCGCGTGTCCCGTTTGTGCGGGAGCCGGCCATATTGGCGTCCTTAGACGCCACCATGGCGTTTGACACGCTCGAGTGGCCATACATCTGGGCCATGCTGGCGAAGTTTGGATTTGGCCCGGGGTTCATCAGCTGGGTCAAATTGTTGTATTCGGGCCCATTGGCGCAGGTGGTGGTGAATGGAAGAGTATCGGTCCCATTCGAGCTGGGACGGGGCACACGACAGGGCTGTCCCTTGTCGCCGCTCCTGTTCGCGCTGGCCTTGGAACCCCTGGCGGAGTGGCTGCGGTGGCACCCTTCCATCCGTGGTCTCCGTTGGACCCCCGAATATGAGGACCGCGTGTCCCTATACGCTGACGATATCCTTTTGTACCTAGCCTCCCCGCGTAAATCACTGATTGTCCTGGTTGATGTTTTGCGCTCATTCGGCCGCAATTCAGGCCTTGTCATCAACTGGGCTAAATCATGTGTGTATGTGCTTTCCGGGGAGGCTCCCGTCCTCCCGCGGGGCTGTCCGATCCAGTTTGCCTCACAGGGGTTTCGGTACCTGGGGGTTTACATTACTCTGGACCCGGAGGCCCGCTACGAGCGGAATTTGCTTCCCCCCCTCCAGCGCTTGAAGGAGGACGTCGCGCGCTGGCGGCGCCTGCCGCTTTCGCCGCTCGGCCGGGCGGCATTGTTTAAGATGATGTCGTTGCCACGCTTCCTGTACGCTCTCCAGAATACTATGGATTTAGTCCCGGCGCGCTACTTCCGTGAGGTGGAGAGTCTACAGCGCCGCCTGTTCTGGGACGGGAGGCCGCGTATTGCCCTGGCGAAGTTGACGCTCCCATGGTACGACGGGGGGATTGCCCTCCCGGATATTAAACGGTATTACTGGGCCTCCCAGCTGGCTTCAATTAATCATGGCCTTTACGGGCCCGCCTTAAACCCGGCATTTGAAATGGACAAGATGCTCCTGCCTGGTGGCGATTATAATCGAGCGCTCTACTCTGGCGCGCCCGGCCCCCGCCTGACGGGACCCACGCGTGTCATGGTACGAGTATGGCACGCGGCTAACGCAGCTATGGGGTGGAAGGACCGTTTGACCCGGGCATCACCGTTGTACGCGTCTGAGAGATTGGGCTCCCTGTGGACCTCGAAGGGCTTCGAGAAGTGGGACACGATCGGCATCAGTAAAGTGGGGGACCTCTGGACGAGAGGGGGATTTAAAACATTCGAGACGCTGCAGACGGAGTTTCGGCTGCAGGGCAGTGAATACTTTCGGTACTTGCAGGTTCGTCACGCGCTGGGCTCAGTCTTCCCAGACGTCGCCTCCATCCCGGAGTCTTCCCCCCTGGAGGATAGAGTGCTGGATGGCCACGTTCCGGACAGCACGATCTCCCTTATTTACAAAAAATTGATTAATGACCGCTCGGGCCTGCTGACTGGCCTCCGCGAGGCTTGGGTTGCCGACGGGCTGGAGTTGGACGACGAAGACTGGATTTCCGCGGTGGCCTCTCCGAAGGAGGTGGCCATACCGGCTCGCCTCCGCTTCGTCCAGCTTAAGATACTCCACCGGGTTTACATGACGGGGCCAAGGCTTCTGCGTATGGGCTATGCTGAGGATGGGTTGTGTAGGCGTGGGTGTGGTGCTTTGGCGACTTTTTTGCATATTTTGTGGGAATGCCCGAAGGTGGAGCGATTCTGGCGTGGTGTGCATGAGGTCCTGCGAGTGGTTACGCATGTCGCGCTGCTGCCTGAAGCGAGGAGATGCCTGCTGAATGTGTGGGAACCAACTGACTACTCGGTTCCGCAGACGCGATGGGTGACTCTGGGATATATGATAGCCAAGCGTGACATTGCTCAACTGTGGGGATCCCAGAGGCCCCCGGCGGTGTCGGCTTGGAAAGAACACATGGATTGGTGCATGTTCCGAGAAAAGGTGGTGTATGTGGCGAGGGGTAAGCCTGGGGCATGGGTGAAGGTATGGGGCCCCTGGAACGCCTACCGCGGGGGTATCTGCGCGCCACCATTGCTGCCTGCGGCCTCACCAGCCCCGTCCCCTTAGTTGACTCCTTTACTAGCCCCGAGCACGGAATTCCCCCAGTCCTCGATCTGTTCCCCTTCCCCTCTTTAGACTCCTGTGGATGGCTGGGGTCCCCCATTCGGGGAGCACGTGCTGTTACTGTCGATTGCAGGTTGCCTTGCGGGTGTGGTTTTTGTGTTGTTTGTGTAAAATGAAACCGTATTGTGGGGTCAGAGTGATGTGGCCCGCGACGCTGATACCTCCTGATTTTGCTCCTCTGCAACGCCAAGTGTTTTTGTATGTATGTCATATGCTCCTGTCATTCTAGCGGCCGGCCGGGAGGTTGTAGGCCCATACCTGTATATTCTTGAGATTGTAATAAACGGTTTCAAAAAAAAAAAAAAAAGAAAAGAAGCAACACTTGTGTCTTTGTAACGTATAGCTGGATTGCAGTTACTTACTCAAAGTGACCGTTGCAGCAGTCCACCTCGACCGCATTTTTCGAGCGGTGGCGATTCCAGAAGACGTTCTACAGACATTGTGCCCGCTCAGGAACCATCGATGACTTGTTGGAATTGCGGGGAAGATTCCTGCGGCGAGCAACCTGAGGAAACCTCTCAGGCATCCGTAAGGTGTATGCGTCATCAAGCGAGGTCACGTGACGTGATCCGTACGTAGCGGCCATCTTTTAGTTTGTCTCGGTTGCTAAGCAACATCGGACCGAGAAAACTCATTACCGCGGCGATCTCTGCACGGGGCATTTCTCACGGTCATCAAGTAAACAAACAAGTCAGCGAAGGCAAACAATAGATATATTGTGTTCACAAGCTCAAGGTAACATCGAAGTGAAACTTAATAGAAAACATACGGTAACAAAACCTTAACTCCATGGTGATATGCACACCATCTACACTGCTCATTATTGTGCATATTTATCATCAGTACGCATTATTTCATTCAATATAATTGTTTAAATTGTGTTTTGATAATACATAGTAATGTATTTTTTCTATTAGATAATAATTCATTTTATGCATATTATTCATATTGTGGTACTATGTATCATCTGGAATTGTAGGTACTTTCATTTGAGCATAATTCTCACAAGGTTAGGAGCATAGGAAATATACTTAGAGATGGCAAATCAAGGTTATGGCTTGGTTACCCCTGTTCATTTTCTTACAAGTCCTGGTGAATTTTCTGCTTCTAGAAAAAAGAAAATGCTTTTGCACAGTCTAGGACCTGAAGGGTCAAGAATTTACTACCAAATGGAAAAAAAAGCTAGAGTGGGAGGGAATGTGTTTCTTGAGTCCCTCGAAGACCTTGACGCACATTATCAACCCACTGTTTTGTGTAGGGATTAGTAGATACGAGTTTTTCCAGAGGAAACAGCATAAATCGGAACCTGTTGAAGATTATGTATCTTCTCTGAGAAAATTATCTATTAATTGCGAATTTGGAGATCTTGACGACAGTTTCATAAGAGACCAACTTGTCATGCACTCCAATAATTCTGCCATACAAGAAAAACTTTGGGTATGCGGTGACGCACCGTTAAAAGAAATAATAGCCATAGTAAAAAAAGGAGAAATGTCCAAAAGATGTGCACAAGTAGTACTTAAAAACAAGGATGAGAATAATACGGTTAGCAAAGTCTCTAGTAATGTAGATGATAGTAAAAAATTTGACAGACGTAATTACAAGGATTCTAATAAGAAGGGATCTAATTTTTTTTAAAAAATTCAAGATGACAGACAGCTCACTTGTTATAGATGTGGGTACAAAGGCCATAACGCCAATGAAAAATAGTGTCCTGCGTTAAAATCCAAATGTGGTTACTGTGGAATTATAGGGCACTTTACAAGAGCATGTAGAAGAAGAATTAAAAAAGGTAACAAAAGAGTAGTAAGTTGTATTGAAGACCAAAGCGAAAAACATGATGATGGAGGGAATTCATTTAGTGACAATAGCATATTATGTATTATTGACATAAATGATGAAGATAATGTCCTACTAAATGAGGGCAGTTCTAAAAAGAAAAAAACAGTTTGTGTAGTAAACATATGGGGTGTTGATCTACAAATTGTACCAGACTCTGGATCACCTTATACTATCATACAACGTAATGTTTGGGAGAGTAAATTTGCAAATGTCTTGGAATCAGATCTGAAGCCTCCAGATATCCAACCAGTAACATACACTGGTGAGAAAATACCTATGGTAGGTTATGTGGAGGTTAATTTCAAATTCAAAGATAGAAATGCAATGCGTAAATTATATTTTGCAGAAAAAGGACCATCCGTATTAGGATGGATTGATCAAGGTGAACTTGGGATCATTCTTAACCCAAAAATGAAAAACCAAGTTATGCTTGTTGAAGAGTCTGACACATGTTTAGCTAATGCGGTGGTTAAATAATTCCCTAGTGTTTTTTCTGGTAATGTGGGAAAACTGTGTGGGTTCACACACAAGATAATACTCAAAGACAATGCGATCCCATGTTGCCACAAAGCCAGAAACATTCCCATCATCATAAAAGAAGGTGTCATGGCTGAATTGGATTCATTATTAAAAAAAGGGATAATAGAGCCTGTAGAAAGTTCAGAGTGGCTTGCTCCGTTGGTCGTAGCTCGCAAACCGGATGGCCGGTTGCGCCTGTGCATTGACTTGAGAGATTTAAACAAAAACATTGTTGTTGATAAATTTCCATTACCAAGGATTGATGAATTACTTGCACAATCTAAGGGAATCAATTGGTTTTCAACAATCGATTTACCATCAGCGTACCATCAAATACAGTTACACGACAGCAGCAGGAATTTAACAGCATTTATAACTCCTTTTGGATGTTATTGCTTCGTGCGCATGCCTTTTGGCCTTGGTTCTGCAGCTGCCGTGTTCCAACGATTAATGCACAAGTTATTCAAAGGGTTGAAAGGTATAACATATTTTCAGGACGACATATTAATCATGGGTCGAGACAGAAAAGAACATGACGAAAAGTTAACAAATGTCCTCCACATCTTATCTGAAAAAGGACTAACTGCTGAACTAAAAAAATGCAAATTTGGAATGAATTCTGTCACATACTTAGGACATGAGGTAAGTGGTGACGGTATTTCCCCCAAAAAGAGCCTGATTGATGCTATAAAAATGGCACCAGTACCCAAATCAAAGGACGAAATAAGATCTTTTCTAGGGATGGCTGAGTTCTATTCAAAATTTGTACAGAATTTTGCAGCAAAGACTTATAATTTAAGACAATTGCTTAAAATCAAACAAGAATTTTTGTGGAATAATGAACTTGACGAAGAGTTTAAGAAAATAAAAAATGACCTTGTCTCAGCTTTTCCCCTAAAAGCCTTTGACAACCTAGCACAAAGTATCATCACAACTGACGCAAGTGAAAAAGGCTTGGGAGCAGTCTTATCTCTAATAAATGAAAGGGGTGAAGAAGTAACAATTGCATTCGCTTTTCGTTCTTTATCTCCAACAGAAGAAAAATATTCTGTGATAGAAAAAGAAATGCTGGCCACAGTGTGGTCAATGGAGAAATTCAGGCAATTTGTATGGGGCACTAAATTTATCATTCAAACCAACCACAAACCACTATTAAATGTTTTAACGTCTGATGGTGTGTTAAAGGCAACCCCAAGAATTGCAAAAATGAATATAAAACTATTGGATTTCACTTATGAGGTGGAATATCTTCCAGGCACAAGAAATCAGGTTGCGGACTATCTAAGCAGATCTCCACTACCATATGAGCCTCTGGAACATGATGGATGGGATAATTTTAACATAGCAGCAATATATGATCATACTTGTGCAATTTTAAAAGAAGTATGGAACAATGAGTACACACATGATGAAATTCTAAACAAAGCATCAAACTTCATTACTCAAGGATGGCCCATCAAAAATAATTGTCAGGGAGAATTGAGAGCTATGTGGGAATTACAAAATGAGCTGTCTATTGACAATTCTGGATACATCTGCAGAGGAGAGAGAATTGTTGTTCCTGCATCCTTACGACAGAAAGTATTGGATATAAACCATTAAGGTCACTTAGGTATCCTTAAACTAAAATCTAGAGTAAAAATGTTATACTACTGGGTGGGCATGGATGGTGAAGTTGAAAAATTTGTTAAACAATATTCCATCTGTCAAGATTCAGACAAGACTCCGCGGGTACTAAAACCCACTCTTGGCTCCTGGCAACTTCCAGATCATCCTTGGGAAAATCTCAGTATAGACTGGCTTGGTCCAATTGATGACGAAGATGGCAACCACAAATATGTACTTGTAATTATTGATGACTACTCAAAATGGCCAGAGATAGAGATCACAGAAAACTTTGACACGAAACAAGTAATACAATTTCTAGAAAGTTTATTCTTACATGAAGGTATTCCCAAAATAATTCTAAGTGACAACGGCCCACAATCTTCTTCAGAGAAATACATCCAAATTCTAGAAAGAAATGGTATTAAAGGTAAGAAAACCCCCGTCTATAATCCTGCTGGGAACAGCATTGTGGAAAGATTCAATAGAGTCATTATGGGCAGTATACAGGCTTCAATGAATGTTGGAAAAAATTGAGAAAAAGAACTCATTAGCACCATATGGGCATACAGAATCACCCCAACTGGCACGGGGTACAGTCCTTTTAAAATCTTACGAAGAAGAGAACCATTCTCTAAAGACAATGTCGCGTGGAATACCATGAAGACTTGTGGCAAATGGTCACCAGCTGTAGTCAGGTCCAATTTGAGGAAAATGCATGAAACTAGTAAAACTTATTTTGACAAAACACACAATACACGGGATGTGATACTAAAAAAAGGTGATTGGGTCAAAGTGAAACTTAGCTCAAAAGTCAATAAAGGACAAAGTAAATTCTCTCTAACCCTACGTGTGTTTAAACCATATTCCAAGTCTGCTGAACTCAGTGATGGAAAGATTTGGCATTATAACAAACTGTCAAAACATAGTAATATAAATCGCAAGTAGATAGTAGGAAAATCTGCTTCTTCAATGAATTGGATGTGGGATGAGGTCACAGACACAACAATGGTTAATCAAGACCCTCATTCTCAATCCATCAGTAATGCTCCCACTATTGATGCCCAATCTTCTGACAAATTCTCACAGTCTTCAAGCAAAACTGGGAAAGTAACACGTTTTGGTAGAGAGACAAGATTGCCAACGAAATATGGAAACTACGCTATGTAATCATTTTAATTTTGCAAAGGAGGGAATAGAGTATACAAACTTGTATCTCAAAAGATAAACTGATATCACAAATGTTTCTTATAATTATTCTTTTCATTTAACTCTCCTGTACTTTTGTTATCCTGAATTGTATCTTAGTAACATGATTAATTTTTGCATACTAACTTAGATTTTAGTGATATATACTAATACAAGTTTTTGCATTAATTAAAGGAAAGAGATGTTGCATCATAGCTTCCTTAGTAACCAGTACCATGGTTACGGTTGTTAGTTGCATCTAAGTGTAGGCTCTAGATCTAAGCTAGGACAGTTACCTTCAAGACATCAAGCTGTACTGATGTTCCTGCTTGCTCTGAATAAACCTACTTCCAATCCTTACATCTGACTGAAGCATCTTTACACTTGTGAAGAAATTCCTTTCACTATACTCTACCATTTTTTCCACCCCGGAAAAACTTTTACATACGCCCTCGTTAGTAGTAAAATTACTTTTCATTGTGGAGAGAGATTACAGAGGAGTTGGTGAACACTGTTCAATATGTTAGTTTGTGGGTATGCACAAAACTGACAGAGATTTCGAGCCCTAGAACTAACATTTCCTGTCTAATTCCAACAGAAAGGTGGGCCATGCAAGAATCCAAACTGGGGTATATTATGAGCCCTGACATAATCACAGAGCCTATTATCGGAGCTCTGATATAATGAGAATGTTGCCATAATTTCGCACTTCACTGCATGAAACCAAAAGGGTCAACTGTTTTTAGTTTTGTTTTACTGGATAAGTTGATTTCTGAAGCATCTCGTCCTTTGGACAAGCAGATATTCTATAAACTTCCATGCCCCTTGTGTCCACTGCCGAGTGGGAATACGCTGTTGGTAAAACAGGACTCAGCAGGTACAAGCCTCAGTCTTGCACCAGCCTAACCAATGTGTATGCTTTCTTAATTTCTACCATTGGGTCATAAGTTTTCTCAGCCCATCAGGGTTTACCTCATAAAACTGACAATGAGGAGGGTCTGTTCCATGCCCATTTAGCTGCTGGGTGGTGAAGTCAGCTTTGGTAGTCACTTGTTCTGTTTAATGGCAGTTGGAGTGTTTGTCATGCAGAGGCAATGTCATGTGGAATGATGACACTTGAGAGGCTGATACTTTTCTGCACGGTGTAATGCATTTTTGTAGCACATGCTCAGTTCCCACGAGGCAGAATTCCCTCCGATCCCACCATCGCAATGTCTCAAAGTGCGTATATAGAGGTAAATAATGATGTCAAAATGACAATGAGATCTCGGCTTCTGCACTATGTGACAAGAAAAATCACAAATGACTAAAACAAAGTTGCTGTGTCACATGAGAAACATTTTTATCTCCAGATCAATTATCAATACAAATATATCATATTGCAAGAGGCAGTACAACATATTGTAGACTCCTGATCATTTATATGCTTGCCGATGCGAACTGGCATGCGCATGCATGGATGATGACCAGGATAAGGAGGGGAGGATACAGATAATCAAAGGGTATTAGTAAGTATCCTATACTGACAAAACCTATCTTGCAAGAAACTGGAATAAGCTCCTTGTTCTGAGAAGGCTACATGAACTATCCACTGCATTTGCCACAACGATGGAAAAGCACTTGCAAAGATGGCAATCAAAACAGAACCAAGTGAAATACTGTCTGACAAGTTGGAGCACACTGATTACTTTAGATATCAAGGCCCTCCTAGGGACATCCAGACATCCAGAAACATTAACCCATTCAGAGTGTGCGGATATTGTGTAAATAACAAGAACACTGTAGACACATGGCAGGCTGAGGGAAAGAATTGCTCAGCTTGCTGGAGCATAAACCACATCCTTATTGTCTGCAGAAGCACAAGCGGTGACTGGCCTCCTTAGGGATGAGCCCCACAAAGGTTTACACAGTGACTGCTAAGTGCAAGGACCAGGCGCCCAGACCTGAGCTCATCTCCGCCAATGAAAAGAGAGAAAAGGAAGGCATATCCTTAGCATCCTTTGTTGGCCTGGGTCTGGAGGGCATTAAAGCCTTATTTCAACACTATGCTCCCACTAGGAATCTCAGGTCAGCAAGTTAACATCTTGTTATCATTCCCAGGTTCAAAAGGATGAGATGGGGCGGGACAGCCTTTTCAATTGCTGCAGCTAAATTGTGGAATTCCCTCCCTGACGAAATTGCGGGACAACGATCACACACGCTCTTTAAAGACCTGGTTGTTCCCTTAGATGTTGGTCTGAGTGTGTCTTCTCCTGCCTGCACATTGCTCTGCTGTTAGCGCCTTGATGCCCTTGGGCTAAGTTAGCGCTCTATAAATTTTATATTAATTAATTCATTCATTCATTGGTCAGAATGGATAACTGAGAAGATCTTAGTCAAACTATGAACTAATTGTTCAAGGCTTGAGTGTCACTGCCTTACTCGGTACCTGAACATCTGTGAATGTCATAGGAAAGAGACATCTACTGCTAAAAGCCAGGCCAAGGCGGGTATCAACGTACACTCAAATTTAACCATATGGTGAAATAGAGCTGCTGTCACTGGCAGACGCATTTTAGATGACGATACAGCATGGAATGCGGCAAGTCAAGGCAAAGTACGACGTCACTGATAAAGGCACTGGCACAACGGTCAATAGCTGCATCAAGAAAGACCTGTGCCTGATAAAAGTCAATACATTCAAAATAGAGGACCTTGTATGTGAACTCTATCACCTGTTCACAGGTCTGGGTTGCCTCCAAACCAGTCACTTCACATTGATCAGACTGTTGAGTCTTTGAGCGTACGATGCAGATGCATCTGCTTCATGTCTGTCACAGGTGACATGAAATTAAGCAAGCTGAAGATAGAAGTGATGAGTGAGAAAGTCATCCGCCCACTGCCACATGTATCTCCTATGGTTATCACATGTAAGCTCAAAGACCCACGTGTTGTCTAGGCTAAGTATCGATAAGCCCTTTCTCAATAAAGTCAGCTAAAGTGAAAAGCATTCAACACCAACCATGGGAAACATACTGATGGAGCGCAACGTATCCAATTGATTTTCAAACTAGATCTAGATGCTGGGTATCAATAGAAAAGATTAGCGAAAACATAAGATCCTCTACTCATGTACAAACAGTTGAGATGAGGCATCTCCTCAACAACAGAGGTTTTCCACAAGGCACTTGCAAGACTTAAAAGTGTAAAGAATGTTAATAATACCATTCTGATATAAGTTACCAAAGTATTGGAGCACCACAGGAAGTGGTGAGCATCTCTGTAGAAAACATTTGATTATGACATGACATTACCCGGAAGGATATGGGAATTCTTAAAGGACCACCTACAGTTCCTTGGATAGGTCTTCCCAAGCAAAAGGGTGACTTCTGACTTCCGAAAAATTAAAGACATTAAACGCACTGGCCATGTCAAATGTGTCATGGAAGCCCAAAGCTTCCATGGAACAACCACCAGTTGTCAGAGGTTCATTTTGAACCTCAATACATCTCCAAGCCAATGAGGGACCGTAATAAAGCACAACACTATACAAAGGGTATTCTTCAGCAGCTTATTCTAGGCATAATATATACAACCTCGCCACCCCTCACTCCACATCTCCTCTTTCTCCAGTACTCCACTTGAATTTAATCAAACATAAGTAATCCAAGTTACAAACCAAATTCCAAGAATACCACACTTCATTCTGAATACAAATAACATGCAATAAAGAGTAGAGATGAAGTGAACAATAAAGCACCCAACTGGTCGAAATATGAAATGTGTTTTGAGGTAACTAAGCAAGGAAAGCTCAGATATAATCTCATTTTTCATAGTCTCCTAAATAGACTGGGACCCCACTTAACATTTCTGTCTCTTCACCACCATTGGGCTTACTCTGTTTGTTAGACCTAGGTGAACGTTTCAATACTCTGTTCACGTTCTTTTTCCCATGGTCTTCAGTCTTGACTGAATTCTTGAAGATCTTTGTTATTCTCACAAGATCAGCGAATTGTGAATTGACATTACACTTCCTTGAATTTCTGATTTTCATCAGATCACCTATCTCCACTTCAGTCTTCTTTGCAGCCCTACACATAAACCTCGGCTTTGTTTCTTCCACCTTTCCCTCTTCCCTGATCTCACAACACTCTTTTTTTTATAATTTTCTTGACACCCACTCATTATTTTATCATTTACGCACGCTGGACATACTCTTGGATTGCCTTTTTTTACCCTGAAAAGGTCAAATGGTGTAACCCTATAGTAGAGCGAGGTGACAGTTTATACACCTTCATGTTAGTTTTTAGCTTCTTCCAACGCAAACCAACAACTAATCTCCCTTCAATACAATTACGAAAACCCTCTGAAAGACTGAAGCTGCAGATATTAAACCAAAAGGAATTTTCAGGCATGTAACAAACAGTATAATGAATTATGTTAATTCCTGTGATTTGTGATGCAGCCTCACCTGATGATAATCTCAAGTCAGGTCTAATGCCGATAAATATTTGGACCGATTCAGTATGGACAATAAATAGCTCAGTTATATTGGCCGAGGGTAGTGACCCACTACAACACATTTGTTTAGTTTGTGCAAATCCACTGACAACATGGCCTCACTGTTGGCCTTGCGTGGCACTACAATAGGTGCTAATCAGTCTGTCACTTCCACTTCCTCAATAATGCCATTGCTCTTCAACTTTTCAAGTTCCCTAGGCAAAGATTTTCTAAAACAAAATGTGTGCATTCTTGATTTTCTTCACTTTGGGTTCTGACTCTTCCTTTAGCTTGATCATATGAAGGTAATATTTAAGACATCGCAAATCTTCCTTAAATACTTTTGGGAACTCAATCTCAGTCTAGCCTTTCCATCCCAGCATGATTCTTGTCTGCCTGTCCTCTTAGTCTGACTGCTGGAACTAAATCTCTCTGATGAAAGCAGCTAATTAATGAGTCGCCCTTAATTGAAACATACTTTTTTCCAGTTGCATCTCTTCGTTTAAAATAAATGTTACCTACGAAATACCCTAGCAATTTTAAGGGCTCTCTACCATATGCCTTCGGGCATACACTGAGCTTGTATAATTTAACTTTCCTTTTAACTCTTTCGCAAACACTTCCCTTGGAATTAAGGCAATCTTTGCACCTGAATCAAAAACATATTTAAGGAGACATTTTTAATTTGTACTTCCTCAGCTGGACCATTCATACTCTTACCAATCACTTGTAACACCACCTCCTACACGTGCCATTCTCATTACTATTTACGACTTGCACCTTTTTTTATAACCTTCACTTCTACAATATAGTGTCCTTGCTTTCTACCCTAACAATCTTTACTGCTCGCCATGTGTCCTTATGTTGCACGCCTCAAACACTTTACTTTAAACTTCACAGTGCCCGAACTGCCAAGCCAGGTCCTCCCTGGACCGGAAACAAGCATGCTGGGACCGGTTTCGGGGCATCACCCCATATCAGCCAAATTAGCTTGAATACTTGTGGCACAGTGAGCCCGGGACCCACGTCTGGGCATATCTGGCGCACTTAGGGCGAGAAAGCAAAAGACACACAAATGATGGACGGAATGCAGCGCAAATCAAACATTCACCCCCACTCATGAGATCTGGGTTAAATCCATCATTCTTTTGCTCACTATGCCACCCCAGTTTAGACCCAGCCATATGCAAATCAGTCTTGACCCTGTGCCGCATGGGAACAGGCTAGCCCGAACTGCACAGCCATGTCCTCCCTGTACCGAAAACAAGCATACTGGGACCAGTTTAGGGGCATCACCCCTCATCAACCAGGCTAGCCTGAATCCAGTGGCACAGTGAGCCCGGGGCCCACGTCTAGGCATACCTGGCGCACTTAGGGCGAGAAAGCAAAAGACACACAGATGATGGACGGAATGCAGAACAAATCAAAACATTGAGCCCCAGGCAAGAGATCTGGGTTAAATCCATCATTCTTTTGCTCACCATGCCACCCCAGTTTAGACCTGGCGTTATATAAATCAGACTTGACCCTGTGCCTCATGGGAACAGTCCAGCGCGATCTGCCAAGCCAGGTCCTTCCTGGACCGGAAACAAGCATCCTAGGACCAGTTTCAGGGTTTCACACCCTCATCAGCCAGGATAGCTTGATTCCAATGGCACAGTGAGCCCGAAACCCATGTCTGGGCATACCCGGCACACTTAGGGCGAGGAATAGCATTCTAGGCTCACAGACCCATACAGCCACTCACACACCCATACAGCCACCCCACTCATAGACATATACAGACACTCACACACCCATACAGTCACTCACACACCCACTCAGACCCATGCAGCCACTCACAAACACACTCACACACCTACACAGCCAATCACAAACCTACTCACATGCCTACACAGCTACCCACAAACCCACTCACACACCCACACAGCTACTCACACACCCACTCACCGCCATTCACAACTCACAAATCCACTCACCCACACACCCATAAAGACACTCCACACCCACTCAGACCAATACAGCCCCTCACACACCCACTCACCAACCCATACAGCCCCTCACACACCCACAAAACCACTCACAAAGCCATGCAGTACTCACACACCCACTCACAGACCAATGCAGCCACTCACACATCCACTCACCAACCTATACAGCCACTCACACATCCACTCCCTAACGTTACAGATTACAGTGAGAAAATAGAATGTAAATAAACATAGAAATTCACTGAAAAAACAAAGGTTACCGGGACGTTTTAGTTAGGAAATGGAATTTAAAAAAACCCTTAGAAATTCACTGAAAAAAACAAAGGTTACGGGGATGTTATAGTTAGGCTCAGATTTCACACGCACAAAACCATAGAAATCCAGCAGCTTTAGTTACCTGAGCTAACTATAACTTACGCTCCAGCAATGTACTGAATCTTCATGTTCCAGAATGAAAATTCTGTTGGCCCAAAAAGCAAGACCAGCTAAAGGTGTCACGCATGAAACATGGAGCCACTTGGTAGCTATGGTCTAAGGAAGGGGGTTTGTGTCTAATCTGAGGGCAATAGGATATATTCCCTTGGTGACTGTTATGTTATGGAATGTAGATAACACTGTGGTATTTGCGGGGTGGCAGTTGACGGGAGACGAGTGGACGGATACTATTCCTCAATGTTGGGCTCCTGTTATATACGCACTATAGGTGTACTTTACTTTGTATTTCATCTGCGGTATTTCTTTCCCACATTTGGCAACGAGCGTGAACAACTGGAGCCATCAAGGACTCACACATGTGTGCCGCATTTATTGAGAAGCACTGCAGCAGCAGGACAGCAGGATGAAATTATCCATGTTGATGCGGAATGTCTGTGGGTCACAGTAAGGGCATGTGAAGTCACCTATTTTACTTTATTTTTCAGATGTCTCAGGCGCAAGGATACAAATTGTATTGTCAGGAGAGGCTTGAGGATGTGGTTCGCACTGTTGGGAAAAACTTGTGTGCCTGTGGGAATGTATGACATCACCGGCCTGAACATGCAACGTAAAACGACACTGCCTGCCTATCAATGCTGAAGCAATAGTGTGCATGAGCGCTCCCTTTGTATCAATGCACTATTCTTCAATTTGGTTTTGCTGTAAGTATGGGCATTCTACCAATTGTCACTGGTTAACTTATATTACTTTGTATCTTCCATCATCGCCAGCATTCCAACTCCTTTTTAGGTATCAGCTGGCGTTGGAGCGCGCATGCGCTTCTCGCCTGCGAGAGCTATAGTGAACAAGTCAGTTTGGAGAAGGGGACTCTAGCCCCGCCCCTCATTTCCATTGGGTAGCTTCAGGGTTTATAGTAAACGCTGGCTTCCCATTGGAAAGGAGGGTTTTTCGTTGCCTCCCTTTGGCTTTTTGCCGGAATGGCTCACCTGATTCACAGCTGTGGTGAAGACTTTTCTTATCTGCTTGTTTATTTAACAAGCAGATACGAAAAGTCTTCATGACAGCTGTGAAGAAGGCACGGAGCTCACAGGCGCACGCGGTCACGGGAAGGACAAGGCAATGGCGAGCGCTTTTTTAATCGGAAGTGTGAAAACACTGCTTATTAGAGGTGTAGCCTAGATGACTGCTAAAGGTCCTCACTTTTTGGGGGCGGAGCTAGCCTTGGACCGCGATGGCCGCTTTTTAAGCGAGCTCTTCGCGCACGCCCGATATATCCTTCAACCGATCCTTTCCATACTGTCTACATAAGACTGCACCCAAGGGGAAATCAAGCTGAAGCTACGGAGATCGTGGAGGAGCGGTGTCCGGCGCCGAAAGATGCGGCAACAACCTGGAATGGCGAACTAATAGATGAGGCCCTCAAACTGATAACGAAAGTGGAGCCGCGGGCCGCGGTGGAGAGACGCACTAGGACGTACAGCACGTAACGTGGACCCGGGAGACAGGAAGACCCGCTGCGACCAAGACTCCGGGCCGCGACCGACTGAAACGGGGGCGGATCTGCACGTCGGGACTGGCGGTGAGCTCAACCCCAAGAGAGAGCGTCGGAACATATGAGGCGCCCCCGCTGAATGCTGGCGATCTGTGGGAAGCGCAGTGTGGGGCCCTCAATCAGGCGGAGGTCGGGGGCACAATCTACACCACAGCTGCAAGGGATTGAAGACAGGACAACACCGGGTGGTGAATCAGAGGCTGTCAGTGCTTAACTCGCGGCGGGGGGGACACCAGATGAATGTCCTCGCTGAAGTGACATACAGAGTCCTGAAGAGAAGGGCGCAGGCCTGAGTCGGCTGCACGCTGTGGTATCTTGCTGCAGCGGCCATGGGGCAGCATCTGTGAGGGGCACTGGCTGCTTGAAAGTACCATAAACAACTGCAAGTACGTGTGCCCTTTGGGTGAGGTCTGTGGCGGGGACATAAAACGAAGTGGTCCACGGGCAGCTGGATTCATGGGGAGGGCGCCCTGGACTGTCCCCGCTCCACACAGCTGCGAGGACACACAAGTGGACAACACCCCTACTTCCTGCACGCGATAGCTGTTCACCGGAACACAAGGGTGGCATACGCGAGAGGCTGGGGTCATGCAGCAACAATTGGGGGCAAACTAACGTTAGAGAGGGGTGAGGTGACAAACCTACAGCGGCGCAGGCCTACACCAATGGGACACAGCCTCCAACTCCTTGGAATAAGGATCAGCAAAATAAAGGCTCAGTGCAACCATGTAAAACACCTCCGGGTGAGTTGAACTTCCCACATTGCTGCCGGAACCCATGGAGTCGTAACACCATAGTACTGGGACCTATACACATGATTTAGACCAGACCGTCGGGGAACAGAGCAAAACGCCACATCAAGGATCGAACTGAAAGTCCCGAATTACGTCGCCTACAATCTGGGGTCGCAGCTGCCAATATACCTGAGGGTAAGGTAAACTACAAATTACAAAATGGGTAAAACGGACCGCACTCAGCCAAAAATCACCTTTGACCACACGAAGAAACATCAAGATCAAAATACTGATGCACAGACAGCGTCTCAATCGACAATGGGGGCAACAGGCGGGGTGACGAACGACGACATTCAAACTATGTTCACCACAATTCAAACTGCACCGTCGAATATAGATGGGAAGATTGACTCCTTGACATACAGAGTTGACAGGATGTCGGAGCGACTTGATAAACACACGGAAAGACTGGACGTGGCGGAACGGAGAATATCTGAAGCTGAAGATGGTCATGTGCAGATGGAAGCGAAACAGTCGAAGATGGAGATACAATTGGCGGTCATAATGGCAAAGTCGGAAGACTTGGAAGCTCGGTCCCGAAGGAGCAACCTCCGCCTGATGGGAGTTTCAGAGACGACAAATACGGGCCAAATGGAACGTTATGTGGAGCAGCTGCTCAAATCCCTATTGGGTCGGGAGACGTTTTCTGAGAAGTTTATCGTGGAGAGAGCTCACAGGTCACTGGGACCCAAACTCCCTGTAGGCTCCAGACCGAGGCCGATAAGCACCAAGATACTTAATTACAGAGACAGAGACGCGGCGCTCCGAAAGGCCAGAGCACTTGGCAAGTTATCTCACGAAGGTATGGATATATCCATCTATCCAGTCTTCACGGCATCGGTACAGGAAGCGGGAAAAAAATTTACCACAACAAAACAGAAACTGAGAGACTTGAATATCCCATACGCCATGCTATACCAGGCCAGATTAAAGCTCACAGTCGATGGCAAAACTCGGAACTTTGCTAACCCATCGGAGGTAGTGAAGTTCGCGCAGCAGAGAGGTCAGACGGGAACACGGAGGAGATCACCGAGAGGGGAACACGGGGACCAGTCTGCTACATCGGATGTGGAGTAACCAATGTCTAATGGACACAAGTAATCTCCAAATGTGAACTGCCTGAATGCGGGTTGGACTCATCCCAAGGGGGCAAAGTCTGAACATTGTTTGCAAATAGATGGCCTACTGCTGGTTTCAGATAAGTTGATGATGAACAGTTACACTTTTGTTTTTTTTAAAAAGTTGCCATGACTATCACTGTGTTGAGGTGGGCAGAACTCATTGAGATTCGCTGCAGGGGGCTATCTCGTAGATTTGCTCAAAAATACTGCACAGTATTGGAATTTATAGTATGTATGTCAGGGCGGATACCCATGTGGCTTAGCCACAAGAAACGGGTGGGCAACTCTGACCCCTACGTGTGCACCACACTAATTGTTATGTTGTTTTTCCTTTTTTGTTTCCTCCTTGAGGAGATGTTAACTGTTACTATTGGGTATGGCTCCACTAGGAAAGGGGAGGTTGAGTGGGTGGGGGTGGGGAAGAGGGGTACGCAAAAAAATCCAGCCAGTGACACTGTAGCGGACGGAAACGTGGGAGTCACCTTCATCTACCATAGACACTCATATCAGGCTTCTGGCGGTGACTCGGCGGATGGCTGACACTTTGCAGCAGCACAGACCACTGACGCTCCTCACATGGAATGTTAGGGGACTGCACAACCCGCGGAAAATTCGTAAGGTACTAGCATACCTGGACAGGCGCAAAATAGATGTTGCTTGCCTACAGGAGATGCACTTGACGGAATTAAGAGAGTCACAAATAGGGGCTAGATGGGCTACATATAAAATAGCGTTGTCCTACTCCTCCTACGCGAGGGGGGTACATATATGGGTCAAACGCAATACACCCTTCACGCTCATTAAATCTAAAAAAGATGACCAAGGGCGGTATGTTATAGTACAAGGCTGCTTTGGGTGCACGGTGTTAACAATTGTAAATGTGTATGGCCCGAATACTGATGACCCCTCCTTCTACGCACAAATCTGGATGCAATTACGCGAATTCCAACCCGGCGCTATCCTCTGGGATGGAGAATTTAATTCCTGCCTAGACCCCACATTGGACAGGACCACTGGGATAGATAGATATGGAAAACAATCGGCGAAAGTCTTAAGGGATGGGATGGGAGTTTGGGACATGGTAGATGTATGGAGACTTAGAAACCCAGTACGTAAAGAAGGGACGTGCTTCTCCTCAACATATCTCACATGGTCCAGACTTGACAATTGGCTGATACACCGAGATGCATATACGTGGACAACGGACATTCAACATGCACCTAAAACGCTCTCGGACCATGCCCCGGTCCTCCTCACGCTGCAAATCCCAACACATACACCAAGTCAATTCACGTGGAGATTGCGGCCAACGGCACTACAAGACCAGGTATTCAGGGAAGAGCTACGTCACGCAATAATAGATTTTTTCGACCATAACTCAGGTTCAGTACAGAGCACTAAAACACTTTGGGAAGCCTTTAAAGTTACCATAAGGGGCCATTGCATTGGGAAACACGCAGGAATCTTGAAAGATATACAGGGACAATTAGAAAGAACAGAAGCTGAAATTGCCAGACTGGAACGAGAATTTGAACACACACAAGTTACAACAATATTGGCCAATATTAGAACACAGATTGATACATATAACGGATTTGCAGAAGACGAGATAAAATACATATCGCGCAAGTACACCACTAGAAGCTATGGGGAAGGGGGAGACCTGGCAGAGCGCTGTCATACAAAATCAGGCCCGCCAATACCTCTGCGTACATTACACAGATTCGGGAGCACAGCATCAAACAGTCTATGATACCCCTACTATATTAGATTGCTTCACTAAATTTTATACCAATCTGTACACTGCACAGAGCAAGTCTTCCACGTCAGAAATTAGGGATTACCTGGATGATGTGGCGCTGGCTTGGTTGTCAGACACCCACCGAGAATACTTTTGTCATCATATTACCCGTGACAAAATAATAGACGCCATCAACTCATTGCCTAACAATAAAGCGCCTGGTCTGGATGGCCTTCCGGGCGAATTTTATAAAGAATATCGTGAACTATTGATCCCCCATTTTGCTGAAATGCTTGAAGAGGCTTATGAGGAGGGCACGCTCCCTCCCTCCTTAAATGAGTCGCTCCTGATAGCACTCCCGAAGCCGGGTAAAGACCCCTATGAGTGCAAATCCTATAGACCCTTATCCTAGATAAACATAGATGCTAAGATATTAGCAAAAATAATAGCAAACAGAATACAACCTCTCCTCTGTAATCTGGTGTTGCCTGACCAGGCAGGCTTTATGCCAACACGATCAACCACACACAACATTCGTACCATTTTCGCATTAAACCATCACTTAGACCCGAATACGCCAGCGGCTGCGGCCTTGTTGGATGCCGCCAAGGCATTTGACTCAACAGAATGGGATTTTATGTTCGTCACTCTCCGCAAAATGGGGTTTCCAGAGCCATTCCTAAAATGGATATCGCTACTGTATGCGGTTCCTAAGGCGCGGGTCAGAATAAATGGATTCATATCCAACCCCATAGAGATAAAGCGGGGCACCAGACAAGGCTGCCCGCTATCTCCATTGCTCTTTGCATTAATCTTAGAACCCCTGGCCTGCAAGGTTAGACAGAAACACTCGGAATCGGCACTGCAATTTGGACTCCGCCCCATTGGTATTGCGCTATATGCGGACGACATGGTCCTCTACACCACGCCCCCAGATAGACACCTAAACCTGCTTATTAGTGAATATGTTCGATATGAGAGATATGCGGGCCTCCGCATAAACTGGGACAAATCAGTTGTGATACCCTTAACGGCGGAAACAAAGGAACCCCACCTGGAGTACCCTTTACAATGGCGGACAGATCCAGTTAAATACTTAGGGGTCTGGATTCATCGTGACCCAGAACTGGTTATTAGAGAACATTTTGGGAAAGCACTGGTGAGACTAGAAGATCAGCCAGAGAAATGGATAAAAATGACTCTCTCACTGGCGGATAGGATAGCCTTACAGAAGATGATCGTACTACCAAGGTTTCTGTATCTGTTCTGGACTGTACCAATCTGGTTAAATTCGGCCTTTTTTGTGAGATTGCGATCCATTATGCAGAGGCTTACATGGGCAGGCAAGCAGGCCCGAACGAGCTGGACGGTCCTAACCCAACCATACCATTTGGGAGGTTTTGAGGCACCGGATTTCTATCTATATTACCTCTGTGCACAAGCACAACATGCACTCTACTGGACGAGACCCCATGCATATATACCACACATTGCGGTGGAAAAGGATAGCGTAGATCCTCTGCCACTGACTGCGCTCATACCTGACCCGATAAGGCACATACCAAGGGAAAAAATTCACACAGCTCTATGCACCTCCAGGGCTTGGTATGCAATGGCACACAGGGCAGGCAAGTTACCGGTGTATGCAAGAGCGTTGCCCATGGAAAGACACCTTAGACTTACGGTGACGCAAGAAAAGAAAATGAATACACTACTGACAGAGATGGGGCTGACATCTATGGGACAATTATACCCTCATAACACATTCATTAAATGGACGGACCCCTCATTGTGTGCTCATCAAATCCCCCTGAAGCAATTTGCATACTTACGACTACGTACGGCAGTTAGATCTTTATACACTACATTTCTGGAAGAACCTACACAATTGAACACATTACAAATACTATTAACCGCTCCCAACCGGAAAAACCTGGTGACACGCTTATATAACGCAGCCCAAGAGGAACAGGCAGAGAAACCTACCGCAGCGTTGGGTAGATGGGAAACGACACTAGGAGATACAATTGATGAACAGGACTGGTGCTATAGCTGTATACAACTTACACTTCTCATGTCAAATTGCAACTTGTGGATCATTCATTTTAAATTCCTCCATCAACTATATTATACACCGGCCAAACTACACAGGCTCGGCCTACGAGAGAACGATAACTGCCTGAGGTGTTGCGCGCCAGGCGCCGACTTTTTCCATACCTCATGGTCATGCCCACAACTGCAGACCTATTGGGAGGAAGTCACCGTCGCACTATCCGCAATGCTGACAGAGCAGATCCCTAATACCCCCCTGGTATGCATACTGGGCGCTAGGAAACTTAAACATGCTAGACGCAGGAAATTCTTGGCGGTGGCATTGTTGCTTGCAAAAAGGCGGATTGCGATGAAGTGGGGAAGTAAAAGACCCCCCCGATTTAAGGACTTGATCACAGACATGACCTATTGTAGGGCGACTCTGGAGACGTATGCAGAGGACATCCCGCCGGCCTCGCGGCCCAGAGATTTCTGGGAGCCACTGATTCAATACTTGCAGGCAGAACCGGAACACGAAACATGATCTGACCCTGGATGCAACTGGTCATTGGGATGTTATACATGGGACGTCAAGCAGGGAGCAGATGATACGAAATGCAGGGAATTGGCGAGTGTTTGGGGAGGGCAGAGACACATGTAAGGTGATATAACATCTACTGATGCACAAAAAGAAAATGCAATAATTGATATATATATATATGGTGTGGATTGTGTCCCCACGTGTTATGTACTACTGTAAAATGATGATTGACAAATATTGTACGATTCGTGTCTAACTGGTTGGATAAAAAAATAAAATAAAAAATACATTTAAAAAATGGTTCTCACTTTACCCTCCCGGTCTCTCTCACACTGCTTTCTTATCCATAACTGGTCGCTGTAAGCCTTCTTACTATAAGTAAAATTGTCCTATACGAGCCTTTCCCGTCGAATAACTGCACTCCTCAACCATGCAATACATACTAACCCCTCTCGCCCTTAACCTTTCTGCCCTCCAAAGCTATCCGTTTCCCTCTTCCAAATATTGTCCCGTTTTTCTACATCTTCTTCGCACAAATATAAACACTCTCCTCAGCCTTTATCCCTCTTTCGCAACTACTCTCCTCACTCCATGCTGCCTTCTTAATCTGTCAGTCCCACCGTGCTGTCCTCCCACGAATGCTAACCTTTCTTTTAGTTAACCTCCCTTCGGCCTCGCATCCACCTCCAAGTCCAACCCTTCATTTTGCCATTCTTACCCGCCCGTGTCACTCTTCCCCCACCCACCGAATCTACGCACCCCTAAAAGACGTGGAACGAACGTGGCCACGCATACATGCGTAGTGCTCGCGCCTACTTGCAGGCCCCCATCGCCACTGGTCAACCTGTTGACTCAAAATGGGAGAGAAGCCAGCCGTTTAAGCTCCTGGTTCCCTCTAAGGTGACTGGAGAATTAACCGTTTTGAGGGCGTTACAGGTTTGAACAGAAAGTGACCCCGTTGAAGTCTGTGGCGGGCCAATCGGCGGTCGGCGCCTTAGTGCCCCTGGTGCCCCGGTCACCCCTCCCCACCCCCTCCCACTGGGGGGGGGGGGGGGGCGGGGACGCAGACCAGAGCTCCCCTCCTCGGGCTGGCCGGAAGTGACGCGCAATGCGTGTCACTTCCTGGCCCTGGTGTGAGGGGGAGGCTATTTAGCCTTCCCCCACCCTCCTGGCGACCTCTTTGTCGCCCGCTTCGCCATTTCGGTCGCTGTCTCGGGATCTGTGGCCGTCGTCATCGCCTCACGGGCCCAACCGCCATCATTCGTTTGCACTACGGTGAGTCTTGCTTTACCCTTCCCGCCCCGGCCCCGTCCCTGGGCAGTACCAGGTTGACGGGGCCCTGTGGCCCGGATGGCCACGGGCGGGGAGGTCGCAAGTTGGGCCAAGAGGGCTCAGGGCCTCGTCAGGGATGCGGTGTGAGTGAGGAGCACCCCGGGGGCGCGTGCTTTCCCGCGGATGCGGGCGGGTGGGTGGCTCCATGGCATGTCCGGTTGCGTGCGTGTAACTCCCCCACCCCTCGCCCCATGGCGGTTGCGATGCGCTGTGGGCGGGGGGGCTGCACTGCCCATTGTAGGATCGGGGAGGCGGTCGGCTAATGCGCGGTTTCGCGCGGACACCCCGCCTCACCTGGTGCTCACGGCTGGTCGGGGGGGGCGGGGGGGGGGATCTGCGCCCGTCTGTGGAGCTTCGGGAACCGGGTTCGAACCTCGGAGACGGGTTGGCGTCTTGGGATGATAGGTATATATCTGGGATGCCTTCTCCTTGCTCCGGCAGGCGTCCACTGGGCCGTGCACCCGGCGCCCTGGTCCGGGGGAATTGTGCCCGGCTCGATTCTCGAACCTGCGGCCGCACCAGCCAGGGAGTACCGCTTGGCCTGCTATGCTCGATGTCGCTCAGCCGGCAGAGCATTAGAGTACAAAGCAAGGTAAACCTGTGGGCGGGTTGCGGTAGGGGGGGATGAATCGGAGGTCGCGTCCGCATTCGGGGGCGTTCAAGCGTCCCATCGGGCCTTCTCGTAGGGGCGCGATGCACCGCCTGCAATGTCGGGGGAGGACGTGGTCCGTCGGCTTCACTGCCACCTCTGGGCAGGAAACTTTGGGTGCGAGCACGCGTCCTTCATCCTGTGATTCTGGGCAAATCTCTCAACCTCACCGTGCCGGATTGTGTATGTATAGACTGGCTATGTAAAGCGCTCCAATAACTTTGGGTCTAGCTCGCATCCTTCATCCTGTGCTTCTGGGCAAATCTCTCAACCTCACCGTGCCGGAAGGTGTATGTATGTACAGGCTATTTAAAGCGCTCCAATAACTTCGGGTCGAGCTCGCGCTATTTAAATAAAACAGGCGGCATGCATAGACGGGCGATTTAAAGCGCTCCAATAACTTCGGGGCGAGCTCGCGCTATATAATTAAAACAGGCGGCAAGCTATTTGACACACATAATTGCGTTGAACACAAGTTAGCCTGTCAATCCCTCCAGCCATTTGTGCGTTGCATGAGTGAAACACCGGGGCTCACGAAGTGGTCGGGAGAGAGGAGTTTCGGGCCCGTGAGGCCGCGCCTGCATTGCGGGTGCGGGGCTCGCGAGATCGGGGACGGTAGAGCACGGGCACTCATGTAAAGCGCTCCAATACCGTCGGGCCGATGGCGCGCTACATAAATATGCAACAGGTAATCGTGGCTGCCCATATAGGCAGATACACGATATCAGGGCATGCATGGCTTGCAGGTTTTTGCGCCAAGACACCTGATCACGCAATATTGCACTCGGGAACGGAGCGCACAGTGCCTAGAAGTGATCATGAACTAAATACGAGCTTAATCATGGCGTCTTTAATTCTGCGCTGTGTGATTTTGACGCTGACGAAGCGTCCCATCGGGGCAAAAAACACTTCCCGTTACGGACGCGTTGCACCGCCTGCAATGACGGGAGTGGACGTGGTCCGTCGGCTGCACGGCCACCTCTGGGCAGGAAACCAGGGTTCGTGCCTCGGGGTCGCGGCCATTTGGTACGAATCTTGTAAGTTCCCGGTACTTAAAAGGTGTAATGTAAATAAGGTGCTCATGTAAAGCGCTCCAATACCTTCGGGTCGAGTTTGCGCTATATATTTATGCAACTTGTATTTTTGGCTTCCTATAAAGGCGGATACATGATACAAGTGCATGCATGGTTCACATTACGTGATTGCGGGCATTACTAAACCCCCCGCACCTCAATGGATAATCTGGTGCGGTGCTCGCGTGATCCGGGACGGGGAGCGTGTAATATGGTACGATTCTCTTAAGCGCCCCCTGTTTGAAGGTGTAATGTAATTACGGTGCTCATGTTAAGTCCTCCATTACATTCCGGTCGAGTTCGCGCTTGATAAATATGCAACATGTAATTGCTAGCCTCCTATAAGGCAGATACGTTACACAAGTACATGCATTGTTCACATTACGTGATTGCAGGCATTACTAAACCCCCCGCACCTCAATGGTTAATCGGGTGCGGTGTTCGTGTGATTTGGCACAGGGATCGTGTTATATGGTACGAATCGCTTACGCTACCCGTGCCTGCATGGTGTAATGTGGATACGGTGCTCATGTAAAACGCTCCAAGACCTTGGCGTCGAGTTCGCGCTATACAAATAGGCAACTTGTATCTGCTGGCTTCCTATAAGGCAGACACTTGATACAAGTGCAGGCATTGTGCACAAGATTTTGCTCCAATACCTTCGGGTCGAGTTCACGCTAGATAAATATGCAACGTGTATGGGCTGGCTTCCTATAATGCAGACCATGATACAAGTGCAGGTATTAATTTGCTCGTGCCCACATTCGCGCGCATCAGGTGATTCCGGGCATTACGACACCCCCTGCACCCGATGGGTTATTTGGTCGGTGCTAGTGTCTGGCGCTCTAATAATTTTGCGCGCATTACGGTTGGAGCTAATCACTAATCCACCGTGCCCGAATAGGTATGCTAATACGGGGCTCATGTACTGCACTCCAATACCTTTGGGCGGGTCACGCTGTGACTCCGGGCAGATAAGTTAATTAATATCCACGTGCCCGATGATGTATGTATATACGGTGCTCACGTACGGCGCGCCATTACCTTCGGATCGAGTTCGCGCTGGGGGGGTGACGCTGGGTAAATCAGTGAATATCGCCGTATGATCTCACTCCCGTGCCCGAATATGGGTGTAAATATGGTGCTCATGCACAGCGCTGCTATACCTTCGGGTCGAGTTCGCGCATATAAAAGTGCTATTCACGGCAAGGGTCGCGCTGTCCGATCCTGACCACACGTGATCACGTGTCCCTCGTCTCCAACCTTTTGCTGAAGGGGGGCTTGGTTCGTGTGTCGTTGTTGTTGTTGTCAGCAACATATAAAGTATCAGCGTGTGGGTAACAGGCATCTGCTCTCCAGCAACTCCGTGCCCTGGGAGCACGCGCATTGCCCTAATTCTGAGGCCCACCCATAAAGGGGCCGAGTAGCAAAACAAGTAAATAGGCTCCATAGGCGGGCCTCTGGCCTTACAGCTGGGTGAAACCACCATCATTTGGAGATAGGCCCAGGTAAAATAGGGCCTTTTCTGGATGTCTAGAGGACCATTGCGGTTCCCCCCCACCGGATTCACTGGTCGCGTACTGCAGCTGCGGGAGTCTGGGATCCGGGTTTACGGACACGTTTACTGCGCTAGGGGCGCTGCCTGCCAACATAGGGTCCTGCTGTCCCAATAACTGGGGTGTCTGCGGGGCAAACACAAGGGGACATTATGTCAATAGTACATTAGTCACGCCCATGGTGCACTAAATCTCTACTTCAATGGAGCAGGAATTTGGCACCGCTGGGGATGCTCTGGGTTGGCGGGGGGCACCCCCCCCGCCACCCTCCTACTGAGGAGCATGATGGGAGCGCGCAATGCTTAAAGCCAGACAGATTCCCGTAGCTGGTATACCTAGGGGGTTTCATCACTGAGGGATCTGTAGGGGCATATTTCCCATAAGGAATAAGGGATGGTGGGCAAGGGCAAGAGTCGCCCCTTGCCCATGGTCACGCGCTGGCAGCCAGGAGCACTCCTGTGCTCCAGGTTGAGCAATCAGAGGGGACTGGCCAAAGGTTAAGTAAAACCCTTCGCGCCTTCATAGCCAAAGAGGGCAGGCCCAGAATTGTGAAGAGGGTAACCTGCCCGCATGGGGCGCGAATAGTTCTTGGCGCATCTCCCCAGGCCCATCGGGTCCTCTCTTGCAGCGGACCCTATCCGGTTAGGATAGCGACTGGGGCCTTGGGGGCATAGATGGGGCCATCTACAACACCAGGAGCTATAGCTCACTGGTAAGTCTTGGGCCTGTGGACATAAGGGATCCCACAGGGTTTGAGTCCCGCTAGCGCTGTCACACTGTCTATGAGATGGCAGAATTTCAAACCCTTCTTTCTGCTTGGATGGTTCCCTTCCAGCTAGCGCAGGAAGCCCTAGAGAGGAAAGGTTGCAGGTAAGACTATAGCGGGTTGGTGGGGGGCCCTGGCTGCGACGGTAAGCCGCCTCCAGGGCTGTGGCGGAGTTACAGGGCGATCTGGAAGCAGGCCGGTACAAAGGGTACCTCTGCGTGGCACCATAGGGGGTGCCTGAGCCAAAACCGAGGAGCCTCAAGCAAGGTCCCGGAAGCCGTGTCGGCGCCCCGCTAGTCCTGCGGGCGGTTGTGGGCCTGAACAACCGGGGGCTTGCTATGCGACGCTCCGCCCCGAGAGGGGGGGGCGTGAGTAGAATTACCAACGGCACGTGATCGTAGAAAGAATCACCTGGAGGGCAGCAACGGCGGGCATCGCTCCCGCGCTGCCCGGCTCATCAGGCGGGCAGGCGACCCAGTTAGTTGCCTGCCCTTGGATCGCCCGTAAGATAACCCACCCATTACATATACTGGAATTATGTAATAAACCTGCAGCATTGTTACCCAACACCAACTGTCTTGTGTGTGTCATTTGGGTAACCTATTTATGGGGGAGGGAGGACAGCGGGGTGCCCCTGGGGGTACTATGCCGCTGACCGCGGCGCCCGCAGGGGGCCAATCGGCGGTTGGCGCCTTAGTGCCCCTGGTCACCCCTCCCCACCCCCTCCGAATTGGGGGGCGGCGGGGACGCAGACCAGAGCTCCCCTCCTCGGGCTGGCCGGAAGTGACGCGCAATGCGTGTCACTTCCTGGCACTGGTGTGAGGGGGAGGCTATTTAGCCTTCCCCCACCCTCCTGGCGACCTCTTTGTTGCCCGCTTCGCCATTTCCCTCCCTACCGCTTACCCGGCGTAGGCGTTGGGTGGGGGGGGGGGGTTTCTGAGCATTGTAATGTTTTCTTTTATCGTTGCAGGCGGAGTTACAGGGCGATCTGGAAGCAGGCCGGTACAAAGGGTACCTCTGCGCGGCACCATAGGGGGTGCCTGAGCCAAAACCGAGGAGCCTCAAGCGAGGTCCCGGAAGCTGTGTCGGCGCCCCGCTAGTCCTTCGGGCGGTTGTGGGCCTGAACAACCGGGGGCTTGCTATGCGACGCTCCGCCCCGAGAGGGGGGGCGTGAGTAGAATTACCAACGGCACGTGATCGTAGAAAGAATCACCTGGAGGGCAGCAACAGCGGGCATCGCTCCCGCGCTGCCCGGCTCATCAGGCGGGCAGGCGACCCAGTTGGTTGCCTGCCCTTGGATCGCCCGTAAGATAACCCACCCATTACATATACTGGAATTATGTAATAAACCTGCAGCATTGTTACCCAACACCAACTGTCTTGTGTGTGTCATTTGGGTAACCTATTTATGGGGGAGGGGGGACAGCGGGGTGCCCCTGGGGGTACTATGTTCGTGAGGAGGAAGAATGTGTGTGCAAGAGATGACACCCACGAAACAAGGGCAAGTTGACATGTGCGCACCAACCCTCACCATATTCCCAATCCCGGTGCTGTTTAAAACCCTGGTGGATCTTCAAGGGCTTCCGCTGCGGCATGGTGCACCTTTCAGAGTCAGCACGCGAGTCTCTGAAGACTCCACAGTTCCCTCGGAAGAGAGGCAGTCAGCCGCGCAAGAATTCGTGACTCAGAGGCCGGGCATTCCCGCAGCCCATCCTGAGCCTAGACCGGAAAAACGCCCGGGCTGGGCAGGTAGCACCTGCCATGCGTGCTCAACAGCCCAGAGAGGTCTTTGATTGCTCTCTTACTCCGGCTCTTTCCACAAAGTAGGTAATAATGTGCCTTGGTCAAGAAGATGACGCAGCCGGAGTGGAATTCTCATGCCTTAATGCACCGGTCCGCTTCTTGCTGATAGGCACTCTGCCGTGGTTGCTATGCGATATTGTCCCAACACAGCCAAATACACTGGACAATTGTGTTTTTCGTACACATTTTCAGATTTTCCATCAGATAGCTTGTTACTTAAATATTTGTGTAGCTGTCAGGCTGAAACTGCCTTAAGGCAGTGTCAGTTAAAACTGTTCTATTAGTACATGGTCCAGTAGAACCGCTTTAGCCTATTATTCCACAACCCACCACCTTTGGGGGGAAAAAAGTATTTAAGGTACAGGATAGAGAGCAGATTTTGTATTAAGGAGCAGGTGAGCGCTTTATGGAGAGCATTGTTAATCTGTGCAGTATCTTCATCGATTGCAGTGCTGTACCCAAGACTTTGAATGCCCTGGTTATTTACTGGTCATCTTCATTCTTCCGAGTTCAGGTTTCCCTGGTCACTGTATTAGTTCCTGAGTAAACACGCCTATCCACAGAACAATTACCAAGCAAATAAACACACGTAGTTTCCGAGATGGACGACACTTACATTGTATGCAAATAATATAAAAGGCTAATTAAATTGCGTCACTTCTTGTAATACAAAGCCATTAGTACTTATTGAAGCCGACCCCTACGGAATGGGAAACTATGAATGTGACAGGAAGGCTTAGACTTGAAATAATGAAGATTGCTTGTAAGTAACTGGGGCATTACCTACTCGTTAGTCTTCCTCGACACAGACATTACTCATGAGCTGATAACCAAAGTATATAGCAGCTGAGAACCCCACAGCGGGTAAGGAAGAATTTGAATCCACCAATGAGACTGTGTTGCGAACTGCAACAACCAGGGAAACAAAGGCCTCCATCTCCAACCATACACTATCATCCAAAATAATGCCTTGTCTTCCCTGATATTCTCTAATAGCTTGGAAATCATGGCTATTGGAGGAAGTGCATATACCAGAACCTGATGTCAAATGAACAAAATTGCATTTATACATCACGCTCTTGTTGACAATGTAATTGTGCAATAGCAAGGGAGCTGATTCTCTCCTGATTGCAATAGGTCTATTTTTGGTAACCCAGACCTCCTCTCCAACTGTTGGAATACCTCCAGCATACATGATAACAAGCATTGAAAATGCAATAGGTCTCGCCTTCGATTAAAATAAAGCCAATTGCTTTGCTAATGGTATTGTATAGCAAAGCAAATGGCTTTAACTTAATAAAAGCCGAGACCTATTGCATTTTTAATGCTTGTTTTTTTTCTTGCAAAGTGCTGCTGATCCACTGATGGACTGGGACTGATAGCTACTTTTTTTTGCTGGCTTATGTGGAAATATTGGAGGGGGAGGATTGTTCCCCTGAAAGGTAAATCACATAGCTAAAACACTGTTTGGGTGGAGTTGGCCTGAACGAATATATGAATTTACCACCTTTGGAACATCCAAGGAATGCCGATGTGTTTAAGCAAGCCACTAAATGATAAGCATTAAAGTTTGGATAAAAAATTAAAGTGGTGATGGAAAGATACAAACTTTATTCCAGGGAGCAAAAAGAGGATGAGTCTATAGAAGATTACGTCACTACTCTGCGCACACTAGCTGTTGCGTGTGAATTTGAAACAATACCATATGACCAGGTTTTAAGAGACCAGGTCATGATGAAAACTAATAGCAAAAACAAAAAAAGACAAATATCAAGAAAGGTAATGGGCAAGATCGGAATTGTCATTACGTGCTTCAGTTAATATTGCTAAAAACATATAACAATCAGCAATAATTGTTTGAGAGATTAGAGTTCTAAATGACCTTACTGTGAGTATTAAATATTCTGAAGTCTTATCTGAGATAAATGCAGTAAAGAAAAATGGGCTAGGTAATGGGAAAAAAGTGTGAGAGAATGTGAAGAAATAGGGAAGGAATGAAAGGAGGATGTCTTGTTTTCACTGTGGTAGTTTCTATCATGTTGGAAATTTCAAAGGATGCCCGGGTTGGATAAAAGTTGCAGTCACGGTAAACGTAAAGGGCATTTCAGTTGAGTGTGTAAAGCAAATTTGGGCAATAAAATATATATGGTTACTGGTGATATGAGGAAATAACTGAGGACAAATGCAACCCTAACCATGTGTTGTGTGAAAAATGACAAAATACTGTGTTTTTCCCAAAGTGTGACGAAAATTGATGATGAAGAATTAGAGATGATGGTCGGCTCTTGTTCGTGGTACAGCATTATTGATAAAACAAATAAAGGAACATCTAATGAGTAAGAAAAATTTATTACCTCCAGATATTCAATCAGGGGGTTACATGGGTCACAAAATTGATTTTATCGGTTAATTTTGGGGTGAATTGTGTTTCCATGGTAAAGAAACTAAGTGTAAAGTTTACTTTGCTGAAAAAGGAGATCCTGTCCTGGATTGGTCACATCAACCGGAAATAGGTATTCATCTGGTTCCTAAAGCTGTACCACTAGTTTATTCTGTAATGAATGAAAATGATGGTGCTGCTTATTAAGCTCTACTTGGGCATAGTTATCCTATGGTTTTCTTTGATGATTTCAGAAGGTTCACTGGTTTTAAACATAATATTATACTAGAACAAAATGCTACACCTATACGCTATAAAGTGTCTAATGTGCAGCTGAATTACAGATCAAAGTTAAAGTCTATTTTGAATGACCTTTATACCAAAGAGATCATCGAACCAATTGAATCTTCTCCTTGGGTTTCTCCAGTGGTGTTGTCTTTTAAGAGTTCATGGGAACTCAGGTTATGTGTGAACCTGAAAAGTCTCAATAAGAAAATTTGTATAGATCATCATCCATTGCCAAATCTACATGAATTGGCGTAATCTTTGAATGGAGCATCATTATTTTCTACTCTTGATTTAGCTAGCGCATGCCATCAAGTAGAGTTAGATAAAGACTCTACACACGTAACAACATTTGTGAAACCAGAAGAGTTGCCTTTCGGTTTGGTTAGTGATGAATCGGTTTTCCAAAGTTTAATGAAGTAAAGTTTGGAAGGAGCAAAAGTTGCAATTGCTTTCCAAGATGATATCTTGGTTTTTGGGAAAATTGTAAACAAGCAGAACATTAATTTGTGTGATGTTTTATTTTATTTGGATAACAAACGGCTAACACTGAAGGTTAATAAATGTAGATTTGAATGTAGTGAAGTGGAATATCTAGGACATTTAATTACAAGAAATGGTATACAACCTAAACAGAATCACATCTGTGCATCTTGGATGCACCTTCTCCTCAATCTAGAGATCAACTGGTATCCTTTCTTGGTTTAACCAAATTTTATTCCAAATTTGTTGCCAATTATTCCACAAAAGTGGCAACACATCGTCGTTTGCTAAAAAAAAAAAAATGCAATATTAATTGGGGTAATGAGCAACAAGATGTTTTTGACCAGCTTAAGCAAGAACTGATTAACGCTCCTTGTTTTACATCTTTTAAGACTGGTGAGGTGTGTTATTTTGCAGTGGTTGCAAATGCACGTGGGCTTGGAAGTCTACTTTTGCAACATGACAAAGGAAAAGAATGTGTGGTATTGTATGCTTCTCGTACTTTGAATGTATCTGAAAGGAATCACTGTGTAATAGAGAGAGAATTATTAGCTTGTTCTTGTACTACTGAATTATTAGCTTGTTCTTGGACTACTGATCATTTCAGCCACTTCCTTTGGGAAACTAGGTTTATTCTTCATACACATCATAAACCGCTGGTTCATGTGTTATCACCAGGAAGTAGGAAAGCATCTACCCCTAGATTGCCATTTAGCAGCTAAACTACAATCCTATCAATTCCAAAGTTTAATATCTGCTGGGCAGGGATAATGCACATGCGGATTGCATGTCTTGTTTGCCCTTAAATTCAGAATTTGTTGGAGGTTAATTGAATGGTGAATGCAAAGTAGCATTCACTTTATAGGACGTAAATGTTCTGAATGTGCATGATTCTATATCCAGTATTTCCAGGGAAAAATGGGAATTGCAAAAGATCAAGGATGATGGGATGTTGACAGTATGTGAAAATTTAAGGAATGGTGGCCACTAAAAAAAATTTAAGTGGGGACGCAAGTGCATTTTTTTTTAAATAAAGGAAGAGTTAATGTACAGTGATGAATGAGAGGAGACAAAGTTATTCCTCCATTTGACAAAAGGAAGAGAATTTGCATGATGGGTCAGAGGGACATATGGGTATTGGCCACTAAGACGGATCTGGGAATTTAATTGGTGGTAGAAATTGCTTGTTTACTCGACAGTTGGGTATGCAATTGTGAGAAGTTTGTTGGTAGTGACAAAGCTACTAAGCCTTGTATCAATGGAAGTCTTCCTGTTGAATATCCTGCAGGTCCATGGAGGAGAATTGGTGCCGATATTCTGGGGCCTTTCTATATTTTTCAGAGCAAATAAGCTTTTGGGTTAGTAATGGTAGTCTATTTTTCAAAGTGGCCTGAAGTGAGAATATTTATTCTGAAGCGGTTGCAGATTTTCTTGAAGTAGGTATAGATTTTCTTAAAGATGTATTATGTAGAGAAGGTTCACCTGAGGAATGGGTTGAAGGTAAAAAAAAAAAAAGAACTGCCAACTATCATACCCAACCTAACGGATACATAGAGGGGTTTTATCATGTGTTTAGAGAATTGATACAGTTGGGAGTGAAGGGTGGATCATCGTGGAGGAATGCACTCTGGACTGTTTATTGACTTACAGATTAACCCCTGATTTTGTAACTTGATATTCTCCTTTCGAAATTGATTCTATGGTGGATAAAAGAGGGTTGGAGCAGGGAGTATGAACCCGATTTTGGACCAGTGAAGGAATGAGTCTCAAAATATCAGAGCAAAAGGAAATGGTAAGAGGAAAAGCGACTATGGTACAGCAAAAAGTGGTGGATTGGGTGTGTTTTAAGCTTCCCAAAGTTAATGGGAAAGATGCACAAAAATGGTTTTATCCTATTAAGGTTGTGGAAGTTGGGGGCGCTAAAGGGTGCACTGCGGAATGGCTGCACACTAGTGCTGCTCGGGGACACAATCCGGAACAAAATCGGCATCTTTGGTGAACTGAGCGAAGCGCAAAGCACAGAAAATTGCAGCGGAACATCTGTACTACGGTATGATGGCATCGAAAAGGGCAGAATAACGTGCCTTCGATGTAAAAACTACTCGACGAGGCTACGTAGCGGACCCCCAACCTGGCACAAAATGGCGGCGAGAAGCAAATCGTAAGCAGTGAAAGTGAAAACCAGGCTGCAAAGCGCTGAAATAGGGGGTAAATGTTTATTGGATCAGGCGAGCCCAAATGTGCGCCTCTTTGCTCTGATTCAAGGTGTGCGCTACCGTTCCGCGCTCTAACAGACAACATCAACGGAAAATGGTGGCGGAGCACAGAGACGTCATTAAACATATACAGCTGCTGTGATGAATGCTCTGCAACGTCCCGTAATTAAACAACGGGCGACTGGTGCCAAGTCTATCCTGGAGACGTGGGCTTGCGTGATTCAACTGGAGGGGCAATCATAGTACACAGGCGAATAATCCATGAGTACTAGCTGGCGCAATACGAATGTATCGGCTTTGGGTGCACTCGCTACAAGCTATACACCCGTCGCACTTGTGGATGCGGGCGAGACTCTGGAAAACATACCGATGTGTAGCAAGGCAATAACTCTGCATGCACAACAGCCCCATTAATTTAAAGAATTCCATTTGTGTGGTTCCGATGGGTCCCGAACTCAAATGTTGCGAGTTCTGACTGTCAATATCTGACGTATCAGTGAGTGACACGTGCCCTGATAAGCAAGATCTATTAGCCGTGTATGGAGCTGTGATTTGCACTGGTGGGCTACTGCGCTTAAATCCCAACTGCTGGTATCTCTGATTTTGATGTTGCTGTGACGGCGTGTACCAGACGGCGTGTACCACCGCCACTAACGTCTCAAAGCTGTGCGGTTTGGCGAAGTGGATAACCTGAATCCAGCTCCAAAGAGGCAGTGTCCAGAAAAGACGCGCAAGGGCCAGAAATAGTGCCACATTACATCTACAGTGACTAACATTGCAGTTGCGGATAAAATTAACTGTGGCCTACAAAACGGTGACTATTGGAGTGGAACAACGCGCTCACATAAAATCGCACACATTCTATTTCGTATCGCTCTCATTGCACGGCAGAGCAGATATAATGGGCAAGACAGATAACCAGCAACCAAAACTCTCCTTTGACACTCGTAAAACGCCCAAGGTAACAATGGCACATTCTGACACCGAACTAGACATGGCCCAAGCTGCAAACTCCAATATAGCAATTGCCCTGCAAGCTATACAGCAGAGTCTATAAGCTATAGACGCCAAAATAGATACACTCACCCTGACAGTGGACAATTTGGCTGCCAAACTAGACAAACAGAGTGAAAGACTAGATGCAGCAGAACTACGCATTTCGGCGGTAGAAGATGAATCTAGTGCAACAACTGAAAAATGCTCGGAGATAGAAGAGATCCTCGAAGTCATTAAAAATAACAAATGAAGACTTAGAGGCGCGATTCCGCCGGAAAAATGTAAGAATCATGGGTATTCCAGAGAGTATGAACATGGGGCGCTTAGAAACATTTGTAGAGGATATGTTACGCAATATCTTTGGCGCTGAACATGTTTCCCCCATGCTCATCATGTGAAAATCGCAGATAATCTGTTAGCATGAGCTGAAGCCATTTTGGTTGTGCCATCCATTTTTGTTAGCCATGTGTTACCAATGTGCTTCTTCTGTCTTCACTGTTGCTTGCCTTTCTATTCTGCTTGAGTCATCAACTGTAGCCAGAGCTATGTATATGCTCAGAAAGGCCTGTAGCTGCTAGAATGCACCTGTCTTAAAGTGTAACTGTCAGGCTATTTCGACTGATGTAAGCAGTTCTATCTCCCCTCCCACTCTGCTGACCAAGTGATTTCTATCTGTCCATGTTAGTCAATAGCTATTCCTGTGTATGCCTGTACCTCCCATTTGAGTCTCCATGCTTACTCAGCTGTAAACAGGGTATATAAGACCCTTAGTTTCTATATTCCTTGGAATAGCTCCTACAGTGCCTGAGGGTGCTGTATTGATGAAGTCCCACTCATGAGAGATTAATAAACTTGTAATTTGATATTCCAGCTTCCGTGCCAATCTCTTCTTTGTTGGTTTAAAGAACCAGTGGACAGATAAGGGTGAACCCCTGCACCGGCGGGCCCCTAAAAAGGCTCATTTCCACAATCATAGAACGCGCCCATCGATCGCTGGCACCTGCCTCGCCACCGGGAGCCCCGCCTAGGCCTATCATCTCCCGTATCCTAAACTACAGAGATCGAGATGCAATATTACGCCTGGCAAAGAGAAGCAGCACATCACCTATAAAGGCAAAGCTGTGTTGTTTTATCCTGACATTACCATGGCGGTACAAGCGGCACATAAAGAATACACAGTTGTGAAAAAGAAACTGCAAGATATGGGAACTCATGGTGGACGCGCGTAAATACTCACAACGTCGAAGGCAGCGCAGGACTTCATAAAAAAAAATTAATCAGACGAAAAACGCCAGTCCGAGATGCAGCTGACCCAGATTCGGACTGAAATGACCAGAATATGTGGTAATGTACATGATACGCACTGTAACCCAAGATACATGAAAGTACTGTGTAAGATTAAATATGGCTGGGCTATCGCGTGCCTACACTATGCTGGTAATTGCATTTCCCAGTGGAGAGGCCTCAGGTACATGAACATTGTGGCTTTTACAACCTATATGAGTACGTACCTGGTGTAGAACTTCTGTAATATGAAGCCCTCCTCAGAGATAGTAAACCTGACACTGGCTATATGTTTCTTCACTAAGCAATAAGATACATTGCAATAAACTTATTGGATAGTCTTCAGACCTATACTCGGTACATGCTGCACTATATTTGTTAGAAGGTCAAGGTAGCACCCTTGTGCTTTTCGTAATTGTTTTTTGCTTATATCTCAGGCCAACTTCACTAAGTAACACCCGACCACATCTGATCACACGTAAATGAGCACTCAGCGGCCCCCCAGAGGGTGCTCCCCGAACCAGTTGCACAATGTTTTTTTTAGGGTATGTCTTTGGCATAATTGGGATGCTGAAGTGGGTGGGGGAGATAATGGGAACGTTTACTGTGTTGTATAATTGGGATGTTAAAGTAGGTGGTGAGAATGTGTTCTATGTTAATCAGGCAATTGCAAAGAAAGTATAGTCCCAACAGATACAGTATAAATGACCCTATGCGAGCACAACTGAACTCAACACACAACTTGTCTCATACATATAACTGGGAGATCACTACCTCAGTAGGTACAGGTATAACATTCTGTTATGGACAGTAAGATGAGATCACCACAGATTAAGATGTTAACGTGGAATGTCCGTGGTCTAAATAACCCCCCAAAAATGTGTCAAATATTTACATACCTTGATAGACATCACATAGACATAGTCTTGATGCAAGAAACTCACTTAGCGAAAATGACTAAATGTAGATTGGGAACTAGAGGGGCTGCAACCACAATAACTTCATCATACTCAACATACTCTAGAGGGGTTGTAATTTTAGTGAAGAAAGATGTGAATTTTACCATAAATAACAGAATAACGTATGAGTGCGGTCGATATATCATTGTAACTGGCCAGCTTAGAGGCCACCGCATAGGATTAGTGAATACATATGGACCAAACACAGATGCCTCTGTATATCTTTAAAGATATACAGAGGAAACTGAGAGATTTGCCCGAGCTGGAAATATTGTGGGGAGGAGATCTAAACCTGGCTCTGAACGATAACCCTAGACAGATCAGGAGTAGCTAAAGAACCGCATAGCCGCGCAGTCCAAGTAGTGAAAGATAGTATGACAGAATTTGACATAGTAGATATATGGAGACTGCGCAACCCACAACATACAGAGGCCACACATAGCTCTATTATACACAATAGCTGGTCAAGAATAGATTATTGGATTGCAACCAAAGTAGCAAACACATGGACGCGAAAGATCCAGCACTTACCAAAGACATTATCGGACCACAATCCAATCCTATTATCTATAGAAATCCCCAATTATACGCCACCACCTTATATATGGCGTTTCAATGCCAAAGCTTTATTGGACACGCTGTACAATAGGGCGATTAGGGAAGCCATCGAGGAATATTTCCAATTAAATCAACACTCAGTGGATGATGCTAGCCTGCTACGGGAGGCATTCAAAACCACTATCCGTGGAGTATGCATAAGCACAAATGCGGGCATACTAAAAAACATACGCACCCAACTGGCAAGTTGCAAAGACAAACTTATAACCCTAGAAAAGGAGTATGAGCGTACACAGAATACTGCTATACTAGGCACCATTCGAGAAACACTCTCTGAATATCAAGAGTTCGCTGATAGTGAACTTAAATATGTTTCAAGGAGGCAAATAGCAAGAACATATCAGGAAGGCGGCAGATAAGGACGGGTACTGGTACGTAAAATGTCAAGGACATGCATCACATACAGTAATTAAAGGCAACGACGCATATGGCATCCCGCAATATGATACACAAAACATATTGAAAGCCTTCATGAACACATATGGTGAATTGTATACAACACGCAATACAGCCAACCCAACTGATATACTAGCATACTTAGAGAATATAGCCATAGCTTGGCTGTCAGATAACCAACGAGAATACCTGGTGTAGCCCATTACAATCGAAGTATTTACAGAAGTAATTAAAACACTACCCAATGGAAAAACTCCTGGCCCAGATGGGTTCACAGGAGAATTTTATAAAGTATATGTGGAGTTGTTGGAACAGATTCTCCCGCCCACACTCGGGGAAGCTATGATCATAACCCTCTTAAAGCCAAATAAAAATTCAGAAAATTGTTAGTCATATCGACCATTATCATTAATAAATACGGATACGAAAATATTAGCAAAAATCATTGCTAAAAGACTACAACCACAACAACCGCTGTCTAATATTATATTGTCGGATCAGGCGGGGTTCATACCTTACCGCTCCACAGCTCATAACATCTGCACTCCGTTCGCGATATCTCATCAACTCAATCCAGAAATCACAGCGGTGGCGGTCTTATTGGATGCCACCAAAATATTCAACAAGATGGGAGACCTATATAATGATGGCGCCTTCATTGATACGAACGATCTTAAGTATATTAGCAACCAAACACTCCTCTTTAAATTTACATACCATAGACTAAGAGGCGCGATTAAGGATTATTACCCGACATTTCCAGACGAACCGCCAATACTTCAAGCACTACAAATGGTTATTACTAATCCTCATAACATACACCTAGTGACCAAACTCTACAGGCTGTTACATGAGGACATAGCTAGCAACACACATAAAGCGCAAGAAAGATGGAACGCCACATTAGAATCGCCTCTGACTGAAGAGGAATGGACCACTTGCTGCGCTCTGACTGACATGCTCACCCCCAACGGCAATTTGCGCATCATACATTACAAATACCTGCACCAAACATATCATACACTACCTAAACTACAAAAATGTGGCCTCCGTCCTGATGCCTACTGCAAGAGATGTGGAACAGATAATGCAGATTTTTATCATTTAGCATGGCACAGCCCTCATGTACGGGAATACTGGGAAGATATAACTGAAGCACTAAGTGGGATATTAGAAACCAAAGTGGAATGCACCATTCGGTGTGCTTGCTAGGCCTTGTGACAAACTTATGATCAGTTAAGCGTACATTTTGTGTAATAGCCCTATTATTGGCGAAAAGAAGGATATCAATGTATTAGTATGGCAAGAATTACCCCACAAGTAAACAATAGTTACACGATATGGTGTACTGTAAAGATAATCTACGAACCTATGAAGAAGAACCTCCAACAGCATCCAAACCCAGAGACTATTGGACACCCCTAACGGAGTACCTAAAAGCTCACCCCAATACGTCAACACCTCCCATTGTGTAATATGTTGTGATCTGTTCGAAGATAAAACAGCTAAACATATTGTATAGTATTATGTATAAATGTCATTGATGCTGATTACTAGTGTAACAAGTATTGATGCAAGCCTGTAATGTTGTATTGTACATTTTTGAGAAACTACAATAAAAATGGGGGGGGGAAAGGTTGTGGAAGCTTTCAGCAACTCTATAAGAGAAGCAGTAGGGAGAATATGAATTTTGAGTACATTGTATGTAGAAATGTGAGTGTTGGGTGTGATTTGGAAGTGGAGAACATGCCAAAAAAAATTGTTGATAATACTATGCAGGGAAGTAAAGTTTTCATGGACTTGGGAGTTAATCTGCAGGGAAAATGAATTATTGCCCTGGAGGTTATTGTTTGGATAATGGAAACGTAACTGATAATCACAACTTGTCTCACAAATATACATTGATGTGTCCCAGGGAAGTTGAGTGCAGACGCAGTATGTGTATTAAGGTGCAGCATATAAATTTCTTTTACTGTAGTTCATTTTTTGTCCTTGTATAGTATGGATATCATTTTGTAGACAATTTATTTGCTAATTATTTTTATATAATTTCTTGTTTCTGTTGATTCTATTTTATACTTATTTTGGGGGAGGGGAAGGTATGTTATGTTATATGTCCTGGATGTAGTACACTGCGGTGTTCGCCTGGTGGCAGATGACGGGAAAGGAGTGGATGGATGATACTCCTCGGTGTTGGGCTCCAGTTATATTCTCTTGGTGTACTTTACCTTGGATTTCGTTGGCTGTATTTCTTTCGTACAGCGACACACGTTGGTTTACAATATACTTCGATCTACTCCCGCTAAAAATAGTCTTTACTGCTTTGTAAAGAGGGTAAGGCATTGTTCATAAGTAAATGCATGAATGTGGTATAGATTACCAGTTTTAGGTAAGTGACTTGACCCTTTCTATAGCCCAAGAAAACAGCTAATACCAACTACTGTTAGGGGCATAACCTCACCAGCAAAACTTCCAGGGTCCTTAATTTCCCAAGTTGCAAGATGGATAATAAACAATAATTTGCAATGCAATAGGTCTCACATTACTGATAGTTTGCAGTTTTGGCGTTGCAAATAATAATGCAACGTCAATAGCTCATACTTTCAGTAATGCGAGACCTAGTGCATTGCAAATGCTTGCGTAGTGAGCCAGGAACCAGCATTGTATGCCTCAGTGCAGTACCGCAAGCTGCTCCTAGAGATCCCTAGTAAGCAAGGCACCAGCACTGCATGTCTAGGTGCAGTACCGCAAAATGCTGCTAGAGGGCCCTAGTGAGCAAGGCACCAGCACTGCATGTCTAGGTGCAGTACAGCAAGCTGCTCTTAGAGGTCACTAGGGAGCAAGGCACCAGCACTGCATGTCTAGGTGCAGTATTGCAAGCTGCTCTTAGAGGTCCCTAGTGAGCACTGCATGTCTAAAAAGTTGTAGTTATTGGCATTATAAATGGCAATGATTTTTACCAAGCCATGTTGCAGGGTACAGTACCATATGTGGACAAAAGGGGACCACTTTTGGTCAGATATAGTACTGCACCCTGCAGAAGTTATGGTAAATCCACCCTACCCATAATGCATTGCATGGAAGACAGTCCTACAAGTACATTCAAATAGCTATGTCCATATATACAATTAGTAGCTTTGAAATGTGACAGAATTATTACATTAATTTTGGATTAGGTTGTACTCTGTGTGGAGTTGATGAAGGGAGATTTATAGACGGTCTCATATAAATTTGAGATGTTCTAGTGAGTGAAGTAACCACTGCCAGTCTATTTTTGGACCAAGTGTGTGTCCTGCCTGAAACCATTTAAGAAAACAGTGCCTTAAGGCTGTAATTAAAACCTAGGTAGTAACAACACATGTAACAGGGGATGTCCTCATAGGAGGTTACAAGAAGAGACAAGGCGGTACTAAGGAGAGACTACTAAGCCTATTGACTAATGAAAAGCCACCATTTACAAAGGAAAGGAGCCAATTAAAACAAGCATTGGCATAGCCAATATGTCTCGCTTTTGGGAACTTATAAGTATTTAGTTATGCAGCACAATATCTTTGGTGCTACATCAACCGTTGCATGGCTAAACACTTATAAGGTCTCAAAGGTGAGACCTATTGGCTATGCCACTGCTTGTTGGTTCTGCGTGAGTGACTAGAGAGGCACTCTCGTCTTGGGGTGCAACGTTTAATAGTGTTCGTGCGTACAAGTGTGAGGTGGAGGAGACGCAGTTTACATTGAGTTGGCTCTCTTGTATTTTTAAAGCAACCAGGCTATATATACTATGCGGGGCCCACCCGGAAGTAAACCAATCACTGGGGGCTTTTAAGCTACCGGGGTTATAGGTTATCTAGGTTAGAGCAGGTGGGATATACTGGGATGTGGGGACCAAGACACAGACAGCTGCATCGCGTCAACCAAGCTGGAGGGGAAGAGGGGTGCTGTGCTCTCACTTAAAGAGATGCTGATCACAGAAGGCGGAGTAATGCGCTTGTGAAAATGCGCAAGGCAGGAACACTTGTAAAATGGTGGCTGAAATAAGATTGTCAGCGGGAAGGAAGGCTTGTGCTGAGCAAGGCCTGTACTGTGCCAGCACATCTAAGTGAGGAAAGTGTTGGAGTAATCCAGGTTGGCAGCCTGCGCAGATACTACACCATTAGTAAAGGGCCAGACATTGCCTACTCCTGCAGGTTCAAAGAAGCCTCAGTTTTTGTGCAGGGCTTTGCACCGCAAGCACTTCTGAAGCTATCAAAGGTGGAAACACGTCAGTGTGGTAAACCATAGCATGGTCGTGGCCTGACTGGCACCCTGCACATGCTGGTGAGACGTGAAACATTTGGTGGATTGCTGCCTGCCTGAACAATACTGAGAAGGCATTCCCTTTCTATTTTCACGCTTTATATATGTGTGTGTGTATATATGTATGTGTGTATATATATATATATATATATTCACTGAAAAAAACATAGGTTTTATAGATGTTATAGTTAGGAATTAGCATTTAAAAAACCTTAGAAATTCACTGAAAAAAACATAGGTTTCAGGGACGTTATAGTTAGTTGGACATTTGACTCATATAAAACCAGAGAAATTCGCTCGTTATAGTTAGTTGAGCTAACTATAACTCGCACGCCCGCAATGCACTGGTGATGACGTCACATATTACATCACTCATGACATGCTCAGTGACATCACTGATAACATCACTGATGGCATCTCAAATGACATCACTGATGACATCATCCAGTGAATGTGTGTTTCTGTAAAGTTTAAATATTTTTCATATATATCTATGCCAAGGTGTATTGAAGAAAGAGTGAATTTACAAGTCCCTGAATGGATTATTTAGTAGGTGCGTGACTGACTGTATAAGTGAGTGATTGAACATGTGTTACTGAATGTATGGGTTAGTGACTAAACTGTGTGAAAGTCTGTATTCGTGTCTCAGTTGGTGTATAAGCAGCTGCATGGGTTGGTGAGTAGCTACATGAGTGTCTATATGGGTTTTTGATTTGTTGTCAGAGTATCTGTATGAGTGCCTGAGTGTCTGTGTGGGGGGTGGGGGGTGACTCTGTGCATACATGTCTGAGTGGATGATTCACTGGTTGTATGGATTCAAAAGTACATCTGGGAAGGGCTGTATGGGTGAGTTACTGTGTGTATGGGTGTGTTGGTGAGTGAATGAATGTCTCACTGGTATATGTGTGAGTAACTACATATGTTTTACAGCAGTATATGTGAGTGTTGGAGTATATAAATGACTGTACGTGAGAGTAAGTTATTTGAAGAGTGTGTGTATAAAAGAGTGTCTGCTTGTATCAGTGATTGTATAAGACAGTAAGTATGTCTTAGTATCTGCATAAATAAGTGATGTGGTGTGTGTATAAATAACGCAGTTGGTGTGTATAACTGTATACATGAGTAAATGGGTATGCGATTGATTCTTTGCATGACTGACTAGGTGTGTGAGTAACTCTATGGATGAGTGGCGGACTGTGACTGTATGTATAGGTGTATGAGTGCATATTATAGTAACGTATTCATGAGTAACTGCATGTGTAAGTGAGTGGATGTGAGTGTAGACCTAGGAAATAGTGGGTGGTATGTAGTATCTGGCATTGTTGTGTGTATGGTTTCAAAAATAGTAGTCTGTATTTTAGAGTGTGTGTATCAAAGTTTATATTAGGCCATCAGTATGTGCATCAGATTATCAGGTGGATGATGTCATCAGTGATGTCATTTGAGATGTCATCAGTGATGTCATCAGTGATGTCACTGACCAGGTCATAAGTGATGTAATATGTGATGTCATCACCAGTGCATTGCAGGCGCACGAGTTATAGTTAGCTCAACTAACTATAACGTGCAAATTTCTCTGGTTTTATATGAGTCAAATGTCCAACTAACTATAAAGTCCCTGAAACCTATGGTTTTTTCAGTGAATTTCTAAGGTTTTTTAAATGCTAATTTCATATTTTATAAAACCTATATTTTTTCTATTTTTTGTGTAATATTTTGGAACTCTATTATCCTTTTTTTTTTTAAAATATGTAATGTTTTTTTGGGGGGAGAAAACTGAAGTCCCGTAACGGTAGTGTACCAAGCTCCATCAGCACACGAATCCTATCTGCCATATTGCTAAACTCGTAAAGGATGCACATTTCGTATCCGACGGGTTCGTGCACTGCGTCCCGCGTAACATAATATACGTACGTGGTCGCGCCAGCTGCTATTTTGGTATGCGACGGGTATGCAGTACCAAGCCGTGCCTTACATCATGTACGTATGGGGTCACGCCCGCTGAGCGTTGCGTATGCGACGAGTGCACACTGCCAGGCCCTGTGTTACGTCATAGACATATGGTGTCGTGCCGGGAACGCCATTCCCTCATTTTTTTTGGTCTCAAAACTATATCTAAATAAGTTTAAAGTGTATATGAGAACAAGCGATAATCTAAAATATTTTAATCATTTATATATTTCTAACTGTAATAAACTTATATTATGGTAATATTTTCTCAAAATTGCGTCGGGTGCGGCCTCCTTACGCGCTCGGTGCGCGATTGCCATGTGACCTTAAAGAAAAGCATTTGATTGGTTCATAACATTTCCCATTGTAACAGTTGGAGGACCCTACCCATTTTAGTCATTCTCTCTACAGCGTTTGATGAGAGACTCCTCTTCTGCTTACAGAGCTTTTTTGAAAACTTTTTGCTATGTACACATCTGACACTACACACAACATGCAACCATCATCTTCATCAATATTCATGCTCTGTAAAGTAGCCTTCCACCTGTGATAGCCATGCATCTAAAAGCTACATAACAGAACTTTTCCCCACTGCCAGAGGTAACATGGTTGCATACGCTGTCCACAGCACAATGTAATGTGGTACGGCCCAGGGGCAGTATCATGCCTAGATAATGAACACACGGACACAGATAGATAGTGGAAGTGGGCACGGGCAAGTGCGCTCGACTCCTTTATATTACCAGGGTCACATATCCAGTGACGTCTGTGCTGGATGTCTGTGGGGTGAGTGTAAACCAGTCCTCAGGGAATGGTTGCTGCTAGCATCAACTACAACAGTAATCATTGGATCACACACAGAGATTCAATAATAAAAGGGTCAATAGTTTGTGCTGCAGTAAGTTAGGGACACTAGATGTGAAATAATACAGAAAAGATACTATCGTAAAAGAACCATAACTTGTGGTATACTGAGATACAGACAGTAGTTCTGAAATAATACACAAAAAGATTGTATCATAAAGGGTCCATCAGGTCTAGTGCACTCAGATAGCCACATCAAAAGCATTCAGCATGTGCACAGCCAGCGATGATGCGTGCTGCGGGTGGGCCGTACTAGGAGCAATGTCTGTTGCCTACAACACTACATCATCTGCAAAAGCGACTCGATCAGAATTGTAAACACTGCTGTCTGCAGTGTAGGCCAGAGAGCGGTCAGCAAGGGCACACAGCCACGTGGCGTTGACTTGAGCTGCCCAGCTTGCCGTACGCGAAGCAACAAAAACCGCGTGCGGACCCTGTGATGATGCGTATGCGTGGTGCGGACAGAGCGCACTGGAGCAATGTCTTTTACCTACAGGACTGTGTCATCTACAATAGCGACTCGATCTGAATTGTGAACATTGCTGTCTGCAGTGTAAATTGAAGGCAGTAGTGAGCACAGTCTTCCATGAATACTTTTTCTCACTTCCTCTTCACAAAATACAACAACATAAATTACACTAAACTCCGCAATAAATAAATCAAAACAATTCGAATTTCGATCTCTGCTGTCCACTGTGTACACTGTTATTCAGTGTTTTTTACCACTACCAAGAAGAATTTGGTCATTGTACTAGACCTACAAGTCATCTTAAAAAACTTCTTCAAGCAAGTATACTAAAAGGCTATTGTGTATATTTCAATAGACATAGTTAATGCCTACTGGATTCTGTAATTAAACAATCACCACTCGATCTGAATTGTGAGCCCTGCTGACTGCAGTGTAGGCCAGAGGCAGTGGTCATTAACGCCTCACAGCCATGTGCTGTTGGATTCGGAAGCACACAGTTGGTTGCACCTGATCGGAGGGGGTACACACAAATCATCACAAACTTTAAACTTAAGACATCCTCAATGACAGAATCAAGACCCTGTTTCACTGTTCCCACCTGCTGTACCACGGTGTACACCACCGACTGCAGTCAGCAAAGCCCAATAATCATGTGCAGCAGTTAGCTACGGAAGCACAGAGTCTGATGCACGTCAACGGAGGGACTTCTGTGAAAACCAACAAGCAGCAGGTAATATCGGACATCGCCATTTTGGGATCAAGACACCGTTCCACTAGAGTTGGTTGCACCTGGTCGAAGGGACTACCTTCATCTCCACCCTCAGATACAGTTCTAACATCGTCCATTGTGGGATCAAGACCCCGTTCCACTGTTCGGACCTGCTGTACCGCAGTGTACTCCACCGACTGCAGTCACCCAACCCCAATAATCATGAGCAGCACTTAGCTACGGAAGCACAGAGTCTGATGCACCTCAACGGAGGGACTTCTGTGAAAACCAACAAGCAGCAGGTAATATCGGACATCGTCCATTCTGGGATCAAGACACCGTTCTTCTGTTGGGACCTAGAGTTGGTTACACCTGGTCGAATGGACTACCTTCATCTGCACTCTCAGATGCAGTTCTAACATCGTCCATTCTGGGATCAAGAACCCTTTCCACTGTTCGAACCTGTTGTAACGCGGTGTACTCCAGCGACTGCAGTTACCCAACCCCAATGATCATGTGCCACAATTAGCTACGGAAGCACAAGTCTGATGCACCTCAATGGAGGGACTTCTGTGAAAACCAAGCAGCAGGTAATATCAGACATCGTCCATTCTGGGATCAAGACACCGTTCCACTGTTGGGACCTAGAGTTGCTTGCACCTGGTTGAAGGGAGTACCTTCATCTCCACTCTCAGATGTAGTTCTACCATCGTCCATTGTGGGATCAAGACACCGTTCCACTGTTGGGACCTGGAGTTGGTTACAGCTGGTCGAAAGAAGTACCTTCATCTGCACTCTCAGATGCAGTTCTAACATCGTCAATAGTGGGATCAAGATACCATTCCACTGTTAGTACCTGTTGGACTACTGTGTTAGTAGTATACAGAGCACTCCACGGTCCTGGGCCTCAGGCTGGGCGCTGTCTGCCTGTGTCGCGGTAGCCAGCGTTGATCTCAGGAGCCTTCCCAGCTAGCAGACCTCGGCCCAGGAGCTTCCGCCGGCACGTGGTGGGCCCTCTTTCACATACGACGGTGTCGAAAGGTGAACTGTGGGGCATATGTGCGTCGCAGCGGCCATGACGGTTTCTGGGTAGCAGCAGGCTGAGAGCATTATTCCCGCAGCCAGCTTCGCTCACAGCATCAGCCTCGTGGCGGTGTAAGCTGCGCAGACCTAACAGACATGTTCGCCATTCCGGAAGAGCACCACACCCGGAGAAACGTGCCTTTTATTCATACCCCTACGCTAGCCTACGCCGAGCCAGCCCACTACACTAAAGATTTGGGGGGGGGGAGGGGGCACGTATGCACTATGTTTTAGTAATCTTCCCTACTGACTGTACTATCATGGTTGCGTCCACTGTCCACTTCACTCAATAGACCATCAGTGTATGTTGACATGTACATGTCTGTGCTTTGCATACTCAAGTCTGTCCGGCACATCCCCTCAACACTTTGCATTGTATACTTTTATAATCGAGAATCACGTGCCACCTTCGCACACACATTTGCTCCCATCTCTCCCCGCATTCTACATTGTGTGGCGAAGGTGCTATGTTTGGTTTGTGTACATGGCTAGCCACAGTTCCCACAGTACGTAGTGTTGTTGTGTCTGCTAGGTGTACATGTTGTTTGTCATGTTGTATGTGATTATATATGTGATTATATAAGGTAGCGCGTTTATTTACGAGCAGTGGTTTCTCCCATTTACATATCGCTTTCTTAAAGAGGATACCAAAGTTTTTCTCACAGGTGAAAAGTGGGACCACAATGGCAGTCATTCATTACTATGCAAGAATGTCCAAGTGCATGACGCTTATAAGCTTACAGCCCCCAATCTTGCGTGCTTTCTTAAAAGCATGCCAACTCCCACAATCAGACCAACATTCGACACAGCTTTCGAACGGCAGTTATCTGGTTCTTAATAACATGGACTGCTACGCAATGTGAGCTGGCATACCGTATGTCCTTACTGTTTCAAACTGGATAACTTCCTCTGGTAATCTCTATTCCCACATACACAAAATAACTCCCAAAGTTCAACTTGGCCTTCAATACCTACTTTGAAAACAGATTTTATTAAACGGAGCAAACTGAAAGTGCTTTTGTTTCAAACAGAAGTGTCCCTCACTTCTCCAAAAGAAATTTATCGACTGCAGATAGCACGAACTTCAAGTAAAATACACTCCCTTTTAAAAATGAACCTCCCATTACACTTTGTGAATTGTTACACAATTTTCAACACATCTGACATTTAAGGTCTGGCACACTTTTTTAACATTGTCTCCTCCGGCCTTCTCACAGGCTTTCAAACTGTTTTTAGTCTAATACCAGACTTCATTCATTCGATGATCTCTGGAATAACAGCAACAGTGCCCATAATTCTTGCTCTGTTTGCGGCCATCCTACTACTATTTTAGCTTGTTAAAAATGGCTGCACTCCCTGTGGTAACAAGCATGTCCGACAGTATACGCCTCTACGCGAAGCGACATCAATTCCGTGAAGAAATGGAACAGCTTTTCGGCTGCCTGCTACAACATGACATTTATTTACACATATACAATTTGCGTGAAACCATCTTTTTATTGCAAAACTTGCTCAATCCACTGGCGAATGGATCTATGCCTTGCCAACATCCCAGCAAACGCTCCCAATATCCAGCAGGTAATGGAGTATCTTGAAAACCATGAACTTGATTGTTCGGGCAGTGGGGCAATGGCGGATGCAACGCAAAAAGGTATCATGGCGTAATGGGATTTCTGCGCAGCCACGAACGATCTCCTGCAACGTGCGACCTTTGACAACATCGCAGATTGCCTGCCAATTCAAATTGCTGCTCCAACATTCGAGGAACATTACTGTCCCTTCAAGGATATGAAATGGATCGCTTTGCTTTTCTCACACAATGGCAACAATCGCCCCTTGGAACATTACGCATCTCAAGCCGCTGAAGAACTTCCGGACTGCAATCTCCAAGACTTATAAGAAATTCACTTTATTCTTGGATAGATTTTTTCCAACTTTTTTTTACTTTTTCCTATTCAATTTTTTAATACACTTCAATTGAACTATTTTCATATAATAACTTTTTAAGTATGCTTAGGCATTTGAACTCTGTTTTCATTATTGGCCCTTACGTCTTCACACTAACCAGGGATGGATGATGTATGGCCTATGCAAATACGCTATTTACTTACTAAATTAGCCTAAACCCGACATCCATTTTGAAACCCATATCTATTCTTTGTACACACGTCTCTCTGCCTGCTTGTTATCCACGAAGCCCTTTCACACAAATTAGCTCATCCTCAGCCTCTGCTCACGAGCTGGCGATCAAGATAAAAAAACACGGCATTGTTTAGGAACTGGTTGGCACAGTGTAGTAATCGTATCCTACCTTTATTTTCATTCTACAATTTACAGTCATTCATGTCTAATAGGTATTGTTTATGTCACATGGAACTGTAACATGTAATGTGGAATTGACTGATGCAGGAGCTTAGGTTTGAATACAGCAGAAGCGGTTGGAGCTTGCTCAGCTGGATGCCTTCGCTCTTGTACCAGTGGTTCCATTTATGGCACTTACATAAAGACAGTTTTTATATAACTTGCAGACTCCATCGCTTTATCCCACACAGCCACTTTCTTAAACACACCTGATTTCACCATTTGTCTTCTGTGGCATTGCAACATTCTGCATTATATTCTTCATGATTATTTCTTTATTCCTGCTTGCTAAAACACTCCATTCGAGTCTTCAGACCGGTAGGGGTGAGTAGTTTGCTTCCCACTCCCGCTATAGTCTAAACCCATACTAACACCACTTGCACAGCTATGCTACAGCAGCCAGTATGCTACAGTACCCAGAGCACATCAGTTTACAGCAATCAGCTCACTGTTTCATTCCCGAGTGTACTGGCACCTCACCTCAGCACCATCTCACTCTTGGCAAAACAGCACTTTCACATCGCTAGGGGTGAAAACTTCACTTCACACTCCCTGTATAGCACACCCTAACCACCACACAGAGCTCACAGCGCTATACTCTAAACCCATAATAGCATCACTTGCACAGCTGTGCTACAGCGGCCAGTATGCTACAGCACCCAGAGCACATCAGTTTACAGCAATCAGCTCACTGTTTCATCCCCAAGTGTACCAGCACCTCACCTCAGCACCATCTCACTCTGGACAAAACAGCACTTTCACACCGGTAGGGGTGAATACATCGCTTCACACTCCCTGTGTAGCACACCCTAACCACCCCACAGACCTCACAGCGCTCCTACCCTCCTCTTTCCTACTCTTTTTGCCCTTTTTTCCCCTTACTCGCTTCATCGGAATCACTAAATGGCTGCCAACACTTCCTAGTTGCAACCGCTCGCAGCCAATAAGCAGCAACCTCGTGCTCGTAATGCCTCAGCCAATCAGAAGGCAGAATTCCCAAATATCGATATCTGTAAATTTTGATATTTCTCCAAAACTGCTGAACGGATTTACACCAAATGAACAAAAGCGTGCTTTCTAGACCAAGACCCTTCTACCTGACAAATTTGGGGTAATTCCGTTCACCCGTTCGACCTGTAGCCTTGTCCAAAGTTTCCTATGGAAATTAACATGGAGAAAAAATGTTTTGGGATCCCCCTTTTGACTCGGCCCCCTCTTGACGAATCACCCCCAAACTTTCACCATAGGAGCTGATATGAACAAAGAATTAGTTTGGAAAATTTCATGAAGATTCATCAAACGACGCCAAAGTTATAAGCAAAACAAAAAATGCTCTTCCTATGGAAACTTGGTCCTAGCTATAACTACCTACTGGCGACCGCCAGTAGGTAATATATATATATATATATATATATATATATACACACACACACACACATATATATACACACTTATATACACACACACATATATACACACACACATATATACACACACACATATATACACACACACACATATACACACACACACATATACACACACACACACACATATATACACACACACATATATATACACACACACACACATTATCTACTGGCAGTCGCCAGTAGATAGTTATAGTTAGGACCGTGTTTCCATAGGAAATCTCAAAATTCTATTTTGAATAACTTTGGCGCCGGTTGACGAATCTTCGCGAAATTTTCAAAACTAATGGGGCGCTCCGCTCAGCTCCTACCCTGAAAGTCTCGGGGGGATTCGTCAAGTGATGTAATATGTGACGTCATGAGCAGAGGATTGCGGGCGCGCGAGTTATAGTTATCTGAATTAACTATAACGGGGGAATTTCATTGGTTTTTTACGAGTGAAATATCCACCTAACTATAACATGTGTGAAACCTATGGTTTTTTAAGTGAATATATATATATATATATATATCCAAAGAACCTCCTCCAGAAGAAAGAGCAGAGGCCACACGGGGGACAAATCGGAAACACCTTTAATGAGATTGCATCATAATGCATTTCGGCCGGAATCGGCCTTCTTCAGATGCCTTTGGTGTTCAGGAGGCATTAAAGCACCTTAATTAGTAAGTCCAGCTGCTTCCCCATTGGTAGGGACCCGCTCCGCCCCCTTCTACTGGTACGTGCTCACCATTCCGCAATTCGTAAGAACTGCAGGTCCCAGGATGCACCTGTGATCCAGGTAGGTGCTGCAGGGGGGATATACGATCCAAGTGGAATGTCGGGGTGCAGGACGAACAACGGTGTAACAACAATAACAATTTCCTGCTTGGGTGATTCTCTCAGTGCCTCCTCAGGTCCCCAAACACTGCTTCAGCCCCATATTCCACGCAATAGTTTAGGCAGAGGCAGGAGTGTCGATGCATCCCGCCCTACGTATCGCCGCCATCTAATGTTTTTGGAAGTCAGGGGTGGGCCGCGGACCATCCGATACCTCGGAGCACAAACAAACTCTGCCGGAGCAGCAGCCAGCAAAGCCCGTGGCCAACTTGTGTAGCAGGGGCCTCTGTAACACGTCACTGGCAGACGTGGACAATATCCAAAGAACCTCCTCCAGAAGAAAGAGCAGAGGCCACACGGGGGACAAATCGGAAACACCTTTAATGAGATTGCGGCATAATGCATTTCGGCCGGAATCGGCCTTCTTCAGATGCCTTTAGTGTTCAGGAGGCATTAAAGCACCTTAATTAGTAAGTCCAGCTGCTTCCCCATTGGTAGGGACCCGCTCCGCCCCCTTCTACTGGTACGTGCTCACCATTCCGCAATTCGTAAGAACTGCAGGTCCCAGTATGCACCTGTGATCCAGGTAGGTGCTGCAGGGGGGATATACAATCCAAGTGGAATGTCGGGGTGCAGGACGAACAACGGTGTAACAACAATGCCAATTTCCTGCTTGGGTGATTCTCTCAGTGCCTCCTCAGGTCCCCAAACACTGCTTCAGCCCCATATTCCACGCAACAGTTTAGGTAGAGGCAGGAGTGTCGATGCATCCCGCCCTACGTATCGCCGCCATCTAATGTTTTTGGAAGTCAGGGGTGGGCCGCGGACCATCCGATACCTCGGAGCACAAACAAACTCTGCCGGAGCAGCAGCCAGCAAAGCCCGTGGCCAACTTGTGTAGCAGGGGCCTCTGTAACACGTCACTGGCAGACGTGGACAATATCCAAAGAACCTCCTCCAGAAGAAAGAGTAGAGGCCACACGGGGGACAAATCGGAAACACCTTTAATGAGATTGCGGCATAATGCATTTCGGCCGGAATCGGCCTTCTTCAGATGCCTTTAGTGTTCAGGAGGCATTAAAGCACCTTAATTAAAAAGTCCAGCTGCTTCCCCATTGGTAGGGACCCGCTCCGCCCCCTTCTACTGGTACGTGCTCACCATTCCGCAATTCGTAAGAACTGCAGGTCCCAGGATGCTCCTGTGATCCAGGAAGGTGCTGCAGGGGGGATATACAATCCAAGTGGAATGTCGGGGTGCAGGACGAACAACGGTGTAACAACAATGCCAATTTCCGGCTTGGGTGATTCTCTCAGTGCCTCCTCAGGTCCCCAAACACTGCTTCAGCCCCATATTCCACGCAATAGTTTAGGCAGAGGCAGGAGTGTCGATGCATCCCGCCCTACGTATCGCCGCCATCTAATGTTTTTGGAAGTCAGGGGTCGGCCGCGGACCATCCGATACCTCGGAGCACAAACAAACTCTGCCGGAGCAGCAGCCAGCAAAGCCCGTGGCCAACTTGTGTAGCAGGGGCCTCTGTAACACGTCACTGGCAGACGTGGACAATATCCAAAGAACCTCCTCCAGAAGAAAGAGCAGAGGCCACACGGGGGACAAATCGGAAACACCTTTAATGAGATTGCGGCATAATGATTTCGGCCGGAATCCGCCTTCTTCAGATGCCTTTAGTGTTCAGGAGGCATTAAAGCACCTTAATTAGTAAGTCCAGCTGCTTTCCCATTGGTAGGGACCCGCTCCGCCCCCTTCTACTGGGACGTGCACACCATTCCGCAATTCATAAGAACTGCAGGTCCCAGGATGCACCTGTGATCCAGGTAGGTGCTGCAGGGGGGATATACGATCCAAGTGGAATGTCGAGGTGCAGGACGAACAACGGTGTAACAACAATGCCAATTTCCTGCTTGGGTGATTCTCTCAGTGCCTCCTCAGGTCCCCAAACACTGCTTCAGCCCCATATTCCACGCAATAGTTTAGGCAGAGGCAGGAGTGTCGATGCATCCCGCCCTACGTATCACCGCCATCTAATGTTTTTGGAAGTCAGGGGTGGGCCGCGGACCATCCGATACCTCGGAGCACAAACAAACTCTGCCGGAGCGGCAGCCAGCAAAGCCCGTGGCCAACTTGTGTAGCAGGGGCCTCTGTAACACGTCACTGGCAGACGTGGACAATATCCAAAGAACCTCCTCCAGAAGAAAGAGCAGAGGCCACACGGGGGACAAATCGGAAACACCTTTAATGAGATTGCGGCATAATGCATTTCGGCCGGAATCAGCCTTCTTCAGATGCCTTTAGTGTTCAGGAGGCATTAAAGCACCTTAATTAGTAAGTCCAGCTGCTTTCCCATTGGTAGGGACCCGCTCCGCCCCCTTCTACTGGTACGTGCTCACCATTCCGCAATTCGTAAGAACTGCAGGTCCCAGGATGCACCTGTGATCCAGGTAGGTGCTGCAGGGGGGATATACGATCCAAGTGGAATGTCGGGGTGCAGGACGAACAACGGTGTAACAACAATGCCAATTTCCTGCTTGGTGATTCTCTCAGTGCCTCCTCAGGTCCCCAAACACTGCTTCAGCCCCATATTCCACGCAATAGTTTAGGCAGAGGCAGGAGTGTCGATGCATCCCGCCCTACGTATCACCGCCATCTAATGTTTTTGGAAGTCAGGGGTGGGCCGCGGACCATCCGATACCTCGGAGCACAAACAAACTCTGCCGGAGCGGCAGCCAGCAAAGCCCGTGGCCAACTTGTGTAGCAGGGGCCTCTGTAACACGTCACTGGCAGACGTGGACAATATCCAAAGAACCTCCTCCAGAAGAAAGAGCAGAGGCCACACGGGGGACAAATCGGAAACACCTTTAATGAGATTGCGGCATAATGCATTTCGGCTGGAATCGGCCTTCTTCAGATGCCTTTAGTGTTCAGGAGGCATTAAAGCACCTTAATTAGTAAGTCCAGCTGCTTCCCCATTGGTAGGGACCCGCTCCGCCCCTTCTACTGGTACGTGCTCACCATTCCGCAATTCGTAAGAACTGCAGGTCCCAGGATACACCTGTGATCCAGGAAGGTGCTGCAGGGGGGGATATACAATCCAAGTGGAATGTCGGGGTGCAGGACGAACAACGGTGTAACAACAATGCCAATTTTCTGCTTGGGTGATTCTCTCAGTGCCTCCTCAGGTCCCCAAACACTGCTTCAGCCCCATATTCCACGCAATAGTTTAGGCAGAGGCAGGAGTGTCGATGCATCCCGCCCTACGTATCGCCACCATCTAATGTTTTTGGAAGTCAGGGGTGGGCCGCGGACCATCCGATACCTCGGAGCACAAACAAACTCTGCCGGAGCAGCAGCCAGCAAAGCCCGTGGCCAACTTGTGTAGCAGGGGCCTCTGTAACACGTCACTGGCAGACGTGGACAATATCCAAAGAACCTCCTCCAGAAGAAAGAGCAGAGGCCACACGGGGGACAAATCGGAAACACCTTTAATGAGATTGCGGCATAATGCATTTCGGCCGGAATCGGCCTTCTTCAGATGCCTTTAGTGTTCAGGAGGCATTAAAGCACCTTAATTAGTAAGTCCAGCTGCTTCCCCATTGGTAGGGACCCGCTCCGCCCCCTTCTACTGGTACGTGCTCACCATTCCGCAATTCGTAAGAACTGCAGGTCTCAGGATGCACCTGTGATCCAGGTAGGTGCTGCAGGGGGGATATACAATCCAAGTGGAATGTCGGGGTGCAGGACGAACAACGGTGTAACAACAATGCCAATTTCCTGCTTTTGTGATTCTCTCAGTGCCTCCTCAGGTCCCCAAACACTGCTTCAGCCCCATATTCCACGCAATAGTTTAGGCAGAGGCAGGAGTGTCGATGCATCCCGCCCTACGTATCGCCGCCATCTAATGTTTTTGGAAGTCAGGGGTGTGCCGCGGACCATCCGATACCTCGGAGCACAAGCAAACTCTGCCGGAGCAGCAGCCAGCAAAGCCCGTGGCCAACTTGTGTAGCAGGGGTTCTGTAACACGTCACTGGCAGACGTGGACAATATCCAAAGAACCTCCTCCAGAAGAAAGAGCAGAGGCCACACGGGGGACAAATCGGAAACACCTTTAATGAGATTGCGGCATAATGCATTTCGGCCGGAATCATCCTTCTTCAGATGCCTTTAGTGTTCAGGAGGCATTAAAGCACCTTAATTAGTAAGTCCAGCTGCTTTCCCATTGGTAGGGACCCGCTCCGCCCCCTTCTACTGGTACGTGCTCACCATTCCGCAATTCGTAAGAACTGCAGGTCCCAGGATGCACCTGTGATCCAGGTAGGTGCTGCAGGGGGGATATACGATCCAAGTGGAATGTCGGGGTGCAGGACGAACAACGGTGTAACAACAATGCCAATTTCCTGCTTGGGTGATTCTCTCAGTGCCTCCTCAGGTCCCCAAACACTGCTTCAGCCCCATATTCCACGCAATAGTTTAGGCAGAGGCAGGAGTGTCGATGCATCCCGCCCTACGTATCGCCGCCATCTAATGTTTTTGGAAGTCAGGGGTGGGCCGCGGACCATCCGATACCTCGGAGCACAAACAAACTCTGCCGGAGCAGCAGCCAGCAAAGCCCGTGGCCAACTTGTGTAGCAGGGGCCTCTGTAACACGTCACTGGCAGACGTGGACAATATCCAAAGAACCTCCTCCAGAAGAAAGAGCAGAGGCCACACGGGGGACAAATCGGAAACCCCTTTAATGAGATTGCGGCATAATGCATTTCGTCCGGAATCGGAATATATATATATATATTGTCTCGCTAGTTACATCAAGAGGCAGTCTCCTGCCCTTCTAGCATTTCCTTTCAGCTTCTACTTTCACTAATGGGAAATAACATTGGTTTAAAAAAAAAAAAGGAACTTGCCCAGCTAGTACAGCAGCATGAGGTCTGGCGTGGCATCTTTTCATGTGATAAAATGCTTCTGGCTGATCTAACAGGATCGCCCTGACCGCTGCTAACATAAACACAGTAGCTATGTTGTGTAAAAATGACAACTAAAGTCCTCGTAAGCCCACGAGCTTCGTCCCGTGGTATCTCTGGACATTTGTGCCTATTCTCCTATTTGTGACAAGTGTCATCTCTTCATGGTGGCACCTTTTTAAGACCTGTACCATTCCCTGTCATTGGAGGACGTTGCACTGCGGACTAGGCTCTCGCCTCAGACTTGGTCAGTAATGATTGCCGGAACTAATTTGCTAAACATTTTAAATTTGTGTCTGCAGGGGGCAAAAGCCTCAGTATCCGCTGAAAACACAACAGGCGATCATTCGAAGATGAAAAGCAACGATAGAAATGCACGCAATGACCCGGTCTGTGCTGGCCGCTTTAGAGTCTCTTCTCCTCCCACCCCCCTCCTCCTGCATGCGCCTTGACTCGGCGGATGACGGTGCTGCTTCTGCAGTCTTCTTGTGGAAGCTGTCGTCAATTTCTCCTCTTTCCCTGTGAAGACTGCTTCCCATATATCCTGACTACCGCTTGCAGCCAGAGCTTTCTGAAATGGCTCAAGGACGCTGGTCTTGCTGTGCTCCGATGCCAGTGGTGACGATGTGACCTGGGGGTTTGTGGGCTTCTTGGTGGAATAATCGGCAGTCCTGGGGTAAGGTGCGATAGGTCTGACCATGGTGAAGTCATTGAGCTGGCCTGTGAGTTTGGTGGTTGGTATTTTTCTATGGTGTGATCCTTTTGTGCCCCCCATGCACAGTTGTCCCTCACTATGGAATCTGCCCTCTCCTCCTGCATTCTTCGCTTTGTATTAGTTTGTGGCCTAGTATTCGGAAGAATTTGTAACAATCACTTTTTCACCATCTGCAGGTTTGGAGGCAGCGCGTTCTGCACTGTGGCACAGCTGACATCAGAGGGTGTCCTGTGACTCACTCGCCCTGTGGCGTCATGTGACTGAAATGTCATCCACTTGGAGTATCACACGGGTCACTAACGTGTAAGAGTACAGAGTTGTGTAACTTCCGGCAAACCGGCTGTGCTTCATACATGCAAACCGGTTACTAAAAACAACAGCACCCGTGCCGGCTCTTAACTGGAGCCGCATACCTCAGTGCATTATAAGCCTGTCTGGCCTACAGCACTCCCTGCAGTTCAGCACTGTACATCACACACAGCTCTGGCAGTGCTCCTTGAGTCCCATCTACAGCACCCCGTTACTCCCAGGACCACCAACCGAACTGGGGCGTAAGTCGGGCTCGAAGCAAGCACCCCTTAACCACTAATGGGTGCAGAGCTCTCAAAGGGCGTGCGGCTTCAGAGGGCTGATGCTGATCAAGCCACTGACTTGTGTGTATCTGGGCAGTTTGAGACGCTGAGATGGTGTAGGTGTGCAGGCAGTTTTCGAGACGCTGGTTTAGCTAGGGGTGTGTTCTGTATATACGGTCTGCAGTTTTTCGATGCCCTTGGTTGGTGTGACATCGTCATGAACATGTTGCCCCAGGACGCCTCCCTGTATTCCGGCAAAAAAAGCCACGAGCTGTTGTAACCGGAGGAGATGAAGCTGTAATCTGTCTGATCAACAGATTTCCAAATCTGGGGGATTTCGAAACCTTCATAAAGCGCTTGCGAAAGGTGCCTGAAGTGGTACTGAAAAGAAAAATGTGGAGGGGACGTGCATGGGGACCAGACACACACAGCGTTTCCCTTGCGGGAGCGAGAAGGGACACCATCTGTTTTCAAGATAATTACTAACAGATGGCGTGGATGCTTGCTCCCGCAAGGGAAACGCCAAACGTGCATGTGTTGCAATAGAAAGCAGTGCAAAACGTGCACGCTTTTAGGAAAAGTGTTGATCGATTGCAAAAGGTCCCCTCCTATGGAGCGCATGCGCGCTGCGTAGGCGAGACCTAAAGATGGGCAGAAAAAGGGCGGAGCGTAATCCCCAGATGCCTGAATACAGCATGTCTTGAAGAGACAGCGCAAGCGCTGCCTAGACGAGACCTAAAAATCCTGGATTAAAAGGGTACAAAGGAAACGGGCATTGTCAAAATGCAAAGAAGACAGTAGTGTAGGGGTTACTGAAAAGCTCACACTTTGCACTGTACAAGTAGAAATATATTCGTCCTTTCTTTCAAATTTTTCACTCGTGACTTTAGTATTATATAAACTTCTACTCAAATCTGATAAAATCCATCACATTATGGGAAAACAGATCACAATTTAGAGAAATGCAGACGTATATTAACTTTACAGGGAAGGATATTCAACACTGTACTCTACTTACAGTACAGACAACACTGCCTGAAGTAGACTGCACAAGGCCGGCTCCAGTAGCAGGAAGTGACAAAAAACTGGCGAAGGGCTGATGGGAATTGTAGTCTTCTGGTTTGACCAATGAAAGGGTCGCTTACGTTTATCTTTAATAAAAAAAACTCGCTCTCCCAGGAACCCCTTTAAACATGCCCATGTACGGTGAATAGAAACATCGACCTTTAATTAAAGTCCTTAGAATGAGCAACGCTTATAAGTCTGTTACTGAGCACATTCTGGTCCCAAAGATTCAGCAGAACGCATTATTCAAACGCATTCTTGAGTGAGTAGAGGCTAGTTCAATGTTAGTTTAGAAAACGTATTTTTGAAAATTATGTTCCACTGACTGCGTTCTATTAAAAGCAAAACTGTTCAGCGCTGTTTTGATGTTCTAATTGTACAATCTGCCTTTTATGTGTGATTTTTTTTTTTGTTGCTCAACGGTTTGAGGTATAGAAAAAGCTACATTAATTGTGTTCGAGCAGTTTGCGGTAGCCAGAATCATTGGTGCTACTTCTGTTAAGTCTGTTGTGACTAATCACTCAATCCAGAGGCGCAACTAGAGCCAAATTTCGGGGGGGGGGGGGGGTGCTGAGCAAAAATTCCGGGGGGGGGGGGGTGCTGAACTTTAAGCAATAGGCAGAGTGAAGCTGCAGGGGCTCTTAGAAGGGGTGAAACAACAGCGAGGCCTCATTAACATGCGAATGGTCTTTTAAAGACCTGTGAAGTGCTCGGGTGCGGCTGCTTTTTTTGCCCGGGAAGGTGTCTCATCCCGGGCTGCCACACACGACGGGGGGGGGGGGGTGGGCTGAAGCCCTGTGAGTCCAATGGGTGTTGCGCGCCTGACTCAATCCCTCTTGGCTGAAAAAGTCGCTGTTACGCTCGTTTTAGAACCCCGTACTCCCAAAACCATCGCTTTATCACTTTCGCTTGTGAGAACCTTTTTTAAAATGTTGCAATAGTTTTTGAAATCTTGTTTTTCTGTCCACTCCCAGTCCCTATGTACTTGTGTTTACTAGCTACATTTTGCCTCTTTATAACTTGGTTTTGAAGCAATAAGGGTGGTTGACTTACAAATACAGTTAAAAAAAAAAAAAAAGGCTGTTATGAAAGAAATAATGCCTAATGCCTATGGAAATTCTTTGAACAATCTTGTGGACCTGGGTAAGAGGCCCACTGTGCTAAGCTCGCAGCGCGCCCACAAAAGTTGCTCACACAGTGACTCCTAAAAGCGTGAATACAGGCTATTCAATTAAAGGTATAATGATCTCGATTGTGGACCACTCTTTATATTTCCTAAGAGACAGTTGGAGTTTTACCGTTTTTAAAATACATCTTGCATTGAGTCGACAGGTACATTCATTCTTTCTGGACCTCATTTTACTGACTTTTAAGTTAGTGCCTTGATCATTCTAATTTATGGTTTACTTTATCTGGCATTTATTTCAATTGGTGTCCTTGTATTATCTATATCTGTGTGCTACTGTATTTGTATACGCTGTTTTATTTGTATCACATCTTGCATTTGTTTATAATGGCGTTGCTAATCCCTTCCCCTCCCTAAGGCACCTAAACACAAGGAAAAAGCTAAATCTGCTCTTCCGGACATGGAGCGCCCACTTGACTGCCGAAACGCCCTTTTATGTGCTCGCCAAGCTCAGCATCACTGGTGTATGTTTCGTAAGTGTGGGTAAATGTCGACCAATCAATTATGAGCTACATCTATTTACATCAAACTTGAGACATAACATGCTTCTAAAACAAATGTAGTAGAGGTTCAATTTGTTTTTGCAACTGGAACACTGGGGTGTTACTTCGTCACTCGGATCATATTGTACTTTAAGTCTTAACGTAATGAAGATTATATTGGAAACCAGATACTTATTATCAATTACATCTGCCCCTAGACAGTCCTCCCAGATTTCCCTCGAGACAGACTGGGATTAGTCTGGTATCTATACTCAGAGGTTTTCCTCATCAAATCCTAACTCATGGGAAATTTTTGGGACTTTTTCGTGAGCCTGCAGGTGCTTTCGCATTTTTTTTAAAACATTTTTTTAATAAAGAAACTTCAGTGTCAGTAAACAGCTTTACCACAATTCGCGTTTGACTTTACATAAACATCATCACATGGTACATTTCTGTAATATATTGTCCTTCCCGACTTAACAAGGGTCTACGGAAACTGTACCCAAAGTAATCCTAGTCTCCCACCCCATACGATCTATGCATTCCGACTTCCCTTACAGATTCCTATATACATCTCACTGGTGCCCTACTTTTTCCCATTTCTTTGGGCAGCCTAGACTCTCATAGATTGTTTTCTCCGCTGCGCAACACCAATCCATGTCCATTTTCCAACGCGCCACTGTCGTTGGTTGGCTGGCTCCCCAAGCCCCGTGCTTTCACATTTTTTGAAAAGTATACTTTTCTAGTGAATGTATCCTCAACTCTGGCAATTGTCATCATCACACCTCTGTAAAGGGGCGAGCGTTGGAAAAACATGGCTCTTGGATATTTATCCTTCACAAACCCCGGGTCAACCCATTGAGTGTCCTATGGGTGAGATCTCCTTTGAATGCAGGAGCCACAGCTGTGCCATAAGATGGTTGCTCCCACAAGCTGGTTGAGCACCATGGTGGTTGGAGCAGACCTACTGGAGGACACATGAGAATTCTGGCAGTCCCCTAAGGTATAGAATAAACCCCCCCTCACTGTCATTCCCTTGTTGTTTGACCATACACATTGTACATGTTAACAATTCCACTTCCCAGAGGTCAAGAGGCCATGACCTTGTGGTGCGATCCAGATCACAGGAACTCCTCAGGATCTGGGCGATGCTCAAAGGGGTCCACCTCTTGATAGCCCCAACTCTGACTAAGTAGACACAGAGTATTGAGGAGATCAAGCGAGGCATAGGAATTAGTGTAGGAGCAGCAGGGAAAGGGATACCTGCAACAAGAAACACAAGGTTAATATTTTTCTACAGCATTGGCTACTCTCATAGAGTCTCACTAGTGAAAACCAATACCTGTCATATGACTCCCACAGCTGTGACGAATGTCCTCTATACTCGGTAAGATACCTTCTCTCAGCTGGAGGAATAACTACCTACAAACAAGACAAAACAATTACTACTCCACTCTCCTCTTCCAGTCCTTTAAATCATAAGGAACAAGAAACCCCATACATACCCTTTCTCTCATTCCCTTAAAACCAAGATGAAATCATATAAAGATGACAGGAAAGAACAAAATAAAATCTCTCGGTTAGGAAAGCTAAAGCTGGGATTCAAAGGCGCTAAAGGAACAATGCTTCCATATCCATTTCCTGTGATATCCTGCTTGTAGTGAGGCAAAGCGCAAAAGGCAAGAAACGAAAGATAAATCCCAAATGTCACACAAATGTCAAAAATATGATAAGAAAATCCAGTCACCGAATACACACTATGTCCTAGCAGTGTTTTACCGGAGTTAACCTGTTTCCGGGGGATGGCCGCTGACTCACTTGACCTCCTCCCGTGTTATAAATGATCCCTACACCCGCCGACAAGGATCTCCGTAGAACACTCCTTCTGCAGCCGCAGAGCAGGAAACGGAACCCATACACCACCGCTCGTCCGAGCGGATCGCCGACAGCAATATAGAGCCCCGAGCGGGACCGGCTCAAGGACTCTCGGGGAAGGCAGCTCCGAAACAGGACTGCACCAAAAGACAGCATGCGCTCACCGAAAGGCACGCAAAGGAAATCAGCGTGTAGGGCAGCTGCCCTGCAACTAACTTCCTGAATCCCTCAAAGAATTACTCACAACGCTCCGTGCGCTGGCCATAATTTAACTATGCGTGGTCCCTCCCAGAAGGACGGCCGCCTGGGAGATGTAGTTCTGTTGCCATCCCTTCAACGCTACACATGAGGCAGGCGCTACCTGTCACAGCCTGACAGAATGGCAGTGGGCAGTACTTTCTCCAGTTTGAGGATCACTCGATCTGTCAAGGATCAACATACTATTTCCACCCCCGTGGAGGGTCCATTCACTACGATGAAGACATATCTCCCATCTGGGGCACTGCCAAAGTAGGCACCAACCTTCCTCCATAGTTTGGTTCTCTACACATTCATTGAGTGTTGAGGGTGATCCTCTTAGCCAGAGCCTAATTTGAAAATGAATGTGTTCCAGGGCCCAAACCTTCTGCCAGAAGAATGCTGTCAGCGCTGCCAAATGTTTGGGTTACCAAATACAAAGGCGGAATACTCTTAATTCCCCATCACGCCTCTTTCATCCACCACCAAACACTCCCTGCCCCTTTATCACACACACTTTCAGGATCTTTTTATCTTTACATCCTCCCTTTATCACTATTCTTCCATTTTTTTCTCTTTCTTCTGTTTTATCCCTTTTCTGTCTTTCTTTCACTTTTTCTGGCTCGGTCTGATAATGAAAAATACATCCTGACCCCAAAAATGAAAGCCAGAGGGTCCCACCTGCCACAATCAGCTCAATTAAAGCATTGCTCATATCCAAGCACTTGACATGCTAGGCATTGGGAGGTCTTCTCTTCTATCCTGGTGTCTTCTTAACAAGAGAAACAAATCTTTGTATTGCTTTCCACGTTTCCACAGCTCCAAAATGGGGTGCATGTGCTAGTTTAGTTGCCTATCTTTCTTGTGGGAGAGTTTGCATTACAAATTGGCACCTTCTTAAGAGCTCTCGATCAACATAGAAAACTCTAAGTGAATGCTCAAGAGAGCTTCTAATTCTTTGTTGTAGCTTTATTGTAGGATAGTGGCGCAGCTCTAAAATTGTCTTCTTCTGTTTTAATGTTGGGCCTTCATGAAAACCAGTAGCCATTCATCAAGGGCAGTGGTCTGGATGATTGTGTAGGCCTGCATTGCCTTGGGCTTGCTCCTTCTAACTCTAGGCTCACTTGGTCCATGAGTGTCCTGCTTGTATGGCAGGTTAGGAATGTCTGCCAGATATTCCACTCGTGGGACAGAAGCCTTGATAGCTGGTCTTTTGACATAACCCGGGAGAGACCAATAAGTAATACCAATAGAAATTGTGCTCTCTATACAGCATTACAATGGCTTATTTTTCAATCTGGAAGTCTAAATTCTCTGTGCAAGTCAACATTCAAATGTGTATTGGCATTCAGGCAGGTTATGACAATACTATGTTTTTAAAACAAAAAGGAAATAACAAAACAGGTAAATAATGAAATCAGGAAACAGAAACAACAGGGGTAAATACCGGTATAGTGAGCAACTTGCTCAGTCAATCAATCAATTATCTTTATTTCGGCCCAAAATGACCACAAAAGCACATACAAATGCAATCAACAGCATAACACATTTAAAAAACAAGGAACCATGTACACAACAATAATTAATAAATACCACAGTTTACAGATAAAACACACAAGTCATATCGAAAGGTATATAAAATTGCGGAAATGCCACAAAATAGTATTAAAACAGCATTGAATTGCAAAGTTTAACAGCCGAATAAAAAAAATAGGCCCACTCTAGAACACATTTCATGCGTATGTAGGGACTGCAAATAAATAAGGGCGGCTCTGAAATTTTCAATCTCTGCCATTGGATCGCTGTGATAAGCAAACCCTTGGACAAATCTTTATAAAATCTTCAGAAAAAAACTAAGTGCAACAAGGATTGATCGGGTGATTCATCGCAGGTAGGGTTGATGATGGTGACCTCATGGTTACCAAGAGGGAAACACTGGGCCTGATTACGATGGTGGTGAACCCACCACCGGCAGGCTGCCGGTGGCGGGTTCACCGCCATCGTAAGATCTTTTCCTGCCCACCAGATCAGGATGGTGTGCGGGGTGCCTGGTGGACGGAAAGCCCGTCTGACAGAGGCAATCGTTAAGATTGCCTGTCGGACCCGACAATTTGGATACTGGATCCCCGCCAGCCTTTCCATGGCAGTAACCCCGCAATGGAAAGGCTTGCGGGGATTGACTTTGGGGGCCTGTTCCAGCCCCCCCGTGCAGGGGCACTTTTGTTTTGGCCTTGGGGGGCACTCTGTACAATGTGCCAGGCACTGCAGGGTGCCTGCCACGTAGTGCACGGAAATGCAAACAGTGTACTTCTAACATTGTGGCAGGTGCTGCAGCCAGCAGCACCCGCCGCAATGTTAAACGTCCCATATGCGGCCGCCGTGGTGGCAGCCGCATTGTAATTTCACTTGCAGGACTGCAGCCTTATAGGCAGCCGGTCCCAATCCCCGGGACGATGGTGGTGGACGGACTGAAGTCCGTCCGCCATCATAATGACCCCCATAGTTTTCATTTGACTGAGCCCAGATGGAATCTAGTGAGAAGTGTTCTCTCCCAAGGGTGGTTAACCCATTCCAAATGTGGTTCAATCCGAGGGCACATTTGAATCATTGCGTACCTTCTAAGGGTATGCGAAACGTACATTGCCATATCGCTATCCTTGGCCAACTTCATCAGAAAGTTGGGTCGGTGAAGAGGCTGGGTCTCCCTAGACTTTAGAGATTTGACTGTATATACTTAAATCAAAGTATCGAAGATCCCAAGGCACACAGCAAGCAGTCCTCAAAATTACATCTCTACTAAGGGAGGCCTGAACATTACACCAGATGGAACACCACAGTAAGAGGAGCAGTTTTATAAAGTCTTCCACATAGTCTAAACCGAGCTCCTCATGCAGTGTAAGATTATGGCTTCTAGGAGAAACTCCCAATAGTCTACGAAGCACCCTGTTTTCTCTAGTCTGTAAGTTATCCATTTTGCATTAACCCCAAATCCCAGCACCATATGTTAGAACAGTGACACATCTGTGCCTATATATATTCACGAACGAGTGAATGGGCTTATTCCCTGTGCAAGCTGAAACGTTAAAGATTGAACCAATAGCACATGAAAAGATACTACTCCATGCATGAGGTCCAACTAAGGAGTTCGTGAAAAGTAACTCTTAGATAGGAAAAGGATTGCACTCTCTCAATATGCATGGCCTTACTGTTAATAGTTCTGGTCTTCACGTTTTTAGGGCCACAGACCATAACAAAGGTTTGGGAGATATTTGTTTCCAAATTAAAACTCTCCATAAAGGTCACCAAACCATCAACGAGAGCCTTGAGTCCATTAGGGGTTCTGGCTAACAAGACGGCAAAACGTTCTAACAGCAGAAGCACTACCACCTGCTGTGGAAGTGACAGGGTAACCACAGTCAGAAATAAAGTTAGTACGGCTTCCTGGTTTGTCCTGCCCAGGTATTGCAAAATTGCTAGACTTTACTCGGGTCAAACTTCTTTGCTTTATTCAGTCTAGCTTCTATGGTCCCCAATCTTGTAATGATGGGATTGACTTTTAACACTTAATACGTCATCAAGCTCGGGCCTGATAAATGCGACCAGGTCATCCACTGAGTTCAAGCCCTGCCATTGGGTATCCACAGTTTGTGACTCGGAGTTGATCATAGTAGATTACACCTTAAATTTAGCAGACCTCCTAGTCCTCATGCGCTTAATCGCTGGACTCGAGCACTGTGACTGAGAAGACTCCTGTGCGATTTTGTTTGTTGAATCTGGCTCTGACAAAGTACATAAGGTCGGCTGGGAAGAAATCACAACTGCCATGGTGGGAGTCTCAGGTTCGGCCTATGCAGGGCATGGTAAATGTAACCCAGAGATGGGGTCAAGGTCGAAGACCGAGAAGGAAGGCTTTCCTCAGTCAGGGGGAGGTGGAATCTTATTTGTTTTTTATACTCAAATTTGATTGGTTTTAAAAAACAAACAAGGCTGCGACACAATAGTACAAAGACATAAAGTGCGGATGTTTAACCCAGATCACTTGGGGGTGCCGTGCAACAAGATCTATCTTTGTAGAGAACGCTCGCGGCGCATGCCAGGAACCGATCAGTGGTCGGATTCTCGGGGAAACAGGTGGGTGCAGGGGTTTATTTGTGGGTGCCTTTCTTTTACCCATATTTCAGGCAGGCAAACTGCTGGACGGTTACAGATAAATAAATAAACAGCCAAGTCAAAAAGTACCTGCCATGGTCCGTAAGAGAGGACCAAGGGGGTGGCCCAGCCCAGCAGCTGGTAGGCGATGATGGGTGAAGACAGGCCTGGTGTTTGCCAATGCTACGAGCTAGGAAACAGGTTTAATAGTGCCCGACCGGCGTGAATCAGCAGCCCCCCTTCTCTAGAAGCACTTGGGTGCTTATGGGCAGTGTAGTCCGCCTCTCTCCTTAGCGGTGTTTTTGGCTTCAGTCAATGTAAGCAAGATCTTTTTATAATAGATATTTACAGTTCATCTGTCTAGTATCACTTGGAGAACTCAGCATTTACGTTATGGGGGGGATCCTATTTTAATTTTTGTTTATTCACAGTCAGACTTCGAGTACTTGTGTGAGCAGATTTTTCTTTTTTTACACTCTGTACTCAAAATAGGGATGATTTCCCCATCCTAAAACTGGTAGTGTTGGGCAAAGTAAAACCACTTACATTAAATGAGAATACCTTAGTAGGTCCACTAAGTTGGTCCAAAGGATAGTCAAAAACACCTTTACAGGTAAGAATCCCAGTAATCCCTTATACTGACACTCAAGAGCTGCTCTGCATGAAACAATTCAGGTCACTCATCCCCACTGTAGTAGTAAAGTGAGAACATCTCCCCAGATTTCCTAAAACAGTACAATGTCTGCACCCAGCACATAAACAGAAGAGAGAGTGAATGGTACTCTACCGTGTCAGAATGAGTTATGGGTTAGATATGGGGAAGTTTCCCTATCAGGGTAAGATTTGTCTTCTTGACATCAATCGATTCCTGCATGTTCCACAGGATGGTCTTTGTGAAGAGCTTTGCTTCTGTGTCAATTAGAATGATAAGTCTGTAAAACATGGGGTCTTCTGTTTCCCCTTGAGTTTAGAGGAGGCTGATTCCAGAGTTCAACCAGAGCAAGGGGATCTTAAGCACACCATATGAAGAGGGTGTGCAGTACAGGGAACATCAATCTTTCTTCTGTTTCATGTGCTCACTTGGTACTACAAAATAAGGGCTAGGACCTTTCAAATGTGCTTTGATATTTCCACAGTTGCAATCCAGTTATTTATTGCGGTTTTCCCATTGTCATCATGTCCTGGCAGTTTTGCATATGAAAGAGTGATGGTACGGTTCTTTTCTAAATGCCTGGTTCATTTAGTATCCATAAAATAGTTACAAAGAAATGCATTTAGAGTTCACTTGGCACTGGAAAGTCATGGTTGACTAATCAAAAGCAAGATGTTAAACATACCATCCCAGACTCTGACCTTTACAGGACTGTTTTGTATGGATCTAACAATAATTAAATAGCGAGATGGCAAGGTATATGAGTTTTCACTCCATGAATTTTATAGAAGCAGGAGCCATGAGCATAGGTTGAGCTAAGGACATAGAGCCACATGGAAGCAAATGTCTTTCTCGTTTTCTGGGGAAGGTTACACATGATATCATTGGTGAACCATACCAGGTGCTGGTGGAAACTTATGTCAAATGAAAACAAAACCGTTCATATAGATGGTTTTGAGAAACAGGTGGAATACGGATTGGTTTAAGTATCAGAACCATGACTAGATATAAACTAAGATCATCCAGTCCATTATTAGATCCCGACAAACATAACTGCAGCAGGTTGGGTACTGATATTGGGATAGGTGAAAGTGTGGGGGCAATGGTGCATGGTAAAATGTCAGATAATTCCAAATGGATGGAATTAAATGCCATTCAGAACATTCTGGAGGTCTTCAGATACAGCAAGCTGTCATAATAATTCAGGCAAACAGTAAGGTAGACAGGGTGTACATAAAATGTTAGCAGGAACATGGCAGAAATGTAGCTGGTTGCTATGATGGTAGTTCAGACAGTAGGTGTGGATTAACTGAATGTGGACTGGTAGTCCCACAATCACAGGACTTTATCGTAGATCACGGTGTCATGCATCAAGGTTGGCACTTTAACACTGGAACATTTTGCTTCAAGAGAGAGGAGTTCCTGCTCTTGAAAACTGTTTGATAAGGCATGGGTGGAAATGAGACTTTTTAGCGGCTCACCGGTGCAGGGGTTCACCCTTATCTGTCCACTAGCTCTTTAAACCAACAAAGAAGATATTGGCACGGAAGCTGGAATATGAAATAACAAGTTTATTAATCTCTCATGAGTGAGACTACATCAATACAGCAGCCTCAGGCACTGTAGGAGGTAGTCCATAGAATACAGAAACCAAGGGTCTTATATACCCTATTTACCGCTGAATAAGCATGAAGACTCAAAGAGGAGGTACAGGCATATACAGGAATAGTTATTGACTAACATGGGCAGACAGAAATTGCTTGGTCAACAAAGTGGGAGGGGAGATAGAACTGCTTATGTCAGTTGGAATAGCCTGACAGTTACATTCTAAAACAGGTGCATTCTAGCAGCTACAGGCCTTTCTGAGCATGCGCAGTGCTCTGGCTCAGTACTGAAGGAGTTAACTATAGTTGATGACTCAAGCAGAATAGAAAAGCAGGCAACAGTGAAGACGGAAGAAGCACATGGCTAACACATGGCTAACGAAAATGGATGCCACAACCAAAATGGCTTCAGCTTATGCTAACGGTAATTTCTGCGATTTCCACACATGGGGAGTGGATGCATTGTGATGGAATGGCACAGCCTACTCCTGTGTGCATTTACTATATTCTCTGTGATACATGTAGTATTTGCAAAATTCAGTTTGTCTGGTCTCCACTATTACAAAGGAGAGCAGCTACACCTAAATGCCTGTCGGAGTTTAACCCATCTCCGATTGGTTCTTAGGTCTCTCCAAATGCCAATATCAGTGTCTCAGGTTCTCATTCTGAGGGTTGAGATAGCGGATCCTTAATAGTTGGGAAAATCTAGAGGTTTTTACCGAGGTGTCGGGTATAGCAGCAATTGTGATGTCCTTCTTCATGTAAGGTCTTTACACCTCCTTGCTACTCAGTCCAGTTAAGGTGCCTTAGGCCCTCAGTCACATTCTCCTCCCAGAATTGTTGAATTTTTAGTGGAGCAATTCTGTAAGGCTCTCTGAATGATGGTACTGAAGGAGCATTGGGTGGTTATCCCAACATTTCTGCAGCCTTGGGGAAGGCTAGAAAAGTTAGCTGAATAGGTGCAGGAACGGGTAATTTTTGTGTTAGTGAGAATGGTGATTGTGCTTCTATGGGACTTTCTATTCAGTCTTCAGCAATTGTATCGGACTGCTTTTATGCCTTCAGAAGGGATCCATATAGATCTCCTCACAAAAAGATCTGTTATTGGTAGTTATAATATCTCAGCGGCATTTGGGGTTTTGGATTTGTCTGATATGTTTCAAGTCCTGTCTCAGTATAGAACTAAACTCAAAGCTATTGAAATCTTTCCATCGTCTCCCTCCACAATATGGCCCATATTTTAATTTCGACCAGGTGATGATCCTTCCTGGGTGCTCCGAAGCTTCATGAACAAGAGGCCAGTGTGGTCTGAATGACACAGAATCGTCTTTTCATAGCTCTCTAGAGACAGTCAACATAAGGCAGTGTGAGGCACTATTTGTAAATAATGGCCTCTTGAGGAAGAAACCCTAGCAACCCTTGGTGAATGAAAGCTAATGAATTGGGTTTCTATTGGATAAAGCATATTCTCAGGTAGGGGCTGACTGTTTTCCTTTGTTCCAGGCCATCTCCACCAGAGGAGTTTAGGATTTCTGGGTGTCAGAGGGAGGGGTCTCTGAGGGAGGGCAGAGGGGGAAATGCTAGGCTCCATAATATACTTTTTTCAATGTTACAGGCTGCAGGTGGTGTGTGGTGCTGATGCAGTGGTGGGCCATGCAATATTCTGCTCTGCTTCTTGTAAGAATTCACTGAAGGAATGTAATGAAGGTCTCAAGTGCTGCATTTCCGAATATGGTGGCTTTTCATTTTGTGTAAGCCACAACCGGTTTTGATCGTACTTATGTATATTATGAGAGGTACGAAATGGTGCAAGGAAGAGTATTTACAGAAACCGAGTGTGGTCTTGTCCCATTTCTTCCGTCCTACTGTCTTTGCTTTTGGAAGGATAAAGCAGTTGTTGCTCACCTAGGTTGACATTCAGTTTGGTAACTCACAGAACCCCAAAAATGTTTCCAGTTATCGTCCCTTTTTAGGTCTCGCCTAGCCAGCGCGCCTGCGGTGCTCTAGGAGAGGGCTCTTGGAATCACTTCAGACTTCCAAGAGCCTTCTCTGTGTGGGTGTGCCTCCTCCCACACATCCCATTGGCCTTTGCGTGTGGCTTTCAATAATTGAAAGCACGCAAATGGCCAAAGATGGGTGCATGTCCCGCCTTCCCTCAAAACTTTCACTCCCATGGCCTAGGGGTCTCGGGAGTGAGCAGCGGCGCGCATTGCCTGCTGCATTCCTCCCTGATCGTTACCTTGGCATGTGCGGCAGCGCCTGTTTGTAAGTCATGGTTCCCCGGCGTGAGAGGGCCCCAGTGCATTCCTGGCTGCGGCGGCGCTGGTGGCTGGACACAGCTACTACACACTGAAAAGGATGGCTGTGACAAAGATGTGATACAATCCTATCTCTAAACAGAGAGAAAAGTCCTGTTTCATTCTCTGCACTTCTAATCCGTGGTTTAATTAAGGGATGACGGGGACGGATGCAGAGAGATCCTTCACGCTTTTATTATTCCCCCAGGCGGGCCCTCGCACGTAGAGGTTTGTGCTATGTGAGCCTGAGCAAGCTTTCATATTACACCTCAGACATTACCTGCGGGAGAGCGCAGTGTTATCTTAGAGTGTTCGCCCGCGGATCGAATCCGCCCTTTGAGCAGGAGGCGCTGTGATACAGAGCAGTTTATTGCATTCTGTGCGAGTTCAACATTACTCATTCAGGGAGGACACCTGGTGTTGTGGCCCCGCCCACTGTACAAGGAAGGAATGTGTGCACTTGCCGCTGATACACCACCAGCAGCAAAATATTACCACTCGAACGTGCATCGCGGTAAAGTTTACATTTATCGAGCTGTGCTCCTTTCAGCTTTTTCCCAAATGTAGGAGATTCCATCTGGGGAGCAGGTCGAGTAATGCCCTTATATAGCACTTTTCATACCTCTAGTGAGGCCTAAGACATTTTTCTGGGTGGTCTGTTGCATTACTTCTAAAGCGCTTCGTATCCCTGGTGCGGTGGCGAAGCGCTCCAGAGAAAAGCCTACAGGGTCTGGCCGACACTTTTCTCGTGAAATCACCGCTGCCCCCACATAAGACAAGTTTAGATGGGGGTGTAGGAGTCAGGGTTCTTGTCCTATCATGCATTACTGCCTTTGACTAGGGACTGGTGTAGTGGGTATCCGGAAAAGGGAAACATAACTACACCACACACGGCCTAACTTTAGTCCCAGAAACATAAGTTTATTCTGCACACAAACTGACACACTACGAGAAAAGTATCCCGGTTAACCATTCAGAAACAGATCCCCATACACAAACTGCTGCAGACCCAGTTAGGGCTAAGAAGGGCATGAAACATGTTAACAAAAACAACAATGGGCCATACGTCGCCATTTTGTCTTAAAAATGGCCTCAGGAAGACTATCATAAAACACAACTCTTTATTTCATATTTTCAACGTTAGGGTCTCTCCACAGCATAATATTTTTGTTGTATTCGAGATGGGCATTAATACTAATTCGGTAGCTCACCTCGCAAGATAACTGCAGGGCTTGCAAAAGGTGCACAGATGCCCACCCCAATCACCAATAAAAGAGCCCCACAGCATATCGAAACCCACCCTTTATGAATGAATGCGAGTATCTTGCGGTGAAGAAGCCAATGAGGACGCTTGCCTCCTAGTGAGAGTGAGATCTGGTGTGCTTCCACACAGACTTTCTTGTCAGACAAGGCTACTCACAGGAAGGCAGAGTTCTGAGGGCCTCCACACACTCCCTTCCCCACCCCACTGGATGTTACTACGCCTTGCCTTCTGGCCTATTCCTGCGGTGTTTGACAGATGCAAGTTACAGAAGGCATGCTGCAGATAGTTGGGAGCCCTGAGACCCTCCCCCGTTTGTTCACAGGGACAGTTCCTTCTCCTGCTCCCCAAACTGAGGCCATGCAATTCTAGAGACTCCCGCAACAGCCTTTATGCAGGTCCTTTGGTCAGACTCTGCGCCTGCAATGAGCGCTGAATGCAGCAGTCCAACTAGCAGACACCTTGAAAAAATCCTACGTGTCTCTGTTTAGGAGACCCCTTCACTGGCTCCAAGTCAATGATCATATTTGCATCCAACTGGGGGTCCTGATGGTTTAATGCACTCACCACATGGCTTCAGCCGATCTGTGCAACATTATTCCCCTTTGCGCCCCGGTTCATGAGCACAGGAGCCAAGATCGGATGCTGCGAACATCCCAGGCTGTAAGCTGAACCCCAGAAGTGGGAAGTCTCTTTCTAGGCAGGGACCATCATTACAGAAATGTCTATATCTCATATCAGGCAGTGGGCCATGGGTATCACTAAAAGTTTAAATGCCAGATGTACGACCCTTCCAATTTGCGAGTCGCAAATTGCGTTGTTTTGTGACTCACAATTTGCAACCCGCAAAATAGAATTTACAGCAGTGTTTCAGACCCTGTTTGTGATTCCTAATGGGGTCGCAAATTGCCTACCTCATTAATATTCATGAGGCAGTTGCAATTGGAGACCCCATTGGGAATGGCTAGCACTCACAGTGATGGTGGCCTGCTGGGGTCAGCTGACCACCATGTCTGTGACTGCTTTTTATATAAAGCAGTTTTTTTTTAAATACAGCCCGTTATCCTTAACGGAAAACGGCCTGCATTTAGAAACAAGCATTTGCAATGCAATAGGTCTTGCTTTTACGAGAGTTTGAGCTGCTGGCATTGTAAATGACAATGCCTTTTATTTATGTGTTGATTTTTAAAACATAAATAAAAGGCATTGCCATTTACAAAGCCAGTAGCTTACTTAAACTCTCGCAAATGCGAGACCTATTGCATTGCAAATGATTGTTTGGCTTGAAACTGGGAGGAACTTCAAGGGAGGCACGGCTGTATTTTACTTAACTAGATTGAGGGATGTGCACCTGAGAGTCCCAACAATATGATGTATACAAAACATGGAAGGATAAAGCATTGGGGATTGTTAAGAGAGGCAGTGGGAGAGGGGATGATAGTCTGAAAGGTAAGCCATATTCTTTTTTTTTTTTTTTTTGAAACCGTTTATTACAAAATTAAAAAAATATACAGAGATGGGCCTACAACCTTCAGGCCGGCCGCTAGCAAGCAAGAGGAGCATTGGATACAAACAATAGCGCCCATGCCGCGGCGAAGGGAAATGCACAGGAGTTAGAAGCGGTGGTAGCCACACCATCCGAGCACACAACGGTTTCATTTTAATATAAATAACAACACAAGAACAAATCCACCATGCAACCCACAATCGGAAACAGCAGCATGTGCTCCCCTAGCGGGGGGGACCCTACCAATCCATAGGAGTAGCAAGGGGGGGGGAAAAGGGCAAGACTGGGATTAGGTGGACTCAGTGCCCGGGACCGGGGAGATAGACTGGCTAAGGGGATGGGGCCGGTGACGGATCGGGCAATAACGGCGGGGTACAGATTCCCCCGCGGTAGGCGTTCCAGGGGCCCCATACGTTCACCCATGTCCCAGGCTTACCTCTCGCAACATACACCACTTTTTCCCGAAACATGCACCAATCCATGTTATCCTTCCATGCCGAGACAGTCGGGGACCTCTGGGAACCCCACAGTTGAGCTATGTCGCGTTTGGCCACCATATATCCCAGAGTCACCCACCGCGTCTGTGGTACCGAGTAGTCGGTTGGCTCCCACACATTCAACAGGCATCTCCTCGCTTCGGGCAGCAGCGACACACGCGTAACCACCCGCAGGACCTCATGCACACCACGCCAGAATCGCTCCACCTCCGGGCATTCCCACAAAATATGGAAAAAGGTCCCCAAAGAACCACACCCACGCTTACACAGCCCGTCTACAGCATATCCCATACGCAGTAGCCTTGGCCCCGTGACATAGACCCTATGGAGTACCTTGAGCTGGACGAAGCGAAGGCGGGCCGGTATGGCCACCTCTTTCGGGGAGGCCACCGCCGATACCCAGTCCTCGTCATCCAGCTCCAATCCATCGGCCACCCATGCCTCACGAAGGTTAGTCAGCAGTCCCGAGCGGTCTTTTTTTTTTTTTTTTTTTTTTTTCCAAAAAAACCTTTATTAACAAGTTGCCATAATCATACATCCTCACGCCTACAACCCCACGGGCCGGCTACCGTACATCGTGCCCCCCGCTGTCGATCGTAGACTACACAGCCATTTCTCCGACACCCCTGAGGTTCGGTGGCGAGAGGATGCAACATCTTCCCCTTATCAATGTAGCTCTATGCTCCTCCATCGCACGGCCATGCCAACGCCCCTCATTCACGGTCTCACCCTCTCATTGTGTAGTAGCGGCAGAGGCAATCTGAAGGATACCCACCGAACAAGTCCTTGCAATTCAGGAGGCCACAGCTTCCGCCCTCCATGGCCGATGCGTAGTCTGAGACCCCCCATGCCCCAGGCACCCATGACCTACTGCGAGCTCCAACTGTGAGCATTCACATCCCAGCTTCCTAAGGCATAATCTGTAGTGAGGGGCAAACCGCCAGTGATACCCTCCACGACCAGTGCACTCCAACCGAGCACTCCCGCATCCACATTCTATGCGGTACCACCCACACCGCTAGAGCCACATAATAACTCCGTCGTTCCGCGCGGTCATTGATAAGTTTTTTATAGATCAATGAAATCGTGCTGTCCGGTACATGTCCATCTAGCACTCTATCCTCCAGAGGGGAATACTCCGGGATGGAGGCAACGTCCGGGAATACGGAGCATAGCGCATGATGGATCTGCATATACCGAAAGTACTCCCTGTCCTGCAACTGGAATTCTGTCTGTAGCATCTCGAACGTTTTGAATCCCCCCCTCGTCCAGAGATCACCCACCCTGCTGATGCCTATCATGTCCCACTTTTCAAAGCCCTTCGAGGTCCACAGGGAGCCCAACTGCTCAGATGCGTATAGTGGCGACGCCCGGGTCAAACGACCTTTCCACCCCATCGCCACATTAGCCGCGTGCCACACTCGTACCATGACACGAGTGGGGCCCGTCAGACGTGCGTCAAGCGAGCCGGAGTACAGCGCTCGGTTATAATCGCCACCCGGCAGTAAAATCTTATCCATTTCAAAAGCCGGGTTTAGAGCGGGCCCGTACAGGCCGTGATTAATCGCAGCCAGCTGGGAGGCCCAATAATACCGTTTGATATCCGGGAGGGCGATCCCCCCGTCATACCACGGGAGCGTCAGCTTCGCCAAGCCGATACGCGGTCTACCCTCCCAGAGCAGTCGGCGCTGCAAACTCTCCACCTCGCGAAAGTAGCGCGCCGGGACGACGTCCATTGTGTTCTGCAGAGCGTACAGGAAACGCGGCAGCGACATCATCTTAAACAATGCCGCCCGGCCGAGCGGCGAGAGCGGCAAGCGCCTCCAACGCGCAACATCCTCCTTCAGGCGCTGGAGGGGGGGAAGCAAGTTCTGACTATATCGGGCCTCCGCGTCCAGGGTAATGAAGACACCCAGGTACCGAAATCCCCGCGGGGCGATCCGGATAGGACAGCCCCGCGGAAGGATAGGGTCCTCCCCAGAGAGAACATAGACGCACAATTTAGCCCAGTTGATGATAAGGCCGGAGTTAAGACCAAATGAATGCAATACATCAACCAGCACTATCGGTGATTTACGTGGGGAAGCCAGGTACAGGAGGATATCGTCAGCATATAGAGATACGCGGTCCTCATACTCGGGGGTCCAGCGGAGACCACGAATAGAAGGTTCCCACCGCAGCCACTCCGCCAGGGGCTCCAAAGCGAGCGCGAAAAGGAGCGGCGATAACGGGCAGCCCTGCCGCGTGCCCCTGCCCAGCTCGAACGAGGCCGACACTCTACCGTTGACCACGACCTGCGCCAGCGGGCCAGAGTACAACAATTTTACCCAACTGATGAATCCTGGGCCAAACCCAAACTTCGCGAGCGTCGCCCAAATATAGGGCCATTCAAGCGTGTCAAACGCCATAGTGGCGTCCAAGGACGCCAAAATGGCCGGCTCTCGTATGAACGGGACACGTGCGAGCACCCCATGCAAACGCCGCAGGTTAAGCGCTGTATTGCGATGAGGGATGAAGCCGGACTGATCCTGGTGAATCAAGTCACACACTACGCCGACCAGCCGATTGGCCAACACCTTGGCGAGGATTTTGGGCTCTGCATTCAATAACGAAATAGGCCGATAGGATGTGACCCGGTCCCGTGGCCTCCCCTCCTTATGGATAACCACGATAGTAGCTAGACGCTGGTCTAGCGGGAGGGAACCCGCCGAGTGGGCCGCGAGGAACATAGCACGGAGATGTGGCGCCAGCGTATCCGGTCGCAACTTATACAACTCGATGGGAAGACCATTAAGGCCCATGGCCTTGCCGGAAGCGACCGATCGTATGGCGAGGGCAATATCTTCGGAAGTTGGAGCAGCGTCCAACGACACTCTGTCCTCCTCCGAAAGGGAAGGCAGCGCGATATCCCTGAGCAGGGCGTGGGAATCCTCTTCAGAGCGGGAGGACACCGGGGAATACACCCCACGGAAATAGTCTGCAAAGCAGGCGACAATTTCTTCTGGTTCAGTGACACACACACCATTCTGTTTCTCAATCAATGGGACAACTCGACTCGCTCTCTCCTTTTTGTCCAACCATGCAATCAATTTACCAGCCTGGTCACCCACATCATACAATCTCCCCTGTTGCTCTCTACTGAGGCCCCTGGCCGCCTCCGTAAGCCATATTCTTGGTAGCATTAATGTATAGAACAATAGATAACAGAAAATAAATGGAGGACTCAGATAGTCTGTAACCTATCAGACTGGAAAGCAAGCGGATACAATTGGTTGCCTTAATCGAATTTATGGGTCAAAGCAACTTGCAAGTGTGCACACAAGATTCACAGTGCCCCTCTATTAGTCTTGTTCCCTAAAATGTTATCCCACTGTTGAAATATTTCCAAACCTCTCACAAGGTACATTCATTCTGATCTGCAACAGGGCCCAGCCATCCCATTCCTGAGACAACCATAGAGGTCTCACAGTGCACCTCAACTGTGAATTGCATCGTTTGTGGACTGAAATTTCAGTGTTGAGTCATTTACATGTACTCCATAATGCACTTCTCACCTGACCTGCACCATCATCCTACTGCTGAGGGATCAACAGTGTGCTCACAAATTCTCTCATCTCTGATTTTAAAAATACACTGGTATCCCAATACAGGCAATACAGAGCTCTCACAAAGGAACTCTGTTATGATAAGAAATTTGTGTTTTAGCCTGAGTAGTAAGAGACTCAGGATCATTATAAATTATGCCAAGCAATTTGCGCTCGATTGCGAGTCGCTAATCGCAATGTACTACAGTGTCAGAGACACTGATTCCGATTTCCAATGGGGTCGCAAAATGCGAGGCTCATGAATATTAATGAGCCACTCACAATGTGCGACCCCATTGGGAATGGCTGGCCCTCCCAGGGATGGTGGCCTTCTGGGCTCAGCAGACCTCAATGTCTGGGACTGCTTTTCAATAAAGCAGGTCTTTTTCTTTTTTAAAGTAGGGATGCATTAAAAAAAAAATGTAATGAAACGTTTTAGTTTCATTTTTTAAGGCCAGGTAGTGGTCCCTGGGACCACTGCCTGCCCTTAAAAATATTTCTGAGATAATTAATAACATGGACGATCCACTTCAGATTCTGAAGGGAAAGTGGAACATTGAAGGCCTAGAACTGGATGACGAGGACTGGCAGGAAGCGGTCTTCTCCCCAAGGGTGGTGGCAATCCAGGCCAGGCTGAGATTAGTGCAGCTTCAAATACTGCATAGGACCTATGTGACGGGACCCGGATTGGTTCGTATGGAAGGGCAGAAAGCGGAGAGTGTAGACGGGGGTGTGGAGAATTAGGAACATTCATCCACATACTGTGGAACTGTCAACGGATAGAAGCGTATTGGAGAGACATCCACCACACAATGCGGGCAGTACTAGGGGTTGACATGCAGCCAGAGGCACGGAGATGCATACTAAACGTCTGGAAGTCTACAGACCTCAACACGTACACTAAGCAGTGGGCAACATTGGCGTTTATGGTTGTAAAAAGGAACATCGCACAGCTGTGGGGCGCCCACCACTATTGGGGAGGTGGAAGGAAGATCTAGACTGGTGCACGTATAGGGAAAAGTCAGTTTTTATGGCTAGGGGATGCCCCGGGAAGTGGAGCAAGGTATGGGGAGCCTGGAACCAATACAGAGGTGATATTTGTCCCCCACCTTGTCAGAAAGTTGATGAAGAGACTCTTGATACCCCTTAACCGTATCGATATGATAATTGTAACATATTTTGAAATGTATAAGATATTACCGAGGAATGCTGAAGTCGCCTGCTTGTACTTAATTGATGTGATTCAGTCGAAATTGTGTGATAAAAAGAAATATAAAAAAAATATATATTTCTGAACCAGTCACAAAGGGGACTATTTGCGAGTGCATTACCACCCTCTTGAAGAGGGTGGTAATTTGCAAGTGTTGGTACATGGCTTTGCGGTGGCTATTAGGAAGAGAACGCCCCTTCCAAATAGCGAGTCGCTAAACACTAATTTGCAAGTCTCATTTTATTTGTGACTCCCAAAATAGTGTTTGTACATTGGCCACAGGTTTTTAGCACACGCAAACAGGTCGCAAACCTGTTTGCGCATGCTAAATACCATCGTACATCTGGCCCTCAGAGCCCACTAATAATACATTTGGCTGAAGGAATTACAGTGAGTACTTAAAGCAAGGGATTTCTTGTTACATAATTTAGGGGTGACCAACGGCATTGGAGAGGTGTGCTTAAACTACAGGATCAAAATTTCACATACCAGAGGAACCAAATCCGCTTTAAACACTTTTGAGGCTATTAATAAAGTGAGTACAGTTGAGTTTAGTTTAGTAATAACCCCAAAGTGCCCTTCATTTTTTTGACCAAATAACTATTTCATTGGTTAAGCCAAACTTTTACAAACCACTGTATAAGGGTTTACAAACGAAGACCTTATAACCAATCCAATCTGAGTTCCGTGACTATTGTCTGAAAGATTTCTTAAAATTAGTAGTAAAATATTGGTCAGTTGAGCACATGCCAGAAATGATCTGCAACCTGCAGATTACAGAATACATACTCAGTCAAATAGCTCAAGAGAATGATTGTCTGCTGCAACAATCAGTTTGTAAACCGCAGGCCATATGGTCCAAATGCCAGAAAGACAGCTTGCCAGGTTAATGCATCTAATGCACAGATTTGTGTCTATCCTCAAAGTAACTTTTAATTTTTGCTTGGTATTTCATATAGTGTAAACCTATCTCAAAGGTTCCATTGAGAACTTTGCAGAGAAAATTTGTATAGCAGAAACCGCATGCCAGGCACAAGGTGGCAATTGTAGCACAGTATTCGGTGTACGTAGTTTGATAGCAACAGACATCAATGATTAAGCGACATTTAATTCTGATGTACTAAACAGAATCCTGTAGAGCTGGATTTTACACTTCAACTTTATTTATAATACATATATTTACAATTTTAGCCACAGTGAGATATAGTATCTTTTCCAGTTGCCCAGTGTTTTCTCACGTGCCAAAATATGGGTTGAAAACCAGTTTAAAGCTGAATATGAACACAAATAAGGCTAGTAAAGACAAAAGCCTTTTTCTCTATTTAAGGCGTAAATTGCAGGAGCCACTGCCTAAATACATGTCAATTGTTCTGCTGTTCCATTATTTATCACTAAAATAAAAAAACATTCTAACTTTTGGCAATATCGGTTTTTGAGAAAATAAAAGTAACATTCATACACATTTGACAAATATAGGTGTCACAAGTCTTTTTTCTGTTTTTTTATCTTTAATTTTGATGCGGCTGCAAAAGGAATAAATTACATACATATCATATTTCAGCTTTTCAAAAAGAAAAGGGCAACACAAAAACACTAATACAAATCCCTTCTAAAATTCATTACCAGCCCTCAAATTCATTTTATCCTCTTTTATAAAACAGAATAATTACTTCGCTCAAACATCCCCTCCAGGCTTCTATTAAAAGTCAATTAATCAAGAAGATTCTATAGTTCATTAAAAGGAGTAATTATTTATAAAGTGCATGTGTGATTATTTTTTTGACATTAAAGTGCTTCTCAATACTATAAGAGCTATTATTTATAAAGTGTTACCACAAATATCTCTTGATGTTAAAAGGCTTCTCCAAATGTATGTATATATCATTGGTTATCTCTTTTTTTATTAATACTCCACTCTAGTTTTTCCGGATTTTATTTAATTTCACTATAGAGCCTACTTTTTTGCATACATAGTTTCCCAAGTAAAGACTCTTTGCATTTTAACGAGCCACTGAGAGACGACTGTCGGAATCATCTTTGATTTCCAATTTGCTAGAATTAACAATCTTGCCACTAAGGTAGCAATAAAGATAAATTGGTGCTGCCCAATAGTTAACTCTTCTACTGTTTCTGCTCTGCCAAAAAGAGGAACTGAAGCTTCTGGAAGGAAAATCTTCTCCAGCAATCAACCAAAGCAAAGTTGTGCATTAAGTCTTGTAAAAGCTTTTTCGACTTGGGTTTTCTCTGCGGTTTAGAGACCAGTGAAGAATCAATAGTTGGATCAATCAGTATATTAAAATCACCGCCTATCAGTAAAAACCCAGATGTGCTGTTGCAAAATCATATAGAGAATGCAAGGATTCCGGTGAGTCCTCAATGGTTCCGTAGTAACTCACTTTATTAATTAACTGTTCTGAAATCTTCATCTGCACCCATCACCACCTAGCACTATGGTCGTTATGAACCATTGTAATTTCATACTGTAAATTCTTAGCTACTAACAGTGCTACAACTAGATGAAACATAAAACTTGTGTTGGATGAAACCCGGAGTTTTCCCAATTGAAGACCCTTCCTTATAGTGTGTCTCCTGTTTTAAATTATATTTGCTTGTAGTGATTTGAACCAGGACAACATAGATCAACGCTTCGCTGTTATTAAACCTTTTTACCTTACACAATACTATCTTCAGGGACTTATACAACATATCTCAAATTGAATGGATACTTTGTGTATTTTCCAAAACCATATTTTTGCACTCTAATATTGCTGCCACATTTGTTCCCCCCTTAGTGCTCCTACCCCTCCCTCTTCCCCCTGTGACCCCCTTCCCTCCTTCATTCCTCCCTTGAACCCCATTTATCTCTGGAATGCTCCACGTGTGCTGGAGGATGTTCTTTCCGCATCTTGGCGGCCAAACTCTGGAACTTGCTCCTGCTGCACATTTGCAGTATGGACAACTACTTGGCCTTCCGTAAGGCCAATAAAACTCACCTTTTCCCTCTGACCTAGGATCTGCCTCCCTCTGCAGCCTACCATCTTTTCTTTTGCCGGTGAGCGCTGGGACGCCCCTTTGCTGGGGCAGCTATGCGCTATATAAAATCACGTAACATAACATTACGTCTATTGTTCCGCGGGTGGTTCTCTTCTCCCGCCCCCAATGTGTCCCTCATGGGCTAGCCTCCTTCTCCCCCACCCTGTGCCCGGGCACGATGGCTAGGCGCCCCTTTTTCATTAAAGGGGTGCGCTGGATTGGCACCCGATGAACCATCTAAAAGGGGGGAGATTGCCACCGCTTGGTCGAAAGTTCCAGAGGAATCCATATTCTCATAAAGTGCTCGCTTCTCATTTTGCGTGTTCCTGCCAATGCTGTGCTTTTAGGAGTTTACTAGCTTCTTCTACTGAGTTCAGAATTCGAAATTTACCATCCAACAGTACTCTTAATTTTTATTCCTGAACAAACATAGCTTGAATGCCTTGTTTCTTTAGTGGATCATTCATGGATCTGAATTTAAGCCTTTGGCGGACTGCTGCAATGGACATATTGGAAAAAATGTTTAAATGGCTTTTTTCTACGGTCTGGAAACCCTTTCATTTTATAGCTTCTGATCGAATTCTTTCCTTTGTTCGAAAGTTGCCAAAAGGCACCAGGAATGCCCAAGGGTACCTTGAATTAGCTGGTTTTGCAAAAGGGACCTTGTGTGCACGCATAATTGAGTAATCGTCATCAGATCCTTGTTCATTAGGAAGTTTGTATTTTTGGATTGTTTTAGCAATAAACTTTATAGGGTCTTGACACAATTCTTGACCTTCAGGAATCCCAATAAATCTGAGATTAGAGCGTCTAGCCCTATTTTCCATTTCATTGACTTTCATCTGCAAGTCTGCTATATCTTGAGTTAATTTAGCAGACTCAAGATTGAGATTCATTTGATTATCCTCAAAGTCTGATATCCATAGTTCAGCCTGCGTCAGTCTGGAGTTCATCTGGGAGAGACTGGCTTTTATGTTGCTAAGTTGATTGTACTTCCAGATTAGTCTTATCATGTGCATTCCTCATATCACTAAGTTCATCCAGGATCTGCTGGAGAAGGGGCCCGCCTGAGAATTTGTCTTGGATCTTAAATCTTCTCCTGGAGTCGTAGTTTCCGAAGTTTCTCAGAGCACTGTTGACCTTGTGGGTTGCATCAAGGAGGCTTCTTTGCTTAATGGAGGTGTTTGATGTGTTGAGTTAGTAGAGCTTTGTGGTGATAGTTGGATTTCTTCCTGTTGGGGTCTGCCCCCTGCTATTTGTATCATTGGGGTCACTTTATTACCTCCTGAACCCCGTCTACTAAAGAGGGGATATTTTGACCTCCCATCAGTGCCTAAGGATTACTTCTCTTGATCTAATATTCCAAGGCTGGAATCTTGATTCAGATAAGATCTCCCCTCCTCTAGTGTGGTCTCTGACTCTGCCGACTCTTTGTTAGTGATACATAAAGGCTTCTCGTCTTGTTCCTGCATATTGGTACTAGGGCAGAGCCCAGGCTCAGAAGAGACTCCTATCCCATAGGAGTTGAAAACTTTTAACAATCTGTAGGCCCCCTTAAGGTCAGGGCTACTTTTGGCTCCTTCTTGGTTAGTGTCGAGCAATAGATTCTTCGTGCTGCCTTCTGTAGTTACATTAGGTCTGGCCTGTGTCATTTTTGCACCCCTGTTTTTAACAGGAGTGCATCCCTTGGCAGTTAATTCCCTGCCCCCTAGCCGCTTCATCGGCCCCAAGATGCCTAGAGGTGACGTGGCTCTTAGCGTTTTCTGATCGCTTCAGAGTGAGGGAGCGGGGAGGAAAAGCCCTGACCTGTATGTCTCTTGAAGGGGCTAGCGAGAACTTGTTACATACACACGAGCACGCGAGGTGGATCTCTCACGTGGTTGTGTGTGTTAACCAAATGTTTACACATGAAGCTGGTAAGTAGACACGCGCCTGTTTTCAGGTGTGTCTCTGTTTCCCCTTGAGTTTACATGTTGTTGGGGGCTCGCGGGTTGTATTCCTTTGAATAGTGCATGCTGGTAAATTTTGAGGGGTTCGTTATGGCATTAGGGCATTCAACTGTGTACCTGTGACTTTGCATGATCCTGTTTTACGATGATCCTGTGAATAAAGAAGAAAACCTCCCTTTCTGTTTCCTGTATTACCTGGAATCCGGATCTGTATTTACTTCATTCTTAACAGAACTAGTACTAGTCTTTGGGTGTCTGCCCCTGCCTCTATCTGTCTCTGCCTCTAGCTGTCTCTACCTCTATCTGTTTCTGTCTCTATCTGTCAGTCTGTCCCTGTCTCTGTCTCTATCTCTTTCTGTGTCTGTCTGTTTCTGTCTCTCCCTACTGCCCTCTGTCACCTCACCCGACTCTCACACCCTGCTGTCCTCTGTCATTCTTTGTCACCTCACCCCCGCTTGTGTGGCAGCTGAGGCAGCTTCCCTTCCCGGGCACACACACAGCCCCACCCGAGTACTTCACAGGTCTTTAAGAGACCATTAGCATGATAACGAGGCTTTGTTGTATTTCACCTCTTCCTAGCGCCCCTGCAGCTCCACTCGGACTATCACTTGAATCGCCCGGCTCCCACAGAGCAGAGTCTGTGTTTGCTGACATTGTAAATAAAATTAAAAAACACCGGTACAATGTCTGCAAGGTCCGCGGGCTGCCAAGAAAGGCTTGGCGGGCCGCTGGCGGACCGCGGGCCGTACTATGAGTACCCGTGATCTAGGTATAGCGGAAGTGGTGGTAGCCCGTTTATCTGAATGGTCAAGACTGATGATCTTTCCTCTTTTGTTCACAGGTCTCCCTCCCCGCTGTCCTCATCCTTCCCTCCTCCCGCTAGACCATCCTAAAGTCTGGGTGTAATTATATCCAGACTTGGGGCTGTCGAGAGGTGGACCCCTAAGAGCATCGGTTCGATCCTGAGGATACGTTCAGGCCTGGGACACAAAGTGCCATGTTGCACACACACATTCCCTTGGGACATGTGTGTGCGCGACATGTGATCACATGCAAATTTCAAGGATGCATCAGGGTGGCCTTTTGGCCCCCTTGCACCCTTGAAATTACATGCGCAATTTACGAGTACCTATTTGGTACTCGCAAATTGTGCATGCAATCCCCATTCATTCCTATGGGCCTCTAGGCCCATAGAAATGAATGGGAAGCCATTCCTTAATTCCTTAATCGCAATTTGCAATTAAGGAATATGTAGGAATCGTTAATATTTTAGCTAAACCTACATGCCTAGGCAATTGCGATAACATAATTGTGATTCCTGAATAATCGCAATTATGGAATCGCAATTGCCTACAATGATGCATGTGGCCCTTTGTGCGCACATTAAAACACACATTACAACACAACTAAAATGTATCGAAAGTATGACATTCCATCTTTAATGATTTAGATTATAGAATTCCCTGACAAAGAGCTTCTACGACCTATATGCACTGGGAATTTTTATGCTTTGAAGACATACATTTGTGATCACCAGTTGTCATGAAAAACACAGGACACTGGACAATAAAATAAACAGATGGAAATATGTAACTGTTGATAAATCTTAAAGATGGAATCACATACGTTGAATGAATTTTAGTTTATTCTGCTAAATCAGTTCTAGCCTGCGGGCAGTTCTTTCACAGCCTTGAGACTGGTTAGTAGATCTCTGCAACCAGTAGTTTGAAAGGTTAAAGCAATGTTCATTGAACAGAGAGAACCCCAGGACAACACGTTCAATACAGATTAAGTTTAATACATTAGTTTAAATATTTGAGTGCATTCTGCCAGCTTGGCATCGATTGTAGTTGACTGTTTCTGTCCTTCAAACCCGTTTTGCACCCACCCAAAAGCTCTTTTGAGTACATAGCCTATTTGACTGAGAATAGAGCAAGCACTCTTGCGTATACTTCAGACGAGGTGATTGAAATTTACTCACTCATACAGGAAACTAACAACAATGCACTTTGGTGGGAACAGTGGTGCATCAGATTAAACATCTTAAGTATTTGTTGAGTTGGGAAGAGAAGTAAACCAGCAATTTCATATCATTACCTTCATTCAAAACCATATGGCAAAAAGAATACCTTGTGGCTTGTGCATGTCTTTGAAGCCTACTGGACAACTCTCAGTTAGGATTCCGAAAGAACTACAGCACCGAAACAGCACTCATTGCAACCATCAATGACATTACGATGATTCTGGACTAAGGAGAAATAGCAGCCCTCATTCTGCTCGACCTCTCCGCGACATTCAACACAGTCTTCCACAACACACTACTCAGAAGTCTCCACAAGATCAACATCCAAGAGCCTGCACTCAACTGGATCTGCTTATGTCTCACAGGAACAACCCAAAGAGTCATACTGCCACTGTTAGAAATTGGGTTGTTGGTTGCCTGGGGTTTGAGCCCTTGTCAAGCAACAGCCACATTCCCTTGCATGGTGAACCACAAAAAGTCACTAAATTGTACTTAACTCTGGGTAGTTTGTCATGAAAAGTAGTCACGCTTAACTCAGAGGTGATGTGTAAAACATTTATGCAGCACACAAACAGTAATAAAGTGACAACACAAGAAAATTCCCAAACCAATTTCGAAAAATAAAGTAAAGTTTAATAAATTATTTGACACCAAAATGACAAAAGTCGAATCAGCAGAACCAGAGTTCTTATTTTTATAGAGTTACTGAAAATAGCAACAAAAACGTCGCAAATCGCCAACTCTGGATTTCTAGTCGTACTGGACCGGGTCAAAGTCACACTATCTGGCCAACAGGGATGGAGGGCAGGTCGGATACAGTCACCAGCTTAGGAACGCTGAAGTTTACCTTCTCAAAGTCCATGCCAAGAGTCATCTTCATGTTGGAGGGGGCCGTAAGAAGCAGGGAAAGCATTGAGGGAGGCTGCCGGCGTAGCACTGACAGCAGGCTAGGCATCACGGATGGGCATTCTGGAACTTTGCTTTGGTGGTCACCATGAGCGACGGATGCTGCAGTGTGAAGAGTCAGGCTAACAGAGCTTTGTGCTGATTTGCGGAGTGTGAGGGGCGAGGTCTCAGTGCAAACAGGCCCGTTTGCAGCCGCAAAGAACCAAAAAGCTTGATTTCAGCTCTCTGAGCCACACCCAGGACTTGAGGGGCACCATTTGATAAGGGACTCACTCCAGCTGCATCCAGGTGCTGGTGCGGGATCTTGGTGAGCCTTTTATACCCCTGAGTCTCAGATCAGGAGGCCAACAGACTAGCCCTTAGCTCAATCTGTAAGCCCAGGGTTCAAGATGAAGTTGCAAGTGACCCAAGACAGGCTACTGGCACAAAAGGGCTAAGGGCAAGAAAATGCCAGCTTTCTAAAAGGGCCATTTTCAAAATTGTAATAAAAAACCTGACTTTATCATTAAATAGGTCTTTTCACCGCCATTCCAAAGGTACCAAACATGACTTAGCTACTAGCTCCCAAATTGGAACCACTTAAAGCACATTCTCCTTTCTCTCAAAATATGCAGTTGAAAAGTATTACATCTAACCAACTGATTTTGTTAATATACAATAAAAGTACAAAGAGATTTTGCAATCGAATCAGAATCAGTTTTGTCTAGTTCTATTGAGAGGGTGAATACAATTAATAGAGAAATAGCTTGACAGAGCAAACACCACCAGAATGTCTTTTTTGTCCAAAATGTCTACAATAAAAGAGGGCACTATTACAAATCGACTTTTGTTTGCATATCAACACCCTAACATCAAGGACATTCTCACGTTGAAATTGAACATACCTTCCCAAAAACATTCTGGCACCAAGGAATGCAATAATTGCTTACATTGTAATATTATGATCACTTGTAATATCTTCACTCACCCTCACAAGGGTTGTAAACTTCCTTTACAGTATTCAGGAGATAACAGCAAAATTGTTATTTACTGTTTGCAGTGCCCATGTGTACTACTATATGTGAGCATTACAGAAAGAAAAATCAGGACCAGGATAATGGAACATAAAAGTAACATTTGAAACTGATATGCGAAATCCAGTGTAGTAGTTTGCTGGATAGAACCTGGACATAACATTGGTCAATTGCAGTTTCAAATTTTGGAGATTTGCCAACTACTACCCGGGAATAGGCAACAACAAAAAGCTTCTCCAAAGAGATAATTTGGACTAAATTGTTGAACATGCTGCATCCGAACAGCATGAATGAGAGACTGGAGATGTCTTGTTTCTTCTAAGGGTCATTGTTTGCAATCAACATCTCATTTTTTCACATTAATCAAATTTCTTATTGCAGGAAACCTAGAATGAGTATTGTTGGATTAAATTACAATATGTGTGGTGTTGTGTACACTGGGCGCTGAAAACGTCTTAACTTCTTGGAGCTCAGTCTTGATTACTTTCAGTGTATCGTTTACAAGATAGCATCTGTAAGTGGAGTGTATTTAATTGTACACTTACTGCTTTTGTTTTCACTTCCCACTTTCCCCTAGTTATTGTTACAACAGAACAATGTATGAGTTTCAAAAACTCTTGATTGGTTGTCATTTGCTTCATCATGTTTATTTAGGGCACATGCTCTCACATTACTAATGTGTTTTGAACGTGTTCAAGATGGAACCTTCTTTTTTAACATACTCTGGTTATAAGCTTTCCTCTTCCATATCTTGTTCACTTCCAGGTTTCTCTCTATGCACTGTCTGCAAATGGAAGGCGTTCGGGGCAAATGAGCATTGAACATCATTGACAGCAATTCAATTCAATCAGCTTTATTCGATTAAAAGAGGTAATCATAAAAGCACAATACAATTATGGGCACAATAAATACAAGTATTAGCTTATAAATTCATAAAATAGCAATACGAATCAGTTTAAAAAAAGATCAGAAAAGGAGTGAATTACATCATGATTGAATTTATACATTTTAAGACTAATTTTAAAAACATTAAAATTGATACAGACAATTGTTCTTCTCCCAATGTTTGTAAAAACAGAAAAGCAGGGCGACATTGTCTTAGTCCCTTATTTTAAAATTGGCAAAATCCACCTGTGCCTATTATAAGAGTAAAATTTACAAAAGAATAGAACATGAATAGTTGATTGAAAAGACACATCGTCACATGGACATTTACATAGCTCCTTCGACCAGTTGTTTTCAGTGTGAAAAGAGACAAGCCTGTGAAAAATGTATAATCTCAAACGGGTCAACAAAAATCTGTCATGCTCTCTTGTAAACTTGCTTAGGTAGGGCTGGAGTTTATCGGTAACCATTATTAACTGATGCGCCTGTACAGAGACTTTTGGGGATTCTATTTCTCTTCTCTTATTATCCAAGTAGGATAGACAGCTAATTTTTAATTCTTTCCTGTTTACAGCTAAAAGAGTAAGGGGGTCCGAGAAATATTCAGGGTGGCCAAGGTAACCAACAACATTTTTAATGTACTCTAGCCAACTAATCTTCCATGCCCCATCCAGTTTACCACAGTCTGTAAGTAGCTGTCTATTGAGCTCCAACGAATCGGAGGTCAATATTCTGTGCCACTGGAGTACAGGTTGAATTTTACAAATGTCCACAATGTATGGCAAGCCCAATTCAGTATGACAAACATAGGTAGAAGTGCTTTCCGGGACAGTCAATAAAAATCTTTAAAATCTATTCTCAATGCATTGGAGTGAATTAACATTCTCCAACCCCAGATGCCTGCCCCATAGGTGGCTATTGTGATGCATTTTGCCTTGTATATCTCTAATAGGACCTCTGGAGCCCGTTTACCCAGCTTCTTACTAAAATTAAAGAGTGCGGATACCGCTTTAGAAAACAGTAGCCTCCTAGTCATAATGGCCTGGGTCCATGTCCCCCTCTTATCAAAGAGTATACCCAGATAAGAGAAGGTTTTGCAGCAATCAATCGGTTTCTTACCTATTAAAATGCGTCTGAAATGTGTATTCCCTGTCCCACATTTCATCACAAAGGTTTTAGAAATATTCACTTCTTATCCCAATTTAGCCATATAATCAGCAAAACAATCAACTAACCTCGGCATCCCTACAGGGGTGCGTGACATCAAAACCGCATCATCGGCGTACATTAATGTGGGAATAGGTCTCTTCCCCACTTGTGGGATGTCCTGGCACTCTTTCCCCAGCTTATTTCCCAAGTCATTAATATATAATATAAATTGGAAGGATGCCAGGAAGAGTTCCTCATGGATTACGGAATCAAACGCAGCAGTCAAGTCTACGAACGTTAAATACAACCGACCCCTTTTGGCTTTAGTGTATTTGCCGATCATCATATTCAAATTTAACCCCTGGTCAATTGTACCCATGCCTTTGCGGAAACCATACTGAAGGTCAGTAAGTATCGAAAGGTCTTCCGCCCAATCTTGTAACCTTAATAACAAAACTCTGCAGATAATCTTAATTGTTGAATCGAGTAGAGATATCGGCCTATAGCAGGCAGGGTCCGACCGGTTACTTTTTTTGAAAATGGGGACCACGGTCGATTCATACCAGGAAGAAAGAGGGCCGATTGTGCTACAAGCATTTAAAACTTGAGTTAAAACAGGACCCCACAATAAAATATTATGCGTAAAAAGATCTACCGTGATGCCATCTGGTCCCGATGCCTTACCTCCCAGGCTCGATTCAATGGATAAGTTAACCTCACTCAGCTCAAATTTCAGATTCATATCCTCTGTACCTTGACTAAGAACCAAATTGACTACAGGCTCCATCTCTACCCTTGTAGTATGAGCTGTATTGCTACATACATTTTCAAAATGCTCCAACCACTCAGCCTCGCTAATAGCTATCTCAATCGTGGCCCTGTCCTTCTCCAACAAAAAGGGCGCAATGACCGCCTTCCAAAATGCAGCGTGGTCTTTTAGCTTTGAAGCCATCTGCAAGTCCCGCCACGCTTCATTTTTAATAGTGGTTTTCCTTAACTTTAAGGCCGCATTATACTCCCTGCGTGCCAGCCTGACATCCTCCACAACTCTAGGCTCTGAATGCAGTGCTCTCTTTAACTTGGCATGGACCTTAGAACATGTTTTATCAAACCAACCATGCTTAGGTTTATTAGATTTATTGAGTTTCACAGACATTTCCTGTTTGATGTATTTTGAAATTGTCTGGAACCCACTTATAATGTCTTTGGTCATAGTATTTACATCTAAACAGGCCTTGACCTCCTCTTTGCAATTGGTAATAACCTTCCGTGTGAAAGTATCAGGGTTCAGTTTATCACATTTTAGGGCATATCCATTTTGTCTAGATATAATGAGATGCCCCATAAATGTAGATGTATGATCTATTATATTTCTCTTAGACCTAATGGAGATTCTGAAAGCAGATTCAGCTCACAATCGTTGGTGGAAGGTAGTTATACTGAGCAGTGTGATTTTCAGAAGGTTGGTTTTCACATGGATTTTCACATGGTTGATCATTATGTTTCAGTGGCTTACCAGTCACATATAGAATTCAGGGGAGTGCTCCTTTTACTGGGATACTAATGAGGTCAGCGAGGTACATTTCACCCTAAGCATTCATGTGAAGCTTGAACCTTTGCACTCACGTTGATTTAGCTCACTGGTGATTGTGAGTGCATCTTTCTTTTTTGGTTTTCACAGTGCGTAGATATATTTTGGTAACTTTAATTTCTCTTGTATTGCATACAGTACAGGTGGTAAATCAGATGGCATAGCATGTATAGAAGCCTACACTGAGTCTGAGCCTCTAAGACCTGAAATACATTGGAAATTGTCAGGCTTTGGATGCATACATTTGTGATCACAGGTGTCATGAAACACACAGCAAATTTAATTTAGTAAATTGCACAATAAAATACACAGAAGGACATAGATAATTGTTGATAAATCATTAAAGATGCAATGTCATACTTTGGATGAATCTTTGTTTATTCTGTTCAAACAATTCTACCCTGCGGGCAGTTCTTCAACAGTATGTATTGGTACTGGACATAGCTGATATTTGCAAGCAACAATTTTAACACTTCCTGAATTTCAGCATCACCTACGGAAGCTGAGACTTTGTCAAGTGAAGCATTTGAATTAGTCTTGGCATTCTCAGAGGCCTCAACATTGGAATGAGCTGCAAGGGAAGAGAATTGTGGTAAAAAAATATATAATTGTTGACTAAGCTCGACACATCATTGAAATGATTTTAAAGATTTGTATTAAACCTGTCCTTCAGGTGCTCTCATACATCAACTAAATCCGACCTTGAGAACCAAAGCTGTCCTGTTAGACGCTAGTAAAGCTTTTGGTTCCCTGGAATGGGATTTTCTTTTCCTTATTTTAACTAGAATGGGGATCCCACCTCTTTTCTGCACTGGGTCCGATTACTCCATGGCGAGCCACACACCAGAGTCCGCTTCAATGGACTCCTCTAAACCCTAATCCCAATCTTTAGGAGCATCCATGAAGGGTGCCCGCTCTCGCCTATCTGGTTTTCACTAGCATTGGAGATACTACCATGTGTTATTACGCAATGCCATGAACATAGAGGCCTCAACTTCAATTATCTCTTTGTATGCTCATGACATTACACAATATCTTCGTGAACCCCATCGTAACCTGGCACCAATTTTTCGGGAATTCACTGTATTCAAACGCTTGTCCGACATTTCTATGAACCGGAAAAAATCTACAATATTTCCACTAATTCCCAGCATACAATATTGCCCAATGAACTGCCTTCTGTCTTGCTGTATGTCCTCAGTTAGATATCTGGGCATTTGGATTAATCAGCACAAGAATTCAGTTTTGTTAGAGAACTACGGAACAGTAATATCGAAAATTGAAGACAAGATAAAGTGCTGAAGGGCATTGACCCATATCATTATACAGACAAATATCAATGATGAAAATGGTCATACGGACCCAGCTACTATACATATTCAATAATTAAATATTGTCTCTATCCCACTATCGCAACACTTTCAAAAGATTACAGTCTCTCATGATTGAACTGGCATGGGCTGGCGACCGTCCCAGGATTAAATGGGAAATGTAAACGCTGCTCTATGACCAAGTTGGTCTTGCAGCAACCCGATTTCGAATTATATTATCTCTGTGCTCAAGCACAATTAGCATTTTCTTGGCTGCACTTGCCTCTTTTCATGGCCCACATCACCACTGAATGTGGCACACTGGCTACAGTGCCCCCATCAACAGCCCTAGGAAAATTTCCTTTGCGGAATCGCCATGTAATTAACTCTACTGCCTGCGCTCAACCAGCATGGGATGGACTCCACAAAAGAACAACATGCCCTAAACAGTATGCTCCTGAGCAGTCTTTGTCAATTTTCCCCTTCACCAACTTTCCCAAGATCCATGCTAGACTTATGCAATCAAGATTGTTAACAATGGCTGATCTGTTCCCAAATGGGTTGTTTATCACATATTATGACATTGAAATAAGACACTAACAAGTCCATGGACTGCTTTATCTAATATAGATTACCGGCGACATGCAAGGTAGCCTTTCTCTTAAGCGCAGGAACCGAAGCCATATGAGATACTCTCCCTTCTCCTCGCCCTTACTTCCAAGAATCAGATCATCATTAAGCTCTATCGGTCTTTGTAGACATCCTGTGTGAGGAAAAAATGGGAACAGGATATCCAACTTCCGCTACCAGACAAGGTCTGGCTTTACTTCTGTTCACAAACAGTAGCAATCTCCCCCAACAATAGGTTACATCTACTCCACTTCAAATTTTTGCATCAGTTATACAGCACCCCCATGCTTCTTCATAGAAGAGGGTTGGCGGAGGACTCCACTTTTGTAATAATCACTTTCCTCCGTTCCGTCGTATGTCCAAGTTTACTATCCCCCACCCTGCCCCGACCCACAGAACGCCCTATGCGAGCCACCACTGTCTACTATAATGAGCAGCTGAACTGCTACTAATCCATGCTACCTGCTACCAGTGGAGGTAAAGACTACACATCTTACGAACCACAACAATTTTGTCTGGCTCCCCTGACACAACTATAGGAAGGTCAGATAGGTCGTCTGGGGAATGTGTGTGAGAGACAGGGGCTGACTCACGGTAAAAGGTTAATGGGTGCCTTAATTGTTCGACTGTTACAAATAACAATTGTAATTATTATCCAATTACTCATTTGCTAATGTAAAGGCGGACATTATTTCTGGGTTGTATTTTCCCACCTGCTCAGGGTTTTCTTTTCGTCATGTTTATTGTTGCTCAAACTTTCATAAATAAAATTATTTAAAAACTTGTCCTTCAAACCTGTATTTACCTTCCCTAATCAGTTCAAGCTCGACCAAGATCTGTTGTTGAGTTTATTAGCGGTTTTATGCATGCTAACAATCTTACATTTTTGTAGACTCTCCTTTTTCGATATATAATGGCAATTTCATCTTAACACAGTTACCGAATGACAGCTTTCCCTGTTCTTAGCGGCACACACAGTTGAGCAACGGTCCACAACTCCCAGCCTGCTTCGCGGCTCCCAATGCCGCCAACTCCCACGCTGGGCCAGGAGGCGCAAGATAATCAGCTCGGGTCTCCCGCAGCGTGGGACGCGCGCAGGTGCGCCCGGGCTTGTGTGCAGCCGTCAGAGCCAGGAAGAGGCTGGGCTGGGCCACCTATCTAACCTATGCGCCTCATGGATTCTCGTGGAGTCATTACTCAAGGTATTGTTCTGTGGAGTTTCATATAGCACGGTTGGTGAAAGACCATGAGAAAGAGAAAGCAAACAATGCCCACAACCAGTGGAGGGGGTTCTGTAACGACTCTTGATACGTTTCTGGCCAGGGCGGAAAATGTCTTGTCGAACGAAATCGCCCTGACGGAAAGGAGACTTTCGCTGGAGATACAACCTTCCACAGAGCCCATTACCCCTTGGTGGCACTTTGTCAACAGTTGCGCAAAGCAAAATGGCACCCATACTGTGGTCCGCCACTGATTTATCAAAGGGAGTGGAGGGCAATCAAGTGGAAGGTAATTTTATGTTGGAAACCCCAGTCAAAAAGAAAAGAGGAGGGGGGAAGAAACCCCTGCAGGCTCCTAAAAAGTCTGTGATACCAGTTGTCCTTAATCCAGATCATGTGGACTCGAGCCCGACTTTGTCAAAACTGCTGCTAAAAGTGGAAGAAATGCTAAAGTTACTTTTAGCTCCTATTAACTCACGGCTGGCGAAGGTGGAAGCCTTGCTTTGTCAGTCCAATGAGTTTTACCTCTGCCATTTAGCCAGTATCCATGTCACAGAGCTCGGGGAGATGAAGGAGGGAGCAGGGCATATACAGCAGGGTAGATCTATATCCGTAGCTCCCTCAACTAGCAGTGGTCAGCATGTCCGCAGTGGCAAGCATTTAGAACACAGGGGTAGTACCCAGTCAGACCCAGGGCATAAAAAACAACCATTGAGAAGTACGCATTTTCAAGAGTGCCATAGACCATCTACAAACAATAAGGAGGAGGGTGGCATAGATGTAGCCTCTCAAAGGTAATTAGCTGCTGATCAGATAGACACCTGGGCCGATTTACAGGGCCCAAACTCTTCCAGTCTTCTTTACAGTTGGAAGAAAGAACTGACATTTTTTTTATTTATTTTTTTATTTATGCTTTTTTCGTTTATTCATATAAACAAAAAAACATCAGCAACATTATACAATCTCTCAAAATGTGGCATTGGCATAGTATACGCATGACATTCACATATGTTATGTAAGTCATAGTGCGGTATGGTAAATCAACCAGTGCATGCGGAGCTACAGACAGAACCTTCACTGAAGACAGTGCAGAGTGAACACAGGCAGGCAAGCATACAACCAACTTTCGGGCCTCAAATATCGGTAATTCGTAACAGATAGGACGTGAGTGGTGCCCAAATATCCCGCGGCTTGGACTGGGCGGGTAGCTCCTCCGCATAACATGTGAGCTGATCCCGGCAACCATAGCTTGGTGGTGGGCACTGCCCTACTTCCCCAGAACATTGAGATCCTACGTTTAGCCAATAGTAACGCTATAGAAACAAATTTCTTATTGGACAGTTTCACCCTAACATCGACACCCAGCACACACACTTTAGGGCCCCATTCTACCACTTCATCAACCATTAGACCAAGAACTCTCGTAACTGAGCTCCAGTATTCAGTTATTTTGGGACATGTCCATGCTAGATGATAAAAGTCAGCCCCCGGGGCGTCACAGCGCTTACAAGTGTCAGCTGATTGCAGCCCGTAACGATGAAGCTGTGATGGCGTGTAGTAGAGCTGATGCAAGTATTTGTAGTGGACTAATCGCAAATTACCATTGGGTGTCAAGCGACCAGTCAGACGACAGCAGTCCAACCAGTCATTCTCAGAGAGGGGCTCCGGCAGCACCGCATTCCACCTGGCTAGTGCAGCGGCCTCACCCAGGGGCACATCCTTCTGAGAAGCACTATAAAGCCGGGTGACCAACTTGGCTCTAGACTTAGTGGTGTAAATCAATGGCAGTGCCTCCAAAGGCGGAGGCTCCAGAGGATAAGTGGGGTAAAGATCCCTCATCGCAGAGCGCAATCTAGCGTAGGCAAAGAGATGCATAGTGGAAATGCTGCCTTGGGCACCTATGTGTGCCGATATGATGAACCGGCCACTCGGGAACACATCCGCCATTGTGGCCAACCCCATATCTTTAAGGGTTCGCCGCATGCCAGTCTCACCAGCGACCGAAAGATCTGAGTGATAAAGAAGCGGCATACCAAGTGCATATAACGGCAATTTATGCGCTCGCTGACCAAGTTCACGCCAGGCCCTCGCCGTAATTTGCACAGTATCAACAAGAACTGACATTTTAAACCTACCCCCGAGTCAGTACCTTTAGTGGCCGTTTTGTCTGGTGTTCCACCGGTCAAGCAGCGCTCTAAGGAGACCACAGTAGATCTGGCACATAAGGTGACCCAGCAGCTGGATAGATCTCTTATAAATGGACTTCACATAGCTCCCCATGTTATCAGGGCTAAAAGAGTGGGATGGGTGGGGAGGGCCCCAAAAAAAGATAGGTGGGGTGATTGTATTGTGGTTAATTTAACACACCCATTGCACACAAGGGCCATGATCTACAGCCAGTTTAGACACGAATCAAACACAGGAATTCAGGTCATGCCGCTTTGCTTTTTCTATCCTGACAGGGTCCAATACCAAAGGTTCCAGAGCAATAATTTTAGTCTTTTTCAGGAAAAGATGTTACGATGCCCAAAAGTGTGCCCTAATATGAGTACGACCATTCCTCTTGCACATAGATTTTTCCCATTGAGGGACCTAGATACTATTGATTGACTACCAGCTTCAAGTGAGGTTATGGTTATAACAGGGTGCCCTCTGTCAGCTGGAGAGGTAAATGATATTTTCCCACATTCTGTTCCTTCCCAGCCAGGTCCTTTTATTTTTAAATTCATGTCCTGGAACATTGCTGGGTTGAGGGCTAAAAAGGACGACGAGCAGTGGTTCGCTATATTAAGGCCTGATCATATTGTCTCACTGCAAGAAACCTGGGATATGTCAGATTAGTTTGTTCTGGATGGTTGCGTGTCTTTTTTTTAAAGCTGGTTCCCCTTTCGCTATAGAATGTGCTAAGGGAGTTCTGCTTATTTTAATATCACTTAAACTGGCTTGTACAACGAAGAGCCTGTTTAGTCCATCCCCACATTTGTTAGCTCTAGAACTAACCTTTCCCAAGAGTCCCACCTTGGTGGTAATTAACATCTATAACTCCTTTTGCAGGAATGACGATAGTGAGCATATAGCTGCACTTGAAGACTTTCTAAAACATATTGGAGAGGATAGTCGCTCCCATTGTGAATTTATTATAATGGGGGATTTTAATGTACATCGGTGCTCCTCTAACTGCATATTGGGTAGGGGTCACTGAGTAGCTTGGCTCCCTTAACCCATTTTGAACATTCAGCCTAAGGTAATTTGTTAGAGAGCTTATTTGCTATTAATAATCTACTTTGTCTTGAGCACACGGACGAGACGGAGCTGGTTCCTTCCTTTATTGGTAGGTGGTGTTGCTCAACCATAGATTATATTGTGGTATCTGCTCCTTTGCTCTTAAACATACTGAAAGTAAGCTCATCTTGGACTGGTTATTGTGATAATAACCCAATGTCTGTAGAAACTATGGGGGTGCTGATCTTTCATGGAGACGATTCAAAGAACCTCTTAAATAGGGACTTTTACCCAACAGATCAGGCACGTAAAATTAGGTAGGGGAAGATCATGCCGAAGGCTTATTTAAACCAGTTGTATATGGAGGGTAAAGAAGACATTAACCAGTATCTCAATAATCGCACTGAGCCCGATGTGGTAATAGAAGCCTTTGGTAAGCTGGCAAAGCGGATCACAAAAAATCTCACAGGACGAGGAAGGTCAGGATATACTAAGGGGGAAAAATGGTTAGACGCAGATTGTTCTAAAACCCACAAAGCTCTCATAGTTGCATTAAAAAATAAACCCAGGGATGCTGAAATCATTAAAGCATGTAGAAAAGCATATAAATTGGCTCTAAACCAAAGGAAAGATAAGATATGGGAACAGGAATGGGAGAATTTAAATCTGGTTAGTGTCCTGGTCAAAAGCTCAAAATTCTGGAAATTTGTAAATAGTCAATTTTTTATAGATAATAACTCTTTGAGAATAGAGTTTGGTATTCCCGTCGATAGATGGGTCAGCCATTTTCAACAGATTTACACAGATGTGGACTTAGAAAAAAATATTATACCCTCGGAACCCAGTGCTGAGTCGCTCCCGATATGTTTTGGAATGGACAAATCCAGAAAGGGATTATGGCCCCTTCAGTTCGAAAAGCCCCGGGCCTGATGGGGTCCCTACGGATCTTTATAAGTCTGACCCAGGGACATGGCAAAGATCCTAGTGGGGTTTTTTAATGCTACAACAATGGTTTCCCAACCTCCATCATGGTCCATGGTGGTGATTTTACCTATCTATAAAAAGGGCGCCAGGGATGATCCTGCATGTTATCGCCCAATCTCTTTATTAGATTTGGCAGCCAAAATTATGGGGAAGGTGATAATAGATCGCCTAAGCAATTGACTAGAAGCCAGCAATGTGATATCAGATCTGCAATTTGGTTTCAGAAAAGGCATGGGCACAGTGGACCAATGTATGAGCCTACTTATGATGACCGGCAAATATACACTTGCCAAAAAGGGATGTATGTTTATGGCATTCATGGACTTAACGTCGGCCTTTGATAGAGTGAATAGGTCTAAACCATGGCCTCTACTGCTAGAAGTAGGCATGGATGCTGACCTGGTGGCCTTCCTGCACTGGTCTCACCTTAATCTAACTGCCTCTGCTAGATACAACGGAAATATCTCCCTTACAAAATCATGGGAGGTCAAAAGGGCGGTGAGGCAGGGATGTATTTTGGCTCTGGTCTTATTCACACTATATATTAATAATCTGGAGGACGTGCTATCCACTGCCAGCAAAGATACCCCTAGAGTAGGCTCTAAACCCATCCCTGCCCTTTTATATGCTGACAATGCATTTTTACTTGCTAGGACACCAATAGGGCTGAAATGTCTTGTAAACACTTTTATTGATTTTATGGTTGCACTCAACCTTTTCATCACTTTTTCAAAATCCCATATAATGTCTTCCGGTAATCTAAAGCGCGATAAGCTTATGCTTATATGTAAAGGTGGGGAATGGACCAATGTCGCAACTTTTCCATATCTGGGCCTTTTATTTAACGAAAAGGGGTCCTGGGTGGCCCAGCGTACACTTAAGAAAAATACCTTATCTTGAGCAGCAGGAGCTACAATGGATTTTGCCAGGAGATTGGGTAGCAAACCATTACGGCCACTATTGAAGGTATACAATGAGAAATGTGTCCCTATGGCAAAGTATGGTAGTGAGGTAGGGGGCTATAAGGAGGTCAATTATCTGCAAGGGGCTGAAAATCAATACCTACGGAAACTTCTAGCTGTACCTCCTAGAACCCCCTCCTTTATCGTGCATGAAGAACTAGGGCAGGGTTGCATTTCAGATTGCATAGCAGAGGCCCCCATAATATGGTTGCTAAAAATGTTGTCTAGACCTACACCCTGCTTAAATCAAATTATTTTAGAAGATTGTATGAGGCTAGACAGGGCCACAGATTTCCCCTGGTTAGGTTACATCTCACAACAGCTAGTGGAACAAGGGCGCCCTGAGCTTTTTAGGCACCCTAGACAGTTGCACCTTGGAGAGGTAAAAGATATTAAAAGTCAATTTTTAACTAGGAGGAGGATGAAAATGGAAAATAGCAAACTTATTAAACAATACATGATATTAAGCCCTGGGATTTTAGGTCAACCTTTTGTGGTTTTTAGCAAAAATTTGCATTATCGTTTTCTTTTAATTAGATTTAGGTTAAATTATATTTATCAGTGTCTCTCGGTCCCCAAGGGTTTCTCTAAGACAGGGACCCTAAAGCCTTGCTCTTGTGATGATTTTTCGGACCAAGATCTGTTGCATTTTATTTTTTTTGTGGCTTTTAAAGTGATCACCAGTCAAAATATATCCTACCTCTTTTTAAAAAATTGCCACTTTGCACAAGTAAGACCTGCTTTGATATATTTGCAAATGTTTTCATCACCCATGATATGTTATGGGGTTGAGAGTTTCTTAGCAGAGGCTGTAAGCAGAAGGAAAAACTTTGATTCGCTATTGAGCCGGGACTGGTAATGCAATGTTGCAGGAAGCACTGTTTTTAACTCCGCACCAGTACTGTACCAAATGCACTTTATCCAAGCTGAGGCCGGTACTCTTAAAAATTTGCAATTTTAGGTATGGAGTTGTGAGGTCCTTAGCACAGGCCTTATGCCGAAGGACAATTTTGATTGGGCACTAAATAGGGACTAGTAATGAAATCTTTTAGGAAGTACTGTTTTTAACTTTGCGTTGATATTGTATATTATGCATTTTATCTAGGACTTGTCGGTACTGTAGTTATGTCATGACAAACCAAATATTATAAGGCCTAAGAAATTGTCAAACAACATTTGTACATGAAATAGTAGCTTTGCCCTCTTTTTTATTTATTATGTATCCGTACAGTTTTATTGGTTTAGTTTTAGTGTAAATGTACTTTTATGGCCATAACGTGGTCGAATAACGTTTTATTGACTATGACAGCTTACAATCAATATTACTATCAAGATGAGAACCAAACCTTTAGTGTTTGAAATTAATATTATCACTAGCTTTATCCTCCATGTCTTTAAGACTGATGATGGTCAAATTCAACTTAATCCATTCTGTGCAAGAGATCCTTCCCTTTAACATCATAAAAGGAAAATCCCTAAAACATAATGGGGAGCAAAGTGATAAGCCCTTATTTTCTCTGAGTAAAAATAATTTCCATCAATTCTATTGACTAAACCAGCTTGAGCAGATAAGCTTATTGAACCTCTCAACAAGTCAGTTAATATTTTGGGACTATAATGTAGTTTTCTTGTGGAGTATACCCTTCAACTTAAACAAGCATTGGCATAGCCAATAGGTCTCGCCTTTGGGACCTTATAAGTGTTTAGCCATGCAACAGTTGCATAACTAGAAACTTATAAGGTCTCAAAAGCGAGACCTATTGGCTATGCCAATGCTTGTTTTAACTGCTGCAATCTATTGAAGCCTCACGGAGAACATCAAAGCGGCTGCGAAAGTGATTGCGATCAAACATCAAAGCGGCTGCGAAAGTGAAAGTAATAGCGGTAAAGCGCGACATGCGCGTGTGCCCGCACACATGCACTGTAGATCTAGGCTGGCCTGGTAGCACTTTTTGGAGCCCTCACAAAATGTCTCGCCAGACCAGCGCATGCCTCATAAAACATTGATTAAGTAATTCAATCACAATTACTGTAGTAGGTTGATAAATTTGCTTGATCTCAACCTATTTAGAAAAGTAGTCAACCAAAGCATACATTTTCCTATTCGACCAAGATTCATACAGACCTGACAAATGTAACAATGGCTTTTCCCTAGGCCCGCTTAGAAACCTGGATTGAAAATATTTAACTTTACTGGTAGTGAGGGATTTATCCGAATGAGTGCAAGTAGAACATTGCATTTAAAAATTGGATATCTGTGTGTTAATATGGTACAGTGCAACACGATGTATTACATTGCGTGCTTTTACAACGCAGTCATTACAACAACCGTGTTGTTAGTACGCGTTGCATTTACATCGCAAGTCATTACAACGACTTGCACTATGGGGCGCGCTGGACTTAGGAATATTAATAATTACTATTTCTACTCCAGTAGGGAAGGTGTTGGAATTCATTTCCAATACCTAGGCGCCCCCTAGTGCAAATCATTGTATTGACTTGCGATGTAAATGCATCGCGTACTAACAATGCGGTCGTTGTAACAACCGCGTTGTAATGATACAGCGATGTAATGACAACGTTGTAAACGCTGTTTCCCCTGTGTGCCCATATACAGCCACCAGAATATTCCTCTAACTTTTTTCTTAGTTAAGGTATCTCCTAAATGCTCTGAATGAGCTAATTTTAAAATGGTACAACTGACAACTTTGGGGGGGAACCACACAAATTCCTCTTTCATTACTAAACTGTCAAAAACAGAAATAGTGTCATTAACCTCCCAATAAACTTAAATTTCAAGAAACAGTGGGGGGATCTTTCCCAATATGCCTACTTATACAATAGATCGACCCCATTGACACTTCCACCTGCAACTAGGGTAGTGTTCATAGTTTGTTGACAATCCCTTCGTCGGATGGGTGGTGGGGACGAATCATGAAGGAAATCCCATTGTCGCAAAGTTGGTCTATTTTCACAGATGGCAGAACTACAAGGTTTTGTGCAATGGGACCAAATTGGGATCTTAATGGTTGGCGATATAGTACGAGGGTTGGTTCTTAAATCATTCCAAGACTTACAGGGCGAATTCGCGCTGCACTCTAGTCAATTTTATAAAAACCTGCAGCTCTGTCACGCCATACACCCATATATTCACAAACTCTCTGGTATCCCAGAATTCAATCCCTTAGAAGGCACATTACTCATAGCCGACCTAGTAGAACACAAGATTACAAAAATAGATCAACCCTAACCACAAATAGCCCCAGCACCCTGGATATACTACGGATTAAGTGGGGGACAGATCTAGGACCCGTAGACGAAGATGATTGGACCGAAGCCTTACAGTCACCTGGGGGGGGCAGCTATATCCACACACCTTAGACTCATATAGTTTAAGTACCTTTACAGGACATACTCCACACGTCTCAAGCTATGGAGAGCCGGACTAACTACATCCCCTCAGTGCCTCCACTGCAAACGAGGGGAAGGCTCTTTCCTACACACCACATGGTCTTGTATGGTACTGAAACGCTTCTGGCCAGGGGTGCTAGGATGCCTGGGGGAGGTACTGGGGTGGGACCTCCCAAGATCTCCAATGTTTACACTGTACGGAGGGTATTTGGGGGAATATCTATAAGCAATACCTGCTGTTTCTGGGGCTCACTTTGGCTAAGCGGGACATTGTCAGATTGTGGAAGGCAAGAGCACCGTCCCGTATTGGCGTCTGGAAATGAGGCATGGACTTTAAAACGGGGCTGGAAATCCCAATTTTTGTAGCGCACAGATGCCACCAGCAGCATACAAAACTCTGGCAGAGGTGGGCTGAATATAGAGGTCTGCCATTAGAAGCACTGATTAATTCCCATTGATCATTGGATGACAGGTCTTTAGCGTGAGAATACGTATCTACAGATATGGGACAGACTTCGACTCATACTTAATGAAGACGATTGGGGTTTAAGAAGAAGGGGTGCATGGTGCTTAGATGCATATTGTTTAATGTTAAGATTAAGTCTAAAATGGGGTATTCAAAGCATTACAGCCGGGTCTGTAGACACATTTATGTGACATGAATATATTTTTTAAGCGGAAACAATCCATCCCCCTGTACCGGACGTTCCTGGTCTGTACTATGTTAAATGCCAATAAACAGTGTTGTGAAAAAAAAATCAAGAAACAGTAACTTTTCATGAGGCCACCCCTTTACTAGAAAAATCCATGACTCTAAGAATTCATCATCATGATGGATACATTCTATCCAATCTTCCTTGCTAAAACTGTCTTTACACAAATATATAACATCATCAGCGGAAGCAACCATACACTCTTGAATTAAATCAGATTAGGGTTTCTGATTAAACTCAAATAATCTGTACAGTCAGTCAACAACAACATTACAGGTGTCTGAAATGTAATTACCATAAACCATCTTCTCACCAGGCAACAAGATGCTTTACCTATCCCATTACTGCTGATATATGATAGTTAAGGTTTATAATCAGTTTTTATAGTGAAAATTTTCCCCCATAAATAGATTTTAAAATATTCAACCGCCCTTAAACAGGGCAAAGCCTCTCTCTCCATGAAGGAATATCTAAACTCAGCCTTTGACAAATGTCTACAGGCAACCGCTAGGGTTCTTTCACACCCTTGTGATGTTTGCTTTAAAAGTGCTCCTAAACCCTCAGCACTAGCATCAACATATACAACACAATGATGTTTATGAATGCTCAAAAGCAGACTATCTTTAGTCCAAACACATTTTACACCCTTTTTTAGAAGTGTCTTAATGGTGAAGCAATAGGGCAAATATATCTAAAAACCTTTAATAACACTCATGCAATCCAAGATATGATCTCATATGATTGTTGTTGGCAGGTGCAGACATAATTTCAATGGCACACACCAAACTCTGCTTGAGAACATTTTTGTTTTCTAATCTAATATTCCCTAGATACTCCAATTCCTGTGTGGAAAACTTGCACTTTTCCATTTGTAATATCATACCAGTGATTTTCTGTTAATTAAAAGAGCATGATTTGAGCGTGTGCTAACATAAGCTTATGTTTACACTGTCCTCCTCCTTGCCCCAACATCACAGGATATCATGTGAGGACTGTAGTTGATTCTGCTTCTTAACCAAACTCGTCCACTTTCGCTTGAATAAGCAGAAAATATTCTCAGAGAAATTTCCTTGCTGCGCTGAATCAAGGACAGGTCTTACTGTCCCATCTATGTTAACAATGTATCAGCTTAATCGTATAGCTAAAACCGTGAGAATGGGTGAATCTTAATGTACCCCAATGTTGAGAGAATCATTGACTGTATTCAACAGTAAAATGTTTTCTCTAAGATGTTCCCTTTTGGTCCAAACCAGGAGAATAATAGCTCCCTGTCAAAAGTATGAACCTCGTTGTCTGAAGTCCTCTACAAGAGTGTGGCTATTGCTGGTAAGGGGAACCCCCTATTCCCTATCTTAGAAGGTGAATCTTTGCTGGATTTAATTTAGAACTGTACTGCGTTCTTTGTACTTATAACTTGCCAATTAATACTCAGATAAAGCACTTACGAGATAACAATTGTCTGTCATTCTTATGAGAATGTTTCAGCATCAATGAATGAGTCCTTTTAACAAAAGAGATAGTTCCAGTCGAGGAGCACTAAAGTCCGTATCGGGACTACTCTGCTTCCTATCCTAGATGTTGGCACGTCCTTTGAGTTGGTAATTGAGATAGATCTCCTCATCAACAGATTTGGTAGCAGAGGTAATGGTTCCGATTGGAGCCGACGTATAATCTTACATTGATTGGCTATAGAACCAAGTACAGTATCTTCATGGTCCTGATGGTTTGCCTCAAGATTTAATTTGACCAATCCTAATCTGATCCTGGTTCTGGAGAGACGAGCTGGCTGACATATGAACAACAACGCATGTATCAATAGGGATTGCATGAGAGGTGTACATTGAGGCACTATCAGATGCACCAAATTAGAAACTTAATATTCTTGTGAAAGTGTATTAACCTAGATCAGTGGTGATTTGTTCCTTGGTGCACAGGGAGTGGACACACTGAGTAGTGACTTTCACAAGTCAAGAGCTCACAAAGTGCAGGAGTAGGTGGAATTCCTGTTCTTTAGAAAACTTTTGTGCAGTCAAAGCAGGAAAACAGAGTAAAGATTAGAAGGAGACTCAAGCAATCAGAGTGTTGCATCAGTGCAGTGCTGAACAGGCTGGTGAATGGTAAAATAGCACTGTGATAGGGTGACCTTTGACAGAGACGTGCTGTGATTGGTGGACTGAATAGAGTGATTATTGGTGCGAGAAGAGTGGAAATTTGAACCAGGACTACATGCGATTGTTGTTATAATAGGGAATCCATTGTCTGAAAGGGATAAGAATTCAAATACGGAAGAGAAGTTTCTGCCCGAAGGTCCCCAAGCTAGGGAAATGGAAGCAGAAAAAGGGTTACACACGTGCATGAGGTTTCACCAATGGTATGAATTTACCTCTTAAGATGGGGAGCCTCAGTTTACCCTCAGTGAAACCTTCCGCATTGCCTGAATGTATAATTTGAGGAGAAGAATATATGATCTAAAACCCCAACCTAAATCCACACGATTTGAGGCAGGCACTTAATCTTTGGGAACAAATAGTGAGTTTAAAGAAGAGAAAGAAATTTGAATTTAAGATTCGTAGTAAGGCTCATTCATGGAGAAAGGAGCAGGAAGAGGACAGGCAGAGAAGGTGGAGGGAGGAAGTCATCGAAACAGCGGGAGCATATCCTATTAGAAAAGGAAATGGAATCCCTTAGAAGGAACCAGATACAGAAAGTGAGGAAGAAGATGCACTCATAGAAGAGATTCTCAGTGTTAGACCACCCCCATACTATGCCAACCACAGATACGACAAATGTTGAAGCACCAGTACTACCTGACAATGCAGTGTCCGCAGGATCCTCAGTAGAGTCACATGCACCTCCAAGTTATACACAGACACCTTGTTCCATCCTCTACCCAGACACCTGTATCAGTTGTGATACATGCCATACCCTTGCTGAGCATCATTCCTGCCCTCCTAGTCAAGACTTATGTTAATTTAGCTCTGAGACAACCTGTCCCAAATATGCCAGGAGATTCAGCACCAAGCACAGGAAGCATGGCTATCATTCCTTACGAAGGAGGAAACGTGATCAATAGAGAAATAAGGAGTCAGACAACCACCAAAGTCTTGTCAGTTAGCTTGCCTGGTGCAGGTCAAACCTCACTGAGAATAAACTTGTGTCAGTTAAAGACCGAATTTAAAGAGCTGAGAAAAGGAAATGTGGGAATCGATTACTTAGAGTATTATGGAGAAAACAAAATGATTTATATGTGCAAGGAATCAGCGACCGTATCAAAAGAGGCCCATGTCCAGATGGAAGAGGTGGCGGGTGAATGTGGTGTTGAAATATCAACACAGCGGATTAAGTTGAGGAGGAATGCTAAGATGGATACGGGTGAAAAAGAATTACGGTTGCTGAAGTTGAGAGGTTTTCCATCGCATGCAAAAGATTTGATCAAAAGCATTAGAGAGTGGAGTGACACAGAGAAACTCAGATAATTGTAGTCCAAGAAAAAAGGGTCAAGGCAAAGCAATGGGGAGAAGAGGGGGGAAGAAGTAGTAGTTGGAGAAGAAGGGAGTTTCCCTTACAAGACGTTTCAGGAGGAGCATATGTACATGTCCCATGGTCCTGGACAGATCTTTCCATTTTACCAATTTCTTTCCAAAGCTTAGAGAAAATGCTACACTCAGATGGTGCAAATTGTGACCATTTCGAAGGTATTGTGGGAAGATTTGGATGTGTTGTTTGAGGCAGCTGACCCAAAAGATTTATGGGCGGAGTGTGAGAGAACTGTTGAATGCCCTATAGGGGAACCACCATAGGTGCCAGGGACTAATGCTCTGTCACCTATTGTTAGGACCAAGTATGAGGAAGTTATAAGACATCTAAAGACGAAGGTTCCCCAGAGGGAGATTAACTGGCCTAAGATTTACCGAGCTTTTCAAGAGCCCAAGGAATCAGTGAACGCTTATTTTGAGAGACTAATGCAGGTGTATAGAGAACATAGTGGGATGAATGATCCTTGAGAAGAAAATAAGGGAGAATTTTTTTGCCTCTTTTGTATGCGGCTTGAGGCCAGAAATCAGCAACCAAATCATTCAGGGCATCCTTTGTTGGTAGAGTAAATCAGTTGACACGGTCTTACAGTATACGAAATATTGCAGCAAAACTTTAGTAGCTAAACAAAAGGGACTGAAATAGAAGTTCATGATTACTCAGACCCAGTTGGCTCAAAAAGCATGGATGAATGGACCTAATAACGAACTGGATGAACTGAGCCAAGGCCGTACACTTTCAACCCACTTGAGTCAGTTTTACCCTACTGACAAAAATTACATCAGATTCAATTTTTGGAAGTGGGGAGAAATATATGTACTTCACACCATAAGTAGATGTTCCATCTGTATAGTTCCAGCTCTGGAAAGAAACAAATATAAGTAGTACAGTTTCACACCCCATTGTACATGAAAGAGCCGTGTCCATTAAGATATCATCATAAAAATCTTACCTAAGATAACATTGTCCTAAATGGGAGCTGGTATATCAAGAGAAACGACATAAGATTTACTTCAGCCACGAACTGGAAGAGAAACAAAACACAGATAGGGTAGATAGCAGCGGATTAGCACCAAACCATAAAGAACCATTAAGACAAGCCAGTAGCTATCAATTAACTTGATCTCAAGCACCATTTACACATTTCTAAAGTAAAAGCAACATTACCCCAAGTCTTCACGTGCCATTGAAAATACCAATCAATATCAAGTTGCTAGATCTGAAACGCTGTATGCATCTTACTGAAATCATTAAGGAAAGAAGAAAACCCTATCCAGAACCCATCAGTTAGACCAAAAGGGATTCTGCTTTGTTTAACACAGCACTCAGATGGAAGGTTTACCAAAGTATATAACCCAATATATGGCGAACTCGCCAGCCCAAGAGGGAATGTGATTCCTAGAAAATCTAACCTTTCTCATCAGTAACCACCACTTGTTCAATATAGCTGTGGGCTAATCCGCTCTAAAGTGCAGAAACACAATAAAATACGCACATTCTCCTTAAAGTGTAACGCACAAATAAAACCTATAGCAAACAAAGAAAAGCAGAAAAATATAGCTCCCCTGTACTAAAACTTGCATGCAAATCCGCCTGTCTACTTTAAACAATGTATGTGAAACTTTGTATCCAGTTACATTCAAATATGTACAAATAAGCTTCCAGATAATGTCAATGCTAAAAACAAAACGCGGAGGAACAAGGGAAGAAACAGAACTACTCAAATCAAATCAAAATCAAGCTTTATTCGGATCATACAAAATGTCCATAAAAGCATACTATAAAATACAATAACATTTGTAACCAAAAAAAAATACCAAAAAGAAACAGCATCATAACATGTTTAAAATACACATAATCATTATACAGTTGTACATATAAAGACAATACACTTTATATTATTTCGTAGTTCAGATTTTCTAAGTGGGCGAGTTCATTCCTTTGTTTAGTTGCCGACATTATATAGCAAATTACTGCATTACAGACAGATATTTTTTCCACATTTCATAAACAATTAAAACCAGCTTTATAGGAATACAGGCAATTATCTTAAAAAATTGGACGTAGAAAATGTTTTCTAATTTCCATATAAAAATTACAAAAAAGTAAAAAAATGAAGGGTGTTTTGTTTGGACCTACCATCACATGGGCAATTTGGAAGATTAGCACACCACTTGGTCCTTTTTGGGAAAGCAAAAAGATAGTGTAATGTGTTCATCCATAGTCTGGTTAGGTAGAATCTATACTGAACATTAGTCATAAAAACGAGGTATGGCTGTATACACGTTGCAATTGGCACCTCAGGATAAGATACAACAGTTATCTTAGTACTTGAAACCTCGTCTCTTGACGCTATCCTAGCATTCAAGAGGCTCCTTTTTAATTCAGCCTTACTAATTTTTTTGAATATCTTCAGGTTGATTCCAGTTCAGGGCCAGAACTACTCAATCATGTACATAATGTTTCCAAGGAGAACTTGTCAAAAACAGCAGTATCTACAGTTAACACATCCCCTTGTACTTTTACTTACAGTTTCACCCAACGTTCCCGACTGAACCTCTTTTATATAGAACATCCAAAATAATCCTGAGAGAGAGATGGTACTTTCATAGTCAGTTAAGGTCTAATCGTTGTTACCAGCTGCTGTATGGCACCGGTATTCCTTCACATAACTTTGAAAGTGACCAATCCTCGTTCTGCAGATTCAGTAAGACCCGGACTGAAATAAAGAACAGATGGAGTTAGACAAACATAGCTTAGGTGTGTGAAAGCTCAGTAAAACCCAATAAAACTAGAAACGTTTAGGCCATAGAAATTATAAAAACTAAAAAACGGGTTATTAGGAATACATCAGAAATGAATGAAAATCCTAACCGATGAGACTAAAAATGCAATTTAAGTAAAAGAAATCGAGCTTTTGGTTTCAGTACACGTAGGGCTATGTTTTTGTGCTTTTCTTTGTTTGCTACAGTTTTTTTAGTTTGTTTATTGTGCAACGTGTGCAACTTGCTGTGTTTCTGTACTTTAGAGCTGATTGGCACACAGCTAGTATTAAAAGAGTGGTGGTTACTGATGAGAACGGTTAGATTTTCTAGGCATATTCTTCCCTCTTAGGGATGGCAAGTTCACCATATATGGGGTCACATGCTTTGGCAAACCTTCTTTCTGAGTACTGCGTTAAACGAATGTACAATCCCTTTTGGTCTAACTGATGGGTTCTGGATATAGTTTTGTTCTTTCCTTAGTGAGTTCAGTAAGATGCATACGGAGTTTCAGATCTAGCAACTTTATAGTGAAAGGCATTTTCAATGGCACGTGAAGACTTGGGGTACTGTTGCTGTTACTTTAGGTATGCATAAACGGTGCTTGAGATCAAGTTAATTGATAGCTAATGGATTGTCTTAATGGCACTCTATGGTTTGGGGCGCATCCACTGCTATCTACCATATCTGTGTTTTGTTTCTCCTCCAGTTTGTGGCTGAAGTCAATGCCTCTCTGTTTCTCTTGATGTACCAAGTCCCATTTAGGACAATGTTGTCTTATGTGAGATTTTCATGATGATATCTTAATGGACATGGCTCTTTCATGTATGATGGAGTATGAAACTGTACTACTTATTCTATTTTCTTTCCAGGGTTGGAACTATATCAATACCAATATCGGTCTGACGTAACCACAGAGATGCTCATAAATATGGATTGTGTTGTGATGGTTTATTAGATTTGCGCTTTGATCAAGATTTCGGTGAGTCTCCCTTCGCTTGACTCTCGACACAATGATCCACATTTTTGGTGAGCTAGGCTACAATTTAATTCAATTCTTTATTCATGATTTGGCACTCAAAGGAGGACCACAAGACATCTAAAACAGATACAACACATAAAATACAATACCAATTTATTGTAAAAAAACAATAGACTGAATAGAAACAGAGTACAAGAATATGAAACTTGAAGATATATTCCTCCAAATAAGTAACCGAATAAATTCTCCATGCAACATAGCATTACAAATTATGTGCAAACTACTTCATAAAAGCAGCCATGGGAGATTGACCCCCCCCAGATGTAGCAGCTAACCTGAATCCAGCTTAAGAAATGTACATAAAACCTTTAAGACTCTTCTGTCAACAATAAATTCCCTTTGGGTTTATTATAAGCATCCAAGTCCACACTATCATGCATACACCTCAATACATCATCAACCTCAAATGGAAACAAAAAAGAATATGTTATGAGAAATACAATATATTTTATTGCTCTTATCAAAACTCAATAAGTAAAAAATCTTTTTTGTAGAAAAAGTGAGTTTTTAGAATAATGCATGTATAATTTCTACACTTTGAATATCAGCATTGGTTAAAACATGATTTAAAACCAACAACATATAAGAATATCAAAATCACAAAAAGTGGAGAATCAAAAAGGGGCACACCAAGTATATGACACTACACATGATAACCAAAATTCTACACTTTTCCAAATGTGCTTTCTTCTAGTAGAACCAGGTAGTCTCTTAGGTGCACTTCTCAAAGCATAGCGACGCGTTTCGGTGGCATAAGCTGATAGACCACCTTCTTCAGGCTTTCAATAATCATTAACGATCTCCAAACACAATCTGAAAGTTGAAGCATATGCGTGGTTAGGGGATCTGACTCCTAATCCGGTGGTTGTTAAATCCACATGTATCCTGTAGAGTCCGTCAAAAGTAGAGACGTGAGTATCTGCTCTACTAGTAATACTTCTCTCTGGCGGTCTTCTCTGTCCAAACTTTGGCAGGACGAAGGAGCAAGCACGGAGGCTGTTTAGTCCCAGCACCGTGACTTGAAATTATTGATGCGGGCAAGATCATTGATAGCACTGCTGTAATATTCCAGGACAGAAGAGGTGACCAACTGGTTTTAACAATTTATAATCATTGCTGCTGTGATTTACAGAGAAGACCGCCAGAGAGAAGTATTACTAGTAGAGCAGATACTCACGTGGTGGTTTAAATAGTACCTGTTCTAAATCCCACAAACTCCTAATGAGTGCTCTCTATAAACTCCCGCTGGACACATTGGGAGTAGCGCTGGCCATAAAAATCTATAAAGAAGCCATCTCAAAGAGGAAAATAGAAATAAGGGTGAAGGCCTGGGCGGACCTGAGCGTTACCAGCGAGCTGGAAGATTCCCAAGCCATTTGGCAGATAGTAAATTCTCAGACCCTACTAGGTGAGTCCCTCCCAAAAATAGAGTGTGTCATCCCAAGTGATTCCAGGGTGGTCCACTTCTCAAATATTTTTGGCCCTAAGGCTCAGACACTAACACAAGTTATAGATGCTAGACGTATTAGCAATTCCACATCCAGCTGGGAACTGAGTAGATCCATCAAGGTCTCTGATGTCGCTTTAGCAATTAAAAACTGTCCACCTGAGAAAGCCACAAGACCTGACAGAATCCCTTCGGATATTTTTTAATCTTTTTCACAGTTTTGGCCACCCTTAATAACTAATGTCCTAAGATGTGCAATCACTGGCCCTCAGGTTAAAGCCTGGGAAGAGGTCACTATTATTCCTATTTTTAAAAAAGGGTGATAAAAGCCAGCCACACTACTTTCAGACAATATCAGTTCTAAATAGCACAGTAAGGATTTTAGGAAGGGTTATATTGCCCAAACTAGAAAACTGGGAGGCAGAGACGCAGGGGCTATCAGATTTACAATTTGGGTTTCGACCAGGTTTGAGAACAGTGAAGCAGACCTTAAACCTGTTTCTTATAGTCCAAAAATACACCAATGCACCGCACTTCACAAATATATGCAATACGTGGGGAGATAGTCCATTACACACAAATATGAGGGATACTTCAACCTCCACTCAGTCCATGAAGTGTGTGTTTGTAAATGTATCCATATAATTTTTAATCCGTTAGACTTCTCCACTTTTTTTGGGTTCCGAAGGTGGAAAGATATCGGCTTCCAATCCTTTAAGGTGTTGTAATTTATTATTAATATGCAGTATACCGGATGCATTCCAAGAAATTAATTTGACACTATTACTAAGAGCTATTTTAACATTTTAGCCCCCTAGGAACATTTGAATTGAGAACACCCGCCAACCAGCTCCATCTTTCAGCTTCCTCGTCTCAGGACTGGTTCGGATGTTCCCCTTTCCCGGGGAACATTGAGACTCTCCTACCTCGTTTTCAAAAAAAAAATCTGCAATTTGCTTTCCCTCTCAAGTGGGGGAAAGTCTGCTTGGGGCGAGTCAGCGAGATAATTATCCTGGCTTTTAACATTCTTCTCATCCTACCATGGTAGAAAATCAATACCACGGCAATGCAATTAATCGCTATGCAGGATCATAAAATTAGATATCGTAGCTAAAAGTGATTCTAGCCCCATCGTTCCTTCCATGATCGAGACTTCGTACCAATATAAGATCACTACCCTGCCCTAAATTAAGACTGGGGATATGTTAAATTCAACCCAGTAAGAAGGACCTATTCAGGTACATCTTCTGATCAAAAATGGTGTGGAATTCTAGAGTTAAAGGCACAGACAACATATTACAAAACTGAACATTCACAATACCCCCCTCACAGTAGGATTATGCACAACATTATCTCCCACTGTAAAAGTAAGCATTTCAGCCAAAGAATTCAAAATATAAGGGGGAAGGTCTTTATTACAGGACAAAAGACAGGTATGTTCTGAACATTTTCTCCTTGAGGGTTTAGCTGTAACCCCAAGAAAGGCCCTGAAAGTGGAGAGGAGGGAGTCAATCTTGTTCTATCCTCAGTAGGGGCTCCTTCCGCCTTTTCAATAATTATAGACGGTATGGAATTTTGGGCTACATTCGGAGCAGAGTTCATGTCAAAACGGAGCGGTCTTGATCTTTTTTTTATTGATTCTGCTGATTTTTTTCTCCTTGCGGACCTTTAAACTTCTTTATTCAGACTCTTCTTTGCCACCTCTGTGGGTAGCACAACTACAGGGGCCTCCCTATTTCCAAAAATAGGGAAGAGATTATTTCCATTTCTCTCATTAGAGGTGGGAGAATTCAAGTTCAGTGTTGGACCATGCCTCGACATAAAGAGCTTCCTCTCTTCGTCTTTTAATATGCACTGAGGTGGGCCAGCCTGCGGGGTTGAATCCTTACAACAGTGGATGGGAACAACATCCTCCCTATGATGCTCACTTGGAGAAGGGCTGAGAGGATCAAGCTCAAATTGACCTTTATTCACCACATCACAAACTTTGGCAAAAGTGGATGTGTCCTTTTCTGCCAAGGTCCTTTTGTTCAAATCATAAACTTTGTTAAAAACAAAAGCAAGGCCAGAATATGATCAGAATTGTTCACCAATTTTTCCATTGGTGGCAAGATCAAAGACAGGTTTCTTTCTAAGCAACAAAGTGATTCAGACAACAAATCCTTACCACAATAGGTATTACAATAAGAATGTGAACTCTGGCATAAATCTGGAGAGTTAGACATCCTTAAGTTAGTTGTAGAATTTCCACTGGGAGTACTGATAAAAAGCTGCAACTTAGGAGGGGGCCTGAGGGGGTACTAATTGTATTTTCCACAGGGAGCTGAGATGACAAAGTGCCAGAGGATGCACTAAATAATCTAGCCGTATTAGAAGCAATAGCAACTTCAATGTCGGGCAGCATATAGTCTTCAAAAAGAGAAGCTTTTTCCCCAATTGGCGAGATTAGCTGAACCAAATGCGTTTTTGAATTATTATCCACTATGGATTTATTAGGCCTAGTGGGAGATTTGGCCTCTACCAACGCCTTTGTGAATGATTCTGGGTGTCCTTCTATCAATGCCAATTTATTTGGACCCACTTCCCTTTTGGGTAAATCCATTGACCTTTCCCAATACTTTTGAAAAGACATTTATGTAACGAATAAATTACATCCTGAATACCTTGTATTATGTACATGGAGAAATTGAGCAAATCAGCTGATGGATCCAAAATCTTTACAAGATTGCCTTGGAGTTTGTACCCTAATACATGCTGTCGATTCTTAGCTACATATATTTTACCCAAAATCGAGGAACTGGTCTGTAATGGCCATACCATTTAAAGGCACAAACACTGTGCATGTAGTGTACATTTCATACTACTTGCCAGGCTACACTACACCGAGTTAACAGCTGAGTCATGAATAGATTTTGCTCTGATAACCTGTTGTAAGCTTGGATTCCTGTTGTATATAGTAATTTGTAACGTGGATACCTATCAACGGCGAAGATGTAATGCACGTTCCACTCTGTCGCTCCTTCTGTCTTATGTTCAAGAATTAATGTTACAAAAAGTACTGATTTATACTGCATTGTACATGACACCTTTGTAACAGATTCTTGTAATTCCAGAAAGTGGATAAATGCGCCTGTAATGATTGTAAACCTTATGTTTGATGCTTCTCATAAAAATCAATAAATACATTAAAAAAATATATATATATTTTACCAGAAATCGTACAACCCTTATATGTAAAGGCAGCAACAAAATATTCCAAAGGCCTATGGATGAACTTTCCATAACCATATTCTTTACTGTCAGTTTATTCAAAATTTCTGTCTTTTCAATGTTTCTTGAAATATACATCAGATATAAGCATAAATGGTAATCGATAATCAACCAACATTACAGTTTTGATTCTGTCATTCATGATGTCACAGTTAGGAGGTTTACTAGGATTCATATACATTAAAAAAGTACTGTTGTGAAGTGGCGGAGCCTTTTGAACATCACTGTCAACAACTATAATAGTATTGCTTTATTAATTTTTGTCATTTTGGTTTTCACATTGATTTAGTGAATGGAATTTATATTATGTAACAATTTAAAAACACTACCAAAGTGTCCCACTTTTTCACATTTAAAACACTCTAGTCATTCATGAACACGGTGACTTAATTTAAGTGTAATCCACCACCACATCTTAAACATTTTTCCATAGGACTTTCCTTTGCATTTTTGGTTTGTTCATTTCATATTTGTTGTTATTGCAAATCATGGCAATATCACCATGTATGTCCTTTTCCTCAATCAATAATTTGGAAGATCTGAAGGATCCTTCAATCCCTTCGGCAATTTCGATAACTTCAGATAAAAGTGGATTTCTGTGTCTGAGTAAACAATCTTGATTTTTTATTGTAACAATGAATTATAAACTGATCCTGGATATATTGCTCAGTGATCAAGCTAAATTCACAATTTGCTGCTGAAAGGCATAAAAAAGCAACATAATTCTCTATATTCTCAGATGGTAATTGTTGCCTTGAATAAAAATTGAAATGTTTCATCACCGCATGCTGTTTCTTCTAAAAAGTGTAATTTAGGTCTCGTCAGAACCCCTGTAAATTAAGCATAATTTTGAGCAAAGTCAACTTGTGCAGGAGCAATAGGAGGTAAAGTATCAAATATTTCTTGAGCCTCCATGCCACTGGCATTTAACAACAAATCTTATTTCCTAACATGTAAAATAGTAAGCATCAATTGCCACCTTACAGTTATTAAATAATCCTAACGATTTGGTCTACTTCATAGGTTGGTCACCCGGTTTATTTATCATTTGGGGAGGAGGAGGAGAAAACTGCTGCATGGTAGTGAATACTAGAGGAACAGATGGATTCAATTTTCAATTTTAAACCTGAAGAAAGTTAAATGAAACAAGGTACAATGAATTACTTATTTTGAAATAAAGTACCTGGTTTACTGATGGTTAGTGCCGATCAAGCGTGACTATGTCAGCAAATGTCTTTCTTTTCTTTTTATAACCAATTTTATTGATTTTAGTGAAAAAGTGGACTTTCTTAAGAAGAAACTGGCGTAAAACAGTAGGATAAAAACATTAAAAACTAAAAGATAAATGCTCTTGTAAATGTTTAAAATGGCAGCACATAAACAAAGTAGGTTCTGGATGCCTCACTCACTTGCTTTGGACCAATGGATGTTTGTGAAAGATAAAGAGTGTTGCATGCAAACATTTTTGAGCCGGGTGGCTCACAGTAGGAACATTCATTAAGCGCTGCGGAATGATGTACAGCCGGATCAGATGTCCCTGACAGTCGGGAGCAAGGAGCAAAAAGAAATAACTTTTAAATATCACCAAAGAGCAGTGCTCAATAGATAATGCACAAAATCCTAACAATAATGTCACAAACTGGTTGGATCTACAGTGATAAATTCCAGTATAACTTCAAAAGCAGAAAATCTAAAATAGTTGCCTCTCTGCCGGGGTCCTCCAGAACGGTTGGGGCCAGATCACCTGGCTCCAATTTGAAGTAGGACCGAGGAGATATTCGAGTTAATGTCGCCAGGTTTATTCGAAAAGAAGTCTCCAGAGACAGAGAGATGTTCCTAGCTCACAGGATAGACAGTAACAGACTCCAGGTAAGAATGTAAACAAGTCTGGAATCAGGCATGTCTCGAGAAGCAGAACATAACAGGTAAGAATGTAAACAAGACTGGAATCAGAACAGAATTCAAAGAAAAGCAAGTGCACGAATTACAAAACACATTTTCTTCTGCTCTCTCACTCTGAAGTGTCTTCTTTCTAAAAAAGCAGTAAATGACGAGGAAAACATAAAGGACAAATACAATTACCCTTCCTTTGATATTGTGTATCTAGAACATTCCAAGCAGCTGATTAAAATATGGACAATATAGACAAACCAAAACTTCTCATTGGAAGAAGGGGCAAAGCATAGTTATAAAGTCATAAATATTTCTGCAGCTGCTCAGTTCTGAGCTAGCGACAATGTATTAGGTGGGTTGAAACACCCCTTATCATCCCCATTGTCTTCCTCAGCCCTCTTGTTAAATCCAAACATCCATGATTTGTTATTGTTATCAGAACTTATAAAACGCACTGTGACCCTACGGGTATCCTGACGCTAAGCTACGTGTGCCCTGCCGATCCCAGGTGCTAAAAGAGGGACAAAATTCCAGTAAGAATGGAAGAACTAGCGTTATACTCTGGGAAATAGCCAGGTCTTTAATTTCTTCCTAAACTGCAGCAGGTTTTCCATCGGTCTAAGGTCGGTTGGAAGCTTATTCCAGAGCGGTGCCGCTGCAATACTAAAAGCCCTTCCGCCTGATTTTTTTCTTCTGAACCTGGGCACTCTCACCAGTTTAGCTAAGTAGGAATGGCAACTGCGGGAGGGGGCATACCATTCAAATTTGTTCTGCAATGGTTTGGGCCCAAGGCCGTGCAGGGCTTTAAAAACAATACAGAGTGACTTAAATTATTGTATCCTCTGTAGTACTGGAAGCCAGTGGAGCTCCCAAAGGGCCTGAGAAGCTGATGAGCGTCGTGGTCTCGCTAGAGCTAGCTTGGTCACCATTATCTGGATCCTCTGGAGTCTCCTAGTCTAATACCTTGGGGACTCCAGCAGCAAAGCGTTGCAATAGTACAGTCAGCTCAGGATGACACTCCTAACTATCAGTGCTCTGGCCTGTGTTGGCAAAAGCGGAAGAACCTTCCGAAGCACTCTAATAAGGGAGAAGCAGCTCCCGACCGTTTTGTTCACTTGAGTCTCTAGACTCAACTTGTTATCGAGACTAACTCCCAGGTTACGCACCGTCTCAGAGGGTACCAGTGGTGCAGCCGTAGAAATAGGCCAGAACCCCATTGGAAGTACAGACGGAACTTTCCCAGCTGCACAGCACAAGATCTCTGTCTTATCGCCATTGAATTGTAAATAGTTATTTTTTAACCATTGTGCAGTGTCCTGCATACAGGCATGGACATTTTCCATTGATATGGAGTTGTTTCCATCCAATGACAAGATTAGCTGTGTGTCATCTGCATAGTTAACAAGATCAATAATATGTGACTTAATAACAGCAATCAGCGGGCTTATACATGCACTGAACAAAATTGGGCTAACCGCGGACCCCTGAGGGACCCCATACTGGATATTGGTGAATTCTGATTGGTAGGGGGGGAAGAACTACTGCCTGTCGTCTGTTAGCCAAGTAAGACTGAAACCACTTGAATGCAGTACCCTCCAACCCAACTCCTGCAAGCTTAGCCAGTAAGACCTCGTGGTCAACCGGATCGCATTCGAAGATTGTCCAGAGCGGTCACTAAGGCAGTCTCTGTCCCGTGTCCTGGACGGAAGCCGAATTGCACGTTCTCTAGTTTGTTGTTAGCTTCTAAAAACTGGGAGAGTGCCCTACTAACCAGTCGCTCTTTGATCTTCACCGGGTAGGGTAGAAGGGAAAGGGGTCTATAATTTTTGGGGCATGCTGGATCAAGTGTGGCTTTTTTCAAAAGTGGTGTTACTATTGCTTGTTTCCAGCAGGTCGGTACTATCCCACTACTCAAAGATTGGCTGCAGATCAGTCGGAGTATCGGGAAAAGTTCTAAGCCATTTCCTTTCCATATATTATGTGGTAGTGGATCCAAAGGAGAGCCCGAGGAGACACTAAGGGCTACTTTGTTGAAATCCTCCTCGGAAGGTATCTCGAAATGACCTAGAGTGCCGGAATGAACCATCCCTACCTGCTCCTCCTCCTGATTTGGTGATGGTCTCCTGGCCTCTTTGTTACCTGTATTCCCCACTTGCAGCCCATTGATGATTTTACTAATCTTATCCTCAGAGAAAGCAGCTAGACTATCACAGAGATCTTGTGTAGGATGAATCTCATTTTTTGTACAATCAGGATTGGCGATGTCATTCACTATTTTGAAGATACTCCTAGTACTATTGGGTGACTTCAGAATGGTATCTGCAAAGTACTCCGCTTTTGCTATGGAAATTTCTTTCTTATAGTTAGCTTTTGTCGCCTTCCAGGCGTTTTTTTCCTCATCTACATAGGCCTTCCTCCACTTCCGCTCAGCCTGCTTACAGCCCTTTTTCAAATTTCTTAGTTTTTCGTTGTACCACGGGGTTGAGGTTCTACCTGATTTTTTAAACGTTTTTCAGAGGGGATATCTGATCAAACCTAGTGCTACTCTGGTCACAGAAAAAAGCATAATTCTCATCCACCTGTTTGTGTGCATCAACAGATCCATTAGTGAGGAGTACAGGGGATAATATTGCCCTTTCTAAAAATCCATTCCAGTCCCTACCTTGATAGTTCTTTGTCACATTATTGGTTGAGATGTTCACCCTAGGGTCATACAGCCGGAATTTAATCAGATAATGGTCAGATCAGATTCAAAAATAGGATTATGCTGTTCCTCAATGTCAGTGTATAAGAGTCAGGGAGACCGGAACCAACTATACCCCAGCCAGGGTTTAGAGCTGGGAATCCATATATTGGATTGTAATGCACTCACACACCCTTTCAGGTGTCATGCTTCATCATCTGGGCTGCTCCTCGTCGGGCCGGCGGTGCAATACCCAACGGGCTCCCTGTAGTATGGGCACTTTATCAGAGGTCTTTTATCCAATACCCGTATGGTGAAGTGCGGGTGTGGGGCCAGAACTGTGTAGATGTAGGAAGGTGATTAAAATAGGGTTCAGAGTACCTAGAAAGACAAACTTTATTCTGGGGGTCTCCTACCCTAAGTAAAAGCAAACAACAAGGCTCTCACCCAAGCTTAATGTCTCGGATTAGAGTGTCCTTATTGAAAAAACGCAGGTCAACATGTTTCTCGCTCTAAGTGTATTCTACTTGCGATTCTTCAGGACCGGAGAGGTGAGACTATCTACACTAAAATTTGTGACATGGAATTTTCCTCACAACTAATGTCTTATTATTAGTATACCTGTTTGGACATGGATCTACTCAATTCTGTAGACTAACCAGGCTTCAACAGTACCCGGTAGGTCACGCATAAGGCTTTGCTCCTATGTATACCTGAGGTTCAGCTTATTGTGCATCGGCTACGACCTACCCACTCCTACCGGGTCCCGGTGGCCGTTGGGTATTGCACCGCCGGCCCGACGAGGAGCAGCCTAGATGATGAAGCATGACACCCGAAAGGGTGTGTGAGGGCATTACAATCCAATATATGAATTCCCAACTCTAAATCCTGGCTGGGGTATAGTTGGTTCCTCGCTCCCTGACTCTTATACACTGACATTGAGGAACAGCATAATCCTATTTTTGAATCTTGACCCTGGGGCCTTTGTGCTGGACCTCCTACTCTCCTCCTGTCCCTTTATTTGTATACAAATGGTCAGACCAGCCCACAGGCAGGACATTTTCCATTCCTATGCCATTTTTTCAGGAGAAAATTAAGTCCAATACATGGCCTTCCCTATGCGTTGACTCTATGACCCATTGTTGCAGATTTAGGTTCTCACAGGTCGGGAGGAGACTTTTATAGCCTGAGTCCAAGCTTCCATTAGGCCACAAATTAAAGTTCCCCAAAATCAGTAGGCTAGTGTGGGTAAGCGCCATATTACTGAAAACATCAGTTAACTCCTGCTGATGTTGTGAACTGGCTGCCCCAGGAGGCCTATAACAAACTATGCTTGTCAGCGCATGTCCTTTAAGGTCTTTGAGCACAAATCCTAGTAGTTCAGTGCCCTCCACCTCATCAATATCCCTTGAGGTGATGTCCCATTTCTCTTTAAAAATAATCCCAACCCCGCCTCCTCTACCGCTCAGTCGTGGCTTATGAAATGCTTTATATCCCGGTGGGCAAGTCAGCCCCAGCTCTAGATCGGACCCAGGGTGCGTCCATGTCTCAGTCATAAAAAGAGCATCCATATCATGTGTTTCCAGCAATATTTGGATCTCCAAATAGTGCTTTGGCAAGGATCTAACATTGAGCAGGCCACACATAAGGGTATTCCCTCTTGCTACGTCCGCTACCGGTCCAACCATCTCTGCCGGTTTGTACTCTCCGGCCGCACCTCCCATCTCACCTATGGCCCGTAGTAGTTTGCTCGTATATCGATAACCGACGTTGGCCGCATTATTAAATTATTAATTCCAAATCAGGCAGCATGGCTGGCGCTGTGTGCGACCGGTGCACGGATGGGCATGCCTTTGGCGCACCTTCAGCGCGCCACCAGCGCGCCCTCTGCGTGGTCACGCCACCGTGATTTTTATACCCAAGGAAGAAGAAACTAGAGCGCTGACCCAAAAGCACAGCGGGCCCGCTCTAACAGGCGGACACCGCAGTGTCAGAACAGATGACCGTAAAAACTGATAAAACAGGTATATTTTAAAAGAAGTTCTAAAAACAGTTCCCAATTTAATTTTAGTGGTTACATAATTGGGGTATCGTGGCCTCTCGTGCCCATGCCCATGCCCTTGATGCAATATTTATAGCTACGCCCCTTCAGGAATCTGACATATCCGTTCACTTGAGCGGTGAGATATGACGGGAGGGTGGCTTAGTAGTTACCCTGTAGTCTTTCGTGAGCTCCTCCTTAGTTCAACATTCGAAACACTCCTGGATTCTCAAGGCTCGCGTGCATTAGCAGACCTATCAACCTGACAGCACACATCTGATGGTCATACCCCACCTAAAGATTCCACACTGAAGGGGCAATTTGTCATGTACCCTCAGGTGATGAAAGAGTGGTCTCCCCACACATACACACACAAACCAAGGATATGTGCACACAAGTTGGAACTCTTGGTGTTCTCCCAATGGGTGGCAATCTCCCTTTGATACTCCATACGCACCCATGTCTAAACAAACAAGCATTTGCAATGCAATAGGTCTCTCATTTGCGAATGTCTGAGCTATTGGCATTGTAAATGACAATGCCTTTTATTTGTATGTTTTGAAAACTGCAAGTGGTGCGTAAACACGCACTTTGTACTTATAGTCGTTGCTTACGAGAAGCAAGGCTGGCAGTAAAAGAGGCGCAGTTACTGACAGCCTTGCTTCTCGCAAGCAAGGACTATAAGTACAAAGTGTGTGTTTACGCGCCGCTTACAGGTTTTCAAAACACTTAAATAAAAGGCATTGTCATTTACAATGCCAATAGCTCAAACTCTTGCAGATGCGAGACCTATTGCATTGCAGATGCTTGTTTATTGAT